>NC_135184.1:16909466-18280716 GCF_041146795.1 Maylandia zebra
AGGGAAAGTTGGAGTCAAGTTGAATATGGTGAGATCAGAAAGCCCTCCTGGAATCAACCATGTCTTCAGCGCTATGTGTGAGGAAGCCTGTGCAGACTTCTCAGTTCTGATTTTTAAGCAATTTAACAACACATTCCCTGCTGAACACTCGCATCGCGGGCCAGAACTCGTGTCCTCTCTTTCATGTCCAAGACAAAAAAAATGTAGAGCTATTTGAAAACTGCAATAATGTGAACGGAGCTAGATCCAGAAACAGTCACATCTTATTAAAGCAGACACAGAGCATGAACTGCGTGTTTGCAATGGCTAAATATTTAGAGCAGCGGCAGCAGACATTTTATTTGCCTGAAACACACAAGCACAGTCTGTTGTGCTCATGCCAAAAAGTAATTTATTCAGTACTCAGGAAACTAAGAAGAGGAAAATAGAACAATAGAAAAGTTATAAACTGAACTGTCATAACTGAAGAAGCTCTATTGATAAGACTAATAGTAAAAATAATACAAGACTAGGCTGTAGATAAAAATAAGCAGCAACTTGTGCATTACTGGGAGAGTTAAATTCGAGTTAGAAATCTTCCCGCAGTATGGACCTGATAAGACCATTATCAGCTGCACTGTCATTTTCAGTTTGACCTATCTTTTCGGAACAAACCAACCAACCCTCCCCCCAAAACATAGTTTGGTCTAATTAAATTGTAGATTTAGATACCATGGAGATATTCAAGGACAGCAAACATAGCAAAATACTGCTATGAGTCACCTGGAGTGAAAGCTTTTGCAAACCAAGCAAGAGTGCAGCCAAAAAGAAAAAAGGGACCAAAAAAAAAACTTCAAACAGATTGATGAAACATCATCAAAATGAAAGTTCCCCCTCAGCGGGCTCATCTCTGCTCTCACAGACATTATAAGCACTCGAAAAGATGCTGTCTGTGGAATTGACAAGCAGGGCCAGGTCGGCTGTTTGATCTCACTCGTAATCATTGCGATGCTCCTAATTGATACAAGTTTGTCCCTTGCTGCTGCAAGTCCACTTAAAACATTTGATCCACACGGTAAATCTCTCCCTGAGAGGTCTCCCGGTGTACCTGTCACCTCTATCTCTGAGGCAAATGGAAACGGGTGAGGCTGAGGTCATATGCAGAGTCTATATCTTTCTGGCCTGTATTTTATTTATATAGCGCTTTACTAGTCCCTAAGGACCCCAAAGCGCTTTACATATCCAGTCATCCACCCATTCACACACTGGTGATGGCAAGCTACATTGTAGCCACAGTCACCCTGGGGCGCACGGACACTGGCGCCACCGGGCCCTCTGACCACCACCAGTAGGCAACGGGTGAAGTGTCTTGCCCAAGGACACAACGACCGAGACTGTCCAAGCCGGGGCTCGAACCGGCAACCTTCCGATTACAAGGTGAATGCCCAACTCTTGAATGAAACACCCATCAATGTGTTTCATTCTTTCCGTGGAGCCACTGTTTACTGTCGAGTGCAGTTTGAAAATGAACTTGCAGAGCTTAAAATCTTGCTCTGGACAGTTAATCCATAGGAGCAAATACTCTTAGATATTTATGAATATTGACCCATTGTACTGTATCGCGGTGCGATAATACAGATTATTTACCTGCGGATCGGTGAGGGTTAGGCGATGCTGGCAGGAACCTTTGATTCGAAATGAAAAAGAAGAAAAATACAATATTCTTTAATGTAACATCCAATTCAACACATCCCAAAAACAATTCAGGTTTATAGAATACATTATCATTAATGCAACCGCTACTAAAAAGAAAGCTGAATGCCCAGGGTGGCGGATTAAATTTCTCAAGCAAGGCTCCGTGCTCTGATATAGATTTTCATACCACACTGAAATAAACTGAAACCAGTAGCTGTCTGCGAGGAAGAAAAAATGCATCCATCAATCTAAAACCACATGGGCAAATGTCAAGGAGGTCAAATGTCAAAGGCTGAAAAGTTAAGGAGGCCTGACTTTTGAAATATGGTGATGCATCAATAGATTTCTGTAGCCACCGTTATATAGTATCAGTGGGGATTGACTGATTGATTGATTCTCTTGTTTGAATGTGCACTGGCTCTTGTCTGCATTTCTCATATGGAGGTAGCAGCACCACTAGAGGAAATTTGGAGTAATAGAGTTCGTGCTCAATTTAAAAAAGAAAAGAAAAGTTAATTGAAAAATGATATCAGTCCTGCATAATTCCTAAAAATACCGAAA
Organism: Maylandia zebra; assembly: GCF_041146795.1. Classification (NCBI taxonomy): domain Eukaryota; kingdom Metazoa; phylum Chordata; class Actinopteri; order Cichliformes; family Cichlidae; genus Maylandia; species Maylandia zebra. The sequence goes on from NC_135184.1 coordinate 16,911,702, forward strand.
CAATAATTAATTCAATTCTACAAGTTCAACAAACCACATGTAACCACTTTTGATGCAGTCTCTACTTGTCAAAGCAATTCAACTGCAATAAAACCGCACAAAAAGAGAAAGCAACAAATGTAATTCCTTCATATCTGTATTCAAAACGGATTCATGTAATGGCTTCACTGTAGCAGTGCGACTCAAAACACGGAGAAAAATAGCAACCCACTTATTTATGTAAGGCCTCCTTTTCTGTAATAACCGATCAAAACAAAGCAATGAAAAAGACTGTGTCTGGAAAAGAGATCACTGCGGTCGCCTCCCTGCTGCTCATAATGACAAAGCACAGGAAAATGCAAACACATGTTTCTCACAAATGTTTAAGCGCAACTTTCGCAGTTTAGTAATGCATTTTAAATATTTCAAATGCATTACTTTACTTTATTGAGAAGGATTAAGGCCACTTTAAAAAAAAAAACAACAACTTGGGGGCTGTGAATTTTTTCTTTTTTTGAATTCTGAGAAAAAGACACATTTCTGACAAAATGTACATTTATCTATTTTATTATCTATATAAATTTAATCTCCCAATTCTGACCTTTTTTTAAAAAAAAATATTTTTGACTTTTATCTTAGAAAAGGTGAATTCTGACTTTGCTGTGACTTTTCAGAGTGTGGAGAAAACAAAACTTTAATCTCTGAATCCTGATTTTTTCAGTGTTCTGCGAAAAAAAAAAGTAAGTAGATTTATTTATGTAGCCCCTTTTAAGATAGAAATAAATAAATAAAATGAACAAAACCTTAAGCTCAGAATTTTGAGTCTTTTTCTTTTATCCGTCTTTAATTTCAACATATTGACTTTTTTCTATTTTTATTTAAATATTTAGATTTTGTGACATATTTGAACTCTTTCATATGTATTTATGGCTTAAAAACATATATTATTTAAAAAACTTTTTAAAAAACCTTTCCTTATAATATGACTACTACACTTGTACTAGCTGACCACACTAAGGTGGGTATCTGTTCACTATTTTCCTTCTAAAATCTGAAAAGGGCTAAAACACCGAATAACATAAAAGTTCACAAAATGCTCAATGTCCAACATCTGCAGCCTGTAGAGGACTTTTATACTTTTATACCAGTTTGAAAGAAGAAAGGAAATTAGAAATGAACTTAAAATATTTTAATTAGTTATTACACTTTTAAAGGGTGACTTATTACATTTGAGAAGTAACCCAATCCTCTATAGCGTAATCTGTTCTGTGGGAAAGTGGGTCAAGACAACTCTGCTATGATGGAGCCTGCACGAGCCCCATGGTTACACTCTTTCATGTAAAACCATACATGAGTCATGATAAATCGTTTGTCATGACAATCTTGTACAGCCAAATCCTGAACCATAAATGATTATGACCAGTGTCATGTCTTATCAGTATTGGCATTACACAGGCTTTACAGCGCGACAGCTCAGGTTTAATATTATCATAGGTCATTTACTGTGTTGTTTGCATTGCTTTGAAGGATTTACGTCCGGCCTACTCACTGTCCAGTTTTCAGTCAAAGGGGCTTATGTCTGCCCCAGAAGAGGAAAGATTGGGGATGGAAACAGTTGAGTCGAGGGTAACACTTTTGCTCAGTCGGGGCGGAGTGGGGGGAGCCAGACATTTAAAAGAGCTTACTGCTGTAGCTTTCACTCTGGCTTTGATTGTCTTTGCTTTGATCTGGTTTTGGGGCGGCCATGTTGTGCAGTGTTATCCTCCCATAATCTCTGCCATCGCTGAAACACTGCAGTGGAAAAAAACACTGACAGGGTTTCTGTGTCTCTGCACTGGGCAATATTTTCACCCCGCACAGTAAGCATGAAACACCTTATCTATTAATAAAAGCTCAGGGAAGAAACAGTTCTGAGGAAATCCTGGATACATCTTGGAAAAAAAATATATAGTTTATTCATCTGAAGAAGAAAATATTGCAGTTATTTGAAATGAAACAAGCAGGATTCTGGCAAGGTGACCCAGAACACTTTCTTACTTTGCACTTGGACTTCCACGTGCACGCCCTGTTTTGTTAATGAATAAACCTTCCACTTAATCAAATGCAACATTGCTTTCCCTTCAGCAACTAAAACAGTGCACAACAGAGGAGCTCTTATGTGCTGCTTTCTAAGGGGGAAATTTTAGAGCGCTAGCGCTAAAGCAGAACTTCAAAGGGATATTGTGCATCTATCCCAAATTAGCTGCCTTTGCAACTGTCTGAGCACTTTGAGACCATCCTCTGTTGGTAAGAATACATTATCTTGCGGTTGGGAAATTACAGGCATTTGTGTAGTAGTGCACCATGAAGGCTGCTAAAGGACAAAAAACTTGAATATTTCCCACATAAAGACACAAAGGTGACTTAGCACAGTGAACAGAGAACCAATAGAGAAAAGCCCTTATGGTTTTCAGATCAACATTCCCAGACAGACGTGTTGTAAATATATGATACCTCTTCATGCCCAGTGCTCACCCTGCTTGGAGTTAACACAGGACTAGGGTGCCAAGCAGCAAATTCAAGCATCAATACTTGATGGCTGTAAAACTAAAACGGGAAGTGAATATACAAAATGTGTCCTGCATTCTTGCAGCTCATGTCTGACATTTTATCACTGTAATAAAAATGTTAAATAAAGGCTGATAAAAAAAAAAGGACCACATGTTAGCTCACAAGCGGTCTTTGCAACAGGTTATTTAAGCCTCTTGTTTGGGGTCCAAAGTACATATTCAGCAAAAATATATTCAGTGGGAGAGCTGTCACGTTTGTTGACACACTCTTGGAAGACCTTCGGCAGTTTGCACTTGATTTGTATCACCTGCATGTCATTAAACCATGAGCATTTGCTAGCAATGTGAGCTACAGTAGAGACAGGACCTACATCATACTGAAATATCTGATCGGACCGCAGCTGAGCACAATACGACACAGTCTTTGGCGCTGTTTTTTTTTTTTTAAATCTTAATTACATAAACAAATGCATGATTAAAAGTTGTACCGAAGCTCTGCGCCAGCTGTTTGAGGCAAGCTGACACAGCTGTATACATGTGTCTTTGCACACTAAATCAAATGTCCCATTGTGCTCATCTGGAGTAAATTAGGGGGTTAGAGGGAGGGGCACCTCGAGGCTTTGATATACAGAGGAGGAAATGGGTAATGTCCTGGAACCACATGCAACATCCTAATAGGAGCTGGTGACTGATAAGAGGGAGATAACCAGAACATCCGTGTCTGTCTGCTACCTGTGACCTTTTTCTTTCTCCCTTTAACCAGCTCACAATGTTAGAATAATGCAGATTTGAACATATTTAAGCATACACGTTGATCAGTTTGCCCTCGTTTCATGTGAGGCTTAATAGTAGCAATATTCATACAATCACTCCCAAGCTCACCACTCACGCCCCCTGCCTAAAGAAGAATAGGCGATTTTTAAGCAAAATGGGTCCAATAACTTCACTCCCTAGGTTTTAGCGGCCACAAAATGATTGCAGTGAATGTGGTATTCCAATGTTGTTGGTTTGAATCCCAGCAAGTGGAAGGAAATTTAGGGATTCAGTGACAACCAGGAGCTGGAGAGCTGCAAATATCACACACCCTACTCCCTATAAATTCAGCTGATGTGCTGTGGATGAAGGCACTCAAGCCTCAACCACTGGAGTAGAGCTGGTCGGTTGCCAACAGAGGAAATCTGTGGTTGTACTAGGCAGCTCCTGTGTGAATGTGTAGCAGGGCGTGTCTGAAATACAGCCACTCTACCCAATATTTCAATTGCTTGGACAAATAAGCACCTAGAATAGAATTATCATTGTTTTACAATGTCATCAAATGAGTCGAGAGTCGCGGTTACAGTATAATTACAATAATCATTGTGGCTATTGTTGTGATTAAGATAAAAGAAGGCTGAAAGAATGCAGCATACTCTCCAGTCACAGGTCTGAGGCGATCAAATCTGAAAACATGGAAGATATGGCTTTTCATTCATTCATTTAAGGGCATAAATCATTCCCTTTGAAGCGCAGCCGAGACTGTTTGCAAGAAACATAAGAAAGCCAATATGGAGAGCAGCTGGTCAATCGAGATGAATATGACCTGCTGTTTGCTGAGAAGAAAAGAGAAAGAAAGGGAAAAAACGAGGAGGTAAAAGAGTGAAAACAGATGAATGTTCCATTCAATAACCAAAATATCTCTTTACGTGCTTGCACGCAATTTCTGTGAAAAACACGATGAGGCACCACATTTTCAGAGAGAAAAACTCTTGGATAGCTATCAATCCACAAAAAACACTTCTTTTTTTAACCTTCAGACACGCCACAGCTCTGTAAGGACACACTGTCACATGTTTGTTGCAGAAAGTGCAACTTACTTTGGCCACAAGAGAAAGCCTTGTTTGTAAGTCTTAAATTCACACAGCAGACAAGCACCAAACTTTACATCAGCCAAATGCAATATAAGCAGACTCACTGAACCGAGTTTGCAAAGCTGACCGCAATGAACTAAAATCAAAAAATTTAATCAACTCCCTCTGACTGCGGTCAAGGCAAAACATGAGTGCACAGAGAATTGGTTCGGGTGTTTATCACAGGTTATGCGGCAGAGGTCTGCTGCCCTCTTGTGTAGTGAAAGATAACTACAGCTCAAAGTTTGGCCTGATGCAATACCGAGAGAGAGAGAGGGAGCACAGTAAAAGCTGTATTTAATGTCACACAGTAAAAGCTACTGTTGGCTGCTCCCCTCATTCACAAGGGGTCACCCCAGCAGGTAGCTCCCATTATTTTGCTGTTCCTGCAACAAACCCCGAGGGATTTGTGTCCCCTCCCAGGATCAAAGCAAGGATCTTTCACTCAATGGGCAAACGTGCAATACACCGCCCTAGGAGCCACTCACACAGTATTATCAGTATTCTTATGTCAGTCATTCTGTTGTCTTTAGCGACTTTGAACACATTTGCGAGATAAAGCACATAAATCTGGTTTTCATCTTGCAAAAATAATGCACACGTTCACATTTCCAGGTGTCCAAGATATATTTAAAATCAAACAATTCAGGCAGCAAGGTCTTGGATTTGAATCCACCAGCCAGCTGGCTGTGTGTGTGTTTTTGTGTGGAATTTTACACTCTCCCTGTGTTTGCCTGGGTTTCACCCAGGTACTTATGCTTCCTCCCACAGTCCAAGCTCAGTAAACCCATTAGAAGAACTGGTGATTCTAAATTGGTGATAGATGTGAATGTTGGTGTGAATGGTTATAGGTCTACCTTTGCAGTAGACTGGCAACATGTCCAAAATTTACCGCACTTTTTTGCCCTACAGCAGCTGGTCTCCAAACTCCTCGTGACCCTGAATCGGATAAGCGTAAGAAAATAGATGGATGAAATTTGCATTTGAAATGCCAAAGACGGCACAAATATTTCAGTGTAAATGTAAACAGGATAAATTCCACACAGGGACAAGAGTTCAAACTAATCTTTTAGTTGTCAGTAATAAAATAAGTAGTGTTGTTAATAGCAAAAATCACCTGTCTTAATCACTTAGCTAGCAATAATTGATTTCATTAAAATGCCAGAATAAAATTGGTTTGTAGGTTTTTCAGCATTTTAACATATGCTATAAGTTGCATAACAGCCCCCTGAAATGCAATCCAAAGGTGAATACATGTAAACCTAACTGTGGATCAGTGCAGCGACAACAAATGGTGGGGATATCTGGTTACAGTATGCAGGAAGGCTGCAGTCGAACAGGAAAAGCCAATCATCAGACACCTTATCAAAATATGACAGCTGGCTGAGTCTGTCAGTGAAGGGGGGAACCTCCCACCCCACATGCTGGCGATAATAAGACCCTTGATATCTGCACTAAGCCAAGCAGTGAGTTCTGCTATCTCAACCACCTCTGCTATTGGTCTTAAAAACAACAGGGCGGGCAGGGTTTTGGGATGTGATCATTAGAACAGTAAGCAACACTGCAGAAGTGGAAAAAAGTAATATTGCACATACAGTATCACAGCGTATAAAAGGTGACTTGTAAAGCTTTAAATTGTTAGGTGAGGCTGTGTGCAAGCAGGAATAGGACCCAAGGTGCAGACTCCGGAGACAGACGTGAACTCAAAAAGGCTTTAATTTAAGACTCAAAATATAACATGACTGAAAAAACTCAAAACAAACTTAAACTAGAAAAATGACAAAACACACAGCAAAGTAAACGGTAGATCGCGACACAGACACTAAGAAACACAGGGCTAAAATACACAGAGGGAGCAATCTGGACTTTCAAAGTAAAACAGGAAACATAACAGACTCACGGGCAGGCACTATAACAAAGGGAACAGAGACACTGACTGGATGTGGGGATACAGCAGAAAGGGGAGACAGCAACATGGAACACAGACAGAAAACCAGAACACTAAAACTAACCAAACCCCACCCAGAGAACCTAAACTAAGAATAATCCTAAAACCCATAAAGCAAAGCTAGAATATAATGAAATAACAAAATCAAAGAACCAAAAACACAAAAACACTGGGTCAACGACCCAGGGACCCTAACATAAATACGTCACATCTCTGCTGCCAGAGACGCGCAGGTGGAATGCAGAAGTCTCTAAAAGCTGCTGTTTTTCTTTTGCAAAGGAAAATTTCTTACTCTTTGGGCTTTTGATGAATTTTGGGCCTAACACTGGTGAACTGGTAATTCTCTGTGATCTCTGTGTGTCATCGTCTTGACTTTACGCACAGTTATATGGCTCAGTTTACTGCTGTGCCCTTTTGGCTCCTCCTGTTTGCCTTCTGTTCTTGACAGAAGTCCTCCATTTATGAATTTTGATCAGGATTAGTAAATGTGATGGAGGACTGATTTGCTTTGCATATGATTTGAATAATAGTGTGCAGACAAGCAATCCTTGAACTTTCCTCGGAGCTTACTTTGCTTTTCTTTGACATTTTTTGCAGAAGGTTTTAATCAACCACCTCCGAGGTTATTCTTCAGGGTTGCATAAAGTAATTTATATTTAAGTTCAAAAATTCTTTAAAGCTACTGCATGTGCTGTAAAGAGCAGTCATTTTGGATCTGTAGTCTGGTGTCTGTTACAGTAAACAGCTCTTTTGGCGCCATTGGGTAACGGAAAGTCTGCTAAATTCAAGACTGAAGGACACCTAAATGTCACTAACCCCTTTTGTAAGCTTTTGGTGGCCACACCCAAAGCTCTATCCTGATTGGAGGCTTCCAGGTGATTTCTGTCCAACAATCATATTGATGGCTACCTGGGGGCCTTCAGGGGATTTCGTGTGAGAAGATGATCTCGCCAAGTGAGATGCTGTTAGGAGAGTGAAGAAAATGCATAGAAGAGAAGACCCTTCAGGCAGTTGTTGGAAAAGCCATCCATCCCCTGAGGAATGCTGGTCTCTGCCAGAGAAAACAACATAGAGCAATCTTTGTGTGTGAAACAAAGGGCTGGGCTTTCCCATAACAATGCCAAATCATCTGTATCCCCTCTTCCCTAGAGATCCACCTCTAGTGTGACAATAAACACAAACTTGCCCCCAAGAAAGTGAGAAAAGGCTAACATTTCCACTGAATCCAGTGATACAAAACAAACAAACATGGACAGGTGGGTTGGGTCAAAAGACCTCTTGCCCTTCGCAGAGTTGCCTGATACCTTGATGAGGATGGATTTTCTCTTCCTTCTGCTTCCTGAGGTAAAGGGGTGCAAATGAGTCAGTCTTCCAAGTAAGGGATATTTGCACTCCTCAGGAACAATCTCCTTAGTGCTCATGCATCTTGTAAAGACGTAGTTTGCCTATGACAGACTAAAATGAAGGACAGCAAGGCGATATGCTTGTCCTTGAAGGACAATGTAAACATATTCCTTGTGTTTTGGAAGAATGGAAGTATAAAATATTTTTTTAATCTACGGAGGCAAACCACTAGCCTGAAATAAACACCTAAAAACATTTTGATCTTTTCTTCTTCCTGTGTCAGAATATATGTCGAATAAAATGCTTTTTCAGCTTCTGCCCTCAAAATAACTGACCAGCCAATGTTTGATAGCAATCATCAGACACCCATGATGTCATATGACAGCAAGGCTGGATACCAAATGCTCTGCTTCGCTGGTCATCACTCCAAAGGCATGGATTACTTCCTCACTTCCTCTAATAATCTTCCTGCATGCTGTAGTTGTGACATTCTTGGCAGCGCTGCCATAATTATTTAAAGAAAGCTATCGCTTACCAAAGATTAAAGCACGAGACAACAGGCTTGTTCCTAAGATGCAAGACACTGATCCAGGTCGCGTGTATGAAAACCAGGAAATCTGAACTGTGAACAAGCCACAGGAAATGATCCAAACTCCAAGCAGACCGACTTTCAAAGATGCACACAGATACGCATCTAAATAGGAACATCACCATACAGTTAGTCTGTCAGACTGAATACCCAGTGTGGATTTGAAGCTGATGTAGGCCTGAGGTAAACTGCAAAGCTTGGATCAGATTCTCCAACCATTCTGCTAGTTCACAGCACAGATAAATAAGCAAAGCCAGACGTTATTATCTAGCCTTTTTCTCTTCTTCTTCTTCCAGCTGCTCTATTTGGGTTCACCACAGATGTACTCATTTCTGATTTTGTCCATTCTAGTCAATGAAGATCTCCAGCTCAGCCTCTTGTCTTTTTGTCAGTACCACTGTCTACAAACCATTCATCATCGCTGGTCTCTCTACTATCTTCCCTTTCACTTCTGCTGCTATCTTTCTGTCACAAATCACCCCAGACACTCATCTCCACCCAGCATTCACACTCTTTTTCTCCTCTCTTGTGAACTATCTGTTGCTATGTATGGTTGACCACCTGATGTATTCCAACCCCCACCTTGAACCTATTTTTCACCCCAACCACAGCAACATCACACACATAAAGACTTTTATCTAAAATTCACCCACTCACAGTCCAGTGGGTACATCAAGGACAACTCGGGATTCTGTATCTTGTTCACAGTTACTAATCCGCAGACCTTCTGATTGGTAGATGACCTGCCTACCACCTGAGCCACAGCTGCCCTAAACCGACCACACCACACATCTCACCTCTGTTACGCTGTCCTCACCTCCTACATCACCCTCACATACTTCTCTGCCGCTCCAGACTTCTTCCTGTAGTACCACAATTCCACCCTTGGCATTTTTCCTATATTAGAAAGTCCATATGAGACTCACGTTACCACAGGAAGATTCAGTAGTTACCAGAAGTTACCAATACTAAAAATTAAAACGGAATAAAACAAAAAAGAAATGCAGGAATTTTTTTCATTTGTCACCCTAAAGCCAAGCTGCACTGTGCCTCGCAAAAGCACAATGCACTTGCCTCCCTTCAGATCTGCAGGCAAAGAACAAAACCCTGACACAGATGTTACAGAGGGAAAAGAAGCAAGAAGATCAAGGAGGTCTTATACCATCTACCACATGGTATTACCTGCGAGGCACATGTAGCTGAATGGAGCAAAGCGAGCCACATCTTGTCAGAAAAGAATGAGGCAGCTGCAGTGGTTGTAACTACAGGTATGCTTATTAAATTTGTACTTACAAAATAACTTATTATTGATTATTTACTGTTTGCAGTTCAGAAAAAGCTGTGATGATAGATTGGCAGACAAATAATTTCAATATTTTTATTAGAAACATTAATACTATGTTTTTAGTCTTGTATTTTTGTTTTGTGTTATGTTTTACTCTATTTCTTGCGGTATTTATGGTATTATTATTTTATTTATAAAATAAATACCCTGTCCTAATATGGGAATTTTGAGGAAGGTTTAAACTAGATTTTATAATACAAAAATTTATGAAGACAGCTTGGGGTGTCTAAATTAAGGTTTTTAAATCGCTTTAAAACTCCTTTATGTACCAAATCTTAGTTTGATAGAAAAACATACTTTACTCTAAGAAAGTTTTTAAACCTGAAATCTAGTCTGAAATGTTTTACAGATAGATAGAAATATAAAATTTAAAGTAGATTACAAACAGTCCTCTATGTACTTGACTAGTAAATAAATACAACCAAATCTGTAAAAATGTAAACGAAACGTTCTGCATATTTTATTTTATTTTATCTGTTTTCAGAGTATTTTATATCATTTATTTATTTATTTTTAATTTTTGTTATTTTATGTATGACAAATGCCAGAGACAAGATTTATAAAAATCACAAACAGAACTTTTTAAAAGCAGTTGACTTTCAGTCTATAGACAAAGGCCGTAGACTGAACAAATACCAAAATTCAGGATATTTCATATATATATATATTTTTGTTTTGTTTTCCAAGTTCACAAAATCGTTTCACTGACTTTTTTTTGTTTAACTTACTTTACTTACTTTTTTGAAATTTACTTTGCACTTTTTTTTTTACATTTGTAGTTTTTATTATTTTTTCAGTTAAATAAAAACAAATCTAGTTTTAGTTTTTTGTCTACTTTCAGTTAACTATAAAAACCTTGGTTATTTTTGATAGAAAAACAACATGGTTTTAACATAATTTTCCCTTTCCTTTTCAGTTAAATCTAATAATGATAATATATGAGTTATTACTACTATATTTGTGATACTATATCTGTCTATCGCGTACTTGTCATGTATAAATCACACAGGCATACAAATAAACATTTGAAGCTGTGCAATGAACTTGTCAAAGCAGATGTGCAGCTGACATGGTGTAAGGGAACACTAATAGCGTTTGGCTCTGAACACACAAATGAAATAAAGACTCATTCCTCTAAAGTCAGACAAAAGAGCACTCTAACGGTATCCCACATCTGCGAAATACAATCGCCGCGATGCTCCAAAAACGCGGAAGCATGCCTGGTTTGGCATCTGCTCAGAGCCATCTGTGGCCAATCCAAGCCCCTGAGCGCTCCGTGAACGCAGCTGAGTGCTGGTGACGGTTCTCGGGAGCAGCTTAGTCAGAAACAGGAGTGACCGCTAGCTTCATGACAGCCGTGCAGACATCAGTGAACTAGCGGGAGCGGAACATCTTTCGCAGGGAAGAAGGAGCGGGAGAGACAGAGGGAGAGCGAGGGGGCAGCTGGAAGGAAAGGGGGCGGCTACTGGACGTTGCTTTCCTCGCCTTTTAAACCGAGTAAACACTTGCATCGATTTCGGGCTAGCCTCTTTTGAAGACCTCGAAAACATAAGCTGGAAGGTTAGCTAGCCGCCGCCATCTCTTCTCAGTCGGAGCGACCGCCGTGTCTTCCACACCATGGGGAACGCTGCCACCGCCAAGAAGGGCAACGAGCTAGAGAGCGGTGAGTGCGAGCTGTCGTTTGAACTCAGAAGTGTTATTGTGTTGCGTTTAGTCATCTCAACAAGATGCCACGAAGCAGCCAGCTAGCCTGTTATAACTAAAAACTGTTTAAACTACCAGCCAGAGTAAAGCAAGGGAGGGCCGTCCGTCCGTCATCGCCCCCCGCACATTCCCACATTGCACCGACGCTGAAAGCACTCTGCGTTTAGATAGAAAAATGAGCATGAAGTATTGTTTTTGTGGTTCTGCGTATATATATCCATTTTTTTAAAGTAGGGGGGCTACTGAAGGTAGCTATAGCGCCAAGAAGACCCCCGGATTGTTGTGGTTTTTTGGCATTCAGGGGGGTGGGGAAGGGGAGCTCTGGCAGTGTTAGGAGACTATTAAAGCCTGTTAAGTAGCCAGGAAAACAGTGCGTGTCTATTAATGGCTCTCTATGGTAATTTCAAATGTTAAAAAGGCGATTTGCATGCAAACTGGAGCACAAGAGAGCCTGGAAGAGCAGCTAGCCTGCTAACTTTAGCTTTAAGTGGTGGTGGTGGTAGTGGTGGGGGGATTAGCCCTCAGAAGGCCCCTGTCACTTCATTGCCTCTTGATGGTTGTAGCTTTCTAGGGCCGTCATACACTGACACACTCATCAGCGACTTGTATTTGTCTCATGTCAAAATCCCTGCTTAATGAGTAAAAATCCTGAGCCTTAGCATCACCTCGCCACCTCTTTTGTTGTGTCATCTCGAGCTTTATAATTCTTTGGCTCTTGCTGCATATTTGACTGCAGGCTTCTTCTCAACAATAACAACAGCAGCTAGTTGTACGAAGACAGAAAGTTTTCACAGATGGTCTTAAATCTGCGGCAATAAACCGCAGGCTCTTGGGTAATTGTTAAATAAATAGACAGTAAATTTTATCTGAAGGCAGCGTAGGATTGTTCCTGCCCCGGGCTCTTCACTGCCACATTTTATTCTGGGCTGCATAAACAGCAGCATGACCAAATATGGTGGAGAAATGACAAATGCCCTCTTTCCATTCATAAAGCCTGGACCTGCTGCCGTCTTCCCAGCATTAGGGCCGCACGCTCCCCAGAAAGCACACTTTAATCGTGTCACTCATTTGTTTAGAGTCCCTTTGCTAATCTTACTGTGGTAAAGGTCCATCAGGGCTCACTTCTCACACTCAGTGTCATTGACTGGAGCAGCTTGTCATCAGACCTTCGTCAGAGGATAAGGGGTATTACAAGCTTTGAAAGGTTTGACGTAGCTCAGACTAGGCCAGTGTTACTTTGTGCTCATATGCTTTTATGTGTGCAGCTGGTCATCATTGAGCATCCCCTTGCTCTTAAATAATAAAAAGAAATCCTCCTGTATTTGGCTACAAACAAAAACACGCCCAGTGCATTTTCTTACTCTTAAAAAAAACAACACAAAGCAGAGAACCATCTGTGTTGAGTTGTACACTGAGTTTGTTTAAGGTAATGCCACTTTATGATGCAGTGATTGCTGAGATTTATTGACCTGTAGAGAGACACCAGACAGGCCCTGTGCACAGTTCCAAGCAGACGTACTCAGGCAGATGGAGATGATCAGATCAGCTATATTATCTATACTGCCAAGCATTTCCGCTGAATGCAACTATGATCCCTAGATCCTGGGCCATAGCTAACTGTTAAACCCATTTAAGCTGACACTGTGCTCCGAGGGGCAGATTTGTCTGGAGTGTAGCCGCCCTGATAAGACGACCTGGTTACCCACAGAGCTGCACGTTACCTGTGTTTACTGTACATTGATGCAACAAGCTGGACCGGTTGGAAGAGCACTGACACGGTCACACTTGGACGGAGAGATTAAACACTTGCCATCATGACACCTGTTTTATATCACAGTGCGCGTGTACTGTAGTGTAACTGGATAAGCCAACATAACTCAACCATGTCTTGCTTGTGTGGAGTTTGGCATTGATCTCAGAAAGGGCTTGTCGACTGTGCTAACTTTACTCTACAGACACGCAGCATTGCAAAGAGTATTGAAGATTTAAACTGAACAAGCCTAAACCTCACAGTTTGTTTTTTCCAACCCCCACACTGAATTAGACTTGAGACAGTATATTCCTCAAGTTTTTGATATAATTTTTAGATGCTTCATTTATTTCTCTAACAAGCTGGATATTTTCTTCTAATGTATTTGCAGACCTTGGAATTGGAATTTATGTTTAGTTTGTGATGGGTTATTTAAGCAAGGGTAAAAATATGTCTTTAACTTTGACCTCTGCAGTTTGGGGCATTATTTTCTTATTTTTAACAGATTAAAGTTTATAAAAGGTCATACTAGAGCTAAGAAAAGTAATTAAGAGAATAGATGATACAAGTTGGCAACAACAGAATATGCAGTGAAACGAAATTTGGTTTTGCAGCTCTACAGATGTTTTAGTTAAAAGTATAAAAATGCATATAAATGGTAACAAAAAACACAAAACGATAACAATAATCACTCAATAGTACAAAAATATTGCGCAGTGGTTCAGCAGGATAAGTGATGTTGCATCTGCAACAGCATCTGCTGTGAAAATGTGTAATGGATGATATACAGGGCACTGTTAAATGCAAATAAAATCTGTATGCTATGACCTGCCAGTCAATATATCCAATGGAAACTGAAAAACTGTATTATTTTCCCTCATAAAAATGCTTGTGTTGAACTTGATACCAACAGCACGCTTTAAAAAGTTGGTGAAGGAGGATGTTTACTGCTGTATTGTATCACCTCTTTGTTTTCACAGCCCAATGGAAGAGTTTGGGAACTAAGGAACTGCTGTTGTTTTGAAAGGGTGCTAGAAGTGACTCAGATTGCACGTGTCTGATTCTTAGAAACCAGAACCTCATTTGACAAAATCACTATACTCATGTTAAAGACAAAAACACCCAAATGTCTTGGTGTCCATAGAGTTTATCAACAAAAAGTTATTGCTAAAAACCTTCAATTCCGACATTGAGGTAGCCACTTGTTACTGTACCATAGCTGTTCTTTTTTCAGTGGGAGTGAAAAAAGAAAGAAGATGCTTTAAATAAAAAAAAGTTTGTAGTTCAGATTAGATTTGTAATGTTTTTATCTTTGCTATAGATGATCTTTTCAGGCTGATCTAGCACGCATGGCTGAATTTCTGATACAGCTTTTTTTTAAAACACCATAGTAGGCAGTCAGTCTCTTCTTCGATTCCTCACGTGACTCTCAGCTCTGTTTTCATTCCTGTTGCTTCTATTCACTACACATGCTCCATGTTTGTTGACGTGTTATACTTGTTTTTATGTACATGAACTCTATATTTCTCTCTGTCTTCTCTTTTCTATCACGTCATCCGTGTGGGTGATTGTTCCTGAAAAACCTTGGTGATCAATAGAGACCTTTGGTATGCTAAATTCCTCCAAAGATGACCAGAATGGCAAACAGAATTGGTCTTATTGTGAAAACCTGCTAGACGTGCTTGCTTTTTACTTTGTCCTGCTTTGAAAATAATTCAGTGTTTTTTGTTATCTGCATTCTCTCAATCTGGATATCTGCTGTGTGTCCCATACATTGGTTTGTTTATGCTTACCATTTTATGCTTTGTTTGGTAGCCTTCCCACAAACTCCTTGTAAGTGATGCACAAGATGCTCAGATACACTTTTCCCTCTCATTTCTGAGTGCTGTGGTCCTCTTACCGTTTTTAGTAAGGCTACAAAATAACAGAGAACGTTCTGAGTGTCTTGGAATGCATCACTAGTCTGCTTGTTGTGGATGTTGCTGTCTTGTGTTTGTATTTTGTCCCCCTCTTTAAACTAAAGTATGTGATACTTTTAATATATGTTTTAATTCATATCCAGATGAGAGTTGATTGCCCGTATTGTTCTCCTCATTTGTTCCTTTCCCTTCTATAACAATGCCCTTCGTTCTTTTTGCCAAATATAACTTTTGTACTCATAAGCCAAGCTCTTTTGGCATAAAGAAGTGTGCTGACCGCCTGTCTGTGCTCTTTATCTTTTAGTTAAAGAGTTTCTAGCCAAAGCCAAAGAAGATTTCTTACGGAAATGGGAATGCCCACCACAGGTCAGAATCTCGAAAAGTTGAACTCGCTATTTAAAGACTTGGCACACGAAGCAGGCTAACATAATGTTGTTTCAACAGAGCACGACGTGCCTAGATGACTTTGACAGATTAAAGACGCTGGGTACCGGCTCGTTCGGTAGAGTCATGCTGGTGAAGCACAAAGGAACAGAGCAATACTTCGCCATGAAAATACTGGACAAGCAGAAGGTCAGTGGCAACACTGTCAAACAGACAGTAGTGTTGACATAAGCGGGAACCACGCATGACGATGAAAGTGAGGTGGCGCTAAACACATCCAACAAATGGCTGCTAATCTTCTTAAAAAAATGACATTATAACCTGTTCTTGTTGTATTAAAAGGGTTACTGGGGGACACAAGTAAAATAAATTATAACTAAAAGCTGCCTTTGCTTTCAGTGTTCAGCCGTGTCTGTTGCTAATGTTAGTGAGATTTGCCCGGCAAGGTCATCTTATCTCTTTATCTGTCAGGTGGTGAAACTCAAGCAAATAGAACACACATTAAATGAGAAGAGGATATTACAGGCAGTGAGCTTCCCCTTTCTCGTCAAACTTGAGTACGCATTTAAGGTACAGTATGATTTTTGGCATTATATAATTAAAATTCCTTTATTTGAGTCTCAGTAAAATTAAAGTGTGTTTTTTGGCCCCTCCCCTCTTGTTTTAGGACAACTCCAATTTGTACATGGTAATGGAGTATGTTCCAGGTGGTGAGATGTTCTCACACCTAAGACGAATTGGAAGGTTCAGGTTAGTTTTCGTCTGCAGTCTCCTGCGGTTTTGATTCGTCATATAGATTTTCTGATATTACTCGCGCGTGTTTGTTTACGACTCTAAACAGAATTATCTCTTCTTCCGTTCCAGTGAACCACATGCGCGGTTTTATGCCGCCCAGATAGTGCTGACATTTGAATACCTCCATTCACTAGATCTCATATACAGAGATCTGAAACCCGAGAATCTTCTCATTGACCACCACGGCTACATTCAGGTGAGCCAGAACGCAGATCAATACACAATTCTGCTGTGTTTTCTGTGTGTCCACACTTGCTGAATAAACAATGTGCGACTGACTTCCAGGTGACAGATTTTGGATTTGCTAAGCGGGTAAAAGGCAGGACATGGACGTTGTGTGGGACACCGGAGTACCTGGCTCCGGAAATCATACTCAGCAAAGTATGGACGTCATTTTGTAACTTTATTTTTTCATTACTTTTCTGCACTGCATCAAAGCATTTTTTCTTACTTTAGTCATTATTTGATTAATATTGAAAATCAGCGATGCCACACAGAAATGTTGAAGCAAAATAACATCAAGAATTGTGTGACTACATGGGAAGAAAAGGTTTACAGCTTATCTTTTAAACAGCTTGTCTGTAGGACTGCAAGCAACCTCATCACTGGTTCCTTTCTAGACATGTAGGTGAGCTTTAAGTGTCCGCTGCAGCTCAATGGAAGTGGACCTACTGCCTGTGTAAATAAGAAGGGCACATTCTAACAACACAAAACTTTTAGTTATAGGTGATACAGTAATAAAAACTCCCGGGCAACTTTAGGTACAGATCTCCATTTGGCTTCAGAACTGACTGAATTCTTCATTTTATATAGATTCTGTTCTCATAAAGGGATGGACATGGTCAGCAACAATACTCTGTGATGTTTAAATGATGCTCAATTGGTACTCGGGCTCAAAGTGTGCCAAAGAAATATCCCCCACATCATTACACCACCACCAGCAGCCGGATATATGCTTTCATGTTGTTTTCACTAAAACCTGACCAAACTTTGGAGCAGAAATCGAGACTCATCAGACCAGGCAACATTTTTCCATCTGCTATTATTGAGTTTTGGTGAACTGGTGTGATTTATAGCCTCAGTTTCTTGTTCTTAGCTGACAGGAGTGGCACCAGGTGTCCTCTTCTGCTGTTATAGCCAATCTGCTTCAAGGTTCAGTGAGTTTTGAATGCAGTTGCTGTTGACCTCTCATTCTCTTCTGGCCTTTGGCATCAACAAGACATTTTTACACAGAGAACTGCTGCTTTCTGCATAGTTTCCCTTTGTCAAACCATTCTCTGTAAACCCTAGAGTTGGTTGTGTGGGATAATCCCAGCAGATCAGTTTCTCAAATCCTCAGACCAGCCTGCCTGGCACCAACAACTATATTAAGGTCTAAGTCACTTAAAACACCCTTCTTTCCCATTCTGATGCTCAGTTTGAACTTCAGTAGGTTGTCCTGACCGTGCATAAATGAATTGAGATGTGCAGTATGATTGGGTGATTAAACATTTGCGTTAATTGCGTTTATGAGTACAGTTTCATTTCTGCTAATGGATGCTTGTAAAGCCTAAACACTGGTCTGTAGATGAGTCATATTTTACAAAAGTTTCTATGACCAAAAAATAAAATCATCATTAAAAGAAAAGAACTGTTGCAGGAATTTATCTAGAGAGGGAACAGAATTGTCTGTGCTTGCTATACAAATGTCTTATTTCTATATACAAAGTTCCAGTTTTCTAACTGCAGGTCAGAGTAAAATTAGTGGTGACGTGCAGATTCTTACAATGCAACTAACCAAAGCTCCTCAGTGTTATTATCCAAGTGCAGCTGCGGGAGCCATTTGGAAGTTTTCTCAAGTGATAAATTATAATGAGAAAGTCTTAAATGTCTTAAAAACAGCCTACTTTTTCTCCACTTATATACTAGAAGTGTTTTTCTTCTTGTGTGTTTCTGTTACATTAACATGTGTTATGTTCATTTTAGGGCTATAACAAAGCTGTGGATTGGTGGGCCCTTGGAGTCCTCATCTATGAAATGGCAGCTGGCTACCCTCCTTTCTTTGCAGATCAGCCTATTCAGATCTATGAGAAGATTGTGTCTGGAAAGGTAAGAAGCTGCTTCTTTTGGAAATGCAAACATGATGGCATGAGGAGCAACGGTCATGCATGATAGCTAAGTTAAATTAAATGTGCACGATTAACGATTAACTACTAGAAATGAAATCCTAACACTTGTGGCCTTTTCAGGTTCGGTTCCCGTCTCACTTCAGCTCCGATTTAAAGGACCTGTTGAGAAACCTGCTGCAGGTGGATCTGACCAAACGCTACGGCAACTTGAAGAATGGAGTCAATGACATCAAAGGACACAAATGGTTCGCCACAACAGACTGGATCGCAATTTATGAGAGAAAGGCAAGATACCAAACACACATTAAAGTGACACCATACAGAATTAGCTCGTAGAGTTAATTACATATCGATTTACACCCATACTTATTTATTTATTTTCTAGAAAGTTTCTAAATACTCTTCAATCAGTTTTACTACACGGTCCTTTCTGATTGTCGTTACTGTTGCATGCACAGTATTTACTTAATATATTTATTTTATTTTTTAACTGGCCAGTAAAGGTGTGGGGTTTTTTCACTTGGAAATCACCCAGCTTTACTGCACATGGTGCCACATGCCAGTTTGCAGGCGTGACAGTGATAATGGACTGTTTGGATAAATCTAATTAGTTATTTAGCTTGGGCTTAAATCTTATAGACTTCCTTTAGTTTAGCTTAATATGGAATCATTATGGGGTTTTTTTTTATTAACTTTGTTTTTGCACTCTACCTGTGATTTTCTATAAGATGAAAATAAGCAGCGTTCTCTGTTCAAGTTAGTCCAGTAAAACTCCAGAGTAGTTCCTCATGAGCAGAATTGCTTCCTGGGGTTTTATGAAGTAAAAGTAAGATAAAGAGCTGCAAAAAGGAAGAGAAGCAGTTTTGTATTTACAGTGAAGTTGGAACCTTTTCTTTGTGGACAGTTGCCTTTAGTATATTGCTGTATGACAGTGTTAGAATGTAATATCTTGGGCCAATCACTGTGTAGTCTCACTGTAAGTTGGCGGGCACCCATGCTGAGATTTTATGAAGTCCCAGTGAACAAATATCCTATTTGAATATTCTAGTCCAGCTCATATAAGCATATTTTGTTATATTTGCAGAGGTCCTTTCTTCTCTTTGATCATTTTGTTTTAATATGTATTTTCAGGATGGAATAATTATGGAAAAAAGTAGACATCTGACTACGACGAAATGATCAGATTAATTGTATAACATTTGTTTCTGGATCCTGGCTAATGTCACATGCTTCTGCGTGTAAGGTTATTCTCTGACATGTAGTAAATCCAGAGCAGAGGGAGTTGAACGGGCAACTCTGAAAAAATGCCACAGTTTTTGTATTTAAGATATACACGTTGAGTTGTACTGAGTGCATCTTTGAAAGTAGTGTTCAGTAAGTGATGTATTGAAGCATTACAGATGCAACTCTGCTGTTTGAGAAAATCATCCAATCACAGTTTGTCTTTAGTCTCAGTTATGTGTATTATGTATTTGAATAAGCTGCAATCATATGACTTCTGTTAAATAATGGGTAAAATTAATGTACAAACACAGTACAAAGAGCAAGTTAAAAGAAAGTTAAATATAGATCATATAAATTATATTAATTTTATCAAGGATAATGCTTTGTCCGAAGAGGTCAAATATACAATGTTTGCCAGATGGCTAATTTTTAACTGTTGTCCACAAGCCAGATGTAAACAAACAAATAAAACATACTGAATGACTAAATTCAGTGCATCATTTAGAAGAAAAATAAATATTTATAAAAATTAAAGTAGAACTTAACGCATAGTTGAGTCAGCGACTTTTAGCTTTTCTAAAAATTTTCTAAAATTCCTGTTAATTAAAACATCTTTGCAGACAAATATTTCAGTGACCTAAGCTTGGAGTACCAAGTGCCCGACAGCTGTGAGATCATTTGCCATTTCCCCTGCAACGTTTTGCATACAGGGCAGGTATTACCACTTTGGAAAAATAATTGCGTTGGGGATAACGGCTCTTTTGTCGATCATTTTCCAGAAGCCTACATTACTCACCCTGTTTTTTTTAAACTCTCATATCTTTGGTTAAATTAATGTGGCTACTTTTTTGATTTCAGCGTGTCTTTGTGAGACAGACGGATACGCATACGAAGGCGTTGCATTGGCTTATTTTTACAAACGTCTGAGTTGATGTTGGAAAATTCTTGTTAGCAGCCATTGCATTGTTTTTCCTTAGCCTTCATGCATTAATTATCCTGCAGTTTGTGATGTGTTTTCAATAAGGTACTTGTGCTGCTTTGTGGCACAGACATAATATGACTTGGCTGACGTTGCTTGCCCTACATCCAAAGTATTTCCAAACTATGAATGATGATCCGCTTCTAGGGACAAGCTCCACGTCGTGCTGCGCCAGACATTTAAATTTTGTTTCGATGGCTGTTACCTGGAGTATATCACCCCAGTCAAGTGCTTTCAGGAAATGTGATGCTGAACAGTTATGGGAAGTCAAATTCTCAAATGATTGAGATTAAAATTTGAGTCATTGTGCAGCCCTAGTTAAAATGTAGCTATACAAAATCCTGTTAAATTAGAGGGGACAAAGATGAAAGTACAAGCGATACCAGAGGTACCCATTAACCTGTAACATATTTGATACATACAGTTTTTCATCATCTTTGATTCTGCTCTTTTGGGTTTTTCTTCTCCCATAAAACCTAAATAAATTGGACAACACACTTTTAAACGATAAATTGCAAAAATTGTCAGAAGATTCAATGAACAAATTCTCTGAATGATTTCTTGGTTAGGGCTTTAAAGGGTTAACTCTTTGCTATGCATCAGCTGGTTTGTACAGTGTGTGTCTGATTATGTATGAAGGCACAAGTGTCTATATCTGTGGTGTGGAAGCTCTTCAGATCAGATGCTTTGAAGATGATTTTTAAGATGGGATTAAGATGTCTAATCAAAGGATTCATGCTTTTGTGCTTTGTTGTACTCATAGGACGTGAATAAAGTAGTTTTAGGAATGAAAAGCAGACTTTAGAGGGAAATTTAGATGTGTGTGCTCTCGTATCTGCACATCTGGTGAATTGTTACACAAACTGCAGAGTTGACAGTTTTTGTTAAGTTATTAAAAACTGCCTCCATTGTAAAGGGAGAGGCTTCAGACACTAGCTATCTGACAGGCACATCATTTAAGTTGACAGCATTCGGGGTTTGCCAGGACAACAGATGCTGTCTACATTCACTGTAATACAATACAGTCTTGCCTGCTCTACTGACAAGCCAGTGTAGGCATAAATATAATATAATCTCACCCAGTAAAACAAGTCCTTCTGTTCTTCTGCAGGTTGAAGCTCCATTCATACCAAAGTGTAGAGGCCCGGGGGACACCAGCAACTTCGACGACTACGAGGAGGAGGAAATCCGTGTTTCTTTAACGGAAAAATGCGCAAAGGAGTTCGCAGAGTTTTAGGACGTGAGAACATGGATATATCAGGGAAAATAAGGGGATCTTTGCACTCTTCTGAAGACTTGGGATGGAGCAGAGACCATCTTTTTCAGATCTACTACATAGTCCCTTCATTCCACAAGGCTGAATGAGGTCGCCATGATCCTTGGGTGCCGATAACCTGTCACCGTCACGTACACCTGCATATTAAAGCAGACACATCACTTTTCTCTTTCTTTCTTTTGTTTTTTTTTGTTTTGTTTTTTTTGTACTTATCCATTTTTTTTTTACTTTGAAGCAGTTAGTCTTGGATGTTGTTATCCCCTATAAAAATGTGATATTTTTCAATTTATGAGGAAAAACTGACAGTGGCCAATAATGATACACACGTTTTGGGTTGTAGGGATTCCCGTCCAGTTGTCAGCAATGTAAATTAAGAGTGTGCATCACATTTAGATTTTGTCTTAGGTGCAAATCTGTCCAGACATTTGACAACTTTGACTGATTAAAGGATGACCAAATGGGAAAACGCTAAGTGACACAAGAAGAGAGGTCCTTTCCATTCTTTGCTTTAAGCCTTAGAGAGCCAAATCCTTAGATGAGCCCCCCTCACCCCCATGTTCACTGTCTCCTTTGTATCGTGACCCAGGCACAGCAAGCCATGCAGAAAATGACAAACCTTGTTACATTAGTAAAAATGTAAAATCCACTTGTTTGTTTGATCTGCTTGGGTCCGCTAGTTACATGTAAAGTTTGATATGTTCCAATATTTTGTCGCTGTGTCAAACATTATAGTCATATTGTTCCCATCGGGCCTGCTTATAAAGACCCTCATTACAAGTCTGTGGAACAACGTGACCTTGGTAAAAGGGAGTAAAGAGAAATCCTTTTAGGATTTTAACTTTTATGTAAAGCTGAGAGGGTCAGTGTGAATAGTGTTGCATCTCCGCGCCTCAACATTTAGTGAACCTTAAAAAAAAAAAAAGAAGTATAATGTACTCAATGAAAGATGTTTTAAAATCTTTGAACAGGAATGCATAAAAAGGATATTTACCATATTCTCCCTGTTATCGCCCCAAAGAGATTCTTTATTTCATTCTTGTCAAAGAATGTAGATTTGCAACTTATAGGTATGCATATTTGAAAGCTTGATTTCAGTTTTCCTCACAATACACTGGCTAAAATGAAGACTGCTCCTTTGTATCACATGTAACCCTGTTATTGTTAAGCTCATTACATCATACGTATATGCATTGTTTCATATATGTTTTTATTTATACACATTAGAGATGCTAATAAATTTTATTTTTAAAAGTGTTGGAATTTTCTTGCACCCTTTCTTCCATTGTGGATTGCGGATCCTACTGTGTGATCTGGGTAGTAACAAAAGTCCAGAGGCCTCAAGAGAAGATATTTTATTTTAGACGTTTTGAGCAAGTTTGTATCACAATCGTCACAATGAGCACGGATTCCTGATTTGGCATCTTGGTATGAACAACTTGGACCACAGCAGTGTATATAAAAGATGACCATAGCCACCAGAGTATTAAACACAATGAAAACGGTTTACTGTGGATACTAACTGTGCTTCTCATGGTTTCCGTTCTGCCTGGTTTTCTTTTCCGGAAGTTGTCGTTCGGTTTGGACCTATGCTGTTGCCGTATTTCTATTAGGTACTCGGCGTATGGGTAATGTAGTGTAGCAGGAGACACGTGGGACGCTGCGTTGCCGTTCATTCGAAGTTTACGGAAACATGGCGGGCCTGGAACTGCTGTCTGATCAAGGATACCGTTTAGATGGAAGGAAAGCCACCGAGCTGCGGAAGCTTCAGGCCCGTATGGGTGTGTTCACTCAGGCCGACGGCTCTGCGTATTTAGAGCAGGGGAACACCAAAGCTCTGGCCGTGGTGTACGGTCCCCACGAAGTAAGTGCCGCGGATGGAGGAGAGGGTTAGTGGGGATAAACAATAAAATGCATTTGATTATGGTCATCACACCAGTAACATAAAGTCGCCACATTTTGATATAATATAGTGTAAATACCTGAGAAAGGGGCATTTTCAGCGAGACCCTTTGCTTGTAGCAGTACTTGCACAGTGTGGTATCATTATTAAATTATTGCTCAAAGCAGACGGGATGTGTAGTAAGTTTTATATAAGGCTCAACAGCATGAAGTATGAATTGAAATCAAAGTTATGATAGCATATACATTCTCTACACTTGTTGTTGAATTCATACCTTGTTTAATGGTATGAATTCAACAACACTTTTCCACTTGAGTTTTTTAGTCCATATTGAGATAATAGCATCACACAGTGGCTGTTGATTTGTTGGTTGCACATCCATAATATTAATCTCCTGTTACGCCACATCCTAAAGGTGCTCCTTTGGAATGAGACATGGTAATTGTAGAGGTCATTTGAGAATATTAAAGAAACCTGTTTGAGGTGTGTGACGTGGGGTGCTATCCTGCTGGAAGCAAACATCCCAAGATGTGATCATAAAGGGATGAACACAGTCAGCAACAATAATCAGGTTGACTCTGTGCAAATGATACGTTTATATTCCATTTGTGTTAACAAGCCGTCGAACAAGTGCACCAAAAAATGTGTCCAGTTGGTGTATATTGCAGCATTTATTTATGTTGGGTGCAGTTAACATTGTTCCAGTGTGTAAGCACAGTAACGTCCAGTCCAAGCTGTACATCAGTTCTTACCTGTCGTTTTCCTCCAGATGCGAGGTTCTCGAAGTCGGACTCTTCATGATCGAGCAGTTATCAACTGCCAGTATAGCATGGCCACGTTCAGCACAGCGGAGAGGAAGAGACGACCACACGGAGACCGCAAATCCACTGAGATGAGCCTCCACCTGAAGCAGACGTTTGAGGCTGCTGTGATGACCCAGCTGTACCCTCGATCTCAAATTGATATCTATGTCAAGGTTCGTGTTGGACTGACGCTTCATCTGGTGAGAGGTAAATAGATTTTTTTGTAATTGTTCACAAGCACGTTTCCATCGTCTTTCAACAGATTCTGCAGTCAGACGGAGGGAATTACAGCGTGTGCGTGAATGCTGCCACATTGGCAGTGATTGACGCTGGCATCCCCATGCGGGACTATGTGTGTGCCTGCACTGTGGGGTTTGTGGATGAGACCCCCCTTGCTGACCTGTGCTACGCGGAGGAAAATGGAGGCGTGAGCTCATTGGCTTTAGCGCTTCTGCCCCGAGGTGGACAGATCGCTCTGCTGCAGATGGATGCCAGACTGCATCAGGATCACCTCGAGACTCTGATTGAGGCTGCAATGACTGCTTGTAAAGGTGTGAGCAAAGTGCTGGATGAGGTGGTGAGGCAGCATCTTCAAGAAGCCTCGGTGCTCACCGGAGAGTGACGTGGGACGGCAGCGGGAACATGTGGATTCCAAGTGCAGCTTGAAAGTGTTATTGGACTTTAAATATTTACAAATGATATTAACCTTTAATTCATTTATATCAGTCACTGAATACTTTTGTATGAATGTGATAAATGTAATAATAAATATGTTAGTCATGCATCGTTTCCTTATTGGTTGTTTATTTATGAGGGAGGTATTCAAACTTGTCTACTTATATGACATCTGCTCCTGCAGCTTCACCTCTCCACCTGCCATTAAAACACGTATCCTCTCTTGTTTCTACTGACCTTCTCTCCAGGACACACCTCCATCACTCCCAGTTATCTTCCCCACCTGCTCCCTACTGTCTACGATGGAAGCTTGTTTGTCCAACTCCATTTTTTTTTTTTTTTGCGATTTTAACCTTTTCTCAAAAGTTTAAGTTACTAAGTTCTTGAAATTTTGTCTTACTTCTGAGCTCACACATTTTGAGATGATATATATATATATATATATATATATATATATATATATATTTCCACTGGCAAGCTACCACAAGCTACCACATTGATGTTCTACATTTTATAGCAATAAATAATAATTTAAAAAAAACTAAGTTTAGATGTTTAAAACTAAATAAACGCGTAAACTCACACGCTAAATGAAAACTACGAGCTTTAGGCATTTAAGAAAAATTTTATGGGAAGTTTTAAACATGTACCTTAAAATAACGATGGAACAGGTTATTCATCGAGTATTTTCAATATTTCTTTGTGTCGTTTTATTTTGTTTTACTTTCTTTTATTTTTAACTTGGTTGAGCGGAAGTCGGTGCGCCGCAGTAATGTTCCCGCAGGAACAAGGAAATCGAAAACGTCCAGCAGCGGCTTCTGCGATAAAGCCCCACCTCTGAAGGTGGATGTGACCAGTGGACACAGGTGGGTTTTTCATATACATTCTGCAAAATAATACAAAGTTATTGTTAAACATCTTAAAAACGCGTTTGCAGGGTATAGCGGGTTTAAACATTTACCATTTAGCGAAATCGTCCTGGCTAACCTCAGCTGTCAGTAGATGCTCTGACAATGGATCCCTGGAAGCAATTTCTTAGCTCGATATAAAGGCGTGATTACCGCAGCGTCGAATGGTCATAAATGTCTTCATATCGATGTTTATTCCTCAGCGGCAGCTATCCTGACGGATTGTTAGTGTGTTTCCTTCAGGATCCGCCAGTAAACCCAGGCTTTGGAGTAACGTTACAGCTGATAATATGGGGCTGCTATCTGACCCAAACAGAAGACGGGCTTTGATCAGCATGCTGACTCGCCTCAATGCCCCAATCTGGTGAGCTTTAGTCAGTGCGAACCGTCTGCCTACTTTCGTTTAGCTCTCTCTCTCTCTCTATTAATATTACTTCTGTCTTGTTTTAGTGTGGTCTGCTACTTTGCCGGTGTGGCTTGGTTCATGGGTTTGGCCTTTGAGCCGTTCACTCTGCGGACATACATGTCAGAGAATGCCATGGGCTCTACCATGGTGGAGGAGCGCTTTCCAGCTGGGGAGAGAGCGCTGGTCACAGGGAGGGAGTTTGCAGCCCATAAGAAGAAAGTTGGGTAAGGTTTACTATAAGCTTGTGGGTCTTTATGCAGACTCAAGTCTAGGTAGAAGTCTGATCGTTTTTAGTGTAATCTTGTTTGACTATTTGCTTCTCTGCAGTGGGATGCCAGTGGACTGGCTTGTGAAGAATATGCAGGATCGAGGACTGGAAGTGTTTACTCAGAGCTTCTCTCGCACACTACCCTTCCCTGATGAAAACAAAGAGCGATATGTACGTTTATCGTGGAAAACTGATTTTGTTCTCAGCAAGAGACAGACTGGTGTTTGCATAATCTTTATGAATATTTCATGACTTTGTTTTTGGTGCTGTCTCCTCTTCTTGGCAGATTGTAAAAGGCACAAATGTATATGGTATCCTTCGAGCTCCTAGAGCTCCACGAACTGAAGCCTTGGTGCTGAGTGCTCCCTGCAGCCCAGGTGATAACAACAACCAGGCTGTGGGACTGCTTCTCGGCTTGGCTCAGTACTTCAGAAGTGAGTACAACACTCATTCCCCTCTCCTCCTCCACAATTTGAATGATGATGCAGTTGCTTTTCTTGGTTTAATGAATGTTGTTTTTTTTAATAGATCAGATTTACTGGGCAAAGGACATCATCTTCCTTGTCAATGAGCATGATTTGATTGGTATGCAGGCCTGGTTGGAGGGCTACCATCACACCAACACTACAGGTGATCAAACACGTGTATCTAGTTACAGTACAGTAAAATAAAGGAAAGAGATGTACAACTAAGTTAACTTTACTGCTGAAATGGTTCATCCAGGTATGTCGTGGTCTCCATTACAAGGCCGTGGCGGATCAATTCAGGCAGCACTGTCCCTGGAGCTTAGCAGTGATGTCATCACCAGTTTGGACCTGGTACTGGAAGGCCTCAATGGCCAGTTACCCAACCTGGACTTAGCAAACCTCTTCTATGCCTTTTGTCAGAAGATAGGAGTTCTTTGCACCATCCAGGGCAAGGTAAATGCTTATAAACAGACGCACTCTGCTCTGTGCATGGTTAGCAGAGTGCTAAGATTATGTGTTGGAGAGTCGTTATGTAGCTTTTCTTTGTGGATGTGTTTACAGCTGCAAAGGAACGATTGGGATAGCGTGTCAGGGTACAACCACGCTGTGCAGACTATGATGCTGATGGTGATGAAGCAGGCCAGTGGGCGGCCCTGGGGAGACCACGGCCTGTTTCTGCGCTACCACATCGAAGCTGCAACCATCAAGGGTGTCAACAGCTTCCGGCAGTACAAGACTGACGCCACTACCATCGGCAGGTCAGAGATGGTGTATACTGATTTTGTTTATATTTAAGGCTTTTATGTTCTGCTTGTAATTTGACACTTTTATGATCTTTTTTTTGTCTAAATGAATGTCCTGCAGGCTGCTGGAAGGAATGTATCGTAAGCTGAATAACCTCCTGGAGCGCCTGCACCAGTCCTACTTCTTCTACCTCATGCCGTCACTCTCTCACTTTGTCTCTATTGGATACTACATGCCAGCCTTCGGCCTGCTCGCCGTTATTCTGCTGCTTCGTGTATCCTGAAATAAAAATGAAATGAAATGTATAAAAGAAACCTAATAACAGCTGAGAGCAGGGTGGGAACAAATTCAACCTTCAGTTTTTTTCCTTGACTGTAATACAGGCATTAGACTTGTGGGTTCAACTCAATACTCCACCATCGACAACAGAGGATGGAGTTGCTGACATTGATCAGGTTAGACACACGTGCTAAGACAAACTCATCAAAACTGAACCTGAATTTTGCTGGTTAAGCAACACTTTAATAAAAATCTGCTTCCTTCCAGCAGTCCAGTCCAGGAGTGCTGTCGGTGTTGACTCCTCTGGTGATCAGCCACCTGACAGGAGTTGCTCTGTACGCGCTGCCGATCCGTTTCCAGGAGACTGCTGTCGAACATTTCCCTGTGTCTGAGACCGAGGCTGTGGTTCTGACAGCAATTGCTATTTACACAGCAGGCCTGGCGTTGCCGCATAACACACACAGGTACTACATTGTGTGTGTGTGTGTGTGTGTGTGTGTGTGTGTGTGTGTGTGTGTGTGTGTGTGTGTGTGTGTGTGTGTGTAAATTGATTTTCCTTGTTTATTTCCTTGTACATTTTATTAAATACACCTGTCCTACTGCTTGTTAACCCAAATATTTAATCAATCAATCAGATGATAGTAAGAAGTGGTTTGTCTGAGTATTTCACAAACTGCCCACACAACAATCTCTAGGGTTTACAGAGAATGATCAGAAAAAGAGAGAAAAATATCCAGTGAGCGACAGTTCCTGATGTCAGAGTAGAGTGACTCGAGGAGGGCAAAACATTAATGTACAAACTATGAAACTGAGTTTTCAGTATGAGCACAAATTCAAATCATTCAGGGTTCTCACACTGAGTTATGTATTCATCAGTGACACACTTAAGAGACATCCACATAGGAAGTGATTTCAAAGTGACCAGAAACCACAGAAAGTCAGTAGCACTTGGTAACTTTAAGTTAAAAAGGGGACGGCGACGTAAAATCTGTGGGGCCCGAATGAGTCGATCAACTAAAGTGAGCTTCCTGTGTGGATTACCCCTCAAAGTTCAGTACATAAAGTTAAATTGTAAACATGTCAAAACATAACTTTTAGTTGATTATCAGACAATGGCTAACTTGACGCAGGAGATTAAGTGAGCTGTTGTGTTGTTTGTTGCAGACTGCTGTCGGGGGAGGGCACGGAGCAGGGCTGGAGAGTGCTGAAGCTCGTCGCGGTGCTGTACCTGGCTGTGCTGCTGGGCTGCACTGCCCTCATCAACTTCTCCTTAGGCTTCATTCTGGCTCTCACTCTGGTGCCCTTAGCTGCCTTTGTCACACCCCACGTTCCAAAGTAAACACCTGCACAGACACTTTGGCCTTCATAGCCCTCTATCACTATACAGAACTAAAACCGTGTTCTGCTCTTTTTCTCTCTCCAGGGTTTTGTCAGCGTTCATCTTGGTCATCCTCAGCCCAGCTTGCACGCTCCTGTTTTCAGTCTTTTTCTTTCAAGAGCTGCAAGACATGCCTGTCAGCTTCCAAGATGGCTGGTTGCTGTATCTATCAGTCATTTCACAGGGGATCCTGGACCACTCCCTGTACGGATCTTTAGTCTACCCACTCATAGCATTGCTGGTTTATCCATGCTGGCTGCTTTTCTGGAACATCCTCTTCTGGAAGTAGCCCACAGGTCCACTGAAGGGTCTCGTGAGTGCGACCGCCCTCCGAAATGTACTCAGGTCTGTCATTGCTGGGTGAATGTGAAGAATTACCAGTTGAATCCACTGGAGAGGAAAAAACAATGTACTGTAGTTGCCTTGGAGAAGACGCAGCAACTCCAACTCCATGTTTGGACATTTGGTTATTACGTTTACTCAAAATATTTCAGACTTTAAACATCAGAGGCATTTCTGAGTCACCAAAAACTATTTGAAAGTGAGCAAAATGAACTGATTTCTACTTAACATCAGTCTTAGAATTACACAGTATAGCTGCATGAAGGGGATGAGTTTCCCAATAACTATAAAAGTCACCGTTGGGTTGATTTGTGTAAAAGGAGAGTTTGATTAAAGACTTTTTTGGGGATTTCTTCTAAAGGTTTTTTGGGGGGATACATAAAGAACAATACAGTTTTTTTATTAATCATACAGGATGCTAAACATTGACTCGGTACCAACATATAAAACAGTGATATAATGGTAGAAACCACTTTGGCCGTCTGCCTCTTTTTAAAATGTTTGTCTGCATTGGAACAAGCCATCACTACATCTAATATTTTTATACTTGTTGAAATTTTGGTTTGTGTTTATTTCATATTTATGGCTGCCAAAAATAAAATACATTTTGACACCTTCCTGTATTATCACTGCACATACGTACATCTTATTTACTGCGGCAAATACATAAAAACGTTCCATTAGGACAGGGGTGTTCACGAATTTGATATCATTTACCGTGTCACAGAATTATTTAACATTAATCTGTAATATAATAAACATGGATGAAAAATAGTTTTTTTAGTGTAGAAAAACACAAAAAAAGAGTGAAATGACACTTTTCCTACAGAAAGATTTCAGACCTGTTGCCACAGATTAAAAGGACTTCCACAAAGGCCCTGTACAAACATCTGGAGGGTTTACAGAGAACGGTCAAAGACAAAATACCCAGTGAGCTGCAGTTCTCTGGTTAAACATGCCTGTTTGATGCTAGAGGTTGGAGAAGAAGACCACACTGCTTCAAGATAAGACCCAGAAATAACCACATTACAGCAAAGTATGCTGAAGAGCATCTTGAGCCTTAAAGCCGATGGGCTACAGCAGCAGAAGATCGCACCAGATTCTGTTCACCTAGGAGCAGGAAGCTGAGGCTATGATTCACACTGCAGCCTTCTTGAGTATTGATGCTGACCGTGTTCATGCCTTTATGACCACAGTGGACCCATCGTCTGATGGCTGCAGGATAACGTACCATGTCAGAAAACTCAAATCATCTCAAACTGGTTTCTTGATATGACAATGAGTTCACTCTACTCGCATGGCCTCCACAATCACAGATCTCAAGGCAACAAAGCACCTTTGGGATGATGTGGAACAGGAGATTAACATCATGTATGTGTATGTGCAGCTGACAGATGTGCAGCATCTGTACGATGCCGTCATGCCATTCTGATGGATGTTTCCAGCACCTTGTCGAATCTGCGCCATGAAGAATTAAGTTAATTCTGAAGGCAAACAGAGGTCCAACCTCTTACTAGCAGGCTGTGCCTAATAACGTGACATTTGTAGATCTCACAAGAACAGAAGAAACAGCATTTATTTTAATTCCATTTTGCTTATTCAGATAATGTGAGCTTTTACAGTATTATGTACTGAAAACAGATCATTCTTTTGCTGTCACATCTCAAAGAAACAAATTAGATCAGCTGCTAAATGTACAATTACTCAATGCTCCTCTGGTAAAAATAATACAAGTAATACAATGTTATACAAAAATAAAAGCACTCAACAACCCTGTAAATGCATCACAAATCCTTCTCTTTACAGCCACTGCTGCTTCTTTTTTTATTTTAAAAACACTTTTAATATTCTTTTGGCACCAACAGATGTCATATTAACAGACAGAATAGGGTATTGCACAAGGCTTCAACCTTTCTTATCACTTCACAGTTGGCAGACACCGGAGTTTGACATTTCCACAAATTCAGCTCCAATCAAATTTACCTCCCTTCTCTTCCCACCTAAAATAAATATTAGGCTGTCTGTGTTGCTTGCTCCACACACACACGCACGCACGCACACACACACACTAACACCCACGCACGCACACAGGAAAATAAATAGCAAGGAGATCTGGCTCGATGCAGATGTATGTCATGGTCAGGTCATGTCCATATAAACTGTCAAAGCTTCGCGTCAGCAGTTCATCGTCTGAGCAGCGAAGGGTGCAGCTCTGCGTCATGCTACAGCGCTTCAAACGGCCCCGTCTTCAGCAGCCAGCCAGCTGTCAGAGGACTCTCAGTGCACTTGACAGGCTTCGTGTAAGTATTTTGTCAACATGTAAGTGGCAGAATTAGTCTTCTCACTCTGTGTGTATGTATGTGTGCGTGCGAGTGAGTGAGAAGTGAAAACAGGACAGTGATGAAGGGCAGTCAGCTGCTGCTTAAACCAGACTCTCCCCGATCCTCTCGCCTTCCTTTCTCCTTTGTGTGAGATGAAAAAAAGATCACTGTCAGCAGGGGGAGAAGGTCCAGGAGAGTAAAACAAATATTGATTCCCAGGTATCTGTTATAGTACCTGCTGGATAAAGCTCTGTGTGTCAGGTCTGGCTGTAGCGCAGATCTCGCAGCCGGGACGAGATGGCTTGTTGATGAAAGTGCACGAGGGACACGCCCACTCTGTCTGCTGAGTTCACAAACATGTGGAGTTCATTTAGAGCTCTATCAAAAGTAATAATACTGCTTATCTATAATGTCTGTGCTGTCAAGGTGTTCATTATTCGTAATTAACAAATACACCATTACTTTTCTTGCTGGGAACTATGGTTTGAAAAATTAGGTAGATTTTGCATTAACTCTTGTCTGTGGGGATTAAGAGCCCAGAGCCCACCAACACTGACCTATGACTGCATTACAAACAGGTTTACTTTAAGGTTTAATTCACTCCAAGCATAATCTATCCTTTAACTCTTCCCTCCTGGGATGCCTACTAGGGGTAACCCTTGTTTCTCTTTTCTGAACAGAGCAGTTTCTTTCATATTGTAGGCTGGCTTCCAGGACAAAATGACTGGGTCAGTTTATACAGCGTACTAGAGCCAAAACATGTCCTTGTTATTAGGGTGCAGGGGAGTTAATCAAGTTTGGCATTCCTGTGTCCCTGCAATGTTAGAAGCATCATATACTAAACACATACCTGTGTTTTACTCGCTTTGCTGGTATGATCATTCAGCTGCAGCTTCTCAATGTCGAGAACATCTTTGATGTCACCTGGTCTGTCGCTCCCTCCACCTGTACCTGCGGACAACACAATGTTAAACTGGCTGCATCTACATCCAGCTTGAAAGACTTTCACACGCCTACAAAAATCCCAAAATAAAGAATTGTAATTTTTGAATAATATCTTAAGGTTATTTAGCAGCCCCACTCACAAATTCCTGACAGAACATGTATAATTCCTACATTAGGAATTGTTTTCCTGCAGTGTTAATTCAGGTTTGATGAC
Organism: Maylandia zebra; assembly: GCF_041146795.1. Taxonomy (NCBI): domain Eukaryota; kingdom Metazoa; phylum Chordata; class Actinopteri; order Cichliformes; family Cichlidae; genus Maylandia; species Maylandia zebra. Next base: position 16,945,131 of record NC_135184.1, read on the forward strand.
TCTCAAACCGTAGGGATTGTCCGGATTCTTGTATTTTCTCCACATAGCTTCCCCCAAAAGACAGCGAGTAATTAGAATAATTAATCTAATAGCACTTTATGCTCATCAGTATCAGCGGTCATCATGCTTTTCAGGAATTTAGCCGTTACGCAGTCTGGCTTGGATTTCAGCTTAGTACCATCATATCTATTTCCCCTTTCCTCCTGTCATGCTCCTCTATCTGCTCCTCCCAGGGCACCATCGGTTTTACAAATGGGACTCTGTATCTTGGTGCTCGGAAGCACTCGATTTGGTCGATGCCATGTGTGTGGACAGGTGTTCATCCTTCTTGAAACGAAGGTCTATGTTGGTGTTTCGGACACCAACGAAAGACGATAAGACAGGCTGGCAGTTAAAAACGTGGACAGTTAAAGACTGGGTGCAAATCTTCTGCAGTCAGGAACTAATCTGGAAATCACGAGACTTTAATGTGTACACAGGTGACTTTCTACTAGACTTTATGCTTCGTTGACCACGAGTTTGAGACGCAGTAAATCTAAAAGATGATCGAGTCAGCAAACATTGCTCCGGTGTTCGGTCACAGAGTGCTGGCTGCTCGGCGGCAACGCTTCCTCCATGAAGGGTTTCTTTACCTAATGAAATGAAACTAATTATGCAATAACTTCCAACATCCCCCTGATTCAGCAGCAGGAAAGGTTCAGTTTATATCAGTATTATCTCAGCACATCAGTGACAAAAAGCTCTAAAGTACTGAGGATGGTTAAGGTGGCTGCGACTGACTCTGCTAACAAGTGTTGTTGTTAATTAGCAGGACCGCAGCAGTGCACTGCAGATGCAACCGAAACATCATCATCGCAATGTACCTTGAACTCACCCTGGTTGTTGTGGGGAAGCCTTGAAGGGAGGGTGTTGTAACCCCTCCAGTCCTGGGAGGTGGGCCCGTTGCCTGGGGGGAGAGGTGTGGTGAGTAGGGCACTCTCCAGGTCCTGCTGGAACAGCTGGCGGGTAATCCGGGCTTGCCGGGCAGAGATCAAGTATAGGTACGCTGTATCGCCATCCTTCTGCACCCCGTAGGAAGCTAATGACCTCGGCTCGGTGCACAAACACTGACCGATCACCCAGCGCTGGACGCGAGGATGGAAACCGTACTCGAGAAATACCTGAAGAAGAAGAAGAAGAAAGGAGGAGGAAGTCAGTGAGTGCAAATTTAAGATCAGCTACATTTCCAGCTGTTGTAACCAGCAGGTTTCTGACCTGTTGCTTGAGTGCAGCCACAGTCATGTAGGGAAACACTTTCACTGTGACGCAACAGGACGAGGAGACATCCTCCACCACCACAGATAAACTGCAACACAGACATGGCACACGGGTAAACCCTGGAAGACACAGCGGTCATAATAATGACCTTGAATAGCCCTGCGCAGCCAAACGTTTCTCCACCTCCTCACCTGATTTCCCCATCTGCGTAGTTTTTTTCCGACAGCTGTATCGTCAGCGCCGCTTTCTGTCGAGCCAGCGCGGACGCGTGCTGTGAAGCAGCTTGCGTGTCGCCGGCTTCGATTGCCCTGGTGAGCTCCAAACACAGCTCCTCTGAAAAGCACAGCACAGCAATTAAACGTGACATTATTAAACTACACTGTGAGTAAAGAGAGAGAGAGAGAGAAAAAAAAAAACCATGGCGACAAACATGGATGCTCACCGCTCAGCGGGAGCGAGGCTGAGCTCCACTGCTCCTTCGCCACTGCCGTGTTGTTCTGTTTGCTGTCTGATTCGTATGTATCCACATTTGCAACTGTCAGAGGAGAGATGGAGAAGTTTGTCACTGAAGTGCTTTACAACGCCTTGAAGTCAACACATACCAAGTTCAGCCGATATCAGTGTTTACACTTGCTGCACCGGGTTGATAAAGGTCCTACGTCTGCGCACGTTTATCACTAAGCAACAAAGCAAAAGCATACAAAGACTAACGCCCTATAACAGTTGACCCAAACCAAACGATACTTTATCTCCTCCAACTAACATGTGTAACGCTGCTTTGATTTGATTCCAGCTTTTACCATTAACCTCAGATAGAAAACATCTAAAGTGCTTTTTCTTTGACTTCTCACAGCGTGAGTTACGTTTCGCAGACACAAATTTTTTTTAGGTGCAATACGTTTACAGTATAACAAGGGTCAGTAATTTGCCCTTATTTACTCAGTTTGTTTATAAAGAGTCTTTTTAACGGTTTAACAAATGGTTTTATTCATCCCCTTTAACCTGAGGTAAACCCTATTTTCACGTTTTTATGAAAAGAAAAATGTAATAAACAAAAGTATGAGGGGAGAGAGAGACAGGCAAAACGGGTAGAGAAAAAAAATAGATTGTTCATCAGCATGCCGCCACCAGAGGGCGCCTCAGGTTTTATTTCTTTGATGGATTATCAACATTAAATCAATTCTTTACAAACAAGAGCTCTCAGCGGGCTACACTGACACTTTAATGTTTTATGATGTTTTTATTACAACATGCTGACGTCAGCATTGTAAATATGGGTAGCAAGTGTAGTTTATTAATCTTTTTGAGTCATTGTGAAGTTATATAATCTTATATTGAAAAAATGTTTTAAAGAAGAAAAAAAAAGCTTATGTCCCCCAATGACCAATATATTGCTTTACAGTTTTTTTCTTAATTGGTGTGACCCTAACCTTTGACCTATGACCTTGAAGCATTAAATACTCGAATAGTGTATTTTATCATCTTCACCCACATGATTGGAACCCAACTGACTGAAATCTTTGGCTTCTGTAAGCTGAAAAAACATTTATTCATGCTATGTGTGACTTTTGCAAAGCTTTACGGCGTCATTGTGACGTCGCAGGGTCTCCATGCCCTTTCATATGACATATTACTCCATATGTGTTCTTGGATTTATTTTCACGGTCATTTGAAGGTCAAGGTCAAATGCTTAACCAACCTAGGTACTCATGTCCCCCAAGGCCTACTATGTTGTTGCAAAATTTGAAGATGATCCATGAAAAATTGTGGTTAATTTAAAGTTTGTACTGATTTCCACATTTGGTATGACCTTTAACTTGACCTGATTCTGGCATCTACCATCACAGGAAATTTGAAAACGATATCTTGAAAACTCAGGATGCTAGACTGTTAGGAAACAGACCGATTACATACTCTCTCCCTTTGGGTGGAGGCTTGAAAGCATTTTGTTTGTTGAACTGTTACAGCAAAAACTGAGTGCAACACAGATTAAGACAAAAAGTTTTGCGTCATTGTAAAAAAGAACCAGTAAGAAACGGTTTTGCTGTGTATGCACAAAGTAAGGACGCTGATGCTTTGTGCTTTCAAGAGATTTGCAGTTCATCAAAGCTGATTCAAAATGGACCGTTGCCAGTCAAAACGCAGAAGAGGATCCTTTACTCAGCAGATATTTGGGTGAAAGTTGAACTGAGTTTTCAAATTGAAGCAACACAGCGGAAAAAAATGCGTCACAGGGAACAGAATTGTGAAATACACTTTACGTCCTCTCAAACCACTCGTTAACAAATATCTAATTAGTTACAGCAAACATGGCAGAAACTGTGCAACTAAAATCGACTAAAATAGGTTGCTGTTTGCTGGATTTGCTTTAGTAGAATTGTGCAGCAGCTGTGGTTTAAAATCCACAGCTCCATGTTTTTAGGCATGGTCAAGACGACCTGCTGAAGTTGAAGGAGTCAAGTGACTGTATGCTCACTGGCTGCTTTGTTAGCTACACCTTTTTCAACTGCTTGTTAACACGAATCACAGGACAGGACCTCGGCACATTTTGGTATGTAGACATGGTAGAGATGCCCTGCTGAACAGAGTATCACAACAGGGGAGAAGGGTGATCTTAGTGACCTGGACCTTAAAATCTCAGAACAACAACCAACAAAAGGCCTGGTTTCAGTTACTGAGTCTTTAGTCCTAATGTTTACTAAAATGGATTTTTGGAAAGGATGTACAATGTTGTGTAATGAGTGTTACATTTATATTTGACTGATATAAACCATTTTTCATTTTATCGGAAATAAAGAAACAAAATTGTCAAACTGACCTCTGTGTGCCTCTCTTAGTGAAGACATCATCACGGTGGCCCACTCCTCGGCCTCTCGGTCGCAGCGGAAGTTGAAGCGGATGCAGTCGTGAGGCGGAGCAACAAGACGCATCTCATGGCAGCGAGAGGACTTGACCTCATACTGCACAGAGCGCAGGTCAAACTCTGCGATAAACTGCAGGTAAAAACACAAAGTGATGTAAGAAAATTTCTTCCCCATACGTTAGCTGAAGTGTGACAAATGAATCCTAGAGCCAAAAACTCAGTTCCAACACCAACAAGTCAAATCACTTTCGTTTGCATCCACATGACTAATTGTTTAATATGTCAAAAAACACCTCAAACCTGAAAAGCTAACGAATGTTTAGCATATTAAAAAGGAAGACCCTCCTTTGCACTGAACAAGAGCTGAGGGAGGAAAAAAAACAAACAGTAGATGCAACAAATCCAAACTGCAGTTCTCTTTGGAGGACTATCACAGTTTAATAGAAAGGAAACAATCCCCTGATACATGGCAAAATGAAGCATGTGAAATCCTCACTTTGACAGAGAAAGACGTGTCATCAGTGAGTGAATTTGGCAGCAGAGATTTCTTTTACACACAATCCGTCTTGGAACATTCACTGTGGCAGTGGGATCTTCAGGGCACAGACAAAAGCCGGGAAGATGGATTTGCCTTCTGCCGGAAGGAATGCATGCACATTGTCTGATACGATAACGCGGGGTGGCTGTCAAGTCTTTGAGCTGAGACAGACGAGCTAAAAGAAGTTGAATCAAGACGTGTTTCGGTAGTCGAGGGGGAAATCTGTCAGAGTGGAGATGCAAAAGCAAATTCAGAGCCTGTCAGAGTTCAGGAAGATGACACACAGTGAATGTGACAAACAAAGGGCAGATCTGGGAGTTAAGTTATGATCTGGCCAGTCAGACACTGTGCAAAGTGAGGTGAGCTTAAGCATGTGTGCCTTTTTTGTTTATTTTATTGCCAGTATTGAGAAGATTCAACTTGTGTTTGTATTGAAATGTCTTTTGCATGCCACAATCTGCTAATTGGTCCTTTGATCGTCAAAAAGTAGTAAAAAAAAAAGCACAATTATGTGAAGCCAAACAGCTTTAAATGGCTTGCTTTGCCAGATTAATTGTGCAAAAATACACGTTTAGTCTCACAGACTGCTTAGAATTGGTCGGTTTTTAAGTATTTAGTATTTAAGATCAAAGCTTTATTTAAACTGAACAAGTTGCTGTTACTGAAAGAGAGACAATAAAACATAAAAACAAGCAGTAAATTTGAAAAATGACCGTATGTCATGCTCGAGTCTGAATGGTGGCCCTTTGCTGCATGGGCAAAAACTGTCCGAAAAATGTGTCTAAATATCATATCATAGATCTACAGTTTCATATTAGGCTCCATGATTTATTTCATGGTGTCACACGTTACATTTTGCGGCAATACTTTTTAATTATTTGGATGACGGTGTGCAGGCTTGCATAGGTAGCTCTGAACAGCAGCAGGACCATCCGAGACAAATCGAGGAGCTTGCTCCTAAACGAAGGGCTGACACACATAGACACACACACACACACACAAACACAGCAAATTATGCCAAACACAACAGGTTCAAACGCCACAAACCACACAAGAACCATGGGAAAGAGTATGGAGACACTTCACGAATGAGAAGCACTAAAGATGCGAGAACTAATCCGACATTAGAAGTTGAAAGTACTACGCTTACATTTGGTGTTTTATACAGCCTGTAAACATTCATTTCTTCTTTCTGCTGCTCCATTTAAGGGCCACCACAGCGCATCACCCGCCTCTATCTCACCCTATCCCTACCATCTTCTTCTGTCACATCCGTCATCCACCATACATCCATCAATCTCCTCTATGTTCTTCTTGAGCGTGGCCTCCTAGACTCCCCAATGCTCATCCCTGTCCAATATGTGTACATCCACATCACTGAAAGTGTCCACTGGCCTACAGGAGTAAATAGACTGCAGAGTCCTGGCCTGAAGAGGTAGTTGTGGGCTCTGCATTGTGCCATCCTCTTAGCCAGAGGTTGTTCGATTGTATAAACCACAGCAATCCTCCTGGCTCTTACTTTTTAATCGGGTCAACCAAAGAACCATCCAACAGTGGACACTCTTAGCTCGACAAAGCTAAAAGCTCAGTGAAAACAGGATAGCAACATCCTTCCATGTATTTCAAAAAACTGGTGGTTGCCTGGAGACTGTACTGTTTTTTGTTTTTCACATTTTGTGACGGATGGTAACTTGTTGTGATTAAATGGTTGCCCAGAGTTCACCTGATAGGATACAAATTTTGTGCAAACAGTCGCAGTCTGACTTGGACCGACTGCGATCCAGGCCTGACTTACGCCTGTCTCTAAAATGATTATTTTCTTTTCTTACCTTTATTCTTATTCATCATTTTAGCCAAACTCAAACACTTTCCTGGTCACTTCCAATGAAAATCAAATATATCTTCAACTCTGCCTGCTGTCTTTTTGTTAGAGCCACAGTCAACAATCTAAATGGAAACAGTGGTAAAGCGCTAAGGTAAATGAACCTCTGTGCTCAGTGTGGTTTTCCTGATAAGCCATGCTGTTATTTTTATCTGTCATTACCAACTCTCCAATCACAGGAGGGCTTGAGCACTAAGGTTAGTCACGCCATTAACTGGCTAACAGAATGACTAAAGCTTCTTCTTCTGCTTAAGCCACTGTTTGAATCATTTGGTGTAGAATACCAGTGAATAAATACAGACTTCCTACAACACACATAATGAGAAATGACTTGCCAGTACAAGGCTGAAATCTGCATGTTTGTTCAGATGACAAGAGGATCGTGGAAATTCCCACCTGCCATTTTGCCATTAAGATTTGGAGAGTTTACCACTATAAAGGACTTCCCCCGTGATGCTGTTATGTCGTGGAAGGGCCGAAAATGAAAACGAAACTAAAAGTTTTAGTAACTACACTACTTCTCCGTTAAAACAACAATGTGAGGCTTTTTAAGACCCCCCTTTTAAAAACATACTGTTTGGTAATAAGCACGACACCGGGGAGGGAGTCTGAAGGCTCTGCTATCAGGCGCTTGATTGTCACAGTGGATCCTGGTGTAAACTGGAGGAAAGAGTTTCTGTTGTTCTGAGATTTGTCGTGCCTCAAATTGAATCCACCAAGGTGCACATGTCGTGCTATGAGATCCGTAAAACTGCGCGTAAAGGCCTTTTGTTAGTTAAGAATATAAATGTCACTTAAAAAAGGCGTTTGTGCACACACACACACACACACACACACACACACACACACACACACACACACACACACACACACACACACGTTTAGGTTGATAACAAAAGCATTTGTTCTAAACATACAGATGTGTGTGTGTGTCTACGCTTACCACACTGCGGTTTCCGCTCGTATCGCGTAAAGCCAGTCGGAACTCTCCGGCCCGGCTCGGGTCCATGCTGAGCTGCAGGCGCAGAGCCTCGCTGCCCGCTCCGGGGAGGTACAGCGGTCGGATCCCGGAATGGCACACCGAAACACGGACGGACATTAAGACTGTACTGCAGCAGGCGGTAGGTGCAGGGCCGCCGCATGCAGCCTGTGGGGACGAGGCAGGAATCGGGGCTGGCGGAGCCCAGCCGCCCGAGCTGAGAGCCATGTCGCGGACACCACGGACGGGTGAGGCTCGGTACTGCTGCCCGTGTCTTCTGCGGGGTTTAACAGGTCCACCGGTGTTTAAAGAGAGCGCGTTTTATCACGGGGAGGCTCTGGCTGTCTCCGCGCCTCGCAAATTCTTCCATGTCTACCCGAAGCCGAGCGACAGAAAAACAAAACAGGAAGCTGAAGAGTACGACTGTAAATCTTCTCCGTAAAGAAACAGCGACTCCAATTTTAAAACAGCGCAATATAAGAAAGATTTAAAACACACACTCGGATTAAAAATAAAAAATATTAATCTCTAATCATCTCTAATAAAGAATTATATCTCTAATATTAATCATACTTGCCTTTGCTTCATGTTATTTATATGCACTGTTCAGAAAAAGAAAATGAAAGAAACAGTCATCCCAGTAGGCTATAAGTTATTTAAGCTTTATGGATGGTAAGACATGGATGTTAACACCCTTTACTAACCCCTTATTAATCCCAGAGTTGGGAAATTCACATTGTTGTAGCAGCATAACAAAGGGTTGAACCTAGTGCAAAACATATAACTTGTTCCAGTTTCTTTGGTTGGATCTATGAAAAATACCAAACATAACATGGTTTGATAGACAAAAAAAAAGAGAGAGTGAAATACTTTTGTACCAGTAAGGTGATTCCCAAAGAGCTGTTAGTCAAAAACCTGACATATCTCGAAACTGTGTGCCTAAAAACAATTTAGGAAACTGGACAAATGGAGGAAAAAAAGAGTGTCGGGCCTAAAAACTATCTAAAACAGTTGAACAGAATCTGAAAGTTATGCCCTTATAAAAATAGGAAACAATCCAGCAAAGACCTAATACAGGACCTGAGACATGCATCTGGGCCTTCAGCTAAATTCATGCTGTTCACTGAAACCTCATCGGATATGGTCTCAGTGGAGGAGTGGCTGTCAAGAAGCCATTGTTAATGAAGGGAAAGATGTTTTCTCCTCTTTGTGGCTGAGGTATGCCACATTTCACATGAACTGATCTGATGGAGTAATGAATCCAAACTGAAACGTGTAGTTCAAATTATCAACGTATACAGAGAAAATCAGTGAAGATGTACAACAGTGAGTGTCTACAGCCATCTGTAAAACACAGTGGAGGATGTTTTGGGTTTTGTCTGGGGTCCGCATTTCAGCCAGTGGGAATCATGTCAAAATTGATAGAATTATTAATGCAGAACAGTACCACCAGATTTTGATCATCCATGAAACACTATTTCTAAAACATCTGATTTCCAAGGGTTTCGTTTTTCAGCATGGCAGTGATCCCAAATACACTGCCAATGCAGTAAAAGCATACCACACAATGGAGCACTGACAGTCATGGATCAGCCTGCCAAGAGCCCGGACCTCAACATTTATTGAAGCAGTGTGGGATCATCTTGACTTAGAACAGAACAAAAAGGAAGCCAACATTCAAAGAAGAGCTTTGGATGTTCTTCAAGAAGGAAGAACTATTCCTTAAGACTACTTAAAGAAATGATCAGAAAGCTTGGCTAAGAGATGTCAGACTGTGCTGAAGAATAAAGGTGGTCAAACACAATATCGACTTTCAAGCACATTTGAACTATAAAAGCTCAATTTTACCTTGTATTCTGTATTTCCATGTATATTTTCACATTTCAATAAATTGATGCACTTATTTTTTCATTTTGTGAGCAAAATATAAAGAAATGAGGGTGGATCAAAACTTCTGCGTGGTACTGCAAACGTAGATGAACGTACAAGCACTGATAACCTTGAACAGCAGAGAGGGAGAGTCTTTCTTAGACATTTTCTTCTAAGGAAAGTATTAACCTCCTTCTAACCTTTGTGCCATAATGAAAGCTGTTCAATGGCACATACCACATGGCACATAAGTTGTTTATTCCTATTTATGGAGGTCTAAATAAATACATAAATAAATAAATAAAAACAAATCATAATTATTTGTTTAAAACTTCTCTCTAAATAAGACTGACAGATCGCACACAGAGGCACTAAGAGAAGATACTTTAATGGGCTCTGTCATGCATGGTCATGACCAAAAGTTTATACACAATGCAGAAGTAAAGCATCGAATTGTGCACTGGAGTCAATTCAAGAAGTCTGTCCTTCCAGCACAGGGTCTGTTAATAAGGCACATATTGCCTAATTCTGTGCACATCTGACTAAAAAACAAATCCTTTGGTAAATGATTCTTCTCACATCAAGCCGTGAAGGAAGAAAAGACTCAGCTCACCTCCTCCACACTTCTGTTGGTCTGAACAAAGTAAAGAAGGTTACAGTAATATCTGCGTAGCAGGACATCCATCCAAACATGTGGAACATGAAGCAGTTAGAGTATGGAGCCCTGGCAAGACGAGCAAACCAGATCAAGAACGAGCTCAGACAGGCAAGAAAAACTATGTTTACACAGAGTTGTAATAAAGGAAGCATAAACCAGAGTTAGTCATGCTGTCTTTGTTGTAATATCTTTAACCTTTGCTTTCAATTCCTCTTCTACAGGGAGTAAGAAGACCCTACAAAGAAGTGATCGATGTCTTCCAGGGTGATTTACACAGGGCAGGAATGAAACCTCTGACATTTGTCAGACAGGTAAACTTGGACCTTTACACACTGTGTAAACTCATTACGTTTCCTTTGAGTAAGGATTGCCCGTGTTGCGCTTTTTCACAGGTTCTTGCAGCGTGTGTTTACCCGCCGCTTATCAACAGCAGCAATCTGCCACTTGATGTAAGACAGAGGGCCCAGGAGGAGCTGGGGAGATGTGTTGGAGGGAGTGTAGGTGAGGGCAACGTATGCGGTCTAATGACGTGGAAAAAAATGAAAATGCTTGTAGTGCAGGACCCCCAAGGTGGAGCGCATAAACTCCACCTACCACAGTAGTAGTTGTCACACAATAAAGATTGTGTGACAACTACTACTGTGGTTTCGGCCCTTGGCTCCGGACACAGGCACCCCATCTCGCTGCCACACCTTCCCAGCTAGCTTTCCCTGACAAAAAGCAGACACACAGTCAATTGATGCACCTGCGCACCTATTCTCCCCGCCTCAGCACCGCCCCATGAGCTCACTGTGACGTTTTCTCCGCTGCAGCAGGCCAGAGACCATGCCCCTGCCAAAAGGCTTTATCTGCAGTAACCGTGTGGTGGCAGAAATAGCAAAAGACTAAAACCCCCAAAACAGGGCAGATGGCATCAAAACTATCTACAGATACAGATCTAGAGAGCTTCAACTGGTAAAAATGGAACTGGAGAATACCTTTAAGGTTCTTAGGGTTACTACAATCAAACAAGTCAAATCAAACTTTATTGTCAGTTCTGCAATGTACAGGACATACACAGCACTGAAATGCGTTTCGCCCACTGTGTGCAATAGAAAAAAAAATCTAAATTCAATTCAAATCTAAAATAAAATAAGGTAGCTGTTTATGTATAAAAAATGAGGTTTGCAAGAATTCTTTTAAAAAAGTTTTTTAATTCATAAAGTTGGGTGAGAATATCTTACTTTCAGTGATTCACTTAAAACAACAGTAACAGGTCTCCACAGATTACAAATAAACTGCGCAGAAATACTGTCATACTCTGGCTTCCATGTTTATCATATACATAAAAGTCTCTATACAGGAAGCATATGTAATAATAGAAGTGTTTAATAAACTATAGGCTCATATAGACAAACATTATAAATACAATGAAATGTATATGTCTTATAAAACATTTTTAAAAAGCCATTTTATGAATTCAAATCTAGGCAGAAATACAAATACAAAAAGTCTGCTTTGTTTTGCCAGATCAAGTTGTAGGTGTGTTTTATAATAATAATAATAATAATGGATTGCATTTATATAGCGCTTTTCGAGACCCTCAAAGCGCTTTACAATTCCACTATTCATTCACTCTCACATTCATACACTGGTGGAGGCAGCTACAGTTGTAGCCACAGCTGCCCTGGGGCAGACTGACAGAAGCGAGGCTGCCATATCGCACATCGGCCCCTCTGGCCAACACCAGTAGGCGGTAGGTGAAGTGTCTTGCCCAAGGACACACAGTGTTGGGAAGGTTAAATGTATTCCATTACAGATTACAGATTACATGCCCCAAAATGTATTCTGTAACGTATTCCGTTACGTTACTCAATGAGAGTAACGTATTCTGAATACTTTGGATTACTTAATATATTATCATGCTGTTTACAACTACGTGAATGTACTATTGCTGTGATTTATTACTGTTACTGAAGGTTCGCGGCTCTGAACCGTAGTAAAGAGACCTCTGGCTAATACGTCAGGTTTGTGTCGGGCTCGTAGCCGAAAAATAGCTTTACTTTGTTGTGTGGGTCAACTTTGCTTGCGAGAGACAGAGAGAGGCGTTGAAAGGCTGCTCCAACGGAACTTGTTGTTTTTGGAGGAAAACACGAACACGGTGTACAGTCGAGTCTTAATAGCTTACTTACAACTGGGCTCGTCAGGCACTCTTCTTGGCTGCAGTGGTTGTTATTATATTTACATGCTTCCAACTCCCGTTTTTCCTCAATGACAACTCGTACTTTTCCTTTTTCTCCCTCCCTCGCTCACAGACACATAACGTGTATGGCAGTCCATTCTCCCTGCAGCACGGACTACACTGCCCATGATGCTACATTCTTTAGAGCTATACAGGGAGTGCAGAATTATTAGGAAAGTTGTATTTTTGAGGAATAATTTTATTATTGAACAACAACCATGTTCTCAATGAACCCAAAAAACTCATTAATATCAAAGCTGAATGTTTTTGGAAGTAGTTTTTAGTTTGTTTTTAGTTTTAGCTATTTTAGGGGGATATCTGTGTGTGCAGGTGACTATTACTGTGCATAATTATTAGGCAACTTAACAAAAAACAAATATATACCAATTTCAATTATTTATTTTTACCAGTGAAACCAATATAACATCTCCACATTCACAAATATACATTTCTGACATTCAAAAACAAAACAAAAACAAATCAGCGACCAATATAGCCACCTTTCTTTGCAAGGACACTCAAAAGCCTGCCATCCATGGATTCTGTCAGTGTTTTGATCTGTTCACCATCAACATTGCGTGCAGCAGCAACCACAGCCTCCCAGACACTGTTCAGAGAGGTGTACTGTTTTCCCTCCTTGTAAATCTCACATTTGATGATGGACCACAGGTTCTCAATGGGGTTCAGATCAGGTGAACAAGGTGGCCATGTCATTAGTTTTTCTTCTTTTATACCCTTTCTTGCCAGCCACGCTGTGGAGTACTTGGACGCGTGTGATGGAGCATTGTCCTGCATGAAAATCATGTTTTTCTTGAAGGATGCAGACTTCTTCCTGTACCACTGCTTGAAGAAGGTGTCTTCCAGAAACTGGCAGTAGGACTGGGAGTTGAGCTTGACTCCATCCTCAACCCGAAAAGGCCCCACAAGCTCATCTTTGATGATACCAGCCCAAACCAGTACTCCACCTCCACCTTGCTGGCGTCTGAGTCGGACTGGAGCTCTCTGCCCTTTACCAATCCAGCCACGGGCCCATCCATCTGGCCCATCAAGACTCACTCTCATTTCATCAGTCCATAAAACCTTAGAAAAACCAGTCTTGAGATATTTCTTGGCCCAGTCTTGACGTTTCAGCTTGTGTGTCTTGTTCAGTGGTGGTCGTCTTTCAGCCTTTCTTACCTTGTCCATGTCTCTGAGTATTGCACACCTTGTGCTTTTGGGCACTCCAGTGATGTTGCAGCTCTTAAATATGGCCAAACTGGTGGCAAGTGGCATCTTGGCAGCTGCACGCTTGACTTTTCTCAGTTCATGGGCAGTTATTTGGCGCCTTGGTTTTTCCACACGCTTCTTGCGACCCTGTTGACTATTTTGAATGAAACGCTTGATTGTTCGATGATCACGCTTCAGAAGCTTTGCAAATTTGAGACTGCTGCATCCCTCTGCAAGATATCTCACTATTTTTGACTTTTCTGAGCCTGTCAAGTCCTTCTTTTGACCCATTTTGCCAAAGGAAAGGACGTTGCCTAATAATTATGCACACCTGATATAGGGTGTTGATGTCATTAGACCACACCCCTTCTCATTACAGAGATGCACATCACCTAATATGCTTAATTGGTAGTAGGCTTTCAAGCCTATACAGCTTGGAGTAAGACAACATGCATGAAGAGGAAGATGTTGACAAAATACTCATTTGCCTAATAATTCTCCACTCCCTGTACCTGTAGCATTCTGCCTATTAGCTTAGCACAACAACAAAAAGGCGCTCTCTCACCCAGGAAACAGCAGAGAGAGCGTCACCCTGTAACCATGGCAACCGTAACGCTGCCGCCTGGAACAACAGAACATAGCTGTCAAACAAAACCCAAACAGTCCTGACCCGCCACAATATGAAATAGGGAAGTACCGCCGTGTAATCCATTTATTTCAACAAAGTAACTGTATTCTAAATACCACCTTTTTAAACGGTAACGGAATATAGTTACTCATATTTTGTATTTTAAATACGTAACGGCGGTACATGTATTCCGTTACTCCCCAACACTGAGGACACAACAACCAAGACTGTCCAAGCTGGGGCTCGAACCGGCAACCTTCCGATTACAAGACAAACTGCCAACTCTTGAGCCACGATCGCCCCCAATGTATGTGAGTTAAAGTCTGTTTTCAATCTCTTCAGGTTCATATTCTGCTGCACCTGGGATACCAGAAATCATCCACAGCATCTCTGAATTCATAAAGAGACGAGACTCTGGCATCTATGCTTATTATATACATAAAAGTCTCTATACGAGAAGCAGGAAGCAATAATAAAAAAGAAAAATTATTCCAATATAGTGTTTAATGAACTATAGGCTCATATAGACAAACATTATAAATACAATGAAATGTATATGTCTTATAAAATGGTTTAAAAAAGCCATTTTATGAATTCAAATCTAGGCAGAAATAATAATACCGAAAGTCTGCTTTGTTTTGCAGGATCAAGTTGTTGGTGTGTTTTATGTGAGTTAAAGTCTGTTTTCAATCTCTTCAGGTTCATATTCTGCTACACCTGGCATACCAGAAATCATCCACAGCATCTCTGAATTCATAAAGAGACGAGACGGAGGAATTCCATCTCACCCCGAGAACATTTACATCAGCCCTGGCTCACAGTGGTCAATCTCGGTAACTCCATGATTACCGACATCCTGCATACATGTTCAATTCAATTCAATTCAATTTTATTTATATAGCGCCAAATCACAACATAAGTTGCCTCAAGGCGCTTCATAGATACAGAGAAAAACCCAACAATCATATGACCCCCTATGAGCAAGCACTTTGGCAACAGTGGGAAGGAAAAACTCCCTTTTAACAGGAAGAAACCTCCGGCAGAACCAGGCTCAGGGAGGGGCGGCCATCTGCTGCGACCGGTTGGGGTGAGAGAAGGAAGACAGGATAAAAGACATGCTGTGGAAGAGAGACAGAGGTTAATAACAGATATGATTCAATGCAGAGAGGTCTGTTAATACATAGTGAGCGAGAAAGGTGACTGGAAAGGAAAAACTCAATGCATCATGGGAATCCCCCGGCAGCCTACGTCTATTGCAGCATAACTAAGGGAGGATTCAGGGTCACCTGGTCCAGCCCTAACTATATGCTTTAGCAAAAAGGAAAGTTTTAAGCCTAATCTTAAAAGTAGAGATAGTGTCTGTCTCCCGAATCCAAACTGGAAGCTGGTTCCACAGAAGAGGGGCCTGAAAACTGAAGGCTCTCCCTCCCATTCTACTTTTAAATACTCTAGGAACAGCAAGTAGGCCTGCAGAGTGAGAGCGAAGTGCTCTAATAGGGTGATATGGTGCTACAAGGTCATTAAGATAAGATGGGGCCTGATTATTTAAGACCTTGTATGTGAGGAGCAGGATTTTGAATTCAATTCTGGATTTAACAGGAAGCCAATGAAGGGAAGCCAAAACAAGAGAAATATGCTCTCTCTTTCTAGTCCCTGTCAGGACTCTTGCTGCAGCATTTTGGATTAGCTGAAGGCTTTTCAGTGAGTTTTTTGGACATCCTGATAATAATGAATTACAGTAGTCCAGCCTGGAAGTACTAAATGCATGAACTAGTTTTTCAGCGTCACTCTGAGACAGGATATTTCTAATTTTAGAGATGTTGCGCAAATGGAAGAACGCAGTCTTACATATTTGTTTAATATGTGCGTTGAAGGACATATCCTGGTCAAAAATGACTCCAAGGTTCCTCACAGCGTTACTGGAGGCCAAGGTAATGCCATCCAGAGTAAGAATCTGGTTAGATACCATATTTCTAAGCTTTTCAGGGCCGAGTACAATAACCTCAGTTTTATCTGAATTAAGAAGCAGAAAGTTAGCGGCCATCCAGGTCTTTATGTCTTTAAGACATTCCTGCAGTTTAACTAATTGGTGTGTGTTATCTGGCTTCATGGACAGATAGAGCTGGGTGTCATCTGCATAGCAGTGAAAATGTATGCTATGTCTTCTAATGATGCTGCCTAAGGGAAGCGTGTATAATGTAAACAGAATTGGTCCTAGCACTGAACCCTGTGGAACTCCATAATTAACCTCAGTGTGTGAAGAGGACTCTCCATTTACATGCACAAATTGGAGTCTATTAGATAGATATGATACAAACCACTGCAGTGCAGTACCTGTAATACCTACAGCATGTTCTAATCGCTCTAATAGGATATTATGGTCAACAGTATTGAACGCTGCACTAAGGTCTACCAGGACAAGCACAGAGATGAGTTCACTGTCAGAGGCCATAAGGCCATGTGTATGTGCTTTCTAATGGATCATCACAATCTCTCTTTTCTGTGCTTTCTAGAACATTCTCAATGTCTTAGTGAACCGTGAGGCTTCACCAAGAACAGGTGTGTTGATTCCAGTGCCATGCCACAACAAAACCGTGTTGTCCATAACGCAGTTGGGTGCAGTCGCCGTCCCTTATTACCTGAGTGAGGAGCAGGGATGGGCGCTGCAGGTGGAAGAGCTGCAGCGAGCGCACGAATCTGCAAAGGGAGTCTGTAATCCTGTGGCTCTGTACGTCATCAACCCCGGAAATCCAGCAGGTATTTATTCCAGCCAGTGTGGGGATCATCTACTGTAAGTGTTTGTTCTTTGTGTTACAGGATGAATATTATACCCTTACTTGTTTTTATGCCACACTGCCTGTAGGTTATGTTCAGAGTCAAAAATCAGTGCTAGAGGTGATCCGGTTTGCTTGGGAAAAGAGGCTCTTTCTTCTGGTTGATGAGGTGAAGAAGCTATTATCATCCATGCAAGCATATTTTAAAAACCAAATGCATCTGTATAAAGGAACTTATGGATGTTTACATGTTGCATTGCAGCTCTATCAGGACTGTGTTTATGGGGAAAACTGTGAGTTTGTCTCCTACAAAAGGGCTGTGAGCGAGATGGGGCCTCCTTTCTCAGGCAGAGTGGAGCTGGCGTCCTTTCACTCAGTGTCCAAAGGCTTCTCGGGAGAGTATGTGTTCAGTCCAGATATGTATCTGGTTTGTAATGGATGATTCTCACAAAGCTTGAGGCAAAAATTAAACTGAAATTTAAAGAAATAAAGCAGTCAAATAAGCAATCTCACTACAAGATCAAAAAGATGAAGACGTTAGTTTGCTCACTGATACTTATAAGTGCTATTGTGCATTATTTGCACAACTACAAAGATGATCAGGATTTTTAAAAACTTATACACCAAACTTCTCAAGTTTGTTAACTGCATTACAAATATTATTTCTCTGTATTGTTGAGTTTTAAGAAATCTTATCTTGAAAAACACAAATGTGACATAAGCTACTCTCTACAGTTTATGCTTTTTTCAGAAGAGAAATCTGAACACTGGATATACTAGTGAAAAAAAAAAAACAAGTTCTGAGGAGATTTTTGGGTACCTTAGCATCACTGCGTGAGATACACCCTAGTCAGGCTGGCAGGCTGTTATTGGACCAGCACAGAGAGACAGTCATTTATAAACACATTCACACTTAAAGTCACCAATTAACCTAACATGCAATCTTTGGACTCTGAAAGGTTGCCAGATAACCTGGACAAATCCCACATATGCACAGGGAGAGACTCCAGCTGGTCAGCAGGTTTGACCCCTGAACCTCCTTGCAGCCAAGTTAATATGCTAACCAGTGCAATGGTTACCCTGATACTGGCGGCAGTTAGTGGCACCTCTCAGCCTTCTAGTAGATACACCTATGATGTAATTTAAAACTCCTACATCAGTTTGTTCTCGAGTTATCACATTCACAAACTTGGGTGCCCATGTTGTCTGTCAGTCTTTTATGGCTGTCAGGTAAAATCTTCCAAAGTTGATTGCATTGCACAACTTGCATCGTGACAATTACACTTTTGTGTTTAACATATATTTTCGGTGTTAATTGTAGAAATGTCTTTTTGAAATTCATGCAAATTAGTGCCAAGTGTGCTAAAATAGCTTTGGACATTTTCTTTAGACTGGTATGAACAAAGAGATCATTGACCAGAGTCTCATTGTAAGTTTAAACACTTCTTATACAAGCTAAAATGCGGAACTTAAAAGTATCACAGGTGTAGCAGTGATATTTTTAAGAGTGCAAGCAGGGTGGAGAGGATAGGGATGCATTTCATGGCAAGAGTGAAAAGGAAGGTTGTGTGTCCAGTATATCCACTATCCTTCCTCTGCACATGTCCAAACCATCTCGGTCTCAAACTATGTCTCCAACCTGCTCAACCTGAGCTTTGATGTACCAGTCCCCTTGAGCTGGCAGGCAAGAAGTAAAGAAGAAATCTTCATAGGATGTCGTAAAGAAGGGCGTGCAGAGGGTTGGTAGGAATAGTGTGAAATGAAAAAAACAAAACAAAACAATGAAATTCAGTGATAAACTGGTCATCCACTGAGAGTGATCATGAGAAGCAAAGCTCCAGAACAGCTACATTTTTGTTGTTTCTACATGCAAGTCTCTTTCATTAGGTGTGGTCTCCGTGCTGGATATGTCGAGCTGGTAAATCTGGATCCTGCTGTCATGAAATACATCCACACGCTGTTCTCCAAAGATTCTTGTTCACCAGTTTTAGGTCAGATTGCCCTGGATCTGATGACGGACCCTCCAAAGCCAGGAGACCCCTCGTACCTGCTCTATAAACAGGTTGGACCTGAGAACTGTACTCTTGTTTAGCTGAGGATGACCAACTACATGTAGCGCTGTAGCTGTTTTTGATAAAGAATTTGCCATTTTCTACAAGCTGATGTCTTCTGCAGGAAATTGAGCAGATCAGGACTGTGCTGGTTCATAGCGTGAAGAAAGTCCACGAGGTTGTCAACAGCCTACCGGGATTCAGCTGCCCACCCATTGAAGGAGGATTGTTTGCGTTCCCCAGACTGCACCTCACACCAAAAGCTATTCAGAAAGCCAAGGTTACAGCAGAAATGCAAGAGGATGTATTACATAATCTGTGTTGAAGCCCTTTGAACTTTCTCCTGGTTCATTTTCCTGAAATGTGTTTGTTGTTTTCCTTGGATATTTCAGGAATTAGGACTGCAGCCAGACACATTCTACTGTACGAGACTGCTAGAAGAAGGTGGAGTGTTTACCGGTCCTGGTTGGGAGTACGGACAAAAGGAGGGCACCTACCACATCAGGTACAACACAAGTCGGGCACTCTTCAAAGTACAACATTAGGAAATTATAGATATTATATAAAGCAATTTTATTTTTGGTATAAAACAAAAAATAATTTCTATTGTTAAAAGAAGTCTGTGTTTAGACTGCAGATGGATTCATTTCATGGTCCAAGTCTCAAAGTCTTTTTTTTTTTTTGTCTCTGCAGATTTTGCATCGCGGTCCCTCAGGACGTCATGGAGGAATTACTGAGACGCCTGAGCAGCTTCCACATGACATTTATGAAGGATTTTTCTTAAAGACAAAGTTCCCATTGGAGTTTCTTTTTTCTGTTATCCCATAACTCTATATAGAAAATCAAGCCAATTTTTGAAACAGCGATGTTGATTTTAATAAATATGACATTTATTGCATACAATCTTTGGTCAGCCATCTTTTGTCACTACCCATTAGAGTAAGATACAGCTTCAGCTTTTCAGAAAGCAACTAACCGTCTATTACAAGTTCCAAATTCAAATGAGGCCTTACATCAGCAATCATTAAAAATTAAATTTAAAAAAAAAAAAAAAATTTAAAAAAAAAGTAGTAGTGTGTTCTTTAAAGAGTTCCTGATAAATTCCGTGCTTTCACAATGGAATCCAGCACTAAAATAGGGGGGGAAAAAAAAAAAAAAGAAAAAAGAAAAAAGTGATGTCAAAACAGCAAATCATTAGCCACTTAATCTGTCTGAGCCAGCAGACATGTAGAAAACCCTCAGTCTTATCAATCCACCTCACTGTCACTGCTGTGAACAAGAGGGTTTGAATCTGTATTGTTCAGCAGCTGTACTAGTAAAGAGATGAGCTTTCCATCTTGAGAAGCGTTTGTGTTACTGGGGCTGTTGAGGTTTCGGTGCAGCATGGTCTGAATGGAAGTGCGTAGCTCCCAGAGCAGCTCCCACGTCTCAACCTGCAGCTCACAGCGCACCAGAGATCGTCCAGAAAATGATACTTCTATTTTGTCGCCATGCACTGGTCACAAGAAAAAGAAGAGTAGTATTCAAGTCTGCTAATGCAGAGGGATGATTTCATTTTTGGTGCTTGTCTAAAATGCAAACTACAAACATGTAGACAGACTTGCACAGTTGAAATAATTTCATTTTTACTGTAGCACTCCATAACAGTCCAAAAGCATTAGTCAGCACTTGAACACATCTAAACCAACAAGATTTTCAGCTGATCAGAGACGTGCACAAACAACGGACTTCAGTCAGATTACCATCCTCCAACCTGTGCTACAAATGCATTCTTTAGGGAGAGCAGAAAACATCTTACCCATCTCTGTGATATCGCAGTCTGTAAGCAGCAACAGAGCGAGTGGATGGACTGTAGAAGAGTCTCTGATGAAAACATTCCCGTTGGACTTGATGGCACTGAAGAATGTCAACCACCGACTAGGGAGGTCTTCTTTCCCACTACAATATAAAATGAAAACAAACTTTACATGCACATCAAGTCTGTTTGTGATGCAACTCAATATTTAGGGCATGCTCTGACCGGTTCACTGAGGAGCGGTGAAGCAGCACTGGCCCACTGAGTGTTCGCAAAGAAATGCTGTTGGGACGAAAGCGTCCTCCTTTAGTCACAACACCTTTCTTCACCTAAAAACAAAAGAACAAAACAAACCAGGTCTAATTTAAATGCAATGCAATGTCAGATTCAACACAAACACCTATACAGCTTTAACCTAGAAAAGCTCAAGTAGATTTATAGAACCGTTACATCACTGTTATGAGTTTATGAGTCCCTGGGGGGGATTATAGCAGGATATAGGCAATGAAAGTCAGTCTGGGTAGCTGCCATGTACCTGAATGAGGTTGGGATACAGCCCAGCCAGCAGCACAGCTTTAAGCAGCTCATCCTGGTTGCTGTGCTCATTGTAGAGAGAGGTGTAACGCTGGCAGTCACTGGGATGAGAAACAAGCCCGGCATCATGCAGATTATCACTGAACTGAGATATAAGACCTGCAATAGGATCAGATGACAGAAATATTTGAATTTAGCAAAAAACAAGAGGGCAGGGATTTTTAACTTCCAAAAGTGGACTGAGACAGGGTGTAAAAGACTGACCGTTTATAAAACGAAGGCTGGCCTTGGACAGGGTGTGTCTCTCCAGAAAGTCATCCCTGTCCTCTCGGTTGCCGTCGTGCTGAACTTTCCTCCAGCCCAGAACAGCTCTACTGACCACCAGATAGTCACTGTAGCTTGAGCCACTCAGAGCCTCTTTGGCCTGAACAAACAAAGCAGACGACTCAGTAACAGCTTAGCAAACAAAAATATGGCAAAATTTATTATGGTGAAGACATCTCACCTTGTTGACTAGTGCTCTGTTCTGCAAGCTGTTGTGGAAAGGGTCTCTAGTGAGACAGGCAGCTACAGACAACATAGGCATAACACATCTAAACATGCTACTCAGGACTAATATTTTGCCCAGCCGTGGGTCACATGACATGCAGGCGACACGATCCCCTAATGGAGTCAGTGTTTCGGTCCTGTCCAGGACTCCTGCAAAACAAAAGTGCATCAAAATGACGAGTAAAGACAAGTAAAGACGAGCAAAGATGAGTAAAGACGCGCTTACCTATATCTTGTAGATTACGGACAGCGTCTCTCACAGACTCTGGCTCTGGGCTGTCCAATACTTGGGATAAGAAATCTACAGCCTACAAGCACCAAAAATGATAAGCCATTAATAAATATAAAATAGAAGAAAAATGTAAATACAGATACAAGAAAGAACAGGGAAAAAATTATTCCTGTACCTTTGAGTTTGGACTGTGGATTTTAGCCTGCACTACTAAACTCTCAAGTGGGATGCGCAGGATCTCAGGGATGGGAAAGGGAGGCATGGATTCCAGCTGTTTTCTTGAGAAAAGGTGGTAGGACTGTCCCGGCTGACACCGGCCTGCTCTCCCTTTTCTTTGTGTAACATTTGAACGGGAAATCCAAACTGTATCCAGACAGGACACCTGGGGCGAAATAAATAAATGAGATTACTTTTGCTGACATTTTCCTGGAATAAAATCAAATGTCAATACTAACCTTAGTCCTTGGGTCATAATTCTGTTCTTTGTGAGTTCCTGCATCCACCACGTGAACAATGTCATCTATTGTAACTGAGGTCTCAGCAATGTTTGTGGCCAGGACAATCTTTCTTTGTCCCACTTGGGGGCGCTGGAACACAGCCTGCTGGTCAGCCACTGATAAACTTGAGTGCACTAAAAGAAAAGCAGAACCAATTATAAACTGGTTATAGGTGGGGAACCTTTTTCCAGAGGCCTCCTTTTTGGCCTCTGGAAATCCATCGCCTTACTTACAGGGCAGGATCATCTGGGAGCCAGAGGAGAAGCGCGGTTTTTCCTCGAGCTTCTCTTGAACAGCCTTTATGTCCTGCCATCCCGGGAGGAAACACAGCACTGCACCTGTAGAACGAGGGGAGAGGAGTTGTTGTAAAATATGACTCTGCCCAAAATTTCAAACACTATTATTTAAAGTGAATTAACAGCTTGGTAAAATAGGCACCTGGTTCTCCACATCTGTCAATGTGTTCGATGACATCAGCGACTAAATCGAGATCCGGTGTGGCATCGTTCTAAACAAGAAGACGCAGAGCAACTCATCAGTTTGGAAAAAAAAGAAAAAGAAAAAGAAAATGTGTGAAAAACAAAAATGTGGCAGATGTGAGTTCCACCTCTTTGTCCGTCTTCGCCCTTTCTGGGACCTGAGACCGACGCCCCATCTCTTTTAGTACATCTTCCAGGTACTTGTCTCGTACTGGGTGCATGAACCCTGGCACCTTTACGATCGGGCAGCCGCCAAAGTACTGTGCCAGCCTCTGGTTGTCCCCAGTGGCACTCATGAGAACGACCCTCAGGTCAGGGTTCTCATTCAGGCTTGTGCGCAGCAGAGCCAGCAGCAGGTCTGTGTTTATGTCTCTCTCGTGGACCTCGTCAACCACCACGTGGCTGATTCCCTTCAGGGTTGGGTTTGACTGCAGCTTCCTCAGCAGGACACCCACTGTGAGGAAGAGCAACGCTCCTCCACTGTGCTCTGGGAGTCGGCTCTCGAGTCTCACCTACAGGAGAAAGATAATACAAATATTATGCATTACTATGGAAAAGATTACTCAACCCTTCATATCCTTGCGATGCTACCAGCCACAATTCAAGGGTTCAGTTACAAAACCAATGTGGTAGAATGAGAAAACTGCCAGTTTATTTTATTCTACTTTTTACTCTTTATGTCAGAAAATAGTTAAAAACAATAGATATGAGGAAGGCCCTCAAAAATTAGAACTTTAATATAAATCTGTAGTCATTGCATGAGCTGCAACGCTCAAGTTTTCTAGAGAGAGGTGCAGGCAGATCAAACATTTTACTGTAATCTAGATAGCTTCATAAAATCAAAAATAACAAAAACACCTATGACATAATTTTGTGTCCCGGTGATGACTGAAATTAAAGTTAGAGCACTTTGTTGTGTGAGCCCTAAAACAGCTTTGCCGAGAGGAATTTCAAATACGTTTACTGAATAAAAAGTTTTAAAAGCACAAGACGAAGTTTTGAAGTTGTGCAAATACATTTCTCTTATTAGAGAAATCAAAACAAATCGTTTTGTGTTCAACTAAGATATTGTATAATCTATGCAGCTGTCCTAACCTGATATCCTACAGACTGTTTCAGAGCTGGACCCATCTCCTGAGCAACACGGTGGGCCACCGACACAGCACTGATCCGGCGAGGCTGGGTTACCAAGATGTTGCACTCAGCCCCGCTGCCCCCTCTCACGCGATCCTCCAGCAGAAAACGAGGGACCCGAGTTGTCTTGCCACATCCTGTTTCTCCAGCAATCACAACTACCCTGGAGGCCTGCACAGCTGAGATCACACGCTGACGGTGGGCGTCGACCGGGAGCTCGAGGCTCAGTTCGGGGTTCGCTCTGTTCCATCTCTCCTGCAGGTGGATGCTGAGCTGCTGAGCCTCAGATTCAGAAAGAGGCCTGTACGGCCTGCCTGTGATGGCATCTGTTATAAAATCCTCCTCTTCCTCATCATTCCGGTTTATTGTCTGCTGTTCTTTTGCCTCTTCCTCTTCCCATAGTTTCTGTACCTCTGTTGTCACTGGGTACTGTTAGAAAAATGCGCAAACTCAGAAACTTACATTTTTGTCAAAACTCAGTCAAACACCACTAATCCTCCTTGTACCAAGACTCACCTGGGTGAGGTACTCTCTCACGCTTTGCTCCAGATATTTTGGAATCTCCAATGGAAGTGGGCGCCTCTCCCTCTCTCCAGCCTCCCTCACCTTTTCTCGATGATACTTGGCATGTGTCAGTGGGTTGTTGTCCTTATCCAGCAGCTCCAATTCCTGTAACCAGCAGGTGAGATGCATATATTAAGTACAATCTTGACTTGTTAAGATACAGTAGTTCTCGACAAATACTCACCTTTAGCTTCATGCAGGCAAGTGCAGCAGCTCTCGCCTCTGCTGCCGCCCGGCTGCCTGCTTTGGCTGTGAATGTCATCTCCTCGGGCCAGAGCAGAGTCAGTTCACACGTCTTTAGCTTCCCTCCTGTTGTTCTGAACTGCAGTAGCTCCTGCAGTAATAAGTCACATGGTAGCTTACAATGCACATTGAGTTTAAAGAGGATAGATTGTTACCGCCCAAAACAAAGTGAACTACAAACCCAGATATTGTTGGACGATGTGGCCACCTGGATAACCCTATTCAACAGAGATTTAGGTTGTGGAAACAAGGAAAGAGCTTCTGACACATTGGAGTCATCCTCTTTAGCAGGTGCCCGGTCATTTGCTCTGCCTCTGTAGATATCACCTGTCCAGGAATTATCCTCATTATCATGAAGAGGTGTATGCAGCCCTCCTCTCCCTCGGCCAGCTCTCCTCCTGGGGAGCTGGTTGTTTGGCCCTATCACACCCATTTCCTGTAAACAAACACAATCAAAGAACGGTGAGAGGGGAGAAAGAGACATATCATATACTGCAAACTCACATGCTGGTTTTCAGCTTACTCTGAGCTTCTGACAAGCGGCAGCTGCTGCAAATTGCTCTGCCTCGCTCTTCTTTGAGCCGTAACCCTCCTCTTCTATCTTGCAGGGCCACTGCAGCGTGACAGTGGCCTTCTACAGAGGAGCCACAACACAAAGCTTAACACCATCAACGGATTTTGTCACATGTACAGTGAAAGCAATAATGCTGTCTCGCTCTGACCTTAACACCAGCATGTTCCATGCAACTGTACTGGATGAGCTGAGAGAGGTCGCTGACTCCCAGTGACCGTGAGATGGTGTTGTGCAGGAGGCTTTTAGGATCTGGAAACTCCTTCAGGAGGTGGCGTCTGCTATCGACTAAATAGTAAATATAATAAAAATTGTAAAAGGTGACTGTCGGCAGTGGATACATGGGAGTCCAAATATGAGATAAAAGAAGCAAGACTGCGAAATACAAGCACAAACCATAACCTTTTAAATGACGTGCCCTTGAGTTTTTAGCGCCGCTGCTGGCGAGCTGTCACCCGTTAGCTAACCGGCATCTTCACTCACCTCGTTTACTCTGGAAATAAGATGTCGCATTCATCTGAAAGCTTGGAGATTTGGTCCCATACCACCGCATTTCTTTACTCAAGTCAGACGCCGTTTTACAGCCACTGTGAACGCATTTGCCAATGTTGCATAGCGCTCTCAAACGCACGAGTAAAACACCGGGTAGCGCCATCTTTAAATTAAAGTTTCTTCTTCGGCTCCTCTACAAGCTGTTTTCATGAAACGCCCTCTTGTGGCAGGGAGTATAACTGCATCTTTTAGAGCGCCTCGTAAAAACATGAGCAGATCAGAATAAGAATCAGAAAAACTTTATTAATCCCAGAGGGAAATTGAGTTGTCATAGCAGCAGATATACAACAAACATCAAGCACTCATACAAAATGAGTGTAGAAACGGCGATATTAATAAATAAACATTAAGACATATAGATAAATATAGAGATATAGGTATAAATATAAATATACATATAAATATAATAGGACAAGTATGTGTGAAAATATATGTTGTGGTGCACAAAAGTGACCCACGGGGATAAATTAAAGAGTCTGATAGCAACAGGAAGGAACAACCTCCTGTAACGTTCCCTCAGATAGCAAAGTTGAAGGAACCCATTACTGAAACTGCTCTTCAGATTGTCCAGTGTGTTATGGAGGGGTGGGAGTCATTGTCCATGATTGCCAGCAGTCTTGCCAGCATTCTGTCACTGTTCACCTCCTCCAGGGTGGCGAGCTTCATGCCAAAAACAGACTCTGCCTTCCAGATGAGTTTGTACAGTCTGTTTGTGTCCTTTGCCTTGATGCCTGGACTCCAGCATGCTACAGCAAAGAAGACGGTTCTTGCAACAGCAGACTGATAAAACATATAGAGCATCTTGCTGCTAACGCTGAAGGATCTGAGCCTTGTGAATGTGATTTCTGATCCAAATCAATCAAAGTTTTCCTTTACTTTCAGGTTTCTTTGCGGTCCTTCTAACCCACTTGTGGAGGGACAATAATTGCACCTAACTGGGTCTTGACAGCAGCACACTGCATCACAGAAGAGCGAATTTGTTCTTGGTGTTTTCGTGGCCAGATCACATATAAGCAGCCATTTTGAATACTAAAAAAAGTGTCATAAACATGAACTGAAAGCCTTTTTCGTTTCAATTCCAGTTTCTACACATACAGGGTGGTTCTTGCTGAGCATGACATGAACAAAGAGGAGGGACCTGAATAGTTCATTATCATTGAAAAATTCATACACCCCAAATGGAACTGTGTGTCGTGTGGATATGGTGTTGCTTTCTACTCTTTAACTTGTAGGAAAACAATGACACAGTCTATTTTTTTCCTCATCCTTGTTCACAGGAATGACATTGCCCTACTAAAACTGGAGAAGAGAACCACTATCAGGGATGAGGTTCAGCTGGCTTGCCTGATGCTACTCTCACCCACAACCAGCCCTGCTACATCACAGGGTGGGGTCGTCTCTACAGTAAGACCCACTGCTATTGTCAAGTGTGGCACATCTTTGTTAAATTCTAAATACTCAGTTATTATGCATTCGATTTGATTGGTGTTGTGATCTTTAGCCCCCTGCTACACCACAGCAGGTGGTGGATCACAGCGTCTGCAGTTAAAGTGACTGGTGGGGTGGTTCAGTAAAGACAACAATGGTCTGTGCAGGAGGTGAAAGCAAGTCAGCATGCCATGTGAAAAACAACAACAGAACTTTGTTATATTTTTGCAAAATAAACTGTTCAGTGTATGTGTTACGGTTCAGGGTGACTCTGGAGGCCAGTAGTGGTTTTAACCTTTGAACTCCCCCATGGATGCCATTTTTGCCTGGCCTCTTTCTTATTATTGAATCATGAACTCTGACCTTAACTGAGGCAAGTGAAGCCTGCTGTTTTTTAGATGTTGTCCTGCGTTCATTTGTGATCTGGATGAGGTGCTGATGTATTCTTGGGAGTAATTTTGGTAGGCTGTCTACTCTCTGGAGTCCCAAAGCCTTAGATGTGACGTAACCTTTACAGACAGATAGATGTCATCCACTTGTATCAATCTGGAAACTTAACAGTTTCTCATTTGTTCTCGAGTTTCTTTAGATCGTGGCATGATCTTTAAGCATACTTCACTTTGTTATACAGGTTCTGTTAAAGTAATCTTTTTGATTCAACAGGCCTGGCAGTAATCAGGTCAGTGTGTGGTTAGTGAAATTGAACTCTGTTTTCTAAGTTAATTCATAATTTAAGTGGGCCATTTACCTTTTCACACAGGGCCAGGTAGGGTTGTATAGCTTTATTCCCTTAAATTATTTAAAAACTGCATTCTGTATTTACCTGGGTTATCTTTATCTGACATTAAATTTTGTTTTATCTGGAATATTTCATATTCATATTTCATATGTGAAAAAGAACAAATCAGGAAGTCGATGACAGGAATCTGTTTCACTGCCCTGTAAAGAAAATTCTCTCCGAGACAGGTACAAACTCTGGTGATGTTTCTTTGCAGACAACGGCCCAAAACTGATTTAGACTTCATAACATGTGAAGAAACTGAACATTAAAGTGTATAATAAAATGTTTGTATTATGTCTGACTTGCATTTCCTTTAAGCATCTACACATTATAAGAAACATGCAGGATTGAACAAATAAGGAAATGCATTTATTCATTTTAAACAATATATACATGTTTTACAAAGATAAATCCAAACATGGACAGTTTTAAAAAGTCTGAATTAGCATTATGAAAATACAAAGGTGAGTTGGGTGTATTTAGTTACTGTGTCATTGATCTATTTGTATAACTACAAAGCAAATGTAAAAACTATAACATGAGAAATGACCGTTTATAGAATGAGTGCAGTTTTTTATTATTTTTTTCTAACCTTTGTAATTAACAAGTTTGTGACACAAACAAAAAATCTTAACTGCCAGCGTAAATACACAGCTTATATAATAAGCCTTAACTGGTCCTTGTAGCAGCCTCAGTTTTAAAGAACATGACAGCAGTGGTTTTCAAACTGTGGTTCAGTGTGTCAGTACAGCAGGGTAGCTGGACAACTACAGAATAATATGCAGTGAAGCAGAGCTGAGTGGATATAACTTATGTGGAGAAAATAAATTTGCTGTGTTTACTTTTGTGTTTTTTGTTTTTACAAAAGTACTCATGAGTCTGAGGGCTTCCAGGTGAAGAAGTTGATTCCTTGCAGCTCCTCAGGTAAGTACTCCTGCTCTACGGGGTCGCTGAAGGCTGGGTTGTATTTGTAGCCTTTCGAGTATCCCAGCTGTTTCATAAGCCTGGTTGGGGCATTGCGGAGGTGCAAGGGGACGGGAGGCAGGGGACCTTTGTGGCTTCTCAAACAGGTCTTCACATTATCATAGGCCTTGTAGATCGAAACAGACTTGGGTGCTCGTGCCAGATAGACCACACACTGAGCGAGGATCACCTGTTGATCAGCAGATGAAACA
Source organism: Maylandia zebra (assembly GCF_041146795.1). NCBI lineage: Eukaryota > Metazoa > Chordata > Actinopteri > Cichliformes > Cichlidae > Maylandia > Maylandia zebra. Next base: position 16,974,591 of record NC_135184.1, read on the forward strand.
AAAGGAAGAAAACTGAGGTGAAGACAACTTTAGGGTTGACAAAACAGGAGACTTCCAGTCACTGATTGGTCCACTGAGCTTACCTCACATTCAGGCATCCCAATGAAATGACAGGCTTGGAAGGCAGAAACAGTCTGAGTAAGAGCGGCGGGATCTGCCATACCTGAAAGACAAGAAGGATGCAACGCTGCAGAATAAGAAGCACTTTTTAAAAAAACATTATGACTACTTTGTCAAGCTTCCTCTCTCTCTCTGGCATTTCAGTCCAGTCAGTAGTTTCTGAACTATTTTCGCAGACAGCGATTTATAGAAGTGTTCCTGAGCTCGTGCTGTGGTTTCCATGACAACGGCGTGCCCGGTTTTAATGCAGCATCACGGGAATCTGATGTTGATTTTCAGCCTTCTCCATTATGCACAGAGATTTCTTTAATCATCAATCTTTTGATAATGTTATGTACTATAGATGATGAGATATTTAAAGTCTTTGTTACATTGAGGAAAATTAGTTCATTTTTTTAACAATTTGTAGATGCAGTTTTTGGCAGATTGCTGAACCTCTGCGCTTTACTTCTGAGAAACTCTCTGCTTCTCTAAGATGCTTTTTTATATCTAATCTTGTTGCTGTAATATTGCCAATTACACTAATTAGTTGCAACATGTTCCTCCAGCTGTTTCTTTGTAGTACCTCTTACTTTTCCAGCCTTTTGTTGCCATGTCCCAACTTTTCTGAGACATATTGTTGCCACCAAATTCAAAATTGCCTTATTTTGTCTTAAAATTGTACAATAAAAAAGTATAAATAGCTCTACTGACATAATAAAGCCAAATGTGGTTAGGATTGTAGAGAAGAAAAACTGGAAAAAAGTGTAAGAAGCCTTTAACTTAGGGATGAACTGATAATGTTTAAAAAAATTATTGGGCTGATAGCAGTGCCCGTATCTTTTTTTTTCTGTGTGTATTTTGATTTTCTTGCTATTTATTAACCCTTTGTGCCAGGGGAAAAAAAAAAGGTCAATACACACCGGATGATTGCAGCTGGAAAATTCTAAAATATATAAATATATATATATAAATGTAGAGGTGAGATAATGCAATAATTAAATTCACCTACCCACATCTTCACTGGCAAAGCGGACCAATCTGCGAGCCACGTAGAGTGGATCCTCGCCACCCTCAAGCATACGGCCCAGCCAGTATAGAGACGCATTCTCATGGGAGCCTCTCATAGACTTATGTAACGCTGATATGCAGTTGTAATGCTCTTCACCTTTAAGTAACACACACACACACACACACACACACACACACACACACACACACACACACACACACACACACACACACACACACACACACACACACACACACACACACACACACACACACGAAATGTTTCAAACAGATAAGAAGATTTTTCTTCAGGTGGCATTCCATCAGCAATTTTCAAACCAAGAGATTGAAGGACATTACATACTGAAAAAAACGACCTTATCTAAAAAAACAAAGACTGATCAGGCAAAAATAGATGAATACCGTCTCCATTAAAGTCATTAATCAAGCTGAATGATGGCTTCATCTCCCAGTGAAGCAGGGAACAGTAAATCTCCATCTTTTGGGACAGCTGCGTGTTGTGTAACAGGACAGTGTGGAGGACTAATGAGTTCTGTGCATGATGAGCAAAGGTGATAAGAACAGCTAAAACTACAGCAGACTAAAAAAAAAGCACTGATTATAGGTAAACGTGGGCCTTATAAGTTATTGTAATGAGCAAAAACATTAAAATATCAGTTAGCTATGAATGCAATAAAAAAAAAAAAAAAAAGTCTCAAAGCGCTTCGTTTTATGAATCTGGTATGAACGAATAGCACACGCTGCTCTGACGCTCAGCTAAAATACCTGCACTGCACTCACAAGAAACACACAGCACACTTAAATACCTAGCAGGGGCGAAGAAACGCAAGAAATAAGGTTTGTCCCCGTTATATAACGGTGATCAAAGACACTGGGGCGTAATATGATAGAGCTGTTAAGCTCAAAGCATGAAAGTACTCATGACGAGTGCTATAAATGACGCTGCCGAGAGGAATTTAAAAAATGTGGAGCGATTTGTGCTGCCTAGTGCTGCCCACATCCTTAAAGACAAAGCCTCTTCTTTTATTGAAACAACCGTTATCCCAGGACCTCTGGTGACGTTTTCCAGCAAAACAGACGTAAAAAATTAACAGTTTCAATAAGAAATTAGAGGCAAGAGGCCGGTAATTTCTGCCTCTTGGTCCCACCTGCAAAAACATTTTCCACATAAACAGGATTCCATGTAAGAGTATTGGAAATACAATTGAAAACAGAGGGTGAGGATGATGCAAGCATGGGTCACAGTGTTATGAGCTGGAATATTTATTCAGGCCTAGTTGCACATAGTGACACCCAAAAGACCAGCTTTGATAAAAGGAACTTAAAAGAAAGGAGCGTCGATGCTAAAATGACAATGTGAGTACATCTGCGCTTACCAGCTTTATCATAGAGAATGTGGGACCTTTGGAGACCTTCTTTGACATGCTCTTCTGTCACTAGTATCTCTTGAGGAGAATCGTCGGGTGCTAAGAGGTTTGTTTTGGACATCTGAGCCTGAACAGCCAGCTGGAGACTATTGAGTCCGACTCTTGCGTCGCCATCACAAAGGTAGGCCATGGTGTCCAGGGCTTTTTGCTGAATGTAAATCTTTGGTCTAAAAACATTAAAAATATACACTGTATCAGTGCCTCTACTGTTTAATATGGAATAAAATTGAAAAAATAAAAAACAGATAAATGCTTAAATGCCTTTCATCATGAATATTCTCAGTCTTATGCTCTTCCGTTTTAACCAGCACTCATCTCAAAAACATCTTGATATAAGTCACTCTGACTGGCAGCAAAATGATTTCATCAGTTTTGTCAAAATGTTGTTTTTTATTTTCCCCCATAAAAAAAGAATTAACTAAAACGATGGATTTGTGTAATCTACCTTAAACAGATAGTAGATTATATGCAATCATCGGCTGGCAGCTAACAGGTGATTATAGCTCGTGCTGAACCTCATCTGTCAAACTATCAAACAAAACCAAAGCTGAGACTATTGCTGTGGCTCCATCTTCCGATACCCACTATGTGAGGATTACAAAGATAGTGAGGTTTTTGGTCACGTGTGACACTACAGTCGAGGAGCTTGTGGGAACCTACCTGTGTCCATCTGTTTGGTCTTCATATTTGGGGTTTGTCGAATCTTGTCCCTGGATTCTGATCCCAAGTGTGGCCACAGCTCTGTTCAGGATCGAGCCCATCGCCTCCACAGACAGCTTCTCCAGAACCAGCACCTTGCACCTGCTCAGTAGGGCAGCATTCACCTGGAAGGATGGATTCTCAGTGGTCGCTCCAATCAAAGTGACTGTGCCACACTCCACATGTGGAAGGAAGGTGTCCTACAGACGCAAACACATACAGATTCAAGTGAGACTAATTTTACTGGGCATTCAATAAGGATCTGGACCAATCCTTGTTTCTATTAGACATGGCTGTTATATTACTGTTACACATAATACAGGATTTCACAGGATGCTAGAATTTAAAGCTTCAGTTTTCAGAATAAATACAGTATAGTGCCAAAAGTAGTAATTGGATGTCACCCATCCAAAGCATTGAATTCATGTGTTCTAATCCCTTCCATGGCCACAAGTCTATAAATTCAAGCACATAGGCATGCAGACTGCTTCTACAAACATTTGTGAAAGCTGCAAGGCTGAGTCGTTATCATGTTAAACCCTATAGATTAAGAATAGGATGCTACTCAAGTTCATATGCATCTGAAGGCAGACAAGTGAATACTTTTGGCAATATTTGGTACCAGTAGTGAAGCAGACCTCTGAATAAACTACTGCAAATAAAGGACAATGGATTATATTGATTGATAGAACCATTTAAGATTTCTGTAAAACATAAACATGAACCATTTAGTTACCAATGAATTAGGAGACAAAATGTAAATAAATCGTTTCTACTTATTATTATCAGTCGAAACCCCAAAAATGTATGTTTCCAATAGATCAAAGACATGAGCTGGAGAACTCGTGCTGTTTTTGAAGGGATAAAGATGGTCCCGTAAGCTGTTTATACATACATATACACTCGTGCTGATATACAATCTTATTAGCAGGGGGAAGAACATAAAAAAAAAGTTTGCAACAAGCAGAGTACAACTTTCTGCTCTAAAATACCTCCTCACCTGTTGGGATTTATTGAAGCGGTGAATTTCATCGATGAACAGGATGGTCTTCCTCTTGCACAGTCGGAGCTCGTTTTGCGCTTGCTTTATCACTTCTCTGACCTCATTGGTGGATGTACTGGTGGCGGACAGAGTTACAAAGCGAGCCGTCCCCTTCTTCTTACTGGTGCTGGCAATGATGTGGGCTAGAGTGGTCTGAAATACAGCGAGCCACATGGAGAGTAATTTAACGTAAACTCACAGGCAGAACATGTAATGCAGCTTTCATCGAGAAGTTTCTGTGATGTGTAATCAAGTTAAATGAGCTGATTTTGTGACTCGTCTATTCAATGAGGAAACCTGACTGCGGCAAAGCAGTCGACAGGAGGGTCAAAGAAGAGATAAAGTGTCAGAAAAGCATGCCGACAAAGTCTGGGAATGGCTAGTGACTGCTCAATGAGCCACGCTGGCAGCTCAACATGCCTAAGGAGTCATTAACAAGCTGTACCACCAACCGAGCAGCCACAGACGCCATCATTCACTCTTTCAACACGACAGTTCTACTTGAATACAACAAAGAGTACCACAGCTGAAAATTCACTTAAATCCACTGTATTGGATATTCAGCATTAATCTAGACAATAATTATTTAAAAACATACAAGAAAAAAGGTGCAAAATGGACAAGCCCCAAGTTTCATGCCAAAACTGAGACTGTAATTATTAGAATATAAGAAATTTGCACTCGAATAATTAATCACAATAATTTTTTTTCTCTTACCCACAATAATTTCAGCAATTTGTGGATTATTAATTCAACAGAAAATTGCCATATTACTAAAAGAAAACTGATAAAAGCTTCTTAAATTAAAATATTTTTTGTGTGAACAATCAGAGTAGAGCTTTAAGAATCACTGAATAGATGAAACTTTATAAGTTATATTTAAAAAAACACCTTTAAAGCACTATATGGATGAGGTAGAGTGTTAAATATTTATATGGTTATACTGTACATTAACATTTGATAATTTTATATAATGACATTTTTTAAAGTACAAGTTTTTGTTCAATATCCCTGATTTTCTTTTTTTTTTTAGAAATTAGAACTCAGTCGGTTCAAGCATCTTCAATTCTGAGTACTAGTTGCCGAGAGCAGATGATGACTTATTGTCATCATCTGCATATCATTAATGACAAATTAAAGGAAAACTTTAATGAATGATGCGACACGTCTGACTTTAGTCATCTCGGTTGGTGTTTGGAGAGCGTGGCATAGGACAAGGACAAAACAGCACAGCACGTGATTCACTTAATTTTGAAACTCATCGCCTCCTTTACAATAAGACATAAAACGTGATCATGCCGAAATACTTTGCATTGATTTATAGTGACCTTTGGAATTGACCCAATAATACCGCCCGGTTATCATCTTAGGGGTGAAGGATACAGGTTTTTCCTTTCATTTGTCCCCCACAAATAAAGTGAGGGGAGCTGAATCAGTGGCAATAAGGTGTTTTAACCATCACATATCAAACAGCAGGAAAATACTAAGCAAAGCTGGGGAGAGATGCAGCATCATACTGGGTCACCTCCACACCTTTCCGCATCCCGGGGGTCCCCAGAGGATCAGCGACGGTATTTCCTGGGAGTCAAGAAGTGGCCGGAAGAGACTTTGCTCTCCTACAACTTTATTTTGCCCAAAGTATTCCTCCAGTGTTTCTGGTCTCAGCACCTCCGCCAGAGGTTTGTCTACTGCAAGCAACGTCCGCGGTGACAGACGTTTCGCCGTTTTCAAGCCCTGCCCGCTGGATGCAGGCGCGGGCTGCTGACTCCTCAAAGTCTCTGTACCTGCCGCTCCAAGATCCGCCTCCTCGTTCAGTAAACGTTTCACCCCCTTGCTGGCAGCACTGCCAGGACTTTGTTTACCGACAAACAAACCGTTCCGTTCAGTCTGGACCGGAGGTTTCCCCCTGTTGCTCTGAAACAGCGAAAACATCCCCGGTGACTGCGCGCTGGCCACGGAGGAGGAGCTGGCTGCAGGTTTGATGATAGCCTCGGGACCAGTGCGGGATTTCTTTACGGGAGGTCCGCTCTCGTCTGCTGTGGACGGGCTGCTGTCGGTAACGCCTTTCAGCAGACATATATCCAGATGTCCGTTGATTGTGGCGGACGTGAAGTCTTTAAGACAAACGGGACATTGCACCGAGTCTGGTGCTGCAGCTGTCTTCTCGTTCGCCATGTTGGTTCCCGCTAAACGTTGGACCTTTGATCACGTGACCAAAACAAGGCGTTGACCTTTTGACGTTTTCATTTTTAATGATTAATTTTTTCTTTTTAACCAGCTGTGGTGTGGTGTGTAGATTTAAAAACATTTTTAATGAACATTTTGCCTTTCTAGACGAGTTTTCGGATTACGTTCCTGTGTGCGTTTACGTGCCGATTAGACAGTCCGTCACCAGGAAAGCACATTGTGTCGATAGGTTTAAAAAAAAAAGTCAGAACCTAATTATAAAAAAATAAAATAAAATAAAATTGGGACTTAAAAGGTGAACCACACAGTTTTTTTAGCTTCTCTATCCCTCTTTATTTCTAATTATTTTTTAATTGTTTTGTAAGAGTTCAGGGTGAAAGGTATCTGTGCCAGGATGTTTGTAAGTAGCTTTATGTCAAAGTAAAAGAACCTCGGTGAAGTTAATCATATAGTCTTGTGGAGCTGTTTGTTTGAAAGTGTGAATTCCTCTGAAAAGTCGGGAGGACCTGTATGCCCCCAGGCATGCAAGTTGTGGCTGTGGTTTTGCAAGACTGTGGGAACAAGCATTTTAAGTTTTCAGCAAGTTTTCGCTATTCAAATAATTCTCTAATAATTTCTCTATTGTAAATTCTGAATGTGCTTTCTTTATTTCCAGTTAAATGTCTTTTAAATGACCCATTTAACTGTTCTTCATCTTTATCTAATTGTTTATATCTATAATGGAGAAAATGTTTATTGAACTGTATCAGTAAAAATACACCACTGCGAAAATTCACAGTTCATAAGTTTAAATGATAAACTTCTAAGATCTCATATTCAGGATCAATGTCTAGCAGTATCCAGAAATAACATAATCAGCAACACTTGTTATAATTTTACAAAACATTTGAAATACATTGGGGGAAAAAGAAACTTAAATCTGACCTCAGTAAATTGAGGAATTCCAGTTGATCAAATATTAAAAATAAAACACAATATTAATAATAGTAATAATATTTAAAAAAAAAAACCCAAAAAACAAACCAATAACTAATGTGCCTCAACACTTCTCTGTCTTGTCTGTAAGAAGCAATCTTAGACATGCCTCCACCCAGAAGCCAAAAGTGAGCTCTGTGTTGTGTTTGGCAGAATGACTGGTCAAGTCAGAGGAGGTTTCCAGACATGCTACACATAGCTGTGTAGCTGTGACTGACCACTCTTAGCCAGATAATACATTCTTGGGATTGTGGTTATATATATTCACACACCTTTCACACACGTCTTTATTGCACAATATACTGAAGATATGGTGCTGAGCTTAAAGCTCTTCAGAGCCACCATGAAGTACTGATTAGAAGTTCATTTGTAGTGTCATTTAATAATTATTATATATGAAACTGATACAGCTGGAATCATTGAGTCTAATCCTTCATGTAATAGTCTTTGTGACATTTGCAGTGGGAATTGCATAGCACAGGCTATTGGTTTACACTGGGTCTGTGTTGACAGCGAGCTGGAAACCCATAACAATTCTCTCACTCTTCAGAGTCAATGCTGTGCTGATTTAATTTAGTTTTTCTTCATTCTGTGATTCTCAGTTTTAAAGTGGAGATCAATGGGACAAAAGTGATATAGAAAATTTAAAAAAGGTCGATTCCTAATACAGCTGGAGTGACTGGACAGCGTGAGAGAGAGCTTATCTCCCAGACACCCTTTGCTGGCACCTGTCACTCTTTTGTCATGAGGACACACTGCCCTTCCTTTAGCTGCAAGTGCTGATTGAAGTAGGACCCTTGGCTGAATTAAAAGAGGCTGCGGGAGGTAAAGTAGCATTAATGTCCTGCCAGCTCTTATCCTGAGAAAGTATACGCTCATCAGCTTCACTTGAGAGACTCCTCCTTGAGCTTTCAAAGGCCGTTTGTAGTTAAATATAGGCAAAGCGAGGCGGAAAGGGAAGGATGAAGGGTAAAGTGAAAGCCATGGACAACTTTGTCACATTCTGGGATATCTGGCTAGTCAACAGCATGTGTCTGATTCTTTCCTACCTCTGGCACAGCCTGTATGATTTATTCTACTACAGGAGGCAGCAAAGAGCGTTCACCATTCAGGTACATACAAAACCTTCTGATATGTGGGACAATATTTACACGTTAATCGTAAAAAGCTAAAATATCTTTGTGTTTTTAAACAATGGTTATCAGTATTTTACATTTTTTCATTGTATGGGTTTCAATGTAAGCATTTGAATAGTCAGCAGTTGTTCTGTGAAGAGTTTGATTGTCTTAATGCTTTGATGAGCTAGCAGATGGGACAAAGAAAACTTTCTACCTTTGCAAACAAAAACATTATATTCAGATCCAGTCTTTTCATCATGGGGATCATTTTGTTGTTATAAGTCCTAATGAGACAGCACAGAATACTAAAACATATTTGTTTAATTGCATTTTTTTTTGGATCTGTGTAAGATGCTATGCCATGTTGTTTTAAAATCTAATTAGAAGAAGACATCTTTGATTTATTGAGGTATTAATAAGTGAATGTTAATGGCCCTATTACGTACACATATAACAATACTGTTGCACTGTGAGTTATGTTTTCTTTTACTCTGAAACACTAATTGTGTTTTTGCTTGCTGGCAATCATTAAAAAGGGCCTACAACAAATAGTATCAATCCTACCAAAAACTCTGTGTTAAGAAGAGGTGACAGCAGCAGCGTTTAAAGCAACATCTAATACCAGCTCTTACCTGGTAATCACCGTCCACATTGCTATGTCCTTCAAGAAGGGCAGAACAGTGTTTACTGTCACATCAGGACTGTATTTTTCTTGCAGAATAGAATTATTCCCTCCACTAAGGAAGTTATGCTTTGTCAGTTTTGCGTGCGTGCACGAGTGTCATTCTGTCTGTAAACACGATGGCTCGAGAAATTTTCAATGAATTCTGCTAAAACTTTAAAGAGTCGCCGAGTGGGGGCATGTTAACAACCTATGAAAATTTGGCGCACATCCACCAAAGTCATCAAGGTCAACTTCACGATTTATGAGTCATAAATTGACCAAAAAACCCTTATAACGTATAAACTACGATTCCTACATGTGTGGTATGTATCATTAACATATAAAAAGTACCATATAAAGATTTAAGATATCATGTTACATCTGACCTCTGACCTCTCCTTCAAGGTTAATAAATTGATCTGAAGGTCAAAGTGATAATAATGCTATACAGAGCTATTTAAAATTGTGTTTCTTACTTCCATTGTTTATATCGACAGCATATAGGCATATAGGGAAGGATTTATGAGGATTCTTAATGTCATGTTGCTTTGGACCACTGATGTTTTCTTTAAGTAAACTTTAATTAGGTCAAGCTTTCATAATATGTCTTTTATCTTTTAAAAAAAATGTTTATATTGGCAATATTAGAGTGATTTATGGGGATTCTAAATATTACATTATAGTTTGCATCCAAATATCATGTCACATTTGACCTGTCATATCTGTCTGTTTTTTTTTCAATTTTGCCCCAAAACGTGTTATATCTTTGACGAAAGTATGTCAAGAGCAAGAGAATGAGCTGCCTAATCAGTTAGACAAATAAACAATAACTATAATCAAAATAATGTCAAGTACATTAAAATGGGTTTCCACAGGGTGAATAATAAAAGCCGGCACTTTGCACTTCTTTTTACGGAAATAAAAACGTACAATTTCCAAAGTATATTTAAAAAGAACAAATGAAATATATGTACCATAAAGAAAATGAGCTGCCTTGGTGGAGGTTTGCACTTTTTGAGTGTTCATGTTTCTAGTGGTGATTTTTAAGTTAGTAGTATTATTAGTATTATTATTTAAATGAAAGGACATTACACCACTGTATGTGTTAAAATCAATATTCTTGGATAGTGATATACAGTGTTTTAACCCTACAGCTATGTCTTGCTGCATGTATCTATTGGTATTAAGTGTGGTTTTTTTTGTTTTTTTTATTGTACAGTGCATTGAGACTTTTATGTCTATGAAAAGCTCTATAAAGTATAAATAAACTTTACTTACTTAGTTTACTATGTCAAAAGAACCGCTGTTTTCTGCAGATATCCCCTTACTTGAACATAATCACCTCTCTTCTGCTCTTAGTCTTCTTCAGTTCCTTGGAATAGACTAAAGATTCACTGCTGGGATCAAAATACATAAATATTACCTGATGCATAATAAAAGTTTTTATTCTACAGGTGAAGTCCAGTTCAAGTTGTATACTACACAGGAAAATGATGTTGTGCTCTATTGTACCCTTAGGTTTCATGGAAAGTCTGGCCTCAGCAAGTCTGTATGACACTTCAGACAACACAAGTGCCACAGATGTAAACTATATTTGCCTGTAATTCATTACAACAAGACAAACTTATGTACCCAATTGGCCTAAATCCTGTTACATACAATGCCACAGTACATCACAAGTAAGTAGTTTAACTAAAAATCCGCTGTCAGTGTCAATAGCAGATGAAGATTAATAACTTTGTAAATGCAGAATTTATAGTTGAGCTAGATTATTTGTGTAGTTTAGTACTTGCTTTGTTCTTCTTGTGTTTTAACAGTTACTGCCACAAGGGAATGTCAGCACAATCTTTGGCTTCCTCTTATGCTTATTAGAAGTTGGAAAGTTCTTTGCACAACATTCAGTTTGTTGGGACTGATTTAGGACTGTAGCTGGTGGCGTTTGTGGGAGCACATTAGAGAATCACCTGTAAAGGTACAGTGTACTCTAGTGGCAGAGCATGACACACAATAATGTAGTGTCTCTGCTGAATGATGAAACAGACAGGAGATTCTGGCTTTGCTGCCATCTAGCGACTTAGTGATTTTTGGCAGCCTTGATTTAGTGTAGTACATTCAGGGGCTGACATCAGAGCAAAAAATGTTTTCTGCAACTCAACAGTTTTGTCTTTTGTTGTTTGCAGCTCAACAGTTCAGTTCACTTTGTCTCCTATGTGTTTTTGTTTCCATCAGAACTCTTACATGGCATTTTATTTTGAAGAAAGCTCATGTATACTGAGGGAAATCTGACTGAGAGTAAATATATACACTGCCTATATACACCGCTGCTTATAAATACACGCATCCTCTAGTTATCTTTAATACTGTGGCAGTATACCATAGAGACAAGCTGAAGACTTCTCACCCTCTCTTGTTTCCATTCCTTGGCATTTAGGAGACACACACTGACATTTACTCTAGGAGAGTGGCACGTATTTGACCAAGCTTTCTTTGCAGTCTGTCACTAACGTTGATATCTCTTGTGTAAAACGCTCCTTACATTTCCATACTGGTAATAATAGTGCCTTAGGGAATATATTCCTCAGTGGGACTGCACTTGATGTTAATGGGAGTGGATTAGGATTACAATAAGGATTATTGTGCTATGTAGAAGCAAATGAATGAAATTATTCTGAGCAGTGCTTAGATTAAAAAACAACAACAAACAACTGTGACAGTATGCAGGTAATTTTACTGTTCTCTTTGTATGGGTCGTTGCCTATGAATTTTTGTTTAAGCAATTTAAATTGGATGGGTACAATTTAAGGCATACGTTAAATCTAAAGATGCACAATATTGAACCATAAGAAGTTTTTGTGTGAAATATGGAAGCAGTTTAAATGTGGAATTAAAGCAATGTTTAAAGATAAAAAATAAATTATTTTCAAGAGATACAGAAATTTTGAGGGTGTATTGTGTTTATAGACTTGCATACAGTTGTAGATGTATATTGTCTGATTATATGTTATGTGGAGGAACATTGAAGCAGCATTCAGTCAGTCATTTTTTATAATCTCTGTAACTTTATGTGATGCACTATAAGGCAGAAGTCACCACAATATAAGAAAATTACAAGATGATGTAAAAAAAATGTATCCAGCTTGTAGAATTTGCAGCTTGTAGAATTAGGAAGAAATGGAACCACTGTACAGTTGTCATTGGCGTGGACAATATGCTATAAAAGGGAAAATATTTTTTGTACCAAGCTGTAAGTATGTTTATTTCTACCCTGATGTTGGAAATTATAACACAGGAGTCTATCAGGATTAGCTTCCTTTTTGGAGTGACCCTCAGGTGGTCGTGTATGAAAGTTTTCTGGCACTTTGTTGGTTTTATTTGAAGCACTCCTTGTGGTATATGACTAACAATATAATGGGAAATCACAACACCTTCTATTTGAAAAATTAAACCAGTGAAAGCACCCAAAAAATGACTGTATTTTCTTAAATGGTCATTGGATGGAGGATCCAAAAGCTGCTTTCAAAATATGTACATATTTCAGTTTGCATACAGAAATGTGCACACAATGCGTCCTCGTGACAATTGCATTTAACAAGACAGACATATTTGTATGCAACGAGAGGGTGAGGGTGAAGTTGGAGTGTGTGCGTCTCACTATATTGAATCATCAGGACGCTGTGTAGTGTGGTTTCATGACATTATATAAACAGAACCAGAAAGTCTGTCAAAGTGCAGCAGCAAAACGTGTTTGCATGCCAAGACAAAATCTGAGATGACAGCGGGAGAAAAGAAGAGGCTTCTTAGACATTAGCATGAGGAGTTGAGTTTCATGGTTGCCAGTCACATTTAAGTCCACAAGTTTCCAAGAGAAAGTATAGCCAGAGCTGGCAGACAGAGCGGTGTGTGAGCGGAGACGGAGAGGTGACTGGATGGTGGCCATGGCACACATCCCCAGAGCTTCCCAGGACATTGTGTTCTCTGTAAGGGCAGCCCATTTTTAATCTTGTCTCAGTGCCAAACAAATAACCTAATGCAGAGGGTCATGCCACAATATTCACACACTGACCCTTTAAAAAATGCTGTCTAAACAAGCAAGCAAGCAAGCAAACAAACACATTTGTAGGGCATTTAGGTAAACTTTTTTACATTTTTGTATCTTCTTTTCATTTTTTATATTCTTCCACTGCTGTCAACAGAAGCTTAAATGAATAAACAGACAAACAAAAAAAACATACTATGCTGCATGTACACAGTATGTGTAGATGGATGTATGCATACAGGTGAGGACAATGAGGGGTACATAGTTTCATCGGAAATTTGAAGCAACATGTAAGTCTTTCAGCAATTATTTGTGCAGAAAAATGCCTCTAAGCATTCATTTTCCAAAAGCATGTCCCTTGAATGTATAATAAATAACCAAAATAATGTGACAATTTATTGAAGCTTAAAAAAATGAGGTCAGTGACAAAAATCTATGCACAGTTAGTTCATAATTATGAATTCGCAGAGGATTTTTCTGCAATTTACCAGGGAAAATAAATATATTTGGGCTTTTGAATGGTTGTAGAAGAAATAAGACATTCAAAAACATCATCTGTTTTCTGGGGTTTTTTTTGCAACACGGCAAAGAACTTATTCACTGAGTGATAAATCAGCTTCATCAGTTGCAACCAAGTGATTGTGGCATAAACTAGATTGATTCTTCTTAGTGCTTTTATTACGTATGCCTTTGGGGATACAAAGGGTACACGGTGATCTCAAAAGTTCTAAGTTCTACTATTTAAAGGTGTTGTCCCCTGTGCTGTATATCAATTTACCTTCACATGTTTTCCACTCTAGAAGTCACTCGAGAACTACAAGTTCAACTGGGATACGCACCCGTAAATATAACAAAGAATTATTTTGAATAATTTATAAAGCATTCATCATTTATGCATTACACAATGCCGCTAAACATCCCAGTGATTTTGCTGTCACATTAACGTAACAACTTTTAACCACGCAGCAGCAGACCGGGCAAAGATTTCACAGCTTCCACATTGTGTGTACACATACTCGCTCTTGGCAGAGATGGTGAGAGACGACTTTGAGCCCTGGCCGTGATGCTGTTACTTTCTTTGGTATTAGTTTCACTGTAAAGTGTAAGTGATATAAACTTGACATTTGCTTTATGTCATAAGTCTAATGTCTCTTTATATCTCCTGCTGGGTTTCGTAACCTCCCACCGCTGACCACTGACAGATCTACCGAGATTGTGCCAGGATGTTGCAAGGTTGCGTTTAATGTCCACTGATATGACAACAACACCATGTTGCAGAATCATTTGCTCTGTCTTGTCTTTAATATTTGTGTTTGTTACATGCACATGCACACTGTAAGAAAGCAAAGTGTCCGAGCTCATTAAATTGACACAACATGCTGTTAATTCCCATGCTGTCTGTCATCTGCTGGCATTCAAAGACAGGTGTGAGCACTGGTGTCTTACCCTGAGTGACTGATGGTCCATTTCATTCCATCTGTTTCTGCCCTGTCACAGTTACTTGGTCTTCCCGCTGCAGCTGTCTTGCTTTAGCGAGACACGAGACAATACAAATACAAGGGGAAGCAGTGGTTCGGTTCACTCTCTGGTCTCACTGGTGTAGAAGGATTTGTGAAGGCTTTGTTCAACATAGCGTATCTACACCAAAAAAAAAAAAAAAAAAAAAAAATTAGACAAATGTTCAACCCGGTGTGGTGACTTGTCATGAAACATAAGCCGACAGGTAAACTCTTTTTGTCCCACTTCACTTGCTTGCACTTTCCTTTGCAGAGTTCAGAACCTTCCCTGGTCCTTTGCACCAGTGAGGTCAGACTTTGGCTCGAGTCACAACGAGTTTGGCTAAGGTCACCGTGGCTCAATTTGTGCTCTGTGCCTCTGTTGTCAAAAGAATTTCATGGTAGCTTGAGCAAAGCTGGATCCTTCCTTCATTTTGGCATCCGTGTACTTATGGGTACAGAATGAACTCAGAAAGGCAAAAAACAAAACGAAACAAAAACCCGACCGACAGCGAGGCTGCATTTGTGTTTATATTTTTTCTCTGATTTGTTGGTAGAATACATCATGCCTATTTTGATATATAGTGAACCTGGATTGCGGTCATATTACAGCAGCTCAGTTAAAATGGATCCTTTGCTGTCTTAAGGATGGTTATCGGTGGATGTTTCTGTCAGTGAGTAAGCATCATATAACTCGCCCATGTTACCCATCTCTTATTTCAGGTCAGGGATAAACATTTTAATCTATCTCCACCCAACCAAGAAACACAGACCTCTTCAGGTTGCCCTGACACTGAATGCGAGTTTTAGGCATTCAAAAGATAAGGAGGGAATCTGCATTGCAACATGGTTCTCATTCACAACAGTACACGCACAGTCACATACATCAGTGCCAAATATCTTACAGCCCAGTCCTTCCCTTGATGTCACAAACATTTTAATACAACAAATAAACACTCGAACGGAACATTTTCTCTTTTGAAATGATCTCAAACGTACTCTTGCGTTGCCTAAAAAGCCACACATGGACTTCACATTCAGCTCTCTGTCTTTTTTTAGTGCAGTTGATTCAAAAATGTGAACCACATGTATCCGTCTCTTGGAACAAGTTAATACCTCCGTCAGTTAAATAGGATAAATTGTGCAAATTAATGAGCATTGTCCTTAGAAGCAGAAATGTGTACAGTGAACGTTTTGACAGCCAGCAGGCGAGTGACGGTGGTGGGCTTAACACTTAAAGACTCTCAAACGTCTCATATGTCCCAAGCATTGCCAAGCTCCCACCCCAATCACTTAAACCCTGCTGACGTAGGCTGGCCGTTTACATTTAGGGACACCTGCTCACTCCATTCTAGATACCAATTCTAGAAGAGAGGAGCAGCCGCTCAGGGATAAGGTTTGGGAGGAACAGAAGTCTGACTCAGTAGTAACTGAGATAAACACAAATTGAGCTTTATAGTTTATTTGATCTGTCACCTGGCAGTTTTCGATGTAGAATATTTTTTCTGAATTTTATTTCATTTTCTGTAGAGCTGGCTAAGATTTTTGCAGAAGTATTTTTGAGGGCATTCTTGGTCCTATTCTTGTCTCAAGTTGGTGTCTTAACGTGAATTTTACATCACTGGAAACCATGAGTTCCCTGGTAATAAATGCAGTGGGTGATGGCGAGAACGCAGGCTTTGATATCATCCAAAATCGCATAGAGACACTGAGCAGCAAGATGGACAAGCTCATCAATATTCAGGAAAAAGTCCTCAGCCGACTAGATGGGATGTCTCACGACATTGACGACATTGAGAAGGATATGGAGAATTTGAAGGTCGACAAGGAGGAGATCCATCTCCCGCCCAGGGTAATGAATCAGACCCAAGTCATGGGACGAGAGGTGGGGCAGATTTGCCAGGAGATGAGCTCCATCATGTCGGTGGTGAACCAGCGGTCCGAGCAGCAGGCTCAGAAGCTGGAAGGAATGGAAAAATTGGTCCTAAGCATGCAACAGGTGATCAGCTTCATCGGGGAGACGGTGAAACATTCGAAGATAATGGAGCTGATGCTCAAAGGCCCGACGGCTAAGAAGGGCTCGAGGTCAAAAGACAGTAAAGGGAAGCAAGCTATAAAGAGGAAATCATCTTCAGATACTGTATCGAAAAAGCCTGACAAGGTGAGACAAGCTGAAGTAAGACACTGCACATATAGGCTGAAGTGTGCACCTGCTCTATACTGCAAAAGGACTGTAAGATGTTTGGTCATGAATGAGGTTTTGGAGAAAAAGGGGACAACCTTTATTACTGATCCAATTTAGATTCACAAGCATTTGTTTTGATGTATATAAAGGTGGCCCAGGCATCATAGCCCATGCATCACCATGAGCATCAAGTCTTGTATTTTCCATGCTGACTTTGATTTTTAAGATCTCACTGGGATCTTGTTGTTCTTGGCAGGACATATGAAAATGATCATAGCAGCAAATGCGACTTGGCTTGTGTGTGAAATTCCACATATAATGGACTGGTGTAGTGTCTGAGTTTTGGCGTGTACAAACTTGCCAACTGCTGATTAAAGGTAAAGTAAGCAAGAAGACTAGTTTTATAGTGTTGGGTAAGCTACTGGACAGTATGTCACTTATTCCATATATAAACTCCCAGTTTAACTCACACGTGTCGATGTTGGATCTCCGAGTGTAACTTGAGGGTCTCCTTCGCATGAAGCGTGCGGGGGGACCTCCAGCAGGGCACGAGAGGGCCAGTGCAAGGTCTGCGGTGAAATACGAGTGGCCTGGTTTAGAAATGCTGTCTTTGGATGCGGGCTACAGTGTTTGTGGTCCAAATAGTCTTGCATCCCTTCAGCTTACCAGGTGTTAACAAACTGTAGAGTTTTCTTTCCTTTTCTGTCATGCAGTCCATTTCTTTCATTTCCATTTCATTTCTGCGGCTCTCTTGTGCAGACCTATTAGTGTTACTATCCAAGTCATATCTTTGCCATTATTGCTTTGTTGATGAACAGTCATTGTCTGAAGTCTTTGTCATTGTGATTCCTTGCAATCTTCTAAACTTCTTGCAGCACATAAAATGTAAAACTTAGGTGAGAGTTCTTGTTACAATGCTGCCAAGGTATTTTTGAATTACAGCTTCCAGTAATTGTCTTTATTTTAAACTGCAGATAGTGTTTCAGAAGTCTGCTACAAGTTCATGGAAGTAATACAGTCCCATTGAGGCAATGCCCCCAAGTCTACCAAGATTCAAAATGTTGAACTTATTGAAGAAAAAGAAAAAATCTAATATGCATTTTTATATGACTTTTTTTTTAAAGGAAAAACAATTCACCAACTGAAAACTTAGGATCCACTCACATCCAGTTAAACCTCACTAAAGGTCACTGAGTGCTGCTTGACATCTTACACCACACTCCTATCAGTTCGCCACACAGCTTGTATCTCTCTTGATGTATGACGTACAAGCAAATCGCAAACTCACTTAAATGGCTCTGACGTAACATGATAACGATATCACATACTTGGAAAAAATACCTACGTAACAGTGCACATTGTGCAGTGGTGCACTCTTAGGTTTTATATGCCCATACTTGGTTACGTTAAAATCAGACTCAACGATATCAAGCCCGTTAAAAGTTTGTGTCACATTTTATGGCTTAATTATACCCTGATGATTAATGACCAAATACCAATGTGATGTTTTCACCGTGACTCACATTTCAGGGAATTTCTGTTGTCGTCAGAGCACTTGCCAGGTGGCTGCTCCGTCTTCCTCCACCTCCACAGGTGTGACATACTTGAAAGTAATTCGGGCTACTGCGGCATCTGCATTCACTTCCTCACCCTCCAATCACCGTGGTCACTGGGGAGACGCTGCACTTGAAATAGCTCCCCTGCTGTTTATGTCCCAACAGCATACAGAAAACAAATGTGAGACACCTGATGTTCAAGACAGGCTTTTTTCCATGCTAAGGTGATCAGAGAGTGTTTAGTGAGTTTCCTTAGCTGAGAAATTTGAACTACAGCCTGCAGTCACTTGCAATATTTTCCATTCAGGGTCGACATTGCATTCCATCGCTGAGTGTGACCAGTGATAAGCTATAAATTCACTGCCCTGCTCCTGTCTATCCAAGTCTGCCACAAATAATCAAAGGCATGCAATTCTACCAGTGCAATAAAGATGTGCACTAACTGTGCTAATTTGTGTGCTGAGAACAGAGAAAATGCTTCGTATTTTATCTTTCATTCACCTGTCATCAAATTACTCAACGTTTTATTAACTTCTTGTTGCGTTTTACATGTGACACTAAATCCAACATGTCTTTGATTTTTGATTCATCCTGTGCATTAACGTGTGAATCTAACTTACCAAAATGCCACCAATTCTGTGTGCATTCATGTAACCCTTCTAAGCATTGTCTTCTTGTCTTTTTACTAGAAAACTACCTCTAATAAAGGGAAAAAAGGGAAACAAGAGATAACGCCTGCATGCGAGCCCAGTACTCTGCAGTCTTCTCCCAAGATAAAGCTTCACGGACCAAAGCATTTCCTCACCTCTCGCAAATGTGGAAACTTTGTACGTTTATGTGCTTAGAGAACATGTGAAATATTTGCATCGCCACTCCAGAGATACGAAAAAAAAGAAGACCATTTGTATTTTATAATCGCTCTGGGACAAGAAATAGTACCAGGGCGACACAACTGCTTTGTTTATTTTCTAATAAAGCTTTGATCATGCATTCATTTCATATTAATGTACTCGTCTGGGTCTCTGGTTTGACAGTTTCTGTTTTGCATTTCACAGTTGAAAGACCACAAAGGCAAAGATGGGACAGATACACCCCGTTTGAGCCCTAAGGGTCTGAAAGCACAAAAGAAGATGAAGCCTCCAGATACAGCAGGTGCTGAGATCAACACACTGTTACTTCTACAAACTCCAGTGTCTCTTTGCAAGTCAAAATAATCTGAGACACAGCAGCAGCAAAATGTAAATAAATACTCTAAAATACCTTCTATGAGTGGAACATGTGGCTGTATTACAGTGTTATTACACGTAGCTGTTGCTTGCTAGCGTTTAATTGGGATAGAAACTACGTTTAAAGATCGGAGTGGAATTTTTCAGAGTGAAAATGTTAATTCTTCTTAAAGTGATGAATATTAACCAGATCCTAAGAGACTAAATCTAACTTCTCTTTGGTATTCTTGTAGAACATATCTCACTGAAGAAGCAGATTTTGCTCCTTGAGGAGGTTCAGAAACTCAACAGGGAGAACGCTGAGAAATCAGGTCAGCAGATCACCCTTGGTTTTCGGGATCTAGAAGCTGGAGTGCCCCTTAAAGATCAAGAACCCGATGCCTCTGCCAGCAGCTTGGTGGACTACCTGCAAGAAGACTCCCAAGTGGATATTGCTGAGAAAAATGAGGATGTTGAGGCAGTTAGTGAGGAGGAAAGTGGAGAGAAGGTGCCTGAGGATGTTACAGAGAAGGAGCTCAAGCCTAGTGTGGAGAATCTAGGGAAGCAAAAAGAAGAAGAAAAGCTTGAAGTCCAAGAGGACAAAGAGGAAAAAGGTGTTTCTGCAGCTGAAGAAGACTCAGGTCTTTCTACCTCCCCTGACAAGAAGAAGGAAGCAACTCCAATCAGGTAGTCCATTATTACATTTAAGGACTAAAACAATCTGTAATAATTTATTATTATTACAATTATAATACTAAACATTTTAGTGTCTGTTAAAAATTGCTGAACAAAACATGATATTTCATGAATGTCCTGTATGGTGTCACATTGCGACTGTATAGTATATATTTAAGATCTAAAACATTTCATTAATTCAATAACAATTCATAACAGTGTTAGATATGTTATTACATTATTTTTGTTTGTTTGTGTTTTTTCTATTTTTTGGTCAAATTTATGCACAAAAACATAACAAATTTTTTTTTTAAAAAATGCAAAAAACATACTAATACATCGACTTTCATTCAGTAGAGATGACCACAAAGATGCAGCACCATCTCCTGAGGCTGAACAGGACACCATATCACAGGTCAGCAGCACCAAGTCCTTTGTCACCCAGGAACACTTTATTGTAGAGGAACACCCAAAGAGCCAGCTGCTGGAAAAGAAGGTGGAAGAGGAGGAAGAAAACAAAAATAAGGACGAGAAGAAGGCTGAGTCAGAGGGTTGGGGTGTCTTCAAGGCAGATGGAATTGAACTCCAGCTGAACCTGAAACAACAGGTGGAGAAGGAGAGAGAAAAAGATGATGCAGGAAAGGAGGATGACGATGGTCCTGAGCAGTACTTTATCGGTGAGAGCACCAGTAAATTATTATATACTTATCTTTGTAGCATTATACATTTTTTAAACTGAAAATGTGTTTGCTTTTTCAAGGTAGCAACAAATTCTGTATGTATCATTTATAGTACACTGTATAGTAGAAGTCTTTGTAATGGCTTGACTGGAACTGCTCAAATATCTGTAAAGAGTCTTTATATAGCTTTATATATCAGTACATACATTTATATGCGTTCCCACTCTTTTTATTGGGACTCTGAGCATAGTTAGTCGCAGACTTCATTCAATTCAGTTCAGTTTATTTATATAGTGCCAAATCACAGTCACCTCAAGTTGCTTTACACTGTAAGGTAAAGACTGCAATAACAGAGATAAAACCCCAGTTATCAAAAGAACTTCTGAGCAAGCACTTGGCGACAGTGGGAAGGACAAACTCCCATTTAACAGGAAGAAACCGCAGGTACAGCCAGACCATCTGGTATGACTGGTTCTTGGTGAGGGGAGGGAGGATAAAAAAAGAAAAATAATTACAAATGGAATACTACAAAATGAAGTGAAATGGTAACCTGTTATATTAAAGCGGCAACTCTGTAGCTGTTGATTATCATAGCACTTTAGTACACAATGTGCTAACTTGATTATGACAGCTATCTACACTCTCCAAAGGCTCACTGTAGCTAATTATCAGTGAAGCTTGTATGTTCTCACATTCCTCAACTTATTAAAACAGATTACATCTTTTTTCTTGTGCCCCCATCCGACTTTAGACACCGCTCCACCTCCAGTGGCTCCTTTTAATCACCGCATTGTGTCAGCCAAGCCCAACCTGATTACAAACTTCTATACCATCAGCTGGCAGGAGATCCTGGGCGGGTGAGTGCTGTACTTCTCCTCAAATCTCCATGAAATGCAAAATAAGTAAAAGATATCGACAAGTTGATCTATCACAGATCAAAGATGGTAAGAACAGGTTTTAATTACCCGTAAAATGTAACCGCGTAAAGTCCCCCCAACCCCCGCCTTTCTGATGTTTCATAACTTCAGAGTCACGGCAGTTATTTTTACTTTAGAACCGACTGGCATGTGAAACTGTATCCCCGGTGCCAGCTGGTAGCTAATCACAAAGTGTTAATCCAAGTCTTCAAAGTGGAGACACAGCTTGGCTCACATTTAATGAAATAACAGATTAAGCACAAGACTCTCCAGAAACATCCCCGTATGAAGGAAGATCAGTTTTTGATTCGTCGTGGGAAAATACATCTATCACAGCACCATCTTTCCCAACTGCTGGATCGTCTGACTTGATGTGATAATGGAACTGACACGTTTCTCTCCAGCTACAGAAATCTGACTTTTGTCTTTGCTTTCTCTCCTCAAAGGGGTCGTTTCGGCCAGGTGCACAAATGTGTGGAGAATTCATCCGGTCTCACTTTGGCAGCGAAAGTCATCAAAGCCAGGAGTCAGAAAGAAAGGGTATGACACCTCTCATGTACTGTCACGACTACAAAGTACAGTGACAGCTACATCACATGATATAAAAAGCAGAGTCCTGGTTTCGACTTTTAAACACTCGCTAGTACAAAACAAGATCGCTCTTGGAACAGAGATAGAGGGAAATACTTGTCACCGAGGTGACAAGTATTTGACCTAGAAGAGAAGAAGCATTGTCTGTCCTAGCAGAGAACAGCTGACACCTCTCATCGCATCCGTGTGTCTGTGTTTCTGTCTCTTTGGTAGGAGGTCGTGAAGAATGAGATCCAAGTCATGAATAATCTCGACCATGCCAACCTGATCAAGCTGTATGCGGCCTATGAGTCAAGAAATGACATCATCCTTGTACTTGAATAGTACGTTCCTTTATTAAAAAACATGTTTATTTATTTCAGAAGGGATTTTGGTTTACTTATAGCTTATTATTTACCTTTTTTCTAATTTGGTTTCATATGCAGCTTACTTTGCTTACATATTTTATCTAACCTGCCTTTTTTTTTTCTTTTTTAAATTTCTTTTAATGCTTTTCATGTGCTCGTCTTTGCCTTCAGCGTTGCCGGAGGCGAGCTGTTTGACAGGATTATTGATGAAAACCACACTTTGATGGAGTTGGATGCTGTGCTGTTCATCAGGCAGATCTGCGATGGCCTGCAACACATGCACAAAATGTCCATCCTGCATCTCGACTTGAAGGTAACAAAGTCACACATGTTTGCAGTGATTACTTTGTAGATATATTGCATAACAGGATTATCCCATTCAAAAAGTCAAATGGTAATACTTTGTTGTTGCTGAATTTCAGCCAGAAAACATCCTGTGTGTGAGCAGAATCACAAATAAGGTCAAGATCATTGACTTTGGTCTTGCCAGGATGTAAGTACTGGTATTTACTTCTGTTTTATTCCCACTTGGATGAACTGCTGTGGTCGTACAACATGCAACATGTCATTTTTGTGAATTTCAATCATATTTCAAACTTAGATATAAACCAAGGGAGAAACTCCGAGTGAATTTTGGGACTCCAGAGTTTCTCGCTCCTGAAGTCATCAACTATGACTTTGTGTCATTCAACACAGACATGTGGAGCCTTGGTGTAATTACATATATGCTGTAAGTAAACACACAGAAGCATGCATGCACATCCACAAACCTTTGCTGATCATCCGTTCCCTTTTCCCTGCTAGTCTGAGCGGTCTGTGTCCCTTCCTCGGCGATGATGACAATGAGACTCTGAATAACATCTTGGCCTGTCAGTGGAACTTTGAGGAACAAGAGTTTGTAGATACATCAGAAGAAGCCAAAGACTTCATCTCCAGACTCCTGATTGTAAATAAAAGGTATTTGGATTTTGTACACATACACTGACCTCTGATCTTACGAAAGCTAATAATACATGAAGTGTGTAAAAACAAATATTGTGATTTTGTGTTTCCCATTAGTTGGAGGATGGGGGCATGTGAGGCTCTGAGGCATCCTTGGCTTGCCGACCCTGCTCTTCATCATCGTCTTCACACAAAGGTAAAGCATGCGTTTGTGAGGGTAAAGGCTTTTTATGCTGGAAAAGTACTTAAATTTGTAAAATATGTGAACCTAGTAAAGAAAATTATTTGAATGCATCTTATTGTGCTTTACATTTGTTGTGGATATTTATTCCTGTCTTACCGTTGTACTGGTGATTATTGTTTTTTGTCTGTTTCACAGAAAACTATGTGCAGATCACGGAGATCATCATGTGTGCCCAATACTGAAAGCTGAGGTGGGTCTGAAAGTATTGCTCTATATTTAAATCTGTTCCCTTCTTATATGCACACACCTCCTTATACTCACCCTGGGCAGGATGCCAGTGTATCAGGGCAAACACAGAGAAACACACCCTCACATGCACGCCCAATTTAGAATCATGAGTTAACTGAACCGACGTGTTTTTTTTGGGCTGTGGGACGACATCTTAAAAATTCAGTGTCAGAGTTATGCTTTCAAATCATCCACAAGAGGGAAGCATGTCTCAAATTTTGTTTGGAGTAGCAGAATGGATGCTGCGATACAGATGTGGTTCTCTCACAGTAAACCATCGCAATGTTTCTTTCCAGGGTGCTACACTGAGGTGACGCTCCACCTGTGGCCACTTGGACCAACCCTTCTGTCCCTGTAAATTACCTAGATTTTAGTCAGTGTACTCATGACACTGACTGAAAATCTGTCTACACCGCAAACCTCTTCCTGACATGTGATCCACTGTGTTGTGTTATTGTAAGCAACACCCTGATGAAATATATAAAGGAAAATAGCTCAGTTTAGGTATAACAGTAGCTAGTTCTGTGTGTTAAATACTGGTGATGATGTCACAAAAAAACAGGGTAAATAAAAAAAAAACAGACCATCACATAACACTAAAAAATCCAGTAGAATTACTATGTGACGTGTGATTACTGTGCTATCATTGTGAAGCTACTACTGTTCAGTTATTGTTGAAACTGTGACAGGGGAAGTATACATGTTCAACTGGTGGTTTGCAATATTCTTTTATTTGGCATTTCAAAATGGTGCTGAAGTCATAATCTGATGTAGTTTTAATAGAAACATATTAATACTTATTATTATTATTATTACAAATTGCTATTACACATATTGTATGATAGTGTTTGCTTGTGGAAAGCACAAAAATTTGCATTTTCTTCTCTTTTATTTCACTATAAAATTCTCGCTTGGACTCATCCTTATTTATCTCTAACCAAAAACACTGTACTGCCTTTCCTTGCTGATTTTTTTTGTCCTTTTGAGAACAACAACTTTATGCATTTAGAAATATACCTCAGCTGCTACTGCTTGAAGGCTACAGCAACAGTTGTAATATAAATGTAATTATGTGCGCTGCCCTCTTGGTTATAAACACGGTAAGCTGTAAATAGGTGCTAATAATTCAAATTAGAATCTGTTGGATGTGCATTGTGCTTATTGGAGACAATGAAATTTGTGTGTTTGGCTTAACAAGCTGTAGTATGTGCGCTTTATGACCTAATATCACACAATGCTGCTGAGGTTCCACTGGACAGACTAGTCGGCAACACATGTCACCTTAAAATAAACACCATGACAACACAGTATATGTCTTATTAGCAAAGTATATACATTTTTTTTTGCATGTCTTTGCAGCTAAAGTTTGAACTTGGTACGTAGTTATAATTTACATTAGTTTTTTTTAACTGTACCTTGTGCTTCAGAGCCTCTCTTTCTGCATATTCATCGCACTAAAATCGCTAATAAAGAAAACAAGTGTTTATTTGAAACGCCTTCTGTGAAGGTTCACTAACTGAGAGTGACACACCGTCTACCTGTTGCTGCCTCTCTAGTTAGAGCTACGTTTTCATCTACCTTCGTGTTAAATGCCAGATTATTGTAGTTCTGGTAAAATAAGTCGTTCTCACTGATTGCTAACATATTTAGCATGTATTTTTGAAGTGTGCACACACTCATTAAACTGAAATTGTATCTTCAAGCGTTTGTTGTCCTTTCTTCTTTTGAATTTTAAGTATACTGCATGTTGTCAAAAACTAAATCCATTTAGTAAGATAATATTACAGAGACCTTTATAGCTTTCTTTGTGTGTTTATAAACTTTGCAATATTCTATTTTTGGCAGAGTTATTTTTTTTTAAACCTTGGCTCAGTTTATGTAATAAACATAATAAGTGAAACACAGGAGCACACACTTTCACTCAGAATGAAAGTAGAGCAGATTCCAGGAGCAAAATCAGGAGAATCTGAAGGGGTCAGTTTGTGCAATACAGTCACTTGAGAAAATAAACTGAGTGTGTGGGGTGACGATGCTGTTGCAGTAATGGGATTCAGGGTATCAGGGATTGTACCGACAACAAAAAACAGGCTAAGAGTCTTAAAAAAGGAGAATGACAGTGAGGAAAAGTAGAACTTTCCCACAAAGCAAGCATTATACGCACTTATTGTACAGAACCCAGGGGTTTAATCAGGGATAAGTAAAGACTTTATGGGAGAGTACAACAGGAAAACATGTATTCAGTTGTAGAGAAATACCAGAAATGCAAACTGCCCCCAAAGCCTTAGGAACCCAGTATTTGAGTACAATTACAGTGTGAAATTGTTATGCTACAGAATCGTAAGAGTTGAGAAAATAAACTATTTTGATTTATATAGCAATTCTGCTTTGCGTAGCATGCATTAGACAGTTACGGGTTTTCTTCCATCTGTAAAACCTGGAATCTGCTGAAGCTTGAATTATTTTGGTTGAATTTCTTCTTAGGAAATGAACATGATGTGAAAAGTGCAGTTGAACATGGAAAATAACTAAAAATCATCTCATATCGAAACTGAATACAAAGAAAACATGATAGCTATAATGAAATGTTCTGTAGTTGTAATGGAAGGTTTGATGATTTTTAAGAATGAGGCACAACCATAGGAAAAGAAGATTTTTCATATTTGTTCGACTCTTGATATCTTGCTGGAAAATTCTATGATTTATCTTCAGTTTGTGAATCTTATTGTTCTTCATTAAGAACGGGTATTTCAGGATGTTCTTTAACTGCCCTTTCTACACCACAGCCTGATCCTTTAGTTCCAGTTTGGCTTTGTCCATAAAACCAGACTCTCAGAATTAACAGGCCTATGCAAATTTCTTGCATATTAAAATGGCTTTTTATTTGACAGGTTTCTTCATGAAAATCTGCTGGACTGAATATCTAATATATGTCAAAAACATGGTAAATACTGGCAGATAAACATTTTACAATATGGGACCCTATAATGTCCCATACCTCCATTTGTACCAAAATCAGTCAATCAATAAATGCATTTATGCAAAACTATGCTTGTTAGCATACCCAAACATGTAATTTTTTTTTATCATGAATAAGTGCACTTCAAAAACAAACACTAAGAAAAACAAATAATTTTCAAGCTTTTTATTCCAATATATATTGGAAAAGTGAGTATATAAGGTAAATATGTGGCAATAATATATATTAAGGATGGTAAATGTTCATCATTGTTCTTATTGTTGTTCTTGTTCTTAAAATAAATTAAACTTTAAGACAAAAACTTGAATATATGCACTCTGCAAAAGAGAACAATAAGAATCATAAATAAAACTTGTTAAAGAGAACCATTAAATCCACTTTTTATTCAATTAAATACTCTTAAATGTAAAGATTTGGTTGACTTTGAACTGCACAAATAATGTATAAAGCAGCATATTGTCGCACATGGAGTCTAAGGAAGTAAGTTTATGAGCATTTCTGTAAATGAAAAATGACAAACCACTGCAGTGTATTTGTATGCTTTGTTTTCAGTGAACACATTTCTTTATGCATTCTATTGGACTGCAATCCTAATGTCTGGAGTGACCAAGTGTCACTTCTGAACTTCATTAAATGGCTATTTGAAGCTGGCTTTAAAGGCAACCCCACAGACACTCAATTTTACAGTAAAGTTAAACAACCTGGGAGAAAAACAGTTTGGATGCCTTTTTTCTGCTTTTTCAGATTTTTAAAAACTTAATAGACATAAACCAAGAAGCACAAATGTCTCCTTTAAGCTGAATTGACTAATTTATTTTCAATTATAAATGTTCAGAACATAAATGAAAAAAAAAAATTGATTATATCATTAAACTCCCCTGAATCTGAAATGATAATTATATAATAATTAAAGTCAATAATTATAAAAAACTGTAACACACACTTCCTTACATAGGCCACCTTAGTGGGTTATTATAATAATCTTTCTTCCAACAACAGCTGTTTTCCTGTGGGCTACTGAACACGTGCAATTGACAGTATTGTATAAATATTACAGATGCTTGAACCGAACTAGAATATTGGCAACTGATTTATAACCAATTTTGAGGGGAAAAATCAAAATGAAAATAAAAAAAACTTTTACATAAAGCGTCCTAAAAATACATTTCAAATAGTTTCCAATCTGAGGCTGACAGTCTTGTTTAGTCTACTATTTGTTTACTTTCACACATCATTTCATCCCACTAAAAGTTTCATGTCAGGAACGGTTCAGAGAGAGTTCATACATTCCTCTATTGCAAACACAGGCAGAGAGAATCTGAGTCGCTTAATAACCATTACTCTGAACATGCGAGTCATTTGGCAAAACAGGTGATACTGATTTGGGCCAAGGATTTTTCCCTACCTTTTCTCTTTTTTTGAATAGCTTTTCAGGAGCCTGAGGGCTGGAAGCCAAATGCAAGCTCTCGCTCTATCCCTGGTCCAAGGCCCAGGTTGGAATGGTGAGAAATTCAATTTAGGAGAAGAAAAAAGGCTCCAAGAACTGCCCCTCCACTACCCCACCTCACCCCTAAGTCCCCTCCATCCACATCTCCAGGGGCGATCTTGAGGAGCCAAACCAAAACCAGATGTACTTATTGGACCTAAAGATAACAAATAGCGCCTCAGTTCCTGTCAGTTAGAGACCACCAGAGCAAAAAATCTGAGAATTGAAAAAGCTTATTGACATGTCTAACTCTTTGTCTGGCAATATAAAATATTGTTAAGACTGACAAGTATTTTAATCCAGGATACACGAACAAGGAAATAAGACAGAAGGTGCTACAGAGGCAGCTTTCTCTGCTAGATCAGGTGCTTGTAAAAGTGAAGACAATAGCTGTACATGTAGTTTTGCTGTTGGTGTCTTTAAGAAGCATGTTGCATTCAAGCACCTGGTGCCTTCTTGGCTTTGAGAAAGTGGATCCGAATTTCTAGGTTGCACACTCTCCAGTTTGTTAGTCAATACCACCCACACACAATCAATTAGACAGGGAGAGGTGACCCCAGCACTTCTCACAGCCCGCCATTAGATTGACTATGAAAGTGTCCTTTGTAACAGGAGTTTCCTGTATGTAATTAAAAAATATTGGGCTCTGTGCAACGGGGTGGAGAGGAAGCCTGGAGTTGAAGGAGGCTACACGAAGGCTAAGATTCTCTTTTCTCCACTATTCGTTTCATGTAGGAGGCCGCTGGACCGGCTCTGACGTTTGTCCAAACAAGAGGTGCTCTCTCTCCCGCTCTCTCAAAGGAGGTCCGGAGAGAGGACCAGCTAGTTCTCAGGGCCCGAGGGCAGGTGGTTCTGATTTGTGCAGGGGAGGAACAGACCATGTTTATGTTCAGTTAATAGCAGTACACGTGTCGTCACGTCCAGCGGTGGGAACATGCTGGGTGAGTGATCTGTTTTTTACTCTGCTGAAGTCTGACACCAATAAGAACACAATGTCCAATTATTCCTTCACAGTTTTCACCCTGAACAGCCACACCTGCAAACTACTGTTCTCCTGTTAAACCGAGACGATCTAAGTTTGAAAGAAAAAAGCAATGTGTAACTCACAAGCAATAAAACACACTCGTTTTTAGTTCAGTGCACTCAGTGGTTTTACACCTACTGCTTTAAATCTGGCACGACCAGATGCTTTTAGAGACTTTTCTAAAAGCTCTAATGACACTGAAGTATCCTGTGTTATATCATCTGCTGTTGCTCTTTAATTGCCATCTTTGGTCACTCTTAGCAGAAACATAATTAATACATTCAAGAAAATATGGACGATGTCCCTCAAAAATAATGAAACCTGATTTTACCTGGTTTGTTGCCTATGCTTTTGGATAATGAGCTGCTAATAGTGATCAGGATCTCTAACAGGCAGCTAAAATGCTATAATTTCAATGAGAAGTTCACTTACAGTTAATAGAGCTTTAGCTAGAAATTATCAGGGACGTTGATGTTCTAAAGTATGCCAAAATCAAATTAGTCTGATATTAACAATAATTTTCCAGATACTATTTGGAACTTGACGTCCCATATGGTTGACAGATATTTACAGTAAAATTTTGTTTTCAGTGAGAGTGCATCATGACTTGGAATGAAAATAGCTCCCACCCACAGGCAGATTGATTTCCAGACGAGGGAGAAACATGGCAGCTTGCTGCGTCCGGTGTTTTCACTTAGTGGTTTCAGCTTCGATCAAATGGTCACGCTCAAACCTTAAATGATCTTGGCGGTTCCCCGCTGTTGGGTCATCAGCTTGGCTCCATGTCATCTCCAGGTTGGGCCCTACTGCTGGTTAGGCGGTCCCTTTCCATCAGATTTGTATTTACTCATCCCTCCGACTCACCCCTCAGCCTGCATGGGGTCTCTGTTCATCCTGCCAGCCCCGCTGAGAGGCCTCTGTGGCCGAAAGAGCCGCAATCTATCAGGCCTCTGTATGTATGTGTTTCGCGCTTTTATGCCTTAGCTCTTGCTGAGGAGTTTTTGCTGAAGTGACTAAATGGAGCCGATCATCTTGTTCAAGCAGGGCGAAGGCGCATGTTCTTGGTGTCTGAGGTTTGTGTGCTAACTTGAGCTCGTGTGCAGGCGTGGGTGTCTGAACACGCTGCTTGTGTGCATGTTTTAACTCTTTGGATTTTTCCAGGGACACAAATGATTCCCTTCTTGACCCTTTCACCCCCCCCCCCAAACTTCTACTTATCCTTCCCACAACATACCCCTGTCATGTTTTATTGGATTCCTCTTCATCTAGTCCAATGAACTGTGTGTGTGTGAGTGTGTGACTTGCCTGCGCACACATAAAACTTGTAGAGCTCTCATATGTTACAGGATACAGCATACTAGATGTATGTAAGCTTCTTACATCCATATTGTACATGTCTCTGTTATGTTCCCCCATCCCACCCACAGAGTTTGTCCTCCCTCCCAGTGCACAGTGATCGATGAGCTGCACTCTCTGCAGCAGGGACCGTACAGAGGGGAAAAGACCCTTAGCCTGTTCTCCGTCTGACTCCCAAAAACAGCCATCATGGCCAACAAAAACACAGCACGAGGCAACCAAATGGCAACCCGTACAGCCGCTCCTATTGTAGTATGAAATATTTCCCACGATGAAGCTCAGGATGGGACAGGAGAATTATATGGATGACACAACAATGAAACTGAGAGATAAGGGTCACTCTGAGGTGAAGCAAAAGATTTAATGATTTAATGGGTGTCAGCTTAGTTTGTGTCTTGTTGAAACATTTAGTACAGCGCAAAAGATGGATCCAACATTTGCAATACTGCATATTTTGAGAAACACTATACAGCTACAGCAGCCAGATATCCTCATATTACTGTCCACCGCTGCTGACTACATTTAATAACATCCATTTGGGTGTTGATCGTAGATTGGCGGTCACTGCTGGGGGATCACTGATACCTGACCTAAGCTAAAAATTCCTCCCTGGTTTGTTCTTGGTTTGGCATTTTTGTGCCTGCCTTCATTTTCAGGGCAGTCTGCTTTTAGACGGGGGGAAACAGGAAAAGAAGCACAGCACTGCGGTTCATTCTTCGGGCTATATTCACTTGACCACACAAAGAGCCCATTTTGAGGGAGACATTTTATGTGTTGTGTGGCAGGCAGCGCAAGCAGAAAAAAGATTTACTGTGTCTATTCAGGGGTGTTTTGGATGATGTTCATGCTCTTACTGGTAGAGGCTGGAGATTTATTGCAGCTGGAAAATACTATCAGGTGGATGTTTCTGACAACGGTGACACTCTTTTCTTCCAGCAGTTAAATTCACCCAAAAAATCATTCATATATAGCTAAAGTTTAAGAAATAATGACGTGTTCGATGCCTTTTTATATTATTTTGTGACGGTTTTTATTGAAACACTAACCTAGCTTTTATTTCTTGTACTTTTACTCTTATGTTATTTATTCAGTCTTGTCTGAATCAACACTTTGTATCTGTTGGGTAAATGTAAATGAAATGCAACTGCAGGAAAAGTCTTTAACCTTATCTGAAACTTACCAAAAAGTAAAAAACAACAACTTGTGATAGTAATATGGAAAGTTGTGTGTAATGGCATGTAAATGTGTGTCTGAGTGTGT
This sequence comes from Maylandia zebra, assembly GCF_041146795.1. Classification (NCBI taxonomy): domain Eukaryota; kingdom Metazoa; phylum Chordata; class Actinopteri; order Cichliformes; family Cichlidae; genus Maylandia; species Maylandia zebra. Next base: position 17,007,039 of record NC_135184.1, read on the forward strand.
GTGGGTGCATGGAAGTTGGTGGGAGAGGAGGAAGCTGTACCACCGAGGTAGCACTTGGAGTGACTAACAATGGCCCACACATATCCTGTGGCTGTCAAAATGTTGAGGACCCTACACAAACACTTTAGAGTCAGCCCCCCCCAAGTGCATTTTCCAGAACTGCTTCAGGTTTGGTGAGATTTTTCAGGAATATAGCTAGAAACAAATAATTGTTTTTAGAATCAATAACTAGAGCTTCCCTTTCAGACTGTAAAGGGAACACGAAACGACACATATGCACTGTCCAGTTAAGAAGCTGCTTACAATAATTCGCAAACAAGTTTTTCATTTCCTAAAATTTTGCTTAATCACTGACCACTGCAAGCCACACTCTTTACCTGTATGTGCTGTCTCAGCAGACCCTCCCCCTCTTTTCTGAAAGAACTCAGGGGGCCACAAGAAACACCAGGCTCACGTCAGCACACCAGTGTGGGGAAAACACACACTTTTAACTCAGAGCTGGGACCTGCTTTCCAAAACCTCAGCAGAAAATTAATGCAGAATGCCTTGATGTCACACACACACACACACACACACACACACACACACACACACACACACACACACACACACACACACACACACACACACACACACACACACACACCTGTATCCTCTTCCAGCCTCCTTTTTTCATCTCTTTCTATTCCAGAGTCTAGCCCTGAACACCTCATATATATCGCATCCAAACTAGAAACCCATATTTCCTTCACTCCTTCATCATTCCACCATGGCAGGCCTTCCTGAAGAGAATACGATGTCCTGCCAGTGAACGTTTTGAGAAAACCTTCAATATGCTGTTTGGCCCGTGCTGTTTGCTTTAATGGGTCGCTGACGGACTGACCTAAGCGGAGCGCCGTTTTTTTACTGCCTAAAATTGGACCCGAGCTGTCTTTTTAGATTTGTAAGAGCTTGCTGTCACTGAGTTCAACAATGTAAAGGGGACCACCCATGCAAATATAAATGTCATAATGGAGCTTGCTGTGGCTGCTTTTGTGGTAGGCCGTAGGTTTTGTGCAAACACACCACATTATTGCTGACAAGAACAAGATTGTAGACTCTGACCAGCAGAGGGCGACCAATGCTCTGGAAAGAATCCCAGGACATTAGCAGGCCAGCATAACTCCCTCCCGTTTTCTCAGAGTGTCAAAAATAACATCTCTTATTACTTTCATGGCAATAGAGGAAAGTTAAGAAGGATGGTATGAAAACCTCCTGCCAACCAGAGCCGAGACTGAATGTAATGGTAGAATCTGAGAGAAGACATTCGAACTGGAACTTTTAACATCTTTATAGTTTCTCCAACGATAATCTGAAATCCCCTTTCTTTTTCATAATGGTTTTTATGGTTTTGAAATAGTCATTAGCCAGTGTAAAGATAAAAAAAAATCTCCAGTGCAGCAGAGGAGCATTATAAAAGGTCACCTGGCCACACAATGCAACATCCTACCTATATATTTTGAATGTCAAGGACCGGCCACATGTAATCATATCTTCACCCTCTGGCCTGGTCCGCAGCATGAAAAATCCCCACCACTAAGCCACTGTCCGTGCCACTCCCCCACCCACTCCAGCACCTCTCCCTGCAGTTCCCATGGTGAGGGCCGTCACCAACCAATCCAAGGAGGCCGCCAGGGCCTTGGTGGTCTGGAGAGTCTCCGAGGTGGTATGGCCACAGGGCTACAGAGAGTAAACAGGACACTGGGGGATGGAGGGATGGAGGAAAAGGGATAGAGGGATGAGAATGTGGAGTCAGCAGCCTCTCCGCCCTGCCCGGGGAAGAGGAAAGCCTGCAAAGCCTGCAGATTCAGAGCTCACACAAACTGTGGACTGCCCTGAGATTCAGCGTAGTGGATAAGGCTTTGGCCAGACAGAGGGAGTATTCAAATAACTGCAGAATTAATAATCCTGTGACGGGAAAAAAATATACATTTTAAATTTTTTTTACAAACTCAATAATTAGATTTTTTTTTAATTTAAAGCAAACTATATATAGTTACATAAATATATTTAACCTTTTTTTAAGATAATCAATCCAGAAAATGAGTTTATTATTTAGTCACCTTCAAATCTCTCTGTTTTGAACTGAACTATTACAAAGTTTTTATTTTACTTGAGATTATACATTGATTTGAAATTATTTTTGCTTAATACAGTATTAAATTAACAACAATATATATTTAAATATTACTGTTTGATTATTAACACAACTAAACTATAATCTGATCTTAAACTTTTATTATCATTATTGATGATTTATCATTAACACATTCCTGTTTTGTTTAGCTTGTTGTTAGCACAGGGCAGGTATAACAGTGTCTTAGTTTGTGTATATATGCTTAATTTAAGATTAATATAAAATTCTGAGTGACATTTCTGAGACATTTACTACAAGGTGGGATTTTCTTTGCTAGTTGGGTCTATGCACAAAAAAGTGAACTTTAAAAAATGAGGAAAAAAAACATCAATATTTGATGATAATTCACAAAGAAGTGTTGAATTCAACAGTGCCCAAGTCATAAGGGACCATGAAATCAGTTGCCAGCATCCACATGCTATACACACCGCCTGTTTCCAATAATATTACCCTTGTGGGTGATGACAGGTTGAAAATTGATTTACCTGTGCAGGCTTTTATTACAAATCTTTCTTGCACCATTCCCTCTGCTACTTAAGGAATCAAACTGGCTTCACTGTGGAAGTGAAACCCAGTACTAAATAGCAAAAAATGGCTTCCGACTATTTGAGTCCCTTGATGAAGATAGATGAGGTGAAGTAGCACTGTGAGCATTTGCAACTGGCACTGTTTGAAAAAAAAAATAGAATTATTGCGTTTGGAAAAAAAGTAAATAAACACACGTTTTCTTTCAGTACAGCACAAAATGCATGAAACAAACTCGTGAAAAAAAAGAGCAAGCAGGTAAACAAAGCACGACAATGCACTTGGGATTGTAGCTAACCATGACAGCAAACTGTCTTCTCAGGGGAATTGTCATTTGAGAAGCATTTTTTTTTTTCCACCAGTGGCTTTTTCATTATTTTCTTTCGGAATCCACATCCAAAGCAGTGTACTTAGTTCATGTTTTCATAGATTTGGACCCAGTCATCTGGGTTTTGTCTTTCTCTTCCACGTGCCAAAAGACAAGGCAGCGATGGAGGCTGCTCTACTAGGAAATATAGGTATCTAATATGCTTACTGCCCACTCATATTTTGACAGCAATGGCAGGTCTGGTGAACCAATGGCATGCTTCTCTTTCTGCCATAGGGGAGAAATACACCGGCAACAGGGAAGCCACAATCCTAATAGGCAGCTGGAAAAAGAAAGGTAGAAATAAACTGCTACACTGGCTGCCCACGGGGAAAAGAAGACGCTCCATGTAACAAATAATGCACACAGAATTAGGGTAGACTTTTATATGATTCATTTTATGTGAGAGGTTAAAATGGGGCAAAATATCCACAGATAATCTAAATTTGATCATATTTCACTGAGACATGTGCTTCCCCTTTCCTGGATTGCTGAGGCATGTAATAAAACCCACACTGTTTGACTTCGCTTCCTCTGAACCCTTAAGCTCACAGAAATGCTGCTCAAGGTGAATGCTCGCAGACTGCAGCATTTTCTCAAAAATAAAGTGGTGGATCGGAGGATTTGTAGCCAACGTTACGTGTGAGAACCACTCCACAGAGCTAACGTTAATCACTGTAATTGAAGCAAGCGTCATTAGAAGATTCATACAGTTAATTTGATGAATGGCACGCAGGCAAAAGTGTGACAGCAGTGATTTAAAAATCCAGACATCTGAAATTCAGGCAGGCCATCACAAACACTTGATCAATAAAAGTGTCAAAACATATTACCTTTGTAATTCTTTATAATACAATTAGTGCTATATGAACGCGATGAATTTAAGTGCCAGAGTAGTTTTTGACTTTTAATAGAGTTGCCATTATTTTGGGAGGTTGACAGAAAGATAAAGAACATCTGTGCTTCATAAGAGAAAGACCAGAATTTAAAACATGTTTGATTTGAGACCCCATGAATGACTTTTCTCTGGTGTGTGTGTGGGCCTCCATGCCGACCTCTCATATGCTGGAGCCCAGAGCATGAAATGGCTCTAGATTGGCTATGTTTGCCCTCAGAGGAGCGCTCTTTTGAGATCATATCCTAATCCCTCAGAGAGGCGGTCCACAGGGTCGCTGCTTATTCAATTAGTCTGAAGCCATGGCTCTAAACATGGGGTAGGGCAATAGAGAGTGTGAGAAAGTGTACAGATAGACTGTGGTGGTCTGCACATGCGGGAGGTGGTGGTGTGAGGCATATGTGATAAAACTCCACCCCAAATGTTTTCTGATCTGGCAATGATTATGTTTTTTTGTTTTTTTTGTTTTTTTGCCAAACAGGACAGGAGAAGACACAAACTTTAAAGAGGACTGATAACGCTGGATAATGTTAATTTTTTCTTAAGTGTAGATGAGGCTTCCCGCCAGAGGGTGGCGCCTATATGACATCTCATAAGCAGGCGTAAATAACTACAGGAGCTTGATTAAAGATACAAAATAGGCTGTGACTCATTCCTGATGGGTCATCAGTAAGCTGCTTTGAACAAAGGTGTCAAAAGTACAGACTTTCTTTACTTAAGTAGAAATAGAAATACCTAGGTTAAAAAATACCATAGGTACTGAATTAACTTTTACTCAAGTAAAAGTGAAAAAGTAAGAAAGCACAAAGTAGCTCCTTGAAGGACAATTCTTCTAACAATTTTTGTACAAAGCAACCCTTTGGTTATATGAATATAACAATAAAATAATATTAGTACATGAAAAGAAAAAATGTTCAAATTTATATTCTAATTCTAATGACTGCACTTGAATCTGTTATGTAGGACAAAAGCAGTGAAAGAGAATAAAAAAACAACTATTTTCTGTTGGCTATGTTATAGAGGGTGACTTGCCTCCACACCTATAACCTATAACCTGAGATTCAGCAGGTCGGAAAACGCTAAGATGCTGCTCTTTGTGGATTTACACAACTGAATTCAAGTAGTTTCACAAGCTATAATGGCTGACGTCTATCCTACACTGGCACTATACTGTTTGTACTGTCTTGTGTATTTACACTACACAGTGTAAAGTTGGAATTCAGTGAATTAATCTAAGCATCATCAGCTTAAACCCAAATTCATCTCTGCTACACTTGATGTAACCTACCTCTGGTCATGAGCACCACAGGCACCGTGCACCAATCCAACACAGTGCTTTACTGTGAACTCACCACATTAATGCAAGCTAACCTGTTTATCCTGGACAAAGCTACCCAGTATTTTCATGCAACATTTGAATAACACAAAGTTAGCGCAGCTTAGTTTGTGTTAGTTTATTTAGCTTTAAATTTGGAGTTTATCAGGTGTCAATGAGCAGACCTTACCTTTAAATCAAACCTCTCTTCTTCCTTTCCTGTCCTGTCTGTGTTCCTACATCTTTCTCCATCTCTCACTTTAGTTATGTCGCACTCTTTTCTCTTCCTGTTAAATACAGCAGCTAGACCTTTAGCTAGCAACACACTATGCGACAAACTGCACACAAACAGTTTTCAGTCTGATAGAAATGTTGAATTTTAAATTACCTACCACTTAAAAAACATCACTCCCTCCACCTCTTCTGTAGTGCTGGCTAGATAAATAAGTACCGCAAACACAATATACGGACACCTGCAGTCCATCCGGCCCACTTTAACTTCCGAGTATAAACGCTGTGAACGTTGACCCTAAAGCAACAAGGGTGTTTTGAAAATGTAACGAGTAGAAAGCACAGATATTTGTTTAAAAATGTAGGGAGTGAAAGTAAAAAGTTGTCAGAAAGATAAATACGACAATAAAGTACAAATTAAGCACAGTATTTGTACCTATTCGCTCCCTACCAGTTCAAGACAGATTACACTTGAAGCCATGATTTTGTGATTTTGGCCATTATTACGAAAATAAAAATCTGTCTAATGCTAAAAATTCTCCTGTAAACATCTCTTTTATTTCTCACTTCTGGATCTGATTTTCAAAGCATTGCCTCTTCTGTGTTAGGTGAGCTGATAGACAGAGACACTTAGACTAAACAAGGTAGCGGTGATGACAGGTGCTGTGGAATCCAAGTGTGGAAAGCTAACGCTGCATGTCACTCTGGAGGTTTACTCGCTATGACATTATTTTCAACGTGTACCACAAAATCATACAATGTGAGCATCAACATTATCGCCCTTTTCTCTCAGCAGAACCAGGCTCACGGAGGGCAGCCATCTGCCACGACCAGTTGGTGGTGAGGGAAGGAAGACAGGACAAACCACATGCTGTGGAAGAGAGCCAGAGTCAAATAATAACTAATGATTAAATGCAAAGTGGCATATAAACACAGTGAGTAAAAAAAGGCGACTGAATAAGAAACGCTAAGTACATCATGGTAAGCCCAAGTAGCCTAGACCTACAGCAGCATAACTAAACGATGATTCATGCTCACTGGATCTAACCTTAACTGTATGGAAAGTTTTAAACCAAATCTTTAAGACTGTATTTATATCTTTCAGATGACATATTATGTCAGGGATGTGGTATAAAAGGAAATCATCTCTGGAATCTTAGATGCCAGTCAATGAGAAGATGCTAGAGCGTCATTGGTTAAACACGGTAGAGGGAATGCTAATGACATGGGCATGAAAGGCTGCCAGAGGAAGTGGGTCACTAGTGTTTATTGATGATTTGAATGCTGATAGAAGTAGCAGGATAAACTCTGACATGTGCAGGGCTATACTCGCTGCTCAGATTCAGCCAAATGCTGCAAAACTGATTGGGTGGAGTATCACAGTGCAAATGGATAATAACCCAACACGTATTGCAAAAGCAGCCCAAGAGTCGGAAAAGAAATATGATATTCTTCAATTGCCAAGACAGTCACCTGATCTCAACCCAACACAACATGTTTTCCAATTCCTAAATATAAAACGCAGAGACCCACAGACCAGCAGCAATTAAAGATGGCTGCAGTAAACGCATCTCAAGGGGGTAAAGGCATCAGCTCGTGACGTCCATGGTTTCGAGACATTCTGCTGATCAGTATTGTACACACTCACACCACTATTTATGTGAAACTTCTGTTTCCACAAATGTTCCTTTTCTAGCACATGTTGTTTATCCTGCAAACAGAATAACTCAGATCAGGTTACAGTAAATTGACTTGTGACAAGTCATATATGTTTCTGACAATGACTTTCTTTTGCAGTATACGGCATAAAACACAAAAACCTCACTGAGATTAGGTACAAATGAGTGTGGCACACACAACAGAGCCAACTGAGTGCACTCTGTGCTGCGGTGGGGGCCAACCTGCTGCCAACAGTATTTCTGCAAGCCAGCCCCTGTCAGACCAGGCAGTCCAGAGTACATAGCTTGCCGGAAACCAGGGCAGTTTGATTGAGTTCCTGTTATTGACTACTTTTTTTGTGGATTGCAAACTTCTGCCAAGTTATTTTTTTCCCCTCTACCAGCTGTCAGAACACAGACTGTATAGAACCACACACCCAAGCTTTCAAGGCCCCAAGGCTTTCAACTCCAAATAGTCATTAGTCATCCAGTGGAAACCATACAAAACTTGATAACCAATTAAATGTATGAATGTTCCCTTTTATTCTTCATTTGTGCCATTGTGTTAAAGGCTATTTGTCTACATGCTGTGTTCTACAGCAGCTCCTCAGCTACTCTGGAGCAGGGAAACCCATAGCATCCCTCGGACAGTAAATCAACCTGGGGATTGGTATGCTCCTGTTCAGTGGAGGGCTAACTATGTGAAATGGAAGCGGTGGAGGTTAGGCGGTGAGAGGTAATGCATTGTTTGGCCCTTGTCCCAGCCCATATTGAGGCCAGTGCTGGCTGGAGACTTGAAAGTTGTGTTTGTTGTACAATAAGTTGTAGCACCATTGCCATCTGGGCATAGACCTTCAGTCAGTGCTACACAGGCGTGTGTGTGGTGCTCCGTGCCAGAAATAATAATAATAACACAAGAGGCCCATTCATTCTTCCCGCTCCAAGATGAATTTATCAACGTAATGATATTAGAGATTGAGAGAGGATTAGTAAAGTGGCAGACTTTAATTTATTTTTTAAATTAAATGCCACTTACGAGGGCATCCAGCATCCTTTAATCCACATAAAAACCAATGGGCAGAAATTAAACATGCATCATGCGCGTCATCATTTAAAGCCATGCATTATAATTTTAACAGCAGCGTAAGGAGAGCTGCAATTTTAAAAAGAAAATCTTCCTTATGTGTCTTTGAAAATGGAAAACATTTTCATGTTTTTCCCTAAAGCTGTGATTTTACTCATTAAGCACCTTGTGCATTTCAATAGGGGATTTTATAAATGTAAGCTGTAATTATAATTGTTATAATTATAGAAGTTTAATATTTCAAATCCAAGTGAGGTAGACAAATAGTTAAAGGGTGTTAAAAATCTTAGCTGTTAACAAGACCACCTGTTTGTTTATTTCTTTTAAAAGCGCGTCTCTCCGCACTTGTATCCCAGGGTCAGATACACCCTATGCTCATTCCTGGTATTCGTATCAATGTCCACACAAACAACCCTTTGCAGTGTGTAGCTCGACTACTCTATCCCTCCACCCATATCCACATCCTCTTCCGGCTACCTTCCGTAGTGAGCCTGAAGTGAAGCATGATATGAACACATATACAAACTGCCATGACCTCAGGTGGATGAAAGCAGGATTTTTTTTTTAAACTCAGGCTCTTTGCTCTCCAGATTTTTTGTGCAAGTGGAAAGGATTACATGGGATTCAACAACAAAGGGGCCTAAAACGTTTATCACATTACTTAAAGCTAAACATATAACACAATGCAGTGATTCACCTTTGCGCCTGAACCTACAGATACACAAGTTACAGCTGCACAAGATGTTTGCGGTGAAGCGAAGCACTGATGATAAAAAAATTATGAAGTTACCAAACTGTTGATATTTATTAGTGAAATAATAAATGAAAACAAGCCCAAGAAGAATAAGGGGAACGAATAAACAATTTGCTGGTGCGATACATCTCATTTATTTTCACTGGTCTTACTTTGGATCAAAGTGAGAGTCGTTAGGCTGCAAATTGCTAAAATTTACAGTAAGACTGATTTCTCCTTTTCTCCTCCTTGCACACAGGTGTGGAGCTGACAGCAGTCACCTGAAGTGAAATAGTACTTTACAATGTTGACAACAAGGTATTATGTTACCATAAGTATAATAGAAGGTCAACAGCAGGTGTTAGAGGAGATTTATGCTCCTGTGTTAAACCTACCCTGTAACCTGAGCTACACCTCCCTGGAGATGTAACAACACGTAGCATCAACACAGCCCACAACTATTGTGACTGGCATGCTCACTATCATGGAGTCCTCCTGTGTATTTCTGGATACTTTTACACCGTAGTGTTTGAAGTGAACTCACAGATGTTGTGCACAAAAGTAATTGGAATGGATGCGAGGGAATGTACAAAGAAATGGAAAAACTCGAGGGACAAATATGTTTGACTCATAGTCTCTATGAAGACCCAATACAGAAGTCTCCAAAGTCTTGGTTGGGCTGCGCAGGTGAAGGTTTCCCTGAGTTTCCGCTCTTTGGTCGTCACACCAACTGATCATCAACTCTCACTGTCAGCCAGTATTTAAGGACCAGCTCTTAAGTCCATTCTACACCTGATCATCTGCTACGTTACTGTGGTGATCAGGACTTTCCATCATATTCCTGTAAACCTTTCTTGTTTAATGTCTGCATTTCTCTGTTTCCTATTGTTCCTCTTTGGATTGAAGAGCACATCAACTCACTTGCTGACCCACCGTCCTATGACTCTTTTGTCAGGACTAAATGAAGCCAAAGCCCGCCTCCTAAGAATCCTCCTCCGATTACCTAAATATACAATTTTACTCACATCTAACGCAATACTGTGTACAATACATTTCAGGAGTGTACATACACAATACATTCCTGTGGAAGCCTTATCTGAGGATTCACCTAGATCAACTCACGTCTCCTCTCTCTCGTAGACACTGGTCCCCATAAACTTAACTGTCCTCTAGAATCCTGTTGGCTGCTTTTGATTCCACTTTGCTAACTGCCCTTTGTCCCATGATAGGTCGAGCACTTGCGCGTTTTACATCTCAAGAGACTTCAATAAAATTTTTGACCTTCACTTATAGGAAAATGCTACAGGTATGTATTCAGATGAAAATGCATCTATTAGCATATTATCAACACAAAATGTAGATTTGATTAATTTGTGGTCCCTACATTTGAAAATGCATTTGTCATTCACTGTTACCTAAGTAAGCCATGTAAATCCACATATGTAGGGATAACGATGAATAAGAGAACAAGACTAGAGAAAATTTTGGCTCAGTGGAAAATAGCGAATTAAATTCAAAGATTTTTATCACACTTTAACGTCTAATATTGTTATTAAATACTGCACCACCTGCACCTCCTGCAATAACAGCAATAACAGTGTTATTGTTATTAGCATGAGCCACGTAACATACATACATATTGGTCTTACAACACATCCCAAAACCTGCCTCTACTGAGTCCATATTGATTTCAAAGTGCCACCAAACCACCTGTCAGCAAACACAGCAATCCATTAAGAGCTACCCAGTGGTGCTGATTGCTTTGCCCCTGACCCCAGCTGCTTGTTTACACAGGGCATGGTTGCCAGTTGGGGGTGAGGGTGGAGAGGAATAATTAGAATTCCACAGAGTGGAGCTGTGGTGAAGGGTCCCCTCCACCTACAATGCACACAAACAGTCAGTCTCCATGTGATGGGCTGAAGCCAGGCTCCTGACACACTGCCGGCCCACTGCCTGCCTGCCTGTACGGGTAGAGCAGGGATGTGTTGTTACAGCTGGGGGAGGCTGAGGTGCCGAGAAGTCAAGTGACTTGACCGGGGTCATAGCACCCCTGTCAGCCACACACCCATGATTGCATGCGCACAGACTAAGAACTCAAAGTCGTATGCAGATACACACACTGTCCATCATCTTTTCTTTTCAGGGAAAGACTTGAATGTCAACTTAGACAAATTTATTGTCTGCACTGCCTCAGCTTTGAACAGGAATGTATTTATGAAACACCCTCAGATTGCCTGTTCTTCCTTCCTCTTGTGGATTATACCAGTCTTTCAATAAGGGTGCACTTTAAAGTCTACCTCACCTCAGGTCTCACCTTTCTTGTTTCATAGTTGACTTAATCTCTCTGAGTGCCAAGAACAGCTAAGAAAGGCAAACAGGCCACAAAGCAAGCCAATATCCTTCTCACTGCTGGGCGTTTTGATGTTTTTCTTCTACTTTCAGCCAGTAGGAGGCTGAATGCATACTGAGTCATCAACTTATCATCAATGAGCAAAGGTTTTGGTTGTTCCTGGTATATAGTTCTTCCCCCCCCCAGAGATTTATTATGAGTTTTAACAAAGAGGTTCACATGCTGTCTTTCTCTGTCTATTCTTTCCATTAGTTGCTCTGGAAGAAGATATAATATTTCAGACATCTCCCAGAGCACCACACCACCAGTCTCACCCTGCCCATGTGTGCCCATCTGTGTGAGGCTGTGTTAAACTGACCACTATTTGGTTTCTGACAGGGTATAGGAGCATGTTTCCACCTCATGAGTCAGTCTGGCGAGACCCAGGTGTTTTTAATCCAAACTCCGAACAGTCCCTGAAGAAGATTGATGAGCCTTGTTATATATGTCCAGACAAATAGTAACAGGGACTACACTCAGCTGTGCCAGACAGCAAACACACACACACACACACACACACACACACACACACACACACACACACACACACACACACACACACACACACACACACACGTTCTCTTTCAATAGGTGTGCTCTTAAGTGAATTATTGGCTGAATCAGTGAGAGGATGAGTTATGGGTTGTATGTATCTTTTGGAGAAGCTGGAGGGCGTGTGCCTCCTTGTTTAAGCGTTGGCCTGTGGCAGCAAGGAGACAAATAGATTTTACTCACTGTCTCAGGTCAAGCAACTTCATTAAAAATCCAAAATAGAGAAAGGAAAAGAATTTGAGTGATGAACTGCTGCAACTGCTGCATAATTGAGCTAAAAGCAAACTTAATCATGTTAACATGGTGACAATAACCTTTTAGCACATGAACTCAAGACAGTGCTGGTTCCAAACAGCTTTCCTAGCATGTAGTGCATAACAGGAGATTGTCTGCTTCACACATGTTCCCAGTTGGAAATAGGCCTGCTCTGTTAGGCCTAGAAGGGTTTGGTGCTTGATAAAAGTCACAAGATACACACTCACTCATTGTGAATGTGCTGTTCTCGCACTGCTGCAGTTGTACATCCATGGTAGGTTGATCATGACCACTGGTTGGTGTAATCACTTTTTTCAGTAACTCAGTAATGCAACATGCTACTGTAGTAAATTCAGTAATTACATTACAGTTGCTACTTTCATTTAAGAAGTTCTTTAGTTATCTGCACACTGGGCAGATAGAACAAGGATGCTTTTTTCTTCCTGGGCACTTCTGCAACAGCTTGTGTGCAGGAGGAGGACAATGGTGGAGCGGTCTAGAACTTTTCAGGAGTGGAGATATGGACATGACTTTTGTTTTTATTGCCAAAAGGACTAGAGCACAGAAACTTCATCCAAGTCAGAAACAGTTATACTGCTAACAGAACTTTGGCTCTTTGCGAGCGTCTGCACAGACAGCATGCTAACGCTAAGCTAGCTAAGAACCCAGAGTGATTTTAAGCTTGACCCAGCCCAGCAGCCTGAGCCTGATCCTCAACAGATAACAAAAGCAGTGATGTGCAAGCAGACTAGAAGCCTCTGTTTGTACTTATTCATGTTTCTACAGTAGAATCACTGTGGTGATTGCTCTGAGGGCTGGTTTCATGCTTTGTGTTTTCGACTTTGTGTTTAACCTAACAGAAAGATTGTATGTGTCCTCTTTGGATATGGATTTGTGTTGGTGTGTGGAACTATAGCCCGAGACCCTAGACCGGTGTGTGCATTACACGTTTTGCTGTGATGCTGACGGTCTATTGTATAACTGGTAATTATGAGACAGTGTGTTGCAAGTTATTTTATGTAGTAATGACAAAGTAATGTAATGAGTAGTGGCCGTCCGACTGCGGTCTGGGGTGTGGGGCCTCCCTGCTGCTGCGGAGTCGGGGTGGTCTGCCTCTCCCCACCGCAGGGAAAAGGGTAACACCACCTGGGTCTGGGTGCAATTCCCCCCTCCAGGGGCAAGGGTACCTAGACCCGGTTTGTAGAGTACGCTTGGGGAGTGTGATTGTGTGTACAGCGTCTCTTTATGTCTGTCTCCACGTTGGTTGAGTGTGGAGTGAGTGCACATGAGAGCATGAGGGTGGGAATGGATGTTTGTGTCTGTGTGTGCCTGTATGTCTGTGTCTATATGTCAGGTTGGGTATCAGACGCCACCTCTCTGGGGACACCTCAGGCCCTCCAAGGTTTGGAGGCCTATCTCCACCCACCACCACTTCCCCTGCCGGTGGCGGACTCCCTCAGGTGTCGGTGTGTTGGTGGTTCTTTGTGTCTGGGGGTGGGCGTCCGGGTACACACCGGCTCACTCCTTGGCGGCCGCTTGTCGGGGCCTGGGGCCTGGGGCTCGCTCGGGCCCCCTTTGGAGGTGGGGTGCCCCCGGCCTCTCGGCCTGGGGCTCGGTCACTCAGGCACAGCTGGGGGCCGGCGGAGCTCACGGGCGCGTCACTGCAACTCCCCCTGACTTCTGCTCCGCGGCTGCTGGGCGAGCCCTCATCTGGGACTCTCCTCGGCTCTTACTGGAACAGTGGCGCGGCTGCCCCTCTGTTGGTCTTCCATGGTCTCTTGTGTTCTGGGGGCCTCTGGATGTCTGGAGTTTTGATCTCCTCCATACCCGCTTCACACCCTGGAGGACGGGGCTGTGGCCCCCCCACACTCCCTAGCAGATCATTACATGGAGAAACCTTTGGAATGCAAGCATGCTGATCCACACAGGTATGCACACATGGGTATTCACAGACGCGGACTAAAGCTTTCTTGGCTGCTGCCTCAAAGCACACTGTGCGCTGTCTATCTTGCGTGCTGCACAATATCGTTTATTATTTAGTAAATATTGATATCTATGACTAGCTAGTTTATTGTGATGGTGCTTTGTTTTCTCTATTATTATGTTGCTCTTTGTTGTTTGCTGTCTCCTCTGTTTGTTTTTTTTGTTGTTTGTTTTTTTTTTTTCTCCATACAGGTGACCCAGGAGTTCTTTTTTTTTTCTCTCTCTTCCCCCCCCTTCTCACCGTCTCTTCTCCCCTTTGGTTTTCTTTCTTTCTCTCCCCCTCTTTCTCTCATTCATTCCCCCTGTCCTATTTATTAAAAAAAAAAAAAAAAAAAAAAAAAATGACAAAGGATGAACTGAAGCTCTGCCATCACGTAATGTCGCATACTGCTGTTTCTGATGTCATTTAGAAAAAAAAAAAAAAAAAAAAAAAAAAATGTAATGAGTAGTGTAACTAATTACTTTCTCTGGTAAATAATTACGTAACATACTATATTGCTTTTAAGACAAGTAACGAGTAATGTATAACACGTTTCTTTTTTTGAGTAATGACCCCAACACTGATGATGACTGAATTGGGTATGGGCACACCTGGCAGGTTAAAGAAAGTTTTGTTATGTTCTCACAGCAGATCCTTTGGGCAATGAGTAGAAATACTCTGATACAGTTCTTCAGTGCCATGCTAATGTCTGTTTGCATCTTGTTTCTGCTCCACACTGGCGAACAAAACAGCTGTTGCACATTTAGTCAAATATAATATTTGCCATGTTAACAATAATAGTTTAGCATTGCATCATGCTAACAAGTGCCATTTAGCATTAAGCATGGCGTATAGCTGTGGCACATGAGAATGTAATTAATTGTGCTTACACTTGGTCACAAACCAAAGGAACTATTGGATAAAATGAAACTGAAATCTCTTCTGGTGAGAAAGTTGCTACATGCTGCCATATCAGCAAAACCCTATTGTTTTACAGTATTTGGTCTTTGCTAAGGAGGGCTGCTGCTTTTGATCACCCATAACATCTGTGACACAGCGGGACTGACTTTGTATGAGAGGAAAGTGCTGGCACCAGGAGCTGGGCACTGTGGGGGCCCCTGGTCTTATCAGCAATGCAGTCATAAGGCAGACTGATGGGGCTTATGGGCAGGGACACAGTGGGAGACAGAGTGGGAGAGAGGAGGAGGGAGAGGGGTGACTGTGTGACTGCTCCATACCCTTGAGTTTGGGTTTGTTCTCCCGGGGAAACCCTGCTGTGCTGAACAGGCATGCAGAGAACCGATAACCATGATAGAGGATGAATAGATGTGAGAAAAAAATGAAAGGGGAATAACAATCCATGGCAGTCATACTTACCCAATATGGTATTTTTTTTTTTTTTTTTTAAAAAGAGTGACTCTCCCATTGTTTTTTGGCGTATGCTTGGACGACCACACCTTGTTGAAAACATGTCTGTGGACTCCAATCCTTGATAGCTGGGAACACATTTCAAAACAAGATAGAAATACACTCATCAGCCACAACAGCGACAAGTTAAGTGAATAACACTGATTATCTCATTAAAATGCAATATTACACCGGCTCCAAGCATTCATGCGGTCCTACTTTGACGCCTAACACCCACCTAAACATGGTTAAGACCATGAATGGTTCCTAAAATAAAGCTGCATGTCCTGACAGCCCGCAGAAGGACAATGTGCAATGCCACACTGCAAAGCCGACTTTTGAATGGCTCAAGGAATCTGGATCCAACCTCTAGAACCCAATGTGCTTGAGCATCTGTGGATGCAGAACCTAACAAGTCTCAAGACCAAAACAATTTGTGTCAAAGTCCTGGTGTCAAAAACCCGAGGCCCACCCCAGAAGTTGCACACCCATGTCAGACATGGTCAGATGTGCTTTGCCAACACAGGATTGGACAAACACTTACTTTCTGCCTGGTGTGTCTATGTAATAAAATGAAATCTATAAACTATGACTTAAACTGCACAACAACTTGCTGGATTAATGTGTATATTGCTTGCTTTTGTGTGTTTGCAGAGTACATATTTTACTGGCACAGTCTGGTTCTCTTCTGGTCTCACTCTTTATTTTCCAGCCTTTTTTCTTTAAGAGCCTGCAATTCCTCAGGTTGCTGCTGCAGTGGAGGACAGGCCCGTGGGGAGTCACCACTGTAATGCTAAACTGAGCCGTTTACCACTGTGTGTCTGGTGCCAGCAGGCCTGGTGCACACACACACACACACACACACACACACACACACACACACACACACACACACACACACACACACACACACACACACACACACACACACACACACAACAAAATATTCTTTCCAGTTCAACTCACTGTGCTGCTTAACTGCATCAGCCACCTTATTCAATTAGAGCTTCGTTAGAAGCCATTTGGGCAGCAATTAGCTTGATTGACTGAATAGTGATTTATGGAGCTGGGAGCAAGATTTTCCCTATGCTTGCTCTCCTGCATGTCTGGTGGATATCTGCAGTTGTTTGGTATATGATATCCACATAAAATCATGACAAGCAGGTGTGGGGAATAAGTGATGTGGCGAGTGGAAAGGAAGGGAAAGGGGAAAGGTTGATTGAAATTGTGGAAAAAGAGCCAGACTGTAGAAAAGAGACAATGGTGGGAGCAAAAAAGGCAGGAAAACTGAATAGATATAGTATAGATACCAAGATATCTAGACAGACGGAAAGCCTTTTTGGTAGGCTGCTCTCTATTGAGTTCAATATAAAAATAAATAACAAAAGTGAGTTGGAACTGGAGGAAAAGCGGAAGGGAAAGTGTTAATAAGCATTATTTGGCTCACTCCGATGACCCGTTGGAGGAGCTCGTCTCTCTGGGATTGCAGCCGAGGGGCCGGAGCAACATAGCTTCCTCCTCAGGATGTCAGTAAGGAAGGGCCACGCCATGTTCGTCTGGGCTGCTGCCTACTTCTTATCTCAGTTTCTTTCTCTTCCTTTTTTGAGCTCAGCCTCAATATCATATTATTATATCTCTGTGTTATCTATGTTTCAAAAAATCTGGAAAGCCTGGAAACTGTCACTCCTTCATGGGCATAAATATAAAAAGTGCAGGACACTTGGTAATAAAATGTTAAAAAGAAAAACAGAGAAACTATATTTAAAAGCAAAACACTGCTATAAAATGTTTAAAAAGAAATATTCAGCTCCGCTGCCTCATTTGTAAAAAGCTTGTGCATATACTGTATACATATGACTGATAAGGGATAACTTTGCATTATACTTAGCAACTCATGGACCCTGACTAATCTGAGCTGTGGGTTTACAAAGAGCCACAGTATTTCCACCAGATAACTATCTTTGGCTTTTTCCACACAGAATGTGAAACTTGTGCTATGTTTACACATTGTGTCCACACACAAATCTGATATTTTTGCTGACCGAGTTTTACACTGAAAACTGTGGACCTTTTTAAATCTGGGTAGGCAGAAAAGAAGACTTCATGTGGTCAAGATGCCCACATTCACTACCTGACTGTGTCATTTATATATATAAAATTCCACAATTTATTCTTTGTGCTATTGCGGCGTCAGGCATGTCTACAAAGGTGCTCTGACACACAGATAATGGATTAAATTACATGGAATGAAATGATCTACACTCCCAGTTTGTAGAGACATTACATTTTATTGATAAAAGTAGACTGGGTTGTGATATATTACAAGTAGTAGCTAAAAACATATTGTATATTGAGGGAACGTGCACAGTTGTTCATCATTCTTTGGGGGGACACCTCAGATGTTGTTCCCCAAACAGTTTCTAAGGAGTTTATCTAGTTTTGGGCAAATACTTTATCTTCAAGACTTATATTTTGGAACAGAAAAAGCCAATTGAACATAGTGATAGCAAAATAATGAAACTTTACTGAATAAAATGTTTTAAGAATATAACAACAGCTCTCTTTAGTATCTACAGTAATTAAAGTAATATGCATCTGCTGGTAAATATTGCTATTAGTGTCAAAATGTGCTGCGTTATCAACATTTGAACCAAAACTGTTAAAAATAACTGGGTTATTTTATTCCTGAGCATCATACTGCAGATTCACTTTCTGACACTTCTGGTCTCCCTGAAAAGGTTTGCGAACAGGAAACACTCCAGTCAAGTGTAGTCAAGTGGTGCAGGTGTATCAAGCAATCAATCACCCAGTATGGACCAGTGCAGGCACCAGTATTTTGGCCTAAAACAGTTTGTTTTTCCAGGAAGTTCAGATAGATAACAACACATATGGTGCACCACCATCCTGCAGATGAACATCAGTTGAATTGTTAATTGTTGAATTGTTAACGTGGACTTGAACTGCCATTTAGCCTTTACTTGTGACACTTTAGACTGTGGTTTGTCAGATAAATAATACTGACATATTAAACAGACTTATTATACACCCAGAAGGTGTCTAGTACTCCCGATGCCTCCTTCTGGTCTCTTTATCAATCGGCAAACAAGTAAAAATGGGTGTCTGCCCCTCGTTCTATGGAATTCCAGTCTTTCCCCAGTGTCCCATTTTCCTGCCTGCTAATGTAATCGGAGGGAAACAGAGTCAGCTTCCCAACACCACAACTTCCAGATAAGGTCCATTTATCATATGTCATTCCTATCTCTGGAATGACCAGATTGAGTTTTAGACCCTGTAAAATCACTGAACAACGCTCCAAAGGAGCAAGTGGAATTGGTTGGTGTCTAGCTGAGGTCTAGCTTTTGGCTATGGTGGGAATGATAGCATGTCATTCAGGTACTGAATGCCACTGACATGGTTTTAGAAATCGTGGAGATGACATTTATAGATTAAGCAGAGAGTTAAAAAAAAAAGGAAGAAAAACTTTTTCTGAGTGGTTCCCTTTTTGAAAAGAACCGTGCCTCACCTTTAATCACACCTAAAGTGCGTGTTGATTACAAATGATGGGCTTTTCCTGTAAATTTGTCAGATTTGTCAGGGGATAACATGATGAAATTTGCTTCAAGATAAATCTGTCTTCTCAACTTGCTCATGGTGTGGCGAGGTGCCAGAAGCCTCAGCAGGCACACACAGACACACACACACACACATAAACAGACGCATGCTTACAGAAGCCCAAACACAACCACACATTGGATGGCAGGGTCAAAAACAGGAGGTTTAGGTCAGATTTGCCTGTGCCTGTTTTTTACCACGCTTGATTGAATCAAACAAGGTTCAGTGTCGTTAAATGTTGTGGCAAGCCCTAATCCTCTCACCTCTTTGGTTTCAAGACAGGAGGCGCTTTAGTCTGCTTGCTGTCTGTAACGGCAGACTACATTAGTGCTGGTCTTGGCTGAAAAGACTACTTGTATTTCAGAAGTCAGGCCTGGGGCTTTTTCCTCAGTGCATGGAAATTCTTAAAAGACTGGCGTGACTTCAGGAAAACATTACCTGCGGCAGTGTTTGCGGTGAGGAGGGCACTATGTGCCAACCTTCACTGGCCACTGGGCCTGCATGAAAGCCTGACAGAGTTACCTACTTAGGCTTTCCATGTGCGCCCACACCAAGCACACTACTTGGCTAGTAGGAGATCCAAATTGCCTGTGGCCGTCTTGCTGGAAATAGAATCCACAGTCCTGCAGTGTATTGAAGTGCCTGTCATGTCTACAAAGACCAGAACGCAATCCTGGATGGAATAATAGCCACACATGTGACACTAAACATGTCAATAATTACTCATTGCACAAGAAAACGAGGCGGACTGAAACTCAAAGTTAAAGGTAAACCAAAAAATTGATCTAAAAACTATGATGGGAAATGTTGATGTTAATCCATCTGCAAGCACTTTCTTCAGACTGCTGTTGCATATCTGATATATTCTAAGGTTATACACACACACACACACACACACACACACACACATATATATATATATATTTATATAGTGTGTGTGTGTGTGTGTGTGTGTGTGTATTGATTGCTCTGAGTTTTTATTAGTTGTTTGGTTACTTATTCTTTGTCTTTCAACAAAACTACCAAATGAATGATTTCAAGTATGCAGCAGCTACTTTGATAAGGCCAGACATACTCCTGAGATGTTAAAGGCCAAAGATCCACCTAATCCAAACATAATTCTCTGGGTCATCCCAGAGACAGTGTAAGGGTGGAGGTGTATCTGTCTAAGGACTTAAACTGTGATTTGGCTCTGCATTAAGGGGAGTGTCCACACTCCATTACTGTGACCACCTGACCTCCACCAGACAGCAGAATGCAGGATATTCACAGCAGGAGCTTCTATTCATAGATCTCTGTACCTCTTTAATTACTGCTCCACCCACACACGGGTGACTATGTATTTGTGGATGCTATTCATATAAGATATTGCAACTTAACGTGGCAGTATGAAAGTAAAAAAAAAAGCAGCCAAGTGTCAGCTTGCTCAGTAGGCTGACGAAGCTTGCTCTGTAGTATCCGAGTGGCGTTTGATGGCAAGTATTGAATGGAAAGGCCTGCATTTTATCTCTGAGACAGAAAGAATAAAAGCAAGAAAGGAAAAAAGAGAATGAGGGAGACAGACAGCGGTGGAGAAAGGGAGCTAGGAGTTAGAGTGAGAGAGGCCAGGGAGTTAAGGGAGCGCAGCTGACAGGAGCTTCCTCTGGGTCCGGTGCCTGTTTTCCAAAGGAAGTGCAGGAGACCTAATCTGTGGCCCCCAGAGATGGGGGACCTGGTGGCCCCCGCTTATTGTCCAGTTTATCATCTCCTGCTTTTGATGGGCCTTTCTTCATATTGGACAGGGACTCCTCGTGAAAAAGAGCCACAGGAGACAAAGAGGGCGGCACAAAGGGAATTTTAAGTAAGATTGCATGTATCACTGAAACGTGGGGGTTACCAAGCATGGAAAAAAGCTCTCTGCTGTCTTTGCTGCAGTTATGCATTTGTGTGCACTCATTATTAACCACAAATCAATACAATCTTTACAATATTTAATGTAGTCAGCACACCAGATCTGTGTCGCGATAAGTGATGTAATTCTCCCTGTTTCCCCGTCTAAGAGGTAGAGTCAATTAGGGGAAAACACCATGGGTTGTGAGGTCAGGAAGTCGATGCAACCACTAGAGCCACAGTTTGTCAGGCTGTCACTCCATAATGAACAGCTGAGGAAGTCATGTGCTCTCTCTCCCTCACTCTCTCTCTCTCTCTCTCTCTCTCTCTCTCACACACACACACACACACACACACACACACACACACACACACACACACACACACACAAACACATGCAGAGTGACGCTTCCATTCCCTCAGTAGAGATTACATTGACTCACATTCATTTCCCAGAGACTCACTCAAAGCCCCAACCTTAACTACTACTCACCTATTCCTCACACCTTTAGCTTGCATTTAAAAGTAATGATTTAAGAGGAGGGACCTCTGAATACGATGGGTATTACACACACACTCGATCAAACGCAGGAATCATTTTTCTCATTTGCACTTTCTCACTTAAACATTTGGTTTCCTGTATAGTTTTGTGGCAGATATCACCTATGCACGTGTACTGTACTAGAGTCAACTTTGGCCATAACCAAGGCATGCAGTTTGAAGCATTGCATCAAATTCCCCATCCCCATCCTTCCACTACTCTTTGTGCTATTTTGGTTCTTTTACACACCCTCACCCTTTTGTTCCCACTGATTAGGGGGTCCACTCCAGGGAGTGGGTCCTGCAGCAGGGATGTCCGATGACCGGGACCCTTCCTCTGAGGGCTGCCAAGACACTCAGGTGTTTGCACACACACACACACACACACACACACACACACACACACACACACACACACACACACACACACACACAGAGTTTCCTCCTTCTTGTATCCCCACCTGCGACTGTAGTCTGCTGCTTGAGCTATTATTGTCATCATCACCGGCTTCATGACTATTATGACTAATGTTAAACTAACCACCATCTGTTGGCCGTTCTCAACACTACTTGGCAAGTCTGCTTTATTTGTTTTCAAGTTTTATTAAAGCTGTTTCTTATTTTACTAAAATGCATTAATGTTCGGATCTTTATCAGCTGGGTGGTGGTTCACCCCCAGTTTCCTCAGATTAGTGAGTGGAGCCACCCGCACCTTCAAATCAGAGGTGAAAGCTGAACAGTAAACATCCCGCCACATTTCACACTGCTTTCTGTCTTACAATGTGAGGACGTGGGCTGGACTTTATGGAAGATTTGTTCTGTTGTTACTAGAGTAAAGTACATTAGGGCATCCCTGTTTATTCGGTTTGTTATGCAGCAACACAAATCTGAAAGGACTATGTTTGTCACATATGTTTGTTGTTAACCTTGACCTTCATTTTCATCCTGCATCCATCATCGAGCCATCCGTTTTCATTCTCTGTTGTATTCTGTCCAACTACGATCGATTGTGTTGATAGCAATAACATTTCATAAGGAATTGAAAAAGTGCTCAGTGCTCTTGTGGGCCTATCAGCCTTTTTCAGTACTGCTACCAGTGTTGGGAAGGTTACTTTTAAAATGTATTCCATTACAGAATACAGAATACATGCCCCAAAATGTATTCTGTAACGTATTCCGTTACGTTACTCAATGACAGTAACGTATTCTGAATACTTTGGATTACTTAATATATTATCATGCTTTTTACAACAACGTGAATGTACTATTGCTGTGTGATTTATTACTATTACTGAAGGTCCGCGTCTCCGAACTGTAGTAAAGGGACCTCTGACTAATACGGCGGGGTCCCTGTCGGCTCGTAGCCGAAAAATAGCTTTACTTTGTTGTGTGGGTCAACTTTTCTTGCGAGAGACAGAGAGAGGCGTTGAAAGACTGCTCCAACGGAACTTATTGTTTTCGGAGGAAAACACGAACACGGTGTACAGTCGAGTCTTAATAGCTTACTTACAACTGGGCTCGTCAGGCACTCTTCTTGGCTGAAGTGGTTATTATTATATTTACATGCTTCCAGCTCCCGTTTTTCCTCGATGACAACTCGTACCTTTCCACTCCCCTTTTTCTCCCTCCTCGCGCTCACAGACCCATAACGTGTATGGCAGTCCATTCTCCCTGCAACACGGACTACACTGCCCATGATGCTACATTCTTGTAGCATTCTGCCTGTTAGCTTAGCACAACAACAACGAAAATGCGCTCTCTCACCCAAGAAACACACAGTCGCAGAGAGAGCGTCGCCCTGTAACCATGGCAACCGTAACGCTGCCGCCTGGAACAAAAGAACGTAGCTGTCAAACAAAACCGAAACAGTCCTGACCCGCGACAATATGAAACAGGAAAGTACTGCAGTGTAATCCATTTATTTCAACAAAGTAACTGTATTCTGAATACCACCTTTTTAAACGGTAACTGTAACGGAATACAGTTACTCATATTTTGTATTTTAAATACGTAACGGCGGTACATGTATTCAGTTACTCCCCAACACTGACTGCTACTAATATTAGATTGCTCCCTGGAGTCCAACTCTGAATGACCACTTGCACGTGCACATGTATAATGTATAATGGGCCTTAAGCTTGGGTGAACATCAACTTCTGACAGACATGAAAAGTTATGTTGAGGATCATCTACCACCCAGAGATCAAACAAGAACGTGACCAGGTTTATTTTTATCTTTATTTTTTTTCAGTTGCATGTTGTGCATTTTGAATTCTTCCCAAGAGTCTGAAAATCAGCACTGAGCTTTCTGTAATTTTCTTGGTGAGAACTTTTTGGACAGTTGCTCCCATTCACAGCAAACTGAGAAGGCTTGAGTTTTACTGGCCACGCATACACAACGTTTGCTGACCTAGAAGCCAGATTTGGCTTGCTGTGACTTATTCCTCTACCCTAAATTAATTTCAAGCTGATGCATGTCTGTTTGGATGATACGGATAAGACAGAGCGTGTCACATTTAAATCATGTGTGCTGTTAACGACTTAGTTTTTTGAGATCACCTTAATAACACAGTCTTTTTAAAATATTTTTAACCTGCAATACAACATATATCAGCTGCTGAAGAGGCTTAAATTTACCTGTAGGATCATAATGTGTAGATCTTCTATTTTTGGTGCCAAGATAGACAACTGTAGAATCAGTTTTACCCGAGTAACAACTGCCACAAAATTGAAGCCTTTGTGTAATTTTGTGTGAAATTTTAAACTTGCATATCCAAAAACCACTTGTAATTTCAGGTGGTATATCTCCCACTGCAAACCACTCTTTTGCTGAGGCAAAAATGGAAAGATTGACAGCGATAGCAACAGTAACCGAGGGGGGCGGGCCTCGGTACTCAGAGCACCCTCTAGGCCCCACACATTTTCCTCTACATGAACTATGTGTGCCTCTTTCCCTCCCCTTTCCCTGTCTCTCGCACACACACACACACACACACACACACACACACACACACACACACACACACACACACACACACACACACACACACACACACACATTCCTGCAATTAATGTCAGGACTTTTCTTACTCTCTGAAGCTATGCATCAAGCAGAATAGAGAGCTGACCTCAGTTCCTTTCAAAAGGAGCCTCTAATCCAGCGTTCTTAACTCGATTACAGAGTGTCAGAGGGATCAGAGAAACTCTCTCACCTGTCATCTATCACAATGATGAGACACTGTGAGCTATGAAATCCCGCCAGTGGGAAAGCAGACAGAGGAGAGCAAATGAGAGCGTGACATTTAAGGTGGTGTTAAAGAGTGCTTCATACCTTTCTACACGAGTGACAAATTGCAAAGGTTCAACCTGCACACTTAACTTAGTAATATTAGAAAATCAGGGATTCCTAATTAGTAGATTCTAAATAAGTAATTGAAGACAATACTACATAATAAATTAATAGCAGAAAACGGCAATTTTTAATGTTAAGTTCTCTTGAGAGCAGACTTGAAATTGCATATTAATTAAGAAATTATGAATGTTTATATTTCTACATTTTTCTTGTGTATTTTTTTCTCCTGATTATCAGATACTGAGCAAAAGCGATAGAGGAATTCTATCTATGGATTTCTTATTTTTATATACCGTGTCTGATTGGTTGGAAAGAAATGGTTGCAAAATCCAAACAACCAGGCTCACATCTTTCTTTTCTCTGGAAACAAGGCATCTATTAAAAGTACTGAAAAAGACAAATATGTGAAATACTTTTGAACGTCTTGCCTTTTTTACAGTGCACTGTGTACACCCAGGGTGGGACCCTCTCATCATGACCTTAGTGTATCATTTTAGTCGCCATGGTCCTTTAATGGATGGTTTCGCAGACTTGTGGAGGGGAGCGAGTGACCACCACAGGAGCCTGTGATGTTGACTGATCAACTCTCTCTCACTCTTTCTCTTCCCTTCGCTTGCTCTTGCCTGGTATGTGCGAAAGCAGGAAGGAGCACGATTCACCGGTGGCTCATTAAAAGCCATTAAGGAGCAGCACGCAGACAGGATGCGGGCAGTGAATAGAGGAAAGCGGGGCAGAGCTATGGACACTGTTACTCACTCTACTCCCCCACCCCACCTCCCATGCCTCCTCTCCATCACACACACGCACACACACCCATACACATTTGCACTCTGTTATCTTCTCCACACAGCACTTCCTATGGCCCCACACATATTCCAACTAGCCCCTGCTCTTAGCTCTGCCAACTCGCGGTTCACGCCCCTCTGACCTGAGCTTGTGATGAACAGGCATGGTGATAACACATTTTTCACTTTGCTGCTCTCGCTATCTCTTTGTCTGACACCTTATCTCTTGTCCACTCTCTTTGTTTTCACATCACTTTGCCCTTTCTCACCTCATATTCTCCATCTCGTTTGATAGTGGCCATCTTTTTTGGCACAATGCTTGCACCGATGGAGCGGAAAAGCCTTGATAAACGGGCCCAGAACACAGCCTGGCGTACTGTCTGGGACCTCTGGGTCACAGAGTTATTTAGAAAAAGGGGCCTGTTTAGTGGGATTTTAGTTCTATGGCGTCAAACGGGAGCTCCACCTGAATTTGACCTTGAACCTGGGAGGGTAGGTATTATCTGCTGTCCTGACTGATGGATAAATTGGGATCATCCTTTGGGTATTTTCCAGGGAACTAACTAAGTTTGTTAATATAACTTCACTGGTCTTTTTTTTCCAACCATAGCTTCCCATTGAAAGGAATGTTAATGAGTGAAATTAATCAGTTCAACTGTTGTGTAAAAACTGAAACACTGAGCTAAAAGACCACAGAAAGCCCCAAAAGATTTGTCAACAAATGGAGCCTGTGGGCTCGTCATCATCAGTGACCACTTTCACACTATGTGTTTCTACACCATAAATATGTTTGTTTGTGTATTGTGTGGTTTTCTTTAAGCGCCGATGATTTCCTTCCACAATTAATAACTCAATTTGCGTTAAAAACAGTGTTTTTGTTTGGGCTCTGAGGAAATCCGATAGCATACCCTTCCTGCATTTGGTGGTCCATCAGGTCTCCCTTTCTGAAACCACACATTTGGCAGCTCCCTCCTGGTCTTTAAGCTTTTCTTTAGCTGGGATTCTGGAAAATGCACGCTTCTTTCCCCAATATACAAATGAGCATACACAACGTTGGAAGGTGGTACATCGTAATCACATGAATGTATGGACTAATCACCGCGTCATTATCATAATTAAAGACATTCTACTGTGTTCACGTGTGTTCACTCTTTGTTTGCCACATTATTGCTTTGATTCACTGGCACGCTGCAGACTCAGCTTCAACACTGGCTGTGTGAGTATTTTGAAACTCCTCTGTTGTGTTTCACTCTAACACTGAGCTAAGAGACGTACTGGCACTGTTCAGACTAAAAAAAAACAAAAAACGCTGGCTGTGGTTTGGAGTAGAATGGCTGAGGATCCCTTGCCAAAGACAAATATAAATATAGCAGCGTCATTATCTGCAGCAGTTAACCAGGATCCTTTTCCCTCTCCTGCTCGCACGTGCTGCTTGCAGGTGTTGCCATAGCAAGTAATCCTGTTTATTCAACTGCCCTCCTCTCGCTCTCAACAGAAGTTCCACATTGGTGTTTGCAGGGTTTAGGAAAATCAAATGGAGGGCAATCAGTCTGTTTTGACAAGGCAAAACTCTGCTAGCCTTGATGAGTGCTTGGTGCAGATTTCCCAGATGCGGCTGATTAAAATATTTGTTCGCACATAGGGCAGGTGTGCTATGTATAATATGGATTTTGGCTGAGTTGATAAATTTTAAAAGAAAATTTTGGACGATTGTAGTCAAATAATTTTGAATCCAGCAGCTGTATTTACATTTCGTATGAGATTAAATTAGAACTCTGCAGTGATTCACACGAGGATTTTCTCCTGCTGTTGCCCGTTTTCAGAGAAATCGGAGTAGGGGCTTGGCTACACATTAGTTCAAATGATTATTACTGTAAGTTAAAGCTATACTTCAGATATTTGTCACCACAAAGGACTGAGCCTGTTTCTTCTTAAAACAAGTCAAATGGCTATCCTACTAAATAAAAATAGCTGTGGTAAAAGGGCAACACAGACTCAGCCAAACAATGCATGTAGTGAAAGACATGGAAGCTGATCTGATCCCGTCCTGTTGTCACGCAGACGTGAGATGACACATTAAAACACAAGCATGAGAGATTTTTTATGAATGGGATAACTACGAGAAGATGTGTCCACTGAGAGACAATAAAATCACCATCCAGAACGCATTTATCGCCACAATCACATCAATATGTGATAAATTTGTCTCCTGTCATTGTCTCATTTCCTGCGCTTAAAATAAGAAATCATGTTTCCTTTTATCCCCTACTTGTATGGCAGCCACATAGGAACAACTGGACGAGGATATTCATTCCAAAGCTATTTTTCAAATAAGTAAATCAAAGCAGTATGTTGCCTCGTTGGTCTGTTTTCAATGTTTAGTGGTCTGGGAAATGTTGTCACATGCTCTGACAACATTGTTAGCTACTACTGTGTCAGTCCTTACTGGCACAGGGGCTTAGTGTTGTGCAAAATGTCCTTGGTTGATGAGCAGTGAGGTTTTACTTAATATATTGCCCCTTCATCTTTCGTGCCGATGATGACCCGACTGCACAAAATCTCCCTCCGGGGGAATACTGCAATCTGTTTGTGGTTTGCAGCTGGATGCAGGTGATGGAGCCTGGAAGACAGCTGTGTGTGAGTGGGACTGGAGTACATATGAAGCCAAGAGGCTGGCTTCCAAAACCTGTAAAGAAACTCGGTAACGAAAGCATTTTAAATTTAAACAGCAGTAATGAACAAGAGATAATCAGCCTTTGATTAACTGCTCAGTGTCTGCAGAGCTTATGAGAAGACATTGCCAACAGAGAAAGTGTGAGAAGAAAATGAGCACAGTTGGTGGTAACTGCAAAAAATATAAAGGCACTCACTGCAAATCCTCTTTATACACATATGATTGAACAAATGATTAAAATCTCTGCAATGTAAACACATTTTTGAGATTTTAAATCTAGGAGGTTGAGAGTGCAAACTGCAACGAGAGCCTTAGATACAAAAAACAAAACGTAGATTAGCCGTAACTTGTTTCCTGAAATGCTTTGATTTGGTCTGCACATTTGAAAGAAAATACATTTGCTAATTGATTGGTGCATATTTTGAAACAGCGCTGCTGATTGGTTTACCCATGGCCTGATTACTATTTATGTTGGAGTTTCAATGGCTTCCTGTTGGGCTATCACATCATACAAAGCAGGGGTTTAATCTGCAAACGCTCTTTTACAGATACATTTTCTGCCGCTCTTTAGAGTTAATGAAATTGTTTTGTTTTTATGTTTCATGCAAGTCCGGTCACTTAACATTCCCATTTTTTCACATGAGGTCTTTAGACATAGAGCGAGATCATGTGATTATTTGTAGAAATCTTTCAAGGTAAAACATACAGTACTTTTAAAGTAACAAAGCCGTGTATCAGTTTTGGGGCCCATAAAAGTGTAGAATAAAGGAAATTGAATTTCCCCTCATCATACTGACAAAGTCAAATTTTGACATTTGATTGCAATAAAAAAAATTACAACAGCAAACGACTTTAATGTGATCTCTTTGCATTACTCAGCAAATTCTGCAGGTCTTCATGCAAGCTCTTCATGTGATCTTTTAGGAACAGACAGGTGGCAGCAGAGAGCCATGAGGCCAGAGCAGCTAATGCCCTGGGGTCCCATGCAACACAATTAGAATGTGTCTTTTATTCCATGCCAGCTCCATCTTAGTGTCAGGACATTCAGAAGGTAGAAAAGCAAGGGAACAACGGCAGAAGTGACAAAGCCAAAGAAATGTAGTGAGCAGAAGATGAAGCCACACACATGCTGGTGATGGGACGCAAGCCCTGGATAACACTGTAAGTAATGACATTTCTTGAACATGTTTTATGTCATTTGGAGTGTCTGAATGGCATTTCATGGAAGGCAAATGGGCTTTAGCACACAGGTGATATCATTAATGAAAAAACTGAACAAGCTGATGATTTGCCATTTAATTAAATCACATATTTAAAATATGTTCATCATGATTCTTTCTCCCTATGTCTTTTATGGCCACACAGAGGGCCTTTTTTTTAAAAGCATTTTTGGTCTGGTGTCAGCATTTTGGCACAGGGGAGTGATTTAAGGAGGCATGGCATGCTTGCCATGCCCTTCACTTGACTGTTCCAGTCTGCCTTCAAAGTGTATGCAAACAATTAAAATGCCACAGCCCTTTTAATTAGCTCCAGGGTACAGATTGACAGCTCTGGGTGTTGGTGATAGCACAGTAACTAGCTATTACTCTAAATATTTGGTGCGTTGCATAGTTCAGACCATAAGCGTGGGATATGGATGAGTAGTAGGTTTGTTTCTGTTTTTCCTATAGTTGACAGTCTACTTGTTTTGTTTCATTTGGCATCTTCATAGACAAAACAATAGTACTTGATAAGGCAAGTAGAAGGGTTTTTTTAAGGTTATAACCTCAATTAGTGCTCAGATCCAATGTTTCAAAATGTGTCATCAACACCGCTTCGCTGTGCCACCTTGAAACAATGTTGATGTTGACCTGAAGATTACAAAGTTCAACCTAAATCACCGAGCTACAGCTCAAAAGCTCGGGACAAAGCTCATAGACGTCTCTTAGGTCTGAGCAGTTGAGATTTAATTGATGGTTAATCTCTTTGAAAAGAGATATTGACCACTTTTTAATCAAATACCTTTAGAAAAAAGCGTAAAAATATGATTTAAACTTCCAGCTTTAATTTTTTTCAATGCAAATTAAAGAAAAAAAAAAGTGGATCCATAAATAAATAAATGGTAAAATAAAATAAAAATAATACCTACAAAGAGCACTAGATGCTAGTATGACCCTGTTATTTCAGTGTCAAACAAGTTTTTGCTTTTGATCTTAAAACCACTCACAATAATTGTTTGTCACTGAAATGAATTGAAGTGTAATATCTCAGTAATGCATATCTCCACAGGTTCATAGAAGTTTATTGCACTGACAGCTTTGGCAACAGCATCAAAGACAAGCATGGGCAGATGAAGAATAGAAGTTCCATGGCATGTGTTGGATATCACATTTCAGTTCAAGTGGAAATCCTGCAAACGTCTCTGTGCGTTTCAACGCATTCACTCTCTCTCTAATTAAACCTGTTGTTTTCACTCAGCCAAAAATATTTTACTCCATAGGTCACCTCAGCGGTTGTTATAAGAATGCTGCTGCTATTGTTTACAGTCTGCTGATATTGTGTGGCACTACGCTACTAGACAAGTGACAACATGCTGCTTACTGATCTTTCCCCATCCTGAAAAACTGGCAGATTCTGTTGATTGTGTTACACTTCAGAAGCAGTTTTTTATAATTTAACAATAGGCGACTGGATGATATACTAGAGTGATAATATGCTCCATATTTTTTGTGCAATTTAAAAAGTAACCCACATTCAGTATACATGCTTTCAATAACATGACTGAGCAGTCACGCACCCTGATCCTGACCCCTGATTTTGGTGCTCGTGGATATGACATTTATTATTTACAGCAGTGCAACTGTGTGAGAGTACATCTGAGTCTCTGGTGAGGCCCAAGTTCACTGCAGGCCCCTTCCACCATTCTTAAAATGTAATTATAGGGTGAATTTTTTTTTTTTTTTTTTTGACACAGGCATTTGACAACTCTGTTTAAATTTTCCATTTGCGTAATATATTGAGCCAAGATGATTTGTTAATATTCACAAGTTGTTATTTAACATAATTTCTGATTTTTGTAAAGAAAGAAGAAAAAAAAGGAGGGGCATTATTTTAATTTATTTATTTTAGATAAACGTAAAACCTACAAACATTTATTTTGTTATATAAATAAATATCTTACAGTAGGAATAAAAGTATTTTAGTGTGGAAGTGTGTGATTGTGTTTTGGCTTTTACAATGATGTAAAAGAAAAATAATGAAAACAACGAACTAGGCCAAATATTGATGTTATGTTGGACTACTCAAAGTGCACTGAAATTTTACTCTCAATTATTACAAGATATAGCCCAGCTTAGTACACACATTATGGACAAATTTCAAACAAAACACAACTGAACTAAAACAAAAATATAAATATGATTTCCCTATAAATAGGATTTAGAATAAAAATTTCCTCTTTAAAAGTATGCTAAAAGGTTAACAATTTCCGTGTTCAATTTTAAATAAATACAGCCCATTTTTTATGTAAAAGAGACAAGTCCTATTTTCCCCCTCTAATTAAGGGATTTTAATAAAATAAAATAAAGATTAGGCCTGTGGGGTTTATCTAGTATATGCTTTTTTCTAAAAGCATGTATTCCCTTAAGGCCAGACCTTAATGTTGGGTGTGTGTTGATGTTTAGAGATGGCGCAGATCCAGCGCGGCGCAGTCCACCCCATCGGGACTGTATTAGATCTCTAATTGATGCCTCTCCCCTCGTCGCTGACAGTTACGCACAAACCAGGATCAGGTCACGGAATTTAGCGCGACCTGAAGAGGTGGCGTAGACCGCCTTCAGAGCCTACAGTGGATTAAAAACATAATGAGGTGAGTCGAGGTTCAGCTGCTTTGATTGTATAGTAACTTTTTAAACTTAAGGATTGTCGGATAACCGGAGCGGAAAGGCGAATCACTTGTTTTTATGACGATTTTAAAGTAATGAGTGAGCTATTTTTACACTACTTCTATTTAACAGACGTCATGGCTAATTTACATGTGAAATTAAACATGTTCAAATTTGGATCAATCCACAATCTGCCTTAAAGCTGGCAGGTTACATTTTATTCACAGTAAAAAAAAAAAAAAAAAAACCCGAAAAATATGTTTTGTTATGTTAAAGATTTACACGTGTTTTAAAACATCAAAGCAGCCCCGAAAAATAGGGCCTCGAACAGATATTTGTTGGCTTTACTTTCAGGATTATGATAATAACGATAACTCTGTCACAAATCTTAAATACTTAAAATGAATGAATTATTAATTTTGTGATGGAATTTACATAATAGGTTTGGAAATTTTCCGTGAGCAGACATTATAGAGGTTTACAGATTCATGAATATTACATCTCTCCTTCAGTTCAAGTATGTGACATTGCTGCTTTCAGCAAGTTTATTTAGTCTGCTATTCATCCTCAAAGTGCCCTCACTTGTTCTGCAGAGCATGGCTGAGAAAGTAAAACACACCAGGGCCATAGGAAGAAGAAGACGAGAAGAAAAAGAAGAAATCTCACAACAAATTCTTTTTTTTTTAACCAGTTTTGCTTTGTTTTATTTTATTATTTGCTATTTGCTATATAAAAACACTATTAGTCAACATGTATGAATTTATAAAAGCTTGGACTGAAACAAGTTTGAGGATGAAATATATAAACATTACGAGCTGAATCATTTTTGGATGATCTTTCTTACTGTGCTGCACTTTGACTAAACCGTCCTGTAAGTATATTGTTATGTTTGTGTCAAACAGGAATGTTATATGAATTATTTCTTCAGTTCCCCAGAAGTCACCTTTCTCTGTGGTCAATAAAGGTGTTGACATCGTCATGCCATTTGCGTGTATTCTAATGTTTGTGTGTGTTTGCTTGTTTTCATGCTTGTCACAAAGAAATAGAGAGTGGGAGGTCGGGGTGGGACTGCCATCGCTGTTGAATTTATGAGTGTGTCGTGAAGTATCTCTGACGCAGGCAGACTAAACAGAGTCTGTGCGTACACGTAAACACATACATACATCCTGCCCTCATCAGAGAAGACATCACGGGACATGAAAAACAGCACAAAGCCAAACTGTGGAATTAATCATAAAGATGAGTTCTATTTTATCCATTGACCAGTCGAACTGTAAGGCCGTGTGGCTGCTGCGTGGCTGCAGCTCTTAAAAGGAAAATTATACTGGTGTCAGCAGAAAACGTAACTGGTAAAGTCATGTTTATAGTGAAACAGTTCTCAGACTCACCCACCCATCCCCATCCTGCAACCCCTCACTGTGGTTTCTCTTTTTGCACCTTGTGTTTTGCTTTTGTTGTAAGTTTCTTCCCGGCACTGACAAAAGGGGACAATGTTGTCTGTTACATAAGACCAACCTAGTATTGTTAAGAGTTGGGTGACTTTGGAAACATACATTGCACTTCTTGATATGGAAGATTAGGCTCGGATGAGGATGTTCATTCCCCCTCCTTTTCATCTATGTTTTGACTAGCATGCCAGCTCTCTGACTAAGAGTGAAGTGCCGACACCCCTGGAGTGGATTCTGAGCATACCAAGGAGGAGATGCCTTTGAAAGGACAGATGTTCCTGGGCTTAGCCTGCCTCCTACCCAACCTACCCACCACTCGCCTTCCATTGTATATTTGTTCTTGCTCTATAAATAACTGGCCGGTATAAGTCACAGAAAAATGTAACCGATGCGCCGCTGACCTCTGAGCCCCTCATCTTTGGGAGTGAAAGACACTTTGAAAAGAAGCAACTAAAGCATTAGAAAAGTTGGCTGATGCAGACATGGTAAATGGATTTGGGCTAAGGGACACAGTGAGCACACCCATTTTGTCCACATAAAGACCGGTCTTGATGTCTGGACCGGCTCAGCTGTCTTATGTAACAGCAGTTTGTAGTCGTGACAGATAAGGCGTGATGGGCTCAAGCCAGTTCAGCCACATAATCCAAAAATATACCAGCCGTATTTATGGGATAATATAAGCGTATTTGGAGTTCTTAAAATTTCAAAACTGAAAGCCAAGTTTGCTTGCCTGAGAATTTCCATGTCGGTGGAAACAAAATGATACCCAATAAAAATATTTAAAAATATTTATAATATTTAATTTTTCACCAAAACTTCTGTGCCACTTCAAGTACCAAAAACGATCACGTGTTGCTAGTTTGCACTTGAAGCCTTTTTGCAAGTTTTGTGAGACTGCAGAGTGTTTGCCCTCTCGCTGTGGCTGCAGGGATGAATGGATGATTGTTCTTTGGCCCTTGTGACAACCCTCCTGGGGCCCATCAATTCGCCGAGCCTCCTGGAACATCAGGTCATGGCTAACCAGGCTCTGAAGCGGCAGCCTGGCCTCACTGTGCTGATTTTTCCCCAGTTAGAGCTCAGGACCTCCAGGGCGCACAGCTGGGTCCCTTAAAAAAGCCCAGCTGAATGGTTTTAGAAACACTGCAGCTCCTCTTACCCCACACTCACTCTCCATCGAGAACAGCGCCGATATCAGATACTGTGTTTTTTACTTGATATGTTCATCTTTGCTTGCCAAAGCCCCTGGAAACCGTATTAAAGTCTGTGTTCCATATTTTCAACCAATGGGCCTCTTTAAGTCGAAGAATTTGTCCAAAATTTCCATCAACCCCTTTCTCCTTTTCTTTTCCCACATTTTTCTCCACATGTCTACATTTCCCTGCCTCTTCCCCACATGCTCACACACATCTTAATTTTCTCTCTTCCCCCCTCCAGCTCTGCTATCGTGTTGTATCAGTTACAGCTGACCACCAGTCAGGTGGGTCTGCGGGAGATTTTAGATCACGGAGGGGCAGCCAGCTCTCTCAATGCCTTCAGCCTGCTCCTAGACTCGAGTCCCAGGCCCCGCTGAGGCCTTGTCATGGGCAGCGCAAAGAGACACCTGGCCAAACTACAGAAACACTTCCAGCTGCAGGCTGCCTGATGCTCACCACAGAGAGAATTCAGGCCAAAGGTGGAGAAGTGGAGCTCAACTATTTCTCTGGGTTTGAGTCCATATCGTGTTTATTTTAATTGCAGCACCAAGCATTTGCCTGTAGAATCTGAGGCTGTTTTTCTTTTTCTTTAAAAAAAAAATAATTGCACAACATCACAATAAAATTCTCATTCCACAAAACAAAGTGAAAGAGCTTTAAGACTTCTCTCAAAGTGAAAGTGAAGCAACTCAAGGGGCAGAGAAAAAAAAACGCCTGAGAGAGAACAACAGCTCCCTTTTCTCTGCAACCAGTTGACATGAAAGACCACATTATGTCTGAGATTAGAGGCAATTACACTGGGAGTGCGCTTCAAGACCTTTGTTTGCCAACATGACAGGAGGGAGCAGGGCTGTAATTTGATGAGGGGGCTGCGCGAGTGAGAAACTCTGCATGGCAAGCTCCTGGCAGACGGGAGGCAAAGAGAAGCCTTTGTCCGTGGCGCGACCAAGCCTTTTGGTAGAAATGTAACCGTTTAGATGAATCTGAGATAAATTACTTGCAGGAGACCTTTTAAAAAAAAATCCCCATTATCAGATTTATAACACTGCTACTATATTAGGCTGAAAAGCCAGTTTAAAGAGACTTTTAACCCTCTGGGGCAGGTACGTTTATGTTTGCCTTTTGTTCCACATGACAGTTCAAAAGCCGCTTTCTCTATTGTTTCAGCATTTATATTAATTCAAATGCCACAATTGTGTCGGTTCATTCAAATGTCACAAATACTGTAAACACGAGATTCAAGCTGAACCTTCGGTCAAACAAAAGCA
This sequence comes from Maylandia zebra, assembly GCF_041146795.1. Classification (NCBI taxonomy): domain Eukaryota; kingdom Metazoa; phylum Chordata; class Actinopteri; order Cichliformes; family Cichlidae; genus Maylandia; species Maylandia zebra. Next base: position 17,043,193 of record NC_135184.1, read on the forward strand.
GCACACCGGCTCTTCGAGACGTGACATCTCCTCTATTCTGGCCCGGAGCATTGTTCGAGCACACTGAGAGTTTTCAGGACAGGAAACGAGCAGCTTGTTCCAGACCCACCGGCAGAATGGAACACGTCTTTATTTGAGGGAAGTCATTCCGCTGATATATAAAACACCAAAGCAAGGTTTCCTTCCCCCTCACTTTCCTGGTGCTATCCCCTTCAAAAGGACATGTCCTTTATACTGGGCTCACATGCACACACGGGACCAGAAGAAAAATAAACAGAGGCAATTTAAATATCAACCAAACCTGCCTTCTGTTTGAATGGAGGGGCTACTGCGGCAGCTCGGCTTCAGCTCGTCCGGTATGCTGTGGTGCAAACGTGTTCAGGCTTTGGGTTCATGGTTGGAAAGCAAACTGAGAAGCAACAACAAAGCAAGGCTATAGTATAAAATTATTATAGTATAGTATCTAATATAAGGCAGCTTATCCCAGAAACAGAAAACCACACAAATCCAGAGGGCTTAATGGTAAAAGATGGCATTCAAAGGTAAATTTATTGCATTTGTTGACTTGTTTGTGATTGAGCATTTAATGACACAAATGATAGCTTTAGTCCAAAATAAATAGCGCATAAAGCTATTTATTTTTGCATGAATAATGAAGTTCACGTGTCGTAGAAAGTTATTGGTAAATATCTTCATCAGCATCTAATCCTATACTTTTCACCCCCTGCTGTCTTTGCTGTTCTCTTTGGCCGAATTTTCCCATAAGGCTGTGTGAAAGGAGGAAGAGGACCACCTATTAAAGTGAAATTGTAGGAGTGATGGATGGGAGGCTGTTGAGGGGGAGTAGAGCAGCCAGCATACACCTCAGGGGAGGGGAGGATGATGAACAGGGGGTGGGAGAGCAGGGGAGAGTTCACCAAATCCAAACTCACACCTCTTGCTCTGGGGTGGAGCGGGTGGAGACCTCCCATGCTGACTTGAAATTAGACTTCATTCTCAGAAAAACTTTTGCCTGTTTATCCTAAAATGTCCATCACTTCCATTAAAAAATATGACTTTTAAAAAATAAATAAATTATGGAGCCGCAGCAATTCTAGTTATGTGTTATATTCTTAGATGAAAGGAAGAAATTCTTCAAGAGATATGTGTTGATGATCAAATCAGTCAGTGCTCATGTGGTCCAAGCATTTGTAGCCATTTCACATGCATCATCATTTTTATCCAGGATGTCAGGTCAACTCGTAAAACTCAAAGACATGCAGTTAGCTAGCTTAGCTTAGCCAAACATACAGCCATACTTTCTTTTTGCATTTCTCAGATGAGATTTAACTTAAAAAAAAAAAAAGAAGATATATGTTTATCTACTGATTGATAAATTATAAAATGACTATGTTTGGTCATTTTACAACAGGTGACAAGTTTTTCATTATTTTTTAATAAACAGTACAGACTAAACTTAAATACAAATTCACGCAGATACATTTAGGCACAATGCTACATAAACGTATGGTGCACAGACCTTAACCGGTTTCCACAAAACAATAAAAAAAGGAAGGGATGCTTTTGAAAAGTGCTCACCGAGAGTTGAGTCTTCTAGAGCAAAAATGATATTCAAAAAACAAAAAACAAAAAACCCCTGCTTGAATCAACTTTGTCACTTTCTAATCCTGTAGTCAAATTTCACGACAATAAAGTCATAAAGAGGCAAATGGAGCGGCTGTAGCACTTGTGGTTTAATGCCTGGGGTGTGGAGGAATTACTGCTGTAGTAGTTTGCCTTTAACTGTCAGGAAATGACCCATAATCTGCAAGCGTTTGACTGCTGCAGCATTCCTGTGAAATGACACAAGTTGAAGTAGATTAGGGGTTGGGTAATTAGCTCATTAGTCAACATAAACACATGGCATGGCTCCCCCATTTCTACCCACCACCCCCACAACTGCCCACAGCTGGTGGCAAAAATAAGTTCTCACCAGCACACGCAAACACACACACTCAGTCTCTAGCTCTCTCTCATACACACACACACTAGCTGCACCCAGACCACTTCATCATTAATCCAGCTCTTTTCTTCTGGACTTTTTTTTTTCCTCTCTACATTTTTTTCTCTCCTTGGCTTCATCATCTCTTCTGTTCTGCTTCTCTCCAAACAAGCCACTCTTTTATATTGTAACCCTGGGGGCTGAGGGCTAGCCACTTTTCACCAGCACCTCACAGCTTATCAGAGCACTTTATCAGCCTGAGGGAAAGAGATGTGGGTTAAAGCTCTTCTCTCTCCTCTGTGGCTCAGAAAACCAGCAGGCTGTCAGCAAACAAATATTTGTAAGCTGGGGCTCAGAAACGTGTGCCTTCTGACAGAGGGAAAAGCTTAAGGGGTTTTGTATTTCAGTGTGTGGGTCAGTGTGTGAGTCTGTGTGAAAAACACAGGATATCCTTTGTGCAACAAGGTAAGCTCGTCCCCACACGTTACCTCTTATTGCTCGGGGGACAAATCCAGAACAAGAGGGACCTGAACAGCTCTTCACACCTCCTTAAGTGCAAGTAGGAGGCTTCAGCTTTCTCCTATGCGTCATCTTTCAAACCTCTGTTCTCCCCCTTCCCTCCTCTCTTCACCTCCTTTTGTAGATCAGCATAGTTCTCTCTTTCATCAGTGCATAGTAAATAATATCAAATATCTTGCAAGCTTCTGTCACAAGTGTTGAAATGTTGAAACATTCCCAAGGTTCACCTGCACGCTGCTGATTAAAAACTTTTGAGAGAACCTCACCGTTACTGAAACACTTCCTTGGCACCTTGAATTTCAGGCACAGGCAACTTTTCATTGCAGAACAGGACTGGGTGTGTTTGCCTCAGTGCCAATGAAAACAGAAACTCTCTTTGATGATGTTTAGTGACCGAATGTATGAATGAACATTTGTGCGACTTTTCACTGTGCACGGCTTGTTGCGAGGCAAGCCACTCGAGAAGCAGTGCACCTTGGTCACGGTAGCGCTCGACGGGCGGAGCAAGCTGATGAGAGAGAATGAAGTGTGAAAGTGAAATGCTCTGGAGGGGTCCAGTCAGTCAGTGTGGTTTGCTACTGCACCAAACTGGCAAATTGGAGTTTAGTAAGAGCCACTTAATCAGGAGACAACAGGGCTGATGAAGCCATCCATCATCGCCCTCGGGGAGACAGCACTTATAGTGATGCACACCATTTTCTGGGTCATTTAAAGAGGAAAAACACACACGATCACTCCTCTGGTTTAGCCACGTCTTTTTAGATGCTTAAAGTACTTAAAAGTATGTTTGAATTGTTTCTGCTTGGGAGAGTGTGCGTGTGCGTGAACCTGATCGATTGTGCAAGTGAAAATCTTGCTTCAGGTGTAGTTGGTTTCCATAAATTGCAGTCATGGGTGGAGAGTTAACATGCAAAGGCAAAGTTCATTCTTTGCACAGGTTTTGTGTCATCACCTAAGAACTGCAAGAAGTGGGGAAGTGCAAAAAAAACAAAAAACCCTGCCATGACATTGATGAACAAATCAATCTATGCAGTTTTTTTGTACTTAGTTATTACATTTATTGGTATATTTTTGTGTTTTACTCAAAGCTCTCCCTCTTAATCTGTCATTAAAAAAGTTTATCTACATATCTTTCCTTTCACAAAGCATCTTGTCATGTCTGCATACAGTCAAAACGCTTTTGAAATAATTGTTTTACCACTGTTTTAGTCATATTTGCTGCAAACTTGCAATGAAAAAAATGTCAATTAAAATGACTGTACTGTGAATGTACTATCTTGTGCGTGTATGTCGCTGCATTGCAGTTTATTTCTGACTTTATCCTGCTGGAAGAAATAGTTTTTTAATGTAATTATTTATTTATTTACTTTAAAACACTTTTGTAAATAACATATTTAATAAACATTCTTGCTCGGAAATTTTGTATTCTGTGTTCTTGGTAGTTTCATAAATACTTATACTTAAAAATTCCGCGTTTGTGTTGACAAAACAAGCAGTGATTTGGCAAAAGGACAATTTAAAGTGTGTTTAAATCATTTAAACGCATTAAAACTCAAAATCAGCGTGGACCAGTGGCTTAATGTGGCTTTGCCGGAAAAACAGATTTAATCTAGGGGACAAGTGTAAAGAGGCCAATTGAAATGATTTTATTACTACACAACATTAAATAACCCTCATATGCCAGATGTTTTCCCTCATTTCTGTTTAATCAGTTTTGGTACTAATACCAAAAGTAAGTACAACAAATTTGTTATGAGGGATGCTACCAGTGACAGTGATTGGTGAGGGAAACTGCCACACCTTGCTCTTTGGCAGCAGGCCATGGCCTTATCAGGCTTGACGGATTACGCTGACACCCAAGCTATCTTAATGACTCCCTCTATCTACCCATCTCCCCTTTCCTTCCTCTCCCTTTCCCAGCCCTTGGCCTTGGTCCTCCATCCTCCCACTGTTAAAATATCCAGAGCTGATTTTTGCCATTAAGTGTGTATGTCTGTGTGTGTGTGTGCGCGCTAAACTGGAGGGAGGAGGTTATTGCCGTGCTGCCTCACAGTTTGCAGTGAAGCGTAATTTAGGAGCTTATAAAATGATCTTTTATTGACAGCCAGCAACAGCAGTTGCTGATGACTCACGACAGAGTAGGTGGAAAACAACGGTTATGTCATGTTGTCTGAGAAACAAATACGATACAAACAAAAACACACCTGTCATAACCTGAAGCATATGTTGGGAACTGAAACTTGCAACACTGTTGACTAAGAGCATTAATTACCTTTAACACCTTTTCTTGCCAATGTGCCTCATCACTATGTCGGACCCGTGTTAACACTAGGTGTGCTGCTACTATAGGAGGTTAAAAAGACACTGCAGGGTGAGCAGTTGGCATCCTGGAGTCTCATTTCCTGATTTTTAAGAGGGCATCCTTCCTTCTTTTTCTCCAACTTCCTTTGCTCTAACACCAGTGTGCACAATGGGCGTCTTCACAGGTTCTCTCGGTAGAAGGTGCCTTCATGTGGCTGTTCTGACCTTTGCTTTAACTCGCTGACAAATGTTCACCGAGCGTAGCAATTCTCACCTATTAGAGTGAAAAGTTGTCTGACAGTTGTCATTGACCATGGCTCTAAAAAAAGAATGAAAACTTGTGCCCTTGTCGAGGTGGTTTGTTGATGTTTACTTTTGTTTTCCTTCTAAAACGACCAAAATGGATGTGTCGCTGATAGAAGAGCAAGGCTGTTAAATGTGGACTTTTTGCAGAAAATAAATACTGGTTGACTGATTGCAGCAAGGGTAAACATATTGTAGAACATGGTAATAGCAAGGACTTTGTGCATGTTGCACTAAATCAACATACACCACCGAAAAAGATACAACAGTCAAAAGTGTTGGTTCTTAAAGGGTTGGTTAAAAAAGAGAGCATTAGCATGTACTGGTATCCTATTTTTGATAGGATAAATAATATATATAAATAAATAAATATGCAAAATGCACATTACAAAAAAGTCATGAGTGAGAGTTACACCAAAATTCTAAAACACGATCACTCAGCAAATACAAATGATCAATTTTACCTGTATGAGCGTCAGAGTTAGTGAGGATTTCAATGTTACTCTTGCTACTGTAGCACAGCATTAAATTCACAAGGGCGTTTTTGCAGTGTATGGTCTAATAACAGCCTTGTCACTATCATTAGCTAAAGTCCCGACATATGTTTGAGAAGGTGCAGGCTGGGAAATCCCGGTGTTCTAACACTACTCGTCGCTGAACCTCAGCCACAGTCTACCATGGACTTTCTCACATGAACACCAATTAAGCATGATTCAGGACAGAAGTAAAGTCAGATGCACTTTGCAAAAAGAGCATTTGTGTTTTCTTCTCTCCTGACGTCAGAGCGGGTAACCGGTGTGTGCGGTCCAAGTATTCTGGTTATAATAGTAGCTCAGTGTTCCGGGAACTCCGGGATAAAAAAGTGAAAAAAATAAGGCAGTAGGTTTTTTGTATAATAATTCCATCATTCTGTAACACAGCACACGAGGGAGGGAGGAGTGTTACTCTCTCTCTCTCTTCTTTTTTCATTTTTTTTTTTGTTCTGGCAGGTTTCATAGCCTGTCCACGGAAAGCATACTCTGCACATTCTGCAGACAAGGGTCTTCAGGGAGGAAATAGAGAGGAAATTGTGCAGAAAGTGTAAAAAAATCAGTCTCTCCTCTCGTTCCCTGCGTCTCTGTGGCTCACTTCACACAAAGAAAGACTCCTTGTTTTCAAGTTCGCTTCTAATTACTCATATTTAACCCTCGAGGGGCAAGTTAAGAAAAAGGAGATTTGGGAACAAACAATAAAATCAACATATGATAATAGAACCCCTACGCAAACGAGAGCCTCGCTAAACTGTTTAAAAGTCAGATTGTTCGTTGGAAAGAAGATCGCACTCATGTGATTGAATTAGTTTTGTCCAGTGAAACTGCATCTCCACGCTCTGCCAGATTATGAGCCCTACAATTCTCTAACACGATAATAAACCATTAACGCTGGTGTTAAGTCGTAATTTAGATTGAATGCAAATGTAGTGAAACTAGATCACTAGCCACTCCGCCAACTGCCGGAAAATGATGCAGATTTTCCTCATAATTCCGGCTTCAGCAAGAATGCCGAGGACAACTGGGAGAAGAGGAACAGGAAACGTCCAGCTTTGAAAGATACTGGAACATTTAATCCTGAATTAGATAAATAATGTTAATCTTACTCTAGTCTGTCAGTTTTACCCTTAACTTTTTTTTTATTTCATAAAAGCTGAGGCAATGACTTGAAGTGATTGTGGTGGTTTAGAAGGAGAGCGACAGAGAGAGAGAGGAAGAGAGACAGATTGTTTTGGTACTTGTGACTGTGGGGATTGTAAATGTTCTCAGGAGGGCTCATCTCTGCCAGGTGGCTACACTTTTGGAGCTGGTAAGTAACCTCTACTGCATGCTGTCACCATCCTGTGAAATAACTCCCCTGGTGTCCAGTGGCTGGTGCTGTCTTTGAGAAAAGAGACAAGAGTAGTTCAGGTGATGTTTAAAACTGAAAAAGCATGTTTTTTTGCCTAGAAAATAACGTTTACTGTACACCTAAACCTTGTGTACACAAACACTTTTTTTACACGATACGTATCAATAAAAATCAATCCCTCTAAATAAACAATGAAACAAAATCCTTATCTGAGAGACAGTTAGACACAAAAGACAGATAGAGTGACTGTCACTTTGTCCAGAATGAACCGTGCCAAACAGATGCATCTGCCAATCAGCCCGGGATGAATTTAGGTCTCTTCCTTTTCATGCCATGCCAAACTAGAAATAGACCCACGGCCAAACAATCCTTCTGTAATCAAATACCACTGATAGGATTGCAGAAAAGGCTGTTCATTACTGTTTAATTTGGCCGTTTGCATGTGTCCCACACAGTCAGAACAAATATTCAAATTAGGAAGGCAAGGTATTCATTGTCTGTGGTCTCTACCTATGAAAATGACACATGGAGATTAGTTGCTCCGTACGTTTGTGAGACACCTACGAAGTAAAAAATGTCACCACCCTTGATCCAGGGTTACTAAAGCAAAGAAAAAGGAGGGGGGAACTTCAAAGACACTTCTAAGTAGATTTGACAGTGGGGTGCCATGCCACAAAAGACCATGTTTGGGATTGAATGAAAAGAAGCGTGTCACCGGAGGGAAATGTGGTCAGGCATGTTCAATGTATCAAAGGAAAATAACTGATAAATAAAAGGAGGATGGAAAGGTTGTAAACTTCACAGCCTGTGCCGAGGAGGGAAGAGACCCCTGTAGTCTCTGATTATTTAACCACAAAGCCAGCTCCAGTTTCTGTTGGCTGCATCCGAATAACACAAACATGCACTAATACAGAAACACTGAGCGATCATCGCAGGCCCGAAAAATAAATCACATCCGACTCAGACTGTGAGTAATAAAGATATCACACAAGACATACAAGGCTTTGATAAGAAGGCGCTGCCATATATTGAAATGTATGACTTTTTAAAAACATTAATAGGATAATGTTTACAATAGCTTTTACTATTAGAAATCAATAAAATAAATTTATTTAACATTTACTTCATAAATATTTATACATACATACAAATTTATCAACAAACTTGCTTTTCTTTGCTATCTCAAATTAGGAAGCCAGTAGAGTAACCTGCAGTTTATTGGCTTTAATGCTCTTGAAGTAACATAATGTCAATTTTATAGCTTATTCCCACAAACAAGAGACCCAAATTTGATGATATAATTCAATTTTCTTGGCAAAAGTAGCTTAATTTTTTTTTAAAAGACTCTTAAACCAGATGCAAAACTGGATTTATAAAGTTTGCTAAAACCTACAGCTTGAACATTTATCGGTTTGCAATAATCAATTCTTATTGTTTAAATGTCCATCTGTACAATAGAAGTGCAGATCGCAGCATGCAAACAAACTGATAAACACTTGATCACACATTCCTTCAGAGAGCATCGTTAATGTCACAAGGTCTACGCGGCACCTTCGAATTTTGAAACATTGTAGATTTTGGCACATTTACTCTGAGATCAGAGGGGGAAACTCGACAGGACAACATTCCCTTCGAGGGACTTCTACCCCCATCTCACGAAACTATTCTTGCCAGAAAAAATGTCTCCACCAAATGTCCTGTAACAGGCAGTCGGAGTTTAATCTGTGTGTTGTGCCTTGACTTTGTTGGGCCTGACAGCCCGGGTAATGGAGCGTATGAATGGTCCAGATTCCCGTGCAGGTACAGAGAACCTGAGGCCAGGAACCTTTCAGAAACTCAGCTGATTACAAAAAAGGGGAACACTTCCACCGCTGGCTTGGTAAAATAAACAAATATGGCATGGAAACCCATCAGTTGTAATAGGGTTCTGGGATCGGCTTGGAGGGCACATTATTTTCTTTCTCCAAAGGAGCAAAGTAAAAAGAGAGTCTACAGCTGGGTCGCAAAGATGTGGAGCTGCTTTACATGTCAACAACGGGGTTATTCATCTCTCAGAAGGTGCGCAGATCTTCGGTCTGTGACTCAATATGTAAAAAGAGGAGGGGTTGAGAGCTGTGTTAGAATTTGAGAAGTGTTAATCAGGGAGAGGATGTGTGCCTTCTGGCCTGTACCTGATTACCTCCAAATGGGCCAGCAGAAGCAGCAACAGCTGGGTTCTACAACAGTGTGGGGGTAGGAGGTTGAAGGTAATCATCTGAAGACACCACACACAGGATTACAGGACAAAAAGGTGGGACTCTTCACGGTATCTCAGATTTGGGATTTAGTGAGATGGTTCTGAGGAATTTCATTTGCGCCTTTATCATCTCTGTGACGTATAATGTGTTCAAGGCAAAAAGGGCAGTTGCTAATTGCACTGATGGGAATTATTTAACCTTCATTTCTCTTGTGCCGTTATCTATGGTTGCCCCTGGCAGGTGCCTCTAACAGAGTTTGTCAGTTCATTAATCCCAGCTGCAGGACAAGAATGCTGTTTTTCTCCCCCAGGATGATTGACCCTGACAGTGAGAGTGAGCCGGTGACTGCTAAGAGATAATTTTGGATTCCCCCCGCCCTCTGTCTTATCCCCATCTGAGCTCAGCACATCACTCACCTTCTGTTGCCATGTTTAAGTACATGACTTAACATTTTGACTCTGATGAATTATGGCTCTTTCTCAATAGCTCACTCTCATATTTTGTCTGTCTCTTTCGCTCTTGTCAGTCTTCCTCCCTCTGGTTTTCAGATATGTTTTTACACAGTCCTGCCACACGGCCATTTAAAGGCCAGTGATTTTTACGAGACAATAAAAAAAAGGAAAACATGTTCTATTTGGTTTCTCGTGTGTGTCTTTAGTCACCTGACTGAGTGGCTGAGGTGCATTATAGCTTTTATGTCCTGAAAAGACAAATGATTGGTTTTATCAAACAATAAATTCCCATAGATTGCCCTGAAAAAGTTGGCTGTTTGAATAAGGTCTTTTCTCAGAAGTTGCTGTAATAACAGCTATAGGCAGCCAACTTTGATTTCTATTACCCAAGCATGGTGTGGCTGTATTTTTAACTCATAAAGATTACATTAGCATTTACTTGTATTGATTTCTGATCATCCTATTAATGTAAGACCAACATAAACTCCAAACGAGACGCAATGCTGGTCTTATATTAATACATTAACTGTTGTTTAGATCTAGTTGGTCTTCAGGAATAGTTTCACAAGTTTCCTAAAGGACAGTCAAAGCTCCTCTTTGGATGTTGGATGCCTTTTGTTCTGCTCTCTGACAAGACCATCCCACACTGCTTTAATAATGTTGAAGTTTGAGCTCTGGGGAGACCAGTCCATGACTAATAGTGTTCTGCTGTACGTGATCAAATCCAGGTATGCTTTTTCTGCATTGTCAGGGTGCTTGGGATCATTGTCATGCTGAAAAATGAAGCTGCTGCCAATCACATGCTTTCCAGATGGTTCGTTCTGTACTTTTAAGTATTCACAAGTCCATCAATTTGACAAGATTCTCAACATCGCTGGGTGAAATGCAGCCCCAAGCCATTGCAGACATTTTCAGTCCAGGTCTTGTGTAACTTTCCATACTTCAGCCTTTTCTCCGTGTTTCGTTTCTTTCGCGCTGCATTATTATGCATTTTAAGTGTGTTTGAGATGATTATTTTTTAACTATAGAAGTGATCATTTGCAAAATGTATTCTTTACAAAAAACAAACAAACAAACAAACAAAAGCTAAATTATTAACATTATTATATAATTTATTGCAATTATTATCATTTGAACATCTGATTGAAAAAGAAACTTCATCCTAAAAATGACTCCTAAACATTTTTACATGTAAAGTATCCCGTTTCAATAAGCTCTGTAATTCTGTTAAAAATGTGCACTGAATTAGTATAAATGTATTTTTACTTTCTCTTAAATGATTTTTATCTCAAGAGTCTCAAGAATTTAGGCTCTAATCAGGCAGTTAGTCTAGAAATTCAGTGTTACTCTGAATAGAAGAAGGAAAAATATCTGAATGTGCCTCGATTATTCAGTTTGAATTACAAATAGCTTTTGAAACTGTGACTGTGATTACTGATGTATTATTATTATGATTTTCTAATGAACTATTATAAAGAGGTATTCTTATTTCTAAATATGGCGTTAAGAGAACCCACAAGGAGCCCAAAGGACTGTCTGCGACCTCATAAAGATCAATGTGAGGCTTTCACAGCCAGAGAAGGAAATGTAACAATGTAACAATATGATTGTTTTGCACTTCCTCTAACATGAAAGACGCACGGAAACAGACGCGACTATTCTGAGCCATAAAAGGCTCATTTTTTTGTCTTTTTTTAAACCTGTTTATTTATGAGAGGAATATTTGTGGTATTTTTAGACTAAATGAGGAGGGTCACAGACTTAAAAAAAAGACAGACATTGGTTTTAAACATGCACATGCACACACTTACACATGTATACACAGACACACACACCATACGCAAGGCATTACACGTGACTGTGGAACATGCAAAAGACTATATCACAACATCCGGCTTTGAACTTTGCAACCATAAAGCGACCACCAAAACACCTCCACCTGTCAAGCGATCCAGCATGTGATAATAGATCTGAGAGCGCAGTGGTTCATTCTGTCATGGCTGCCTGAGGCCAGGTGAACGATCCCTTTCCTCCCTCTTTCCTGTTCTTCTTAAAAGCTGGGCAGGTGAAGCAGGCAAAGCCCACTTAAGATAAGTGGATTACATAGCCTGTATGTTAAGCATTGCAGTGACCGTATCGGTCTCCAGCGCCGACACACTGGTTGTGTTTTTGTATGGGACCCATCAGAGCATTTTTATGTTATCGAGAGATTTCCCACAGCATTACGTAATACACGAGGCTATATTGTCTTTCTCATTATTGTGTTGTTTTCTTGGTGCGTGAGTATGCACCAAAAACTTTCACCTTTACTTTTACTGAAACTTCTGCATACATAAATACTGATTTCTGATAACAATATAAGGTTAAGCCCTCCCCTAAGATTACAATTTGTTGTCTTTAATATTTATTTATTTAAGGTTTAAATCTGTGTTGACACCCTTGTGCGTGGTTTCATTACTACAAATCCCCCTTTTTGCCTCCCAATTCATTTTTAATATAATGAACTACAGCAGCTTTAATGAAGATCCACGTGTTCTTGCACGATAAGAGCACAACTGGAATCATCTCTCAGAACCAAAAGATACAGAGCAAGGCGTGAGAATGGGACAACTAGTGCAGTTTGTTTTGGGAATACATACAGTAAGCGACCTCTTTACAACCCCCTGTCCAGAACAATCACTTTTCCTGCCACAAGAGTAGCTGCACAATTATGCGGAATGCAAATATCTGTTGAATTTCTTTCTTTAGTTTCTTTAAGTAGTGTTGGAGTTATTCTGTCAGTAGGTGATAGAGTGTAGAAAGTAAGGGGTTTGTTGAGTGAAGCATGCACAGAAAGTACAGAGGGAATAAAGACAAACGATCACTTCCACGTCTCTGAACTGACAGAGGAAATGGAGCTGTAGTCTTACACAGATATTACAGCGCAATTAAGTGGTTTTTTACAATTGGGCCACTGGCTTCCAACTTTTTCCACTTAGAGAAATCAAACAATTGGAGCTCACAAAACAAACTGAGCTTGATGGTCTGTATTTAAACAATCCAAAAATGACTGAATTCTCTGGAACTGTCTGTTCAATATACAGCAACACTGTTTCTTCATAAATTAAAAAGAGCAGCTTGTGATGTTTTTGCTATATAAGGCTCTCAGCGAGTAATCATTAAAAAAAGAAGCATGTTCTCTTAGTCACATCTTGGGTATTTGGAGATTTTGACAAGACTCTGCACAAAGTCACGAGGCAGGCACCAGTCTGACTGACATTCGGGTTAACTGAGGAGCTCTCGGTGTTGCTTTGCTCTGTTCTTGTACATCAGATTCATTAAGTTTTAAGGTACCAACTTTTCATATGGAGCAGAAAAACCTACAAATTTCTGTGTGCAAGCATTGCATCTTTTTTTGCATGTAAACATGTCTTCCACTGTATTTGTTGTCACTATATAACAATTTATTCAGCTTTAGTATTTATTTGTTTTGCTGGAATGCAAACTTTCTTCTTCTTAAACAGTATTATTTTTTACCCTTTTTTATGACTAGCTGACACTCAAAACAAGAGGATCTAATTACCTGACTTTTTGAAAATAATTTTTCCCACACATTTGTCACTTTTTTGTTACAAAGCAGCTTTCACTAGAGTCCCGCATTACCTTAACCAACCTTGCACATGATCTATATATGTGTAAAAGCAGCTCAATTTAGGCATCCAGAAACCTCTACACTGTCGCTGAAGACTTACTCTCAGTAAACTATTCAAATTACAGATTAGCTGGCTGAATGTCCATCAACAACATCCCCTTGAATATTATGTTAAATGGATAAAGTGTGTGTATCAAATAACTACACTTTTCTGTTTAAATGTGTCAGTGAGACATTGAAAAACATGTCCCAGACTTCCCTTTTCTAATAAGGGAAAGTATGACAGGCATGCACGCTGCCTCCCACATTCTATTTGTTGTCCTTTATTCCCATGACGCATATAAAAAAAAGGGGGGAAAAATGAATGTGATATCTTTTTACATCTCAGTCCTTAATGCTCTCCGGTGGCCAAGGAACCCCCATATCCACCCCCTCCCCCAGCCAGAAAAGTTTAAAGCCTCTTTCTCAGCTGGGTTCTCCCTTTGTACAGAGAATGTTCAAAGTATTACACTGTCACTAATCATCCATGTTACAACATCTTGAGCAGCGAGGGCTCTCACTCTGACTCCACGAAACCATTATGGTGCCACAGGGTTGAAGGAATAGTCCACTTTGATCTCCTCAGAGGAGAGCTATGGAGACATCTTTCAGCCTCTCTCTGCTCCTCTCCTCATACCCCTCCTCTCACTTCTCCTGTTTTCCTCCCCCTCGCTCCCTCTGGTGAGAGACTTTAAACAGTAGGCTGAAGGCTGTTATTTCGGGAGGGCTGAGGGGCGAGGGGGCGAGTGAAGAATAATATCTTGTACTCCAGGGCCCGGACGGCTCCCCCAGCCCATCAAACGAGTAACAAATGCGGTTACAGACCCATAAAGAATAAAGGGAGGGGAGAGAAGAAGAACGACGAGGCAACATTTCTCTGACACAGTTTTACAGCTCTGCTTATTACAAGGAGCAGTTTAAGCTCTCCCTCCTCTGCTTGCTCAACTCACCTTCTCCTTTATCAGTCATATTTACACATTCCTTTAAGGACTGAGAGGTGCAAGATGGAGAGGTGAACTCGGCAAACGGGGTGGCAGTAAAGCGTAAAATAGAAAGAACAGCGCTGTACTTTATTATCTGTACAGAGGTTGATGAGTGATTTTGTTTTTTCTTTTTAGTAGTATTTCAGCACATCCTCTTTTACAATATCAGCGCACGCTAAATTTAAAAAGCAGCTTTGTATTTTCCTAATGATGTTTTGCTAACATTTAATTAACATGCAAGAATTTTACTTCAAGTCACTTGGGTTTTGTTTTTTTTGTATTTTCATACAATATTACCCAGAAATAAGTAACTTTTTAGCGTTATGAAGAATCCACATGCAGCATGAAAGCACTTGAATATATCACAAAGCATAATTTATTTTAAAGTATGAGTTTTCTCGGTCAGATGACCTTGTTTCCATGGTTTTACATACCTAGCAATGATTAGACAGCTTTTAATAAAACAACAATAATAACAAAAGATACATGAATATAAACAGCAGCACAGCGGTGAGAGAATTAAAGTGAAATAGTGAGATATACACGGCCGTAGCCTCAATCCTACAGCAGTGTCAACCTTTAGGGATGCAAAAATGACCATTTTGCAATTTTACATGTGCAGTGAAGGAGTGAATTCAGGAAGTGATGGGAAAAGAACCGCTCTTTTGGTTAATCTACATCATTTTTGTTTTGGTCTCTATTGTTTTATCATTTTTAACCAGTTGTCACAGATCAGCTCATACCTGAAAAACTTCTTCTGCGGTTTCTTTTTAGGGAAGAAGATTCTACAAATTTCAGATTTTTTTGAGAAATGTTTCAGTTACTTTGACTTTCTCTGTCATCTTGGTGAGTAAACACTAATAACTTTATCGTGATTGATTTAGGTTGCACTTTTTTTGCTCCAATTTTCTAACAGAAAACGTGCATCTGCTATAGCGTTAGATGTTTCACCTGCAAAAGTGTCTGTATCCACTTTTAAGCAAAATCATACCACGTTTTTATTTTCTTATCTTAACCTCTCCTTTTTGGAAAGCATGTACGACTATCTGATGAATAACCTTAATCCCTGCTGTTTTTACACTACATGTTCATTTGGCTTAATTTTCAAACCTACATAAAAATATAATAGCAGTGAAAGAGAGACCATGAATAACCATTACCTCATTATTATCACGTTCCCTACCTCGTTGTCTTCTTTCTGTGTTCACTCATTTCTTCTAAGCCAGTGGACTACAGTTCACTGACCAGAGAGATGCAGAAGATTAGTGCCAGATAGGCATCTTTGTCCCTCTCCATTTCTCAGAGGGCAGTAGGGAGGACGGCTGGAAATCTCAGTCATTTAAGCTGAAACTTTCCACCCCACATGTTACCTCCCCTACCAGATCTACCAGATAATTTCATTGCTTTGTTTAAGACAGCACTAAATCACAAATCTACAGCTTTAAGAAACTACTAACCTCACATCCATTTACAGAGAAGAAAACATTTCTTTTTTCTTGTACTGAGTTAGAAACAGGGTGACATTAGAAATGTGGTATACTAATGAAAACAACATTTTTATCTTACAAACAGTGCAGGTAAAAAATACTCACAATTACTTTTAGACTTGCACAACTTGAACACATAGTTTAACATTAACTCTGCCTGTAAATATCAAGAAGCACAATGTTTATCATCCCGGAGGCATAATTTGATTTTGGGGGAATGCTAGCATTTATCTTCTTTCTGTGTTTGGACTGGATTTGATCTTTTTTAAATATTGACCTACTAGCAGTAAGCTAAAGCATTAAAGCTAAAGCATTAAAATTGGATTTAATTTGTAATATCCAAGCAAGCCATTTTTTAAGATGAATATATTGCTTTAGATAAGCTTTAATTTTTTTTTAATTTATAGTGTGCATAGAGAGAAACCATGGCATTGGTCTAGGGAATCACAAAAATGGAAATACTGGCCATTGTGTAGGAAAATAAGCCCAGAAAAGACAGGAAAAGACAGTGCTATCAAATATTAAATTCTCTCATTCCATAACCTGCTAATGTTTTGAGGAGATAACCTGGAGGAGTGATTAAGTTTCATACTCTTTGTTGGCTAAATGCAGCACTAACAGTGCTGTGACAAGAGGCGTGTCAAGCTACAGTATAGTGATGAGCCTGGTGAAGATAAAATTTCCACTTTAAAAGTCAGTAATCTCCCTTTGACTTTATTTGCATCAGTGATAACCTTACTAATTAAATCTGACCTCAAGTGACATTACGGTCACAGTTTAAGCATTTTGAGGAATTTCTGGGCGTAAGTAAGAATCTGCTGATGAACCAGGCAGCCATGGGAATAACAGACTCCCTACTTCTGTGGTATCTCCTCTCAGCCGTGAGTGGCGAGGTGGGGGATGTTTAAGGGTCTGGGACCTCTCACTCAACCCCTTCTCATCCTCTCTGCTAGAAGGTGTTATCATGAGGTGGACATCTTTTTACCTGTGAAATATTATCGCCTGGCTTGTCTCCACATAAGAGCTCTTTCAACAAGGCCTAGCAGTTCTCTGGTTTCAGTTATGGATGCTATGGCTTGCATGTTATTTATACTCTATGTCAATCTGTCTGTTTCATTTGACTAACATGCATCTGCTTCATAGGGCAGTTACTTACTTGCCTCCCCACCACCACCACCATCACCTACTCCACAGCTTTTGCTTTGGAAAGGGTTCAGCTCTCCCATTTACTGTCAGTAGTGTGATGGTCTTTTGTAAAGGGGCTGGCAGCAGCGGGGAGATGAGGAAACCCTAAACCGTTTATTAGAAGCACTTTGCACCCTTCAAGCAGAGTGGAGCCATTGTAAATAATGACTGTAACAGACCATTCTGGATCGGGCACAACCTGATAACTCAGCTCAGTAAGGGATTTGGAAAGATGTCATGCCTGTGCATGCATGACAGAGTAGAGCATTACTAACATCACTACATAGAAATGAAGATTGGTTAAAGTAATCAAACTCCAGTTTGACTGATACACAACTTGTTTCTCTAACTCAATAGACTTTTATCAACAATTTTATTTTATCAGAACTTGAGGCATCATCTTGATTGTTTGCAAGTTTACTAATGTAATTCACTAATATAATTAGAAAAAATGGAAAAATGGAAAATGAAAAAAAAAACAACCCAAAAACATTGCAGCCAAAATTTTATGAATTACACTATTTAGGTGAACTAGAAGTGATAGGTAAAAGAAATGTTTCTGCAGCTTGATAGATACTGTCTGTCACTTGATAATTTGGGTGAACTAGCCCTTTAAATAGTCAGCGGAACCACTAGGCATGAGAAAGTGAGAATAATAATGAGATAAAGACAATAATTATAATGTATATAATTATATATAATTAACAGGTATATATGCAATTTTATTGTTTCTACTGTTATTACTATTACAGAATTATTTGGCCTTTTTGTGCTGTTGTATATGACATTAAAATAATATGATGCTTGTAGGTATAGGTGGCTAAAGACAAAACAAACCAAAGCCACTTTTAACTTGCTACTAAATGGTTGCCGGGCAACGTGATTGATTTTTAATAGATTATACATAACTGACATTTTTCTGTTTACATGCTGCAAAATTGATATGGAGCGTTCTTAAGGTGTTATAAGGTGCATAAATGTTAAAATAGGTCTTTTTAGCCTCTTGCTGGGTAATCTTCAATTCTTGGGTTCATGATAATTTCTTACACAAACATAAAGACAGACAGAGAGTAAAATAATAGTATTAACTATAACATTGTTATTATTATTTTTTTTTTCAGAAATATTAAAAATGTTCTTATGTATAAAAGTTAGCTAGAACAACTTGTGTGTTTTCATTGTTACCGGGCAATTTGTTACCATATTTTTTTAAGTTACAATTAATTAATAAATAAAGATGATTAAATTTATGAAGGTAAATATGTTGCAAAATGTGAGTGCTTGTAGAATAAAATGTGAGAATGTAGAAAAACGCCTGGTGATGACATATTTGTAAACTGATTTTGACTAATCTCATTTTGGTGATTTTTTTCCTGTACGGGTGGAAACATTTTCCAGCAAAAATGTTAGATTCAGTTTTATCCAGATTAATATGAGCATATTAATTCACGCATTAAACATTTACTAAAGTTTCTTATGAGCTATGAATAGACAAACAGAATGTGTGACACCATGATTAAGAGTCTCAGTACTGCTCAACTTTAACTTTAAGCACATAATTGTCTCAAATTTGTGAAATATAAGTCTTGAGGGACAGTATTCATGAAAAATCAGGATATTATTACAGCCCAGCTGGGGCCACTACTGATGCTAAGAGTCACCTGCTTGTGGCCTCACCAGTACTTTACAGCACTTAGTCTGTAGGGCTGAGGTAACAGCTATGACATCATTGTCTCCAGAAATGCTGGGGAGGTATAGTGCCACACAGTTGCCAGATTTTATAGCCCACATGAGTAGGAAATTACTTCATCCTCTCAGTTTTTGCACAGGGCCTGTTTACCACTTTTGCCCATGGGAGGCGGTCAGCAAGGGGCTGGCACATTCAATCACAACTCAAGAGGTTTAACATAATATAACACAGGAATTTACTGAGCTCCCCCAGTTCTTCTCACCTGTGTTTTTATTGCCGCACCTGGACACTATAGGAGCTTTGGGTTAGCAAAATATGAGTTTTTGCTCTATGTTTGTATTACATGAATCCGAACGTTCTTCGAGAAAGCGATGCAAAACTAGAACATAACATAAAGGCCAACTGTTGAGGCAGGTTGTATTTTTATGTGTTAATTGCTTTGTTCATAAGGCCATGATAATTGCCGCCAGCTGAGGCAAACAAATTAACACCATCATCAGCCAGCAAAGAGCAAAACATTTCACTTATCACGGAATCACTTACATTAGCCTTATATTAGCTGTATATAAAGATGTGCAGTGATATATTATAAATGGATTATAAAAAACAGAAACAACAACTACCCAGATTACATTAGAAAGTATGTCTTGAATTCATTATAAGAAACATTGTTGCTATAGTGCATCTAATTTTTAAAATATATTACTAATCTGATTTGATTTGACCCACCATTAGCACTGTGTGTATGTTTGTTTATTCATATTTAATTTTCTGACCATTAAGGAAATATATTTGGTGCTTGAATAATTCATAACTATATGATGTGATTTTTGTAGAATCCCCTACTTTTTATTTACATTTACATTTAGGTAAGTTGCATTCAATAACAACCTACTAAAATAATCTGAACCACCCTGGTTGTATGTTCACAAACAATTATTAGTGATTGATTATTGCTTGACTTACACTTTTCAAAGAAAGAGCGCTTCAATATGACATTTTATGAGTATTTTATGTGTAATCTTATGTGTGTTTTTCCAGCATACATTTACATGAGAATCACGAGAGATTAAATATGTTTATGTGTGGCTCATATTAAAGAAAGCGTGGGCTACTCCAGTGTAAGAAAAGCAATATCTGTAATATCTATGATCAGAATGACCAAGCATAGCATAAACTTTATTCCAACAGGGCTCACTGTTGAGGTGCACCCAAATTCAAGTACCCACATCAAAATTGATATACACAGTATATACACACATATGCATGCAGTAAATTCAGTTTTATAAGCAATAGCAAGACCATTTTGATGAGTATGCACTATAAAACAAATATTATCACACAGCTGAGAGGACTTAAAATAAAAAGCATTCAAGGATAACTCTATTTTTCTCTTCTCTATCTGAAGGAATGTTATTTATGTATTTTTGTGTACCTCAAAATGTAAATATTAATGCTTACCCCATATTAAAAAAACATACTATATGTATGTTTTGAAGATCTAAGAGGTTTTAGTTTTTACTGGATTACATTTATGTGGAGGTAATACTGAATACACAGGAATACATGAATATATTAATACTGCAGATGTATTCTAATGGATCTTGTAATGCATTTTTAACATATTACTGCATGTGTTTTAATAAAATAAAGAGCAGTATATATACACAGGAGCTAATAAAATGTAAATATGTAGAAATAACATGGAATTGCTTTACATTAAAAATGTCATTAAAATAAATGTCTTCTGACTATAAATATGAAGAGAAATGTTCAAAATATTTCTTATAAAAATGCGACAATAACCAAACCAATAATAGTATGCGACAATAACTAGTTGCTGTAATGTTGAGAGTACTAGGTAATATTTGCCTGTTATTTATTTGATATACATCCTAAGAACATAGCTTATAAAGGGAACTTAGAATTATTATCTATAAGTCACAGCTTATAGATCTAATGAATAGATTTTTCTTTGTCCACAAGATGAAAAAATAATTTAATTTGAATAATTAAAAAAAAAAAAAATAACTGTGACACAATAGATCTAGTCTTCTCAACATCTTCGCCGGACCATGAACGTGATCATGATTTTCTGGTTTGAGGCTGCTGATGGACTTTGCTTTTTTAATGTCTGTTTGAGTAAGAAAAGGGAAGGTCAGCAGTTGAGCGGGTTGTTGTTTTCTGGCCTGTGGGCAGGCTTTAGGAGCTTGAAAACCAGGGTGGTCTTACAGAACTATAGCAATAGTCTCTGATTTACTAACCACCCAACAAATGCCTCACAAAGCCATTCGTGTAACTTTGTACATTTTCTTTTGATAACTGAAATTCCATTTCATTTTCTTTGGCCATGAGCCTAAACACTGATGCTTACCTAATAAATATATGTTGCGCGGTTGGATGAGGAACATGGAAATTAGAACGTGTAACTTTAACTTTCATGATGAGGCTTCTGGACTTTCTCTCATGACCGGTCCCAGGAAAAGTTACTGTGTGGCTGCAAAAGCTTTATAATCTCTTTGTCAGTGATATAATTCCTTATGGTGCATTTTCATTATCATCTGCAGGAGGAGAGTTTGTTTGGGTTCATTTAATCACAAAAATAATCACAGTAGAAGAGATAGATCTTTTGGACAAGTATCTGAAATCGGCGGGATCTAAAACATTGTGAGTCACTACACTGACGAGTTATAGACAAATAAAGTCTTACACTGACCTGCTCATAAACATACACACTCACACAACCCCATCCTTACAAGTGCACACATTGTACATGCCCACTTTTAACCACCCAGTGGGAATGTGTTTTTCTAGATCATTTGAAGCTGAAATATTTGAGCTGCATGAGTCCTCTTATGAAGTTCTGCCAAGAAGGAGTTCAAAACTGCTGAGATCCTCAGACAACAACTCCAAAATTCCCAGAATTCACCCATTTCTGTTCCAGATAGTAATGGTTCACATGAAACAAAAAACGGTCAGACAAATTGACATTTATGTCACAGCTCTGCATGACGGAATAAAGATGATTTATTTAGGAGTGTTTCACTGCATATATTTATGAATTTATTTTGATAAACTGATATTTTGACAGTTCTCTGAAAGTTGATGTAGCTAATTCCCCTAAACCATAGAGCTTCAGTGTCTCTCAAAAATATGAAACATGCTCCCCTCCTTTACAACAAATGGCTCCGAGTATACTTGGATACAAAGGATTGTTGTTGTGAGGAAAACACACATGTCAGAAATATATGCTATACACTATACAGCAATGCACTGCTGGTCCAGATAATGACACAGCACCTATACTATCTCAGTGACTACTAATGCTTATTCAGTGTTTATACTGTAGTTATGTTGTTTATAAAAATAGATTATATTTGTTTCTCTTAGTTTCGGCGTCTCTGCCTCATGGGTTTCATGGTAAATAAAAAGCTGCGCCTGTTTTTATGGCGGATGGTCTTAGTGGTCAGCGTTATAGCTGCGGATTTGGATCTCCATCCAGCTAAGCATCATTTCATTTCATCTTTCCTCAGTCTCTCGTAGCAGACTTGACATCGAGCCAATGAGCTCCCCAGATATAACAAACTGTTTCAGCCATACCTAAAATCCAGAACTGTTTCTTAGTGACCAAGTATAAAAAAATAAAACATTATGATTGTTCACAATGCAGATTTTTTTATTATCTTCTGTAATGAAAATTCCACACCAATATTTGATATTTACAGTCAATAAATGCGCAGTATGCTGCCGTGTCACATATACAAGAGATGAATGCACCTTTGTTTGAAATGACAGCTTGGGAATACCTAAACTGTGACTCCCTCAAAAGTTCAGAGTATCGTTTTGCTGTGCGTTCCCTTCTGTGCAATTACAGTGCTCAAAGTGATTGAAAAACACCGGTCTAATGTCTCCTTTTTCAGGGCTGCCTTTATGCTGAACAGTAAATCTTTCTCAGCCGTTGGTCCATTTAACCAGATAAGGAGTTATTCCAGGCCTCACACAAGTCTGATGTCAGAGCCACTAATGACTTTGCTGGCTTGCCTTGTTTTCACATAGACATATCACAGGAAATAAACTGTTAAATGATCCTGCAAAGTACTGATATTTATAGGCTGGTATAGGCTGAAAATATATTTTTATAGCTTGGACATATGTGACCTTCAAATTTTGCACAAGGTGCAAAACCACTCTATTCATATATCTTTGAATATGAGAATGACTTTTTCCTGGAATTTATCCTTTTACATTATTTAGAGTTCAAGATGGATGTCCCCTAGAAACGCTACGGTGAGTTCAGAGAGGTTTCGTTTTGCGGGTCATGTTTTCAAACTGCAAAAACTGCGTAAACAAATGGTGAATAATGAGATTCAGATGTTTCTTTGTGCAGTTTATTGATTTCGTCATGTATGTCGAAATTGTCTGCTTAATCTGGTTTTTAAGATGAAGATTACTTAAAGCGTCGGTTCCTCATTATCCACACTCCAGTAGGGACAAGGGTGAGGGTTGAACAGTGAAAAACGCCTGTGTGAAACATGAGCTATGTTTAAGCTGTCGCCCAGTAAAGCCCGGGCTGTAAAGCGCGAGCCTCCCATGTTGATGGGCAGTTAAACACGTGGGGTCCCAAATCACTGTCAAATGAGCTTTGGTTTCAACCAAGCACCTGGGTTACAGGAGAGAAGACAGATGAAATCTTTAGAAATTGAAGTTCTTCTGCATTTCAAAAAAAATTCTGTTAACTTTTTTGTATGATGCTGTGACTAGTTTCACCAGATTCACATTTTCCCCTATCATTATTGTTTATGCTACGTTTTGAGCAAAAGTGTCAAGTGATCTGTTGTCATCTGGAAGTAAGCTATGAGAGTGATTTGGGCTGAAATAGGCCTTGTCACTGTTTTTTTCCAAGGAGGCCTCCCTCTCAAAAAAGTGCCTTTCTCAGCACCAGCTTGTCTGGCTGCACTTCCTGTCCCTTGGCTCTCCCATGCACATTGTTATTAGGTTCACCAAATGGCCCTGGTTCACCGGTGGTCCCCCCTAATAATTGCCACTGATGGACAGGTCTCGCTGCTTGTGGCCTTGGGCTTCACTAGACGTCAAGCGGGCTGGCCAAGCGTACTTCACTATAACGTTCACAAGAAAAAGCTTAACTGCTGTAACATGAGCACAGAATGAAATAGACTGTAATGACTTAAAACACATCTAATTAAGAGAAAATATTGTAGGGCACCTAGTTGCTTTGGGATACTGGGGTTGGTTTCTTTAAATGTGCTGTTGAGGGACGTCAAGGAAGAAAGGGTAATCTGATCCACAGAGTTAATATGGATAAGTAAAGACATGTTTACACCACAAATGAGGTCTGAATATTCTCAAGTGGACTTTGGTGAATTAGAGTTTCAGTGGTATAATGAGATGTATATACTTTTAAAATGTGATTTACACAAATCTCAAGCATGTGAAGCATGTGCCTAAATAGAAATATGATCTTAGTAATACTGAGACCAACAAACCGACTATAGCCTGTTGCCAAACTTTGGACCAGATACAATGAGTGGACAACAGTGATGACAGTGGGCATAGTTACAGGGGTGGTAGGGGTGATGTTGGTGATGACAACAGCAATGTAGATGATGAAGATGGTGATGACAATGATAATAATGTAGTGGTGTATGTCAGGGATTTTAAATTTTTTTTCTCGTCAGTCATTTTGTCAGTGATCGATCAGATTTTGACGTTTCTTCACATTCCAGTTAGTGACTGTTTACAAATGTAAAATCATAAACTCCCATTTAGTTAGCTTGCTGATCTTAGGTCTGCCAGCTTTCTATGTTCACACAATAGACAGTGTAAAAGACATAACTACTGTGATTTCATCCATTGGTTAGTGAAGTCCCATTTTAGAGAAGGCATTGAGCATTTTGTCATCATAATCTTCAACAAGGGGCGTGTCTGACTGTGAACATGGTCGGTGGCTAACGAGCATACGCCAGCTAATCCTTCTTTATATAGTATGACGATGTATGATGAAGATTTACAAAATGGACCAAATATTTTATTCAACATGGACCAAAAAAGCGAGTGACCGAGACCATATACTCAGCAGGAAAGTGTTTGTGAGGTCAAATCTTCTATACTCTGTAAGTCAAAACTATCGCCCCCAGGTGGCGATTACAAATAATGCAGGTTTAAGGCATTTCTACATTGGCTTTACTTTTCAGACCCGAAAGCTACTGTATGTTCATGTTTTATACTGTCAGGGATTCACAGTAATTGTGAAGTCATACAAGTCTTTGATTTTACACACTGCAATAAAAAGCAGACTTCTTATATAATTTTGCTGTTTAAAAAACATGTTCTGAAGGTAATTTATCCGCAGCTAGCATATACTGAGCGCAAAGGAAAAGACTCAACCTCTGAGTTCTTTATGTTGTATAAAATAGGAGTGCTTTGCATGCTATGCAATGTTATGATCTTAAATGTGTAGAAGATGGTTACATATATGACATAATGCTAACAGACATTCTAAACAGTGTAAGCAATGGGTCAGATTATAATTAGTAGGAGCGGAAATAAATAATGCAGTATGACTTCCTGGGTGATGTACTGACCATGGTATATGATGGTGTATAACGTACACACAAACATTTTTAGTCACTAGAAGGACACACAGGGTGTTTCAATCGCAAAGCTAATGCTAGCTAACAGCATCAGACCAGGTAGTGAAATTGAAGAGCTCGTGTGTTGTGTGGTGCTCATGGATGTTGACTTTTCTCTTCATTGGAGAAAAAATTTAAACAAACTTAACTTTTTCTGTATTAAGAGGGTGAACAGATAGAAAATATTTGCAAAGCTAGCTAGAAGGATGTTTTTGGTCACATTTGATTATCCTTTCTAGTGAGTACACAACTTGGAGTGTGAATTTGAAACAACACAAGCAGAAGATTTCAGTTATTTAATTTCTGCTCATGCTTATTATAATATGATTTGTCCCTTCCACTGTTAGCATCGTGTCATTTGATTCATTCTGTACACTTTGTGTATTATAGCTTTTACTTATGTTCTGCAATAAAACGGCACCACCATACAAACCTAGTGTTTCGCAGGAATTCCTCATATTACAGAAACACAAATACATCCCTTAAATATGCAGAGAAATTCAAAGGCCCGCTATGACCGGATAGTCACAGGGGTTTACTGAACATTCGGTTTTATAAATAATGGACTAATGGTTTTTCAGAGCAAGTAGTCTCACAAAAATTAAAAACAGATAAGGTGTCAAGCTACATTTTAATGAGTGTCTTTAAAATAGATCCCTAAAAAAGGCCCCCAAAGGATCCCCTAAGTATCAGTGTGCTGCCCACTTCCATTGTACCCCAACGTTAACAGTGCAAACCACCACAATCCAAACAATACTTAAGAAACAGAATAAACAGAAAAAAACAAATAATTAAAAAAAAAAAAGTTTTCTATTTTAAAAGCACATTTCTTGTAATATTAGCAATTATATGGCTATGAAAAAAGATCTTGCTTAAAATATGTTCTTAGGGGTTGCCAAGCTGAATTCCTCATTCCCCATGGGTGCACTGAAAGTGGCCGTCTCTGGCCTCTGTGAAGGAAAGGATAGGGAGGCAGATATGAGTCTGCGGTACTCAAACGCCCCAGCCTCGACCTCACAAACAGACCAGCCTCATTGGAGTCTTGGCAAAAGCTTAAAACTATTTTTTTCTGGCTACTGGGAAGTGTTTAAAGACTTATGACAGCATGAATACTTCTGGCTACTACACAAAGTTTATCACGAAACAATTCAGGTTGTGGTCACTGAGTCATACTTCATCTTTTAATTGTGATCTCCTTAGATTCTCGGGTTGTATTCTCAACCAGTCAAGCATTATCACTTTATCTTAGCAATGCTGCAGAAGCTGAAAGATGTAAGCAGTGACATGCTTGTTCTCTCTAGTGAGGGTATTTCCTGTTTCCCATAAATCCTTAGTTCATTCACCAACTAATGTCTGGCCAGCATGAAAGAAAAAGGGATTAAATTTGACATTTCTTTTCTTGCAAAAATAGGTCAGTTTTAAGTTTACAAAAAACCCAACAACTTTTGAATAAAAATAAAATACAGAACTTACCCCAAAGTACCCCAAAAGTAAAATACTTACAGTACTATTTTCTTTATTGTTGATTATTTTTTCTTTCTTTTAAAGCTGCCAGTTGCTCTGACTACTACTATTAATTTTTATCTACTAAAAACTTACATCATAAATTAATAAATATATTATAAATGAGTGTGCAATAACTAATAATCAAAGTAATAATAGCTGTTATCTTGAATCTCATTAACCAACTGAACAGCCACTATCAGCTATGATCAGTCACACATTTGTCATTGTAATCAGTTATAATCAGAACAACATGGATTATGTAGACGGCATTTAGCAGTCCTGTAGTTGATCACTTAAAAGTGCAGATCAACTCTTTAAGCAAATATCACAGTAAATTAGCAAATGTAAAGGACACATTTTAGCTAAAGTCATGATCATTTCCCAATCATTAGCTTCTAGTTTGTTTGTTTAATAATATAATAAATAACATATGATAGTATTAATACCATGAACATTAACTCAAAAACACGAGTCTTTCCCTCATTTGTCAGACTTTAGATGTGTGGTGTAATGAGGATGATAACATTCGATTACTGGCCTAAAAAGTGATGCCGACAATTGAATCACCGAGTTTCAATGCAAGTCGTGCTATAAAAAACACCACCTCTTCAGTTCCAACTAACTCTTCAGATACAGTGAATAAGCTTTCCTCTTTAGTCAAAGAAGGGCAAATGCAAATGTTAGAATGAGCAGGCATGCGTGTGGGGGTGGAGCCCTGTACAAACAATGACGTGTCGAGGTATTTTAAGAATTGATGTCTAGACGATATTGCTAAAAAGGCCTATTAACTACAGCCGACTGCAGAACTCCAAAGCCATTTACTGGTAGTAGTCAGGAGATGGTCAGTGGCAGTAACTGATTCAAGAAAATAATCTTTTACGATGGAAGATTCAGGTTTTTTTTTTTCAAAGCCAGCGTCACAATGAACGAGCATTTAATACCACACTGATGAAAATTTTAATTTTCATTTGTTTTTACATGACAAAAGGTTCAGTGGGATTTTTAATTTAATGCTTTAAAATCCAATAATCTTTACAAATAAACAACAGGAATATACGCACATGCACGCACTCACATGCACGCATGCACACACACATCTAAGCAAGAACTTCCAAGTTCTCAACAGTCTGATGGTGTAAAGGTTGACTGTAATAAAGTTCTTATCAGAAGGAAGCATGTTGATGCACACAGCAACAGGGGCTCATAAAAACCCAGCCACACTAAGGTATCTTCCCCACATGTCATGAGAGCGGCTCAGTCCATGCTATAAGCTCAGTCACACAGGCAAACACAAACACACAGCGATCAAATTCCACAACACTGCTGCTCACTTGTGGCTAATTGATGCATGTGTTAGATAATAAAAAGAACATCCTTTTTACATACTCCTAATGCTGTCCAGCAAAGAGGCCAGGGGGAAGAGAGCAAGGGGGGAGGGATGTGCTTTCCTGTGTTTTGCTGAGTTCAGATGACTGTCATGATTAAGTCAAATGAGCAGGGGAAGATTTACAGTCCCCCTCTGTGAGGAGATAAGGCAAGAGGAGTCACTCTGACTGACAGCACATGCCTGGGAGGGAACATAACCCACCTGATGGAGAGAGGTTTTCAACTTTCTTAATCTCTCCCTCTTCCTTCATTACATTCATCATCCCTCTCTCTCTCTCTCTCTCTCTCTCCTTTTTGAGTGCTTGACAGCTCACTAACGGTAAAAACGCCCAAAGGCAACCCTCGAGTCGAAAACGCATCACACTGCCTCCGCCTAACCAGTCTTTACTCACCTTTGCACACCTTTTTTGCTCAATTTCAAAGTCAGTGTCTCTCCCTTCTCAGTGTAACAGTGCTGTTTCTGTGTCCGCCCCCACCAGTCCCCTTAAACACATCCCCTCAGCTCTCCCCTTTCCTCAGTCTGAAATAAATCAATGCTGGTTGGAGCTCAGTTGTAATAAATCAGGTCTTGTCCTGGACTGGAGCCTGCCCAGTCAGCCTGTCACTGCCTGGCCTTCACTCAGGATTAATTAAAGGCCTGATATAAAGCCCAGATGTGCTGGAGCAAGAGAGCCCTGAACCCCTTAGACCAGTTAAGGGCTCGTTCTCTGCCTGCACACACATGCATACAAGCATGCAGTGTATATCAACATCTGTACACACAGGGCAACACGCATGCATCTTTTTAGACACACTGCTATTTGCAAATTCATAGAGGCATGAACAAAGGTCTGCACATGTCTGTGGCCTTCTTGTAATTGTGATATAATGACAGTGAGCTCATCATTACTTTCTGTCCCTCCCATGTTCCCAGTAATACTCCAAGTAGAGGCAGGAATAGAGGTGGAGCCACAGTGATGTATTTGTAGTGTGTTTCGGTCCACTTACAGTAGGTATATCTGTGCAAAGCATTTTTACTGACAGATGTTGAGGCAGTAAAAGTCCTCTGCAGGGGGCTCCATGTGCTCATGGTTCAATTGAAAATAAAACAAAGCACAAGAGTAGGTACAGTAGTAATATAGGATGGTTATTTTTCAGCATCTTGTCTGTTTAGTCTGTATAAACAATGTGAAATGATGAGCAGCTGGAGCCATTTTGTGGTTTTATTGGGCAAAAAAAAAAAATCCTCCAAGTAGAAATAAATTTGTGTCAATACACAATTGCTAACGATAAGTATAAAGATGTTAAATATGCACTTAGTAAAAAATATCTTCATTAAACTAAATTTCTTGAAGAATATGCTGTGTTGCTGTGGAAATCTGCATCCTGGTAATACACACAGGAGTTTAGACCAGCTGACTGTCAGCAGTTTTTTGTTCCTACTACAGTAAACTGACAAAAAACCAATAGAGCATAAAACATAGCATAACTATAGAACTACAGAACGTAGAAAGTACAGTAGTCTAGTATTTTTCCAATATGTTTAAATGACTGAACTAAACTTTCCTTAACTGAGAGAAAACCCTGAAATGGTAACTTTGTTTACTTCATTTTTTTTTGTCGAATTTTAAACTTATTCTATCTTGGCAATGACAACACATCTATATATCTGACTTTTTATCTTTACTACATGTCTCATGGTGGTTGACAGGGTGGTGTTGCTAGCGGGTGGGGTTATTCTGCCTTGTAAGGTCAAGGGTTGCAAGGCATACTTTATTGCATGATGACTGAGAGGGGGATTAGATGAGTAAGATATCACTCTGTTTTCTGGTCACGGCTGAGCAAGGTTAACTCACAGTGGCCCTGGGGCTTGCGCTGAGAGGAAAGGAGGGGGGTGAGCGAGGGTATCGTGAGGGCAAGGGTGGCTTGAGGGACTATTGGGCTGATTCCCGATAGCCGCAGTGCGGTTTGGCCTTCCCGCTCCATGGCAAATGCTCACACAGGAAATTAGAAGTCTGTGCTTCCCTTTTTCACACGAGCTCTTCTTGCACACAGCCGCTTTCTTTTATTTTTGCAGATTATTTTGACACGGACAATGCTCAAAAGGTCATTTTGACAAAATTAGCATATGCTGTTTCATTTTAACCCCCCCCCCCCCAAAAAAAATAAATATTATATATATATATATATATCCATGGTGTTTTATTGAAAGTCCCCACTGTGGAGTTATTTTCCAGCATTTATTTATTTATGCAATCACATGAATGCCAGCAAAATCTTTGTCCTGCTCGACAGTTCAAACAACAGCACAGCTAATTTATTTGTCTCGGCTGTGGGATGTCTGCACCCGTAACACATTTACAGTTTAAAGTTCAGAACATATAAATGACGATCCTCTTCATATCACTGCTTTCAGAGGCCAGTCTGAAGATGTGGGGCCCACGCAGTCAGAGATCATGGCTTAAACAGATTGAGGCCATTTTCGTGTGTCAGATATGATATAGCCGCTTGGTGCCTAATGGGGCTGGAAAAAGAGGTAAACATGTCCTCGACCCTGTGAATTCCATTACATAAAGACGTTGATTTGCACCGCTGGGTACACCAACTGCAACGATGGAACTAAACTTCCCAGATAATCTCTAAAACTTGAAACACAGAGGCCACAGAACTCAATGAAAAAAAACTCAGCTTTGACAAATAAACAAACTACACAGTCTTTAAATGGGTGCTATAACACAACATTAACATGTTGCAGTGTATTATCAGACAATCAACAAATGATTCTCCAAAGTGCTCTCACTTAGACCTCAAGATACAATCAACACCCAGGATGAATGCAACTTAGTATTCAGGCGTTAAAGCAGGAAGAAAAATAAACCCAGAGAGTAATTGCTGATATGTTCCTAATGTGCCCCCTCACCCTTGCCTCCCCCTTTCTCTGTACCTCCTGCTGATAGGCCACCCCTGATGGCTGTCACACCTGGTGTTGAAGACAGTAGGGTGTATTTTATCTGCTCAGGGCCCTTTGGGGGGCTATTCGTCTTCCTCCAGACTGGTGTTGGGAGGTCAGGGACAATCCCTCTGTTTATCCCGCTGTCCGTCAAGGCAGCTCGCATCCCTGGGGTTTCTTTTGCATCTCCCCCATGAAAGTGAGGCACACTCGCACCGCTGAGCTGGAATGTTCAAGTAGGGCAATCAAGCTGCTTGACACTAAATTCGCCCATACAGGAATGATGTTTTGAAATCTACTAAATATCTAGACATGCAGCGCACTGCAATTTCCATCAATGTGTTTTATGACTCAAGCAAAACCTTTAAGAAATATACAACCTGACATAGTGTCCGGGTGAGCGCCATTTTTTTTCTTCAAAAATCATTTTCTTGAGGTACACTAACATGACTATATTTGTGTTTGTCTTTTCTATACACTCCTGCAAAATAGTTAACTTGGCATTGTTTAGATGTGGAGTGTGCCCAGTGGCCAGCAAAAGCACTGTTTATCTACTCTGCGTTGCACTACTGCTTCTGCCTGCACACGTGTGTCTGGGATTCTGGGATAGGTCCCCTGGGCAGATGGACCACACATGTGGAGAATGTGAACTCGGCACTCAAACTAGTTTCTCCAAAAAGGGGGGGGGGGGAAAGTAGAAATTGTAGTGACTGGTATAAGGTGACAAAAATGCTTGAAATGAGTGAGTGTGACACAAAATGCAATTAGAAATATGCTAATATTTATGTGCACAGACTTACATTTGTGGTGGTACAATAAGTAATTCTTCTGCATTTCAAATTACATCACACACAGATGAGGTAATGTCTTGCTTTGGCAGTTTTCAGCTGCATATCGGGCTATCTCGAGCCACATATTTCTCTCCCAGTGAACCATTTTCAGCCGCACAAAATAAATCTAGCAACTACAGGCTTAACTACACATTAATTAAACAATGTTTTATCTTCTATTGCTTTTGCTATCAAGTTGAACGACACACATTTTGAAATGTTCAAAGTTAGAAAGAGGGTGAGAAAAAAAAGAAGCAGGAGGGAGGGAAGGAGAAAATGAGTGAAATAGTGAGGGGAGCGGTGTGTGAGTGTGGAAGGTGAAATTTGACTCACAAGCTTGCACTCTTGCCTCTCTCTCTGGGACTTCTCTACTTGGCTTTGACTTAATTGCGTCCCCGATATAAACAAGGGGGTTAGTGTGAGAGCAGACCAGCAGCTGAGGGGCTCTCACAGAGGGCCAGACTGGGGATTGAGTTCAGAAGGAAGGAAGGACTTAACGCAGAAACTGATATAAAATATGCAAGGGAGTGAAAAGGAGAGAGACATGGACAGAGGATTAAAGATGCGGGGAAGAAATGATAGCTCCTTAACGCAGCAGAGATGACAAAATTAGAACGTGACAGAAATGTGCCAGCTTTCATATCTCACCATATTTTGCATCAAAGCTTGACTGGCGTATCAAGTGGTAATGCTGCCCTGTAATGCCAGAACCGGAGCATCAGACAGTAGCCCTTCTGGCTCCAGCACAGTTAAGGCTGCCCTTCTGAACATCTCTTTCACAGATACTCTCTACTGATCGATTAGTTCCAGCCCTTTCAAGCAGACAGCTAAGGATTGTATTCCATTTTAAGTGATCCCTACTCAGAGTCTTAAGCCCACCAGACCCAGGCAGATGCTGCTGAGGTGCACCTCTGGATTAAGCCCCTAAACTAACAAAATAACTGAGGTAACAACCACATACAGTATACTTTACAGTAGTAGCTCCAAATACATTAGGTCCATATAAATGGTGGCTCTGGATGGATAAATCCCATTAGAACTCGGCTATAGGAGAATATTGTCTTTTGGAAAATATGCTTTAATAGCAAAATCGTTGCCTTGCACACTTGAATTTGGAACAGTAGTTAAACATTTTGGGAAGCATGCTTAATTGCTTGCTTTCCAGAATTCTGCTGAGAATATCACTACAGCTTGAATATATTTATTATAAATACAATGAAGATGGGTAAGAGGTAGAACAGATTTGAACAAATCTATTCAAATGCATCAACGCTGGGGCACCAGGAAATCTAAAACCTATATTCCATATATTGGTAGTTAGAGAAAGAAAAGAATAGGTCCTCAGTGTGTATCTGCTACTTATGGACATTTGGGCAAGAACCTTGAGTTAAAACACTGAATAAAGCCTGCTAAAGTAGCTGTGAAGTTAGTGCAGGATCCACACTGTAGTTCTGGTGGCTTAACAGCAAGTTGATAACATAATTAATAAAAGCCAAATTAAACAAACTAAATGAGAAAAGAAGGGAGAGTTCCTAGACAAGGCATGAACCACAATACCTTGGCTGTTTTGTGTTTTACACCACTGCAATATGTGAACTTTGTCAGTCTTTTAAACAGTAGAGGGGTTTTATTAGGGTTAAGCTTAGCCAACAAAAGTGCCATGGTGTTGTACAGCCAGTGTTGGGAAGGTTCCATTACAGAATACAGAATACATGCCCCAAAATGTATTCTGTAATGTATTCCGTTACGTTACTCAATGACAGTAACGTATTCTGAATACTTTGGATTACTTAATATATTATCATGCTTTTTACAACAACGTGAATGTACTATTGCTGTGTGATTTATTACTATTACTGAAGGTCCGCGACTCCGAACTGTAGTAAAGGGACCTCTGACTAAAACGGCGGGGTCCCTGTCGGCTCGTAGCCGAAAAATAGCTTTACTTTGTTGTGTGGGTCAACTTTTCTTGCGACAGACAGAGAGAGGCGTTGAAAGACTGCTCCAACGGAACTTATTGTTTTCGGAGGAAAACACAAACACGGTGTACAGTCGAGTCTTAATAGCTTACTTACAACTGGGCTCGTCAGGCACTCTTCTTGGCTGAAGTGGTTATTATTATATTTACATGCTTCCAGCTCCCGTTTTTCCTCGATGACAACTCGTACCTTTCCACTCCCCTTTTTCTCTCTCCCTCCTCGCGCTCATAGACCCATAACGTGTATGGCAGTCCATTCTCCCTGCAGCACGGACTACACTGCCCATGATGCTACATTCTTTAGAGCTATGCTTGTAGCATTCTGCCTGTTAGCTTAGCACAACAACAACAACAACAACGAAAAGGCGCTCTCTCACCCAGGAAACACACAGTCGCAGAGAGAGAGAGAGCGTCGCCCTGTAACCATGGCAACCGTAACGCTGCCGCCTGGATCAACAGAACGTAGCTGTCAAACAAAACCCAAACAGTCCTGACCCGCGACAAAATGAAACAGGAAAGTACCGCAGTGTAATCCATTTATTTCAACAAAGTAACTGTATTCTGAATACCACCCTTTTAAACGGTAACTGTAACGGAATACAGTTACTCATATTTTGTATTTTAAATACGTAACGGCGGTACATGTATTCCGTTACTCCCCAACACTGTGTACAGCAATGCTAACGGATGCAGTCTGCATATGTCATGCACACCAGTGTCTTTGATAAAAGGGTGGTGTAAAGGTGAGGTAGCTTCATACTTCCTTCCAAGCCTTCAGCATGAACACCAATGCATATGTTTCCAGAATTTTAGATATATCGTTTATATATTTTTTATATTACATTGTTACCAACAGCAACAGAAAGATAAGCAGCACCTTTGAACTTTGTCTTGTGGATCGTTAATCTGCGCCACAACCAATGACTGCAGCACAGTCAGAGCTGTTGTCGTTGGGTGAAATATAAGGGTGAAATAAGGGTGAAATATTCTATTCACTCATTTTTGCTGGAAAGATAATAGGCTTTCAAAAATGCTGCACTAGAAGTGGGTATTGTTAATACAAAAATACAGGAATTAATAAGTACTGTGTGCTGTGTTTTTAGTCATAGAAACAAAAAACCCTCAAAAACAGTACAACCTTTATAAAACTCAGTACCATGTGTCAGTCAGAGTGATTAATTGCTACTGATTGGTATAATTTTCTGATGAATACTGTATTTTCCCATTTATTGCTCTGTAAGAAGTGGGCTATGAGAGTTCCCAGGAAATTGGTGTTTGACATGGTGTGCTATGAGAGCCATGTTGTCCTTTAAACTGGGACAAATTGTGTCTTGGGCAGCTGCCAGGGTGTAAAATGCCCAATTTCGGCCCCAGCTATTTAGAGGCAATCATCCACGAGGTCAGGCCAGTCTCAGCACTTCATTTCTCATCTATTTTGCTTCCACCCATGACAACTAAATGACGGCTGACACCGACTCACACGATTTTGTACTCACACGAATTTGTACTGGCTAAAAATTTGTGTGTGTCCCACAGCCATGACCCCTCGGCTCATGTCCTGCAGGGGATAAAGGACTGGGTCAAACATATGACTTCATGAAGTCATGGAGTTTAGCAGTGACCGAGCTGTGATTTTTATGTGTGTGTGTGTGTGTGTGTGTGTGTGTGTGTGTGTGTGTGTGTGTGTGTGTGTGTGTGTGTGTGTGTGTGAGTGAGTGAGTGGGAGAGAGAGAGAGAGAGAGAGAGAGAATGTTTATTTTTAAAATGTAAAAAATTAGGAGTTTTGCCAAGACATCTTTTTGTTAATCAGATTTAGCATCTGGATGCCATACTGTTTCAAATTAGATTGTCTCTCTACTCAGAACATTTACAAAATTCGCCAGTGGGACTGTTTCTAAAAGAATATTTACATGCATTTACATGCAAAATAAAGTTAGCAACCCAGAGTTCCTCTGTTGCCGAGAGTACATCCTCTACCAAAGTCAATATCAATGCCTTACCTCAAAATTTAAAAACAGAATTCAAATCCAAATTTTAATGGATTCTGCTCCACCCGTCCTCCTGATTTCATGAATTTCAGCTTAATGAATAAGCAATCAGTAATGATCCTTCACACAGGAGTTCTAGTAGGACTGAAAACTGAACTAGGGGAACTGCTGCTGTGTAAAGACAAATAGAAAAAGGAGTTGGGATCTGTCACATACATACTGATAAATGCACATACTCACCACGAACTGCAAGGTTAAGGAGCTTAGAACATGTCGAGTCAGTTTTATTCATTGCCCAATATCAGAAATCATAAGTATGTCTCGAGTGGCTTTCTAATCTGCACTGCGTACACTGCCCTGTTACCTTAAAGACTCTGTCCTAAGTGCTCCCTGCTGAGAGTAAGGTAAAAACAGATGTTGGTTTCTCATAGATTTTGAGCAACCGGTACCTTTTACATCAACCCTGCCTGGGCAGTCATGCATTTACAGTAGGTAGTTGTAACAGTTCAACATAAATGCTCAGTGGCTTTAAAATGTCCTCATGTTCGTGATTGTGAGTTTCATATGCAATAAACTAATGTCTTTAATTTCCTTCCAAGGTCACACTGGTGAAAAGTATTTTTTACTATTGATTATAAAGGAGTTGATTGTATTATAAAAGACAGTTTTTTTTACATTTGTTTCATTTCTTTTCTGATTGAGGTCATTAGAAACCTCAAAATTAGTAACAGCGGGGGGAAGGGTTACCATCACCTACACACCACCCTTCTGTTTGAATTACTGCTAATGTCTAAAGGCATTGTGTCTTACAAATGCTTTATTTGACACTAAATGAAAAAAAAAAATCATTGAAAGACTGGAATTGGAGTCACCTTTTAAATGGAAATTCCAGCAAGTTTAATGGTAGGCCCTTGGTGGAGGTGAAGTAGATTATTATCCATCTTTATTCGCTGTTCTCTTCTTTTGTCTTTGGAGTCTTTGGGAATTCCAAGAACTCTGTATTAGAAGGTTGGGAAATCTGGCATATGATTGGAGACTGACTCTTTCTTTTTACACATGAACCTCAGCCCTGAAACTTTCTTGACATTACCCAACAGAGTGGTATGCAAGGCAAATGTTATCTTACTTGTCCCTTGCAACAAAGCTGTGTGATTGCCAATTGCAAATGATGTAGGCGAATTCACAGCAACTAGGCATCATATTTCCTGACTCTTGCATGCTCTACCTCGGCAGGTCCGCTGCCTAAACCAAGCACAGTATTTCCAGTTGTAAGAATATGTCTGAATCTCTGTCATTATCGGCTTTATGAACTCCTGACTGCAATGGTTTACCCAGAGTTTTACTCAGGTACTGTCAGTGTGATACTGAATGGCCAGCTACTCATTGGCCATTACGGTCAGACAGTAGCATAAAATCACCTCATTAAAAGAAAGCTAAATATTGACAAAAGGTTTAGGCTTGGCTGACTGAAAGTCAAAATTTAACACGTGTGGGCTGCATTAAAACATTCAGAAGCTATTTGCAATTTTTGTGATTTTTCAATCAGGCTATAAAATCACCATTGCTTTTTTTTTATCCGCTTTTTCTGTCTCTTTAGTATCACAGATGACTGGAAAACAGTTGACCCCCATCTCATGTTGATTATTTAGCTATGCCTTCCTTCAACTCTGCACTTCACTCCCCTCACTGACCACCTCCGTTCCCCCAAAGACCGCTATCCCCCAGTCAGATTTACTGCAAAATATGTGTGTTCCACCATATTTGTGAAATTCCCCATGTGTCAACCTCCAGCTCCCCTAAGCAGGGCTTTGAACCTGCCCACGAGCTTGAGAGCGCACATAAATTCACCACACTTGATGCAGAGGAGTAGACTGTCTTTACATAGGAGTCTAATTGCTGAACTTTGCCACAGCTGAGTTTGCGGAGCTGAATGATTTGTCAAAATTCCTCTCTCTTAGTAATAAATTAGCCTGCCAACTTGGTCAGCCAGTTAACATTTTAAATAAATAATGACTCTTATTTGGATTGTCTTGGTTCTCTCTCCCTTTTTAAAGGAATAACTACAGAAAGGTTACTTGGCAACTGAGCAATGTTTTGACATTTTCAACCCTCGCTATTAATATCATAATAAACGTGCAGGGAAGAACTGTCATGAAACACAAAGCAAAACTCTAAATCTATCGTAGTGATTCTGCAAAAATATATAACCTGCATCACATATATGCCTGGAAAAGCGAACACTTTCATGAAAAATAATTACATCTGGAACATAATGTTGTGATGAGTTTCATGACCACCTAGTTTGTGCGACTATGAATTAGCCTGTTCTGGAAAATTGTGGGAAAAAGTGAGTGTACTGTCCTATCAGAAGCCAAAATGAGTGTTTACTTTGACTTTGAGTTCACCTTGCACTTGGATTGACCCTCCACCAAACTGACTTCATTGGCTCACACTTGCTCTTCTTTTTTTGCTCATTTCCATCTTGTCTGTCCCCACTTAGTCAGCTTTTCAAGCTTCTCTGTGAATTTTCATAATTCTCTCATTTACTGCACTGGTAAAGCCCAAGCTATAAATCTGCAGTGAAGCATGTTACCTGACAGCAAAGTAATATTTACTCAACTACTGTACTTAAGTATTAAAGTTTGCCGCTTGCCCTTTAACACATTCTTCATGGATTTATTGTAGCTTTAACTCATCTACATTTATTTAGTGGCTTTAGTAACAATATTTCAAAATGCTATATAACATGTATTAGTATTTTCTAGGATTTTAGTATAATTACAAAAGTAGGACATTTACTCATAATTAACTATATTTCTAAGAATAACTCCTGGCATCCTGGGACGCAAGTAAAAGATCCAAATCCCATATGCAAGACTGCAAATAATATTTTCCTCGGTTTTTAAAAGTTTATTAAGACTTAATCAGTAACAAAGGGGGCCATGGTTAAGACATTCTTTAATTAAGTACAGATACTGGAGTTAAAAAATACTCCAGTAAAAGTGAAAAAGTGCAGGCTTTTCTTATTCAGAGTAAGAAAGTAAAAGTCACACTTTGGAGGATGTTTCTACCACCTATTTTTGGATAAAGCTAACTGACACTTGTTTCTATATTATTGTAATAATGAAATAATATTAATAAAATGGGAATACAAACTTTAGTCTAATTTTCACTTCTAGCTGTATCAGCTTTAATCAGAAAAAAAATAGCTCTGTTTTCTGTTGCCTACATTGTAGAGGGTGACTTTGCCTCTAAACAGGAAAATTAGTACAGATTAAAGTGGGATTCAGCAGGAGGGGGAACCTAAAATCTATTGTAGTGGCTCAGTGTGGGGAAAAGAATCACAACTCATAATTTCTATTGAGAGCTTAGGTAGATTTTCATGAGTTGTTCCGGCTGATTTCCATCCTCTACACTGACACTACACTGCTTATGCTGTTGTTATAGCCTACAGTATACAGTTGGTATGAAGGTGGAATTCACTGTCAGCATAATCAGCTAAAATTCCTAATAATCTATGCTACACTTTATGTAACCATGAGCCCCACAGCTACTGTGCACCAGTCCAACACACTGTTGTTTACTTTAAATGCATCACAGTACAGAAAACTAACCAGCTTATCCTGTGCTAACCTGCATAGGATTGCAATCCTTACCTTTAAGTCTAACCTCTCTACCTTTTCTCCAGTCTATCTCCATCTCTGAGTGAAGTTAGCTCTTTTTCTTTTCTCTCCCTG
Source organism: Maylandia zebra (assembly GCF_041146795.1). NCBI lineage: Eukaryota > Metazoa > Chordata > Actinopteri > Cichliformes > Cichlidae > Maylandia > Maylandia zebra. The sequence goes on from NC_135184.1 coordinate 17,082,886, forward strand.
TAAAATACAGCAGCTGGACCTTTAGCTAGCAGCACACTAAACGGCAAACTGCGCACAAACAGTTTGTGTGTTTGCTGATGTTTGTTGAGCTGATGAAAAACCTGCATTAGAAATGACCTGCCACAACATGTTACTCCCCTTAAGCTTGCTCGTCTTTTGTAGACTTGGTAGATGCTGCATTACCGCAACTGTAACTTATGACACCTGCATTCGTTCCAGTGCTGTGCCAAAAAATGGTTTTGCATCTTTCATCTCTTTTTATGCAACATCCCCTCATGATGAATTCACAAACAGGATTGCCTCTCATGGGTTACTGATTAGACTCAAATTGGGTTGATGTGTGAAGGCCAGTGTTGGGTAAGTTACTTTAAAATAGTAACTTAGTTACATTACTAGTTACTTTTCTCAAAAGTAACTCAGTTACTTCAAGTTACTCGTTACTTTCAAAGTAACTATTTACTAGGGAAAGTAACTTTGGTTTTACTCAGAATTCTCTTGTTAATGTGGTTCTTCCATAACTTTGCCAATCTTCTAGCTTGCTTACTTGCCACAAGTGCACTGTGCCACCTACCAATAGAAAGGAAAAGATAATGTGCATATTTCCACGAGAGAAATCCCACGCCTGGACCGTCATTGACTGCTGCCATGATTCTAGCCTACGTCACAGCGTCATGTGCGCCTTTTACATCCAACACAAAAGCTGCAGTCGTGGTGCTTTCGATTGTACTCAGAACTCGGAAATTCTGCCTTCTGAATAGGAAGATGTAGGTAACACCAGACTGCAGATGAGCTGCATACAGGGCTGGACTGGGACAGAAAATTGGCCCGGACATTTTGACTAGAGACTGGCCCACCATTATAGGAAAAATCATAAAGCCTTTGAATGAAAATAAACACTGTTGTGACAGTGATGTACACTGTCTGATGGTATATATGCATCAATCAATCAATCAATCGTTTGTTGTAAGATTCAGATAATTATTTTTTAAAAGCTAGACATTTTAAATGAGAATAAGAAAGAAAAGTATTTCTTTGTGCCCCCCATTCCCAGTTAATGCCCTACATGCCCCCCTGGCAACACTTTGCTAGATCCGCACCTGCACAGTTACCAGCTGTCAGCTACCTAAAAAAGGATCCTGGTGTTATTTGTCTCTCAGAAACAGTTCATAACTTCCCTTCAACTCATTCATGTCACCTAAAAGGTAAACCTGTTTCTCCATCACCTGTTCAGCTCTGATGATCCAGTAAGGACATCCTGGTTTCATCTTCATGTTTCCCTCTCACCAGATAACCAAACCATATCATGACCAGCAGCTTTTTTGCAGCTGTGGCTCCAGCAAACATCAGCTGATACTAGAAATTAATATTAAATAAATTCTAACAACAGCTGATCAAGCTTAAACGTGCTGCTGTTGTTTAGCGCGACATCCGCTGGTTTCCTCTTTCGGCGCAAAGTGAGCAATAAACAAACAAGAGAGCCGATCAGCTGATCATTGATCAGTTTTCATGACTGAAGTAGAAACGGGAGAGGGAGGGGAGAGAATGAGAGAAGAAGAGGCAGCTGTGCAGCAAAGACACAGAATAACTCCAGCTTTGTGCCTTTTTCATTGTAGCTGAATTACGGGACAAACTGTTCCTTTTCACCTCAATAAGAAACGCGTAATATTTTCTCTGAATACCAGACGGGACGGTTGGCAACTCTAATAACTTATGAACAAAATAAAGTTTAACATCGTTAACATCATAGCACCACCCAGCTGTATAGAAACTCCGTCATGCTAGCTAGCACGCAGTACGGAAAAAGTCAAAATAAACTCTACCTAAACTTGGTTTATATCTTACCCAGAGAGACTGCAGGTCATAACTTCTTACCTGAAGTTCAGTTCACACTTGGACCGGCGGCCGCCTCGGGTCTCTTTTCCTGCTGGCCTCACCACTTGCTAATGTTACTGAATCTGTGGAAGCTCCGCGATAGCCACCACACGAAGTAACGAGTAACGACCCTATCTAAATCCCAGTAACGACTAACGCGTTCCTGATTTTGGCATAATAACTAGTTACCGTGCTCGTTACCACAATAATAACGTAGTTACTGTAACGCGTTACTTAATAACGCGTTAGTCCCAACACTGGTGAAGGCCTGCAGTGATGTGAAATTATAACTCCCCTCAAATGTATCAGACCAAAAGTAACGAGCCTGGTTTGAAAATGTAAGGAGTAGAAAGTACACATATTTGTTTAAAAATGTAGGGAGTAAAAGTAAAAATTTGTCGGAAAAATACATGCTGAAGCAGAGAACAGATACCTGAAAGTTCTACGTAAGTGCAGTTGAAAATAAATGTATGCACATTTTGAACTTTCCCGGCTGTGTAGGTTCTCATTCATCTAGGTCAGGGCCAGCCCGTGGCATAGACCGTATAGGCAAATGCTAAGGGCGCCGTCCATCAGGGGGCGCCACGCCAGTGCCACAAATGTTGAAAAAAAAAAGAAAAAAAAAAGTTGGTACTATTATTTCTAAATACAAAAAATAATCCCACGTTAATTAAAATGCAAAGTAAAGCTTATTTAATAGAAATATTATTTGTTACAACATTACACTACACTGCTGATGTAGGGGGGCGCCACCTAAAATCTTGCCTAGGGCGCCAGATTGGTTAGGGCCGTTTCTGATCTAGGTCATGGTAGTAAGCTTAAAAAAAACAGCTTAAAAAGTAGACACATGGAGTTTTAAGTTTGTTTTCATCCTAGAGGCTTCATTAGTTCTCAAACCAAAAGGTGGCGAGTGGTACTCTGCATTAGGTATTGGATGAAAGATGAAATGTCTCAACAAACCTTAAGAAGTCCAGTTACTGACTTTTTAATCTCCTTAGATTGACTTTTCCTTTCTTTTAATGTTGTTGCATTACTATAAAATGTACAATAAAAAAAACCTAAAATAATACTGTGAAAGAGGTTAATAATGTCACATTATTGCCACAAATGCAGCAGATGTTTCATTTCACTTCTCCGTGTCTCTCAATTTCATACGTTCTTGAGTGTATGTGCACCCTGCTGGGCTAATCCGCAGACCTTTAGGTTTTCCGCCCACATCAAACTGGGAGCCAAGATTCTTCACCCCAAGTTCCTTATGAGTGAGGCACTTTGTACCTCAGGCTCAAAATAGCATGCGGCTCTCAATTATTGGGTAAGGAGCAAACACAGGTGTGGAAATCAACCACCACCACTGGTGCCGCTGCCACAGAATAAAGGCACTCTTGTCTCAAAGAGTCTGACTAGGAAGACCAGGCCATGCCAGGCTTTGAACTACAGAGACCCTCTTGGTTTGTTTGGCGCTGGAGCTAAAAGAAACCTTTTAAAGGTGTGGAAATGAATCGTCCCACATCAGTCATGCATTTCCACTACTGAATTATTCAGCAGCCTCTGCTGCCTGCTGACCCTCTAATCCTGTGTCTGTGAGAGTGTTAGATTCTTAATATTTTTCAAAGTTTTGTCATCGTGTTATTTATGAGGTTTGATGACTCAGGAACATGCAAAAAGATAAATAAATAAAGGTGCATACTTCTAAAACTTAAAGCTAGCCTTTAAACTTCAGTTTAATGGTATTATTTTTACCTTTATTGGAATAATCACTGAAGTCAAAGATAAAATTGACATTTCCGCAAAAGTGACTTGGGTCTAGCCCAGATTACATCCTAAAGAATAAATAGCTTGGAGATTAAATTTCTCCCCAGCGCTGGCAAAATGAATTATGAGTAATTTTTCAACTAGTGGTAGTGAAGGACAGTGTGTTTGGAGCTGGGTGGGGGGCGACAAAGAGCAGAACTTAGTGGTGTCTGCCATGGACAATGAGCGCTCTGTTTGTCTGGCTGTAATTCTGCTGGTGTGGATCAGGTGGCCCCGTTTACCTCCAGGTTCTTGGCCCCTCTCCTGCTGCTCTGCTTTTCTCTTCTCAGCACGTTCTTTAAATTTATTGGCGAAGCCAGTGGTTCCTGTGAGGGCTGACCAGGCTTGTGCACTGATGAATTGCTGACTAATTTAGCCACATCAGAAAATGGGAACCTCACAACAGAACCAGACAGATTAAGATACAGTAACTGTTCAACTGGTCACTCGCTCATTCGTTTTATTTACAAGGATTTAGAAGCCGTTTCAGATAAGGAACTAATCAGTCAGGAGGGCTGCGCTGACATGTCTTTCTAATTAAATGTTGAAAAATGACAGTGGCAGTGACTGTTGAATGAGTCAAGACTCAAAAGAATGTTCAAGAACTATTGGATGCTGATATTTATTTACTCTAACATTACATTTTTGCCCAAGTTGTATTTTTTTTTAAAAATATAAATATGATTTTGGATTTTCATGCGCATAAAATGAGAAGAAAAGCCAGTATTCATGAAAAGACTGTTGGTTACGGAGGAGAAAGTGAATACATGAATTATTTTTGTAGCTTTTCACAAGTGGGAGACAAAGCCCCCTCGCTGAAATCTACTTTCACAGTAAAAATAATGACAGCGGATTTTGCATCTTAGTTTCAGAGTGCAGTCTGTATCCTGAAGATCTGTGAGGTTGTGTGTGGCCCACACAGGAAATTAAGAAACCTCTGCAGCTTTAAGCATATTTATATCTGAATTATCCGGGAACAGCGGATTTAAACAAAAGTGAAACAAGGTTCAACATGTGCTTATTCTGGTTATGTGTGGTCAAGTAGCAGCTTTCCATTCATTTGAAGCTCTTGGGATTAAAAGTTCATATGTAAATATGTATTTTTTAAATTGTATGTATATTACTTTTTAATTGTGATAATATATATATATATTTTTTTTCTGTGGCCCAAATTAGATACGATAAAAGTTAAAAACTTTAAATCTTCATGTTAAGAGTTTTTGTTTAATAGATACAAATTCATTCTTGAGATGTTATTAATGTACCATCAACTCCAGGGGCAGCTTACAGTGTAAATGATTCATATTTACACAATCAGGATTAACCATGCTCCCGTCACTTAAAAATTTGAGAGCAGCCCCGTTACGTCAGCGAGTGTGTGTGGGCGACGAGGGACCCAACAAAAACAGGAGCTATTTATTTTAGGGAGGGATATAAGAAGCAGGAAAATGATGAGAGAGATCCCCCTTTGAAAGCCCCGAGCCAGTCGCCGCGAGTTCATCACAGCCTTCTCACTGCTGTGCACAGCAGATACAGTACACTGCAGCCAGCAAGTGTCCAGCCTCTGTGGGCATAAATTTACACAGATGGTTCTTGTATCAATGGATTAAGGAGCGTATTTCCTCAATAAGCGAAAAAACAAAGGCTATACTGAATTTATTATGTCTTAATTGAGGAGACCTACACCGATGTATATTTGTGTGTGAACAACCTGGACTTTTTTTCTTTTGCTTTTATGATCTCATTTAGGGATCTTTGTCAGTGCAGTTTACATAGTTTCACTTTTTCAGACAAAGAGGTCCTCAGGTATGTTCTGTCCAAATACAAGGGCGTTAAAATCACAGTCAGTTTGCTTTTTAAGTTGTTTTTTTAAGTTAACTACATTTAAATTCCTTGGACGTAAACGTGAAAAAAAGGTGACAAGAAATGTCACTTAGAAGTTTATAGAAAGACTTGTTACAGTAGTAGACATACTATTGTTATACCTGATGATGGTGTAAACTCATGTTTGATTTAAAACACAGTAGAATAATATAAAGGAAATTCCCAACTTGTGGAAAATGTTCATTTCAAAGAATCGTTTTCTACATCTACATATTTGCACTGCTTTAATATTTATTAAAGCCAGTTTTACTGAGTGCTACATTATTATTATTTTTTAAATATCTGTGGATTTTTTTATGTATTTTTCACACTGTGAAAGAAATTAAAAAACAATAAATAAATGTGCACTGCAGTAGAGAATATGTTCTTACTTGACATGTCCAATGAGCTCTGGCTTTACTTTAAATGGATCGGAATGGAAAAAAGCTATAGCCTATAAGAAGGTAGTTCACATATAATCATAATACAAAATATACTTTAAATTTAAACTGCTGTATATTAATATATTTCTTTCAAACGTGGATATATGTGTAAAAACATGACGAAGAAGATTGAAAAGTGAAATATTTTTAAAAAACATGTAAAAATGTTAGAGAGGGACTCGGTAAGGTGTATATGAGACTTTCCCAAGTATGACAGAAGGGCCTGCAGTGGCGGTGTATAGCAGTCAGGACTCGTGGTGCCCTCCAAGGTGAGCTCTGTCTCCACCAGGCTAAGGAGACCATGGGAAAGCTCACATGCCAATTAATCACAGCTAATGAGCTGGAACAGTGTAGCTCGAGCTGCCTTCCATGACCATCTAACCTCACACACACACACACACACACACACACACACACACACACACACACACACACACACACACACACACACACACACACACTCTCTCTCTCACACACACACGTCTGTGTGGAGAGACGTGTGAAGGACAGAATAACAGACACTTTTTAATGTTAATCTCCCGTTATATTTAAAAATGGTCTCATGCTTCTTACGCTTCTTTTCACGTTTAAACGCATCATTTAAAATGTTAAAATATTATCTAATCAAATATATATTGAAATGCATATCCCTATATATTCTCATAAAACGTAGGAGCCATATGGCAAATATGAATATTTCAGATTTTTGAACTCGCAGCAAGAAGAAAACCGTAGTCTGCCAAATTTCTTTCTTCATTAATGTTAACAAAAATGCAAACTTACCATTGTGTATTCACACTTCTTGGCATCAAAGTGACCCCTGCAACCAGTGGGTTGTAATGAACAGAGTTTAAACAAACATGAAAGCAGAGCGATGAATGAGAGGAGGAGGAAAACAGAAATAAGTGAAGTCATGTAGAAATGACGAATGACAGGCTTGATGTTGATGAATATACTGCAAGCATCTTTTGCTGCTGAAAGGCACACCACGCTAAAACTTGTGGATGACTCCATTATATACTGTGTGTGGGCAAAAGCCAAATGCTTCCAAATAATCCACTCTTTAAATGTATTTTTAAAAAATGTATACTTTTTGCTTCATACCCAGCTATCGCATAAAAAGGTGAACCGCAGTCCTGAAGCGCAATAATAATAATAATAAAACCATCATCCATCGTAAGATCCTACATGGCGCAGCTGTTATTATTTTATGTTACACATGGCAAACCATACATAATGCGGTTTCTCGACCCCTCTCCAGCTACTGAGGAAGCTACAGCTGTTTGCCTCTTACTGTAACACTGATCCTTGTGGCACATATATCTTAACTGACCCGTGTGAGTGTACATTTCAGTTATCATTCCTTGAGGCACATATATCTTTAGACGAGCTTCTGTTGCAGCGTCCCCTGTCCTTGTACCCTGGCAGGTGATGCAACGGAGAAATCGTACAGGGTGATTGTCATTTAAATTCTTGCTGCACTGCCAACAGACCCGTTTGTTATATGATTGCATTTTTTGTAAGGGTGTGGCCGTCTTTTTATTTTAAGAACAATTCTATAGGTTGTAAATCATCATGGGTAATGTTTTGACAGTGGGAGAAGTACCAGAGCCAAGGAGATGACCTTGTGCAACAAAATTATTTTATTACAAATTGCCTCAGTCTGAGACTGCATGTTTACATTGCAGCCAAATGCCATCAAATTAAATAAGGAATCTGAGCATTAAAACTGTGCTGTGGAATGTATACCTGAAGTTATAGCTACACACACACACAGTCTCCTGCAGATGTTCACTTTTACAGACACACACCTGTCTGTAGTTTAAGAAGTGCAGAATAGAAACTTGAGCTAGTACTCCCTGCCAGAAATTTGTGGTATTTGGGTGTTCATGTACGTATGTCATCCAAATAAAAGAAGGCTTAGCCAAATCCCCCAACTGCTTATGGCATATCCCACCTTGAGGCATCCAAGCCACAGGAAACCTCCCGCCATAACATTCTACAGTTAAAATGGTATTCTGAGTGTTTAGTACTTTCACAGTTTTCTCGGTTTTAGTTTGGTTTAGGAAGTCATTCATTAATTTGAGGCCAGATGTAAAGGGTTTTGCCTACCAAATAACCATAAACATACTCAATTCAAGGAAACATTTTCTTGAAGTTGCTATTGTGGATACATGAACTTTATCACCAGCAATTCTTAAAGACTAATTTTGGTTAGTAATTCTCATATTAGCTTATATAACAACATCAGTCTGGAAAGACCGGAGGGTGGGGCCAACTCCTCGGTGTGTTTCTTATATCTCCCTAAATATCCCTGCGGGTAGGATCATCTTGGGTGTTCCAGGGAGGACTCTGATGTTGTTATGTGTAACGGGTTCACAGCACAGAACGCATGGCCAGGAGGAAAAGAGACAGCAAAAGAGAGCTACGTGATGAGAAGCTGAACAGAGGGTATCAGCTTGACCCGAAGGAAAAAGCACCCTCTGTGCATGGCTTGGGGTAAGATCTAAGTTGCCCTTTAACTTCCCCTCTCACACTCCTTTTTCTCGTTCTTGGTGGGGAGGGTGGGGGGAGGGGGGTTGTAGGTAATGAAGCTTAAGTGAGCCTGGTGTCTGGTAATGTAATATACACAAAGCCCTTGTCAGGTCTGGATCCAATAATGTGTCATTTACCACGTCTGGAACAGATTGGCCCAGATGATCGGAATGAACCTTTGCCCGGGTGAAGAGTACTCAGCATCCCTTGGCCTCGAGGCCTTGCGAGTGAGCCCTAGCCGCACCCATTCTCCCTTGCACCTTTCATTTCTCTATCCCACTGCATGGCAGCATTGTGAGTTTAAGAGGAACTCATATATGTACATGATGTGTGGTGTTCAGTGCACCCCGAGCATCTTTAAAACATGTAAAAAAGAAAACTGATCAATGTCCGCAGCTCATTCTTTGAGCGCTCAATGTGCAAAACTTGAATTTGTTTTGACATCACTCTCACTAAACCTTACCAAAGTCCCTCTCAAAGTAAGTTTTCACTCAGCAGCCATTTTGGTAACATATTAGTGCAGTGACTTTGTCCTAACATCAGGTTAGACTAAGCATGTAAATTTTCACTACATTTTGTTTAATTTCTGAGTTTGGACTTAAAATTCCGACGCTGTTGAACAAATGACTTGTTAATTCCCTTTATGATTACAGAGAGCCTTTACAGTGTCTCTGTATTTTTCCTACAGATTTGGTGACACAGACTTCTGGTTGCATGTCTTTGACTCCATAATGATCATTCTCATAAATATTGCTAAAAAATGCAATGGAAATGATTGCAACCCCCGATGATCTTGCAGTCTCATCTCCTTTGAAATGGTTGGTTTAAAATCTGGGATCAGGTCTGCAACCACTCACAATCACAGTTTTCAAAGTGACTTTGGTGTATCAAGATGCTGACAACATGACAGTAAGATGGAGCTGTTTGCAACAAGTGTGCTATTGTGTGCAATTGAATGGAAAATCTGTTGCATCTTGCAAATCTGTTGCTGTTTGTTATAAATATGTTATCATCTACATAGACAGAAATTGCAGCAAGCATACTCCCACAGAGCTGCAATCTAACTGGCTGTGTCTCCAAGCCTTGCTGTTAGTAGTGCAGAGTCTGCCTTAGTTAGCTATCTGCTAACTGGTTTGCTAGGCAGATATGTAATGGCTAGTCAGAGCTGCACTAACCCACTTCTTTCTTACCTTAGTTTTTTGGCCGTGGTCATCAGATGTGTTATCTGCGGCGTCCCTCACAAGTTTCCCAGTTGATGCCAGGCACAACCAACCACACATCCTGCCATCTTTGTCCTTTCCCACCTGTTTCAGCTTTCCCCTTCCTCCTTCAGTTGACCTCTCCCTTCAAAATAAAAGCACCATAACAAATAAATTTTACCCCAACTAACACAGAGAAAGTGTAAACTATTTATACCTAATTGTACATTGGAAAAAAAATTAAGCTTCAGTGTCTCCAGTCTACACTATTTGTATCCTAGTGTGACACTAACTTGTTTCCTCTCAAGTCTTAGACAACCTTCTCTTTATGGTTCTTGTGTGTTGTTTGCAAAGTGTCACAGACACACAACATTAATACATAGACAACCTCCACTCTGAGTCACTGATTGAGTTTTTAAGAGGTTTAGTGTTGATGCTGATTGGTCAGAGTTCAGAGGTCATGCTTTTAAGGTAAACCAACTTCATAAATTGTGTTTAGAAGTGATCAACTTATTGGCTAGGTTGAGAGAATTGGCCCATAGTAAAGCCAGTCTGTTCATGACATTTTTTTTGTAAATTTGATTTTATTATCAGATCAAAAATAAACACTGTCAAATATAGCTGACAATCATTTGCACATTCAGAATTGTTAAAACATTAAGGTAACCATTATTAAGTCTCAGTTGTGTTTTCAAAGGCACTAGGCTGGCCATAAAACATGGGATTATGCTACTAATGAGTGGCAGCAGTCAACTGTGTTTTAGAAAAGCGTCTTATCAGCAATTTGTACCTGAGGGAGAGTGCATTTGTCCGTGGTTACAATTACAAACACAGGGGCCAGTGAAGTTGTAGGGGAGCAGGAAGCATGAGACTAGAGGGTGCATGTGTGTGAATTTACCACTTTGTCCGTGGTTACATGGGTGCTGGACCCAGCGCGAGGCCCACACAAATAGTTGAGGCCCCAAGAGTTCACTGATGCAGGGTGAGAGAGGAGAGAAAGACAGATAGCATGGATGTGCAAGGCTTAAAGAATGTTTTAGTCCTCTGACTCAGTGCAAAGCTTTCATAAAGTGAAAATGAAAAAAACTGTCCCAGACTTTGGGAAAGGGAACAACAGCCACACAGACTGAGTGAGAAAAACACGTTGGTTATTAAAAGCATTCCACCATCCTCGATCTTGGAGGAAATTCCTAAAATTCCCTTTTTTTTCTTTTCAATGTGCAAGAAAAAGGAGGAGAATAAAATAAAGCATATCAGAAGGGAATACAAAAAAATCTGTCTTTATAATTCCCAATCCTCCTGCTACATACTCCAACTATGCAATGGCGTCCTCACCCAGGCGGACTCATTCTGAAGGATCCTCAGGAGTATTGCAGCTCCCCTCCACGGCAAAGACTCTGATTTAGTACTGTTAATAAACATGATGTAGTGCTTACAGTGATTGCTCAGACAGGAATGTTTCTCTTTTAACTTCTCTTTTTTTCAAGCACACAGTTTCATATATTTGTATGTAGCACTGAGAGAGTAGTAAGTAAATGCGGTCCCTCATGGTTTATTTCATGCTCTTTGTGCTACAATTATTTAAGTGGAGGATACAGACAAATTCCTTTGGAGCAGGTTTAGCACTCTGAAATGCCACCAGGTTTTCCAGAATTATTTCTGGGGCTGTGATCATGACCTGCTGTTTCTGAAGCAAAGGCAATGCAAATTGTTGTATTATTAGCTCATCCAGGATATTTCAGCTGCATTTTTGTTGGCTGTGAAAGGTAAACGTCAGATACTCTGAAAGACCTGGGTAACTCACAACATGGTATAAGAGCATTAGGGTAAGGAGACTTTTTAGTCTCTTATACATTGATTGGCTCAGAAGCCCAGCTCAGAAAGGGTTTCTCACAAATTAATGCACAGTTTGGTTATTCCAATCCTCTTCAAGAAAGCAACTGTCTACAGCAAGCTGGGTTTATGATGTGCCTGCCAGTTTCTTCTTGGTGCAAATCTTTCAGCAACTTGCTCCCGGAGTGGAGCCCACGTGGTCATCCACAGCTGGCTCTTATTATAAACCCATACAGTAGCCATTCTTTTCACTTACCCCCTCCCAGTTAGGTGATGCTTATTAGAAATGTAACATACTAGTCTGGGAGTGGGGTTTTTTTGTTTGTTTTTTACAGATTTATGTATCATATGTACTTCTTTAAAAATGATTACGTGTGATCTATACTAAAATACAGTAATTAATCTGGAAGAAGTGAAATAGCAATACTAACACCTGATTAGGGATGAACTCACTAAGAATTATACATTTAAATTTCAAAAAGATCTGTGAATTTTTCCATAATATGAGTCTAAATGTTCACTCAATCATTATGCATAGGCCATCATTTTTAATCTTCGGTTCCACCCCATCCAAAATGGGGAGACCGTTTGAATACATGGTCAATAACAATCTTTTAAACAATGTTAAGTTGGTACTAAGGGGCCCAAAAAAGCCAAAAAAACCCCTTCATCCCCCACACCATTACCCCACTGCCATCAGCCCAAACCATTTATACAAGGCCAGATTGATATATGCTTTAATGTTGTTCATGACCAATTCTGATCCTACCATCTAGGCCGTTGACTCAGCGGGTCAATGGCCTATGAGACTGAATGACTCATAGGACCAGGCAACAATTTCATTTCTTCTATTGTTCAAAGTCGTCTCATTTTTCTTCTTTTAGCTGACAGGAGTGACACCCACTTTAGTCTTTGCTGCTGTAGCCCATCTGCTTCAAGGTTGGCCATGTTGTGCAATAAGAGATGCTCTTATGCCTACTTTAATTGTAAAGAGGAAATTTAAGTTACCTTCGACTTCAGGTCAAAGTAGTCTGTTCACTGGTTATTTTCTCTTCTTTGGACTGTTCTCTGTAAACCCTAGAACAGTCAGGCACACAGTAATATGAATGTTCCTGCTCAGTGTTGGAGGAGGATTGTCTGTATCTGAATGAATTTCCACAATGGCATCCTGATGGACTTTGACTGGTACCTGGTGTGTCTGTTGTCTGTCTGTCAACACCACCCTCAGTATGAGGTTGTGCGCAGGCACACCACTTCACTGAGAGTCTGTAACTACTGCCAACATGTAGGAGTGGATCACTCTGTGGTTCAGAACGCTAGAGCCTGTCCTCCTGAAGCTCTTGACTGACTCCTGGCTTTAAGCAAGCACAGACACATTTAGCATAAAAAGCATTCTTCTTCAAGCTACATGAAAACCAAAGGTGATGAGTTCAAGGACGCTCTATCGCAATAGCGCATGTTGATGACATGATCAAGCTGCGCCTGTTTTGCTCGAAAGCATCGCAGCGGCTACAACCATTATCATCTGCAAATTATGGCGGGCGACAGTCATAGCAAAGAGATGAAGCACTGTTGAAATATGGGGAAAGCCAAAAACTCGCTTCCTCCACTTCCGTAACATTGATTCATTAATGTTGAATTCTCTCGCAGCTGTTCTATTCCCATGTTGTTGCAGTATATTAATAACCAACCTCGTATTGTGGATTAATAATTTCAGTTGTTCTCCTGACTGAAGTTTGGCCCGTGTATAACATCCTGCTATGCGATTGCATTTGTCTCTAACCACCAGAATCCCTCACGTTAACTTTCATCAAGTGGAAAAAAAGTTGGCGTTCATCCTCCAGCTTCACTGTGCTAATGTTAAGCTAACATAGCTGTGTCGCTAGCAATCAGGTAGCACAACATTATATACCAGGTAGTCCAACTTCAGTAACCCTGCAAACGTCACTGCTGTTTAGTTTTCTGTCTTCGTTTTTGTTGGAAGTGGTAGCAGAGCTGTACGTTTTAATTAGTTTCAAAAATCTCTCAGTCAGAACATGGTATGTCATGTTTAGGTGGAAACTAGCGAGCTAACTTCCTGTTAACTTCTAACTCCGTTAAATTTAAGAAATTCTGTTTTCATGGATGCATGGATGTTAAACTTAATTGTTACACCTGGTAAAGCAGCATCGCTGATCATTTTATTAAAGATGAAAGAATTTAGACCGTTTTTAACTCTCAGTGTTCGTTTGACTTTGGGACCTGAAGTGGATGGAGTTTTGGACCCAGATTACTCCGCGAAGCTCCTCACTACGGCAGCTGTAATGCTCTGACAATCCATCAAGCAGTGCGGCTTACCAAAGTTGTACTAAAACATTTTTTAACAGATTTCTGCACGCCAAAATCGGTTTGAGGTCAGTAAGCACAACCAGAATTCATACATAAGGCACACTCTCGATTTTTGAGAAAATTAAAGGATTTTAAGTGTGCCTTCTAGTTTGGAAAATACGTTATACAGAAGAAAAGAATATATTGCAATATATATTGTTATTGCACGTGCTTCAAATTATACCGCGATATGGATTTTAGGCCATATCGCCCAGCCCTATAATGTTTGTAATATGGCTTAATTCATATTACATATCCACAACAGAAATCCTCTCCTCCATCTGACCTGGTCCAGCTGTCCTCCTGAGACGCATATTAAAATGTCATTACTGAAAGCTTTTTGCGCAGCCATTGTCGTCATCTTTCACTAAACAGAACCTCAGCAGAAACAGTGCTGCATAAACAAGGAGAACCATATGAAAAATAATCAACAATCTAGCAATAAAAAAGCCAATTTGGGAACGTGTGAAGAAACTGGTGAAAGCCCAACGCACTCATGACTTCCATGTTTTAACACACTAGGTCTCTGAGCACAGATGCTATCGCACAGTTTCGGCGCACATATGCTGCAATTTCTATGAGATGGACATTATTGCTTTAACAAGGCATGATGTGACTTTTAATGAAAGTACGTGAGTTCCTTATGTCCAGACTGTGTGGTTAATTCCCAATATGGCAGTTAAAAGGGAATTTATTGTACTCGTTTACATTTCAATGCATGTTCCAGGGAAATCAGGGAAAACCATGGGTCTATTTTTCTCCTCTCTGAGCATGCATAAATGTTAAGAAAAATTTAGCTGGTATTTTACATGACCCCTTTTGCTCTGACTGCACCCTATGGACACTGACAAGAGGGTACTCTACATCGCCACATTGCTGTAAAAAAGTAAAGTAAACCCTACACGAATACACTTATGACGCATGACAATCATTTAAGCTGCAAAATTGCATTACCTCGTCTTCTGCTTAATCAAACCATGTGAAATTATTAGAATTTGTGGGACAAACAGTGTAATTACGATATATTGTACAGCCAGTATATTCAAAGTGGATTTATGTGCACACGTGTGCACATATATGCCTCCAGAAACACTCACATGTGTATACAGGGTCAATGTGGAAGGAGGCAGAGTTTTGGATAAATAATGATAATGTGTAGGAATCACATTTTAAGTCAGCCACACTATGCAAAAACACATTAGTCAAACCACATATAGACAATTTTCTCTGCAAAGTATATATCAAACTCCTACCATGGTCAAGCCATGTTTGTTGGTTCTGTTGGTCAAACCTCCCACTAGCTGTGGTTGACCAGTGAGTCAGCCACACACAAGGTGACCAGTTTCCAACAACATCAGCTTTGCACATTTGAAGCTTTAAATTGCAATAAAGAGTAACTGTGTGAACTTGAGCTTGAACTCTAGATCCCAGAAATTGTGTAACACGATGTGAGTAAATTGCAACCAGCTTTCTCCTGTTTACAAAATTTGTAAGTTTACTGTATAAAGGGTGTGCAGAGGTCATATGATACATATTGACAATTTCACAACTGTTGCAGATATGCGTGCAACAGTTAAAACTACAAATTCAAATCAAATTAAATTAAAAAAGAACAACAAAGTGTGTTTAAAGTCACACTCTGGGAATAAATCTTTAATTTTCGGACTCTTAAAGATCCAAATTTGAGCATGCAGATGTGGTTTAAGGTATTGGCAAAGTTGGCTTGAGATGAGTAGTAAGATAATAACATAAGAGTTGAGCTTAGACCACTGTGTAACAGTTGAACATGTGGAAGCTAAGGTTTTATTCACCAGAAGCTTTGTTTGTAGTATGCTTGTAGTCTAGGTTTGTATGTCTCCAAGTAAACAATTATTCTGGAGAACCGTAGGTTCATAGTGCATTTGCAAAAGTTATGGTAATTACCTACTTGAAGATCTAAAAATTGTGATAGTTTCTAGCTTAATTTTGAAGTTGCTAGCTATATTGTTGTGGTACATTCGATAGTACAGTCTACATGTGTTTTGTGGACTTGGAGAAGGCATTCGACCGTGTCCCTCGGGGTGTCCTGTGGGAGGTGTTGCGGGAGTATGGGGTGTCTGGCCCATTGCTACGGGCCATTCGATCCCTATACAACCGTTGCAAGAGCTTGGTTCGCATTGCCGGCAATAAGTCGGACTCGTTCCCGGTGGGTGATGGGCTCCGCCAGGGCTGCCCATTGTCTCCGGTTCTGTTCATAATTTTTATGGACAGGATTTCTAGGCGCAGCCAAGTGGCGGAGGGCTTTCGCTTTGGTGGCCTCAGAATCTCATCTCTGATTTTTGCGGATGATGTGGTTCTGTTGGCTTCATCGGGTGAGGGCCTCCAGCTCGCACTGGAACGGTTCGCAGCCGAGTGTGAAGCAGCGGGAATGAGGATCAGCACCTCCAAATCTGAGGCCATGGTTCTCAGCCGGAAAAGGGTGGAGTGCCCACTCCGGGTCGGGGATGAGTTCCTGCCCCAAGTGGAGGAGTTCAAGTATCTCGGGGTCTTGTTCGCGAGTGATGGGAGAAGGGAGCCGGAGATCGACAGACGGATTGGGGCTGCAGCTGCAGTAATGCAGACACTGCACCGGTCCGTCGTGGTGAAGAGGGAGCTGAGTGTAAAAGCGAAGCTCTCAATTTACCGGTCGATCTACATCCCTACCCTCACCTATCGCCATGAGCTGTGGGTAGTGACCGAAAGAACGAGATCGCGGATATAAGCGGCAGAAATGAGCTTCCTCCGAAGGGTGGCTGGCCTCTCCCTTAGAGATAGGGTGAGAAGTTCGGCCATCCGGGAGGGGCTCAGAGTAGAGCAGCTGCTGCTCCACATCGAAAGGAGCCAGCTGAGGTGGTTCGGGCATCTGACAAGGATGCCCCCTGGGCGCCTCCTGGGTGAGGTGTTCCAGGCATGTCCCACTGGGAGGAGGCCCCGGGGCAGACCCAGGACACGCTGGAGAGATTATATCTCTCGGGAACGCCTTGGTATTCCCCTGGATAAGCTGGAGGAGGTGGCTGGGGAGAGGGAGGTCTGGGCCTCTTTGCTTAGGCTGCTGCCCCCGCGACCCGGCCTTGGATAAAGCGGATGAAGATGGATGGATGGACATTTGATAGTGTCTTATAATTCCACCATACAAAATCGTGGACTGTGTTTTTTAATGTATTGACCAGGCCAACTCGGCATGCGGGAAGTGTGTTAAGCAAACAACCTTTAATAAACAGTATGGATCAAAATAAAGGAAATGATTCATCTCGCTTCTTAACTGGATTACGTGAGAAGAGCAGCTCGCATTATTATTGCTTTTGGAGGACTTGTATTTCCCTGTTGTCTGGGAGAATGGAGCCCGTTGACCTGTTGGAGCTAAATCTGTTGACTGCTTGAGTTTGATTGGCACAGATTTCTCATGATACAGGGATAAAGTGCTTATTTTACTCTGATAGTGATTATTGAATGTTGACTAGTGGAGCCTGGTTGGTCTGATTTAATTTATTTGTAACATTTTTTCACCCCACCTCATTTCCTGGTTAAGTCATAACATCACATGATGATCTCATCATCATATGACTGAAGAAGACTCAATACCTGGACTAGATTTTGTTAACTGTGTGCGTGTTAATGATTATTACATATCATTGCTCTTGGTTGGTTGTATTTGGTTGGTTGAACCAGACAGAACCATTGTTAAAAATAATCTATGACACAATTATCACTTTGGTATTTACATAGTGTTAATAAATTACTATCTTTTTACCATTCAAGTGTTACCCCTCAGTTATTCTGCTTATTACTGGGATATATTATAAAGTGCTACGATTTAGCCTTATAACTGTTTTGGCTAAAATATGTTGTATTACTGCATTAATTCAAATGTTTTCTCAAGAAATAAGGTGAGAATTCAACTACTAAATATAATGTAATGTGATGTATCATTATAATGTTGTTCAGCAGCATGCATGGAAATGCTTACATTGTAGCAGTGCAGGTCTTGTTACCACAGAAAGCAGGCAGCCTGACATGGTGGCCAATAAAATCAAAAGTACAACAACCCCTATTGAGTTTCACGGTCACATTTGACATCAATCACTGATGTCCAGGGTCAGCAGTGTGATTTTATCCACATGACTCCTCTGATCACTCCCTGACACTACTCAGCAATGGGCCTCTACATCAATTCTTTACTGAAAGGGCACTTACTGGACATAAGGTTGTTATTGCCAGAGGTAGTTTGAAAAAACCCCCACAAAGCGGTAATACCACTGGAGATCTCTTAAACAGTGTTCTTCAGTCTATGAGCGACAAAACCTGTAAGTGTGCTTTTTTTTTTTTCGTCAGAAAGAGAGAAAATTGTGTTGACTTTGGAGTCTCTTTTGTTTCTCCTCATCACAGGAGTGAGGGGTCCAGTGAATTTAATAGGCCAAATGGCTGACATTTTGATTTTGGCAGTGGGCTTTTGACTTTGATGTCAACCCCTACAATTTTCCTTGCAAAACAGGTTGTGATACGTCAGAGCGTTATGTGCAATATTTACTGTATTTCCCTCTCTTTCTCCCGTGAGACCACTTTAAAGTGAGGAATCAGAATGGAAATGATCAATCACAAAATCTCCTAAAATCACATATTTACTGTTCAAATACTGCACGTTGTGTTCACGTATTGGCTTGTCTTCCACTCTCTTACTTAATCTGTTTAGTTATCTGGCTTATGAGCAACTTTTTGAGTCCCCTCACAGTTCTAACACACATTTAAGTTGTTTTTCCTGCCTTCAGTCTCTGTCCACCAAGTTACATGGAAATTCCCACCATGCAACGTGATAGTACAGCAACAAATCGAAAAGGACGCATGAATTCTGCTTACGAACATTAAAATCAAAGGTCACGCTGCAAAATGTTCACTACTGGACATATTGTACTCACGTGTGGTATATTCATAAAAGCAGCTAGTTACTCATTTCTATGCAAAATTAATTCTGATTTGACATGTCATGCTCTGCTGCCAGAATTCTGAAGCCAGATTGTGCCATGTGTTTTTGTTTTTCTTTTCTTGCGCATGTGAAAGACCATTTGGAAGCAATTTTTCTCTGTTAATATGAGTATTATTTTAATTGTGGTAATTATAGGTTAAACTGTTCAACCACTCTTAGGTGCTCAGCAACTTTTGACAACAGGTCAACTCTTTTTAGTCTATTTCATCTTTTGCATTACTTCTTTTTCCCTAAAATATGAGCACACACAATAAAAATCGTAAGACTGGTCATTTTTGATCAGTCTCTAAATACAATTAAAATAGTGGCATTTTTAACATTCCCATAAGAAATCTGTGCTCTGTACTTTTCAGTAATCGTGAACATACATAAAATAACATCTAAAGAATAGGGCTTGTTTTTCAAATAAATAACCTGTCTTTGACACAGATTACCACTGTGACAAATCAGCACAATAAGCAGCGAGAAACTGAGGAGAACGTTTTTAGCAGTTCGGGTGTTTGCTGACTAACTTCTTTGCGGTTTCCTGTTTCCGTGACCCCTAAATCACAAGAAAGATATAGTAGTCTAGCTTAAAGTCTGGCAAAATTTAACCTTGAGCAGACCTTAGTGGTGGGTGGTACAACATATTTCACCTAAATGAAGCCTACTTACAACTGAATTCTGCCAGCGCCTACAGTCTGAAATGTGACAACATCGTCATCGTTGTTTGTCCTTGCTAGTAGAGTAATGTCTGAATTGCAGAGCAGATTCTCTGTTTGTTTGAGCTGGCCCTAGAGCCCGATATAGCTCTTTAAAGTAGAATTTTCAAGAGAATAGTTTATGTAAACTGTATTAAGGTTTTTGTGAGAAAGTGAAAGTGGTAATTGTCCACATTCCAACAGTTTCAATCCATAAACTTTGGGACCATCAGCCGTGAACAATCCAGCTACTAGCAATTTGTGTAGCAGATAATAATCAGGCTACATGCAAAGCAGCGTTCCTTTGACAGGCATTAAGGCTGTGGCCCATGCTGTAAGGGATTTGAGACATTTAAAGGAATGGTTGGTTTAGTTTAAATAACCTTGGACAAGAGGAAAAACTAGACCTCCTCTGGCCACATTAACAATTTCCCTCCAAGAGAAATCCAGATCATTTATCAGGATAAACCAAAGTGTGGATACATTCATACTTTAGTCTACACAAAGAAGATATGTGGCACTCAGCTTGCATTTCATTTATTACCTCTTCTGCACTTCCAATTTTCAGAGGCTACAAGAGACAGCTTACAGAACCCAAGTGTAATCAGAATAATAACACAAACACTTCTAACGACAACTTCTCCGAAGCAGCTATGGCAACAATCTAATGTCTTCACCACATGCAGACACACGCAACAACTGCAGCGTCCTCAGTTGTGATTTATGCCCCTTCTCGCAAGTCTCTCAGGGTCCTCTTCAGCACATGGTCACCTCGTGAACAGCTGGGTGAGATAATTTGACTGGTACTGGTAGACTGGATTGCATGTCCTTTCAATGGGTGCTCTATTCTTAAATGAATGATCTGGTTTCATTTGAGTCAGATGGCTCACTCAGCAACGCTCTTACAGCATCAGGTAAGAGTGTTGCCCTAATCAGGCTGCTCTAATGTTTCCAGAAAAACTACGGGTATTTAGAAATGTGCACCAAATTGCTATAAAATAAAGCTGATGGTGTGTCTATAGATGGAGTAAACATGGTTAAGATGGGATAAACTTAAATTATAGACTGTGTCATTCTAACTTAAATTTTGCAAGCACAAATTTAGTACAAGTGATGTGAATTATATCTATATCTACATATGTCTACATAAAGTTTTAATGGAGTCCATCAGTCATCCTGATGGACCTGACGACTGGTTTTCAAGTAGCTGCCAGCTGATACATCGGGGGAAGTGTATCGGGTCAACAAAGAGCTGCCACTGATCTTGGTATTTTCTTCCTCATCCAGCGCTGCGCCAACAGGTGCTACTTCATTCAAAGAGATTAGGTGATCTCTGTCCTCAGATTCCTGCCCACTTGGAATGTCCCACATGCAGAGGGAGACAGACTTCTCTCTGCTAAGGTGGGAGGAGAAAGCATGAAAAGATCAGCCTTTCGTGCTATAATGCTAGAGCAAAAGCAAAACTTGCTATTCACTGAATCATTTAATTTTAAGGTAAAATAAATATTTCAGCTCATAGCTTAGCTTTTACTGGTTTTCTTTGTCTAACTTGTGATTGCTTTGGATTGCTAGTCAGATAAAACTGTCAATCCGGATCAAGATGTTAGATGTTGAAGAAGTTGTCTACTTGCATTTATTTTTCCTGTTGATGGTTTTATTTGTCTTCATGATAATATCCTCGAAATAAAACAAACGAGAAGAACTCAAGCAGATGAACAAATCTGATGGAAAAGAGGTGGCATTAAATAGGAGGTGAAAAGTCAGCAATAAACTTAGACTTACAAGGCAAGGCACAATGTACATTCCAATTCCTTTAATTTTAAATATGTTTATATTGTCTATCCTGTAAAATAGTCAGATATCTATTCATATTAATGTACAGAATTCACCTGCTTGCTGCTACTACTGCACATTCACCCAGTGTATATACTATATGTGTGTGTGTGTATATATATATATATATATATATATATATATATATATATATATATATATATATATATATATATATAAAAACACCTAGCACGCCCCTGCGGGCGGTTTATCCTTCAAGCTTGGGTCCTCTACCAGAGGCCTGGGAGCTTGAGGGTCCTGCGCAGTATCTTAGCTGTTCCCAGGACTGCGCTCTTCTGGACAGAGATCTCCGATGTTGTTCCTGGGATCTGCTGGAGCCACTCGCCTAGCTTGGGAGTCACCGCACCTAGTGCTCCGATTACCACGGGGACCACCGTTACCTTCACCCTCCACATCCTCTCGAGCTCTTCTCTGAGCCCTTGGTATTTCTCCAGCTTCTCGTGTTCCTTCTTCCTGATATTGCTGTCATTCGGAACCGCTACATCGATCACTACGGCCATCTTCTTCTGTTTGTCTACCACCACTATGTCCGGTTGGTTAGCCACCACCATTTTGTCCGTCTGTATCTGGAAGTCCCACAGGATCTTAGCTCGGTCATTCTCCACCACCCTTGGGGGCATCTCCCATTTATATATATATATATATATATATATATATATATATATATATATATATACATATATATAATGTTCTTCCTCTACACCCCCCCCCCCAATTTTTGCACATGTCGAGGAGCGTGTCAGGCTACATTTCACTGTGTGTTATACTTGTATAACTATGCATGTGACAAATAATAAAGAACCTTGAACCTTGAAAGAACCTTGAACCTTGAACCTTGAACATGCCGGAGATGGAAAATTTTTCCTGTTTCCATCCCGTAGCTTCTGTCTATTATTCTTTTTCTTTCTTTCTTTTTTAGCACAACTGCAATTGTCCCCCATCATCATTATTATTATTATTAGTAGTAGTAGTATTAATATTATTATTATTATTAGATATGTAACATGGGGGCCTGTCTTGGGGTCTTGGAGCAGGCTGTAACCTCAACTATACTCTACTTTAAAAAAAAATCTGCCTTGTCTGATTAATGGCTAACATAAACCTTTTCAAGTTGTTTTTGCCTATTTTTGATTGAAACACTGAAGAGAAGGGTACAAAATAAAGAGGGAGAGATTATGAAATTTTGGTACATGACTATGCAGTTGACTGCCAGACAATAGCTGGTGAGACAATGTGGCAAGCTCCTTAATTATATTTAATTACAGTGTTTTGATGCTTTCAGTGCTGTTGAGGTGAGAATAGGTGAGTTGTTCTGTGTTACATGTTCACTTCATGGTCTTACTTCCCATATTGCTTCATAAAAGAACCACAGTCCCATGCAAACGTCAGGTAGAGACATAATCACAAGATATACTGGACTTATATGAATTAAATGCTTCATGAAGTTTTATTTTATGTCCACTTTTCCACTTCAGCCAGGCTTAAAAAAATGCATTTAATAACAACACTGTTCAAATTTCCTCTGATATTTCTCTTATTTTTTTTGGCAAAATCTCAAACTGCAGAAATTACCTGTAATAATCAAAATAAAGTTATCTATTTATTCACGGGCATATTTGGATGTAAAATTAAATGGTATATCTTGATAAATGTTGAAGTATGTCACTACAAATTAAGAATGGGACCATGGTGATACAGTGAGAGTAGTTTGTAGATGGGGTGCAGCCTGGGTAAAAGGAGGTCACACATGCTTTGTGTCCCCCAGGGAGTCTTACTGGGCGAGACATGAGTGCAGTCTGCATTTTAGGTGCAGCTCCTGGGCGCCACACAGATGAGCTCATGAAACGCTATGCTGTCCCCCTAACAGGGGTTGGGGCGGGGAGGGTGAGAGGAGAGGGTATTCTTGCCATCAATCACCCAGGGTGGATCTGAGATCTACTGTTCCTGGATGAGTCCAACAGGCAGGAGGAACATGGGGCCAAGGCCACATTAAAGGCATTGCGTGTCACGCCTCAGCATGAAAGGGTTGGGATGGAGTCAAAGGAGAGAGACCATCAGGATAACAACCAGGAGGTGTGGTGCCACGCAACTGGAGAGGTGTAGCAAAGCAAGGAGACAAAGTGAAGAGTGGAGACTGGGGTAGGGGAGGGACACATCTGAAGGAGAAACTTGTGAAAATTGAAGACTGAGGCAAATGAAAAGGGACAAACACTGTCAGAACACCAGCTTACAGCATAAAGCGGTATAGTCAAAATCTCTATCGTTGGCCAAATTTATATAGTTTCTATCGTATATCGTTTATATCGCTCACCCCTAAAACATTATTTGTGAAAGAATGTGTCATTTTAAATCGCTCACTGAATTTGAGGGTGTTACCAATGCGGAAAGTTTCTTACCTCTTACCATCGACTGTAAGTGGTAATTTTGCAAAGTGGAAGCATTTAGAAGCCACAGCAACTCAGAATGGGCCACCAAGTGCAGACTGCTAGTGTGTAAAAGTCACCAGTGCTGTCCTGGTTCAGTTCCTCTTGCATTCATATCAGCACAAAAACTGTGCAACAAGAGCTTGATGTTATGATTTTCCATGTAGCTCCTGTAGGTGTACTGCGTAGGCGGCCAACTACTTTTTTCCATATAACTTATCTTCTTTTGTTGCACCAGACTATGGCCATCCTGATTTTTGCCTTAAAGTGGGGAATTCTAACATGTCTAACATTCATGTAGCTTCCATAAAATTACCCACTAGATAGTGATGTTCTACTAAAATGCCTAAAGCTCAGTGTTTTCACTGCTGCTATCCTGGTGTTTTGGAACCACGAAGGTGAAAAAAAAAAAGAAAACAACAATTGCTCAGTAAAGAATAACCTGCTCATTTTTCTCAGACATTAGAGAAGCATCTTCTCAACTAACGTTCAGCAAGAAAATGATTGCGTTTCCAAAAATGTCCATGTATTCTTTCAAATCCTCAAGGTATTTTAAAGAGTGCCGTTTATTTGTCTTTATCATCTGTTCTCTGAACCTTACAGGTCATCAAACAGCTGCCTACCCAGTTAGCGTATTGCCGTCCTTCCAGGAAAACATGGCAGCTGCAGCCAACAGTGATAGAGAGAGCGGGAGAGAGAGGAGGAAGACAGCAGGAGAGAGCATAGCTATGTGCAAGGGAACTGGGGAGGCACTGGGGCATAATTTAAACAGGAGACGGCTGTTTCACAGACAGGAAATGAGAGGAAGGCTAGTTCCTGGGATGGGACTGAATTGGATGGTTCAGACCCAGACCGGTATCAGAAGGAGACTTATGTGGTGTTCATAAGGATAACAGTAAGGTCATTGAGAGCAGCATTTCCTTTTCTGATCATTTGGCGAGCTTGTCAGCACCAGTATCTCAGTTCCCACATCCCTCTAGAATCATTTCTATGGGCTGGATTCAAACTCTGAAATTCAGGCCGGAGCTGAATAAGACCTCCTGTTGCTGTGCCTGTTTATAAGTTCAGCTCCAGTTCTTATATGCTGACTACTTTGATTTGAAGTTTCGGGCAGCTTCCATCCGATGGAAGGAAGTCAAGTTGAAAAGGCACAATATTACATAAAAAAACAGTATAAAAATATGCTTACAGCTGAGAATGCCCAATGCGACCTGATCTCTTTGAGACCGCAGTTTTGATTTAAAACAGACACAGTACACCATAGTCAGAACCCCACTCTACCTAACGGTTCTCATGTCAGTGTTCTGGAGGAGCAGGCAGTCCTAAGCTGCTCTGGACTGTGTAACATCCAGCCATCTTGTGAGTTCTCACTGATCAGACTCATGAAGAGCAGAGTCCTGTGCCAGCCCAGCAGATTACTGCCCCTAATCAATCTGATTAGATTGAGAGGGTGGACACCTTGGCTCACATCTGGGCTACATGCTCTAACTCCCCACAGTTTAGTCTGACAGCTAACAGAGCCAAAGCATTCAGCTATGCAGGAAGCTGATCATTCAGTGATACTGATGGTAGCAAACTTTTTATGCTTATGTGCAGTTCTGCAAGATACAGAGCGTGTGTGCCACTCCGTGGTATTAAGAGACCACCGAGCCGGGCTTTGATAAATGAAGCAGAGTAAATACAGTAATGGAGGAAATTCTCACATGTATTAAATCTTACTTTAGGTTAATATAATGCTTTGTTCTGGTAGATGACAATTTCAGGAACGTGTAGGAAGTGAGGCATCTGAACATATTAACTGCTGTCCCAATCTAGCTGTTCAAACACATCAATTTCTATAGTAACATTTCATAACACTCCCTTGTGAGGTCATTTCAACCACGCTTTAATGATATATGCGCGTAGGCCGAGTTCCTCTCACTTTTCTCTGCTCACAGGCAAGAATAACAGTCACATAAATCATCCCAGGCCTCCTATTTTAAACAGGTGTCACTTTGATGATAAAAAATGACATCTTAATTCAGAGGCGCAATGCTGTGTCAGAACGGATTAACACATCAGAAGCAATTTTTATTTTTTTTGGTTCCAGCATCATTTGGGTGGCGGTTGAGCGTGTCAGTAAATATTGGCCTCCGCTTCTCCTGGGAGGGCGCAGTGGAGTGACACGGTCAGCCTTGATGTCTCTGGAAGAGGAGTCATCTGTCAGGTGATCGCTGTTGGAGGGTCACCTCGAGGAACAGATGAGAACATTTTAAGATGTGTTTTAAATTATGTTGCTTAAGGTTCAATTTAAACAGTCATGCCTGTGCTTAGACTGCAGGACAGTTTGAGCTGCGTACCGTTATTGTCTGCCAGACAAAACTTTATAGTACCACTGTAATTTCAATTGAATGTCATAGAAGAGGTAAAGCTGACAGTATCAGGTTAAAATTACAAATGCGTGTTTGCTGTTCCAAGCTGGCACCAGCTGTGTGAATAGATTGCTAATATATATATATATATATATATATATATATATATATATATATATATATATATATAATATTGCTAATAGGTATCAGCGAAGTGACTGCTAATACAGGCCAAGGCAGTAAGCAAGGCCCATTTTGAGTAGCATTGCCTGCTAAATCTAAAAGACTTCCTCATATTTAGTAAGAATATCCCATTTCATGTTCTTTAATGATACAGCAAAATAAATGTCTGGTATTTATATACTCTAACTAAACACTCAAAGTATTTAAATACGACAAACCAGAATAACTCAAGCATACATGACTTTATTCTATGTACTTTAATTGCATTTTTTTATCTATTACCACCAGTGTTGGGACTAACGCGTTATTAAGTAACGCGTTACAGTAACTACGTTATTATTGTGGTAACGAGCACGGTAACTAGTTATTATGCCAAAATCAGGAACGCGTTACTTGTTACTGGGATTTGGATAGGGTCGTTACTCGTTACTTCGTGTGGTGGCTATCGCGGAGCTTCCACAGATTCAGTAACATTAGCAAGTGGTGAGGCCAGCAGGTGGATGAAGGAAAAGGGACGCAGACGGAAAAGAGACCGAGGCGGCCGCCGGTCCAAGTGTGAACTGAACTTCAGGTAAGAAGTTATGACCTGCAGTCTCTCTGGGTCAGATATAAACCAAGTTTAGGTGGAGTTTATTTTCGTTATTCTGACTTTTTCCGTACTGCGTGCTAGCTAGCATGACGGAGTTTCTATACAGCTGGGTGGTGCTATGATGTTAACGATGTTAAACTTTATTTTGTTCATAAGTTATTAGAGTTGCCAACCGTCCCGTCTGGTATTCAGAGAAAATATTACGCGTTTCTTATTGAGGTGAAAAGGAACAGTTTGTCCCGTAATTCAGCTACAATGGAAAAGGCACAAAGCTGGAGTTATTCTGTGTCTTTGCTGCACAGCTGCCTCTTCTTCTCTCATTCTCTCCCCTCCCTCTCCCGTTTCTACTTCAATCATGAAAACTGATCAATGATCAGCTGATCGTCTTTTCTCTCTTGTGTGTTTATCGCCCACTTTGCGCCGAAAGAGGAAACCAGCGGATGTCGCGCTAAACAACAGCAGCACGTTTAAGCTTGATCAGCTGTTGTTAGAATTTATTTAATATTAATTTCTAGTATCAGCTGATGTTTGCTGGAGCCACAGCTGCAAAAAAGCTGCTGGTCATGATATGGTTTGGTTATCTGGTGAGAGGGAAACATGAAGATGAAACCAGGATGTCCTTACTGGATCATCAGAGCTGAACAGGTGATGGAGAAACAGGTTTACCTTTTAGGTGACATGAATGAGTTGAAGGGAAGTTATGAACTGTTTCTGAGAGACAAATAACCCCAGGATCCTTTTCTAAGTAGCTGACAGCTGGTAACTGTGCAGGGGCGGGTCTAGCAAAGTGTTGCCAGGGGGGCAGGTAGGGCATTAACAGGGAAAGGGGGGCACAAAGAAATACTTTTCTTTCTTATTCTCATTTAAAATGTCTAGCTTTTAAAAAATAATTATCTGAATCTTACAACAAACGATTGATAGATTGATGCATATATACCATCAGACAGTGTACATCACTGTCACAACAGTGTTTATTTTCATTCAAAGGCTTTATGATTTTTCCTATAATGGTGGGCCAGTCTCTAGTCAAAATGCCCGGGATGATTTTTTTGTCCCAGTCCAGCTCTGTATGCAGCTCATCTGCAGTCTGGTGTTACCTACATCTTCCTATTCGGAAGGCAGAATTTCCGAGTTCTGAGTACAATCGAAAGCACCACGACTGCAGTTTTTGTGTTGGATGTAAAAGGCGCAGATGACACTGTGACGTAGGCTAGAATCATGGCAGCAGTCAATGACGGTCCAGGCGTGGGATTTCTCTCGTGGAAATATGCACATTATCTTTTTCTTTCTATTGGTAGGTGGCACAGTGCACTTGTGGCAAGTAAGCAAGCTAGAAGATTGGCAAAGTTATGGAAGCAACACATTAACAAGAGAATTCTGAGTAAAACCAAAGTTACTTTCCCTAGTAACTAGTTACTTTGAAAGTAACGAGTAACTTGAAGTAACTGAGTTACTTTTGAGAGAAGTAACTAGTAATGTAACTAAGTTACTATTTTAAAGTAACTTACCCAACACTGATTACCACATGCCGATAGGTGCTTAGGGGACAGTTTGAAGTTCGGTATCTTGCCCAGGAATTGTCCAGCATGTGGACATGGAGTACTACCTACACGGCCTCTCAAAGTAAAGTTTAGTGATCTGACAAAAAGGTATTAAAGTAGTCAGTCAAATTAACCATGCTTTGTAAAAATGTGTTTATATCCTAAAAATGATCCTAAGAAATTTGAGTAAATTGAATAGTTCTAGTGAGGATAGTATGAGAGAACTGTATAAATTTTAAAGATATATTTCATCAGTATATGGAACTATGGGCTCACACTAAGTTTGACTTTTTTAAATATATGGTTAATGTTTAAGTCTCCATCATAATAAAAGTGTTGGAATAATCCATCCTTCATCAGCTAATAGCACAAGGGAACTGACATGCAGGGGTCTCTGCAGACTTGCGCTTTCAGTGTTTATGGACACACCCGGTAGTTACCGTCTGTTTCTTATAAAGGATATCAAAGAGGGAGCGCTGCCTGAGCCACAAAGCACCTGTTTCCTGACACTTCCATAACACGTGTTTGCCGCCGTCTTCAAAAAGCTTTCAAAGGATGAAGACACCGGCCGTGCTGCCTTAGCTTACTACATTACATGTTAGATCTAAATCACAGAGCTGCGTTCATTTAGTTGCTGACTGAAAAGTTACATTTGTTCTACGCTGTCACCACACTCTGAAATCTCTCTTAATTTTGCTTTATCTTTGCAATTATCTCCTGAGGTATTCACATGTTATACATTTGGAGTTTTTACTCTTCCATCTGATAAAACTACAGTCACAAATGCAGAGATCAAAAGTACAAAAGGACACAGACGGTGTTGTATGCTTTGATACTGATGGTCAATATAGTCAGTATTGTGGCCGTGATAATGCCTGAGGACAAACATTAGCAGGAAGACAGGAGGGTTTTTGGTCTTGCTGTATGAATAGATAGTTCCATTTATAAACACACATGTAAAGTGATAAAGTCAAACCCAAAGGAAGGAGAGGAAGCAGTGTTATCTCCCTTGTTGCTGGTAACAACAGGGTGTCTCAGGTAGGATGTGATTGTTTCTCTCTCCATGTTTGTACATGTGTGGTGTTTTTAGAAGATCTGACGCCTTGCCTGCTTGTATTTGATCTAGTGACTGTAATCATGCCTAAATTAACCTTACTTACTACCAGGGGTTAAAGTCGGATTTGGCAGGTGGGGGGAGCCCTAAGATAGATTTATAGGGGCACACTCTGAAAGAAGAATTGCTTAGGAATAAATGAGAATAATTTGTTTTGCAAGCTCCAGTGAACATTTCTTTTTGTATGGACTGTGATCAGTGCTGCTCCTATTGTATTGTGTATTTAGCCAAATGAATTCAACAAGATATAAGAATATACCAACCACTAGACACTGTAAAGTTAGTATAAATGTCAGTGTTGGGCAAGTTACTTTGAAAAAAGTAATTAATTATAGTTACTAGTTACTTCTTCAAAAAAGTAACTGAGTTAGTAACTGAGTTACAATATTCTAAAAGTAATTAATTACTTGAAAAGTAACTATTGCGTTACTTTAAAAAAAAAAAAAACAACCTTTAACCCTCTGGGGTCCAGGGTATAATTGGCCATTTTTAACTACTTTTGATTTTCCCTCCACATTTTACCTTTAAAATCGATTTACTTTGCCTTGTTTGGTATCATCCTTTTCAGCACAACCTCACGTGTCTGAATTTACAGTTATGTTTTCATTTTGACATACTGTATTAACACAACTGATCTAAAATCAGATAAAAAACATAAAATCAGAGTAGAAAAAGTTATATTTTTTACTGTAACAACCACAAACATGTTTAACGAATCATATTTCATAACTTTAAATGCAAATATAAATTGTCAATTTTAAAATCCTATGCACAAGTTTTGCAAACAACAAAGTTATTTGCATCCATTTACCTTTTACCTTAATTTTTTAAATAACCATTTCAAACTATTTACAGAACAATCAGCTGTTCTGCATTCAATATGATGCCACACAAATTATTTGTGCCACTCCAAATATTTCTGTCCACTATAAAGGAGAACATCACAGCCTGATACCTGCAGGTCTGACAGCAGCAGGTGTATCACTCCTTTTTCTACCTGGAGACAGCAGTCGCCTCATTGTTTTGACACACAACACAAAACTATCCACAACACTACATGCTAACTACACAAGACAACACATTAACTACACACTCCAAACACGCTAAACGTCACAAATCTCTCACATCTTAAACCTCGCTCTCTCTGTCAACTTACATTAAAATTGATGTCTGCTGAACTCGATATAACCAAGTAGTAGATGAAACCAGTGCAACATAGTGCATCCCTGTAAGTTTTATCATAGTACTGCAAATTAACCAGTTTAGCCTGCACTAAAATGAATTAGGACACTGTATTACAGTTTAAATTTCAAATTCATAAAGATCCACTGGCTGAGCAGTGCTTACCTTTCAAAATAATATCTTGTCTTCCTCTCCTTTCCTCTCTTTCTTACATCTTTCCCCATCTTTTAGTGTTGCACACTTTCTCTCTGTCCATGTGAAATACTAGCAGGGAAAAACATGCGCACAGTTGGTGAATTTGGTGATATTTGTTGAGCTGCTTGAAAAGTTGTGTTTAAAATTACCTGTGAATTTTAAAAAACGAACAAGATGTTTAAGTACCATGTCCGCAACTTTACAATTGCATAATGAACACATCCCGGGAATGAGAAGGAAAAAGAACATGTTTAAGGTGTAAGCTCACAATGAAATGTCATTTTTTGGTCTTTTTTTACTGAGCAGATATAACTATGCTGTCATTGGAAGCAACATCAGGCTGCACACGAACAACAAAGTCAACTCATTCAGCAGGAACATGCATGAACCTGCCTATTGGATTTAATAACTCATTAACTGAAGTTGCCAGAATGCTGCTCCCCTGCTTTAACCCCTGCTTACTGCCTTGTGGTTGTGTGCCACTAATAATCAGTCAAGGCGCAGTTTAATTCCATGTTGGACTCATAAAATATGTAGTGAAGACTTTAACAGGTGGACACCAATTCAGTATTTTACCAAATATGAGATATGGTCATAATCTTTCCTTCTGTTCCTGAATAATTTATAACATTGCATAATATTTTTTTGCCAAACAATGTAATTTAAGAACAGCACAGTGGTGAATGAGTTTGCATGTTCTCACTGTGTGTGAGTGGGTTCTCTTTGTATAGACCGTCTTCCTACCACAGTCTAAACAAATTCAGGTTAGTTTAACTGGTGTTTTTAAACTGGCCATGAATAGTCATCCGTCTCACTGTGTTGGCCCTGAATTAGACTGGTGACCTGTCCATGATGACCACACAGTTTCACTTCCATTATATACATAAAATGTTAACACTTTGTAATTGATCAGCATTAACCCAGCAATTCCTGGATTATGGTCAAAACACATTTTGTGAGCTCACAGTTAGCTTAAGTATTTAGCGACAAAAAGCAATCAGTTCCGAATGAGTGTGAAGTTAACCCCTAAGGGTGTTGAAGAGCTATCACATTCCCAAAATTAAGATGGACTGAAGCATGCAAGAATGATGCTGGTGTAGAGGCATAAAAAATCAACACTGTGTTTAGGAAGACATTTCATGATGTGGCAATCCAGCTGTCACATCATTAACATCTACTTGTTAGATCTATTCACACACTGCTATAATGCTTTAAATAAATTCTCCTCATTTTAAATACTAAAGATGGATTTCTGCTGCTTATCCACCTGACTTGTAAAGACCTAACCAAATTACCCCGAGAAAATATCAGACCACATACTTTACATGCTGGTCCCACTAGTAAAGCGTTAAGAACCTTATGTAGACTTTAAGTCTGATGTTTTGATGTCACTGTTTTTGAATCTTTTCATTTTTCCACACTTGTGTCCCATCAAATTCCCCAATCTAAAGTCTAATTTAAAGTTCTTGCATTGCAGTTTCCTGATTTGAAAATGTTCCCAAAATCCAGATACATCAAACAACATGTGGCCACAGTCATTCATGCATATCGAGTGTAATATAAACAAAACTCTGGATTATGTTCAAGCTTTAAGTTAGGCACACTCAGACAGTCTGTAAACATGGCAAAAGCATCTACTTTTGCAAGAAAAAAAATTGGCTGAATTTGCTTTTCAGTAATTCTCCACTCTTAGTTGTGGAAATTGATTTACATATGGGATATTTGAGAAATTAGGTTACCTCTGTAGCCCAGTCAGCTATGTGAATGTGTCTGCACTGAGAAACTCACACTTATAGTCACCTGCTCCTTCTTTTCCAGTGAGAGCATGTTTAGCAAAGCAGGGTACTGCATGAAGAGATTTCCCCCCCAGTTTCTGTCTGGCTGTTCAACTGCCAACCCCATCAACAGACATTACCTACCTAACTTTGTAAAAGTCAAAGTATTTCGTCTGAACAACCAACCAAGCCAAGGGAATCAAAGTCAGGCAAACAAAAGGCAACTTGTGGGAGCAAGATCACTTAAAAGTAATTACAAAAAGTAATGAAGCTACATTAAAAGGTGCTATTTGTCTTTGAGCAGTGGTCTTGCTTTAGAAGTGAACTGAAGGGTGTAAGTACATGAACCAGTTCTTCACAAACCAGGTCTGTTGAAAAGTCGGCGGTTCATGAACGAAAGCGGTAAGGTGGTGAGGTCAGGCGAATCAGGAATCAAAGGTTTGTGTACAGTATGTGCATTCTGGTGTGGTTCACAGGCGAATCTTGATTGATGACCACATTATCAGAGTGTTCATACAAAATGCTGCTCTGTAACTGATTCAAACAAGAAGTTGTCCCAGCAGAAACAAAACAGGATGCTTAGTAATGTCACATGAGTTAGCCACAGTTCCTTGATGACAGATAGCTCTGCATAAAGGGTGATGTTTTGTCATCTGGATGTCGTCAGCTCTGTCTGTCTTTGTCCTCACAGTCTCTGATCCATCTCCCTACAGGGCTAATGGCAGTACTTGTGTTGACCATTACATACAAAACATATTTACTGTTCACATGCACACACACAGACACACACGCAAAAAATCAGATAAAACATCCACATTAAACTACTACCTCTACTCCCCTTTCTTTTTTTTCTCTGCCCTCCCCCCACCCCTGCCTCTCCAGTAATGAAAACAAGATGTTCTTAGTCTCCATAGACAGAGAGTAGTAGCAAGTTAGGGCTCCAGTCTCCGCTCCACAATTCTCTTAAACCCTCATCTGACTTTCTTAAATATGTGACAAAAATGCATTAACGGAGACTTTAGGGGCAGCACCTTGACTGCTGTAAATAAAAACGTGCTGCTCAATGCGAACTTTCCCTCGCCTGTTAAAGGTGGGGAAGTGGCTGAGCCTCATGGAAGTGGGTACTCTGAAGGACTGAGATGAAGCTCGTTGAATAGGACATGAGAAAATTGGGAGTTTCTCTGCCGGCAGGCATCTCTCTCTCTGCATATTTGTGTGTGTGTGCATACTGTAAGCATCTGAGTGTGCACTTTCCACTAAAAAGAGGTGAGTATTACTACCAGACTCTGCACCTGACCTTCATTTTTCAATTTGTAAACCAATCTTCTCACAATTGGGCACCAAATTAAAGGATAAACACAGAAGATATTCATCGTGTTTACTTCAAAGCCCTAAACATCACTATACCTTCCTTGCTCTGTCCCCTTCACTTAAGCCCCCATCAGCAGCATTCCCACCCAATCACTGCTTCTTTTCCTGCCATACATTAGTCCTAATCACGGTCAGTCCTTTTTTTTTTAAGCCAGTTATCGCTTGTCACTCTGTAGCAAGCGTGTGATGAAGACATATAGTTGTTGGTGCTTTCATTTTACATGTACTTTCTCATAATCAAAGTGTGTGCTTGTGTCCTCCTTCTTTAAGACTATGTGCAATTTAAAATATGTGTTAATTGTGACTGATGCACACTGTTAATGGTTCCGATCAAATATTCCTATATTCCCTGTGTTGCATGTCACTGTTTTTTTTAACATGTTTTTTATATATGTAGCAATGTTGCTTCTTTCATGTGATTTTATCTTAGCAGAGGTTAAAACAAGAGAATGACTGTTATCATGTAGTTGAGTAACCCTGTGTTAGCAAGTTACAGGTATCCATGTTTATCCAATTTTAATACAGGAAATTCGTTTTACTTTACTTATCATTAGCAGTTATTTAAAAATTCACTAACAGCAAAGTTAGCAATGTAATATCCTCAACCCAATGTTTCACTGTGCTACACACGACACTATTTTTCCTTATTTGACACAGTTTAATATAGGCCTGGCCATTTTAAAATTTGATTACACTACAGAAATTGTAGGAAGATATACTACATAACACAAAAGCAAGTTGTGTTATGTCTAGATTGTTTCTGATTTGTGAATGTCTGCATGTTGTTGTTTCCCTGTTTCAGAGCTTTCAAGCTTGAAAGCGCAAAATGTGCGTATGTTTACTTGGACTGACACTTGTGTTTAGTTAGCTGCCCCTCAACACATTTTGGGCAGACTGTGTGAATGGGTGTCTCAGGCCGCCAGTTTTTCAGAGCTTTCAGACATTTTAGTCTTAAATTAATTTAGTACTAGTTTACATGGTAAAAGTGTTTGGGAGAGACATTGATCTCAGTCAACAGTTCATTATCTTTAGTGGGCAATTATCCACATTGTCACGTTTGCATTTATCCCTGTGACTCTAAGGTCACAGGGGTCTAGTGTAATTCAAGCTGCATGGATGACTCCATGGCCTTAGTCTTTAGGGTAAAGTACACCCAAGGGAACTGTCTCCACAAGCACACAAAAAGCCAGTTTGGCTCAACCCATTTTGATACCTTTGCATTTTTTTTAGTGTAGGTTATTTATCTTGCTTTTGTATTTGCAAATACAGATGTGTTCAAAGTCACCTTCACTGTCGTTTTCCTGTAACTATAATAACTCACCATACCATAAATGTCCATCTATCAATTTATTTTCTGCTCGTCTAGTTCAGGTTGGTGGGATGGGGCTGAAGTGTACCTCAGCTGTCATAGGGTGAGAGGTATAGCACACCCTGGACACATCGCCACTTTGTTGCAGGGATAACACAGAGAAATAGACAACCATCATGCATATTGTGAAGAAGCTGAAGGAGAGAACCCACACAGACACAGGGAGATCATGCAAACTCCACACAGAAAGGACTGGATTCAAACCTAGGACCTTCTTGTTGCAAGGCAGTGGTTATTCCCGTCACACCACCATGCTATCCCGTGCCATAAATAATTTTGTAACTGTTGTTTTACATACTTATCTACAAGTTTAAATACCCAATCTCTACTTGCTAACACTTGTTTTATTATGTGCAAATCATTTGCCAAAAAGAGAGAGGGAGTTAAAATCATTTGATTAAGAACTCATTTAAAAACTTTTTTTTTTTTGGCGTAAATACTGAACAGATATTTGATTGATTTGTATACATGATTATAATTAGGACATTATTTGAGTTGCAAGTGCAACCTTTAAAATGAAAACTGTTGTAGCAATACAACATCATAGGAAAATTTATAATAAGTACTGGACTTGTATATCTAAATCCACCAGATGAGTTACGGATGTATTTAATATAGAAATGCACTTGAATCACATACTTGTTTCTTTTGGCAAGTTATCGAAGATAATATTCGTATGTTGATGATTATGAGCAACCATGTTGTGGTTTTGCCAGGCTAGATGACTCCCCCACCACCACATGTGGCATTTGGCCTTCAGAAACTCCTTAAACAATTTCTCCCTATGACAATACACAATACTTCATACCATAACTGACCCATATGTGTGCAAGTTCTACAGTTGTGTCTGGTAAACAAGATCAGATTTCGATTTCCCTGATTTTGAAGCCAACCATATGTGTTCAGACAGAACGTGCACATTTTCTGATGTGGTTTGATTGCACATGAAGTCAATGAAAATACAAGAGAGGCATAACCAGTTAAGATCAAAACAAAATTAAAATGTTACAGCTTGCAACTCTGGCAGACGCTGGCATGCTGTCAATGCATTTATCTCTACCTCGATCACTTAGTATGCTGGTTGTTCGAGGTAAATATGCTCAAAGGTCAAGCAGTAGACTGTGAACTGCAAGAGGCAATCCTATATAATCAACAAATCTATACACTGGGCCAGCTTTACTGACTACACAGCAAATTTAAGGATAAACAAGTTACTTTAAGCTACATCATGAACCTGAATGCATAACTAAAACTCTGCACAGTATGTATGTGTGAGTTGTAATAGCACAAAAATAATATCTGTGTGTACAAAGCATTTTCTCTAGGTCCAGAAGCAGATTATCCCCAACATTTCCAGTTGTTTTGCAGGTTTTCAAGTGAGATCATACTAACAGCATAAGCTTATGAATGACTCATTTTTAGTTCCAAAGAGACATGAGGGGTACTTACTAAATCTGACATGCACTGACTCTTCAGCACAAACTTCTCAGTTATGTTACATCAGTTGCTGCTGCTGTTTAGTTTATATGGATCCTTATTAGGTACACCGATGCAGCTGCTATTCTTCATATGGTCCACAAATAGCTTCACACTATGACAATATAATAACTTAACAGAGAACACAGAGACATAAATTCTCTGTGTTAAGCCGTTACAGTGCACTGCTGAAACACTAAACTACTAAACTACTGTTAACTGAATAATTAACTTGAGCAGCAATAACTTAACTATAACTTAATTTGCTTACAGCTGTAAATGTATACCAGCAGAACTGAACTCCCTGCCCTGGTCCCTCCCACCTGTAAGTATACATGCACTGGCACGTAACTATCAATCCAATTATTCATCCATCTATCTATCCATCCATCCATTTTCTGATGTAATGTAATTCAGGTTAGTGTTAGAGTAAGGCTGGGGCCTGTCCCAGCTGCCATAGGAGGAGAGGCTGTGCACAGCCTGGACAGGTTGTCAGCCTGTCACATTCTGACACATAGAAACAGACAAGCATTCACGCTCATATTCACACCTATGGCCAGTTTAGAATAACAAATTAACCTAACGCTCGGGTCTTTGGACTTTGGAAGTAAAGCCAGAAATTTCAAATGTAACTTAGTTCAAGGTTAAAATATAGCAGCTGCACCTGAAGGCAAATACAAAGGTATAATTTGCATGTATAACGTTTAAGGTGTTGAATGATGCTTGGTTATGCAGGATGGAAAGGCATTATGCGGTGCACTCTCAGAAAAATCGCTGTGGCTATATTTCATTAAAAATTTCAGGGGAATATTTAAAATAGAGAAAGGCTATCCAGCACAAATATGAATGGCTGACTTTAAACACCTTAATGGCCCTCAGACCAGAACTTGGCAGTCACTGGAGTTGTGAGTAATATCCGTCTGCAGGCAGCTAGTTCATTTAAGAGACGAGCAATAAATGGCTCAAGTGAGGGGGAAGAAAATACTGTGGTTCATTTTAAACAAGGTATGGGCTTGTCCATTTCCTTTGTTTTTCAGTTCCAGAATGGAAATCATAAATAATAAATAATAGCGACTTTTTTTGGTTTTATATATAGTATGGCACAACAAGGGTGCACTAACAAATAATGGCATCAAATAACTTGTAAAAGATTAACCAAATCCAGATTTTAGGTCACAAGTTCAAATATGCATCACTTATTTGAAGCTTTGCATTCCAGCTTTGACCTTCTAAATGACTTAAAAGTCACAATGAGAGAATGAGTCTCAGCGTTAGTACTAAGCACCATCTCCCTGCAGTGACACATTTTTTAAGCAGATCCTCATGTTTTCTTGAGCATTGCCTGTCTTAATCTTGGGAAAAAGGCCTATTTCCTTCTGGTTCCAAGTTCTCCCACTGAGGGACAAAGTGTGTCCCTAAGTTCAAGCGGAACCTCGGGCAATGTAAAGGGGTGAGGAGGACAAGAGGTAGATCCATGTTAGAGCCAGGATATACTGTGGGAGTGTGTGGGAGAAAACTGAGAGGTTACTGACCTTACAGGGAAATAAGTAAAGCTTGAGAAAATACACAATAAACAAGAGACAGATTACAATCATCTTAAGTCATGGAACTGAAGAATATAGCCTCCATGACATAGAAAGGTTGCAGCAGAGAAGAAGCAAAGAAGAATATCCTGCACAGATACAGCACTGCCATCACTACTGCCACCATCCCTGGACTGCGTGTTGTTGTAGATTTAACAACATTAAAACACAATAAAAATTGTATGAGTGAAATGTCTACATAACAAAGCTTAACCAAACATTTAAACATGCTAGCTTAAGTAAAGAACTGTTTGCTGGTGTGACTTTAATGACAACATCTCCCAACAAAGAGACCATGCTTCCAGCAAAAATTGATGCTTTTACAAAATCTATTGAACATTTGATTAATAGTTCATCATTACAAGTGTTCATAAGAAAAGCAGTTATTGAGGAGGAGATCTTTGCTCTAGTTCACACAAAAATTGTTTTTGTGTCATTTGGATTCTTACTTGAAACAAGCAAACCACAATTTCAAATAAAATTCTAGATAACAAAAGAGCTCAGCGCTGTTTCTGATGTAACAAAACCGAAACAGTTTCCTATTAGAGTTTCCAACAATTATGTGTCACCACTTCCCTATACCTCTTATCAGAGCCCATGTACACAATGGAAGTGACTGACCTGTGCAGCTCTGATGACATACAAAATGCTCCCAGAGGCTTTTGGTCATGTAGCAGCACCAACAACCTTAGTGGACGTACTTGGGAGGTTAGCTGAACTCCGCGCAATTATTCAGTATCTCTGGGCATCTGTAAGACATTTTCTATGATATTACACAACTGTAATATTTTCTGTTAGTCGGAACGTGATCAGATATAAATTACACAGACTTCTTACATTTCACAAATTCATGTTTAACCTGATACTTTAAATGAAAAATGTATGATTGTGAAATATAAATGGAATCACTGCAGCACACACAAACACATGCCTGGATGCCCATTAGCAGTTTAGCAAAGGAGATAGCCCCAGTGTGCAGAAGGGTAGAAAGAGAAATGTTGTCACAGGCCAAGATTAGAAGGTAGGTTGATAGATCCTCTCCTGCTTCTAATGAAGCCCTGCCTCATATTAGCCCTGGGTGAAGGAAACAAAAAGGGAGGGTAGCGTAAGAGGCTACAATAGGGGCCAGGAGGAGAGAGTTATCTCATGCTAACTTAGTTAGCTGATAGGCTCCAGGGATACAGGAGAAGAAGGGTCAAGACCCCTACCAACATCCCTCTGGGGACCAAAGCACAGAGAAGTCAACATTCCTGAGAAACTCGGAGACTTTCCTTCCCTGGAGAGATGGAAAGATGAGGGAAAGACTGATTGAAGGGGGAGACACAGTGGGCCTAAGAGAGCAAAAGAATGAGAGAACTTTGCATGTTCTTTCCATTTAGCCTCCTCACAGAATGACTGCACACACAGACACTCACTTCACTTTATGCATCACATACGTTTTCCAAGCCATTTACAATCCCAGGCATTGTTAGTGACTCATAAACTCACATTGACCTATGTACACTCATTCCTGTCATTATTTGTGAAATATTTTTAGGCGAACTCCTAAAATAGTCTTTCTCTCTCTTCTCCCCTTGGGTAAGTAATTTCCAGAGCAGTGGTGAATGGCGCCTGCAGAAGTCTGAGGGCCAGGAGGAATTCGTACTCTTTGGCAGAGAGCCTTTGTTAAAGCGATATATCAGGCTTATCGGTTGCATGTGCATGCAAAAACAATTTGCATGATCTGTACCTGTGTTTGTTTACAGACAATATGGGGACGCAGCTAAAGTACCAAATACCATGCGGGGGGCTGATTTTCACTTAATCATCAGCCTTGTGTTAGACCTCTCTCAGCTGATGTTCAGCTGAGGCATGAACTGCCAAATATGTGAACATTAAATTTTGGAGTTCTTGAAATCAAAAGATTGAAAAGGTTTAAGTTTGAGACTTTTCCCTCTGTTTCCTTAAGCCTTTTTTGTCGATTCAATGAACAGTGAAAACCATTATAATCAGGGGATTATTTTGACCACAACCCCCCCCCCCCCCCTTTTTTTTTAAAAACAAATTGTAATATTTTAGAGTCTTTGAAGAAACTACTTAGCATGAATGTGGCCCAGACTGTGTAAACTGTACCGGAGCCAAGACCTCTAAACACAGCAAATTTCAAGGTCTTACAATGATGCATTCTAATGGCACTTTTTCTGACCTCCCAACTAAATCCCCATCACTCCC
This sequence comes from Maylandia zebra, assembly GCF_041146795.1. Classification (NCBI taxonomy): domain Eukaryota; kingdom Metazoa; phylum Chordata; class Actinopteri; order Cichliformes; family Cichlidae; genus Maylandia; species Maylandia zebra. The sequence goes on from NC_135184.1 coordinate 17,123,685, forward strand.
CCTACTGTACAGATAGCACACAGAGGAATTTGAATCTCAGCTTCGTGTGGGTTTGATCGTGTTGTGAAATCAGGAACACTTAAGGAGAGTACGCACACTGACACAATGGACATTTGTGTGTGTGTGTACTGTTTTCATGTTTTCAACATTCAGCTGGCAGAGGTGCAGATCAGAAGGCCAGTGCAGAATAACAAAAAACCAATCTTCTGTTTCAGAGTCATTTCCCATTCCAGACTGAGTAAGCACCAAAGAAGGGAACTCCGCCCTGACAGACTGAGTGAGTAAGTCACCGAAAGCAATCATTTGTCTTTGTTCTGCACAGCAGGCATTATTTTGTCCTGTGTGTAAGCATTTGTCTTTCTTCATCATCATCTAATACAGCGAAGCTTTGACAGCCCTCATTCTGCTCTAGAACCCAGCTTGTCGTCTGCATCTCGCTCATGACAGCCCCCACAGCAGAGTCCTATGCAAACATGTAGGAATGTATGAGAAATATACCCTCCTGGAATGCCCCTGGCAATCACTGCTGGCCAGCGAACGAGCAAGAAGGCGGTCACATGTCTTCACAAAGGTCCAGGCAACTTTACAGCATTCTCAATCACTCATCGATGGTCCCTTTTTTTGGCAGTCATCTGTGGGCTCTGTGCAGCGAGAGAAAGTAAATGTAGCATTGCCAGAAACACCGCACAGCGCTGCCGCGCTGCTCCGAATAGGAGCAATGCCCTCCAGGCACCCCTAGTCTGGGCTCAAAGCCTCCAATATCTGGCAGCAGTTGTTAGTGTGCTCAAGGGGTGGAAGGATATTCAAACTTTCATCCCTGGTTAAAAATAGGCTGGCCCTCACAAAAAGAAGGCCCTGCTAATAATCACAGCTCTGTACTGGCTGTCTGAAGCATCTGGTCTGAGAATGTGTCATTTTTTAGGAGGGGCCTGGGAAACTGTAGACACCATGCTTGCTGCCCAGAATAAGAACCATGGGAATGATTGAAGGGGTCTTTTTTTGTGTGTGTGGGCCGCTGAACTAGAACTAGCCTGTCTGCAGGATTGGACAGCCTTCCTTGCTGCCTCCCGGCTGCCAAGTCAGGCATAACTCACTTAATGGCTGGTTTGCCAGAAACAGATGATTTTATGGTAACACATAAATGGCTGGGGACACAATGAGGTCAGGGACTCGTGGACATGGGAGCGATGTCAACTCTTGAAGGTCAAAAAGAAATCTTATATCGACAAGAGAGCGTTTCAGCTGGTTGCGGCACATGTATTCATGTAAATTAAATACTGGGACATTAGATTTGGGCTATTATTCCAGATATTTCCTTTAAACTTGAGGCTCACTTGACTTTTACATGGTGAGAGTTATTTTCTTCTTTTGAATATGTTTAGACAAGAGTTCATTTAGAAGATCCATGCCATTGTCATGTTTATATGTGTGGTAAATGTAGTTGCTAGCCATTCAGGGAATAGAACTGCATTTGATTAAGATTAAAAATATGTATTTTTTGTATGTAAATATGTAGATTTATGTATGTAGATTCTTTTATGTATAAGAAAGATAGCTGTTGCCCTTATTTCCAGTCCTCATATCATATCATATCAAGCTTTTTGGGGTCTACACAAAATCACATAAAATAATAAAAAGGTTCAATTCACAACGTACCAGCCAACTTAAAAAAGTTTAAAAAAGGAAGACAATTTGTTTTTTCCTGTGTTTTAAAGTGGAATGTACTACTAAATAAATGTGTCACTGTTGCTGACTAATTCCAAATAAACCACTTTGTCTGTTTATATTATATATTACAAAGTGTGGGAATGCTCAAGTATTACCACTATTCTTAATTTACAGGAAATGTGACAGGTGCACTGTGAATTGCCTTTTCTTGAGGAAGCAAACTTGCTGCTGTCATTAACCTGGCTAACAATTAGCTTTTAAAACAGAGAGAGGTGTTCATGGGAGACAAACTGGTTAATGAGTTGTCAGACCAGTACTTGGCTTGAAAAGCTTCCAGAGCTGAACCTGGGAGGGATGAAAACCATCGCAGAGCAAAATGTCACAAATAGTCTGAATAGAAAATCCGTGATCTGCAACTTACATAACCTGTTGTACTTTTATTTATTTATATTTGTGACCCAGTAGTTGTTGCTCTGAAAATAACCATTGCAGAAATGTGTTAAATTTTATAAATAAATGGCATTAATCTGCAACCTAATGCGAACAATGCATGAACAAATCCATTTTATTAAATCCATTTCATCGTGTGAACGAGCCAAAGCTTTTCAGCAGTGCTGCAGTATTAATCAATCCAAATTTCGGTTTAAATGGATATAATACTTGTTTGTTTTTGTAACTGTATATTACTTACCCCATTACTTGTGTTTAAATACTCGAGATCTAAACAGTTTTTGTATTTTTCTCTAACTCTAACATCTTATATTTTAAATGAAACTTTGCACATGTTTGCCAACAGTTGTATCCAATATAAACCTGGCTTGTTGCTATACTAATCAATTATGATCTGTTATGGATTTTCAATTTTTCTCGCTCATTATGGAGTATGGCCATAATGAGCAAATGACAAACTGTGAATGAAGTACTTGATTTATTTTTGGATTATGGCCCTGCTGAGTATAAAACTGTCATAAACGAACAGAGGATGACCACAAAAGCTTTGTGTCCGTAATTTGTGAAGAATTAACAAAGACACATGCAGTCTCTGTCACGTAGTGAAACTCGTGACCTTTGACACCCGCTGACCCACAAAAGCACAAGCACACTTGGAGCTGCTGGACTTCTGGCTCGGTTCTGGAAAAAGGTGTATAATGATTGGCTGGGTGAAAAGTTTAACATCAATAGCACTTTAAATGAAAAATGACCGAAGTAGGACAAATATAACACGACTTAAAAAAATTGCTTTTGAGAATATTCATTTAAAATCATGCCTGAGGATGGTTTTTTTTTTTCTAAATCTGTACATTTTGTACTTTCCTGGTAAATAACCTTGCGGTAATGTACAACTTTAAAAATTTATCAGCTTGTTTGTTTGACAGTGAACATGTGTGTCAGTACTGCCTGACCTTTTTTCCAATAAAAATAAATCACATATAAAGTCCAAATCTGTTACTCCATGGTTAGTGTATAACCACAAATGAAGAATTCACAGGAGGTGAATCAACACACAACACCTTTATAAGAACAAAAAGTACATTTCAGATTAAAGAAATACGAATCATTGGTTAATTAATCAATGAAAAATTTTACAGCTTTTGTTGAGTTTGTAAGTCTGTCCTTATTTTGATATTTTTCACTTCTAATAGTTCTGCAGAGGTGAGGAAGATTGTAGTACATTGAAGGAGCTCTGTATGTGTGTTTGTAATGTGTGTGTATCCACTTACTACTAATAAAGCTCCATTACTCTTGCGTTTTAAGGCATTAGAGATGTCAACATTGTTAAGGCATGTGTATTGTTTTCTCAGTCAAGGAAAATTAGAAAATGAATTCCTCTGGGCTGAAGTGGAGTGTGTTCACAAGAGAGGGTAAGTGAGGGTGGTGCTCATGTGTGGGGGTCAGAGGGGAGGTGGTGGTGCTGCTAGGAAAGGGATGCCAAATTGTGCTCAGTCACTGGCAGATCATTTGCACTGAGACAGCTGAATTGTGGGAAAAGAGGAAGCATGGTGGCTCTGCCATTTGTTTTACTTGTTTTAGCCTCTTACCCACACATGCTGAGTACATCCTGGCGTAAACTCACACTTTTCTATTCGATTTAGTAGTAATTTTATTAGATAAAAATATTCCTGGAAACTGACTTCATCAAACTCCAACCCACAGTCTTTTTTATATGATATTGCAGTACATTGTAGCATATGTGTAAGTAGCTTAAAATATTTGTCTTTGCAAAAATGGTGCATTAACTAAACCATATGCTCATTATGTGTTATATTGGTACTGACTGACTGTATACAAAGAAACTCTCTCTGCATCCCCTCCTTTCTCCATCCCTGGCAAGGAAAGAGCAGCTCAAGCACAGTTGAGAGCAGTTATGGCATTAGGACAACAGAGGCGTTGCCTGGCTTTAAATAAGGGGACTAATTGTAGCACAAGGAGGGCCAGGAACCAGCAGTGGCACATGGGAGGTGGCCCCTGAGCAGCTCGGCAGGGTCAACCCGGCCTCCCAACCACGTGAACAGGAAAGGTGTGTGAACTTTTGCCTTGCCTCGCTCAGTCCATCATCCAGCAAATGGAGCACATCAGCCACACTGCAGGAGAGAGGCGGGCTGGGGTGGGAGTAGGTGAACACCTCACACAGGCTCCCTTTGTGCTTTGGGCAAGACTTCGCATTACTGTGAGGGGCAGCTGTGGACTTCAGTTAGGGACATGGGCAGGGTATTGTGAAGCAATTCAAGGAGAGGAAAATACTGCTGGAACAATTACCACTTTGGCATTATGATACTCACATGTCTTCTCCATATTTGTTCATTTTGTGTTTAAGATGAAAACTGATCTAATCAGATCTGTGGCTTTAACTACGACCACCTCAACTGACACATACATAACAATTAGACCAAGCAGGAAACGTCTGTGCAAACTCATGTGTTGCTTTCTGTGGCTTTAGATGTTTCTACCTAAAACTCATTCAAATACTTGCCTAAAATAGATCGAACTTTTTTTGCATGTGTACTTAAATCAGGTCCTAAGATGGATTATTAGCCTGTATGTTTATTTTGTATAACTTCTCAGACTTGTTGGTGAGATTTCTCAAACAGCAGCCATCCTAAAATTACTCTGACTTTTCACAGTTTGACTGTCAAACACTGGCATCTTACAATAATATATGAAATCCATTTTTGTCTGTCTGTTTGTGTGTTTCTTTGTCCAGTAACCCCTCCTAGATGGTCAAAAGTTCAGTAACCACTTGGAATTCAGGTACATGTTAGACCTATGAGGGTCTTTATCTATATCAGATGTTATGGATGTAAGGTGCCTAGCAACTACCTAGAAGTGAGCTAGAATTAGCATAGATTTAGCATTTCTACACCTAAAACACCATATAAAAATCATATCATTTTCATTTCACAACAGTCACATCTAATTTATATCCACAAAAGCTGAATGATGCCTGATGTACTATGACATATTGCCTGGTAACCACCTATTGACAGGCTAAAATGAACTGTTTTTTAACCTTTATTCACCTACAGCAACTTATGAAAGTAGGTTGTTGTTTTCATTTCCCTGCAGTAACATCTCATTTACAGCCTCAAAAGAATGATACATGCCTAGCAACCGCATAGCAACAGGCTACAGTAAACCATTTTTTGCCATATCCACAGAACTGACCACTTGTAATATTTTACTTTTCTAAATGCAATTAAGAATATCAGTTTGCTGACAATACCAAAAGCCCAAATAGTACTACAGCATGGGAATGTACAAGTAACAAATAACACAAATTATGGCATTTGCAATGCAGTTGTTCAACAAAAGGAGTATTCTGCAAATGGCTCACAATACATAGTTCACTGGCACACCTTAATAGAACATGGCCATGGTTAATGTTATTAGTCGCTTTCCTTCCACAACTGGTGAGTAAGTCCTGCCACGACTGGTGAGTAAGCCCTCTTTTATGGACTTCTAACTTTTAATTATCTGTAGTGAAAGTACTGGTAAAGTATGCAATACAGCCAGTTTATTTTACAATGCCAATTCCTCCTCCACTCAAACCAGAGACGAAATTTGTTAGTTGTGCACCTGTGAGCAGATTTTCAGACTGTGAGACATCAAAATTAGATTAGAAGTGAATCTTGAGCCAGTCTGATGTGGAAACTATAATTTTTCATCATATGTACACTAAAGCCATTTTGACACATCACCTCTGGAAAGTATCTGGAGAATCGGTTCAGGGCTTTGTCCAAAGTTAATTTTCTTACCACACAATGGGCGCTTGCCTGAATCAGACATGTTCTCACCACTGGAAAAGCATTCTTTAGTTTACGGCGTGTACCTCAGTAGAGCGTCCAGAGCATTAAGAACACATAACTCTGAATTTATGAAACAACAGGATCCTGTGCTATTACACTGGCTCAGTGTGACCTTATATGGCCTTTGTATTAGGGAGCTGGCATGGTAAAATCGATCTACTGTAATATTCTACTGATTTGGACATTAACATTCTCACATAGATCTCTGCCAGGTAGATATTTTGGGCATGTCATTATATTTATAATTTCATGCCTGGGACTGGGGGGTACAATGCTAGCATTGTACCACGTTTGCATTCCTATTTGGTGCTTATATGTTGTATTAAAGTTGGTAGATTTTGTAAGGAGCAAAGTAATAAACTTGTAAAAGTGACTCAAATGATTCTTCTGTTCTATGTAGATCAACTGCTGATAATCTATTTATCACATTGCCTCCTACAGCCCTGTGCTTTAATAAAATTAAATAATTAAATAAATTAAATAATTTCCCCCAGGGATCAATGAAGTATTCTGATTCTGATTCTGATTCTGAAATCAGGGATAACTAAGCTTTTAATATGGTCTTTATAAGTCTCTGATTTAAAAAGGAAAGGAAACAACAACTGATTGTGAAATTTATTTGTGTAATCTAATTAAGATGTCACTGAACAGACGGAATATTGGAGGGGGAAAAGCCACAGATTTTGTCAATCTTTACAATTGATTTAATTAACTGCAAATCTCTTGCTGTGACCCCTATAATCCTGTTTTTTTGCCTTTTTTCACCCGCTAAAAATTAAAGTTTAACTATAAATAGAGGTGGATAATGCAGTTGACCCGAGGGGTTAATTCTCAGGCTTTTGGATGCTTTCATCCCCTAGAGGCCCCCGGTCTATGCTCTCCTCATGTTACATTACCATGAACTCGAGAACCACCACAAGGAAATTAGTTCATATGAAGAAATCAAGCCAGGATTTGGTCTGCTTGGGTACCTTTGCAGGCGCTCCTAAGACAAGAGGCCCGAATGGGCTGTGCCTAAGTCCCGGTTAATGCTCTGACTTTGTGCAGCGTCATGAGGTCAAAGGGAATTCAGACAAAAAGAGAAGCTGGGGAATAAAAGAGGCGAATCGCTGATGAGACTACAGCACACAGGATTGGTGTGTTAGAATGTGGAGTAGCTTTCTTCTCTCAACGCCTGTCAGAAAGACAGACAAACACACGTGTGAGATGGAGAAAACTTAAATGAAATATCTCAATTAATACCAGATGAAAGTTCTTGGTGAGTTCAGCCAGTGTGAGCAGCCTCTGTGAATACTGCACAGCCAGCAGCATTGCTGACTAATTGCTCCTTTACATAATCTTAAAATGTTTTTACATAATCTCCAATAGTGTTTACACGTGAAAACTTCTTAGGATTAGCGTTATAAAGGACTTCCCAGTGCCAGGATAAATATACATCTTGTGCAAGCGAGCCAACCGTTTTAGCATTTATCTTTCTCAATTTGTTCACCTAATCAAAATAGAGTTGGATAAATAGCTATATATGGCCTGAGTATACATACAGAAGTCAAACAGCAGATGACATGTCAGTCAGTCCACACCTTTATTTGCAGTATTTATTTGACCGTGTTAGTGACACATAGAACCTGAGGCCATTGGATTTATGTCACACCAATATGATAAATGCATCACGCTACAACACATTCGCACACCACAAGCTACACAGAGTCACAGTGTACAAACAAACACACGTGTGTGCGCAGCTACAGTCAACCCAAATTTAAGAAACCAAACTGATTGCCTGAGCAGCTGAGGTCTGGAAGCTCAATTCAAAGTGCTACTGTTGGACCTCCTGGAGTGCTGAAGTCTGGGAAAAATGGCCACTGAAGATTTGTTACTGAGGGCATCGAGTGACACAAGACATTGGAACTTAATGGCACGTGCACTTTTTTATTGAGTACATAATTTTACAACAAGCTGGAAAAAAACCCCTGTTATTTCCCTTGTATTTTAAATGCAAATCCAAACCATGTGTTTTACACATATATACTAGATAGTCGATCAGAACGGAGAAAGGAAAAGAAATTTTAACTCCCAAAAAACTTGAAAAAATATAAAGAGAGGTCAAATAAAGTATGCATTAATTCCATTAATACAATACGTCCATGCTTTCTTGATTACCTTTAAAAAAAGAAAAGCTTTTTCATTTCTTGTTTTTGTTAATGTTTGTAATGCTGTTGGTCATTTTTTCAACACCAACTTGCAGATTTCCCTGTTACTTTGAAGGCTTCAATTCATTTTTGGGGGGGAAACGTGTTATAGACAAGTTTTCTTCTAAATCTAAACATAATGTGAAGAGTTTAGATTCATAATCTGATTAGAAGATATTCTTAGTAAATGATTGCCTGTTTTATGTTCCAGCCCTGTGATTAACCTGTTCTCATATCAGCTGGGAAATTTCCTTTCCCTGCCACTACTATCTAAAAGATAAGCAGGTATATTTGATAGATGGATAGATAAAACATTTTCGTTATACTCCTTACAGTTGCATCCCTGTACTACAGCAAGGGGGAATAAAAGAAGGTGTAAGATTTCTTCATCCCTGGGTTGTGTACATGTGTGGGTGTGAAAGCAGTGTTGTGATGCCCAACTGAGTCAGTCCAGCCCTTGCTGTTTATCCATAGCTAACTGCATTATAAATGGTCTCAACTGCTTGTGCACTCAGTTACAATGACTTATCACGCTTCAGACACCTTATGGACAAAGCCTGCAAATTCTTCTGCCATTGCAGGACATCCTATATGAGCAGCTCACAGTGTGCAGAACTGTCTTGAATCATTCTTGGTCCAACTGCACATGCCCCCCAAAGTTCCCCCCAGTGTCTCAGAACCCTGAAACCCCCAGTGCATGCATTAATCTTGTACACCCGGGAGGGAAAAATCCAGCAGCTGCCAATGTAGTCCCACCCAGCAAGCTGTGTCCCAGGAGTTCTACTAATTTCAAGGTCATGTGGACACCGCCGCCCCTTTCGCCTTACTTTGCCTGCTTACCTCAGCTGTGAGGATAGGAGAGGAAGTGAGAGAGCAAACAGCAGAAGAGCATGGAGAATGCAAGGCCTTCAAAAGTAGCACTGCCACACGGAGCTCGTTGGCTGTCAAGTGAGAAGTTCCCTCATGCAACAAATCCGAGAGCACAGATTACTGGGGTGTGACAGGGCATGTATTTCTGGAAGAGGGAGGACAGGGGAGGCCCGATGCTGTCTTCAGAGTTCTCTCCATATTCAGTGATTGAATATTTCATTACTGGCGCCCAGACCAGTACCAGACATTCCTAAACCTCCCTCCTCCTCAGTGACCCCTCTCAGGTGGCAAAGGCAATAGATGTGGCTTCTATTAACCCTTGTGTGGTGTTTAATGTTTTTGCTACTCATTATATTTTTGGGTTTACAGCTATAAAAATATATGTAAAAATACTTCACAGATGTTTGCTTTATTTCACCTCCAAGCAGAGAACATATAAGAGTCTACTTATAAATAAAAGTGCATTTTTTACGTGATATGTTATTATAAAATAAAAAAAAATGATCATAATGGTGGTATAAGTGAATGAAAAGCTAAAAATGAGATTTTATGTCCTGTACATCAGATGTTTGTGTTGGTCCTTGTTGTAAGACTAATTCCTTGGGCAGTGAGACCATTAAACCTGACAACTTTTTGACATTCATATTTCTCCACTTTGTGACTGCTGAGACTAGTTTTGGAGCTGACTTCTGGTCAGGCTCATCCTTGTCTTCAAAGTCACTGTAAGACTCGAACTGATGGTGCTGAATTGATAGGTCGAGGCTGAGTACTGAAGGTTTCAGTCCTGGGGTTCTGGGTTGCCCCAGACCATTTCCTGTGTTTCATTCCCCTTCACTATCTCCCCACCTTCTTGTTTAAGTTTCCTGTCTAATAACAGCAAAAATAAAAATTTTGGCATCTCGGTGAATAAGTGGCTGCATAGGCAAAGGTGTTTATTTATTGTGTCCCATCTCCGATATGCAGCCGGTAGGTAGTGTGAGAAAAAAATCGAATGGTTCCCACAAGACAGGATAAAATGTGTGGGAAGAAGCAGGTGTAGGTGCCTAAAATGTAACAATGTTGGAATTTGTGCGGCAAGAGCAGGAACGCACACACATAGACACACAAACTCACACATAATATTAATGCGGAAAAAAGCATTCTAAATGTGTTATTTTATATGTTCTTCACAGAAAATAAGTCAAAGGTAAAGACTCTGGGGTTGAAAGACTAATAAATCATATTTTTTTCTTTTGGTAAATGTTGAAACGGGTCCCAAAAGACACACAAGAATTAGTCTGAGTCCACGGTGGAGACACAGAGGCCTGACCAAAATCTGCCTTGCTTTTGCAGATGTCTGAGAAAAAGCAGAAAACAAACATGCTATATTGGTTAAATATCAACTGTGTTTTGTAGTAGTTTCCAGTGTTCTTTCGAACAGCTGTGTTAGATGCTACCCAGTCAGGATGCTGACGTTTAGAAATGTTTATATAACAAATATGTACTAAATTAAAACACAAAATAGTAGAAATAATATACCGATAGCATGGGGAATGGATTCACAGAGACCCATTACATGAAAATTTTGCCTAAATTACATAATAGCAAATAGAATTACTTTCATTGTTCTATTATTATATGCTGTATGTATGCAAAACAAATATTTCTTAGTTCACTTGAATCCAAAGAAACGTTTTTTGACCTTTTTGAACAAATTTGACCCTTTGATTGTTATTGACTGCTCACAGTCACTGTACCGTTAAATAACATTTATAAGTTTATATTACCAACAATGTCTGCATGGAGAATGCAAGCTATGTAACAACAACCCAAGACAGTGTGTTCACAAAAAATTTATTTTGCCTGCTGTAAGTCAAAAAGAGATATTTAAAACAAGAAAATAAATGTTTTATTTTGGTGTAAGCCTTTCTTTGTCATTTCGAGCCAACTCTTATGACTCTATGCTTACATGTTGCCATGACTCACATACTTTGTTCTGCATGAGTGAAGTCTTTTAGCCCTGTTTTCTCAACACTTCTTTCAGTGTAGAAAATGTGTTGAAAGGATGCCTTCTTTGTCTTGGATATAAGTGAGATACTCACAGTAATAAATAACTCCTTCTGTCAGCAGGATGAACTTTCTTGTCGACCTGGGATGTGCAGCAAAAAGTCAAACTTTGGACAGAGGTCTGCGACTCCCTCTCTGCAGAGATGCCTGCTATTTTGGCATAGCACAATATAGCGTTCCGAAAAAATGGAATTACATCAAACTTATCACCTGTTTTAAGTCATGCATAGAGAAAGAGTGTGCTTAACATGTACCGTGGCTAAGCTTTTGTTTTTGTAAGTAATCAAGTACTTTTTTTGTCCATTTGCCAACCCTATGTTTAATTCTAATTCAATCAGCAGGTCCATATGTTGCAGCTTTTTTCTCTTTCAAGAATGGGGCCTATGAGGCTGTTTCATTAATCATGCCTTTAAGTCAGCTCTCCCACCACTGTCCAGCAGACTCATTAGCTGAATCTGAGATGTGGTAGTCATAAATTGTGCTGGGTGGGTAGGCAATGGTATGTGACAGCCATGGGAGGAATTATAAGCTAGGTGATCCTATTGTTAAAAGAGAGCATGGTTACCTCCAAGAGAGGGATGTAGAGGCTGGAAGAGAGACGTTAGGTGTCAACAGACCCCAGTACCCGATTCTCAGCGCAGGTTGGTTAGTAGTAGGACACTGACAGTGGGAGATGAATGGGAGGGAATTATCTACTCACTCGGTCAGATAATTGCTCCATTTGGCCCTGAGTTAGAGAATAGCTTCTAATTAGCTCCCTGCAGTCCCCTAGACCTTCACTCCTCCCCCAAAAGTAAACACTCTCACACATGTTGGATATTTAACCAACTGGGTCACTTTGATGAAACCTACAAAGATGCAACCTCCTCAGCCACTTGGCAACATGTCAAATTTAAATGATTTTCCACTTCTTAAAAAAGTGAGGTTATTTGTTACTTACAACTGATTACCAGTTTGGTGCAGGTTTACTTCCACAGTAACAGAATCCGATAGGTGTGAATGATTTGCAGCTCTGCAATCTCATCTGCATATATGGGAAATGTGTCAACAAGGTGCCAAGTGATATCAAGTAAAATAAAAAGCTTTCTTTGCTTTAAAAGGACTAGTTTAGGGTAATGCTCAGAATTTGGTGTTTATATCATATACTGCAGAAAGCCATTTTCAGGTGCTCCCTTATTCACAACAGGTCCGCACAGCGGGCAGCTATGCATATTTGATTTTGCATATTTATTTATTTATTTAATATACTGGATGCCCTTCCTGAAACAACCCCCAGGGGAGGATCTCTTGCTGGTTAGGTAAATGTGTAAACTACTACACTGTAGATTCCATTTATATCGTTATGGTAAATGTGAAGCTAGCCAGCAGCCAGTTAGCTGTAAAAGAAAATGTTGCACTGGCCAAACCCGGCTCCACCCTCCAAATTAAAAAACTAAATAAAAAAATCTGCATGCCAGTACCAGTAAAACTCACCAATTACTAGCTTTTATCTTATTTGCACAATCCTTATAAAACCATGTAGAAATAACTTCTGGTCTGAGTCAGATACTGAGTCATCCACTGTCTTAATTTTAGATTTTCTCATCAAACCAGAAAGTATTTTCCTCTAATGGTGAACTAGAAGAAACCTCACTTCTGCTCAAATATAATTCAAAATTAATCACCCTTACTATGGAGCTATTTTTTCGTCACCATTAGCTATTGTCTGTGATATGCATACACCTATCCTCTTCCGTTCAGCTGAAAGATTTAGAAAGAAAAACAAATCAAATTTGCTACAACAAACTTGCATGACCTTTTGGGCTGTTATCACATTTACAACCGCTGAATGGCCGTTTTCACCATCAGCGGGAGGCCATTTACAACTGAACTTCTCTAATTAGCATTCTGTTTATTTCTTCTCACAGTTCAAGAGCAACAAACCTCGCCCATTTCCTCCTGTTGTTGATAGGATCCATAAACCCACAGTCTCATCAGTAGTCTAGGCTTTACACTACAACCACAGTCTTCTTCAATATTTGTTGCTCTGTGATTCAATACATCTCACTAAATCCTGACCTCTGTTGAAAGTTGATGAATATCTTTGTGTGAATTCAGATCCCTTGCTTAACCCTTCGCAAATCTCAAATCTTGATTTAAAGACATTTTAAAGCAGAGGAAATAAAAGTCATTCAGAGGGCCATTTGGGACTTCTGTGGGGAAGATAACCTCAAGCGCTGCTGCAGTAGAAGGCGGTGACAGCTTTAGTGCACATGCCTGTGTCCCTGTGAGTGGACTGCGTAGGGACCTCTGACATGTGCAAGCCTGCAGAGTAGCCCAGTTTTGTGCTGCTGCTGCTGCTGCTAGGGTTGAGTGGGGTTAAAGTGGGTGATGATAGCTTCAAGGATTAAAAAGTCAGGAAGGGTTTATAGCACTGTGATAACCACCCTGACAACTTCTCCTGTTAGCTTGAGATGTAATATGGACACCATGCCACGAGAGGCATGATGTGAGTGGGACACTACATCAAATGTAGACATGCTACATTAGACAGACTATGACATTAACACTGTCACTGATGCACCGAGTGCTCTCAAAATGGTTAAACCAGGCTTTGTATTCATGAATTTCTCATGACAGTCTCAATTTCAGGTTCATATTTTTATATTTGTGGAGGTCCATCTCATCTGTCAAATGTTTATTTGAAGTGACTTCAGATATCTCAGGGTAACACGGGAACTACGGGCTTCGGCGATTTCTTTGGCAAATGGGTGGAGATAATGGGGAAAGCACCCTGGGAAAATAAACTGCTGCCAATGATCCTTGTGTGCAACAAAATCCCTTCTCAAACTCCACTGTTTATGGATGTTGGGATTTCTTTCTGCAAGTGTGAAATATTTTTTACCGAGGTCATGTGACTGCTTATTAAAGCAAAGATGGCTTTAAGGCAGGGAAACAACAAAATGCTTTGCTCATTGCCAAAGCTGACATAATTGTCCCAATTTGTGAGTTTAGCAGACATGTTCAATTGCAGGCAAGGATTCACTTCTGACTACAATTAATGAGGGTTCGGCAGTGGTCCTTAGAGACAGGGGGATATCATTAAGTCATTAGTATTGTTTGACAACTAGGAATTTATCACTTTTCCTTTGGAGGACAGTTGGAGTAAATAGGGGGTGAAAAGAACATAAAGACTTAATATGCCTTTAGATAGGAAAAGTGTAGTTACCTGTATTGATAACATTTTCAAGTCAGATATTGTGAGCATGTGCAAAACTCTGGATAAAAATTAAAATAAAATTAAAACATTAGCAGGACATAACCTAGTTTTGGTTGCTCAAATAAGCATAAATCATAATTTACAGAAGATATTGGTGAGTTGAGAATGTGTCACACGTCACCTGTGGGAGAATGAGTGTAGCAGAGCTCAGCAAAGTGGATGGAGCTGATAAAGCTGGATTGTCTGGCTGTAATCAGAGCCAGATGTGGTCAAGCCCCCACCACGGTGGTCCAACCACATCTGCTGTGTCAGAGGGACAGGAGAGGGGGGGGAGGGGGGCACAGCTGGATGACCTCTAACCTAAAGAAGGGAACCACGAGCCTAGGTTGACAGCTGCCATGGATGAGGCAGGCGACCTGCTATCATATCCGTTGTTTGCGTGTTTTATGAAAATTTCACTTCAACGGTGATACTTTAAATGTCGAAGTTTAAAAAAGGAAAAAAAATGAAAGGAAAAAGAAAAAGTGAAAACATGCTTCAAATGTGGACTGAATATTATGTGTAGCTTGTAAACGCACATTTTTGGCCATTATGATTTAAACTGTGTTTCCATGCCATTGTTATGGGTATATCAAGGTAGTGTCCTTTCACACTAAGTCGGCTTCCTGTTGAAATGCACATAGAAGCGTTTCTTTAAGTTTTTGTCCACTGAAGGAGTTGGGTGCAAACAGCAAGAGGAAATCTATCACTACTGCAGCTAAACTGACTGACATTATCTCCACGTTCACTCTAGCCCACGAAGGGAACTGTAGCCGGGTGATGGACAGCTTTGTGCCTGGAGCTATTAGTAGATCATGGGAGAAGCGTACCCTTCCTATTCTCAGTTCTCACTGGGAGGAGGGGGAAAAAAAGATACTGATGTGATTTAGCTTACACGACCACATTGCTGCTGAGGTTAGCCATTTGTTCCATCTCCATGGAAGGTGAAATCCTACATAAGCATTCATTTGTCTGTTCATTTGTTCTTCAAGTTTCTCTCCATGTTTATCTTTCTAATATTCTGTGTGTTGATTTTCTCCACCTTTTTCCCCCTGAATAAATAATAGGCACTAATCCTCTCTGTTTTTTAATGTATTTTTTCCCTTTAGTGTGCACTGGACTTTATGTATTTTCATTGCTAAACAGTCTTACCCGTATACATGGAAAATATTTGTTGAATGTGTTTAACATGTGTCATCAGAAGCCCACAGTGTAACCCCCCATTTCAGCCAAAAAGATGACACAAATCAAGGCCTTTCATATTTGGTCTTGATTGATAAGAAGGGCAGGCAGTCAAACATAACTCCCTATACTTGAGGTCTGTGAGGTGCAGTGATAGGGGTGGGTCGTCATCACCGTGGCAGCGGGTGCTCTATCTCCTATGCCTGATGATGGAATTGCCATAAAAAAAGAGATTTATCTGTCTTCACAGCACCAGAGATGAAGGAGGTGGTCCATGAAGTATCCCCACCAAAGCCTGTCTCCTTAGTTTCACTGCTTCAGGTGCCTCATATTTCCTTCTCCGTACCCCCTCATTTTACTCCAGTCAAGGTATGCATTTATCAAGAGGAAGAGAACTAAATCATTTCTTCCACCCAAGCTAGGGGTTGGAATGCCATGGCTGATATGGCTGAACACACTTGTGCTTGAGTGTGCATGCCTCTGCTTATGTGCAGTATGTCTTGTTGCTGTTCAGGTTTTCTCTTCAGTGTGCTCTAAAGGACACTGGAGATGACTCCAGGTTAGCCAGGAATTACATATTTACATTTCAGTTTAGGATTTACAGCCTTCATTTAGAAATAATCTACAATGTGTTTGATGCATTTTGGGTTATTCAAGCCCCCCTTTATGCCTGATTAAAAGTAAAAATGTTCCAAAACTATTGGTCCCTGTTACAGTATCCCGAGTTCAAGTCTGCCCCAGGTCATTTCCTGCCACTCATCCTTCTTGTCGAAGCAGTGGAGGGCAATAATAGCAATAATAGCTTGCTGTACATGTAGAATTTCTCCATTTGCTGACGTCAAAAGTCTCAGTTCAGTACAATATCTTATTTGTCTGTCACCAGTTCTCTCGGTGCCATAATTACCAACAGTAATTGTGTAGGAACAATAGGAAGAGAAGCTCAGAAGGGGTGTGATTTTTTTCCCCTTCCTGTTATCAGGACCCAGCACTCCATTACATAAAAGCAATAACACCCAGGACTATGCTAAAAGTAACAGAAGGAGGAGGGCTTGGGGGTGGGGTGTAGAAACCACATACACCTCCTTTAGAGCTCAGGTATTTCCTTCTGGGATATTCCCCTATTTTGACCTTTAATGGTAAAAGAAGAAATGGTGTTAAGCAGGGAAAAAGTGAGTGTAAAAGTTGCAGTGTCCATTAAAATGTTTCCTCCTGAGGCTCTGAGGGTTGGAGGGTAGCAAGCTACACTGACCTTTAATGGATTTGAGTGACAAGCAGTCAGCGGTGGATCAGCCAGAGAGGAGTGGCTGGAAGGAGGCTCTTTGTCCATTGTTCTCTCTGTGACGTTCCCTGCCATGCTTCAGTGAGGGCAGGTGCTTTAGGGTGTCAAAATAGGAAGACCCACGGACAGGCTTGGCTGCAGTCCATGCTCCTTTGACATATGACAAAAGCCCCAGTCTCACTTCAGTACAAAAGGGAGACCAAAAGTAAGAGCAGGTCATTTACAAAGAGCTGCTGGAGACTCTCTGTGCTGTGCTTAAACGGGAAAGGGCTGACTAACCTTTGGACCTAAATGAGAGAATTCTGGAAAGATTTTCTCATCTCCTTTTTTTTCTCTCTCTCTGTGTGTGTATGTTGTTGTTGTGTAACTTTGCCATGATACAGGTCACACTGATAACTGTTTCTCCATGGGAGATGGATGATATCACCATCTAATAATTGTTTTGTTTCTTTTTGACTTTCCAACAAAGAGCTTCCCTTAGTAACTTTAAAACATCGTCAGAAATCAAGTGACCAAACCACACTTTAATGGCTTGTGCATGTTTTTATTGAATCATTAAAACACATTAAAACATGGCAAAACCAACGCAAGATAAATAAATAAAAGTCACAGATAATACCAAGCCAGAACTGGACACTACCCAACTGAAGACTGCAAGAAAAAGCCAAGTTGTTATCAAAGCCCAAGTTATTATTTTCCACAAGATTTTCCTGTCAGGATGTTATGAATGTCTCCATGCTCAGTGGTCAGTGATAAATAGTGTCACTTTTGCTGTGCTGATGTCACCCGCAGCCTAAAGCCCTCTTGTCCTGTCCAGGGCAGATGGTATATATGTGTGTGTGTGTGTGTTAATTCAGCATGGTGTAGCTTTGTGCTTCCATACTTTCCACAACTGTATAAAGCCTTTAGGAGGATTTTAGCCACAGCTAACCCGCACAATCCTCACTTTTTTCAAGTATTAGAAGACTGAATGCAATTCTGTACAGAAGCAATTGGATCTATCATCATTACAGCTGCTCCAGGGGACATTATTTACACTAGTTACTACATTATTGATTGTATTTTATCCCTAGTATGTGCTATGGGAGAGTGGAATGTATTTTTGTTGGCAGTGAAAAATCCTTCCACCGCAATAATGTATGCCATGGCATTGCATTAACAAGTCTCTATGCATTGTTTGTTTTTATAGGGTATCTGGCCTTTACTTTGCATTTAGGTAATTGGGGTTAGGTTTCCTGCTGTGTAAAGAAAGACATGGGAGGAATGTGAGCATTTCACTGATGCACTGTGGAGGACAGTCACATAAAGCATGTTGAATGGAGATTTCAGTGGATCATGTCACTGCCTTCAAACCGATCTGCTAACTTTGTGCGCTCTAATTGTGGGAAAGGAGTAAAGGTGTATTATCATTACTGTAGCATTAGTAACAAGAAATCCCCTAGAACCCACTTTTAAGTCTTCTGTCCTTTTGAGATAGTGCATTAGTTATGTAAACTCCAAAGAAACAGAGGGGAATCTAATGTGTGCGCATGCATGGAAGTGAATATTCCAGGATTTCTTTCCCTTATTTTCCTCTTAACGTTATCTCTTCTCTCAGTGCCAGCGAGATTGCAGGCTGAGTAACTTTTCCCGATGCCATGGGAGTCTGCGGCTATTGTTCTAGGCCCTGACGGCAGCATAGCTGTCGTTGATGGACAACACCACTGATTTGCCTGTGTTTCCTGTGCAGACCCAGACAGAGCACACAGTTTGCTTCGCTGGCCTTATCATACAGGTCACAGTGCCAAGAGAGAAGGGGAAAAAAAAGGGGGGGGGGGGGGGGGGGGGGGGGAGTCGGGGGAGTATTAAGAGCAAGAAGAGGGTTTTTCCTTTATTCTTCTTTGCTGGACAAAAAGTCCACAGTTAGCCTGAGTTGATGGCGTATTAGTTTCAGAATATCCAATATTTATGGCAGAGCAAGTAGCTAAAACGCTGCTTTCATTATGATTCGGTTTCTCCCTGTTTGGGCACGATGAGGTGCAAGATTGTTGCTGCTGATAAGATAAGAATGTAGCAGTCGCTTTGCTGGTGAAGAAGGAGGAAATTCCTATCTGATAGGATTTTCAAACTGGATTTTGAATGGCCAGACAGGGAAGGAGAAAAAATATTTACATAAGTGACATCTCCATCAGTGGGAGCTGTAGGCATGGGCCCTGGGCAGTATTATAAACAACAGAAACACATAAAATTAAACTGCTGAAGTTTGCAAGATTAGGTGACACTTGGCTTTGGGGGATTTGCTGATGTATTTGTCATAGTTTGACTCACTTCTCTCCTTTGTCTTTTAAACTCATTTGATATATAAAGTGTATTGTTTTAAGTGTTGACATGTGCTAAAAAATCCACTAACTGAACGTTTAAGGTGCAAATTGTATCAATATAATTCAATCTGATGAATTACATTCCATGCTATGATAGCATAACATGTGACGAGAATATTAACACCTAACCTGCATTTACATAAGTCTGAGCATAACTTCAACCCTGTTTTAACTTTAACAATGTCCACTAAAATACACACAGTTCTTCCTCTTTATGAAAAAATACCAAGCTATTTCCCTCACAATAGAAAAATAGAAAAAGTTTTGAATTGCTTATATTTTTGTAGTAAAAGATATTGTGCATAAAGACTCCAAAAGAGAGGGGAAAAAAAGTTTATTAACTCTAATGAAATTTTATGGTTACCCATCAACTGCACTGACGCTGGAAGCACAGCCATGGAGCCACCAGCCCGCATCAGGAAGGTGAAACCTGTGTATACTCCCACATGGCCCCTGTCTACCTGGCCTTACTGTCCACTAGCATTCACCACCCACCAAACATATCTCTTTCTTTACTCGCAGAGAAAAGGCACTTGAGTTGAGTTGTCCAGATCAGATATGCAGGATGAGGCTTGTGAAGGAAACGGGTTCAAGCATATGTGTACATGAACAAAAGCAAATTTTGTAACAAATAACAGAGGAGACACAAGGCTTCTATTGTGTCTGTTTTCTTTAGAAGTAACATTTACGCTGCGCATTATCCAAGAGTGTTCAAATGCTTCTCAGTTGCTTTGCTAAATAGCAGAAAACCACCAACAGAAGCTAAATTAAAGGCACTCAAATGTGGACCTACTTACTGGACTCTTGACCAGTTGTCAGACCCCATATGTCTGCCCAGTAGTACAGCAAATGCAAGTCAGTTATAGAAAAAGTGCATGAACAGAGGGGTCAGTGTTTTTTGAGAGTTTGCAACCTCCGCACGGCAGATTGATGGCTCCCTCACAACAGCCAATGAAACACGCAGCCTGGGACTTTTATAAACTTCAGAGTGGCCAGAAACCCTGGCGCTCAATTTGAAGAAGGTGCTGTGCCAGGTGGCTCAGGAACAGAGCTGTTTGTTTCTGTGAACTGCAGGGGACTGCGGTCCTGCAAGCAGTCCCAGAGCCTTCATGTTTCCCCCGTACACCACATGCCCTATGCAATCCGCCTGTTATGAGCATGAAGTAAACAAAACATTAGGTCATCATAAATCACTGGCCAATGACATGTCTGGAACTGAGATTAGACAACCAGAGTAGAGCAGTGGAGCACAGGGAAGCCAGACTCTCCTCCTGCAGCCTGCAGCTCCTTCGCTCCTCCTCGGTCCCAATGTGTAAGATCATTATTAAAATTGCAGCTCAATTAAGATAAGACTAAATTACTTTCTCTGTCTACCTCTTTGATGTACAGGGGATTTTTCTGCTTTCTCCAGATGAAAAACAGGCAGTTTAAAAGGAGCAGGGGCAGACAATTGTTCTGGCTGTGCTTTGATGTTGGAGTTGTAGCATTGCATGGGGCTTGGATTTGATTGGAAATGTGCATGATTATTTTTACCAAGATTATTTTCAGACAAAGCTCTATTTTCAAAAGTGAATGTTACATCTCATTTGCTTCATTGCAAAGACAATTTAACCTTCTGGCAGAATTGTGCATTCACATGTGTTTGCATGTGTGTGCATGTGTGTGTGTTTCATTCCACTTTTCCTGAACTCTTCATTTTGGTGGCCAAAGGCTCTGAATGCTGAAACGTGACTTTTTTTTCTGGGTCAGCCCCTGGCTATGCTGAAGTCATGTAATTGGGCATGTTTCCTATTGCTTGTAGAGTGTGGTGTGCAGACCAGTGGGTGTAGAGTGTGGTTACAGCTCCCACGATGTTGCAAGAAGGGATAAGAAATAAAATAATAATATTTTAAACAGAAAGGAATTTAGCAACATTGGCAGTGTTTTTAAATGTTTGGTAAACAGAATGAAAAATTAAAATTAGATTTTTTTATGCAATTACTAATGTTTTATCATAAATAAACACCCATTTGCGCGATGGAACAATTATAATGTTTCTCTATAATCAATTGAAGCATTCGGCCACTCAGTCTATTGTTCGCCCTTGTTCTCTTTGTCGTAAAGTTAACATATTTGCCTGACTTCTCACTGTAAACACAAAGGCCGAAACATCAGAGGCCCATGAACTGGGGATGTTTATATGAGCTGAGAACCTGGAGATGGAACAGAGATATGAGTGCTGATCTGTGAAAGGAACCACCGCTGTATCGCTGTTGCTCGCCATCACACACAAACACCATCTGGCTGTCTCTCACCGCACAGAGAAAGCCTCACACCTGCGCACATAACAGAAATTCATGGAAAACCACTGGCAATATTTGAATTTGTCCAAGCAGTTGGCAGTGCCTTTTGAGTGTCAAGTTCTGACTTTTGGGGTATGTTAGGTGTTTTCTAAAGTCAATACTAAGAATGAGAGAAAGCAGAAAGCCTTCGCCCCTGCTCCTACATATATGTAGCACATTATATATGTGTGCATGCGTGCGTGCGTGTGTGAGTTAATTTTCTTAAATTATCATACTCACCCCTGTGTTTCTATTTCGAATTCTGCTTGTAGCACAACCAAGAATGAAAACGGAGAAAGGATTACTTAAAAAAGAAAATTGTTAACTGCCTGAAAAGTAAACAACTGACTGCTGAAACGGACCGTCGGGAGGAAGGCTTTCCTTCTCAGAGGTCAGAGGGCAGTTTGTCCGCTTGACACAAACTCAGACAGCTGACATTTGCACTACATTTCGAATCACTGTACACTTCAAATGTAAGAGCATCGCATTTTCCACAGATGGGTATATCGTATTACGAATTTTGCAAGAATGTGTGAGAATGATGGAAGTTTACTTTGTGATTGTAAAACGTTTCATTGTTCTCTGTCTTCTAATATTTCAATTGACTTGCTTCAGGTCACAAATTACATGAATAATGGAGGCAATAGAGCCACTGTTGATGAAACTTCAAATTTGTCCTCATCAGTTACTCTTTTCAATGGTAGCAATTTGTTTTTACTTGCCTGTGTTTGACTGTGTGTGTGTCAGTGTGTGTGTGTCTGGAGGGGGGTGCAGGTAAATCCCTGCTTCCTACTATTCTGGTTGGAGATGTAACAGGAAGCAGCATGTGTGAGTGCAAGCCTGTCTCTTGAGCACAGCCACACCAATGGGTCAGCACATACACTCTCTCTCTCTCTCTCTCTCTCTCTCTCTCTCTCACACACACACACACACACACACACACACACACACACACACACACACACACAGAGTTAGTGAAACATTGTGTTGTATACTTTTTTTTTTTAAATGCTATTTTGACAATTGCTGTTTCTGACCTGAAGGGAAATTCATTAATAAGATCAAAAAAAACATTTAAAGCTTGATTATGTTTCAAGCTTCAAATTGTGTTTAATCATGATGCCAGCTATCATCACATAAATAGGAGGAATACAGCCGTGCAATTACTGAGTGACTGAAATAAATCCAATGATTACTCTAAACCTCATTTGCCTAAACATCACTTAACAAATCTGTCAGCAATATTAAAAAGGCAGGAAGGACTGAGGATAAGAGGGAGGAAAGAGTGGCGTGAGATTTTCCCTAATTACATGTGTTATTGTTGACATTCTGATTAGCTGTAGTAGCTCTGAATTGTCAGCACTTTTTAATCAGATAATTTCATGACCTGTTGACCACCATGTAGGCCATGACTGAGAGAAGCAATATGCTATCAGATATTTTCATCTCTGACTCGATACATTATATTGGATTAGTGTAACCTCGGGGGCGCAGAGCTGTTGTCAGCATTGTAGTCTTTTTGATTTTAAGATTTTATCTGAAGATATAGCAAAGACCCTTTATAAGACCGTAGCAGACAATTTGGATTGCCATGCGTTTTTTACAAAAACAAACTCTGAATTAATTATTACACACATACTGAATATTACAGAAGAGCGCACTCTGCCAAAGTCTAAATGGCAAAATGATGGTTTAAAACCATGCACTGATTTACCTCTTTAGTCACATGTTTTCCTCAGTGATCTACCTCCTGTGTGTGTGAAGCCACGCTCCTATTTCTATTTTAAGAGAGATAGCTTTTACTCTGAAACCTAATTCATCACTGTCTCTGCCTCAGTTGGTGTTACAATCCTTTTTCTTCCATGGAAGTACTATAGAAGAGGTGGAGTCGCGAGTGGGTTTGAAAGAATCACTTCCAGGACTGTCCTTTTTGTGTGTGTTTTCTTTTGTTTTTTTGGTCACCCACCCACCTTCCTGAGTTTAAAAGATGTGAGGAAAAGGTAGGAGTCTGGAGAAAACAAATGAAATGTGTGTATTTGGACTGATCAACTGAAAAGAAAATAAATATTTTAATCGGCATTTCTTGAAAATAATATTTATATTAACCTTCAATTATTTTTGGAATGTCATGAGCAAATTTATTTCAAGAAAATAGCGTTGACCTTTGTTTTTCGGTGTCTTTTTATTTTCCAAGTTTCAGTTTCTTTAATTCAATTATTTTTGACTGGTAAAATGTATTCAGTAAATGAACAAAAATATATATAAGGAAAACTACGTTTGCCTTTTATAAACTATATTTTATTCAAATATTCCGATATATTAGTTCAGTTCTCATGATAAAAACAAATATTGTAGAGTCATAATAAAAACAGTTGAAAGATTCCGTTTGATATATATGTATATATACATCTATCTATCTATCTATCTATCTATCTATCTATCTATCTATCTATCTATCTATCTATCTATCTATCTATCTATATATATATATATATATATATGTGTGTGTGTGTGTACGTGTACATATATATATGTGTACATATATATATATCGGACTTACAGCAGTTTAAGTCTCCTGGCCGTGTTTTCATAGCTCAGTGGCCGCCTTGCGCCATAAATGAGAAGAGACCCGCGAAAGACACAGACAACTGCTACTGTGGCTCAAATAGCAGTAGCTCGACAGCTTTGAAGTGTCCCTCTCTTGACACAATGTTACGAAGTTCAAGTTGGTGCACTTTACTGCCTGCCATCAGAAACACTGCAACCGAATCCGTTCTTCACAAGAAAACTTTTTTTTTTCTTTTAGCTAAGAATTGTTTAAGTATGCAGGTATACATGTATGAGCGTCGTATTCACCCCTTGTAAATATAAGGCCTGGTTTGTTTGTTAACAGACCGTTGAGAACTTCTTAGATAAATATTGTTAATTTTAAAATTGTGTAAACCGCTTTGTTATAACGTTTCAACTCCATATATATATATATATATATATATATATATATATATATATATATATATATATATATATATATATATATATATATATATATGACTTCTTTAAAAACACATTAATTTTCATCATAACCTGCACATGGCACATGGCAATAAATCAATGCAATGCTCCACTTTTGATTAGGACGTTCAAGTACTCGGTGTCTAAAATGTGCTATAATTAGAAACCGCAGGCCTGAGCGGCAGAAAAGCATGTTTTGTGTAACTTGAAGGCAAGTCTGTTCGTTTTTTAGGTATTTCGCCAGGGCTGTCGGGTTATTCGCAGGTCGGCCGTTTCCCAACGGTATGAATTCACAGTACTCCATTATCCCACCCTTCCAGTGGTTATGAAGTCTGCACAAGTACATTTCTTTTTTTATTTGAGGATGCTTTACGATTTCAGGATCATTATTTAATTCAGAAGCTTTGTTTACAGCTCGCTACTCGGCCTGTTTTGACAAAGCGGGGTGAATCATTTCTTTGAAAATTATCATTTGTCTCGAAAATGAGACGTGCAGGATGAGAGGCTGCATGCGGCGGTTATTTTTCCCTCAGAAAGACAAGTGTTGGACCTCCAACCTTTCACTCTTTTGGCCGCAGAGCAGACAGAATTTGAGTCTATGGGCTCCTAATTAGAAACAGATGGCGCTTGTAGCAACCGAGAGCTAAAACACAGCATTTTCCATACTGGGCTGTGCTCACTCAGCCATACAGGTGCACAAAGTCTGCAGGGGCTCGCTGAGCCTTTACCTCATTTACTTTCTCCTTTTCTGCCCTCCCCCCTTTAAACCCAGCGGAACAGGGGGGAACAACTAAAAAAAAAGAAGAAAAAAAGGTGCATATCCGAAATTACGCATTAGTATATTCCTGTTTGCAGGTAGTGTTAGGAGGAAAAAGTTCAGTCAAGGTAGACCTACTTTACGCTTTATACACAGCTGGTCGCAGTCAAGGCCAACGTAATAATCCAGTATTTAAATAGTAGTTGGTTCATGAGTTATAAAAAACAACTGCAAATTTTATAAAGGCCACTGTTTTACGACCTTAAAAATACTATAGAGATGGCGAAAGGAAAGTGAACTGTCTTTTGTCCTGGTAAAATATCCGTGTTTATATCAAAGAAAACTTCAAACTTTTATCCACAGCCATAACAAGTTATGATAAAACAAAATATAAACCTCTAATCTGCCATTCTGCCATCACATTGACTGAGACAAGTCATATCTAAAGCTGGAGTGAAGCTTTGCCTCTGACTTGCTACCTGCATGCGCATCACTGTTTTTCGTTAGCTGTAATCTATACATTGAGGAGAATATATTATGTAATGTTGTTGCATATATAAATATGCAACAATATATATATATCTTTTGACTAACACGACGTTTGTTTTTATATATATATATATATATATATATATATATATATATATATATATATATATATATATATATATATATATTACTCGTATATCAGTTGTTTACTTCTTAGGTGCATTTGTTGAACTTTGACCTGACCCACAAACAAAACCTCCCGCTTATGGACGCCGTAGTGTGTCAGTCAAACCTATGAAACATAAATTACGACCAAGCTGTATTTGACAAAAATCATACTCTATAATATATTTCAAAAGAGGAAGCTCGTGTAACACGACTTTTATCTGCTTTCAAATCAACGATGTAACATATTTAATTTTTTTTTTAAATTCTTTATTGTTATATTAAAGACAGGACCAGCACTGACTCTTTTATCTTTGCTAGATGACCCAAAGCAGTGAGGGATGTTGTGCATTTTCAGGAATGTAGCGGAACGTTTCAGGGAGAAGCAGACTAAAGCCTCTACACAGACTCAGACAGTAGTCTCCAAATGTCTGCTTGTTAGGGAGCCATAAAAAGACGTGCCATGTTTAATGACAATGAGCTCTGAGCAACATCTGATTAGAGTGTTTTGCTGTGAGAAATAACGGTCACAGCCATCTCTACTGTAGGTGGAAATATAGCTGTAAGCAAATGAATAAGAAAAAAAAATTCATTCTAGTCCTTCCTTCGAAAAAGGAAATGAAGGCGAAATTTAATTTGTACCTATTTTGCTGTGGGAACCCTCGGGATGGATGAAAGCCCCCGGGCCCCACGTAGGAAACTTCCAGCATGCTGCTGATTCCCCTGCAGTATCATTCTAGTACCACCTATAATCTTTTTCTTTTCTTTTTTTTTGTGGCATGCCTAAATTCTGCACATTTGAAAGTCGTTTCTGAAACATTTTGTTCACCATGTTTACAGTTTTAAGCAATCGAAATCATATGGGATAAACCAAACTAACTCATCATCCTCTCCCTCTCTCTCTTTCTCTTGCTCTCTTTGTATGTGCTATGTCCTGTTATATTGTTGATGGTGCTCTGGCGACCGACATCCTCCTCATTGACCCCCGTCTCCCTCTCTGCCTTTTCCGTCTCATGAAAAACGATTCCAGCTCTCTGATTGAATTTTATTCCTTCCTGACCTGGTCCATTCTGTGAGAGCGCCATCAATCTTTTGACTAACACGACGTTTGTTTATTAGGCCTACACTTGAGAAACTATCTAACGACTTTTATGAGCCTGATTATGGTGCAATCGGAGACCCGGAAGACGCACATAAGCAGGCTTTTGTGCTAAGTTGGACTTCTATTCATAAAAATATAAACATGCTTTAAGGCCTCATATTATATTCACGTGGCATGCAGTTATTTTGTTCTATTATCCTTCATGTTGATCTAAAGGACTGCAGCTGCCGAAAGAAAAAGATCCAAACCATTTTCCATTTTAGAAACTGGGTTTTAAAACATGCAATAAGAATTGTCGTCAGTCACGGAGTTGTAGACGCGTTGTCCTCCGTTTCTGTTCAGTGGGAAACTATTTTATAGAAATCCTCTAAATTATCCTCAAAAAGTAAGTAAAACGGCGTTAACAGAAACTCGAGTAGAAAATCTGTACTGTAGCTTATTACAAGTTATTTGCCAGCTAAAGGCTATCATTCCTGTTTCATTAAACCATATATATATATATATATATATATATATATATATATATATATATATATATATATATATAGTACCACCTATAATTGCTATATATATATATATATATATATATATATATATATATATATATATGGTGAGATGCCTTTATTATTATTATTATTATTATTATTGTTGTTGTTGTTATTATTGTTGTTGTTATGCAAACTGTAGATCTTTATCAAGGCTATTTCATAAAAGGCTACTAAAGTAGAAAAATATTTAAAATAAATTTGTCTGCATTTAATAAATATAACTCGCAATAAATTATAAAGTCAAATAAGATAAAATGACGCTTTAATCATAAATTAGAGCAGTGGGATACCTTTTTTTTTTTACCTTTTTAAAGGAAATTCGTGAGCTGCATTTTAAAGCATGTAAGCGACTCTTACCATTAATCCTACTAAGGAAAAACAAAACTTATGCTATTAATAAATATATATTTACATCACCTTTCAACAAGGACTACAGTAAAACCTCAATTGGACTAACTTCTACTTATTTGTCTTTAGTTAAATACCAACAACCTTTTTAAAATAGCGGTTTACATATATTGAAAAAAAAAAAACCGTGACGGTTATGTTTGTCAGCGTCACGTCAGACTAGTCAGAACTCAGACATCAAAACTGAAGTGACAACGGCACTATCTTTGGCATGTGCGGTATGATATTAAGTAAGCGCTGGTATGCGCCAGTAAACACACAACGCAGTCCAAAACAAAGTTGTGCTGTGTGCAGGCTCTTTCCAGGCGCTCTGACTAAAGATCGTTTTGAGTTCTAATCATCTGTTATAAAACTCAACGCCTCTTGCTTGAGATTGAATATATATATATATATATATATATATATATATATATATATATATATATATATATATATATATATATATATATATACATATGTATGTTGTATGAAGTACGAACAAGAAACAGTACATCCTAATATTTTTCATAATTTCTACATCTCTCATGAAGAAGATATAAGGCGACCTCCAGGGAAGTTTTACTTTTATGTGTAAATAAGGTCGTGTCCTTGCAGCAGATCACAGTACGAATATATTTAATTGTCTTTAAATTATTTGGGAAACAAAACACACACACACACACGCACACACACACGCACACACACACACGCACACACACACACGCACACACACACGCACACACACACAATTAAATGAATTAAATCCGAGGGGTCACTTCACTAAACTAACAGCTCGGGTGTAAAATATCGCGAGCCTGTTTTCAAGTCTGCAAGAAATGAGGCGTAACTTTAACTCTCATAAAATGACAATTTATTAAACAAACAAACAAAATCCTTCAGAATATTTTTTTCAACAAATGAAGATTCTTTGAAATAGTACGGCGATATACACGTTCCTTTTTCTTACTTTTATAATGGAACAATTGTTTAGGACACTTAAGGCAGTTCAATTTAGAAACACTTTTTTGGTGTTTGGTCCATAATATCCGGCTACAGTTTAGAAATAAATTACTATATGCATTTTACACGTCCATGAAAAGTGACATATATTTAACACATCACATAAAGCCACAAAAGCAAAGGGAGACTTACGTGTTATTTGCAGTAACACTGTTCTTTAGAAAGATCAAGTCTTTTTTTGTTTTCTTTTCTGTTTCATATTAGTCCATGTGGGAGTGAGGGAGGCAAGGAAGGGCAACAACGCTGGATTTAACTGAACGAGTTCAAACACCGTGAGGGGGAAATACTGACCCTGTTTTTGGGCTGTTTTTGTTTTGTTGGTCAGAACTTGCTGCAGTCGTACACGAATGCTCCCGATGTGCGATAGATGGACTGGCTTGGTGGGAATGACATCTGACAGCTGCTATTCCCATTCACAGGTGAATTATTCAAGCCAATTCTTTGGGATTCAAACATCTCTCTGACCGCATGGAAGTTCTGCTGTTGTGCTGGGTAAGCTGCACCCAGATGGCCCAGGTCCCCGGCCTGGTTGAGGTACCATGAGGTCAGCCTTCCTTGGTGGGGATGGTGGCTTTCCTGCCCAGAGTTTAGATTACCGTGGGTCAGGGAGGATGAGGTGGTTGTGACTGAGTAATCTGGCAACGTTTCGTCCACGGTGGTGCTCGGTGCCAAATGGCTAGATCTGTCCCCAGCGTAAAGGCTCATGGCTTGCATGTTACAATGATAAGTTGCATTGGAGGTAGTGGAGATGGAGTTTTGGTTACAGGGTGAACTATAGACAGATGTCTGACTTGGAGAATAGTTTAAGGACAAAGACGGTGTTATACCTGTCCTGGAGGAGGCGGTGAGGCTGGAGTTGAGCTCAGTGGCCCCTTGTGGAGATCCCCGGAGGGAGGTCATGATATTGTCTACGCTGAAGCCCTGCGTCGAGGCCTGGCCGTGATGTTGGTGGTGCTCGGTACTGTCCATACCAATGGACCTATTGGAGGGGATGCTGTGGGGGCTCCCGCTGGACATGCTGCTACTGTCTGGACTCTCGATTTTGCGAACGGAGCTCAAGGAAGGCGACTCGGCCTGTGGTGGCGTGACCGCCCCGTTCTCGGTTTTTATATCCTGGATCCTCACAGGCTGGGAGCCCTGCACCGGCTGCTCCTGCTCCCGGCCCTGTTGCCTCGGCGGTATCTCCTTCTGCAGCCGCTCTTCTTTCTCTTTTAGTGCGTCCTTCTTTTTGAAACGCCGTCTCCTTCTCAAGAAGCTCCCGTTCTCAAACATGTTGTAAGAGTCTGGGTCCAAGGTCCAGTAGCTGCCTTTACCGGGCTTTTTATCATCACGGGGCACTTTAACAAAACACTCATTCAGAGACAGATTGTGTCTGATACTGTTCTGCCAGCCCTGCTTGTTGTCTCGGTAAAATGGAAACCTTTCCATGATAAACTGGTAAATCCCATTCAGGGTCACCTTTTTGTCAGGCGAGTTTTGGATAGCCATAGTGATGAGCGCAATGTAACTGTAAGGGGGTTTGACCATATCCTTGGGCTGAGGCTGGGGTGTGTAGGGTCCATACGCCCGGGCCATGCTGGCAGGGTACTGGTCATGAGCCGCGTGAGAGTACATGTTCATAGGTGCTGGCATCCCCGTGTATCCCCCAGTGGTTGCGGCCCGATAGTAGCTCGGGTCGCTGCTGATGTACGGCACGACGCCCAGTGAGTTGGGACTGGAGACGGAGTAGCGAGCCTGCATGTCTTCACTTTGATCCGGCCAAAATAACGCTCCAAAAAACGCAGAATGAGTGCTCCTCTTCTAACTCCTTTGGAGATAGTGGCGCTCAAATCACAAGACTTCGTTCCTCACTTAAAAAAAAAAGCAAAAGAGGGAAAAGTCTTAACCGCAGTGCAACTTGTTGTGTTTAAGCTGTCCCCATCCTTGTGTCCCAATGAAACGCACACTGAAAAACTTCTGAACTTCGGACATCCGTCACTACAGAGGACTTTTGCGCAGTTAAATTCTTTCCTCCTTTTTTGCTGCCAGGGAAGCTCCGCCTACAAAAGCGCAGGAGCTGTCCAATGGGATGTCCGGGCGTGCAAAGGGAGCAGAAAGCTGCTGGCCAAACTCAGGGATTTTAGAAAGACAAAAAAAAAAGAAAAAAAAAAAAGAAAGAAACCTAGGAGGTGTCGCTAACTCCCAGTCCGCTCCAGCCAAAGCTTCGGACACGACAGAGCAACATGTACACAGTCAGCTCATGGAGTTCATTTCCCCGCACTCTGTGGTCTACAAGACATTTAATTAAGCTGAAATGGCACAAACATGGTATTTATATTTCAAATGTAGAAGTGCAGTAACTGTCCGCTATTTTCAGTGCCAAAATATTTCTGATCCCTTTAAAACAATCACATTGTATTTAATTTACATTTTCTCCTACGGTCATTGCTCTGAAAAATAAATTATTTCATTGCAATATTTCCTTTTTGTTTTTGCAGAAAAGGCGCTGACACCAGCGAACCAAATGGTGCAATTTAACATCTTTAAAGTGCATTTGATTGGTTAAAAACATTCAACACCAGCAGTAGGTCAGTGTGAGATCAAAGCGGGAGAGAACCTCACAGTGCTGGCAGTGGGCGTTAAGTGCGACCTCATTACAGCGAGAATCAGAGACAATTTGGGCTTCAGGTGACCAGAGTTGTGAAAGTTTATTCAGGGAGAGCATTTAGGACCGGGAACCAAATGGGACGACACCTTCCATGTGTGGCTTTTCATCAAAAATATCTGAATATTTGTTGCGCGGTGATGGTGAAAGCTCATCTGGAAATTATTATCCTAAAGAAAACTGGACTGTAGAGAATAATTTTAGCATCAGCAAACAATTATTTACACGCACAGTTCTTCCGTTTCTTTACCCAGATTTAATTCTTTGTGTAATTAAAAAAAACTCTAATGAGTTTATAATGTAAAAGGTCTGAAGCGCAAATCAGATAAATAAGACATTTTGACCAAATATAAAAAACAGTTCAATAAGTCGACCCTGAAGGGCCATAGATGTCCCCTAACTGTCAAGAGCGACGGTGCATGAAATTGTTAATGATCATTTTGAGACAAGGTTACAGTCCCAATATCGCTGTAATCCTTCGCAGGTCGTCTTAATTAAATATCCGTGCAGTGGCCTGGTTTCTCCTTACATGGACCCGGGCATGAACTTTTTCCACCGCCCTGGGCTGTTTACACAATTCACGACGGGCCTTTTACTTAATACCACGGCCTGCTCACCCACTCCTCCCTAACCCTTTATTTACAAAAAGAAAGAAAAGAATTCACGGCTGGATCACAGTGAAAGACATGATATAGTGTCAAATCAATAAACACAACTTCAGGCGCTTTATGTGTGTCTTTTCTCGAACCAGTGGCAGTACAAGTAATGGAGATGTTATTCTCAATAAAAAAAATATATATTCCTGATATAATTTGTTTAAAAATTACATTTGCCGTCAGTTTATCATATTTGTGTGTTTATGTTGATCATCACTTTCTGTCTTTCGCCTTCATAATTACTAATAACATTATACTAAGGGCCGAAATCATAGCAAACCACATAAAGAAAATATAAACAAATATAATGGCAACAGCCTAAAAGTGTGAATTTTGAATGAACTAACTATATTGTAAGCTGTATCGTTTTGCTAAACAACCGATGTTTCAAAACACAAATACAATACTGTGAATATGAAAAAATATGTATATCAAACTTGAATTTTTAGTGGAGTGTAAAAAAAAGGAGAAACAGAGCGGGGGGGGGGGGGGGGGGGGCGTTGGAGGGTTTATCCCAATCACTATGAACGTGGCTCCCTCTAGCGTTCAGAAAGGGTACAGTTGCAGTTGCAGCCTGTCGTCATGTCAGTCTTAGCTGAGTTCATGAAGTTCAGCTGATTTCTACAAACGCAATAATTTATTAATGAGACAGTGGCGACACTGAAATAAGAGCTGTTTGTGATCACACCACATTTCCCACATTGACAGGGACTTGCTGGTGTTTCGAGGATCAGGAGAATCACAAACCAGTGAAACAGTAAAGCAGTGCCAAGAGACATAACCATACAATTCAACAATGTCGCCGATGCGCTCTGAAACATATCGTTTCCTAAGGCTCACACCGCGCACGAACGATTTGCCAGTGCGATGAGAAGTGCGCCATCCGGTGAGCGCTCTCGCAGTATGACGTACGTTCTCCCAACCAATAAAACCGCAGAATGACAGGGAGCGAGCGTGACCGAAAAAAGTACGGATAGAGCACAGAAGCAAGCGCAACACAAATTTCTGGCCATTCATCCAGTCTAGCGGTCAGTGCAGCGCATACAACTTCCTGTGTGAAGGGGCTACAAGAGTGGTCATGGTGCACAGAAGGCAAAGAGGTCATATAGGGGTCAGAGCTAACTGAGATTAAACTAACTGACCATTACCTCAGAATACAACAATGATTAATGGAGAAGTTGGGCGGTGACCAGGTTATACTTTTAGGGCGCCTGAGCTGCCATTTCACTGAGTGTGGGAAATGCATGAGAAAGTTCCACAGACAAGTTTTTGGGGTTTTTTTTACCACTCTTTGAAAGCAATTTTTATGTTAATTAATGTGTGAATTAATATTGGTAATACTATGTAGGAGTTATTAGATTGTTTTATGATATAGCAGTGAGGATGGTGTTAAATCTTTGTAACGGTTATACATAATAAATGCCAACAGTTCCAGTATGTTCTTACCTTGTCATGTTTTCAGGTCTTGCTATGGCCTCTGGATCACACTGTGAAGGGATGAAATATGACCAGTATGTAAGAATTATTTCAACTCTTGTCAGCTGTTGCTGTTGTGGCCATCAACCCTTTAACGTTAAACCTAACTTTTCAGAGGAACTATAATAAATATGAAGAAAGAAACTTCCTAAAAATCACCCATAGCGGCCAACGAACTAGTCTGTTTATTTTTTTTGTGTACATGATAACGGTATATATATTCAGGATATTAATTATATTCAGTGATCCACATGAGCCCCCTGAGCAGCACTGACATGGGTTTCAGAACATTTTTTAGCGGCTGCTGCCATCTCCCGATTTAATTCTGTACTACAGTTGCTGACTGACTGAGCAAATCAGAAAATACAAACAAGCACCTTCAGTTATGTGAAAGGAACAACCTTAAATACTATGAAGCAAAACTGATCATAAAAGCCTGCTTGTTGTTTTCATGCACTAAATGTGCGAATAAACTAAAATAATTTCCACAGGTGTTTCAGGATACCAGAGAAGAGCATTTTCTCTGTGGCTCTCTAATGTTCCAGGTCAGCGTGTCAAGCAGGACTAAAGAGATTCATTAAATGGCAAACAGACTATTTTTGTTGGCCTATTTGAAAGAGTAAACAGGTTGTATATGGATTATGTGTATTTAACTTAGTATGCATAAATAGCATACCAAAGAACCGTTTGGGTTGCGGTGTATAAGCATGACCTTTTAGGTTAGTAAAACAATTCCTTCATAAAAACGTGTATTTTTATCTTTACCTTAATTTTAACAATGACAAGTGTAGTGCCACAAATTCCTTTAAATATTCAAACAAATAGAAAAATAAAACAAAAACAAAACAAAAAGCTTCTTACTGTAGCCAAAGCATTACGATCAGTATTTCACAAGTCATTTGCCTAATAAAGTGACAAACGAAACAAAAGAAAACTGTAAAATTTTACAGTAAATTACTGGCAGCATCGGTGATTTCCTGTAACTTTACAAGGACCATACTGTAAACATACTGTTTATTTAAACATCTTTAATTTAATTAATTAATTTATTTACAGGATGATACCCGATTGTTTATTGGAAAAAGCTGTACAATTCTAATGACGTTATACTTTTATATACATCTATCTGTCTATCTATCTAGATAGATAGATAGATAGATAGATAGATAGATAGATAGCTGTGCTGTACTTTTTAAAGTATTTTCTCGGGTACTACTGTATTTCACTTTTTTTCTGAATCTAGACTTCTTTACAGTGATATTCCGTTTTCTGCTTTTACTTTCTTTGCTTACAATAATAACAACAACGACAAAACTAACAATAACAGTCATTTATATTTTGTAAATAGTTATAGTTGTTAATGATAAAAAAAGTTTGTCTTATTGTAAGTACTGTATTATGGTAATTTGTTTATATGCAATTAAAATATCTCATGTCAATAACTGTGCTTGTCACTGACACTGACTGTTTCAAGGCGCAAACCACTTCTCTGACCCATATAAATACAGCGGCTCGTAGCTTGGACCATTGTCTCTTGCGGTCTTTGGTCTCATTCCCTTCAGTGACATGTTGAATGAAATTATTTTCATGCGTTTGATGAATTTTCTGCTTAGACCTTGTTTTATCGTCTTTAGCTGCTCCGACGCATGCCTTTCATTCTCTTGGTCAGTTAGCAGTCACTATAAAGAGTAAAGTATAAAGATGTCAGTCATGACTGAAACAAACTAAACCACATCAGAGCACTGATCGAAACTGGAGTCCCAGAATTCAAAATAACCATGTAGTTAATTTGTCATTTGCTGGGCTAGTGAGGAGAATTTGACTGTTCCTCCAGAAATAGAACAACCTCCTATTTCGGTTTTTGTTTGAAATGTTTGTTTTTTCTGACTGCATGTTACGTTATGTTAATTTGTATTAAAAAAAAATAAGAATAATAATGCCAGAATTTTAATCTGTGACTTCCCAATGAAATTTAACCTTGAAGTGATTCATTAGGAGAATGCTTGGATAAAGGAATACGCTTGATGACTCTTATGCTGTCAGCAGTATCACATAAAATCACACCTACAAACACCTCAATATTTGAGATGCAATTTAATACAGTTAACCTTTGCCTTTATCGGGGCTGGACTTGTAAACCCACCAACTTTGAATTACCGATCTCTATGTCACATAAACACAGTGTGTGTATTCTTATATACCGAGGGAGTATTACAATCTTAAAAATACAGAAAGTGCCCCATTACTTTTGCGTTTATAATAAAAAACGTATCAAAATAAAAAACACATATTCAGCACCATGGACAGCAGAGCCGTTAATAAGGTTTATGTAGGAAGAAGCCTTTGCTTTTAGGAAATTTAAAATTATGTAGTAACTTTCCAAATATATATACATATGAACATGTACTTTCATACTAACAATGTGGATTATGTTCGCAATAATGTGATATAAATCGATATGTATGACGATAGAACGAGACCCACGTGTGGGTAATTAAGCGAGAGTATGGCTGTCTAAAAAAAATCAGGGTGCGTACACTGTCATTAGTCTATGTGAAATATAGTTTATTCACCTTGTCACGTTTTTATGTCTGGAGGTTCTTTTGGTCTGAAGGTTCAGTTTATACCAGAAGAATTGTTGGGTTTCTTTTCATGTTTTCATGTTTATGTTTTTGATCGATAAATACCGTTTCGTATACCGTCTGCTAAAGTGACTGAATGTCCATCTGGCTGTTCTGTGGGACCTTTAGAATCCTCTGCAAATACCAAACGCAGAAATTTTATTTTAGAATTCCAAAAACTTTCACTTACCACAAGATGGCAGTGCAAGTCAAACCAAAAAGCACTGAAGAAAAATGTAAGATTTTGTCACTTCACTGTTGCTCACTGTACGTGGCCTCCTCTCCCTCTTCTTTCTGGCTACTAATTATGTCAGTATTATATTTTACATCAGTGATGCTGTTGTGGCAGCAGTTTAATGCAAAGAAGTCACAACGTATACATAAATTATCCTCAAAATATGAACAACCTTGAAGATGAACTACTTTTCATTAAGCCCAACTTTTCACAATAAAAAAAGTGCAAAAGTCGATATAACATTAAATAAAATAATCTATACTTCGTTCATATTTATGAAACTGAGAAGAAAGCACCCATAACACAGCTGGTGTTCCCTGATGAGTGTGTCTTTTACTTTTGCTTTCTCATGGTTTCAAATTTGTGCCTCTGCAAAACTTTAAAGACTACTGTTCTGCTGAGCTCCTGAGAAACAAAACTTACTTTTTAAATCCAACATTTAAAAAAGATCTATACTGTTTCTAGAAAACACGTTGTCTACCCTTTCTTATAGTCATTTAGTATTTAAGACATCACTTCGAAATGGTCCTTTCAAAAATAAATCTCTTTAATGATTAGGGATTATTACAGGCGGGAAGCAACAGTTTAACCATCAGAAAAAACACAAAACAAAATTAAGTGAAAGGTTCAGATATATTGACGTTTTTGGTACAATATAGATATTGCTTATCCATGTGTGTGACGTCAGTCGCATAAGGAAAACGTGAAGTGCTAAAACAAGTCCCCACAACAAAATGATTACTAAAGAAATTGAAAGGTCAAAGTTCATTGGAAAGAAAGATGTGCTTCATAAGCTGCCGTATAAGGAAATGTTATGTTAGAATCACTCCGCCAAGGGCTTAACTTAAATGAAGTGGATTTGTGGGTTTTATTTTAGGAACCACTTTGCCTCTTCTTGTCACATTACACATGGCTTTACGTCCTGATAGACGCTTTGATGATGATGATGATGATGATGATGGAGCTGATGATAATAAGATCCACTGGTGTTGGGATGAAGGTTTAAAACGAATTCCTTCCTGTCACACACGGGAGCTGAGTGGCTGGAATATCGAGACAATCCCACTGTAAACAAACAGGATACAAGAGGTCAAGTAGTCATTTCTTTGGTCAAGCTGTAGATTTATAGAAGCACGCAACCAAAAAAGGAAAGAAAGAAAAAGGGCCACAACTTTAGAGCATTTCCTTTTAGACAATTTTAGACCTAAAATTGGTTGGCGCTACTTTTGAACAACATTTATT
Source organism: Maylandia zebra (assembly GCF_041146795.1). Classification (NCBI taxonomy): domain Eukaryota; kingdom Metazoa; phylum Chordata; class Actinopteri; order Cichliformes; family Cichlidae; genus Maylandia; species Maylandia zebra. The sequence goes on from NC_135184.1 coordinate 17,161,496, forward strand.
TATTTCTGTCTTTCTTTTTATCTTTTTTCTTTTAAAGTTGTCATATTTTCCATAGCTGCCTTTATCCAAAGGATATAAGAGCAGTTCATGTTTACACTGTTAGGCAGTTGATGATGCAAATTCTAGTGGATTCCTCACTCTAACATCCTAAAGTCACAAATCGTAATAAAACAACAGATTTTTCCCATTGCAAACAATAAGGTATTAAACGCATTTTGAGACAGATTCTGATAAACAAATCAAGTCTGCTGATTTTCCTAATTTTATATTTCTAAAAAGAACTACTTGTAAATATATATATATATATATATATATATATATATATATATATATATATATATATATATATATATATATATATTAATGAATGTTTTTCATTGTATACAAATGTGCCTTTTAGCGTATTTTAACAAAAAAAACGTGTTTACAGACTAATCAATAATACAATAAAAGCAGGTTTGACATTTTTAGTGAAGTTTATGAATCTGCTTGAAATTTTTAAAAAAGGTTTGTTTTCATAATTAACAGTTTTAATGAGCTGCTGTTATTGTGTATTTAGACCTACATTTGTGTAACACGGGGACCTCTGAAAAGGCTTCTATGCAGACGCTATGGCATGATAATAAAATGTGAAATAACAATGATAGCAATAAATCAGTTAAATGAAACAAAAGCCACGATTGAACACCAATATTTTGATGCGTGATAAAAAAAAAAATAAATAAATATCAAAAAATATTTTATAGCCTTAAAAACTACTTTTCTGTTCATCTTGCTGCTTTTCAATTTTAATTTTAAATATATTACAAATTGATATGTTTTATGTATAGATTTTTAAATAAACCTGTTCGCATAAAAAATACATTGTAAAATCTTGATTTTTCTATGTATTTTTTATGTGTGTGAAACATGAAAATCTGTTTTTTGTTTTGTTTTGTTTTTTGTTTTTTAAAAAGAGCGTTGACTTTATCTGTGATAGATAAATGATCAGTTATTCACGGCCTCAAGTGACTCACTGTGGTAAGCAGAGAATATAAAACAGTGTAGGTAATAAAATGCATACCTGAAATGTCAGAATCTCGTGCATTATGGTGCAAATAGCCCTGGTCCAGCGCGTAAGACGTCATTCCCGCATGTACGGCTGAGGAGTTTGGACTGCTTGATCTCACCGACTGCTGTTTGATGTACGATGACACACCAGGTGTACTCCAATGTGAAGCTGCATTTGCATATGGAGACTGACAGTCCAAAGTGCCTATCATCGCTTGGGAGGACTGCAGGGGGCTGCTGCTACTGTCGGGGCAATAGTCTGAGTTAGAGGCCACCTGACATGCGGCCATATATGACGACCCGGAGCTCGATGACACGTGCGGGAGGTGATGTCCTCCTCCGAGTCCATCGAAGCCACCTGGAACTGTATTACCCATTAAATCTAAGTTGTAGCTGTTATGACATGCTAATGAGCCTGCGGGTGATTGGAAATCAAAGTTCTGGGACAGCATGGATGCACCAAACCCGATCCCATTCATCATCCTGTACATTGGTTTTAAAGCTTGGCATTTCCTCCGGAACCCCCGGGGTCTGCGACGAAACGAGCCCTCCTCAAACATAAACTCACTGCCAGGGTCGATGGTCCAGTAGTGCCCTTTGCCAGGTCTGCCTAGACCCTTGGGTAGTTTTATAAAGCACTCGTTCAGAGACAGGTTATGTCTGACAGAATTTTTCCATCCCTGGTATGATCCCCTGAAGAAAGGGAATCTGGCCTGGAGAAACTGATATATTTCGCTTAAAGTAAGTCTTTTAGTTGGCGAGCTTTGAATAGCCATCACAATTAAGGCAATGTATGAGTAGGGAGGCTTTTCGGGGCGCCTCAAGCCGGAGTTTCCCTTTTTCCCTTTTGCTGATTCATTATGCGCGCTCTCCATCACTGGCTGTGGGCTCAGCCCAGATGCCCTTAGAGCACCGGCCGCTGGACTTGCGCGCAGAGGACTGGGTAGATCCAGATGTTGCTGGGAATTCTCAGTCGTCATAGCCGTGCCTCTTTCTGGTTTCATACAACATGCAACTCTCTTTTCCTGTATTTTAAGCACCGTTAAAGGCTTCCTAACGCAGAATTCACGGAGGTCAGTGTCCCGTTGCGATGCTCGGTAAGATTATAACCGTGAAAATCAAGAAACGCAGGCGCTGAGCCTCCTTCCTCTCTCTGCCCATCGCTGGCAATAATCCCATCAGAGAGGGGAAATAAAGCTCCTAGACTTTGCTTGCGCATATCCACCCGGCCAAACACAACTCGACCACCTATCAGTACTTAAATCTCTCTCTGCCCCTCTATTCCCCCAAATCCCTCCAAGAAATCGCCAGGAACTACTCCCTCCCCATCTGGCAAGTATCCAGCCTAGAAGCCGGACACTGCACATTGGAGTAAGACAAATCTCCTCCCACGACTCACTTTCCAAAACACTTCTGTCCACATTTGACAAACCGGTATTTGTCACGACATCATGATGAATGAAGTCTCAGAGTTCGATTAAGATCAAATTATTTCCTTTTACCTCCCTTTACAGCAAACACTGAAGGTGCCCAATTGCAGCTTTAGACTGTAAAGTTGTGCGGGAGAAGCACCGACTCCTGATTTGGTTGGGATCTGTTCAGGGTTAAGGGCTCTGACATGAGAGGCCAGAGCATGTTTTTTCCATCAGAGCGTGCCAACATACCACACACAGCGCCCAAGTGTCAGTTTACCTCTCGGAGCCTGGATTACATCCCTGGAGAAATGAAAGTAGCCACTCTAACAAAAGTCTTTGGAAGGATTCAGATGATAAAATATGAACATGTCGCTATGCAAAGTTCCTTTCTTCTGTGAAACGTTTAGAGCAATTCGAGTGGCTTAAGACGTGAAATAATGTCACCATCAGTGAAGTTAAAAGCACAATCTGCGCAAGCTGTTACCAACACGAAACTCGTGCGTCCAGGATGCACAGCTGCTTTAGAGGAAATTTACTTTCTAGTGTCAGATGAATAGCACAAACTGGAATACCCTTCTTTCTGCTCTGAATTTGAGTTGAGCTCGCATTTGTATAAACCCTTTCCTGAGTATGTGTGGTGACTGAGGCGACAGCTATTTGCAGCGCCAGACAGAAAACATAAATATTGGATGCCCCTATCCGGCAGCAGCGAGCTTCATGAACATGAAAAAGTAAATACTACTATATGATATTTCTTTTGGCAGCATGAAGCAGAAAGAAAGAGGGAAAAAAGAACAATACCAAGTTTATTATTATTATTATTATTATTATTATTATACAAATATTGGGCAATGCAAGATTTAGAAAATAGTTTCGAGGAGGCGTCAGACGAATACGCCCTCATGAATGGTGCGTTCTATAATTGCACTGGCAGTTAACTATGCTTTTATGAAGTATCTATAATTCCAGTTATAGATATATACACAACAACAGGAAACAGATATCAGCACAACTTTTTTTTATTATTAATTTCACATTTCTCAAAATAAAAAGACATAAAAACAGTCAAAGTGCATATTTTTAACAGGTTTGTTAAAGAAATAAAGTTAATGCTCTGCTCGGTAACATTTCTAACAGAGTGTGAAATTTCAAGTTTAAAACGCTTTAAGGATAAACTACTACAAAAATAAAAGGGAACCACCATCCCGCCACAGTTATGTCAGATTAAACTAGCGACTAACTCAAGGTGATCATTTTGAGTCACCGAACAGCAAGTCCACATTTCTTTGTGATATTGCAAATTGTCTATGAAAGAAACCCACCACCATAGGGGGTTGATACATGCTGGGCACTGGAGTCCACATGACAGGGTGACTTAACATATAGATATGAGGCAGGTGTGTTTGAATGATAGGTCATTAGTTCAGTGTAGTAGGGCCAGGGGAAGGCAGGAAAGGGAGGCAAACGTTCGTTATTTAAGTCTCTCTTGAACGGCTTGCTGAGGATGCTGTCAATAGCGAATGAACTGGTAAACTTGGGACGGGAATCAGTCATGGTGCTCGGGGCAGACTGGTGAATGAGCTGCGGCTCCTCTGTGTGCTCGGGCTCCTCTTGTTCCCTGCTGAATTTTTTGTTAATGCGCTTTCTTCTGCGCCGGAATACCCCGTCAGCAAATGTGTATTCGCTGTGAGGATTGAGCATCCAGTAATTGTCCTTTCCCCAGGGTCTGGAAGGGTCCCGGAGCACTTTGAGAAAACAATCATTAAGAGACAGATTATGACGAACCGAGTTCCTCCAGCCGGTGTAAGTGCCTCTGAAGAACGGGAACTTTTTCATCAGATAGTCGTTTATCTCCGCCAAAGTCAGACGTCCACTGGGTGAGTCCCGGATGGCCATAGCGATTAGAGCGATGTATGAAAACGGGGGCTTGGGTCTACGTGTGTATGGCTTGGACTTGCCGCTGCCGCCGCACGGGGTGACAGGTGGAGGACTGTGGGCCACGCAGTCCCCATCCGACCCCAGCTCCTCTTCAGGAGGGAAAGGAGATCGCCCATGACCCTCAGCATCACTGGACATCTCGAAATGCTTCATGTCATAGTGACTCCCACACAGCACCTCCAGCTTCATTGTTAGTGTGCTGCTCGGTAGAATCTGTCCAGCAATAAACCTCGGAGAGCTCTTTGCGTAAAGTCCGAAGCTTTAGTCAAGCTTTAGTCAGCTGTGAGTCAAGATGCGGAGAGTCTTGGGCTGTATCCAAAGGAGTGTGTCTTCTTAATCATACCTGCCAGAGCGCTGAAGCCCTTCTCACCTTGGGTCCGTGTTAGCGGCACTTTATAGGCGGCTTACCTCAGACCCAACCCAAGGGGGCGGGGCATGTGAGTTTAAAATATTGAGAATATCACAAATACCTTCACATTGCGTTCCAGTGTCTTTAATAAAAAAAAAAATCATAATGACCATTTAATATAATATTCCGAACATTCCAACCCACACCTCATTCAAAGCCAGTTTAACAGTCTCACCTGTGAAATGTTAAGGAACACACACTGGGACTATTTTACCTGAGACAACCAGGGGGCGTATATTTCCTTTGCATTTAAGGTGCGGTGCCTACAGGTAGTTTTATTTGTCCCATTCAGGAAGCGCCGTAATCACAGCAAGGGCTATCTGTTTTCGTGTGTGTGTGTGTGTGTGTGTGTGTGTGTGTGTGTGTGTGTGTGTGTGTGTGTGTGTAATTATTTACTTCATCTTTTTTTTTTTTTAAACAACCGTTTTATGATGAAAACAATCAACTGCACAATCTTTCCATGCTGGTGTGTAATATTTAAACAACACTCGGGTCTCTGTGCCAGCACTCGTCACACATTCACCTGCTTTCGAGATGTCTCATATCAAAGCTCAGTGTTTAGGTGTGAACTTTTAATGTCATGCCAATTTACCAGCCCACATGGAAACTTGTGTTATTGTGTTTTTGTCACTTAAACAGTGCATTCTGTCCTTCCTGTTGCCCAGAATTCACCTACCAAATGATCATTAATTTTCTGTTTTTGGTAATTGCGTTGAGGTTTTGGAAGGCTTTAGAAATGTCTAAGTCTTGCAATTTCAGCCTGAGGAAATTGCAGTACAATTGCACCAGGTGTATCAATTGAATCATGGAGATAGGAACAAACAAGACAAATTGTTGATTTATATTGTACTCTTGTTGGATGATGCCAGTCATCTTCTCTCAGCTACTCCCCCAGGTCAAACTCTGACTTCTGCTGAACAACCCATCTTTGTGCAACATACCTCCGGGAAAAAGATGCAACCAATTGCCATGACAGGCTGTGCAGCCACAGTGTCATCACATAAACGGAAAAAAATATATATCCTTGTAAAACCACCTGGAACTCGGTGTTGACATTACCCTCATGCTGTCACTGTGCCAAGTACAAAATTATTCAACTGCTGTTTATGCAAACTGTGCGTTCTGTAAGTGTTTGTAGAAGGTAGGCCGAGCATGTTTGTGCTGGTGTGAATGTTTTGATTTTCAGGTAATAATCTGTTTGCGTTGAGTGTGACACAGAACCTGTAGTGAAGTCACTACTTTGAATGGTGGCATGTCAAGGATGGAATTCTGTAAGCTAACCACACAATGACAGCAACTCACATACCACCGTATTCACTCTGCTCAGTGCATGTAGTAGCTTGTGACGCCATGTCTCAATGTGTACATACATGGTGATATGTGTATAAAGCTTTAAATCATTTATTATGGCTTTATAATAAGATAATTTAAAAAAAAGTATACAATATCACAAGTGGAGTAATTAAAAGTTACATACAAAATCATAGATACGTATTTATGTGTGTAACTGTTTCTTATGAAGGAAAGACTGTAAATATTCATTTGATAGTATGGTGTACTTAAAGCCAGTATACTAATGAGCAGTTATAGTAATTCTATGCTACTCCAATATTTCTAAAGGCATGTGTGTGCAGTGTTCATACTTAAACAACATATAATTTTGTAAAAATACACAATAATGCAATAATTTAAAATGGTCTATTTTAAGATGATTAGATAATAAATCTGTTTTATAAGCTTCTTCTTTGTGTGTTTGTGAGTTTAGAATATAAAATTAAATGCATGTAGTGTGAAATATAAATGAATTGCATGAAATTTTATTTATGGTTTTAAAGCCCTTAAACCTGCAAAGCTATAAAATTGAAAAACCTCCAAAGAATGAAGAATGCTTTTCTCTGAACAGCACAATAATGATAACATTGTTCGCAAGCATGTTCGTTGAGCAACGGAGACACATTGGCCGTGAAAGCGCCATCTTCCTTTGTCAGAACGTCAACGTTTACTGCCAGCATGGCCCTGATGTTGTTGTTGAAACATAACCTGTTGATATGCTGGAATGAGGAACACGGTAAAGTACATAGCCAGACACTTAGTGACTAATGCCCTGATGGTTGTGAATACTGTGCAGTGATTCACTGGCACCATTTTCAGTTCCAAAACATTCAAGAATTCCAAACTTTTGCCAAAATAATAAAAATGCATGCCAAGATTTTTCAATTCAGTACAATAAAGTCACGCCTATTCACAAGCATGTAGTAGTTTCATGAGAACCCATTTAAGGTAGAGCATACCTGTGTAGCACATGCGATCACTCACAGACTTCATGTGGCCAAATTCTATGAAGTTTAAGTTCAGTCAATCAAAGTGTTGGTTTTGACTCACAAAACAGTCACAACCCAATGATTTTCCAAAGAATCGTTTGTTTAATTGTTTGTCAAGGAAAATAGTTTCCCACTCATTTGTCAGTGAGCACACGGAAGAAGTTAAATAGTTTTAGTTGACTGCACGATTAAAAGACAAAACAGCACATGAAGGGCAACAAATGTGTTGTGACTGTAGATTTAACAGCTATGTTGAGCGCTGCTCATTTCTCAGCGATACACCTGCTTCATTTTGCTCAAGCTGCTGAGTCACTAAGAGCTTTTGATTTTTAAACTAAAAAACAATGCACCCTAGTATAAAAAGACATGGGACAATGAAATAATAATAATGGATTGCATTTATACAGTATATTTATATTTTTAGACACTCAAAACGCTTTACAATTCCACTATTCATTCACTCTCACATTGACACACTGGTGGAAGCAAACCACAGTTGTAGACAGCTGCCCTGGGGCAGACTGACAGAAGCAATATAGCTGCCATATTGTGCCATCGGCCCCTCTGGCCAACACCAGTAGGTAGAGTGAAGTGTCTTGCCCAAGGTAACAATGACCTGGACAGACAGAGCTGGGGTTACAAGATGCACTTCCCAACCCCTGAACCATGGTCGCCCAGTAAAAAACAACAGTGAAATGTGCTTACCTTTGTATATGCATCAAGTAAATATGGCTTCCACTTATAAAAATATGATTGCTTACAGACAGAGTTGTCATGGTTTTCCTTAACTAATATTTATCAGTAGTCTCACTATTGTCTCACATGTCCAGGACAGATAATGACTCATCATTAAAACATATAAGAGAAAAACATTTAAACCCTTCTTAGAATCTCAGTAATCTCAGTGTGTGTGTGTGTGTGTGTGTGTGTGTGTGTGTGTGTGTGTGTGTGTGTGTGTGTGTGTGTGTGTGTGTGTGTGTGTGTGTGTGTGTGTGTTTATCCAAACACGTTTTAGTTTTTCAGTGCAAAGCTGCAGATCATTTGTGATGCGTTTGGTAAACAATTATAAATGTAAGAGCAAAGATCTAAAGGTAAAGGCATCTTCAGAGGTGGAATTAAAATTAAGTGGTTCAAACAAAAATATAATTTCTTATCTATTCCAGGCTTTTTTTAGGGCTATGTGTGGAAACTATGTTTTAATTATCATTTTAGAAAAGTCTGACCTCAAAATATTTCGTCAGTTACTAATTGCTTTATTTTGACAGCTCAGTTTTGAAACCAGCTTGCCAGTGTCTCAGCACTTAACTGGAGCATTATGGTTTTGCACAAACATTCTTAGTCATACTCAGACAGCTTATAGACATTGCTTCTTCATGTATATTTTGCTCCACATGTTGGGTCATGTATATCTCGCCCCGGCCTCTGAATCCACACATTCTGTCTCTCGTGTAAGAAAGCTGTAAAGTTTAGCCGTTTTCTTTCCCTTTCAATAAGTAATTTGTGCGACACATATTTAAATATGTCAGAAAACAAATTTCAAGTTCTTTCATGTCTCTCAGCAGTTAAAGTATGAGAGAAGGAATGAAAGCAGGCCATTGCCTGTTGCTGGTTTGGGAAGTTTCTATTCCTGAGCTTTCCCTTGGAAGGCAAAGGGTAATGAGGTGCTGCAAAAATGAAAAGAAAAAGTATTGGAGACACAATAAAAATGTAAGAGAAGCTTTCTGCAGGGAAATGAAGATATGTATTTATGTATAATATTACTATTAAACAAGGCAATTCAAACATAGTGAATAATATTACTGAATAAATTAATACTATTTAAAGGAGAATTGCAATACTGCGAACAGAAGCCACTTGTAGAATGCATTTAAAAGTTAAAAGGGGGTGAAGGAGGTAAACATTGCCAAAACAGCAGCAAGATGGAGTTTAGCTTTCAAATAAGGAACAAATTTCCACACTAAATGTGGTTAATATGTCAACAGTTTGAGCGATGATTGTAAAAAACGTTGAGAAAAGGGGTCAGTCCATTATTTATTCTCTCTAGGGCTCTGTGTGGTGAGATCTAGGTTGAGGCCTTGTGTATCAACATACAGAGTGTCATAAGCTGTTACTGACAAGCAGCACGGCTACAAAACCGTTACCATATATACATATATATATATATATAAATGTGTGTGTGTGTACAATAAACTCTTTTGCACCTTTGTCGACGTTATAATTTACAGTTTACAACAAAAATAAAATGTTCAGTAAATGCTTTCCACACATAAATCCAGCAACTGTTGAACATTTATCAGCTCTCTTTATCTCACAGTTTATAAACTCAGCATCCAAGAGAGAAACTTAAAATGAAATATGCGCGACGATATGATTAAAGGCCAGGGTTAATCATTCGTGATTCATAGAGTTTTACAATTTACCATTTATTCTACCTAGTGCTTTAGTACCCAGGACATGTTGTAAATCTATATGAGAAGATAACGTTTATTTATGCTTTGTTCTGCGTGGTTTTTACCACAAGCTACCAGTCTGATTAGTGTTAAACTTGCAGCATATAGAAATGTAAAAAAAAATGCAAGGGTAAATTAAAATCAAAGGCAGATTTGTAATAATCAGAAAAGTCCTTACTATAATGCTAGATTTTCAGTGTCTCTGGATACATATTGTGTTGTTTCTATTCACAAAATCATCATCTTACTTTCTCTCTGTCTACAGTGCAACCCTCAAATGTCTGGAGTTTTTAGTTACCATCTGTTTTTGTGCCTAAGGCTTTGAAACGTGGCTTCACTAAAAAGAAATCATTTAAACATGTAAACAAGCGCTCATTTTCTTCCTGTGCCTGTACTTATGATGCCATAGCAACCGGTAAATTCCGTCAGATTCAATCACATGAAATACAAAGACCCAACAAGGAAGCTGTGCCATCGGCAACCACAAAGATCAAAGGCAGGCGGCATGAAAATGTAATAAAATCATTAAATTAACGTATCAAGGCAACCAGCTGATCCTACATTTATAAATATGTTTTGTCAAATTAAACATAATTGTATTGATATTAGTCTGCTCCCTGTATTATTTAAGACATGAACTTTGTGGCTCATCTGGTTGTTTCCTCTCTGTTTGCATGCTTCTGCTGCATGTAACACATGCCATCTCTGCAGTTATTTGAAAGCTAGCATGAAGCTGTGCCAAACTTTACGTTGCAATAAACAGTTATTGCAACTTGTATAAAACATGCTACATTCATACCATCATTATGATAAATCTTGTTGCCTTTTATTTCTTTGCTTCAGTTTTACATACTTTCATCTTGAGTAGTGTCAAAATCTTTGCAAGAATCGCTAATGTTTGTATGTATTTCGGGGTTATGCTTGGATTTTTTGTGTATTATGTTAATTTTAGGTTAATTTAGCATTTGAGAAAATCATCTATAAGCACTTTTCTTGTGCTCACAGAAAACATTATATATAAAAGATGTTATTTGAATTAATATACTAATTATCCAAAAGTATTTTGCTAAAGAAAATAATTTTGGGTAAAACAAAAAACTGTAACCGTCTCCGGTCATTACCAGAGTACCTTATCTCTGCAAAGAAGGAATGTCAGGTTAAATAGAAACTGTATGTATTTCCATGCTGGTTAGTTTGTTTTTTCCTTTCTTTTTCTTTTTACAAACAAGTGAATATACCAGTATGACTACTGACCAGAAATCTGGGGCCATTATCTACAGGGACAACAGTTGCGTGAGGCCACGGTCTGCTGCCCTGTGCCTAAACATTTAAGGCAGCTTTTGTAAATCTACATGTGGGATCTTTATGGGAGTCAACATACTATCAATGGTTTAAACATGCCTCATTTGAAGTCTTGGTTTTTCAAGTGTTACACATATAAGTACATACATACATAAAGGCAGACATGGATATTTGTGCCTTTACATATATATAGATTTCCTAAGAACAGCCTAACCCTACTGGGCTTCAGGAGAGGAGAGATGTTTTTATGTGTGTGTGTGTGTGTGTGTGTGTGTGTGTGTGTGTGTGTGTGTGTGTGTGTGTGTGTGTGTGTGTGTGTATTAGCACAGAACTTGTACTCCATTCACTGCAGGACATGTGTTTTAGAGTTCATAAAGCCTCCGTACAATTTATCATCTTAACTGCCATTTATCTGATCTGCACTAAACAAAGGTTTTGGATACTTTGAGTCTATAAATCAAGTGAACTTTGTATTTACAGCAACCTGTTAAAAATATTCTAAAAGCTGTTAAGAGCGCTTCGCCTGCCCCAACTCAACTTGTTTTGGCTGCCTTCAGGCCTCCCCAGTCTCATTCATGCAAGCAGGAAACCAACAAAAAAAAATCTCAGTGTTGGGATCCCCTTCAAAAAAAAGTATGCTTAGATAATATCAGAGTTACTACGCCAACAGGACTTGTTTGGGTTATGTACAAATGAGAGAAAAGAAGACAGGAGAAAAAAAGCGCCGGCAGCACAGACAACAAAGAGCCTGCGTGCCAATAGGAGGAGGAACTCCCTTTTGGTGAGTGTCTTTAAAATGCTAGCTTTGCACGAAACCAACACAGATCTACCAGCACACACCTTATTTACACCCACTCAGATAGAAGTCAGTCAGAGGGCAAATGCCATCCTGTCAAGAAGATTTAATGCAATATAAATCTAGAGTGATCATGATCTTTATTACAGTGTTTATTTTTAGTGTTTGGTTGCTATATTATATAATTGTTGCTTTTGTTACCAGGGTTTTCTTTTTTAATGTAATTGCCTGGTCTCATAAGAGATGCAAAAATTATATTCTATTTACCTAAAGCTCTGCCTCATTCCCATGTTTGTTACCTTCTTTATACCAGCAAAACCTTGTCAGTGATCAAAGCATAACTTACCCATTATCCCTAAAGATAAAACTAGATTTTGGATGTAAATAAATGAGGCTATTTGGACGTTTTTCTGCATAAAGTGAAATAAAAGTGACATCTGCTTCTCGTGCAGCCTCTGCCGGGATACATAAACAGATCTCCCAGGTGGTCTGTGTGTGCGTGTCTGTATGTGTGAGTTTGTGTGTGGATTTCTCTGTGCATGTGCTCACATCTATTTCTTTGTGAGCAGTGCGTGTAGCATGTTAGAATGCATGTGTGTGTTTCGGAGAAGAATCTGAGAAAACCTTAAGTGGAAGGCAGCCAAGCCCTTATGAACGGTGACACATTAAGCAGAGCCAAATGCAGTCTGACAGTTAAGTTTAATGATATTTGTATCCAAGCAACACGCTTCCAGACCTGCACTGGATCTGTTCTCTCGACAGGACCTGAGCTCAATACAATGCCTCAAGCCTGGTGTGAGTTTGCTCATAACTTGTGTGAGAGAGGGAATGTTTATAACATATTTGATGAGACTGTGTATGAACTGCATGTGTGTGGGCGTGCACAGCCAACACTGCATGTTCCGACTCTTCGTGCTGTCTCAAAGAGTGTTATTGCACACATGCTGACAGCAGTTGTGAATCTTTTATGAAATTTTAGATACAGATACAAACCTGGATGTGTATATACCTCCCATCCCCAGAAGATTTAACATCTTTTCTGCAGTCCACACACCTCCTTTGGGCCCACCACAGAGCCACATCAAGCTGGCGCTCTCCTTACTGTAGCTCAAAATCTGCAATCGCAGGCAAAAAATACAGCACCAGTGTTGGTCAGCTGCACCACCACATAAAGGATTTATGGGATTGTGAACCAATAAAATGTGAACCAGTGTTTGAGATACTCTTTAGTTGGTAACATCAATTATATTTTCCATGAAGTGATTAGTAAAATAACTTTATTTTATACCTAAATATGACTATTGAAATACTGGCCAACTGAAAAAAAATTCCCAATATGAGACATGTCTGCAACCATGTACACATGGACAATTACCTACTGGTCTTAAAAGACTTTATGATTTTGACTTCTGGTCACTGGTTAAATAGACTGTTAACCATCACTGAAACAATCACACTAAAAGTTGGTGCATATAAAGCAACAATCTGTGGGTGTGTAGGTGTTTTCAACCAATCTGATGTTGCTGTAAAAGAAAAATTTTAGGGTTAGGGTTAGCAGGGCGTATTTGATTTTTATAAGGACACATTGTTAGCCGTTTCATAGTTTGTAGGTCAAGTAAGTCATTGACCCATTATGTAATTTTGTGGCTTACAGCCATTCAAAAAAATCCTCATTTTTATTTCATTTTGTTGTTTTGTATTCATTAAACATGCTTTCCTTATTTCAACAGAGAGAGAGAGAGAGAGAGAAATACACAGATAAGAAACAAAAGTATTTTGGTGATCAGCCGATAAGAAAAAAGACAGGATAATTTAAATGTTTGTGGCGGTAGAGAGCGTAGTAGCACATGGAGATTTGACAGTCTTTGACAGTCCAGGATGAGGTGGAGATGAGAATGCTGCTGCATGAATGGGTATCTGGAAAGTATTTTATCTGGAGGATTCTTGGAAAAGGCAGGCATTTTGGGGCATTTCTCTGATTTTTGGATCAAATAAATGACAATAGTCTTAAGATGAGGAAATCCAGACAGTGTGGGAAAGCAGAACTGACAAAAATAATAGAACAGCAGGAAAAGCATAAGCACTAAAGAATGCAGGACTTACTTACCTTAGTTCCTCCTACGCCGGGCGGCGCATCGGGCAGCTAGTGATCTCCATCGATGTCGGTCAGCAGCGACTGCTTCAGCTTCGTCCCAGGCAATGTCGACAGTTCTCAGATCATCCATGAATGTTCGACGCCATGTGGTCTTTGCTCGGCCTTGCTTTCGCTTGCCAGTGCGTGGACGCCATGTCATGGCAATCTTAGCTGGGCAATGAGGGGGTAGGTGTAAAATATGGCCCGCAAAGCGGAAGCGCCTTTCTGCAACAACATCGGCTAATGGACGGGTGCCTGCTCTTCGTAGGACCTCCTCATTTGTTATTCGGGCTGCTGGGCTCGACTCAGGAAGACCTCCAAAAGTTGACCGCGGCCCTGCAGAGGGAGGCGACGAAAGTTGGATTAAGAATCAGTGCCAAAAAAACCAAGGTACTCCGAGTTGGCTATGCATGTGCCCGCATTCCTGTCATGATCAACCAACAACGTGCTGAAGAGGTGGAGAATTTTACACATCTTGGCAGCATCATCTCGAATGACGAGGTCTCTGATCGGGATGTCGACGCCAGAGTAGGGAAGGCAGTTGGTGTCCTGCGACGTCTCCAACCTATTGGGAACTCGACCTCCCTGAATGTAAGGGTCAAGATCAGACTCTCTATCGTCTTCCCTACTGCACTTTACGCTAGTGAAACCTGGCGCTCAACAAGTGCAATTATTCAACACCTGAACGTGCTTCAACAACGTGGCCTGCGGCGAATCCTGAGAATTTCCTACCGGGACCCAATAACAAAGAATGCAGGAAGATGTGAAAACAAAGTTGTTTTTTTATAGCACTTATGCAAAGGCTTCAGTTAGTGCATAAAGATGACTCATTTACATGAAGAGATTGGAGTCTATTAGATAGATATGATTCAAGCCACTGCAGCACGGTACCTATAATAACTACAGCATGCTCTAATCTCTATAATAAAATATTATGGTCAACAGTATCGACCGCTGCGGTGTGGTCTAATAGGACAAGCACAGAGATGAGTCCACTGTCAGAGTCCATAAGAAGATCATTTGTAATCTTCACTTAAGCTGTTTATGTGCTAATTTGAGCTCTGAAACCAGACTGAAGCTCTTTGAATAAACAATTCCTCTACAGACAATTAGTTAGTTGTTTTAAAACTGCTCTTTCAAGAATTTTTGAGATAAAAGAAAGGTTAAAGACTGGCCTATAATTACTTACTTGGATCAAGTGATGGCTTTTTGAGTAATGGTTAAATTGGTTTAATTACTGCCAGCATGAAGGCCTGTGGTACATACCCCATAAAGACAACTCGCAATAAGCTAAACAGCAACTTGTTGGACAGCTAACATCATGCCAGCTAATGTTAGGTTTGAGTGTTCTTAAAATCACTCTTTCCCTCTGATAACCAGTTTAATTTGTGTTTACTGAGTTTATGTGCCCAAGTCCAACAGTGCTAAATCGACTTTAAAGAAAGTTTCACTGATTCAGGCTAAAAGCAGGAAAAACAGCAACTGTTAGCTGTTAGCAACTAAGGATATTCTCAGTATTGCTGTCACAGGACAGAAGCTAGTTTTACTGACTCACTGGCTTGTATCTGACTTTTTTCAAGTTTTTCAGTCTCCTCCAGAGTAAAGAGACATGGACATCCAGCATATTGATAGCTGAGGTAAACAACAGACTGACAACCTATACTGACCAGAGTTGCTTTTCCTTCCTCGACTACCATCGCCAGAATTATACACTTTAATTGGGAGGGTTAAGAAAACAGAATTCAGCCGACTGTAATCTGCAATCTACTGACATCTATGGTAACCTTTACCTTTAAACATTGCACACTTAATGATAAAAGTTACACAAGTAGCAATATTGTCAGCAAATCTTTTGGTTGCCATGTGTGCAGTAATAATATGAACGTGGCACCAATAAAGCAATCCTTACCTCAGCAAGCCAAAAGAGTCTGACAGTGATGCAACATGTATGTATATATGAGCGTGACAGGAAGGAAAAAGGAGAGATGATTTGGTTCTAATTATACCTTTTGTACCACAGTTTTTAGGTAAATGACAAATGGTTGAGATATCTCTCTCTCGCTCTCTCTGTATCTCTATAGAGATTTACTAGTTTGACAAACAAGTGTATATTTTTGGAGGGTGGAAACGCCTTGGAGGAGCTTCTTTAGCGTCCGTGTAGCCTTTTGAAAGTCATGTTTGATTGTCAGGCACCTGATGTCATTGTAAATGACATTTAAAAGAATGCCACTGGTCTAGATGTCTCACCCATTTTAACTATGGATTTGCGTAATAACATCTGACAGATAAAAATAAGTTAGAAACATATTTTGAGAGTTTTAAGTGGAAGTTTCAATTCTCAGTAAGCAGTAGCTTGATCTACATAAAAATAACATGCGCAGATTGCTGATTTGAAGCAGTCTGCTTATTTCGCCAAGTTTTATGTCTCAGTATGCCAGAAAGTGTGGTCACAGCTCAATAGCACTTTGATCTTTAAAACCCAAATGCGATGAACTCAGGACCCAATGTTGACAAAGGATAAAATATCTTTTATAACTAAAACTGTGTTTTTGTTTAATGCTGGTGTGTCAATTTATAACATCTATCTAACTGATAAAAGGCCATATAACAAGAAGAAAATGAAGAAGAAAAAGAAGAGGCAGAAGAAGAAGAAGAAGAAAAGAAGAAAAAATGACTTACTTTTACTTACTTTTCACTCACGGAGTAAGTAAAGTATGTGTCTTGGTGTGTGGTATGTCTACAATGAGGAGAATGTAAACTGTGGTGAAATGTGACCTTTGGCCTCTCATAGTTTTCCCAGGTTTGGAGATCAGAGCGATTAATGGCACGCACACACAGTTTTTCAAGTTTGTTAGTGATTATGAAAAAAATGGCTTCACTGCTTATATAATTTCGAATTAATGAGTCCTAGGACAACATCTTTTAGTTGTGTGAATCTCTATTTGTTTATTTGTGCTTTTCTGTTTGTTTGCTTGCTTTTTGTTTGTTTGTTTCTTGGTTGGCTGACAAGGTCAAACAATCTTGCCAGCATGGGTTTCATAAAATTTTCAAGGACAAAATTGCACTATCACCTCATCACACATCAACGAGCGTCAGTCAAGGTGCGTGAGAGACTCTACTCCACCTCTTTTTATGAATCATTTCTCAACCAAATGATCAGTAACATCAGATAAAGCAACACAAATCAGTTGTCTATATAAACATTCCTGATTGTGACGGGTGTATATGAGTGTTTGAAAACGAGCCAAGTCTGTGCATGATTCATGCAGGCAAGGCTCAAATTAGAGTCATATGAATTCATATGCTAAGCTGGAATCCAACAGGTGTAAATGGAAAAATCAAGTCTCATGTGATCTTGTTAGAGCCGCTATTGCTGTGATAGATCAAGAGAATCAAGATGTGTACTGCTGAATATGAATTACAAAATAGTCTTAAAAGCACTACAAGAGTTCATTGTTATCTATCTAAAAACTAACATATATTTTAGGTTAGGTTTAGGGATGTGGATGGAGATGAAACAAAGATCTGGGCTGCATGACAAAAGCACAACATCTAATGCTGAAGTGTGAACTGCCTATTATGTTATATATCAGATGTATGTTTGATAAGAATGTGTTGTTTTTAATATGTTAATATGTAAACATACATTATGATGATGTGATACGAAACATACCACAAGTCCTCTGCAGAAAGGTTAACACAAAGAATATACAGAATATTTCTTCCGCTAATTTCTTATAAGTCTGAAATTGCATTCTTTCTTATGGCCACCAGGGGGCAACTTCTCTGGTTCAAAGAAGGAATCTGGTTGCATTGCAATCTATGGGAAAATGGCCCTATGGCTTACGTGAACTATGATCTCTAGAAACACTTTCTCAATGAGTTAATTGCCCCAGTTATTAGTTTTAATTCTTATTTAGTTCGACAACTTGTTTATACAGTAAATTATGGTCCCTATTATGGTGAAAAAGGAGAAGGGCAAGGTGTCCTTTAGTGAGGCCTTACCTTGGACAGTGAGTACAATGCCATGTCCTGGCCTGCTAGACCAGCAGTCCCCAACCTTTTTTGCGCCACGGACCGGTTTATGCCCGACAATATTTTCATGGACCGGCCTTTAAGGTGTCGCGGATAAATACAACAAAATAAAACTAGTACCGGTACCAAAAAAAAGAAGGTTTATTCATAACACACGTGAAAAGATCCAGGAAAACCGAGTAAACGATAAAAACGATAACAAAATAACGCTGGAACCCGATAAAAACCCTGAAAACTATACATTTGACACCTGAGCCTCAACTCTCGCGGCCTGGTACCAAACGACTCACGGACCGGTACCGGTCCGAGGCCCGGGGGTTGGGGACCGCTGTGCTAGAGTGTTAGGTATAGCCGATGTAGCTCACCAGCTAGAGGAACTTACCAACTACTACAGCAAATATACTTCATCAAGTTTTTAGCACCACCTATTTCACAAGGAAGAATATTTTTTTTGTTTATTTTTTGGGCTGCACCAGTTTATGATGTGATCAGGCCACCAGAAGACATTATGTAAATAATAAGTGCTGCGTAAACATTTGCGGTTCAAACTAACTGTCAGTGGTTAATTTCCAGTGAGGATCACATGCAATGACTCACCAGCTGTTGCTGCTAAACTGGGGAGTTCAAGTTCTGAGACACTCTGCATAAGACTGTGTACGTCTTTCCCAGGAAACTGGAAGTGGAACAGCTCGTGAAAGGATGTTTTCTTTGCTACACCCAGTGTTTGTTAGGTTTGAGGAGGGAAGGTGGGTTGTGATGAGGTCAAAGGAGAATTTGGGTGAATTGTCATTTCTATTTTGGTTTCACTAACAGACAGCAACTCCTGTCCTTTGGGGGTTTAGAGTCTGTTGCTTACCTTTGACCCAGACCTATGGGCCAAAAGAAGAGTGAGAGAACCCTGAGGCTTGGACAGAGAAATTAAACAGGCAGATGAAGACAAACAGCACATCTTTGTGATGTCGATGTTGTTCTTTATCTTAAATCTGTTAATATATTTACAAACAAGTAGTAAAATGTGCCTGTTCAACCTTTAAACAGGAAATCAGCGTTTTATAGTATTTATCATAACAAGACGTAAACATCATACCTCAAATTTGTAATAAATATTCAGTGATACTGCGCTCTTTACCTTATAATGATCTGGGAACTCCATCAAAAAGTGTGAAGCCCATAAACACAATGGAGGCCTAGAGTCAAAGAGGCACACACACGATGAAAGCATTTCCTGTCCATTGACCTCTTCTCATTCCCAGACTGCTGTGTTATGTAGGGAGATCAAAACAAACTTTGAAATCTGATCCTCATTTAGCATCAAAAAGCCACTACCAACAAAGAAACAAATGATGAAGTAAAAGGGTTCAAAAAATAGCTGGAGAAAGGGCCGTAGCACAATGCTATTGTAAGTAGTTAAAAAAAAAAAAGAGGGAGAGACTGGCATTTTGTTTGCTTTGTGGTCAGACACACCTTTGTTTTTTCACAAACACTGTTTTGATCATTTGGCAAACACTGAAATAACGCAGTCAAATATTCCCAACAGTGCAAAAATTTACATCTGGAAAACAACCCAGAGATCGAGTTACAAAGAAGCTAAGAAGCAATACTTGGAATAGCCGAAATTCCATAAACCACAGATGTAAAGTTAGTGTGAAAAAATCTACTCTCCTTAAATCGTCCTTTGACATATTCAAAATGTAATTTAAAAAGTATTAAATTACATGTGAAGTATGTTTGGTGATTTATAGCCCATGTGATCCATGACTCTGATTACTTTCTCTATAGCTAAACTTTGTAGCTTATACTCCTGACAGGTCAAAAGATTCCGTCTTTAATGATTGCAAAGGCCAGTGTTTACTTCAGGGCCAAACGAGTCCAGCTCCACCTCTCTGTGGTTTGCTCTAGGGTGGGGGTGTGAATGGAGTGAGAGACGGAGCCTGACTTGGCTGGTGTCTCAATCACAGTTTAAAAATCAGCAAGCACTCCCTGAAAATATCAGATGATGATGTACATTCGGAAAAAAAACATGAACGCCGTTTAAGTCACCATGACGCACGAGGTAACAGCAGAAAAACATTTTTCAGTTGCTTCCATTTGCTAGCAAGCCATTCAGAAATTATCAGGAAGACCACTGTTTTGAGACATGCTGTATAAAGAAAAAAACAAGAGCAACGTGAGCAGCATGATAAAAGGAGCGAAATATCAAGTCCTGATTATGCGAAGTGGGTGTATACAGATTGTAATTGTTAAGGTAACATAAAAGAAGTAACAGGCAGATAATACTACCTTGAAGAATCACAAGATAAGCCCAGTTTCAGAGTGTAGGCCAAAAGCGGGCCTGTTATACATGTCACATATGTTACATGGTGATATGAACCTAGAAAAATGCACTTTTTGAAGTTTTCTTCAGTGCTTGTTTGTGTTTCTCTATATTGGTGATGTCAAACTAATATAAACTAGACTGGCGAAAATCCCCCTTTAAAGAAGTTTAACTGCACATGAGAGGAAAAAAGTGCAATTTATACAACAACAAGTCTCAGGTTTAATACTCGATAAAGAAGTGCTGTGGTAGTAATGAAGGAAATGTATATGTATGTGTCTTTGAGCTTAAATTGTTAGAAATAAATGTGTAAAATCAGAGGGAAATTTATGAAAATACAGTCCAAATTTATGCTCTCCTTTACATTTTCCAAAAACATTTAGTAAACAACATTGGTATCTTTGCTGGGCCGATTCTGACCCCTGCTCTAGACTTTAAATCATTTACTTTGGCTATTGAAACTATGACCTCGCTCATGATATTTACGTTCACGTTTGGTCATTAAAAATAATTCCCAGCAAAGACAAGATTTTGGCTCAGATTGTGACACATGCAGTGATAACATGCCGAACTAAAAAGTTTAGACCCACACTTATTTTAAGGGCCTTCATATTGTGACCTTAAAATTTTGCATGTCTTCATTAAATATACAGGGTGGGCCATTTATATGGATACACCGTAAACATTACCAATAAGTTTGATATGTCACATGGCCCTCTTCCTATTGAAAAAACAAAAGTTGTATCCAAGATGGCCGACTTCTAAATGGCCACCATGGTCACCACCCATCTTGAGGAGTTTGCCCCCTCACATATACTAATGTGCCACAAACAGGACTTTAATATCACCAACCATTCCCATTTTACTACGGTGTATCCATATAAATGGCCCACCCTGTACTTCAGTTTAATTTAGCATTTTCTCTCTTTCTTAAATGGTATTTGGCGCTTCTTTGAAAAGTTGTTGTTGTTTTGTTTTGAGGTTTTATGATCGGCAACAACAGAAAGGTTTGCTGTGGTAGCATCACAGCTACTGATTAGCAGAGGCAGTTTATGTCCCAGGGGTATCATAAAAAATGCCGGTCATAGGACAGCAATCTCTCTGGCATACACCACAGGATGTTCTCAGCTGCTATCACATACAGTAACAGGTTATATTGTCTGCCAGTTATTTCTGCTGTGTCACCATACGATCTTTGAAAGGGTTTATGGTGACAAGACACTGTGTCAGAGGATACCATATTAACATATGAATATAAATAAATGTTGTTTTTTAACTGAATTTTTTTGTACTTAAGAAAGACAACATTAGGGGTAGTTCTAAGCTCTATCTCCTTTATTACTCCTGTTATCGCTTTATTACTCCTGTTTTTAACACAGTTTTGTTTGTTTTCAAGGTGATATGTTCACAGTGACCCAGAATCATAAGGTGCATAAAATGTAATAAGTCTGACTCCTACTACTCCAACACTTTGCTTCATGCATCCCAACTTTTTCTTATTAATTTCCTAGTTCTCTCAACTGTAATTATTTAAGTAAATAAAGCAGAGAAAACTTTATTTTTTAAACAGCTGCATTAACTGGAAGAGGAGGACCATAAAGATGAACATTTGTTTCAATGTTTTTATGTCATTAAGGAGTTTTCTTTGTGTAGACCTTTAAAGACATTTTGTGTGCACTTACTTTTTGGAAAAACTGCCCAACTGGTTCATTTTTACAGCCCCATTAGATTCATCTGTAATAACTGAGTCATGTTTGAAGGTCTTAGATCTGAGAGAGACACATCAAACCACTTTATAAACAAACTTTAAAAAGAAACCGAAAAAAGCATCATCAATGTCATATTTAATAAATGCAAAAAAATGCTTATTTGGTATCCAGATTTGTCAGATGTTCATGATACAGTCAAAATTATTTGTAAAATTGCCCCAAATTCAAAAAAAATCCAAAAGTTTTGTGCGATTTTTTCTCAGGAGGTAGAGCAGGTCATATACTAACCAGAAGGCTGGTGGTTTAATCCCCGGCATGCACTATGCCAAAGCATCCTTGGGTAAGATACTGAACCCCAGGTTGCTCCTGATGCATTCACCTAAATGTGAATGTTACAGAAGGTAGAAAGCATAGAAGACGCAGAAAAAAGTCTCGATGCATGCTCAATCATCCTGGTAAGTAAATCTCAAAAGGTTGATTCTGTTCATCTGGCTAGTCCAGCTCCTCGTAGTCTTAATATAAATATATAGATCTGCTTGTATGAAAAAAATCAATGGAATCAGTTTTCCCAGTGTGTATGAGACGCAGCATTTAATCACCATATGGTTCTCATTTGTAGAGCGATTATTAAAGAGTAAAATCTAGGATTATTGTTTTTTTCAATAAAAGGTGTGTATCCTTGGTTATATAATCACTGAGTATCAACTTCATATAGGCATATCTGTTTTAAAGGTTATATTATGTCTACTGCCCAGGGACAAAACAAAACATGCAAAACATTATTGCAAAACAGATGGATATGATAGCCAAGACTATGCAATGAGACCAAAGTTATAATAAACTGGAATTTTCCTTAAAAATAAAGAAACATGCAGTGCCACAATCACTAAATGTTTGATCGGTAATGCATGTTTATTTGGGAGAGTTAGAGTATGAGTATTTGGAAGGGAGAGTATTAATGAGTACTATACAAAGCATAGTATCAGGGTGGATGTTTTTTCTTTCCCGCACAGTAATGTGATGATTGTAATTGTACAACATCAGTGTCTGTGTAATAACGGCTCTTTGGAAACTTAAATCACTGCTATGTCTGAACAACAAATGATGTTTTATCACTGTTTTTAAAGACATACAAAGTTAAACATGAGCTACCAAGAGACAATGCTAAGTTGAACTTAAAAGACATTAGGTTAACTATAGTTATGAAAAACATCTTATTAACATTTTGGCAAAGGCTGACTGTAATAAACACACCCTTTTAGCATGCAAGGCTATATTTGGCGTGCCATGGTTACTAGTTTTATATTTATAGACCATAAAAAAGTAAAATTATTGTCCAATAAAATCCCTCAGGTGCAGATTTCAGCGGTAGAAGTTTGAAGTTTGCATGCCAGTCAGGAAAAATAAACCTGTCTTACACTTGAGCACTGACATGTGTGGTGACAGAGAAACACTTCAACAACAAAAGCAGCATTGCTTGAATGAGGGCTGTCAGTTGGGGTGAGGCCCAAATCTAAGCAATCGGATGAGAAGCAGTGAGGAACACATACAAACAGCCCTAAAATTCCTCAGTGTTATTCTTCTAGGGATTTTAAAGCTTACTTAATAAGCTTACTGATGACTAAGACACACAGTAATGACACAAGCAGTGCCTATAGTAAACAGTAATGACTAATGTCTCTATGGAAGGGAATTCTAAGCTTTGGGTTTGGTGTTGACATGGATGACTGCTGTCTGGCACGCGATGTGGGATTAAGGACATAAACAAGTGTTGTCTGACTCTGCCCAGGACTCATAGGCCCAACTCTCTGGCAGGAATGATCTGCCAGGTCCACACAGAGATTGGTTCTGTGTACAGTTCACCTGACACCCCCACTAGTCCAAATGCTTTACTTTTATGGCCTTATCTTCATAGTTTCAGTTCACTGACCCTCCACTTCTCAACTGCCTTTAGCTCAAAAATCTCACTGTTTATCTGTTTAGTGACTCACTTGTTAACATAGTAAATCTTTTAACAGCAAGAGAGACAGATAGCATCTACAGATACTTATAGAGCACAGCTTACGTGCATGAATATTGGATTTACACACTCCAGGTAATGCAATAGTCATAGTATACAATATTATAATACATCAGTGTTTTAGTCAAATAATCAAATAATATATTAATAATATATTAATGATAATTAGCATAGTTAAATAGCATGACAGTGTGGTGGTCAGCACCATCATCTAACAGTTTTCCTCTTGTGTTCACGTGGGCTTTCTTCAGATGCCCCAGCTGCTTCCCACAGTCCAATGACAAGCACATAAAGTAAACTGGTGACTCTAAATTGGCCATAGATGTGAATATGAGTGTGAATAGTTGTTTGTTTCTCTGGGTATAATATAAAATATATATATACAATACATGTCTCCTATTTGTTGTTACCCAAAACCCAGAAGGGATCGCATATTTTCTATTTTAACCTCCTAGGACCTGGCGTCCACATATGTGGACATCACATTTTGGGTTATTTAGACCAAAATACTCAATTTTGCTCTACAAGGGCCTGATATCCACTTACGAGGACATTATACTGCAACTGTTCTACTGAAATTTTAAACGAATGTCCTCATATGTGGATGTCATTTCTCTTAGAAACAAAAATTAGGTAAAAAAATAAAATAAAATCTGATCTGGTAATTCTTTATTTTTACATTCATCGGGTCCCAATCAGCCCAAATATCAAAGAGAAATTAAAAATGCATGCCGTGGAAGAGTGCGGGTCTTAGGAGGTTAATGATACCTGATATATAGTCATTCTTTCCGCTAATTCTTCCTTCCCTTCACATTGTATCATAATGTCGGGTAATGCTATCTTATCAAGCTGTTGAACTAAAATGGGCAGTGCCTTGGTTGAACATTAAGCACATTCACTTTATACTGGAAAGTAATTAGGGCGTTATTGCACTCTATGGTACAGCAGTTGGGAAACAATATTTCTTTTGTTGCCATGTGTGGGATTTTAACAAGACATGTCCTGGTTAAACTTTGGCTGTTATGTAAAGTGTTTCATTTATTCCCTTACATACAAGCGGTGACCCTACATAAGCAAAGAGCATTCATGTATTCAAACAGAGCCTTCACTGTTTTTTCCTTATTGCTGAATCCTAATCCTTTTTAGCTGCAGATTGAGGATAGTTTAATTTTCAGCTGCATTACCTCCACCAGTTTTGCATATTACACTGTGAACTTCTGTGTCATTTTATGCTTCCTGTTATCTTCTTTCTTATTCTTATGAAAGTAGCAAATGTTTTGCTCGGATGCATGTGATCGTTCTGTTTTTAAACACGATAGTGCAAATATTTTTCAATTCAGAGTGTGGTCATGTTAACAGTCAATTTAAACTTGGCTTACATCCATGAGGACTTAGAGGTCAACCTGATGATTTATTGGTCACAAACTGACCCAAAAGAAAAAAAACAAACTAAACTTGTAACTTAGAAACTCTGATTCTTACATGTGGTGTGTATTCTGAACATACAGGAAGGGCCAGGTTTAAAGATTTAAAATATTGTGTCACAGTTGACCTTTGACCTCTCCTTCAAGGTCAATAGATTAATCTGAAGGTCAGTTTTTTGGGGGCAACACTTTGTCCGCTTCATATTTATTACTAAACAAATGTACTAAACAGTGAATGAATGCTACACATGCACCGTATCCACATAAAAAAAAATATATCTATATATATTTTTCTCAAAAGTATGTCAAATATGTAAAAATGGGTTTTAACAAAGTAGATAACAAAAGCCTGCACTTTGCACTTAATTTTACTGTACAAACTTTTTAAAGTTAAATGAAAAAGAACAAAGAAAACAAGATGAATATGTAGAAAATGCAATGCTATTCCCTTAAAAGCAAATACTGCCCGGAGAGTGTGCTGCCTTGGTGGAGGTTTGTGGTTTTGAAGCACTTCTTGTTTTATTAAGCAAATGCAATAAGCTACAGCTAGTATCATGTTTCATACCCTTTTCAATTAGCTGTTGTCAATGTATATGTTAAGCAGACAGAAATAATAGTAACGATATTTAGGTTTTATGTTGTGGGCACCTGCTAAAATAGGCTCTGAATACATCAGGCTAATCTCATTTTATTAGACCATTAGTAATGTATTGTGTTAAATACAACTTTTTATTGCAACCTGTTACATGATCAGGACTTATTCATTGACAGACAGAAGTCCCAAGATATAATATAGAAACAACTCTTTGTGTGTCTGCGATTGTTTGTGTGGATCTGTGTGTGTGTGCGTGTGTGTGTGTGGGTGTGTGTCTGTGTGTGTGCGTTAGTGTGTTTGTGTGCAGCCTCTTGCTAACTGTTTTTGCAGCTGATGACAGCAGAGAGGCCTTTCCACACATCTTGACAGCTGTGTTGTGCTCAGTCACGCTATAGAGGCACTGCAGTGGGCTGCACTTCTGACTACAGAGCCCTCTAGAGTTGGACATATAAATTAAGAGTCCCAGAATCTTGAACTAAATCCTGCAGATAGAATATTTAATAAAACCACAACAAGGTAAGGTGTAAACCTCACCTCTAACTTTGTTCTTTTGTTTCATTTATAAATGAAACACTGACAAGAAGCAAAACAGGACTGTTGGGATAATTAATGCATGGCTTAGATTGATATTTTAACAGGGAGGAGAGAACATTTTTGTCATTGTTATCAAGTTAAAACACTTGTTGAATTAATGATCCACCTACTGCATTTGATAACCCTATTAAAAGATACTTACTAGTTAAACCCAAGGCCACTCCTTTTGTTCTTACTATATTATAAATACAATAGTATAGTTCTTATAGTACTATGAGAACTTTACATTAACAATGATTAATAATAAATGATTAATCAGGCTGCTTTAATCAAGACTGAAAAAGCAACAACAGAAGATAAAAACAGGGAGCTGTAGGCTGCAAACCTGGTTAAAAACTATGAAACAGTCAGTTCAATATATGACCAACAAGCACGTTTTGATGCTGTTTCACTTTTTTTCTTGGTCCTCTAAGGTCAAAGCTTCATGTAGAATGTCTCAGCAGAAATCACAAAAAAGTCTGAATCCCTGATGTTAATTTGGACTTTAAGAGTATAAATATTAAGGTAAGAAATGCTTTGAATGTTGTCAGAATATCAGAAAGATACAGCAGAAAAGTAAGACCAATGGTCAACAACCAAACAAACAAAACAAAAAAGAAAACGAACAGTAAATTGAGTCATAAGTCACGTGAGTTCATGATATTATTTACCATTGTGGGAGTTTTTGTTATAAAAGGGTGTGAGTTATTTAAACATTTATAGTACAATTGATATGGACAAAGGCAATTTAGTGACTAGTTAGTGCAGTATGAAGGTGAGGCTCAGAGATGCGTCATGGAGGATTTTATGTACATGTGGTTAAATGTTTTTGAATTGATGTTGCATAATGACTTTGACTTGACATTGGGTGACAATAGCAGCTCCTATTATTTGATCTACCACTGTAGTCAGTTTGATATGAAAGGCTGTTTGCACATTAGTTGTTCTGTTGTGGTCAGTATTCATCAGTCAGTTTATTTGTAGCTTGTTTAATTTGTTGTGAACAGAGTGAAATCAGTTAGTCAACCAATAAATCAATCCATCTCTGCTTCCAACCTCAGTACCTGAGGTTACATTTTTTCCAGTGCTAGTATCCCTAGAAACTGTCCATAGATCATACTCTATGGCTGACTGTGTTACATTTCTATATTTACAAAGACGGGGTTCCTTCTAAATTCTGGTTTAGTTTAGTTTTTAGTTTTTTATCTTATCGTACATTATGTAAAGTTAACATGTGCACTAGTACAGCAACTAAACCCAAAAATGGATTGTCACTGTGGAAATGTGTTCTTACTCAATAAGATGAACACTTCATATAAAACTTGTAGTGTCATGTTGAACGCAATATGTGTTATAAAACTTATGTGCTCTAAAGACAGAGTTTCTTCCATTGCTTGCTTAAGAAGGGATTTGTTGAGCTAGCACAGGGGGATTTTTAAATTGACAATAACCAGGAGGCATTTGGAAAAACGAGAAATAGTGCACAAGAACTTTCACAGTAAATTCTGGAGTTTAGTCGATGTAAGTGTAAGGTTAGGGGGAGATTGTGACCCCAGTAGGGTACAGATAAGCTTTGTTTGTGCCACAGCAAGGCAGGCAGGGACACAGTGGGAAGATCAAAGGTCCAGTGTTGTGTCCAAACTGAAGTGGCATACTGACTCTGTCACACCCACACATACACTTGCACTCCCACCACTATGGAAAATTCATATGCTCTTTCGGCTCCATTTGTTTGTATGGGCAGGACAAACATCCCATATTTTGTGGTGTAGTGAACGTCATTTATTGTGTACATCTAATTAACGTCTGATATTCCATTGCCTGCTGTACCCAGAAATGGGGAAAAAAAACAAAAACATATGTCCATCCTTTTCAAGTAATTCTCTGAATGACATTCAGGGAATGAGGCAAAGAATATGTATGCCTATTTTTCGTGATTTAAAACCAAAATTATGCAGTATGTTAAATTCCATGTTTAAATAGTTTAAAATGATGTGTTAAAACATGCCCCCTGCTGGGCACAATGACAGCCTTGGAAACTGCATACAGTTGGTTTGTCTAGTTTAAGATCAAAAGTGTCCCTTGTTGTAGCTACCTTTACACTGCCTTATCTCACAAAGAGCCAAGAACAGCAGAAAGCAGTTTTTCAAAATTTACTGTAACTCAAATAATAGCTGATCTTGAAACAATCAAGTCAGACTGCATCAAAATGTTGCCATTGTACACATTATATATTAAAACAATAATAAAATGTAAACGAAAGAGCAATTTTTTACCCTTTTTGAAAATGTGTAACCATATACCTACGAAACAAAAAAGGAAAAATGTTATTTTGTCAAGTTTGTTATACTTCTGACTTGGAAAATTGTGAAATTTGGAAAAGTCTAACCACATAGCAGTTATTAGAATTATACAGTATAAACAGTCCACCTTAAGTTATGAACAGCCCAGAAGTAAAACAAGTTGCACAGTTCACCTGTTATTACAGTAAATGTCTCGTTTACTTTACTGAATTAAAAGAATAAACTGCCTTAATGCATTAACCAAAAATAAATATACATAACACTTCTATTCCAAATCTTACAAGTTAAAAATATATTAAAACTGCTATTGTTACCAGTAAGCAATCAAACCTGTATTTAGTCATGTAGGGTGAAAAAACAAACAAATTCTAAGTACAAAGGAAAAACTGTTAGTGTGTTTCATGGCAGACGTGTCAGTAAAGTATTTCTGCTTCTCTGGACTCTAAGTTGGCTGCATGATAATAATTTTTTTTTTCTCTTTTTAAGTGTAACTGAACCATTGTAGGTAACTTTGTGTGCATTAAATTGAATCAAGTAGAAACATTTTAATGAGAATCAATGCTGGCACTCACAGCTACTATGACCTAGATGACTAAGAACCTGCAAAGACACTGAATAAGAGGAAACATGTTTATTTATATTTATAGTGGGAAAAGTTTTTTTTTTTTTTTCAAATCTGAAAAAAAAAACATTAACACTAAACAGCAATAAAACTTTTTTCATGTCAGTTGCTTTATAATATTTCTACTTTCAGTTATTAAGCTTTTTGCTTTTTTCTTCTACCGGGCAACCTAATAATAATTAATAGATAAATGTATAAATGGTATTAACAGTAAAACATGCATTACAGACTCACATTTAATAATTTCTATTTTTAAAATAGTTCTAAAGTTCTCAGCAGTAGCGGTTACATTTTACACTGGAAAAACAAGCTTTATTTTTGCATATATGGCCAAAACACACTTAATGTTTTTAATGTTTCTAAAGTGTTGCACTTACAGTGCACAAGGAGTGCACATTATGTCCAAAAAACCCATTAAAACTACTGTATACTGCTGTAAACTAGAGCACAAGAGCTCCGTTCATATTACACTGACAAACCAGCTTAACAGTAATCTTTATCATCACACAGCAAATGAATATTGTCTAGCTAAATACATTGCAATGTTGTTGCTGCTGATGTTCAGCAGGCCGTTTAATCCAACACCAGGGTGTTTCCCTGCTTTACCAATCTGCAGCATGTTGTTCTGACCGGGGTTGTTAAAACCACCACAATGCTGCTAAAAATACATTCCCCAAAGGGCTTTCAGAGGTCTAAATGTTAAAGCGGGCCAAAAAGCTGTAAGTATCATTTAATAAAAAATCAGTAACAGTGCAAAGATTTTAGCCTGTGCTTTTCATTTTTACACCTTGAAGAACATAACTGCAACAGTGCAGTTCTTCCTCAACAAAACAGCACTATTATAAGACATAACATAGAGAGTGATAATAGACTGTCTATTTAAGGAAATTATTATTTTCCATCTTTGCCTTATAGTTTACTTTATACAGTTCACTTCTAGTTTATCTTTGTTTTTTTTACATCTATCTATGGTGAGGCTAAAATACCTCAACAGCTATTAATTTATACACTTACAATTATTTGAGAATAAATTGAAATGGCAATAGTTATTCCCTTGATTTTCCTCCTTTCGGCACAAGCAGGCCAAAAATTTTGGTTTTACAAATAAACATCTCAAAAGATTTTTGCTTATGGTTCCCAGAAAAAAAGAACTCCTTTCCTTTAGCATTCACTTTAGCACCTTTGGTATTTAGCTAGTTACCCACAAAACGGACATTTCAATTAAACTTAACTGTTCTTTGTTTTTACTACTAATCATTAAATAATCATATACTTGTATATTAGATGCTGAATATGGTACCGTTATATAAACATCACCCTCCAAAGAGCTAAACATTAGAATGTGTTCTCACTGTGAGAAAATAACTTCTTGGTGTTTGTGCTTACAATTTTATGTTTGGAGTCCTAAAATTGAGTAGAAAGGCACAATATAAGCACCAGTCCATTTTTCATTTAGCATTTGGCTCAGTGCATGGAAGTATAGCCGCACAGAACACGAGTACTTCAGTTGTTTAATCTCCTAAGACCCGAACTCTTCCACGACATGCATTTTTAATTTCTCTTTGATATTTGGGCATATTGGGGCCCGATGAATGTAAAAACAAAGAATTACCAGATTTTTTTTTAACCTTATTTTTGTTTTTAAGAAAAATAAGAGCCATATATGAGGATATTCATTTAAAATTTTGATAGAACAGTAGCAGTATAATGTCCTCGTAAGTGGATATCAGGCCGATGTAGAGCAAAATTGAGTATTTTGGTCTAAATAACCCAAAATGTGATGTCCACATATGTGGACGACAGGTCCTAGGAGGTTAAGTGTTTTGTTCTGCCTCATTAGAAAATACAAGAGAAATCAGTCAAATCCATGGCACGCTGTTTCGGAGAATTGCCTGCTGCATTTCACTGACACAAAAAGAAGAAACGCTGTCTCGGAATAATTTTCTGAAATCTCTTACTCTCACAAGGCACTGGTAAAATTTCTGCTTGAGCGATGGCTCATAGTTTTACAGACATTTTCAAAATGACTAGCCGGTGTCTCCATGTGTTTACATTGTGGTTCTGCAGCTCAGTCAAGGCAAGAGAGGATCTGCTGAGCACCGTGTTTATACTGCCTGTTTCCTGTGTGGCTGTTTGGGAGCCTGTGAGGGAAGAGACACTGCAGTCACAGACCAATCAAACATAAACACCGAACAATGGATGATGGACGCTGAAGGATTTGCTCCAACGACTGACTTTTCGGGTGTCTCTGTTGATGCCATCCAAGCAAGACTCAGTACAATTTTCTCAGACTCCCTAATTGAGCTCTGCCCATTCCGACTGAATTATAGCCATTAAGAAACAATGTGATGTGCTTTACAACCATATCTGGAGTGAAAGTGACTTTCATGACACAGCTCTTTGACTCTCTGGGGTAATTACACTAAGATGTGCTTATGTTAGCTAATAGGCCCCATGATGTTTGCTGACTGATAATTTGAGTTATCAAGAAAATCTCCACACTACCAAAGGACTATCCCTCCTTAGAAAAGGCCTGAATTTCTTATCACAATAAGGACCCTGCATCTGCCTTTCACAACTGGACCACATCTCCTGGGTGGTCTTTGGGTTCAGCTGCGTAATAACTGTGCCTTGCTCTTCCAAGAAGCTGTAGAAAACAGTGAGAATGCTTCATTTAAGCCAGATAGGAATCACCTCATAACCATGATGGGATTGATAAAACAAGCCGGGCGCAAAGCTTGGCTGTTCAATATGAAGTACATTAAATGTTTGCAAGGTGAAGACATGCGAACCAAGTAATCTTCCCTATTATCAAAATTAAGGCAATTTTACAGGCATGAGTGTCAAATCCCATCCCATATCTGAATTTTGTGGATGCTTAAGTGAGTCCCACCCTTAAGTAATAATGGGAAAAGGACTACAACAGACTGTGAGGAGGATGTGAAAAAAACAGGCTCAAGTGGAGGGTTGAATTTTGTGTTTCCAGAGGCGTCCATTCTGCCACTGCCCCATGTCT
Source organism: Maylandia zebra (assembly GCF_041146795.1). Classification (NCBI taxonomy): domain Eukaryota; kingdom Metazoa; phylum Chordata; class Actinopteri; order Cichliformes; family Cichlidae; genus Maylandia; species Maylandia zebra. The sequence continues at coordinate 17,193,922 of NC_135184.1, forward strand.
CTGACCTGGACCTGGACCTGGATCCATCTCGGGAGTGGAGGCTAGAAAAAGGAGGTGTGGTCTCCTCTTGTCTACCCCATTTCCTGCCTTCAACACAAGCACTAATTGGAAATTTGGGTGGCCTTGTTTATTTACATGGGTGAAATGCGGCGAGGTTGTATTTATATTTTCATGGCGCGTTCTCAGTGGTGCTGCATTACAAAGCATTCCCCTGAGATCTCTGTGGGAGAGGTGCATAGAGCTGTAGAGTAGCCCAGTGGTTGACTATGCTATGTGCATGTGTGTGTGTAGAGGTTTTACAAGGAAATTCCATCTCGTGATCAATAAAATCGGACTTATTTGTTTTGTCCTCTAAAAATAACACTCATGAGAAGAAGAACATGACAGCATTGATTTGTTTTTATTAAAAATAAAGCAGCATCCTATACTTCTCTGAATGTTAAAAACAGGGAATAAATAGAGGGTAAAAACCAGTTTGAATGACTTTTCTTGTAAACACCGCATGCAAAATCAAGTCTCATGCCAGGAAACTGATGTCCTACTTCGACAGGCTGAGCATAAATGCATGTGGGCATCACTTATCAGTGTGTGTATTGTTCTAAAAAATGCATGCATGTATACTACAGACCTGCTAACTTAAAGGTTTCTTAGGCCCCATAAGTGTACACACAGAAAAAAAGTGGTGGCAGTGTGTGTTTATCTTTCAGACCAGGACTACGAAGTGGTGGACGGCCCAGCTTTCTAGTCAAGCCATGGCTAAAGAGAGGCTGGTCCTGACTCTGGATAGTGTAAACATATGAGTGCACACACACAAATGCACACAGATAGAAAATCTACAGGGCTCTCCCGTCCTGCTCCCTGCCTGTCAGCTGGAGACCACACACCCAGACCACACAGAGTCTGAGAACAGCCTGGCTCACTCTCATGCAATAAGGCCTACTGTCACTCTGACCACCTCTGTCTCTCTGTCAGCAGTAGACCTGTTTGTCACTTGACACATAAAACAAAGAGTCTCTGCTCAGAGAGCAGGAACATATAAGTGCCTGAACATCAGTAGTTTGTTTTACAAGTTGGCATCAAATCCAGACAGCAGGATTTATTAATTAATCTAAATAAAGGGAGGAATTAGACACTTTTAAAAATGTGTACAGGAAATTAGTAATCCTGGATACAAATGCTTGCGCATTATAACAGAGTCTCAGGTCCTATAGCTCTATGCAGACAGCAATTAGACAACCAATGATATATCACTCCCTGCTGGTCATGTATTTTACTACACCGTCTTCAGTGCCCAATCATTTTGGAAGCCCCTGCTTTGTTTCAATTTGAAAACCTTCAGCTTTTCTGTTTATTCTGTGCCTCCGGAGATTACGTTGAAACTGCAGCATTTCTTACTTTGTCTAATGACATTTTAGTATGACATCCTTTGTATCCAAAACCTTTGTAAGTTGCCAGCCAAACTAAATAGACAGAACAGTCTTTGCATCACCGCCAGATACACCACATTGTTCTGCTTATCCACACTTATCTGTCTGAAGTCATCAGATGATTGTTTTCCATTACTTTGCTGCTCCTTATCCGACAACTGTTATTGCTTTCCTGCCATCATAATATATTGGGTCAAGTGCGTTGTCTGAAGCAACTCACATAAACACAGGCATCTGAAAACAATTCAAACTGATTAATTGCACTGATAGAGATTTTATTGAGTGCCAATTCCCATGCCCTCTGTAGCTCAGATGCAAAAATTATTTTAACTATAATATGGTATAATAATTATAACACAAAGAAAAATAAATGGCATGGTAATAGTAACCAATAGCTATATAATCCTCCCCTAACACAGCTTTTCTGTCTTGTATTGTTCTGTGATAAAAGTGAGCAAATAATCATCTGTGAACAATTTATCAAAGTATTTGCTACCAACACCAACTGGTTGTCGGCTCGCAAGGGCTGTTTAACCCTTACACGCTTTTCATATCTCATGCCTTCACAGTATCACCCCAAGAATTCGCTCATAATAAGTGTATACACAAAATTTTTAACTACAGATTTATTTAGAATGTGGGTAATAGTTTATCTGTCATTAATAAATGGATGATTCATCTTAGTTAGGTTTCAGAGTTAGTTTCAGAGACCAGTGACGGGGTTTTTTGGGTCATTTATAGTATTTGTTTTTGGAGAAAAACATCTGCCCTGTTTAACCTGATATAAATATATAACAGACACAATGATTTAAATAGATTTGACTGAACATTCTGGGTCTGGAACTGGGGTTAATTATACAACCAATGTCTAATCACTAGCCACCAGGTTAAACACTGTTATATCATAAAAAAAATAATATATTATTAATTACTATAATTATCAATATTAATTCAAAAGTAATTAACAGACCACAAAACTTGCTTATTCCAAACTCTCTGTACTTTTAAAGCTGTAGCGGTGGGACTGTGTGGGATTTGTGGGACTGTGTGGGGCTTGTACATGTGTTTCCCACACTCACTGAAATGGCAGTTCAGGCACATTTGCAGTCTTACAACCACTCTTCTGATTTGATCTGGATCTGATTCTGAATTTGAGCTGAATCTTAGGTTACTTAGCTTACTTACCTAGCATGGCTGCTTGTGCTTGCAGGCCCAAATGTAACATGGTTGCATTCATATAACACTTTTCTAGATCTTCTGTCCACTCAAAGTGTTTTTAACTAAAAGTCAAACTTCAGCTGTACATTTCAAGCACTTTATCTACCACATATCAATAGGTGGTGTACAATCCCCACTGTGATTAACCTACCTGTTGCACAGAGCCAGAAAAACTGAAACACATGCAGGCCCAGGGAGAATATTCTTACCATACATGGGGGGCCCCTGAGATTTGAAGCAGTGACTTTCTTGCTGTGAGGTAACAACACTAACCACTGAACCAACATATTTCAACACTGTCTGTGTCAAGGCACCACATCTATAGACACCCTCTGATTTTGGAATATTCTCTTTTCCTTACGTTCCCCATATATGATGATTGTTATTATTTCACTGTTTTGAGATTCCCCCACAATCCTTCAGCTAAACGGTGTCAATATCTGTCACCACTGTTCCATAAAAAAATACAATTTTACATTTAATCATTTTCCTTGATTTGACCGACATGTAGCTAATCTAAAATCAGTCTGAATATATAAAGGTAGAATTTGACCTAGAACAGTTTTGACAGTATCAAAAAATTATACATATTTACAAAAGTAAATACATATTTTAAAATATATATTTTTGAAAATAAATCTCAGAATTTCAGACTAAGGAAAAATTTGTTTTAGCCAAAACACACACACACACACACACACACACACACACACACACAAAAGCCCGTTCAGCTATCTTAGTGAGGACCTTCATTGACATTATGGTTTCCCTAGCCCCTTACCCTAACCATAACCATTTAAAAATGAATGCCTAACCCTTACCCTAAACCTAACCATAACCTAATTGTAACCCTAACACTAAAACCACATTTTGAGCCTCAAAATAGCCTTCAAACTTGTGAGGACCGGTGAGTGTGTCCTCACAAGTGACTGTTGGTTCTCACAAGTATAGTAGAATGCAGATTTTTCAGTCCTCACAAAGATAGCTAGACAGGAACACACACACACACACACACACACACACACACACACACACACACAGAGAGAGATAGATAGATAGATAGATAGATAGATAGATAGATAGATAGATAGATAGATAGATAGATAGATAGATAGATAGATAGATAGAGCGTGTGTGCGTGTGTGTGTTTGAATGTGTGTTCTGACTACAGCCACTCCTGGTGAGTAGCCTCATGTCTGCAGTTTGACAGGTGTTTAAAAGTTACATAGTAATGGAGTGAGATCAAATTGTATTCTTACAGTTTATTTGCTGATGTTATCTTTTGACTTTTCTGACACTAGTTCTTCAGAATAAACCAATAGCTTTTTTTTTTTAACTGAACCTACACCAACCAGCAGATGTCAGCAAAACATTGTTAACTTTTAATGGGAGCAGACCTATTTATTTGCCTTGACTAAATCATGTCTTTTTTCACATAAATTAATAAATAAACCCCAGCCGTTGTGACACAGCCAAATTTCTGTCACTCTGAATAACAGAATCAAAGGATGTCAGATACACACATGTATCATGGATAAATTCACAACAGTGTTACAATGATTGCTGTGATGTATTTTGCAATGTCATTTTTGAGGTTAAAAATATCAAGTATTAGTTTGTGTATATCGTGCTCATATTGCATTATTACCACAGTCAGATTCATCAAGTCACTGAGTCAAGACGGAACAAACAGAATCACTCTCTTTTGGAGAAAGTGTTGCAGCTGATGTGTTGCATGTGGTTTCATTTTCCTCTATAAAGTCTTTTAAACAATGTCGTGTGCATTAGCTGACTAAACTGTCAGCTCCAGAGCTTCAAGCTGCGAGTTTAGACAATGTCACTTGGAGTAACGGCTCATAAAGGCGGAAAAACTGAAGCCTGACTACAAATTATGTGGCTTCCTGCAAAGGGGGAAACACCATGGCAAATGTGTGAATGTGTTTTTCTTTTCTTTTCTTTTTTGTTTTTCTAACCAAATGTGACTTTTATTCATCCACCCTTTTTCTGCAAATGTGGGGAGCTCAAACATAAACCAAGCACAGTACACATGAGTAGTTAAAAAGTTTATTCCAAAATAAATTTGTTCTCATGGCAGTTTTATATTAAAATAATCTCCATGTTAATATCTGATTCTTATCCTTTTTTTTTTTTTTAATAAAAAACGTTTACAATAACAATTAAAGAAAATCGTGTGGTTTTAGCTGTAGTTTGCTTTTACTGTAACTGTAACCTGTGACGCGAAAAGGGTGTGTGTTTGTGTTTGAGTCACTGATGCTGTAGGTGGGGGAGTCACATGTTTTGTCCTGAGTCCATAAATGTCACTTCCAGATAACAGTAATTCTGCAACTGTGTGACACACACGTACACACCTACACACATGGACACATGTGCTTTGTCACACACACAACGGCACGTTGTACATTAAGCTGTCTGATTCTGATTATGTGACATTTCTGACTGTGAAGTAATGTGAAACACAATTTCATGCAGTGGACAATCGGGCAGTTTCAGGAGAGCGATCTTTAAGAGGGAAAATTATTTAAGATTCATGAAAAAAAACAAAAACATTTTGGTCAGACATTTGAAGCCATTGTGAAAGTAATGTGGTTTAAGTGTGAAGGAACTAAATGCAGAGATTGAAACTCTGGATCACAGAAGAAAAACATAACAAAACCTTTATCCCTCGTCCTTCAGCATTAACCTCTAGGGCTTCAGCAGCGTGAGGAATTCCACTCGACTCATTTTGGCATTATTCATCTTATACTGCCTAGCGATTCACAAAGTGCCATCTCGTGTCATGAATATCGTTCGTTGGCTACCTTGTGTGTCAGAATCTACCCTCAGGCATGGGAAACAGAGAACTCCTCCCTGTGTAAACCGGCACTTGGACCACAAAGGTAGTTTTCCTTCCTACTTATTAGGCCACTAGTTTCAGGTCAAGAGGAACAGGTATAGTTTCCCTACAACTTACGGGATGAGTGTGATTTTCCAGTCAGCTTCCGTCAGTTCACTTAGTTCAGTGCTAATCATGACCAGCAGTAGAACAGCTCATGGACAACAGCATGGTTTGTAAGCCCTGTAATGCAGAATGCTGTATCTCTCTACGTTTCAATAGGGGAAATGGGTCAAAATTATGTTTTGAATGCTTGACAAAGAAGACAGCGTCCATGGTTACAAAAAGGCTGTTTTGAAACTTTTTTAAAAAATTTCTGTAGAAACTCTAATATCAGTAATGAGCTTTTGACCCCTTAGATTATCTTGCAACATCTTGCAGGAGGGCTGCGTGAGAACCAGATTGAAATTGAGAACCAGTGTTCAAGGCTTTTTGTGCATCTGTATTATAATTTTCTCTCACTTTCTTCCAGCTCTATCAATAAAACTAAGAATTTGGGAAATACATTGGACTACACTATCTTATGATTCACTTCCCTATCTAGCAACTGTTATTTACCATATCATGTATTGTAGTCGAGTGTAGAAATACATTGTGCTAAGAAGTAGAGCTGGCTATTGTCTTCAGTGCCACTTAACTGCATAAGACCAAGAATCACATTTTCAGCTGTTACCTGTAAATAACTAACTAAATAACTATTCATTCATGTTGTTTTATCGCTTTAACATATCAGTGTTTGTCTTAGGGGCCATTCTTCCTGTGCACCTGTGCTAGTACTTCCTGTCTCAGTTGCCCTCCGCTCTCCTCATCCCCCTACCCACAAACCGCATCCTTCACACTGTCACAATAATATTTGTTGAAAAAAAAACTCCACAGTCACAGACACAAAGACTACGATGCATAGGTGTGCAAGTGAAAACAGGGTCTTCCCCATCTCTACCCCTAGCTAACGTGACAGTTTCTACCGCTTACTGTACACAGGACTGCAGTCACAAGCGATGATAAAAAGTTGAAGCATTACATTCACAGTCCTGTACATTTGTATGTATGTATGTATGTATGTATGTGTGTGTGTGTGTGTGTGTGTGTGTGTGTGTGTGTGTGTGTGTGTACGTGTGTGTGTGTGTGTGTGTGTGTGTGTGTGTGTGTGTGTGTGTGTGTGTGTGTGTGTGTTTTGTATGCATGTCACTCCTGAATATGCTGCAGAGGTCTCTGGGAAGAGGGATAGTCAATTGTAGGAGAGGTGTTTTGTTCCTGGATGTGTTCATAGCTCCGTAGGTAGTGACCATTGTTCTGCTGGTAATAGTACACGAGTTTCCTGGCAAACAAAGGCTCCACCTAAAAGGAGAACATGACGATGTATGAAACATGTATGTTAACGTACCTATACAAGCAAAGACCAAACAACTAAAACAACCAGTGGAAAAAGGAGACTTTATGGCTTTTATTTCTGATTTTTCCCTCCCAAAAATCATGACTATAACCTCTAATTAATATCAAAAATGGCGAAATAATATATCAGTCTTGTTAGCTAACTAGTTCGCTAGCTTGAAAGAAAATTACGTTTTTTCTTTTTTTTTTAAACAAATAATGGGAAATTAGGCCCATTTGTTATAAAACAAAATTAATGACTTAGGAAATTCTTTTTTTAATTATTAATTTTTAAATAGAATATCGCCTTTTCAGCCACCATCCATCCCTCTCTCCAGTAGCCGTTATGAATGTACATCTCTCACATAAAAACATGCTAATCAATCAACAGTAAAATCCATTTTCTGTTATTTTACGAATGACGAATGAAAGCTGCTGACCTTAGTTATACATCTAATGGTATAACTAACATGCAACTTCCAAGAAACAGACCGTTTTCAGTTACAAATAAAATCTAAGAAAGCAAGTGAAATATAGCTTTAAGTTTAGCTCCAGTATCATAAACAGCAGAGGCTCTTGTTTAACTACACTGATTCCAATTAAAGGATGGTATTCAGATCTCTTGTTTTCTGAAAATATGCATTTTCTAATATTAATACAGACTACTTTGATTGATCATTTAAAATCTGTTTTCATCGCCTACAGTTATTGTTCTTTTTGCTTTGTTTTTTGTTTTATTGGGTAAAGTTTTACAGTTTTAAGCGAGTTTTATGTACCTGTGCTGTGATCATCTTCCTAGGGCGTTGTGGGTCAGGATATTCGTCTCCAAAACATAGCACCACCTGGTGTCTTGGTACATGACGGCCATTATGGGCAAAATCTTGAAGTTCTGTTAGAAAAAAGAACAAGGTAAGAAAGTTTAACCAAAAAAAATGAGGTGTAATAAACACAAAACCCAATATGTACTCAGCCATGACATGTTTAGATTTCAGGTTACTAAAAAAGACATTAAAATCCCCTTCTTGCTAACGTGACATTTTCCTTAATCATGATGACTTTTCTGGAAACTACTGATGAGAATGACGCAAAATTTAACGTAAAATGGCACACCAAGCATTATCTTGCAGTGTGGTGGACCACAGGAGGTGGGTGGGGACTCCACATGCTTCGGCCCCCTGCTGAGAATGTGAGTGGCTTCTTAATGCTACCTCAAGACTTAAGAGGGACTTACCCAGACACACCACCTGCAGCTATCTCCACCTTCTTCATTGTCATCTCCATTATCAAAACCATTATCAATATGATCAAAAGCCATCGACATGCTTTAAGTAACTGAAGCTGTTTACCATTACAATGTTAATTATTCAAACCTGTCAAGGAATTTAATGACCGATTGTTTTTTTTCCATACGAGTATCCTCTACGCTAGGACAAAAGAAAAGATGGAGCAGAAGATATATTGGCTTAAATAGACAAAAATGTCTATTGAAAACAAGTGTGTGTGTAATCTGTATGATCTGAATAGCAAATTGAATGGAAACTCATGAAATCATTTTGTCCTTCAAGAAATATTGTAAAAGCTTGCAATACAATTCAGCATAATGGAATAAAAACACCTCAAATTATGAGTTTTAAATAAGAAAAATAACTAATTCGCAAAAATAACACATTTTACTAATATACTTCGGTATATATTTATAGCTCTTATATTTTAAAGGCAGTCAGTGTGTGCTATACGTTACGTCTAAATTGCCAACAGTTATGGGGAAATTCTACAGTATAAGGCAGGTTTAGTTACTTGTTTCTTTGACGATTCAGACTTTGGATCCGTAATATTGCTTCATTATAGATCAAACTACTAAACTATGGAGAAAGCCAGGATTTTACATGGTAACACTTTTACTTTAACCTTACCTATTTGGCATTTAAAAGCAGCTGTACAGTCCAGATCTGGGCATATGTTTGTTAAATGGATTTGTCAGTGGGCAACCAGTGTATAAGTATAGAAAATGTTTTTTCATCATGAAACTCAAGGTTAACATATTCTGTGCAAATTCTAAAGACTTTTTTTCCTATTTAAAAAAAAAAAAGACATTAATCAGTGAAAAGATTTTCTGACCTAACTAAAATAAAAGCCCTGAAAAGCACTTTCACCATTGTGGTCCACAAACAGAACAGAAAGTTAACATTTACAGTTTCACAAAAGCAGAAATATTGCATTGGACTGCATCACTTTTCTTGGGCGTTTTTGTGTGCTGTAGGTGGAAACACTGTAGCACAGCAGATATCACTTACCAATAAGGAATTGATGGGTGTCAAACAATTTGCATGACTGCTCCTTCTCCAACTTGTTGGGTTTATCCATATATGGAGCCAGAGGTCCTTCCCAATATACTCTGCCTTGGCACAGGCGCTTAGCATACAGCCCATCGGCTGCCATCCACAGAAGCACTCCCTTGTCTAGTATGTTAGGAAGCATCTCAGCACCCTGTCTCTGAGATTCAGGGTATGGGAATGGGAAAAGAATGACTTCTGCCCCACTGTGAAACTTGTCCTCTGGGCATGGAGAAGAAGGAGAGGAAGAGGAGGGAGAGGAGGAAGAAGTGATCCGGCATCCTTGCTGGCTGGTGGTGGTAACTTCCTTTACCAAAGTCTCTCTGTAGAATAGGGACACGTGCAGGCTAAGATCTGATGGAAAGAGAAAAGCATACATCAGGAACATAAAAATTTGAGCCTTACTGTATGATAAAATGTAGGTCTCGAAAATTGCTAAACTTAAATAAAACTTTTATTTTCGCAGTCTTTGCATATAGTATTGCTTATTTCCTTCTAACCTTTCCCCAAATATTCTCAACCCTGAGTTTTTGTCTATTTTAAATAGACATGTTTCATGTTCTGAGATTTAAAAAATGGAAATACTAAATGTGTAATGTGTTTGTAGTTTCTTACCTAGCCACACAAATAGATGTAGTGTAGATTAGTGAATATTTAGAAACAAGCATAGGAGTTAGTAAGAGTATCTGTTTAAATGGGCCTGAAACAGTTCTTTACCTGTTATGGCATTGTTATGGTCCACTGCATACATGGGCGGTTGAGACTCTGAAAAGTAGGTGTGGAAGGAGAGCTGAATACCTGCATGAAATTAATGAAATAAAATAAATGCGTGCAATGATTAGAAGGGGAGCATGCAAAAATTTAAAAGGGCAGGAAGAATAATTTTAAACTCTTATTTTTAACAAAGGAAGTATGAAGAATGTATCTCATCTAGCGCACCATAGCATGAGTGTGGAACTGTGGATAATCACTCTTAAAGCCAGGTTTGCCTACAGGTGGTAACATCAAATATATATCATGATTTGTAAGGAAGATACTGCAGCTAAATAGTTGTTTATATGTTATTTAAGATTTGCTTTTGATTAACAGGATATTGACATACTTAAAATATAACGTTCTGACTGAAAGTAAATAAACTCCTACAACTACGACTGGATAAAAGCATTACATTACAAAATAAAAAGACATGATTGGAAGCTCCCTTTATACTTAATCTTTTACATCATTCAGTCTGGAACAGAAATCACTGAAACTTTTGAAAAATGCTAGCCCATTCTGAATGTCATATCTGTAAAGCGTAACATGTATAGGTGAATATTGTACCGTTTTCTGAGTGTGACCCTGGCCAGGCCCGACTGATTGATGATGGATAGTGGCACTGACTATACTGCAGCTCTGGAAGTGGCCCGTGGTGATGTGGAAGAGGCTGTTGTTCTGGAGGTGCGTGGTAATCTCTCCAGTCCCTTCTCTCCTGAGAAACCATAAAACCAGGTACCTGAAAGATCAAACGAGTGGTCACTCAGAAAGTATGTCATTAAACCGAAACATTTCGTTCCCATGTATGTGCTAGGCTCAGCCACAAAATCTGCTGACCTGATTGTGCAGGGATGTATATGGAGGAATATAGCTAAGGTTATTTGCATGTGGTGAGGTCTCCTCCACACTGGTCATCTTCATTCCTGTAAAAAAAAAAAAAAAACAACCCAAAAATGATTTCCCAAATAATCAATTTAAAAATAAAGGAGAAATAGTGTGAAAAGAAAGATTCAGAACAACAATGCTTTATTGCACAGAGTTGTAAAAATATGTGAGGTGCAATATGTCACAAACCACACTAATCAAATTTATTTTGGCAGGGCTGAACTGTGAATACGTTTTGCACACTTGTGAAGCTGTGCTATTTTAATTTGAGTGACAGGGTTATTTTCAAAGCTAGTGCAACAGATGATTGAGTTCATCTGAATCTTGTTTATTTGGAGAATAAAGTGTTAGTACAGATAGCAAGAATTGCTCTGGTGTGACAAAAAGCGTTGTATGATGGCAGAGACTTAGTTATGCAAGGCTGGAGGTCGTCTGGTTGTGTTATGTGCACCCTGCACTTAGTAACCGAAGCCCTCTAAAAAAAGCACTACGGCCTTTTTGGTACATGCTTTGGCTTCCTTTGTGCTTCCTGCCTCATCACAACTGCAGTGGTGCATATGTATGTAAAAAAAATGCCATAGACTATAAACAATATAAGTTGCTGTGTGAAATGTGTCAGTATTCTGTATGTGCAGGTGAATCAATGCTATGGCTATGGCATGCTTGTAGCCTGTACTACTTGCACAGGAATCCAAATACAACCATTTTACTCCAAGCTACATGTGACATGTCCTACACAGGTTGTTAAAAGTGGTGCTTCATGTAATTCTACACAGCTTTAGAGTATTTTGCATGAACAATATCTAACTATATGTAATACTTACCTTTTTTGGCTCCCTCTGGAATGATTCTGTACACTTTGTACGGCTCAGAGATGTCCAGCTGGCTTCTTTCAACTATTTCATCAAAGTCATTGCTTTTATTAAGGGCACAGCGTAGTCTGGTTTTCCATGTAGGGGGATCTGGTTTATCTACACCTTCCTTATATTTTCCCTTGAACATCGCCCATGCCTGCATTAATCAGTGAAGAGATTTTTCTTTAAACTTCCTCTTTAGTCATGCCAAAGCAAGTCAGGAATTTGGAATGAAATAGCACATGTTTAGTAGCTTACATTTTTCATACTTTTTGCTGCAATAATTCATGCAAAGCGTTCAAAATGCAATTGTCAGATGTTTTAGGTGCACTGTGAGGAGAAAGACGGGATGGTCTGACCTTAAAGAGTGCAGCATCCTCGTCTCTGTTATAGTCTTGTTTTCCTGCATGCTTCCACGGAATCCTAAAGATGCTTTTTTCATCGTTCTCCCAAACCAGGCCAGGATATCTCCCGCTGTCAATCTGATCGATGAGCCACTGTCTCAGTTTGCCATTGCCGCAACTGACTGACAGGCCACTGTCTTCATCCAGGTTCATCTGTGCAAACTGAGATAAAATGAGATCAAACTCAACACATATAAGACCTGTGGGCGCAGTAAACGTTCTAGCTTATTTATTATTTTTGATTCTAAGTTTTAGTCCTCGCCCCAAATCTGATATTATTAATTTGCCGATTCGACCACTTACAACATGTTTGGTTGCAATTTTAAACCGAAAAGTCATCGTTTTTTTAATTAATGAAAGATTTGCCCTGTTAGTGAGCTCAAGCTCGCAGAGAATTTCCTCATGCAGTCACGCCGTTAGTAAAGGACGTGATCTGGCTCAAGTGAGTAAATATAACAATCACGTTTGGCACAATTTCCTTTTTCTGTCAGAGAAGTGTGACTTATATGAGACGCGTGCATAAATTAAAAAGAAAGTGTTATGATTCATCCGCAAGAGTTTAATCCCAGGTTTACAGAGGTGTGTAGCGGGGTTTTTTTTTAATGCTGTATTGTTTAGGAGCTATAACTCTAATTTAATGCCAAAATTACACAAACTAGTTCATGTTTTTGCCCGTGTAGTTAAATGCTGACATTTTCACCTGACTGAAACTTGTGGGGTCTCATAAGAATATTAAATATTTACATGTATTTTTTTTTATAATGAAAGAATATATAGAGAGCGAGACAGAGAGGTTGTGTGAATTTTCTTTATAAAATGCGCTGATCTGGCTTACCTTTGAATATGTCAGGTCCACCGTTGAAATCTGTTTTGAAGCTTTCGGGTTCCAATTCTTCAACGTTATCACATCTTAATTTGTTAAAGGGAGGAGCCTATCGGGCTCTGAGAAGTTCAAGAGGAGATGTTAAGCGCTCGGGCGCTCATTTCTGTGAAACTCGGCGCCCACACAGCGCTGCGGTGGGGAATCCCTTTAGAGACACCCTGAGCAGACACCGGGACGGAATGGAACAATTACCTGTAAGCTACGCTCACAAAAATATTTCCCCACCAATTTATTCTTGCAAAAGTCCGCACGTCCAACCTATTTTCCACAAATAAAACTGCTGATGGAAACGCCTTTAAAGTCTTTCATGTGCTATTTGTTAGCAGAGGTAGATGATGACAGGGTTTAATTAATTATCGTCAAAAGAAAAGCCATGGTTGAATTCAAAAAGCTTCTCATTATAGGAGGGCTTTGTTAGTAATACCGCCATCAAGTGGCTGCCCATGCTCCTCCCCAGCTATCTGAAGTGTGTATAGGAGACTGCTGCATACAAAATCTCATAATGGTAAAACAAAAGTGATGTATTTTAGTTTCTTTTAGTCTCTGCGACACCTGCAAAAAAGACCGATTAAAAGAACTCTATCTTGGTGTTTTTGATGCCACCATGCATGACCTCCCCCCGGAACACAGACAAACAGGAAGACAACCAGGAAACAGAGCTGTAAACTGAGCACAGAGTGTGTCTTATCACCTTCAACATGACAGCCCACTGACCAGAAACCTCACAAAACACTTGAATTCATTACTTTTATTGGACAATATGAAATCATAACAGCACACAGTTCAGAACATTTATAAGTTAAGAAAACAGTACCAGGAACATCAAGTAATCAACACTAAAAATGACTGTGGACTGTACACAATAATGAATAGTCTTTTGCAGTATTTTATGTCCATGATATTTAAAGAATCCTTCCATTTGCGATACAAACACAGACTTCCAGATGGGTCTGTAACTTGTCTTTCCATAATCTTCCAAAGACCTCATCAAAACAGCTCATCAGATACCTCCAGGTGGGGTGTTTGCAAGTTCTTCTATTGCTTCAGCCTTGACTTTGGATGCCTGATCAAGCAAGTCACGTATATCAGCTTCATCATTAAAAGGATTCTCCTTGTATTCCGTCCGTAGCCACTCTCTGAACTATAGGAAGAAAAGGTTAAGTCTGTTAAAAGCAACGTAGGCAATTTTACTACATATAAAACAACAATGATGTCAGTTTGAATTGCAAGGGTATACTTCCTGTCTTTTCATGCTTCATTTTCAATATGCTCGCTTTGTTACCACCAACCTGTTCAGCTTCAGTTTTTTCAAATTCCTGGAGCTGCCGCTGGAAGCCCAGGTTTGGGCCAGCGCACGGCCGGACCACCTTCACCGCAGCCAGGGCTTCCTGCCAGCCCAATCCTGTCACCGTCATTATGTAAGCTACAACCAGCGTGACACTACGGGACACACCAGCCAAACTGTATGAAGAGCGGGATGGAAAACAAACACTACAAGATTTAGCAATTATGAATAAATCATTGTCAGTATTCACCCATGACACATTTACTGTAGATAGCAAATGACTCGTGTTACATTTGTACAAGCAAGCGCAATGTCCTGGTTTGAGCAATTTGTCCTCATTTAGAAAAATGTAGATGAATATTCAGAGTGTGCAGATGTTTATTAATAACACAAGCAAATAAAACTATCATGCAAAGAAGTAGTGGTGGTAATAAGGTGGAATGAAAGTCCAATTCTGACAGTAATCACTGCATTTAACACGGCGCATCTTGTTTAAAAAGGAAGATAAGTTCAGGAAGTCCAGTCCAGCAACTGGAAAAAAAGATTTGTTACCAGGAATATTTATAATTCTGTATTCTGTGCACACAATTTATTGCACAATTATACTGCAAGCAAAGGTAAAGGTGAGATACATAAAATAAATGAATAAGTTTTGGCCTTTGCAATGAACAAGGGACTAAGCATTCATAATTAGAGAAGGCATTGTAAAAGCAGCTCTTAAAAATAGCCACTTGTATTTCTGAGAAGACCCTCTGTCTAGCCAAATATAACTTTACCCTGTGAACACTTGGTCAGCTACCCTAGTACACGAACACAATGCAGTCAGACTTGTTACTGTACTCTGTTTTAGGAAGTTCAAGAATAGGTTTTTATCACTTAATCTCTTCTGCAAAGCAGTCACACATGAGTTCATTTGTGCACTTGTTTGTTGTGATCTGGGGTTTTTTTCCAGCTTTAAATTAACTACATTTAAATTTCACCATGTCTGCAACTGTTTGAGACAGACAGAGTGAATCTATGTAGGTCCGTTATTCAAATTTCACCTCTCAAGCTTGAGTGAACCTAAATTCTAGCTTGCAGGTAAAGATACAAGTAATCTAGGTCTCACCAGTGAACTAGGCAGCCTTCTCCTTTTAGGCGGGACTCGTGCATGAAAACAATACTTTGTTTGAAGTACTGAGATCTGTGGGGTACAAAAAAAGGAATGTAAAAATGGCTCCTGACTACCTAAAAACTGCTATGCCAACACAAAATCGCAGACTATATGCTGTTATTTTATCTTTGCCATGTTTTTGTGAAAGGCATGGGAATGTTTTTGTAACTGGCATGTGAAACTATTGCTCATCCTCTCCCCATGAGGATCAGGGTGTGTTCATCTCAAGTAGCTGGTGTCATATTTCATGCAACAGGTCTCGAACAGCAAATGTCATGTTCTCAAAACCTTAGAGGTATGAGACATATGGGGGTGCTAAAGATGGCAGGTGCACATGTGTGCATATTTGTAGCATATCACATGTACAGCTCTGTGAAAAGATTTCCTCCCTTCCTGAGTTCCTTTGTGTGTTTTTGTCATACTTATGTGTTTCAGATTTTTTGAATTTCACTCCACATCCAGCCTGGATTACTGCCAGACATGTTAAATTTGTTACATCTGGTGTAAAACTAACAAAAGCATCTCATAAAAAGAATATCATAGCAACAGTCAAACATGATGGTGGTAGTGTGATGGTCTGGGACTGCTTTGCTGCTTCAGGACCTGAACGACAAGTCATAATTGACAGAAACATGAATTCTGCTCTCCACCAAAAAGTCATGAAGGAGAATGACTTTTTGGGTGTCAGTTCTTGAAGTTTAAGCACGTTTGAGTTATGCACACACCAGCAAGTCCACCTCTGAAGGGGTCAAAATGAAGGGTTTGGAGTGGCCTAGTGAAATCAGACTGAGATGCTTTGGTATGACCTTAAACAGGCCTTTCATGCTGGAAAACCCGCCAATGTGGATGAATTAAAACAATTCTGCAAAGATGAGTGGGCCAACATTTCTCCACAGTGATGCTAAAGGGTGGCAACACCAGTGATTAGTTTTAGGGGCAGTTATTTTTTCAATAGGGCGAGGTGGGTTTGGATAACTTTTTCCCTTAATAAATGAAACTATCATTTATAAAAATAAGAAATCAGGAAGAGGGCAAACACTTTTTCACAGCACTGAACATGTCTAGGTGTGTTTGTATACCTCTGCTAGCTAGCCAGCATACCATTTGCCAATAATCGTGCTATAATTCAAGGACTTAGCTGCAAGACATTGGTCATTGCTTTTAGTGTGAATATAATTAAAGACTATTGTAACACAAGCACCACCCTTGGCCATCTTCTCTAGTTTCACATAGAAATAACTGCGTGTATTTGAACGTCACACATACCTACCAAAATAAGAGCCAAGAGCTCAGTCCATTTGTGTTACTGTGCTCTTGTCAGAAAATAAATGTTTAGCTTGGGAAAGCATATCATTTACACTTTATCTTGGAGAAAATGAACCTTAGACACCCACACAAAGAAGCCTCAAATGGATGTAGTACTCTCTCACTCTGCCTCAGCTTTTCATTGTTCTGTGCCGCGCTGCTGTGCTGCACAATTTGGTACTTACAGGTTTTGTGTGGGAAGGTCAGCTGCTGAAATGCAGAGATAGGTCATCTCCTGGTGGACAGAGTATACTAGTCAAATGTCACGTTCTCCTAAATATTTAACACAGATCAGCTAACAGAATGAAGAATATAATAAATGTCACCAACACAATCAGTGATTCACGATGTGTGTTGCTTATGGTGAGGGCAGGCTGTGTAACTAAAGCTGATTAGCCACTATACTAAAAACGCCAGCCTAATTGTTCTGTTGTCCCATTAAATTAGCTCTGAGCTGTCAGGTCATGGACCTGGGAACTCTTTGATGTCCTGCGGCAACCTCAGCTGTTCCAACTTATCCCGCTGATGCTTGATGGGATCTTGGAAGTTCAGAAACCATGACAAGACCAACCTCGGGCTCTCTGTTGCATTTCTCTCTTTGTAAATAGTTTGTGCTCTCTATCCCTGCTGTTCAGGAGGTACCATTGGCAGGGTGGGGGGTGTCTTTACATGTTAAAGCGTCAAAATCAATAATCCAGAAAAAAAAGAATAATGAAGAGAGACCGCATAGTCCGAGCTGGTTGAGACAAGAACAACCGCCTACTCTGAAACCCACGCAGGCACACAACTCAGCACACTGACAAACCAACTGCTGTTGACTGGCATTTTACATGATACTCTAAAGAATCACATGAGTAAAAGAAAGTCCCCTGTGTATGTTTTACTCGCACGGAAATGAGAGCTGTTTGCTCAAGGAAAAGAGCTACTGATACACAGTGGTTCCTGAACAACCTGACAGACCGGGTCAACTGTGGAGGGTGTCTGACTGCTCTCAGCCAATCAATCTGCTCAGCATGTTTGCTGGATGACTCTATTTAAAAATTTATTAGAAATTCAATATGTGTACCTCTATGATACACCTGGGTGCTGAGACATTATAAGGCAAAGGGAGCTTCTCACCTGGAGGATAGGAGCTGCACTGTCATGAATCGACAGGATGTGTGTAATGTTGTTTCTGGCTAAGTGTTCTCTGTCCCTTGCATCTGACAGAAACGCATAACAGCACAGTCGAACAGCGTTATTATATCTGCACACATATAAGAAGTCAATTTAAAAATAATAATAATAAAGAGAAAATGAGACACACCTTTGAAATTTCCCAGGTATAAATCAGGAAGGACCTATAAGGAAAAAGAATACCGATTGCTATATCAAAAACCAATGATTGATACTGAGGTGGTGCAAACTGATTAAAGACCAGTCAGCTACAAAGATAAATGAAACCCTAAAATATGAAGTTATAATTACAAATTGTGTCATTTGATGGTCTGAATAGATAAATATTCAGGCACTAAATGATAATAACTAAAACAACAACAACAACAAAAACAATAACTATGCCAAAAATAATTCTAGTTTGATCACTGAACTGTGCTGTGATTAAGTATTCTAACAGCGATGCTACATTTTCTAATATTGCAAAGTTAACGAGGAACCAAACTTTTTATTCTATGAAACGTCCAAAAATGACCAGCACCTATCTTTAAAACACTGAGCACCGCTCACACAATAATTCCAACCTGAGGAGCACGGAAGAGAGGAAAATCGTACCTTGTTGATGCCATTACCCATGCTGAAAGACCCGCCTCACAGGAGAAGAGTTGGAACAAATGTCACACGCTGCAGCCTCGGCGCTGGAAAACGCGTATCCGGCGTCTCGATGCCTTCCCAAACCCGCTGAAGGGGAGCAAACGCAGTAGGTCTGCGTCCGAGCGAGCCGAGCACTGCTGCCCGAGGTTCCCGAGGTGGATGCTGGGAGCTGTAGTTTCCTAACGCAAAGGGCGTTGCAGACCTGTAGTAGATGTGTGTGGAGGAGTTAAACAGCCCCACATAAAAATATAATTATCGAAATCAACGAAAAGCTCAGTAATTTAATCAATATTGATCATTTTGCATGTAAAGATAGATAGATAGATAGATAGATAGATAGATAGATAGATAGATAGATAGATAGATAGATAGATAGATAGATAGATAGATAGATAGATAGATAGATAGATAGATAGATAGATAGATAGATAGAGCCAGGACAGACAGGAATGGATCTTCTCACCTTCAACCAAAACCTCACAAAATACTTGTCTTTATTTCCTTTGATGTCATTATAACAACACAGTGCAATAACACTGAAGATCGCGGTTTCTAACAAAGCAAAACACAAAGTATCCACAGGTTGTTTGTTCTGTTCCATACAGACGACCCAGTTTGGATGCCATCACCACCACCAGCAGAATGATGGCACCTGTGGAAAGGCTTTTAAGCAGGACAAACAGGAAACAGAATCTGCAAGCTGAGTATAGAATGTGACTTATCACCCTCAACCAAGAGAACCTTGACTTTATTCCTTTTATCTAACAGGTTGAAGTAACTAAAATAAATTGAAAACACAGCGAAAACCACTGTTTGCAACAAAGTGAATTATAAAATATTTACTGATTTATTTATTAAAAAAATCAGTAAATATTACTGATTTCCCCTACAGACCAGCCAGTGTGGATGCCCTCTCCACCAACAACACAACTTTTATTGTGACACCTTTGAAAAGGCTCTTCCAGAAATCGCGCTTATCCAAATGATTTTTCAAACAACATATGAAGGCACGTTTGGTTAGAAAAAAACTTTAATCTATGCTGCAGACACAATCAACTAGATGCATTCTGGCAGTTAACCAGTCTGAACAGAAATAGAGTGTGACTGCTGAAGGAGGCACTGAGAAACCAACGACAGGCTCGGGACTCTACAGTGCTGCTATTACAGAGAAATGATGGCATATGTCAGATCTCTACTGATAATTACTGTGATAAAGACATCAACAGGAAGTGCTGCTACCCACTGCCCAACATTGACAGCACATTTACACCGCAGACACCAGTTCACTTAACTTCCTGGTAATGTGTTGTTTTGCTATGTGGGGCAGCTTGTGACTGCCAGCCTCTACTCTACAGCTTGAATGGGAGGAAAGCATCTGCGACAGAGATGTGATGCACTTACTACACAGAGTAATGCGAGCTGGTTATCAGTCCAGCCATCCGGTTTATGCATGAGGGTATGTATACTTTTCCCCTAGTTTTATTGCTTTTAAGAGCTCTGCACACTGGTGAATGTACTCTAATAGTAATCAATCAATCTAAAATGTTACTTGGATTCACAAGAAAACTGGGCAGGAGACAACATCAGATATTTTTATCACTTCTTGTAGTTTTGCCATAAAGTAAGTTGAGTTTATAGAGAGAGTCAACACACTATTGGACCTAAACTCATTTGTAAACTGCCAAAACTGAATGAGAACGCTGCCCGATACTGTGCCACTAAACAAGGTCATCTATGTGAATCTCCAAGCAGTCATAAGTAGGTGGAATTTAAGCTTGAATTCAGTCATTTCACTCACCAGTTTGTTTTTGTCTTTTAATTGTTGGTAAGAGCACTCCATTTCTCCTCAAGTGTCAATTACCACCAATAAATGTAATTAACAGAAAAAAGTTGAAGAAAAAAACTTGCAAGGCAATAAAATGGAGACAATATGAGCCAGGTAAATATGATACTGCTTTGATGTGGCTTTGGTGTGCAAAAGGAGGAATTTATAGTGTGGGCGTTCACAGATAGGCTGCCCAAAATGTAGGCCTACTTGTAGTACATCGCCCACATTGTCAGTGGCTACAATTCAGGTGGTTTCCCGCTCTAGTTTCGCATAAATATTCAATTTATCAATGAACTTGTTTTTTTTTTTTCGGTCAGTGCTTCATTTTAATTACTCCATCATATTAACTTGTCTTTTGGGGTTTTTTGTTATTATTAAAAAAAATAAAATAAAACGTCAAAGTCCTCATCTTAACTTAGCTTAGCTTACACCTTAATTTTTTAATTCGATGAGAACGTTGTTTTTCCCTCCTATGACAACTGCCGTTTAGATCCAGCTAGAGCGATTCATCAGTGTCACCATCATGAAATATGAACAGGCCTCTCCTTCAAAGAGTTTCACCACTAGGTGGCACCAACGTGACACTCAACGATTTACAGCGATCGGTAAAAATTGCAGTGTTGCCCCCCCCCCCCCCAAAAAAAAAAAAAAAAGAAAGAGAAAGAGAAAAAACAATGTGAACACAACAGATAAGACAAGACAAACGCACACAAAGATTAATAATCTTATCCCGTATTTCTGCTTTGTGTTAAAGGCATCTCCGACAGTACATAGTTGAATCTACTAGCACCCCTGGATTGTTTCTGTCATCGATTTATAAGCCTGCTTGTAGTTTTTTTTTCTTTTTATCTTGCGCTTTTCACTTTTGAAGTAGGTCGTCGAGGAAATCCCGGAAATAGAAATAAACTGCTTTACTTGGACCTTTCCAGCACATTTTCGGTAACTGTTTTGTTTGATACTGGAAGTGAATGGATGTGTTCCCCCTACAGTTTTGTTTCCCGAGTAATTCATTTAGTTATGGAAGTAAGTCAGTTAAAGATGCCGACACTTTGGGATAGCCTGTGTTGTTAGCTGACCTCTGTCACAGTGTTGTGATTGTTACGGATGTTGATTAGCCGATTCACTAATTAAACTGTGTCCTGTGCGCTTTGTCACGGCTTTGTTTGAGCTGTAGGTTTTTTGTTTTTTCCGATGTGACACTGTGAATTCTTCCCAGGGATGGCCACCGCGCCGGAGTCCTCACTTCACATGAGGTCGACGGATCTCATTATAAAAGAACCCCTGGATTACGGAGGTTTTGGAGAAGTTTACTTATGTTATCATGTGACGCTGGGCCAGGTGGTGTTAAAGACTATGTACACTGGACGTCTGCGCAACGAGTAAGTTGTTGTAGTTGTTGTAATATGTTACTGCATGTGCTACCCAAGGGTATTCCCCTTCGTCCAACGATAACTTGAATCATGTGTCCTGCGAAGTTTTCCACGCAACCAAGCGAGACACTTTTAGAGCGTGCAGAAAGTATAATAACACAGATGAATACACACGTATGTAAATGAATGTACTCGTTATTACGGTTGTCTATACCAAGGTAGTGTGCTGTGAAAAGGGACACTACCTTGGACACTACCACTTCCCTTTTGAACAAGGAAATGGAGACAGGTTGATTCAGCTCAATGCCGAAGAAGTCCAAAATCAGTTTTTATATCCGGATATACACGAATTTAAAGAAAACTCGTTCCTATAAAGGGTAAAGTTTTAAAGTTAGGGATAATACTCAGTCTAGCACTAAGAACACAGACTAAATTAGCTACTAGATCCAAGGCCATAAGATTTCTTGTGAGACATGCCTGGACTGTACAAAAACAAAACGGTTCTTTCCCATGAATTAATTATTCTATTAATTATTGACTATTTAGTTTTTTTTTAAATTGTGAAGAATATCTGTTCACTTTTTATTTTTTGAGACAAAATTTCAAATGTAGTGCGTTGTCCCCATAACAGTCTGCATGTAAATAAATACAAAATGAATTTATAATTGTATTTATGTATTTATAAATACAAAATATTAACAGTGATTATAAAAATTGTTGCTTATATTTTTACTTGTCAGCTTATTGTTTGTATCTCAGATGCGCTGTGAGGCACGTGCCAATCCAAAGTCTTGCCTCAGTACTTTCAATCAGCTCCACCAAATACCAAAAAAATGTTTAACATAATTTAAAAAAATGTTGTCTTTATCTTAATCCCTATCAGTATAAGATGATAAATGTATTTCTGTAGCACTAGAAACAGAATCACTGCTCTGGCTTGTCTGTATGATTATAAATGGTAACAGAAACACAGAATTAAAGACTATATTTCTTACTTATCTGTTACTGCACACCCACACATGCTTAGATATCAGAATTGGGTTATTGAAGTCGGTAAGAATATGCTCGCATTGTCAGTTTTCCTATGCAAAAGCTTTCTCTTATTACATTTAACAAACTTTCCAGGGAGAGTAAAAAATCGCTACTGGAGGAGGGAAAGATCATGGCGAGCCTGAACCATGAGCGAGTGGTCAAGTTGCTGGGTGTGATTATGGAGGATCGAGATTGCTCTCTTGTCATGGAACTCATCCCCAGAGGCAACCTTCTGGACATGCTGGAGACCGTTAGTAGGCTTAAATCAATAAATACCTGTAACAAACACAGCTTTTGTGGTTTTCATCGATAGCGTGTCGCCTTAAAGAGTTCCACTTTTGTCAGTTTATCATGAACTGGAGCATTATTACACTATAATCTCTGTGTTCTTCAGGTCAGTGTGCCGATATCTATCAAGGGAAGAATCATTCTAGAGATTTTGGAGGGAATGATGTACCTTACAGAAAAGAGTATCATACACAAGGACATCAAGCCAGAAAACATCTTAGTGGACAAGGATTTTCACATCAAGGTACATTACACTCTCTGGGTCATGACACATGTAGGATTCTGTCTGCTGGCATTCACAGTCATGGTGAAGGATTTCTTGCAGATTGCAGATCTTGGTCTGGCCACCTGCCAGACGTGGAGTAAACTCACCAAGGAGGAATCTCGCAGGAAGAGCCGTATGGGGCGATCGACTGGTGTGAGAGGAGCTGGCACACTGAGCTACATGGCCCCGGAGCACCTGGAGAGTATTCATAATCCCTCCACTGAGAAGTCTGACGTGTACAGTTTTGCCATCGTGGTGTGGGTCATTCTCACAGGGGAAGAGCCATATGCAAGTGAGCTGTGATATCATGACATGCCAAAGTTTGCCAAAGATTACCAGATGTAGCATATCCACTGCATACAGCATTTAAAGAAAGCATCTTTTTATGCCCAGATGCCAGGAGTGAAGACCAAATCAGCCAGTGTGTTCGTAACGGTGACCGACCGGCAGAGGATCTTATTCCAGAAGACACACCTTCTGAAATAATTCAGCTCATGAAAAGATGCTGGGATCGCAATCCTGAGGAACGGCCGACTTTTAAAGGTTTCCTTTTTGTATTTGTGAATTATAAGCAAAATAGCACTCATTGATGAAACCACGTACACTCATTAGGTACATTTCCCAGAAATTTTGGTCCATATCAACACGATAGGATCACACAGTTGCTGCAGATTTGTCAGCAGCACATCCAAGATGCAAATCTCCTGTTCCACCACATCCAACAAATGCTCTGTCTGACTGAGATCTGGCAGTTTGAGTGCAGTGAACTCAGTCTGTGGTCTTATGCTGCTCTAACACATCTGCCACAAGACTCGACTTGTTGCGCATTCAGATAAGATGCTCTTCTGTAATGAGTGGTTATGTGAATTAATCTTGCTGTTGAGTAATTGTTGCCTTCCTGTCAGCTCAAAGCAGTCTGTCCATTGTCCTCTGAGGTCTAGTATCAATAGTATACAATACAATAACAATATTTTCTCTTTGTTTAGATCATGTTCATATGTAAATCTTAGAGTTGGTCGTGTATGAAAATTCCCGTAGATCAGCAGTTTCTGGAATAAACAGACCAGCCACTTTGGCACCAACAAACACACTAGATTTAAAGTCACTTAAATCATCCTCAGTTTGAACTTCAGGTCATTTTGACCATGTCTACACATCTAAATGCATCGAGTTGCTTGTTGGTGTTCACGAGCAGTCGAACAGATGTATCTAATAAAATGGCCAGTGAGTGTATAAAGTGAATGCAACACTTTTGTTTGTTGAGTTTTGTTGAGTCAGTTTTCTTTCCTCTTATTTAATGTCTCGCAGAGGCCTACAACATCTTCCATCCTTTCTACATGGAAAACCTTGAACCGCTTGTAGAGGAAGATTTACTTCACCTGAAGGTTGAATAAATATTTTCTATATGTGATCTTTTTTTTAAAATAATCACAGACATTAAGCAGTATTTTAATAAAAACAAACATTATATATATAGTGTAACATATCTTCCTAATGACAGTGTTATTAAAATTTTAGTTTTTTAAAATTTATTTATTTATTATTGCAGAATTCATACGAAGGCCCAGATGATCTTGTTGAGAAGATGAAGTCTTTATCAGTGAGCCCTGAAAGTTTTTCAGGAGGTGAGTGTGCTCCGTAAACCCGGTCGTCAGAAAAAAAACGCATTGTATATTTTCTGATCCCCTCCTTTGCATTCTGTGCTACATTTAATGCTGTTTAGAAATCCTGAAAACCTTTGAGCAGCTTTATTGTTTTACTGTCTCTCCTCAACTTGTAGATTGCCCCGCTCCGTTGATAAGTTCAGACAGAAGTGTGTCCGTGCCAGTTGAAGCCAGTATCGAGGATCTGCACGGCAACCAATATGAACAATGTCCAGGGCATCTTCAGACAGATGCTAAGGCAAGTAACAGCCCTTCAGAGTTGCAGGAGAAGCTGGATCGGGAGCTTCAGTACCACAAACACGGCAGTTATAACTGTGAGAACCACTCCGATGCTGGCAACTCCTTCCATACCGCAAATCCTTTCCTGCGAAGCAACGTCAGCATTTCGGATCACTCTGCACGGCAACCAGAACAAGAAAAATCTTCTGTACTCTCCTGGACAAAAGCTGAGCCGTTGCGGCCCGCAAACCAGGAAGAGCCTTGGTATCGTCCCTCTGCAGGTGCCTTTGAGACCTCTTCCACACCTACTCCATTCCCCTTACCTATATCTTCGAGCACACCCTCTCTGTCAGCGTTTAACCAGCAACATCCCCACTCCCACTTCGACCGGCAGCAGTCCTGGCCAACTTACCCAGTGTCTGATACGTCTGCCCCTGACCTCACCTCTGGACATCTTTTGACCACTTCAAAGAGTTGCCAGATGCACGATCAGGGTACTATTAAAACATAAGTGTTTGAAGAAATTCTGAATCTAATCCCTGAGGGGTGTCTCCAGCTTTTTGTGTTATCTCCTTGTTTTTGGATCAGTTGTGTTTACGTGTGTTTGTTTTTGTTTTCTGACCAGGACCCCTTTACATTCAGAATGCCAGCGGGATTCAGATTGGAAGCAACAACACAATGAGCATCAGAGGTTATGACCCCTCTCTTAGCTTGTCATCTGTATCTGCTAACAGCTCAACTAACTCTCCCATCAAAGAAGGCATTCAGAAATATGGTAAAACATAACATTTCTGTCTGTTTATGAACTTTTCATGCCTGAAGATCACAAATGCACTTTTAATTTACTAGAGCTGTAGTTGAACACGTTGTTGTGATTTTTATTTTTATTGGCTCATCTTTCCAAACCCCGGAGATAGTTTGGTCACATATACGGATGGGTACCGGTGTCCGGTGCCATCTGTCATAAACGGTAGTAACCAGACCGAAAAGCAGCGCACATTTCGGTGCTTTATTTCGGTGCTTTTTTTTCCTGAGCTGTGATACACTTTAGATTCTAGCCAATCATTTTACGTTTCCGAGGATAGTAGGCGGGGCCAGGTACGTACGTTCTGTTAGAGCAGAGCTACAGATTAAAAATGTCCAAGGCGAAGCGGTCAAAAGTCTGGCTGTACTTCATAGCAAAATATGCAAACTCAGCAGCCTGCAACAAGTGCTTTAAGCTGATACTGTGATACTGTCAAAGGAGGTAACACCTCAAATCCGATGAAACACCTGGCGACGCATAGCGTTTTTTTTAAAAGCCCAGAAATGCGCCGTATTTGATAGCTTGCTGCGAGACCTCACACCGAGCACATCTACTGCGGGTGGGTTGCCTGTTATGCAACATCCCCCAAAAACACGAAGAGGAGAGTCCTGGCCCCTAGCCCTGCCAGTGTAGCAGAAATGATGACGGATGACGGATGATGGTGGCAGCAGCAGCAGTTCTTCTCTGCGTGAGTAGCTAATTTACGTTGAGTAGGCTAACCACGTTATTACATTAATGCAGGTAAGGTGAACTAGCAAACATCATCATAGCTACATGCGGCTGTCTTCTTGTTTGATGGCAGATACTCCCTTCACCCTGGCCAAAAAGGCTAAAATGACCAAAGAAAAAGTGGAAAACAGTTAAACATGAGAGGTTTAGGACAAAGTTTGTGTTTTTTCCATTGTTTAAGCACTGCTTCCAGCCAAGAGTGATACCATATATGCCCCATAGCTGCAGAAAAGGCTAACATTGTTATCTTTTTACAAAAAACAGCTGAACATGAGAGGTTTTTGGACCAATTTTGTGTTCTCCATTCTTTAAGCACCGGTTTGAGCACCGTTTGAGCACCGGCACCGTTTCAAAAGTACCGATTTGGCACCGGTATCGGATAAAACCTAAACGATACCCATCCCTAGTCACATATGACCATTAGAAACCCATAAGCTTTAATTTGCCCTTCTAAGTTTTTCTGTGAGCAATGAAATATTTTTGCATATAGTGTTACAGTGTTGTGCAAAAGTCTTCAACCACTCTTCATTTCTTCATGGTTTGCTAGAAAAAAATGGTAAATAGGTGCAGAAATTTATTGAAACGTGCAAACATCAAAGGAAATCCAGTATATAAGGCAATAATAGAGTTTGTACAAGGTCAGTATTTGGTATTACCATCTTTATTCTTCTGACTGAGCTCTTTCAGTAGTCTTGAGGAGTAGTTCTCCAGGGTTCTCGAAGTACATTCAAAGCTCTTCTTTGGATGTTTGCTGCCTTTTCTTCTGTTCTCAAGATGATCCCACACTGCCTCAATCCATGACAGTGTTTTTCTATCCAGGTAGGCCTATACTGCAGTAATGCATTGTCATGCTGAAAATTCAGGCTGTTGCAAATTAAGCTGTTGCTTTCCAGATGGTATTGAATGGCAGATCAAAATCTGAATTAAAACTTTAACATTTGAATTCATCACTCCATATGAGTGTTGTCACTGGTTTCCAGTAAGTTCTTGTGTAATTTGGAATACCTCAGCCTCGTCTCCTGGTTTTCCTTCACTGAGAATGGCTCTAATATATCTCTATCTCTAATATATCTTAAATTAAACTAACCTTAATGCCAAGATATGCCAACGTTTTAGAGAATAGGTCTTTAGGAAACATCTTTTTGTGCAAAAATATTGTTTGTTGGCATTTTTCATCAATTCGACTGGAGAAAATGTGAACAAATGATGTGTTTTTGGAACAGACTGCTAGTAACAAAGAACCTAGAAATACAATTTGAAATAAGCTTTGTGGAGACACAGCACTGGTTCATTTAAAGAAAAAAGATTCCTCTGACAACGGTCAGGTACAAGGAATGCAATGAAAATCTGTGAAAAAAGCAGCCAGTGTCCAAAGAAAAACTTTGAAAGACTGTCAGAAAGCCTGGAGAACTATTGATCAAGACCACTTTTTAAAAATGACTCCTGGCTCCTTGGAAGCAAGATACAAATAAAAGAGTGGTGGCTCAAGACTTTTGCACAGTACTGTATTCACCAAAACGCATTTTGTGTTTCCTTGAGTTCTAACAAACATATTGCATTTCCTTCCTCATAAAACTTTACTTTCTTTCGCTGGATGCAGCATATTCTGTTGCTGTTGGCACCTCTGTAATATATTTATCTTGTGTTTCCGTTAGAGGACCATGCTGTGATGGAGGAGCACCTGGACGTGCTGAGAGAAAACATTGGGACCAAGTGGAAGCGCTGTGCGCGGCGTTTGGGTCTGACCAATGTGGATATAGAGACCATAGAGCATGATTGCTATCGTGATGGCCTGCCAGAAATGGTGCACCAGATGCTGGAGCGCTGGAAAATGAAGGAGGGCTGTATTGGGTGTACAGTTGGGAAGCTTTGCCGAGCTCTAGACGGAAACATAAAGGTAGATGTCATCCAGAAAATACTAGACATCTGCAATTCGTCTTCCTCACTGGGATAAACCTTACAGCAACTGACGTGTCTCATGTTCTCTGATTGATTTATCATCTACGGTGGCCGCAATTATAAACTCTGCTCATGGCTCTGAGCCTGAAGGATCGTTTTAGTAGAGGTGGACACACTGAAAACTTATCACCTCATCTGAAATACATTTCTCTGCTTTTCAAAAATGATAAACATAGAGCTTAATGTCAGTTTTCTGTGAGCAAAGAAAACTGTCATTAAGTTTTCTTTAAACTTTCTTAGGAAATAGTCTTTGACAAGTTACTAAACACTGTTTCGATGAAATTGAATGCCTTTGTGATATAGCTTCTCCTGCTAAGAAGATATTAACATGAAATTGTGGATTTTTGTATTGCTCTATATGGTGACAAGTCTCTAAATATTCATTTCAGGCTAAGGTTTAAATTTGAATATGAACTGTTTCGAGGTTGTTGGGTTTTGGTTGGTATGAAGAAGCCAGTGGGTTTGTGCACATTAACAGAATAATGAATTCATGTACAGGGACTGTCAAATGGTGTGTGGCACACGTTTATTCCAGTCCAACACAAACATAATGACTACAATCACAGAACAGGTAAGGCCAATGAGCCTGTGACAAGCTGAAAACATCATCAGCAAAACGTCATAAGGAACAATGAAATACAAATGAAAACGTTTGCTGTCACGAGTAAGCCAAACTGCTACCATTAATCTGATGACGGTAAAGCAAAAGTACGCGTGAGTTGGTGATTCAATTCTTTTAATGTTAATGAAGTGATTCATTCAAACATAATAAGCATTTTTGATTGAAACGTTACTTTCTCTCCGTCAGAATTATAGCGTCTTGCCAAAGACAGAGAGTGTGTGTGTGTGTGTGTATAGTTAGAGACAGTATTGAGGGTCTGCATGTCAAATGTCTTTTCTTCATCTTCATGCAAACTACATTTCAGCATTACAAAAGAACTCCATGTATGAAAAAACCCTCCTTTTTTTCAAACTTTGAATGATTTTTTTAGTCTAGCAGAGTCTTCATCATATTCATTACAGCTGTTATCCTCTGACAAATATGTTTATGAAGTTAGTTACTGATAACTAGTCCCGAGCGGTCACTATATCATATGTTTTAAAACAGCAACAGGCTTTAATTTCTAAGTGTGTCGTTCTCCAGTGCAGTACTGTGCAATATTCTTGAGCCACTCTTCATATTGTGCGTGAAAAGATTTGTCCTGAGCTGTAGCTCTCCAGGCTTTCTGAAAGTCTTATTATGTGTTTCTTTTGCCATGGGCTGTTTTTCACTCATTTTCAGTTCAGTCATTGTAGCCGACCACTTTCAGAGGAATGTTTTTCTTGTTTTTTAAGTCACCTGACTCTACAGAATGAATAATTCAAGCAAAAGAAATGCACCTAACACAAGGGACGAGCAAGTGTTGTGTCTACACATAACAGACACCCTAGGAAAGAAACTATTTTTAGTTGTATCTTTAGGCACATGTGCTTTTTTTTACTTGCAACAAAAACAAATTCTTGTTTTTCACATTTTAGCTGGGTCTGTGAAAAAGACCAAAGATAAAGCAGTTAGACAGGCATAAAATAGCTTTTTGCACCAACAAGGGGATTTCCAAAGAGCAGTTAGCTGAAAACTTACATCTCAGTATGATGTGGCGTCTGTCCTTAAAAAAATATGAGCAAACTAAATAAATGGAGGACAAACACCGTGGCACGCCTAAAAAATATGCATTTACACCAGATGAATGGGGAGAAAAGGCTGAGGTATGACACAAGAAACACAAGAACTGGGTTGAAACTCAGTGGGTAACCAAATTTAAAATTTGTGGCTCAAATCAATATGTACCAAGTGAGATGTTTACAGATGTTTACAGCAATCTATCTCAGTCATGGTTTTAAGATCATTAGAATTGTATAAACTCTGTTTTTGCCTCCTATACTGTATTTCCATGTTTGCACGTTTCAGTAAATCGCTCTACACTGTTCTCTTGTTTCTAGCAAAATGTAAAGAATTGACAGGTGGCTTGAGACTTTTGCACAATACTTTATGTCACCGAAAAACACATTTTCCTTCCAAGTAAATATTGTGTAAATGGCCTGTATTTGTATAGTGCTTTACTAGTCCCTAAGGACCCCAAAGCGCTTTACACATCCAGTCATCCACCCATTCACACACTGGTGATGGCAAGCTACACTGTAGCCACAGCCACCCTGGGGCGCACTGACAGAGGCAAGGCTGCCGGACATTAGCGCCACTGGGCCCTCTGACCACCACCAGTAGGCAACGGGTGAAGTGTCTTGCCCAAGGACACAACGACCGAGACTGTCGGAGCCGGGGCTCAAACCAGCAACCTTCTGATTACAAGACGAACTGCCAACTCTTGAGCCACGATCGCCCCCAGTGTGTGTTTATTTTTCCGTCATACCCAATATCAATGCCAGTTATATGGCAAACTGCCAGGATACATGGTGAGATGTGAGACACAGGTCATTTTTTTAACAATAAAAAATTGTGAGATAAATCATTGGAGCTGAGTGATCTCTGAGTGAACTGAGCAATCCAGACTATAAAAAGCCAAAAGAAATTCAAACTCGTGTTTTGATGGACTTTTTAATGAATTACCGACATGGTGCTAGTGTACTTTTGCAAATCAGAATTTTTTTCTATGGGGAGTTTATTAGATAAAGAACATCAGTCCTTGAAGTTGATGGTTTAGTGATAACGCTCTGAGCTACAAAGGCACATATACATACTTATATTACATACAAATGCAGATTTAGTTTCAGATTTGATGATGTTTAAATAGTGCTCTCTGGGTCTGTAGACTATCTGATTATGTACTTATGTACACAGGACATAAAAGGAAAAACATGGGAGGGAGCAAAAAAACCCAACAACAATATTTTATTTAGATGAAGTTGTTGTAGAGTCCTTGGATGACCTCATGTAAAGGAACATCAGCCATGAATCTAAAAACAAAGCTTTATGTAAATGGTCTGTTTGGTCCTGAGTAACTGTCCAGATTCAGATTCACATTACCTTTACAGAAAAGATTCAACCACATCCCAAAGGTGCTCTACTGGATTGGGATCTGGTGATTACGGAGGTCATTTGAATACAGTGAATTCACTGTCATGTTCAAGAAACCAGCTTGAGATGATCTGGGCTTTTTAACATGGTGCATCAGGAGATGGGTTCACTGTGCTCATAAATGGATGCATTTTTTAATTTAGGTGAGCCTGTGTGAATTGTAGCCTGTTTCCTGTTCTTAGCTGGAGTGACACACAGTATGATAAGGCCATCTGCTTCAGTGTTCAGAGATGCTCTTCTGCATACCTTGGTTTTAACAAGAAGTCACTGTTGCCATAATGTCAGCTCATAGCAGACCAGCTATTTTCCTCTGACAAGGCATTCTCACCCAAACGACTGCAGCTCACTGGATACTTTCTCTTTTTCCGACCGTACTCTGTAAACCAAATAAAATCACCTGTCTCTCCTATTCTCAAGCTCAGTTTAAACTTCAGCACGTTGACTTGACCATGTATTGAATAGCTGCCATGTGACTGGCTTATTGGGTATTTGCATGACAGAGCAGTTGAATACATATACACCGAATGAAGTGGCTCATGAGTATATACAAGTAAAAAAAAATATTGTTGCATAAAATATTGAGTATTGAGTATTCTCTACTCAGACTGATTTGAAGTTTGTGTTATTGAGTTAGACTGTATAATAACTTAAAAACAGTATTATGCACAAATATTTCATTTTCTAGATCACATACATAGATAATTCACAAAGCACCATCCACTATTACAGTACCTGCAAGTGGTCAGTGTAAACACTGTTTGTAATGTTACAGTAAAGGAAGTGCTGACTCTCAGTTTCTATCTATACACAGGGGTGTGCTGCTGTGATAAATAATCAAAGGAAAAACGATTACCTTGCAAATCACAAAATACCTTTTATACACAAAGCCATGATTATAAATAGCTTAACTCAATATTGCTATGGGATAATGATACGTAGTATAATATAATAAATGCCTCCCAAACATGCTAAAGTAATAAGTTGGGTGTGTCATACATGCTGAATCTCCAAAGGTCAAACTAAAGTTTTTCTTCTACCTGGAACAAATGACTAATATTTTAATAGTAAAAGGCTGGCAGCTATTTGCATAGCACTTCTCTTAGAGTGCATAATTTCACCTTTAACTGGAGGGCACTGTTAGCCAGAAGAATAGTCAAATATGAACAACAAATCCTAGATATGTAAAGCCTAGAAAGTAGAAATGAATTAATGATGATTTTGAACATTTACAGAGAGACTCCACTCGTCTGACCTAGCCAATGTGGAATCGAAATGTAGGCGTGTTTTTTCCATCAGTGCTTGGAAGAGTGTTTGAGGTGGAGGAATATTTTAATGTATTTTACATATTTAGCTGCACTGAAACCCAGAGCAACACCTAAAAAGTGAATACCTTCAAAGTATCTGATAAATTTCCCTGGGAAGTTATTTCAGTTGGTGGAATCCCCCCAAGAAAGTCATCCGAGCCATGCAACTTGGCACATTTTTCATGAATAGGAAGAGAAGTTAAAGAAGCATAAATAAATAAATAAATAAATATATGACATGGTTGTTGCTCAAACACTTCAGGTATGTATCATTAATGCCTGAAAATATTGATACAGTTTGTGAATAAGCTCACAAATCTAAACAAATATCAGGGCCAGGCCACTTTTGCATGCCTTTGAACCATCTCCAGATTGATACAGAAATTATTTGTTTCTAAAGTTCTTTTCCCCCATGAGGTGGCTATAAGGGATTTCTCTTTTCGGCACTCACTTTTTGCGTTCTGCACGTGCGTTAGAGGAACTGGAATGTCTCGATCTTGTGATAACTCTCTACTGGCAGCTGGCTTAGTGACACCAAATATTTGAGGGCTGTGTTTGAAGCACTCAAACACATCCTTGCCCTTCTCACAGCTCTGACCCTTTAATGTCACTATTGGTGGTTGAGCAGCTGAGTTGGATGAAGCAAAGTGAATGGTCTGTCTGTGGACTGCACGAAGTCTGACCCTGATCTTTGGCTTTAAGCAGCACTTTACTTGGCACTGGCTGCAGATGCAGCCCTTCATAGAGACCTGGCATAGTGCACCCAGATCGCTGCATACCATCCTGCGGAAGTTTGGTCTTAGCATCAGGTAGATGATCGGGTTGTAGATGGTGGAGGACTTTGCAAACATGGCTGGCATGGCAAATGCCATGGGAGGAATGTTTTCGATGTGTCCGAAGGCAGCCCACATGGATACGACAGCATATGGACTCCATGCCGCAAAGAAACCAATGCAGACAGCCACACTCAGCTAGCAGGAGAAAGAACACAGAAAGTGTAATTCAACATTTCTTTTCACCAAATCCAATTAATAAAAAAAAAAACACAACTGTAACACTTGTCAACTTTCCCAACTATCTGAAAAACATTACCTTATGTCAGAATACTGGATGAAGAAATCACTTAAATACAGGTTGTATCACTTAAATATAATATGTGTGACAGAGTGAAGCAGGCTAAAAGATCCTGAAAGGGTTACAAAGTTCATGATTTAACAATTAGAAAGAGACTGGGCAAAAATGGCATCAATGGGATAGTTCCAAGTTTAAAACCACTACTGACCAAAAAGAACACAAAGACTCGTCTCATATTTGCCAACAAACATCTCGTTGGTCCCCAAGACTTTAAGGAAAACTGGACTGTGGGCTGATGAGACAAAAGCTAAGCTTTCTTGAAGGTTTGAGTCGTATTACTGCATAAGAGTAACCCAGCATGTCAGAAAAGGAAGACAGTAACAACAGTAAAATATGGTTTAGTTTTGTATTGTTTACTTCCCCTTTCTGTAAATAAAGCCGTTTTTTGAGTTACGTCCCATTTCCGTGAGTCTGCTTCTGGGTTCTCTCCTGCCTGCACACAGCTGGTTTCATGACACTAAGTATGACAAATACTTACAAAAACCTACAAAATCATGAGGAGCAAATACTATTTCACAGCACTGGAAACAAACGGCTATTTGTTGTAAAGACAAATTTGAATAATGGTGTCCTTGGAAGAAAATGAAGACACACTTTTACATTTTGAGATTTTCTTCCATGTGTTTTTGTGAGCCTGTGCAATCACTGCTGGCCTTCCCTGTATTTAATTTTGTGCTTTTGACACCCCCTGCCATTCTCTCTAGACTGTGGTGGAAGAAAAACAAAAAACAAATTTAAAGAAAAAAGCTGGGTGAGGAGATCTACCACTATACCCCCATATGAACAGTTTGTATTTAAAAGAGAACATGCAGAGGCCACAAAGATTTAAAAAGCATTCTTCTCACTCCTCATGATGAGTTTAAAAAAAAAAAAAAAAAATGAATCTCAGATGTTCTTACAGAGAAGAGAATATGATGATTAATCAGCAAAGGCAGCAGTATCCATCTCAGTGAAACCAGAACTTCTCTCTTAATGAGAAACTGCATCATGAGGGAGATATATTGAGGTCACTGTCAATTTCTACAACAAATCGAGGCGAGGAACTCTAAACAGGACTCTTCTCTCTAAGGCAGTGTTTTTATAAGCTACCCATAAACCCTGGCCTTTCCACCAATAACTGGGTGATCACACTATGCACGTTTTTTTGTCTTCCTGCGCTTTAATTTAAAATTGAAAGTGCAGGTGAAAAAAAACTGCAGGTATGAATAAATTGACTACATCTTTAATTTTTTACTTATTACTTAGTGATTGGCGAGCACTGTATAATCATTCAGTATAACATATTTAAACACATAAACACACATTATGGGGAGAACATGGTAAAGCAGTCCACAGAAGTGTTTAAGTGAAGTTTACCTTAACCCACCTTAACAATAACTATCTGGATGCTGCTCATGTGAGTCGGCCTCAATGCATGTTGCTCCATAGTTCTGCGAGATGCATGCACTGCGACCAGGATTCCTGTGTAAGATGCTAAGATAGCACAGCATGGAAGGATGTAGCAGAAGATGAACAGTGCCACAGTATAAGATCGTGCTGTGCTGAGTTGATTGGACAGGCGCCAGTCAATGCAACAGGCAGTGCCGTAAGGCTCTGGTCCATACTCCCCCCAGTGGGCCAGTGGGGAGCATGCAAACAGCAGGGCGTAGACCCAAGCACAGGCAATAAGCAGACGGCCATGAACAGAGTTAAACCTGTTTCCTGTAAAAACAGACTGTGTTAATATTTTATGATGTGAATGTGAGTTATTCTTTATGACACACAACTGCATTTGTGGATCAGTGCATTTTTATACTTTAAATGATGGTATGGTAAATGATGCTTTACCATGTGAAAAATACTCTGTGTGCTCTAAGATGCTTATACTCCATAATCTAGTTAATATACAGCATAGTGCTGAAGAACTGCATCTGAATTCACAAGTGTTTAGCTTTTCCCAATGGCTTTTTTGGACTTCCAAGAAAGGTGTTTTTATTATGTTGCATTCCTTTGCATTCTGCAACTGACAGACAGTGATTGGACTACTGTTAAAAGATAACATAAGGCAACCTGAAGAAGTTCAAATTTTTGCAATCTCTACACAGGCTTGTAAGCCAGTCTGCTGAAAGAGCGCCTCACAGGAATGCCAGTTCTCCTTCCAGGAGGCTAATTATGCCTATTCTCATTCATTGGCAATGGCCTGTTTCTTAAGAAGTGAAAATGGTTAAACATTTTTCAGAGAGAGCTCAGTCCCCAGAGAAGGTTCTGTGCATATCCACAGCATTTTACAGGTCTTTTTTTTTTTATTTTAGTTTGGTGATAAGTAGGCTGTACCAGTTTCACTGGAGTAGTAAAAGTACATTGGGTAATTATACAGACTGCTAATTTCCACAGGAGCTCAGGTAGAACATAAAGAGGTTAGGTGACTCGAGGCCTCATTAAGCTGCAGCAGAAGACAAAAGATGAGCCCTCTAAAGCAATCTAAGTTCATCAAATGACGAGTGATGTTACGTCAGCCTTATATACTACGCAGATATTATGTCTGTCAGTGCTGAAAATAAAATAAGCACTTATTTAAATATGCAAGGTTAAATATTACAATTTTAAAGCAATTAATGTGAATATCTCTATTTGTAGGCTCATACTTTAAAATTACTTTTGTCCCAGCACTTTTTTTTAAGGCACTGAAAGAAATGCACTTTTTTGGGATGGGGACCAAATAGAAAACCCAGCTGCACAGTGTTAACCAACATCACAAGCAGTACTTATTGAGCACAGCCCTTTGACTTGTCACTTAACAAAGAAAAGCTAATGTGCAGTGCTTTACAGAGGGCTCATTTCCTTCCACAGATAAATCAACACTCAGCCACTTGGGGATAGGGTAGTTAATCCCGTGTCATTTCACTGAGCAAAAACAGCCTCTTTGAAGACTTACCGTAGAGCGGATAACATACTTTCACAAAGCACACCATGCTTAGCAGGGTTAGAGTGGTCAGACTGCAGATGCCAAACAACATGCCACAAAATGCGTATACGGAGCACACCGTTTTCCCATACAGCCACCTGTGTGGGAGGGCGTGAGAAAGAGGACAGCTCAAAGCAAAGATATAGCTCAAAGATCAATGATTGAGAAGGAGTAGGCGCCAAGTTTTGTACCTGTGGTAGAAACTTGAAGTTATCGCCATAGGGTAGAGGGACAGAGTCAGGCCCAAGTCGCTAACAGCAAGGTTGATGATGAAGTACTCAGCGGGTTTCAGGACGTTCTTTTTCTTGTAAGAGATGTACAACAGTGTGCTGTTGCCAAATAGTGAACATACTCCTGCAAAAATAAACCAGAACAAAAACCCTGAATGTGAATAAAATACTGATTTGATGGTGACAATGGGAGGGATTTTGTTTTGACTTTTCAGAAATTGCTTCATCAAATTCGCTGTCCGTTTAAAACAAGACAAACATACTGGATAATATGCTTTTTGCCTAGAATACATTAGATATGACTTTTATATCTGTCCAAAAAACATAAAGCCACATAATAAAGTAAATACATAAAGTGCATTAATACAAACACAACACAAAGTGTACTAGATAAAGTGTACTACAACGAAGCACCAGCATGATGTGCTCAAACCTCCCATTCAATCACATCCCAAAGGTGCTCTACTAGTTTGATCGCATTGGAGGATATTTCAGTACAGAAAGCTCAGATCATGTCCAAGAAACCAGTTTGACATGATCTGAGCTTTCTGACATGGCAGTTTATCCGCCTGAAAGCAGCCATCAGGAAATGTGCTCATAACGGGATGGACATGGTCGGCAACAATACTCAGGTAGGCTGTGAAGTTTAAACGAT
The DNA here is from genome assembly GCF_041146795.1 of Maylandia zebra. Taxonomy (NCBI): domain Eukaryota; kingdom Metazoa; phylum Chordata; class Actinopteri; order Cichliformes; family Cichlidae; genus Maylandia; species Maylandia zebra. Next base: position 17,231,997 of record NC_135184.1, read on the forward strand.
GGCCAGTTGGTACTGAGAGGCCCAAGAACAAAATCTCCCACCCCATTACACCACCTCCAGTATCTAATACAAGCCAGGATGGATCCATGCTTTCATGTTCTTTATGCTAAATTGTGACCCATCCATGCCATCTGAATGTTGCAGCGGAAAGCAAGACTTATCAGATCAGGCAGTGTTCCTGTTCTTAGCTGACAGGAGTGACGGTGCGGTCTTCTGCTTCTGTAGCCCATCTGCTTCAAGGTTCAACATGCCGTGTATTCTCCATAAACCATAGAGGTGGTTGTGTGGGTTGTGTCCCAGTAGATCAGCAGTTTGTGAAATACTCAGACTAGCCTGTCCAGCACCAACAACCATGTGATATTCAAAACCATTTAAAACAACTTTCTTCCTCATTCTGATGGTTGGTCTGAATTTCAGCCGTTCATCTTCATCTTCATCATGTCTACATGCACGAACAAGCACATGAACAGTAGTGGCCACAAAGTGTATATATAACTTTCAAAGTATTATGGATCTACAGAATAATAAGAAACTCACACTTCTACTGTCTTACAGGCATAACACTGGATACTGCTTTATCATATTTACCTAGCAACATATACAAATACATAGAATTGCTGATGATTCTGTAAAATATTAAATGTAGAGTATCTTCATTAATACTGACAAAATCACTGGTTCTATATATATATAAAAAACACACACACCATGTATGACATCTGTGATACAAACAGTAAATGCAGATGGATGAGTACACAGTGGGTGTGGGTATATATAGGTGGAAGTGGAATGCATAACACACAGTAACACAGTTAAAAATAAAAGTGTACTTGCAAGGCTTCGCTGCAGGATGCCTTGCTTCATGCTGCTATTCATTTCAGCTTGAGCAGAACTCAGAGAAAACTCATTGATAGTATTGTAAACTAGATTTAACTCACCAAAAACAGAGTAGACCACGGCCACGGTTATATCCAGTGGTGCCGGTATGCTAGAGTGGAATGCAATGTCTTCATTTAACAACCCCATCTGTAAACAGATTTTAGAAACTTTTCTGTTAACTGTTCTCACATATTGCATGTGCGAAATTTCAGACCTTCTGATTGTGTCTTATGAAAAATGTATCCAAAACTGTGATGTTTTTGTAGAACTTCACATCAAATATTTTAGTCTTTCAATGCAATAAGTAGATGGTTTTCACACATTACCTTAAAGTAGCTCTTACACTAACTGCTCAGAGCAGACGGGCCCAGGTAGAAAGAGCCATGTCAACACAGGGGAGCTTTTAGCACATTGGACTAATTACTATATAGCTCCACAGACCACCAGTGATGGAATGGAACCAGGTACATTTACTGTAATTCCATAATGTGAGGTATTGCAGTTTCATAGCTCTTTATACTTACCACCCTACACAGGCAAGTGTACTTTTTATCTCATTATATTCATCTGATTATTTACATTTTTCATTATTTCATTTGAAAATTAAAAAAATATTCAATACTTTTTTTTTACTATTTTGAAGTATTTCACTATTTAAGTTTTAAAAAGCTCATAGAAGAAAAACAAGCAATTGGTATAATTAGTACATGTTTTGATTAAACATCTGGATGTAAAGTAGATAGATTTCAAACAAATGATGACATTTGATGTGTAAATAAGGAACTTAAACAGTAACATGGAATAAATCTAGAGAGAGACCCTGAATTTTGTCACATTAAAACATTGACAATGATTTATATTATAAATGTAAGATTAATTATACACATGTAATGTTCTTCAACTGAAAAAAAAGCTGTTTCATATACATATATGGAATTATGTCTTTCATAAGCTTGTGTCAGAGGGGACTAATAAAACAATAACAAAATGCATGGCTGTGTAATTCTTTTCAGCATCGTAAAATATTTGGAGGACCTGTGTATTTACATGCCTGTATAAGCTGCCAGTATCATCAGCACTCCCATTTTTCATGCATCCATTCTGCTTCAGCAACGAAAATCAGATAGTGACCGACAGGTCTAAATCAATAGATGAAATCAGGGTCAATAAATAAGGTGTATCAGGAAAATACATCTCCAACAGACCCGTGAACAACACTGCAGAACTGCTCTACTTTTCTCTGCGAACCTTAATATGTGCAATTAAAACAATCTCAATAATAATAGTGGTTGTGTTCATGCAATCCTGATGTTTACTGTTCATGTCAAGCACAACAGTCTGACGCTAGATGGCAGTTGTGCTACAAAAACCTACAGTGTGTAACGTTTAAGGTTTACATCAGGTTATTCGAAAATAAAATAAAAATAATTAATGTCCATAAACTATTCATTAATTATTATTTTAATATGAATGCAGTGACAATACATAATTTGGCGTGTGTACCTTTCATTTGTGAAACTGCAAACGGCTGGAACACGTGAAAAGACAAATTTAGCGATGGATCAGCAGAGATTCATCAAATCCAAAGTACATCAAAATAACATCATCAAAATATAGCCGCCTCCTGCAGCTCAAGTATTGCTCAAGTTACTGTCCTTAACAGATCACAGATGTGCCTGAGGCACGGCCGGATAAAAGCAGTAATTATAATCCAGCTCCGTGCGTAAAGGCGCAAACCTCACAGAGGCGCACCGTTATATACGCTTTATTAGCTCACAAAACTGCAAACCCGTCTTGTTTATCACTGATTTTTTGGGAGCTTCAAACGATCACCTCCCGCACATTTACTCACCTAAGAACAGAGAGGAGTTTGCACTGTTAAACTTCTCCATGCTTCCCCCCTTTTTCTTCTCTCAGAGATAAGGCAGGTGGTTTGAACAAACACGGATAGCATCATTTAGAAGCACTAAGGGTAATTCATTAGGGTAAATTAGGTAAGTTTAAATGGAGTGTAGCTTGTAGAATTATATCCATTTATGTTTTTATCGCTTATCTAAGCAGGACGGCGGTGGGATGGAATATGTCCTAACCGAAATCAGATAAAAGGAAAATGCACCCCTAACGAGTGATGAAAAGCTGAATCTTTGTGATATTAGTGTTGAAAAATCATCCAGTCTTTCTGTATGAATTTCACCATTTTTCAGTTTCACTTAAACTTTTGCATGCTATTCAAATGCTATTCAAAGAGCATCTAAAGATCGTTCAGCGCCTGTCTCCCAGCCCAGCAGGTCAACCAGTTGCAAATAAACTTTTACAGGTTTGGTGGTTTTCATAACAAATGGAAGTCAACATTGTCACAATTTAGACTTACATTTCTGAGAATTTTGTCTTTCGTTTGAGCTAATTACAATACATTTCGTCTTACCTTGTGCGTTATCACACAGGCTGGAAATGAGTAGTCAGTGAAACGATACCAGCTTCATTCACTACAACAGGCTGCAGCGCCAGTCCTCAAAACTGCACCAATCAATGACGTCAATACGGTGGGTATATCCTCAAGGGGGCAAAGGGGGCACTGGTCACTAAAGCTGAGAATCCTCCCACCTGCAAAAAATTATTTCTCAGTGTAAAAGAAAAAAATCTTGCAGGAAGTGAAAAAAACATGTGAGTAGACTATACTGAGGCAGATGACGCATCAGGTGGTTAGGTCCAGAGACCGCAAAGGAAACATAGAACTGCAGTAAGGGGGTGCTAACAGTTTTGGAGCAATATGTTGGGCCATTATTATTAGAATTATATTATATGTTACATCTCCAGCCAGCACACACTGCACCTGATCCATACAGCACCTCCTGCAGGTGGTGGGCATACAGGAGGTTGAGCCAGTGTCCCTTTTTCGGGATGTGCCAGGTCGGGCTCTATTGACTAAGGACCGCCCATCATACTCTCGGTAATTGGCATCCTCCTTGGGCACCCTCCCTGGGCCTGGCTCATGCTTTTAGGTGCTCCACCTGGGGACTCTATCATCTTACTCAGAGACTTTTGTACAAACCACAGTTTGCCCATAACAAACACCATATTTGAACATAAGGGTGTCCATTAGTGCTCGTGGCACGAGACACCCTAGGCCGCAAGTCGATGATTGATTTAGTAATTGTATCATCAGATCTGCGGCCATATGTTCTGGACGCTCAGGCGAAGAGAGGTGCTGAGCTGTCAACTGATGACCACGTGGTGGTGTTCAGCACCTGCATTCTTGAAGCTTCTGCACTGAGATGCAGCTGCAAGGTGGTTGGTGCCTGTCATGGTGTTCTGCTTGTAGACAAAACAAAGGTGGCACAGCTTGTGCACATACAATTTGGTGATCAGCACTTTCAGCCAGCCAGACTTTCTAAGAAGTGGTTAACTTCTTTAAGTCCTAATTTCCATCCTTGTTTCCTTGCACAAAGCTGTAAACTTTTGGGGGTGAGTAGGTTAAATCAGAATCTTTATTGTTCCAGCACTGTAGTTATTTTGTGGTATTAGCTTCATTTAAAGTCACTTTAAAAGTTAATAGTTGCCAATTTCAGCAATAGTATGCTGCTTTTAATTAGAAATCAATATTGCATGCCCCCCAGAAAAGGAAACTTTTTTTTCCACATCTTAAAGGCAGGAATAAATTATCCTCAAAAGAATTACACTCAGTGAAAATGTTGCCTTGGGTGCCACTAGTTCTTCTTTTTTCTCACATGAATTCTCTCTCACACACACACACTCACACACACACACACACACACACACACACACACACAAGCTGGAGATGAAAGCTCCATTCGAGGTATAACTGTGTTCTAAAAGAATTAATTGAGATGGCCACTGAGGGTAGGGAGAAATTAATGTCCATGATGGGATACAACAAGCCAACATGGACATCAAAGTAGTGAAGAAAGATTACAAAAGAACCACTTAACACAAACTTTACCTGATCACGTAAAGCCATACTCTGCATCCACATTCACTGACTGCAGAGGACTGGGTAGAATATATTAGGACATTTTGATAATGATGCTGTGTGACTCAAAATGAAATTTTTTCATAGTTAAACAACATTTGAGATGTCACACCACATGGATACTTTATTTGTTTTTCCAATCTTTTATTGTCCAGTTTTAGTGAGCTGTGTGATTATAGCTTCAGTTTCCTGTTCTTAGCTGAAAGGAGTGGCTGCTGTTGCCCATCTGCTCCAAGCTTTGATGCACTGTGTATTCAGAGATGCTCTTCTGCATACCTTGTAACAAGTGGTTATATGAATTACTGTTGCCGTTCCTCTGCTCAAAGCCATTTACCCATTTATCTTTGACCTGTGGCATTTTGAACTTTCTTTGTAAACACCAGTGAGGGTTGTGCGGGAAAATCTCAGCAGATCAGCAGTTTCCAAAACAGTGAGAGCAGCCCATCTGACGAAAACAACTATGATTATTATTCTTTTTTTTTTTTCTTTTTTAGCCATCAGGGCTGGGGGGCTGGGAGGAGGTGCTGGCTGTCAGACTGGGGTCTGGGATGCGGGGCCTCCCTGCTACTGCAGATAAGGAGGTGGTCCGCTTGCCTCCACCCCAGAGAGAAGGGTTACGCCTGTGGCCCGGCTGGGCCCCTTTCGGGGGGTGGGATGCCCTCAGGCCTCTGGGCCTGAAGCTCGGACCTCTCTGGCACAGCTGGCTGCCGGCAGAGCCCGCGGGCACGCCACTGCAACCCCCTCTGGCCTCTGCTCCGTAGCTGCGGGGTGACCTCTCCTTTGGGGCTCTACTCAGCTCTTCCCAGGAGGGTGGCACGGTTCCCCCCCCTTTGGTGGTCCTCCTCGGGTCCTTGTACTCTGGGGCCTCTGGATATCTGGGGCCTGGATCTCCTCCATACCTGCTTCATACCCTGGTGGACGGGGCTGTGGCTCCCCACACTCCCTAGAAGATCATTACATGGAGAAACCTTTGGAATACAAGCATGCTGATCCACACAGGTATGCACACAGGTGTACACACGGGTGTTCACAGACGCGGACTACAGCTTTCTTGGCTGCTGCCTCAAAGCACATTGTGCGCTGTCTATCTTGCGTGCTGCACAATATCGTTTATTATTTAGTATCTACTGTTATCTACTGCTAGCTAGTTTATTGTGATGGTGCCGTTTTTTTATTATGTTGCTCTTTGTTGTTTGCTTTCTCTTCTGGTTTTTTTTTCTCCATACAGGTGATCCAGGTGTTTGGTTTTTTGGGGGGTTTTTTGGGGTTTTTTTTCTTTTTCTTTCTTCCCCCCCTTCTCACCGTCTCTTCTCCCCTTTGGTTTTCTTTCTCTCCCTCTCTTTCTTTCATTCTTTCTCCCTGTCCTATCCCCCAGTCATGTCTGTCCCGTTTGTAGCAACTGAAAATAAAATAAATTCATAATTATAATAAAGGTCAATCAAATGGACCAATATGGCAAGGCCATGATGATCCACTTGGTAAAATAAATCCACTTGGCATCTTTCTTGGCCTTAAGACAACAATTCTGATGGCTAAAGATCCAAACGGGACACACAAAAAAAAAAAACTATGATTATTATTCAATTATTCAAAGTAATTTAAGTCACTTATCTTCCTCATTCTGACACTGGGTTTGAACTTCAGCAGGTTGTTTTGGTCATGTCTATACACGTCTAAATGCACTTAGTAACTGCCACCTGATTATATATTTGTTAATGAAGAGCTAAACAGGTGCACCAAATAAAGTAGTTGGTGAGTCTACATGCAGCAAATATAGATTCTATTCAGGCTTTACAGATGCATTATGTATGGGCAGAAAGCTTAACTTCATTCAAATTTATAAACATAGAATCTTCTTTATGACAGACAAGAATTTACCACAAAAGACAACTCATACAGTAAACTTTTTTTAACAGTGCTATGCAGATACCTCCCACATGAGTGGATACACATGAGCCTTTTCCACACAACCAAGAAGCTGTCCACATACCATCATCTATTGTCTTAATGTCACAAATTAGGCATTTTCTGAGATGTAATACAGTGCTAAAATCATCTGTGGGAATTGACAGCGCTGCAGACTTCTGTGTTATTATTGTTAATTTTCTGCATCCGGGAATATTTTTTGCATATAAAATATTACCTCTTTGCTGCCTGTAAGTCACAGGACAAATATGGCCAGAGTCGGAGGTGCATCAGTTCAGCTCCATTAGTTCTATCTAACCCACAAACTCCTCTTTTAAGTAATATAAAGCAGCAGCCAAGAAATATCAATATGTAATCACCATAGCTGAAAACTACCAAAGCACACAAAGGCTGCATGAGTGTGACAGCTTTGTGATTGCCTGGCCCTGTTTGGCCTAGTTCCACTGCAATCAAGGACAGTGAAATGCACTCGAAAAGAAACGACCCTTATCAAGGACACATGAATGTGTATGTCCGTACAGCAATTTCTTTGCTCAAAAGTGGTAAAGAAAAACTTTCATTTGGAAATTGCCAAAGTATGTTTTCTTAATGCAAGGAACCACGGTGATCCGAGCAAGGGGCCTTTAGCTTGCTATATTGCCATCTGCAGGATGGTGCAAGTAAAACACCCGAGTCCTCTAGTACAACTTGCATCCTTGACTGAACAAAATAAAGCAATCTTGCAGTTTGACCTGCACATACAATTGTAAATATTCCATTTAAAGGTGATGAAATGAATGATTTCTGCCATTTTCATAACTGTTACAATAACTGTGGCAATAGCATTCATTTTTAGTGGTCTGGAAAAGTAATTTTGCAAAAGAAGTGAGATCTTTATGCTTTCTGATAACAATGCAGCACAAAATGATTGTATAATAGGTTAATGTGACTGTACAACTAATGATGTGGCAATACCGGGTTTCAGTCACATATTTTAAGAATTTAACTAAACATATACAAAAGTATTACAGCAGCTATTAGAAAGGGAGAAGAAGAAAAAAGGACTGCATTTGTGACGGTTATTTTCAAAGTTGCACATTACTGCTTTAAATGTTACCAGTGTTTGCATTTATCACTATAATTTCCATATTTTAAAAGGGAAAGTGAAAACTATTCATGATTAAACAGTTTGATCTGGTGCAGAAAACACAGCTCGCTGAATATGAAAGAGTGGGCTTATCACTGGTTGCAGACGGTTACGTGAGGTTTCATGCATCTTGCTTCTTCACAGCAAAAGCTGCAGACTTTGATCATGACAATAGCTTGCCTGTTCTTACTGGGTCTTTGCGGGTTTTCTTTAGGCTGGTCCGGTTTCCATTCTAGCGAATGGGAAACTTTCAGCGCTTGCAAATGTTTGTCTGTTTAGTCTTGAGATAGGCTGATGATCTGCAGAGCATGTCAGCTGTCACTGATGCACACTGTAGTTGGGTTTTCCTTGACTAAGAACAGGAAAAATTGTGTAGAGTATGCTTCTTATGCTTAAGAATGCTTATTTATTGTTGAACAGTGGACAAATTATGGAGGTTACTGTTGTTTGAATTGATCTAACCAGTGTGTACCCATTCCAGAATAAGGGTTTAGATTTTGCCACCACACCTAAGAATGAATATATATCTGATGTATCAGCTTAAAGGGAGTGGTCTCTTAGAATAATTATAGTTTTGAACCAGAACACTTGCTTCAGTTCATTCAGTGGATGATAACACGTATTAGGTGTAGACAGTCCATACTGGTTTATATCTATGGGGCTAATTACTGTTGACAACACCCATTCAATGGACTGATAACATCAAAATTGGGTGACCAGATTGTGTAATGAATCAACAGACTGTTAATGTTAAGTTGATTCATTACACAATGTTAAGCTTTCAAGACAGCTGTAGTGTAATCATCATGGCAACCAAGCTGTGGTTTGTCCTTAATTGCTGTGTTTGTAAGATGTAGTTTTCAGTGTTTTTCTTTAAAAGTACTGTTGCTGTACTGTTCTGATGTAAAGTCTTTGTGTTTCTCTGAAAGTTTACAAGAACAAGAGCCTGCAGTTCTACATTGCTATTCTCAGTGACAATAAGAACCTCAAGACTATTAAGCATTGAGTGTACTAGTATATGTTTAAAACTAGAAATCTTTTATCACAAAGCTCGAACTTGTGTGGCCCAAAAACTTATTTCATGCTGCCACCAAACAGTACCGGACTTTGTGCCCCCATTCTGGTGTCGGATCACACATTCAAAATCACCCCTGGATCAACTCGCTCAACTGGACGACGAAAAAGAGACACAGACAACGTACAACCCCACGACTCGATATGGGGCAGTGACCTACCACAAGAGTTCAAGTTATGGACTACTGGACAGAAAGTCCTGCACTCACTGTTCCCATGGGTCGGAAATGGAAAAAACATGCTAAGAATTGAGACTCTTGACTACCGATTTGGACTTTTCCTGAACAGCTCAACAAAGATAATCTACTGCTATGCTTGTCCCACCCTGCTTCTGCTATAAAAATAAACGAATACTGCAGCTAGGTGTGATTACTCTCTGAGTTTCACCCGTGCCGCACGTTATCAGTATCAAGTGTCTCAGTGTCGTTTATTCACCTGACTGTTTGTTAACTGTAAATCTCTGACAAATGGCAAAGCATGTTAGAAATAAATGTTTTTTTTCCTTTGTTTTCTTATGTTTGTGGGTGTGCGTATGTGCATGTGTATGTATATGTGTGTGTATTTTATCCATCAATTTATCACCCATCCATTTTCCACTTATCCGGGGCCAGTTCACAGGGGCAGCAGCCCAAGCAGTGAAGCCCAGTCCTCTGTCTCCCCAGCCACCTCCTCCAGTTTGTCTGGGGGAACAGGCCAGCCACCCTTCGCAGAAAGCTCATTTCTGAGCTTGTATCCGCAATCTCATTCTTTCTGTCACTACCTAGAGCTCATGACCATAGGTAAGGGTAGGGACGTAGATAGACTGCTAAATCGAAAGCTTCGCTTTTACACTCAATACTCTCTTCACCACAACAGACAGGGACAACGTCCATATCTCTGCAGCTGCAACATCAATCCGTCTGTGGATCTCTTGGTCCCCTCTTCCTTCGCTCGTGAACAAGACCCTGAGATACTTAAACTCCTCAACTCGGGGCAATACCTTCTTCCTGACACGGAGTGGGCAGTCCACCCTTTTCAAGCTGAGGACCAACTGGCCCCAGACTTGGAAGTGCTAATTCACTTGGCTGCAAACCGCTCACGTGCAAGCTGGAGGCCAACACCCAATGAAGCAAACAGAACCACATCATCTGCAAAAAGCAGAGACGATGTCCTGAGACCACCCAAGTGGAAACATTTTGCAACTGAACAGAAACGGTGGCAAAGGGCAGCCTTGGCAAAGCCCATCACCCACTGGGAATGAGTCCGACTTATTGCCAGCTATGTGGATCAAGCTCTTGCAACAATTGTATAGGGCTTTGGAGCGTGATGTCACGGGGGTGGGCGTGGAAAGGATTTTGGCCCGATCCGCCATTTTGGGGGTCTAGCGCAAGTGAAAAGGGAGCGAAGTCACACACAACAGCCATGGTTCGTATTTGCTGTGTGGTCGGTTGCAATGTTCGATCGCACGACCGGCAAGAGAATAAGCTTGAAAAGGGTTTATCTTTTCATTCTTTCCCAACCTGGAAGCAACATGAGGCAGCTCGTGTATCGATGTTACCAAACGAAGGCGTCTAGTCTGGATAGCAGCTGTGAGACGAGCTGATATCCAGTTCTCTTCCATCTCCAAATATCTGTTGGTGCTCCTGACATTTTCATTCCGGTAAGTTCTAAATATGTTCATATCACTCTTTATAGCCTATTAGTTTTATTTTCGATGCGCTCTGAGCTCATAGCAAATTAGAACAAACATCCTACTGAGTGATTTTGCAGAACTACCTTCTATTTATAGAGTTGCTAATTATTTGGCATTATTGCAGCAAACCAGCCCATGAAATGGATGAAACATCGTGACTGGGTTCCAGCACTACACAAGGGACCTGCTTCAAACATACCACCATGCCAATCAGATTACTTCTTCCATGTGAGGGTGAAGAGGTGACCCTCCTGGATAAGATGGTGAAGGTTTGCTGCGTTTGTTGAACAGTGTGATAATAAAACCAGGGAAAAATGAAACCTGCTCCTGTTAAATATTCTTAAGTATTGTGCTGTTAAAATTGCTGTATTTTTTCAAAAGATACAGTAAATAAAGTAATGTTAGTAGTGGGTGATATCATGTAAACACTCATGATTTTGTGTAAACATTTTGTCATTTGTAAACTATAAATGACATGGATTCTACACTGTAACTGATGTGATGTTCTATAAGGTGGTTTTAATAAAAAAAAAAAAACAGGCAAAAATTTGTTTGTTTATTCAACTTTTGAACAGTGGTACTCAGTCAGTATATATTCAGTAAATGCAAATTATTTACACAGCAGTGCACTACAGGCATAAATCTAGACCCCTAGATAAAACATTATGGGTCATTCCCACAACCCACAGCTTTACTGTGTTCCAGCAAAGTATCCAATAGCAGTGACAACTCCTCCACAGTAGCAGGTGGGATTTTTCTGTTATGAGGACGGCTCCTTTTACCTGTCACTACAGATGGTCTGTTTATGTTTTGATTGAGAGCCTTTTTTTGGGCAGCTGAAGAGGAGAAGTCTATCTTATGGCCAACCTCTGGCTGTATCTTGGTCATATTACCCAGCAAAACCCAGTATGCAGGTTCATCTGTAACAGTCCTTGTGCCACAGATCAACACTGTTGCTTCGAAATTAAACAGAAGAGCAGCGACATGGCAGCAGGTCTCCGCGACTCCGGCCATACAGGTGCAGTGGGCGGTTTCAACCTCCCCTGTGATGCTCACAGTGACCCATGGCTGCAATGCTGGTTCATTCAGTCTTTGAGAGTGCAGGACCTGAAACACACACAGACAAAGTTCATTTAAAGACAAGAACTATGAGCCAAGGCCGACGTAAATGTGTTTTATCTACTTTATCATAAATGTAACAAAGTGTTTAGAAAGTTTGCACATACATGTCATTTTTCATTTCTTTATGTGTCCATCTATAGAACGCTGCATGTTATAGTGTAAATCTGCCTGTTCTCTGTCAGAAACCTGCCTGCAGAAAATGAACCTAAAGTATGTAATGCAAGGATGTCATCACTTTAGAGATGGAGAAAGCATAAAGTGACAATTATGAATCACTTAGTATGATAAGGAGATTCTGCAGGTCATTAATCAATGTATAAAACTAAAATAAAATGTATTTTTAGTGACACAGGATACAAACATGGAAGCAAGATGTATAATTAGAATTATTTATAATAAATATGAATAAATCATTGCAATTTCTTTAACCATAAAGAACAACAAACCTTCAGGACAGTGTCTCATCAATGCACTGAACTCACTATGTTATCCCTCTAACAGCCTCCACATGTTCTCACTGTAATTTCCCCTCATGAATGAATTTATGCTGCACTAATGTGAATGTTTGCAGGGAAATCAAACGCATTCACTCGCAGTACTCAAGCTGACTTACCTTTGTTTGAATGACGACTTGTACGCGCTGACTCCACAGACAAGGTCAGGCTATGTCAGTAGCGGTTGGTCTTCAGGGTTTCTACTCCACGGCCGTATGTCATACGGGTCCACATTTCCAATGCACGCTCTTTTCTGCAAGTACCGCTGCTTCGCCTCTGGACGCAATCGGTCTCTATACAGTTCATTCTCTTTTGAGAGGCTCTTAAGCATCTTTCTTGTAGTCGTCGTTCCAACACAGTGTGTTTGTGTTGATTCGTAGACCCCGAAAATGGCGCTGCGCTCCCATAATGCATTGCGGCGTGACGTCAACTCCAAAGCCCTTATGGCTCGTAACAACAGGCCAGAGCGCCTATACTCCCCGGAGCAGCTCCCACAGAATACTCTTAGGGACACGACTGAATGCATTCTCTAAGTCCACAAAACACAAGTAGAGTGGTTGGGTGAACTCCCATGTATCCACAAATATTTTCGAGAGGGTAAAGAGCTGGTCCGGTGTTCCACAACCGGGACGAAAGCTGCATTGTTCCTCCTGTATCCATCCCAGGGAGCCTGCCACCAAGGAGTTGCTTAACTGCGCTGTGACCTTGCCCTCTGTAATGCATGAGTCAGAACACTTGTCTTCCCACTGGCACGTCTTCCTCTATAGAAGACGTGTCAGTGGAATTAAGGAGGTCTTCAAAGTATTCCTTCTATCACCCAACAATATCCTCAGTTGAAGTCAGCAGCACTCCACAGTGTTGCTGACTTTTATGCAGTGTAGATAGAAATCGATAATAACAGTACATGTCCTGAAAACAGAAATGTACACATAGATCAGGAGGTTGCTATCAATTTCAACATGTCTTATATCAGGCCTGCTACTTGCAAATGTGCAAAGATTTATTGGCTGATAACAGAGTGGATTGAAGTTGTCGTTTAACTTGAGCCCATTATAGCTCTGTCAGTTATTGACTTGTGAACGCATTTTATTTCTCCACCCCAAATGCACTTTTCTGATTTCTTCTTCCTGAATGCCCGTCAGAGCTCAGTAGGTCTTATTTGGACACTCTTGTAGAGGGAGATTCTATGGCATGGCAGGAAGGGAACCTACAGGTGTGCTCATCCTTTACACTGCATGCCTCCTTTGTGGTACCACACTCTGCTTGGTGAGAAATTGTCATTTTGTTTAGTTTTTATTATCAGAAGTGGTCTTAGGAGAACTTGAAAGTTGACTTTTATACACTTGAAAATCAATAACCAGTATTCCTTTTTCATTTATTTTAATATTTAGCCAGCAGCAAAATTATTAGGTAAGTTTTTTTCTCAAACAAGCAAAGGCTACTTTAACTGTTTTTGTTACTTTTTTACTAATTTTCATGTTAAATTACTACTTTGATTTTACAGTCTATGATGTGGACGGTGGACGGGACCTTGACATTTTTGATATCAATGAAGGTATTTTAGGAAAGAAACAGAAAAAAAAACCCCAGAAGAAAATGTTCTCTTTTTCTTCCAAATTCCAAATTCAGTTCTCTTAAACTTTCTTTGTGCTTTAATCTGATCAGAGGCAGGGTTGAACCTTGCAGAAGGGGACATAGTTCTTGATGAGGTAACTTAATTGAACTTCTTTCCCCAACAACACAAATTAATGGATTGGATTAAAGTTCAACAATGGCTCAATATTTTGTTCTTTTGTTTGTGGTTTGTTCTTTGTGGCTGTGGCAGAAGCAACCCCGAAATTCTATAATAGGGGAAGAGTACAGGTGGCCAAAGACAATCCCATACTACATGCAAGATGACTTGGGTAAAAGCGAGCTTGTTTTTTTTTCCTTTTGTTTGTTTGGGGGTTTTTCTTTACAATTTGAAATTATTTAGCTTCATACTTAAGCCTCTACAGTACAGTATATTTGCATATACAGTCATGTGGCATAAATAAAGCAAAATAAATGAGAAAATGTGCATTATTTTTATTAGCTCTGTGTTTACAAGTATTTAATGTTTTAATTTTAATTTTAAAATGAATCTTGTTCCTGTTATTTGTTTTCAAGCACTTGAAAAAAAAATACATAATCTTTTCAGATTATGTATTATTTTATTACTTAACAAGCCAATGGGATCTGAAGCAGTTAAAAATAAAGTAAAATAGAATAAAGAATAAAATCTTTTTGACTAAATGCAATGTTATTAATGGCTTTTGGAAACAATATTAATGATAAAATTTAGATTAAAAAAACCAAATGTCATAAATTGGATATTTAAACACATTTTATTATCAATATTTTTGTGCTTTCACAAAAATATATGGGTATGGGTGTCATCTGTAATCATAACTCAGCAGGAGCTTACAGTTGTTCTTAAAAAAAGGTACCGTAAAGAACTTTTTTCAACTATAATAAAACTGATTTTTCATTTTGTACACAGAGATCAATGCAAAAGGTGTGATTCTCAAGGCCTTTGAGCAGTACCGGCTCAAGACCTGCATCGACTTTAAGCCATGGAGTGGAGAAGCAAACTACATTTCTGTCTTTAAAGGGGATGGGTAAGGCAAGAAGAACGTATTCTTCTAAAATCTCTTTTTAGATGGATTATATACACTCATTGGACACTCAATTAAGTATACGTTGCTTGTACCATGTTGGTTCCCCTTTGCCCTTCAGTAGTGCCTTGATTTTTTATTGCATAGATTCAATAAGGTTCTATTCCTGGCTTTCTAAGTGCAATATCAGAAATCAAGACTCATCATACCAGCCAATGTTTTGCCTAGTTTTTTCTATTTTCATGTTCTCTACTGAAAGCAGCAGTACTCGGCGTGCTACTGCTGTAGCTCCTCTGCTTAAAAGTTCAACATGTTGTCAATTCAGAGATAATTTGATTGTTTAACTGAGTGACCATTGCCTTTCTCTCAAGTCGAACACGTCGGGCCATTATCTTCTGACCTCTGACATCATGGAGGCATTTTTTGCCAATCACTGGGTATTTCTCTTTTCTGGATACCTCTCTCTAAACTCTAGAGATGGTTGTGTGGGAAAATCCCAGTAGATCAGCAGTTTCTGGAACACTCATACCAGCCCATCCGGCACCAACTACCACAGAACACTCAAAATCATTTAAATTACTTTTCTACCTTATCCGAATGTTTAGTTCAACTTCAGCTGGTTGACTTGACCATGCATAACTGCACTGAGTTAATACCATTTGATTGGCTGATTAGATATTTGCATTAAGAAGCAGATGATTAGATGTACCTAACAGAGAGGCCAGTGAGTGTATTTATTCTGTACTTTTACTACAGAAAAGTATTGGCAAGAAGACACTGGGAGTTTATCTGATCTTCACAAAAGCCTCATTTTCTTTCCATAAGCTGTTTCTCCTCTGTTGGCAACCGGCATGTTGGGAAGCAGAGACTGTCTATAGGAACAAACTGTGACCACATTGCCACCATTGAACATGAGTTCCTTCATGCGCTGGGTTTCTGGCACGAGCAGTCCAGGGCAGACCGTGATGATTATGTCGAAATCATGTGGGACCGCATTACAGAGGGTATTGTTACTGTTATTCATCCAACCAAACTACAGTGTTTAAACACTGGCTGTTCATCCTCTCATAAAGTTTTATCTCTTTATGTGGTGATTTCTTCATGACGTACCTGTTTACCCAAGTATTGTTATATGAGTACTTTTATAAGTCAGCAGTCTCTGACACCTGTTGATAAGCAGCATTTATGGTCCAAGTCATATGAATCATACAATAATAAGTAATGCAATGTCACAATGGATGAAACTGCAATGGCGCCTTTATGTATGTCCAATTTGCAGGTAAAGGACACAATTTTAACACCTATGATGACACCACCTCCAGCTCTTTGGGCGTCCCCTACGACTACAGCTCCATGATGCACTACAGTAAAACTGCTTTTAAGAACGGCATGGAGCCCACCATCGTCACCAAGATCCCTGCTTTCAGTGACATCATTGGCCAGCGTATGGAGTTCAGCGACAGTGACCTGCTCAAGCTGAACCGCCTCTATAACTGCAGTAAGATTCAGCAGTCAGTGCACAAGTACTATTTTATTTTCTCCATTATAAAAGTCAACTTGTCCTGCACCTGCAGTACTGATCTGTTCAACTTCATGTTTTGTTACATTCATCAATAATGATGTTCATGACATGGCTTGTCCCTTGATTTTTTTATAGTTTATTGCGGTTCAAAGTGCTGCAACACTTGTTTATGTGTGTTTATGAAATTTGCTCTGCAGCTCAAGGTTCCACCTTTCTGGACTCGTGCGACTTTGAACGTGAAAACATCTGTGGTATGATACAGGGACAAGGGGATCAGGCAGATTGGGACAGGGTTACAACAGCTACTGGAGGGCCTGACACTGATTACTCCAACATGGGCAAATGCACTGGTGAGAACAATCTACTATGAAATGTATGAAAGGATAGGTTCATATTTTTACAATTCTTTCTTAAAACAATGTTCAGATACTTCTTAGTGTACCAAAATCTCCTCTGCATAGAACATTTGAAAAAATATCTTCATAGGAACATGTGAACATATTTAGTGTGGTCTCTTGTTTATGAGATCACACTAAACATTTTTTTATGACAGACTTGTAAAATGTGAAACTAGTCTATGTTTCAGTTTTACAGTGGCTTGCAAAAGTATTCGGCCCCCTTGAACTTTTCCATGTTTTGTCACATTACAGCCACAAACATGAATCAATTTTATTGGAATTCCACGTGAAAGACCAACACAAAGTGGTGTACAGGTGAGAAGTGGAACGAAAATCATACATGATTCCAAACATTTTTTACAAATAAATAACTGAAAAGTGGGGTGTGCGTAATTATTCAGCCCCCTGAGTCAATACTTTGTAGAACCACCTTTTGCTGCAATTACAGCTGCCAGTCTTTTAGGGTCTGTCTCTACCAACTTTGCACATCTAGAGACTGAAATTCTTGCCTCTTCTTTGCAAAACAGCTCCAGCTCAGTCAGATTAGATGGACAGCGTTTGTGAACAGCAGTTTTCAGATCTTGCCACAGATTCTTGATTGGATTTAGATCTGGACTTTGACTGGGCCATTCTAACACATGGACATGTTTTGTTTTAAACCATTCCATTGTTGCCTGGCTTTATGTTTAGGGTCGTTGTCCTGCTGGAAGGCGAACCTCCGCCCCAGTCTCAAGTCTTTTGCAGACTCCAAGAGGTTTTCTTCCAAGATTGCCCTGTATTTGGCTCCATCCATCTTCCCATCAACTCTGACCAGCTTCCCTGTCCCTGCTGAAGAGAAGCACCCCCAGAGCATGATGCTGCCACCACCATATTTGACAGTGGGGATGGTGTGTTCAGAGTGATGTGCAGTGTTAGTTTTCCGCCACACATAGCATTTTGCATTTTGGACAAAAAGTTCCATTTTGGTCTCATCTGACCAGAGCACCTTCTTCCACATGTTTGCTGTGTCCCCCACATGGCTTGTGGCAAACTGCAAACGGGACTTCATATGGTTTTCTGTTAACAATGGCTTTCTTCTTGCCACTCTTCCATAAAGGCCAACTTTGTGCAGTGCATGACTAATAGTTGTCCTATGGACAGATTCCTCCACCTGAGCTGTAGATCTCTGCAGCTCGTCCAGAGTCACCATGGGCCTCTTGGCTGCATTTCTGATCAGCGCTCTCCTTGTTCGGCCTGTGAGTTTAGGTGGACGGCCTTGTCTTGGTAGGTTTACAGTTGTGCCATACTCCTTCTATTTCTGAATGATCACTTGAACAGTGCTCCGTGGGATGTTCAAGGCTTGGGAAATCTTTTTGTAGCCTAAGCCTGCTTTAAATTTCTCAATAACTTTATCCCTGACCTGTCTGGTGTGTTCTTTGGACTTCATGGTGTTGTTGCTCCCAATATTCTCTTAGACAACCTCTGAGGCCGTCACAGAGCAGCTGTATTTGTACTGACATTAGATTACACACAGGTGCACTCTGTTTAGTCATTAGCACTCATCAGGCAATGTCTATGGGCGACTGACTGCACTCAGACCAAAGGGGGCTTAATAATTATGCACACCCCACTTTGCAGTTATTTATTTGTAAAAAATGTTTGGAATCATGTCTGATTTTCATTCCACTTCTCATGTGTACACCACTTTGTGTTGGTCTTTCACATGGAATTCCAATAAAATTGATTCATGTTTGTGGCTGTAATGTGACAAAATGTGGGAAAGTTCAAGGGGGCCGAATACTTTTGCAAGCCACTGTAGCTTTGGATTGGCTTGAGTACTCTTATGTCTTATTATCCACTGTGCAAACATGCTTAGATACCGAACCTATTAATGAAGTGAAACTTATATCTTTAGGCTCTGGGTATTTTATGCACTTCAGCACCGGCAGAGCCAATACTGGGGACAAAGCTCTGCTGGAAAGTAGATTGCTTTACCCCAAAAGAGGCTACCAATGTCTGCAGTTCTTCTATTACAACAGTGCTGGGCCCAGTGACACACTGAAGGTCTATGTCAGAGAGTATGACAAAGCTAACCCCAATGGAAGTCTGCGCCTTATAAAGACCATAGAAGGTGACATTTTTGGAAATCTTACTTCTGTTCACAATCTACTGTCAGAATATTGCTTGAAATATCAGGTTTGTACACTTGCTTTTTAATACATTCAATGCATTTACCTCATGTGCCATAACAGGGTCCCCTCAGGAGCTTTGGCAACTGCACCACGTCAGTCTAGATGCTAAAATGAAATTCCGCGTAGTCTTTGAAGGGACCAAAGTGGAAGCTGGGCCCCCATCAGGTGGACAGTCTTTGGATGACATCAACGTTTCAGAGACCACCTGCCCAGAATTTATTTGGAGAGTTAAAAACTTCAGTCATGTTATGGAAAACACCCCAATAAACACACCTATATTTAGCCCCCTATTCACCTCTAAAGAGGGTTATACCTTCCAAATGATGCTTTACCCCAGCGGTAGAGAGGGCTACCAGGGGCAGTTGTCAGCCTATGCTCATCTGGTGGCCCGTGAAGGGGACACAGGACAGATATGGCCATGTCCTTGGAAACAGATAACCATGATGCTAATGGACCAGCATCCACATATTCAAAAGCGCATGTCCAACCAGCGCAGCATCACCACTGACCCCAACATGAAGGCAGCAGGTGCAGTCATTTTAACTTTTTTCAAAAAGAGTCACAGAAATTGTTTGCAAATTACAAACAAATCATGAAATCATGGCTTTTTGCTGTATTACAATTTTTGCACTCTTTTAATATTCTTTTTAACAGGCTCTGATGAATTTTTCTGGGATGATCCTCGTAAGGTCGGCGTTGAGGTCACAGATACAGACGGATCAAAGTATTTCCTAGGGCCAGGCTATGGAACTGCAGCGTATCTCACCCATCTCAGAGCTAAAAGCAGAGATTTTATCAAGGGAGGAGATGCCATCTTCCTCCTCACCATGGAGGGTAAAAGCACCAGATATACAAGATGCATTTTAATTTTGTAAATGTACCATTTTTTTGTAAATCCGAACATATTCTGTAATGCTAATTCGGCAAGCCGCACAAGTAGGACTATGTAATTCGGCATACATGATCACATCTAGGATTTATTAACCCTCAGGTCAGGTCACAGCAGGTAATCCAAACAATTAGCTCTTTCACGTGGGTTTCTTTAACCTGCTGTCTCATTTGCTCCTCTTCTTCAGATGTGTCCCATTTAACTGTGAGCCAGCCCCTGCCTCCTACAACTTCACAGCCTGTCACCATCACACCTTCTGAAGTTTGCTACAATGTGCAATGCCAGAATGGCGGTGTCTGTGTCGTGGATGAAGGCAAACCTGCTTGCAGGTGAGCACTTTTGATGTCATCCACTATGCTAACTTCATGGCATTTACCAAAAAATGGACGTTAACACACTTTAATATTATATCAATGTGTTGTCCATTTTTGGCAACAGTTGAACACTTGTTTTAAGTGCACCTATTTAGAAAAAAGATTGAGAGGTGCTACTGAACCTCTCATATTGTGTTTTATATCACTGTGAACTAATTATGTCCTGTCAGCAAGCACATTAAGAGTGTCAAGCACTTGATTAGTTTGGACAGTCAAACAACCTGTTACACATCGGTCGGGGGTTCGATTCCCCTGAACAGCTACCCTGAGGTACCCCTGAGCAAGGTACCGTCCCTACACACTGCTCCCCGGGCGCCCAATGGCTGCCCACTGCTTCACTGAGTGAATGGGTTAAATGCAGAGAGGGATTTTCCCCACGGGGACCAATAAAGTACACTTTCTTTCTTTCTCTAATTTCCACCATCACGATCAGCTACGTGGTGAATGCTGGGTAAACCTTCAAGTATGTTTTCTGTCTCTCATGTTCATCCTTTTCCTCTGGTGTCCAGGTGTGACGTGGGTGACGACTGGTGGTACTACGGGGACAGATGTCAGCACAGAGGGTCCAACAGTGACAAAACCACCCTTGCACTTGCCTCTTCTCTATCTGTACTGGCAGTAATGTTGGTAGTTACAGTAGTCAGTGTCATCTGCGTGAAGAAAAAGTATAAAAAACGCACGAATAATAATAATAATAACGCCGTCATCCTGAACTCACATGCTAGTTAGAGACTTCAAGAGGCAGACCCTGAACTTCACAATGACAACTTGGTGAACAGAAGAACACAGCAAAAACAAATAGTTGAAAATGTTTAAAAAAAAATTTCCCTGCTAAATACTGTAAAAAACAAGGCTTTTGATGATATAGAAATAAGACTTTTGTATTCTGTACTGGATCAAAATATTACATTAGACTGCCCCTTACTGGTCATTCAGTGGAAACACAGCAGAGCGATGCATCATTATTAGTGTATCAAAAAAATTAATAAAAAATCATGATAACCTGATTTTATGTATGAATTCATTTGTTAAAAAACAGTCCTAGACAACATGAAGTATATTCACAAATTTAAAATTTATTATACCAAAGACAGGAACATTTGTGTTGTTTCTTTTCCATGTGGATATATTTGTTTGTATTACTGAACTTGACACAGTCATGCCGGTGATAACAGTTACTGTAGGAGGGAGGTGGGACTAATATTAACCAAGTGTCTGTGTATGTGTGCTTGTATGCATGTCATGTCTGCATGGGTGTGTGTGTGCATGCAAAGATCGGTCTATTAGTGTTCAGTAGATGCAGTGATGACTACAAGATATCACAGTTGGAGTGGGGCAAACCAGAGCCACTTAGTGTAGTTATACTGCATGGAATGTTGGGTTTTCTGACCTGCTACTGCACATTTACATTTGTGTGTCTGTGTGTGTGTGTGTGTGTGTGTGTGTGGGCTTACACTGTAAGATAAAGGGGAAAGGGAGGGTGACACCTCCATAACTGCAAACAAACGCATCCTCCCCGCCACTAAAACCTTCACCGACATACAGTTCCTTTAAAAGCCTCAGTATACAACATTTCTCTTATTTACAATCATTGGAGAAAAAAAATCACCATTTCTCTCAGAGAAGATTAGTAAAAGTGACTGAGTCACCATAAAGAGTATGCAACTCCTAGGAGTTAGTATTGAAAATTTCTACAAAAAAATTTCTATGCCATTTTATAGGCCAAGAGCCATGATTTACTGAAGAAATACAGTATTGTAAGTGCCCTATCTACAACAGTTCGATGTGGTATTATTGGTGTACCATTCAACATAGTTCACTGATAATAAAAAGATTATGTGTCTCTGCTTTTAAAAAGTTCTTCCAGAAACTTCACTGCTTTCACATTAAAAGATATGGTAAGTTCTTTAAAAAACAAACAAACAAACCATTGAATTGTTATTTATATTAACAAGTGTTGTGGCAAGCTAATGCTATAGCAAAGAGACTAGTGTTGATTACATACTCAGCTGGTTGTCTAATGTAAAAAATAAATGTTCCACAGTCTGTGAGAAGGGCACGACCATGGACACTTGGAGCTGCGTCCATAGGCTTTTCAAGAGGATTGAGTATCATTAAAGGGCTCATTTGCTTGTTTTATTCTATAACTGGAGCGGGTTACAGTGCATTTCTCTCCAATGACAGGGCTGCGTGGAGAAGAGAGACTACACAGAAAAAGCTTGATGAAACTTTTCAGTGTGCATTTTACAGCCTCTCGCCGAATCTCATTTGTTTGTGTCCATGTGTAGGAAAATCAGACCAGTTTAGTTCATGTAAAGAAGATGAGGCCAAAGTTGGTACTGCTGTTCAGAGAGGGGTGTCATAGTAGTCTGTGGGTTGATCTGTCCCAGCAGGCTTCTGCTGTTTCTGCTGATGCTGCTTCATGATTTCCTTCACCTCTTCCTCCAGCTCGGGTGGGATGATGAACTGGTCGTCTGGGTCAGGTTGGGCTGGAGCTGTGAAGTAACCCCCGGACTTCTTGGAGGGAGCATCAGCAGCCACCTCAATAAGGTTGTGGCTCTTTTCCTGCTGTGCCACGGACCCATTAACCCTTCTCTTGCCTGCTAGCTTCCCTCCATCCCCGCATCCCACTCCAGCTCCCGGCCATGACTCATCCCTTTCAAGCCCGTTCTCAGCCTCCCCTTGGCTCATGTCAATCCCCTCCTCTAGGGGCTCTGGGGTGCACGGTGGTGGAGGAGGTGGGGGAAGTGTGAGCAGGTTGCGTTCCTGACTGGAGGATGAGGGTACCGGTGTTTTGGGTGATGAGGACAAGCAGGACTGTGCTTTCAGGCAGTGAACATCTGCCTCTACTTCCACACGGCTACCGTTAGAGAAAACCCCAGCGATGGGCTCTTCATCCTCGCTGTCCAGCCCGTTGTCAGAAAGGGCGCTGGAGAAAGTGGCACTAGAGAGCTGCCTCTGAAAGGAGTGTGCTAAGCAGGCAGGGTGGAGGGCACAGCAGCTTCGGGATGAAGGCAGCTCTGAACCCGGGAAAAGATAGTGGCAGGGCTGGGTACTTGTGTGAGCCTGCTGGTGCTGTAGAGGCAGCAAGTGGGCCTGATGGTGCAAGTGAAGGTGAGGGTGGTGGGACTGCTCTTGCAGTAGGACCAAGGAACTCTGTGGAGGCTCGTCCGATGAGGCGGTAGAGCCCACCTCACTGCTCATCTCACTGGTGCTAATCTCACTGCTAATTTCACTACAGGAGGAGGGGGGAACAGGGAGGGAGCCGTCTGAGGGTCTCTCCTTGATGGCAGAGGACGATGGAGGATAAGGTCCCAAGCCTGGACTGGGAGGTGGCTGGGGAGGGTCAGAACAACAGCAGGAACAGCAGTCTTCACTCACATTGAGCTGCACAACGACGGCGCTGAGGCTGTCGGTGCAGCCGTAGCCCTGCGCCAATGTGCAAAGCTTTTTAGCAGCAGCCAGGCCATCGGGGACATTCCGAACAGCCTCCACCGCCTCTGTGGGGGACACAGCATCCCACAGGCCACGGCTACCGAGAATGAAGAACTCATCCTGAGGGGTTAGAGTGACTGTCTGCACATAGGGACAAGGGATGACAGAAGGGTAGAGGAAGGAGTAGCCCATGATTCGTGTAGAATCAGTTACACCGTTCACTTTGTTGTCCTGTGGAGAAAAGAAAAAAGAAAGAGATACAAATCAATAGTGTTCAGGCAGGATGCAAGTAATACTGCATTTACATGAATGTACTTTACACCAATTTTTCAGTACTCTGAAAAAAAAAAGATCTCTACCTCAGTGATGATAGCTTTGTGCTGCCTGATCCTGCGGTATTCCTCCTCCAGCCCTACATTGTGAAGGAGTGACAGAGACAACGGCTTTCCATCACGGCACAGAATGGCCTGGCACTTTCCCACATTAGCAGCCGTGAGGGTGAAGCAGCCACCAGGGTCAGTGGGGTCATGGCGAATGTGACACAGCGCTGCCGAGCCACCCAGTTTCTGTCCTGCAGTTCCAAGCTTCCTGCAAGGGTGGAAGAAGGAAAGACGGGAAGAGGATGAGGTTTTTGAGGCAGAAATGAGAAATTTGTTACACACAGTGAAGACGAGGCATGTAGAATCTATTGCAAACCTTTGCATGACAAGGAAGGTGTTGGTCATATAGTCCTCTTCGCTCTTTGTCTTGTGAATTTCTTCCGCCAGCACATCATTCATTGTGCACTGCAGGAGGTAGGGCACTTCCACATTCCTGTCTCCATCAAACACACCATACAGAGCTTCACGACTCCCACAGAAGCTGTTTACCGAAAGGGCAGCAACACAGAGTCTGAAAGAGGAAAGAATGAGAGCTCTTAGGACAACAACTCCCCTGTGCAACTATTTATCATGTCACTCCATATGCTATGCATAAGCAATGCCTTAAATGACTCCTTTGACTGTAAAGCAGAACCTTGATATAGAAGACTTGCCATCAGAACGCACTTTCAAATGCTGAATTAGCAATTTAGTCCACACAGGATGTGAATGTACACAGTTCTTGCTTTCAACGAGCACCGCTTTAACATTTCCTTCATTTGAGTCGCACGGCTTTAACGATGTGCACTCTCAAGAGGTTGCGATTAGTGCAGCTTCAACGGGCGAGTGTGGTGGTGCTGGTTGTCATTTCATCATTGATTGAATTGTGCTTACTTGTTCTTGACGCCCGAGGCCTCTGTGTAACCATGACTCCACACAGCAGGCCCACCAGACGCCTCACTCGATGAAAAGGTCGGAGGTGGATCAATACGGAAGCAGCGAATATTGCTGAAAAACAAGAAAACGCAAACAAGGTCAAATTCACCGCACTGTTTTGGGGGCAAAGAGAAACGAAAACCACTTGAAGTATTTCTAACAGCCATACGTGAAATAAAATACTAAACATACATCATGTGGTAACTCAGATTCCCTGTATGCAAAGTACAAATTGAAGCCACATTAACGGGACTATGATGGCGCATATAAAACAAACAAAAAAAAAACTGCAGGACTAAATACACCCCCCCCCCCCAAAACAAAAAACAAAAACAAAAAAAAAAACCCAGACATACTTTAGCTGCTCAAGAGTCTTGTGGTCCAGGTTTAGGCGAGGGTTTCCAGTGAGGTCCAGCTCCTGGAGCTTTGGGGGTAGATTCTCTGGTAGAGTGATCTCACTCAGCTCATTACAGCTCAGGTCCACACACTGACAACAACAAAGAGCAGATGTCAATACTCGCACAAATGCACATGCATTACAAAGTCAGGGCATCAAAGATATGCATTATTGCCCCTGACTTACTTTCATCTCCATCAGCTGCATGACCTCAGGAAAGACTTCAATGGCATTAGAGTGGGCTATGAGTGTGTGCATTCGCCGGCAGTTCATAATGGTGGTGGGGACAGTCTTCAGCATGTTGCCACTCAGGTCCACCTCCTCCAGCTCCTCCAGCTTAGCCATTTTACTGAAAGATCAGAGAGAGCAGTAGGTGAAGTCAAGTGTGTAAAATAGTACTGAAACAATCAATTGCTTAGTCAAAAGACAAATCCCCCCCCAGTACAAATGGCATACTGATCCCGGTTGTGGCAGTCATCTGACCTTCACCTTGCGTGTGTTAAGTTAGTGACATCATACCGATCCCAGAGCAGAAATGGTACATGTGAAAACATTGAGCCACACGTCTTAATCTCTGGATTCAGGTGTTTTCGGTTCTATTGCAACAGGTGTACAACATCAAGCACGTAAGTCATCCAGTCTGACTTGACAGAAAATTTCTTTGAGAATGGGTCGTTCTAAAGAGCTCACTGAATTCAAGCAAGGCACTGCAATAGGATGTTTAATTGCAACAAGTCAGTTGGTGAAAGTTCTTTGTTCCTATATCACTACCAGATACTTACTCGACTGTAAGTGGTGTTATTGCAAAGTGCAAGTGTTTAGGAACAACAGCAACTAAGAGCATGCAACGTTGTGGATTAGGGTGCATAAAAATCTTTAAAAATGTAGTGCTGACTCAATGACTGCAGAGTCCCCAACGTCCTCTGGCATTAGCATCAGCTCAAAAACTGTGCACAGGCGTCACTATAGCATCGGCATATATGGGTGAGAAGTTTGTGTGTAGGTAGGCGTCACATTGCTTTTGTGCATATATGACAGAGATTAAGGAAAGGAATAAGTCCCCTTTAACATATGACTTTTTTACCTGGCTGGGAAAGTCTGGAGATGGTTGTAGGCCATGTGCAAAACTCGTAGGTGTGTATGGCCTGTTAGCATGGGTACACACTTGTCTGTCAGTCGGTTATTGGTCAGGTAGAATTCCTGCAGGATGCTGTGGCTTTCCTCTGACAGACTGGATGGTGGCAGGTGCTCCAGCTTATTAGCTGATGCATTTACGCATCGTAAGCTGAAAGGAGAAAAAAAAAAATCTCCTTCAGAGAGGGACAGACAACACTGAGGTGATTCATTTTAATTGCAAACTACTCCATAAATTCTTACTTAATACTTCACTGCAAAAAACATGTCCTTCTACAGACTGATTGTTTTTTATTTGCCTGTCATCCTTGCCCTTGGTGGTCTTGTCCTTCACAGGAAACTCCTAATTAGAATTTCTGTGCTTTATCTTCATCTACCTACACTGTCCCTACATTTAATCTTCTTGTCAGGTGAACATTAGTCAAAGAAAAATCACTTTCAGCTGATAATAAATGCTACCTGTCAGATTTGAGGAACAGGTTGCAGGGCAACTCAACCAGTTGATTGTGCTGTACATCCAAAACCTCCAGCAGAGGGCGCTCAACTCTTTCAGGCAGCTTCTGCAGCTGGTTATGTCCAGCACTGAGCTTCCTCAGACTGTTGCTGCATAACAACCTGCAGCAAGAAGAATATATAGATGGTTAGGTCACTGCTAGAAGATTAAAGACAAACAGGAAGGGCCTCGTAAAAACGTGTAAAAAAAAGTGTTGCACAGTGATAGCTAGATGGCTATATAGATGAAGATAGATCGATAGACTGGTTGGTAAATAGATAAGGTGACACTTTTTTTCCACACCGGTCCTTGAACGACTGTAACCGGGGAAGCCTGAAACAGTATTAAAAATGACAATAGTGCAGAAGGATGATGACAGTATGGATAAGAATGGGAGAAAAAAAATATATCAAAAAATAGCAGTGCCTCTAGTGGAGCCCGCGGCTGAAATTCATCATCCTGACACTTATTGGGTAAAAAATAAATCTACAGACAATGAGGGGGCCAGAGGTAGAGAGAGAGAGGAAGAAAGAGAAAAGGAGTGGAGCAAGTTTGACACAGCCGATGTAAGACATAGAAAAGACGAAGAGGTGCAACTCAACTGACCTTCTAAAAGGGTACATAAAGGAGAAGAGAATGGATGGATGCTGCGGAGGTTAAAGGCTATCTGTGTGATTTATGAGGCCTTTTGGGGGATAAATGACAGGCCAGCAAAGGGCAGGGGGAATAATGCAGTATTGTACAGCATTTACAGGTATTGCTGTGTGAGGCACTCACCGTGCTGGTAGCTCAGCAATGAGGTTGTGGCTCGCGTCCAGGACTTCCAGTTTCTTAGCCTCACATAGCCAGTCTGGCAAGGACTCCATATGGTTCCTGAGGGAAGAGAAGGAGAGACGATGATGATGAATCCTAGCTGTCTGCAACGCTCCATATATTAAACTTCAGCTTTGGTTTGTTTGTTTACATTTTACTATCTTTCAGATTCAGTTTACCAAAAGATAAACAGCTAAACAAAAGATTAAAAAAAAGATAAATACAACTTTTAAAAGATGCGATCTTTCTTAAGTGTGACAGTCTCGTGGACAATGCCCTTTTAAGAAGTTAAAGACAAAGTGAATAGAAGTAAGCTCTGTGTGACTTATGGGTGAATTCTTTAACACTAGCATTTTGATTTAAAGGTATTGGAAAGTGCAGTGATTAGTTCATGCATTTTATTGACTACAGCTACAGTAAGTACAGAAGGTCAGGATTAGCATGGTTAAAAATGACCTCTCTAAGTTTATATTTCACTCCACTTGCAGAGACCGTGTATTTCCTAATTTTGTGTAGTTGCACAATCTTTAAAGCATCACACTGAACAACTGCTGCCCTTCCGCTCTTGTAGGGCAGATGTACTGTAAATAAGATGCATTTACTTTCAGAAGGAACTTCCAAATATTTCTGTTTTATTTATTCATTTTTTAAATTCATGTACATTTCTGGAATTTCTCTCACCTCGAGATATCCATGTAACTCAGATTGGAGGGCACAGGGCTGACATCTAGCTGTCGGAGCTCTGTAGGGAGAAATCCAAACACATTAACTTACAGCAAGGACAGACAAGGTCTCCTACAAAGGTCTATTATAAATGCAGGTAAATGGAAAATGGGGGAAGCATTAGGCAGGGGAGGATGGTGATGACATGTTAGAGAGGGATGATGTGAGACTGCTGCACTGATGAGGATTAAGGGTGTATGCAGACGAACATGGAAGTAATATATATAAAAACATGGTGATGTCTTTGAGGTGTTACATATCCACACATACACACACATACATTATGTGTTGAAATTCAGAAAAGAAAGATACAAATCGGTGATCTCAGTTTAGAAATGTGTGAGGTCACAGTAAAGCCAAACTCACCATTGTTGGAGGCGTAGATGCCTTTGAGCAAGCAGCCCTTAGCCTTCAGGCTGGTGATGTGGTTCCTCTCGCAGTGAAGCACCTCCAGCCTGGGGAAGACCGAGGCATCCAGCTCCGTCAGCCTGTTATCCCTCACGTCCAGCTGGGTCACGTGCCTCAGTAGGTCAGGCTCGTCCGGCACCATGATGGAGATTTTATTCAACCTGACAAGAGGAGGCATGAAGGAGGCAAAGGTTCATCCAAGTGCACAGACTTTGGCCTTTACAGCAGGGAACATGCCTAGGGTGACTGCTGATATATTGTGCAGTTTGTTTAGTAGTCTGGTCCTGAGTGTTAACAGTTTATCTTGAATTGTTCAAGCGCTCAATCGATAAGAACCCAAGAATGAATAAGAGATAAAAGAAGCATAAATATGTGACTTTGGTCCAGAACTGGCTCTGCTCAGTTTAGCTGGATTAAAAAGTTTACAAAATTTTCCAGCCTTAAGAACAACTTCAAAACCGCCGAAAGGAGCTTTTTAAATTTATTAAACTGAAATTTCTTTTCAGAACATCAAATCATTCATAACTGCACTTCCTTGTTAAGAAAGCAGAGTTTCACAATGTTGTATGAAATGTAAACTCATCAGTGACACCGAGTGATCTTTGTCCAAAAATGTGTTAATGCTGGACAGAAAACAACTAATTTACAAACCCCGGCCAAGAAAAGTAAGAAAAAGTAAAGTATTAACTGTAAAATAGTGCAAGTCACACCAGCTCTGCACTTTTTCAGACAACGGGAGACGCGGTAGGCAAATGATTTCCCCGTTTTGTGCTGTCTGGCAATCTGCTTGTGTTTTGGCCTTCTCCTTTTATTTTTGTTTTCTAGTATTTACGCGTGTGTGCATGTTCTCAGTGTCACATGTAACCCTGGGACAAACTCTTAGGACATGCTGTTCTCGTCTTCATAGTGAATAAATGGGTAATAATTTGGACACCATGTCATACCTTAGGTCGATGTGTTTGACATGGAGCAGTCTGAAATTCTGCAGGGTAAGAGTCTCTAGGTGGTTGCCAGCCATGCAGAGCTTCTCCATGGAGGACAGCCGCTCCAGCACCTGGGGCACGTGGTTGAACTGATTGAAGGAAAGGCCCAAGTAACTCAGCCTCTGCAAGGAACCCAGCTCATTGGGCAGTTCATTTAAGCTGTTTCCATCCAGTAGGAATGTCTGCAAACTGAGACAAATACATGTGATTAGACAGTTGGCATAATTAATGAAAGATCACACAGATCACACAGAAAGACCACAATTGTATTTCTATATATAGTTAGTGTGCTTGTTGTGACATGTTGTATCAAGCAGGACTAACAAAACAATTGCCATTTCCAAAACTCAGTGAACTTGATGCCCAGTAGATGGCAGTAGCTGCATAAATGCACTACTGGCCACTTCAGGAATTTACAGGTATGCTAGATAATTTCCAGAGATTAATTTCTTATGTGCAAACATACCTGTAGGTTTTGAAGAAAGGCTGAGTTAAAGGACCTCTATTATTACCCAGACTGCAAGTGTTGCCCTAGTTACTAGACTGATTCCCGTAATCCCTAAATTCAAAGTGGAGTAAAATCGACCAAACGTGCAAGGATTTTAAAGGTCAAAGTCCTGACTTTATTTTTTAAGTATATGTTTTGTCACTGCTTTAAAGAGCCAGTAATGGGGCTTTTTTCTACAGCGAATGACTAGTAATGGAAAGAAAAGAAGAAAAAAGTGCCATTGAGCTAACAACATTACCTATGTTCCATCCTCTTCAAAATGCTGGCTCAGAATTATGAAATTTTGTACAGCCAAAAAAAGTATTTCTTGGAAACGTAAGTAGCTTGGAATTTTTAAAAAAAAAACTTAAGGTGTTCACCAAAACAAGAGACGGACAAAACGGCATTCATAATAACAAATCTGCTCAATAATATAGTAAAAGACTCTGGGAACACTCGAGAACTACAGCAAAAACCACAGAATCACATGTACAGCTTATGGTGTTTTCTTATATGTTGGAAGTAGGAATGTATATATCATTGTGGTTGCCATGTCACGTGACTGTTGCCAGGTAACTTTCAGATTTGACTATGGAAATGCTTGAAGAGGTTGGTCTACGAAAAGGTTCATTAGTTAAACTCAAATGGCATCTATGCAAGTAAGCTTTGCCCCAAGTCAGAAGCTTCGGTTCTGTACAGAACAGAGTTGGGCAATTCCCAAGGACTTAGTGCACTGCCACTGCTGTGCATATAGTTAACAAGCAAGGTAAACACAAAAAGCAAAACCAAAAGTAAAAAAAATCCTTCTGAACTAGAACTCAGATATATTCATGTTCTGACTCTATAAAATATTTTGATTTTACAGTCATGACTACCGTTGGTTTTCAAAGTTTTGGTAAAAAAAAACAAACAAAAAAACTTCTGTGTTCTCAGTATGTTCTTCTTTTTACTTACTTGGTCATGGCACCCACAGAGCTGGGGACAGAGGCCAAGTAGTTACAGCTGAGGTTGACCTCTGTCAGAGTGGGTATGTCGCAGATAGCCAGGGGGAACTGGCCAAGGTGGTTGTTGGAGAGATTGAGGCTCCGAAGACGAGAAAATCTAGAGACAGTGAATAAAAGTATTAACGAAAAGACAAGGGTGATTGAAAAGTGTGGTTTCATCCTGTTAGTTTTGCAAGAGAGAAAAATCTATACATCTCAACTAAGTGTAGTTTACCCATGCTTTTTAATTAAAGTGAGCACAGAGTGAGATTCAACACACCCATAAACAAACCCTTCCTTCATAGTACAGCTAAACCTTCACGTTTGAATGTTTAGCAAACAAACACAGCAAAGACGCCTGTTGTACGTTTAAACACCAGTGACCAGTGGCTTTCAGCGTGCTGGCCCTTTGGCAGATCAGTGACCTTCACAGGAGTTGGCTCGCTCTGTCTTTATTTATCTATTTACACACATGCCGACACACGCATGCGACCTGCTATCATCTATCACGGAGAGCTCAGCTAGGCATCTGGAGATGAGAAGCGTGCCATATTAGCATCGCACGCTGGAGCAGCTGCTAACAGTGGCACTTGATTTTCCGCGCTATACACATACAGGTTACACACACAGTATATCACAGTGATATGGGGGGGCAGCCAGCCTAGACGTCGGGTTATTGATTAGAGTGACGGAGAATTTCCAGCTGAGGGTGACTCCTGCAGGCAGGGGATGCGGAGCATGTGGGAAAATGTCATTCCACCATTAAATCAGCCCCTGCAATCTGCTGAGTAACGCTCACACCCCCTCCTCACAGTCCCTACGCGTCTTTGTCATGCTGTGACATTCTGTCTTCTCATGTTACTCTGCTTTGACCTTACTTACATTCTTATTTATTTAAAGCAGCACTAATTATTTTTAAAAAGCCAGTGAAGCAACTGTTTGCAATATGTTTTTGCTAAAAGTCGTGTCCTCAAAGAGAATTATCAGTTTATACAGTTAGCTATTTATACGTTTAATTATATGTTTGCTACTCATTAGCAGGAGCGCACCAGTTGGAACTTTAATCCGGTCATTTGGCCTTTCATCGCTTCATTTCAATGACTTTTATGTCCTTCATAACTCGATAAGCTATCATAAATATGTAAATAAAAAAGGCCAAAGGTTCAATGAAATTCATGGAACATCAGCCATTCCCCTCAGTGAGTGGTAACCTCTGTCTCAAAAAGAGATGCATGCTGGGAAGGCAGTCCCATGCCAGAGGAGAACGCTAGTATCCAAGACAACTGATTATGCATATCTGATTGGCAAATCACCCACCAGTTAGTATTTGGCCAGAAAGAAAATAGAAAGGGGCGGAGGGGGGAGGAGCCATGAGGCAGGTTCACGTTCATTGGTCTTGGAAAATTAAAAGACACTATAATATAACCCCACATCAGATGTCAGAGAAAAGCTAGTGTTTATACAGAAACCAAAACAGACTCTCACACAACAGTCCACACAAAAACATACACACACCCACATTCATAGAGGCTGCATACAGAGTATTATTGTTCTTGAGCCCAGCTTTTTGGACTTCAGTCTCTCTGGGGAAAGCGACTACTCGAGTAACTCTGCTGCGCGGTTCTGTTAGAACCTCTCTATTTTCAGCTAACTATTCATCTCTTTCTCATTACTGACCTCATTTTCTGTCATGCTGGGTCAAATGCGGATGAGCCTACTTAGATTTGGCAGGGCTAAATTGATGTCTCTCACTTGACCAGCAGGGGAGCTGTGTTTCACTCAATTATTAAAACTAGCTATTTTCCCTTCACATCATCTTTTTTTAAATATTAGTCATTATGCCAGGGATTAAAAAAAAAAAGATGACTCAAAAAAATGACTGTGGTAGGAAAACATAAAATCCTGACCTCATTCATTCACAATATTCTATCAAGAAGACACAAAAGGGAGCAAGATCATAGATGCAGAGCTACACACACGCGCGGATTCCTTTAGTGCAGCCATGTTAAAATGATGGAACACGCCATACTATATCAAGACTCTGTATGCGCTGACCCCAAATCAGTAGCCTGCAGCCACTATTTCTGTTGCATGCAACACGCAAGCAGCTCTCACGTACACTGACACTCCACACAGCTAACACATACTCAGGCACCAGATTCACACTATTCAAATGGTAACAATTTTATGGTAATCTTCTCCACAGAGAGACGTTGAAACAAGTGTGCAAATATATTAATTTGTAAATGCATAAGTGCACATACACACGTGGAGACACATA
The DNA here is from genome assembly GCF_041146795.1 of Maylandia zebra. Classification (NCBI taxonomy): domain Eukaryota; kingdom Metazoa; phylum Chordata; class Actinopteri; order Cichliformes; family Cichlidae; genus Maylandia; species Maylandia zebra. The sequence goes on from NC_135184.1 coordinate 17,265,703, forward strand.
TACAGCATCTTGGCTGTGGTCTTTAATCTGCGACCATGATAAGCATGCAGCAGATGGTGCCCACAGAGAGAAAGAGCGAGGGAGGCCAGGCACATTAAAAGCTTCCCTGCAGACACTTCTACCCTTCTGGGCTCTGGGCTGATTTGGCCTAGCCTGGTACAGCCCTGGCTAGCCTCTTTGGTCCCTATGTGCCAATGGCCCCAGTCCTAGACTGCTCAGGTCGATGGCTTGCAAATTGCAGGCAAAAGCTAAAGCTTTCCAAAACCAGCCAGCCGTGACTTGCTGTTCCCACTGAAGCCTCACTGTGTCGGTGTCTTGTCTCCTCCATATTGTACAAAAGCCTATCTCGACTCCAGCTGTTGTTAAGTTACACTAAGCTTTTGTAAACCATATCTTTCTTTAGTTCTCATCTTGCCCGAGCCGGCCCATCCAGACCACCTCCTCAACCTATTGTGAATCTTCAGGTCTGTTCTTTCATTCACAGGTGTGTTTACAGTAGTCTTATAATGGCACTGTACCTCTGCAGCTGCTGCAGCCGCTGATCTGCAGGCAGGAAGTTGTGTTTTAGGTTGAGGTGGGTCAGGTCGTGGCTATAAAAGAGATTGGGAGGAAGATGCTCCAGACTGCAGCAGGACAAATCAACTGAGTGGATTCTCTGGGACACCATCTAAAAAAGAGGTGATGTGGAAAGCAAAGAAGAGAGGAGAGCAGAGGTAACAGGGAGAGAAAAAGAATGTGGAGTTAAAAAGGATTACCCCGACCACATAAGACTGTACTGGTTCATGATGTCTTTGTAGCCTGCTGATAGGGGCTCAAATGTCATTCAGAGGCAATCTTCTTAGGATTAGAGAGTCAGAAGAAGTCAAGGGACAGTCCAACAGCTTGGTAACCTGACATCACGAGTTATAACATTGGGTAATCTAGTTAACTGCAGGTGTAGAGAGTAGTTAGTCTGTGTCCATTTGATAAGTCGGTTTCAAAGAAACGTGGATATATAAACCGAAACGACATCTGTCATGTTGGAGGAGAAAGTCTACTGTCTGTGAACGGCAGCCTTTCAGAGTTGACTTAGCTAGAGGCTCAGCAGTCGTCACTGCAGCACGTGCCGCTTCTATCCAGGCTTCTATTCTGAGTGGCCCTCAGGGCGCTGGTGACATGCATGTCCCTGTTAATATTTAGAAAAGAGGTTTTCTGGCTATGGCCTACTTGAGTTCAAATGAGAGAGAGGAGAGAGCCATCAGTGGTGTTTATGTGTGTGAGAGCACCCAGACAGGTTATAGAGTACAGACTGCACAGCAGTGAAATATGTGCAGTTTTAACTTCACCGGGTTCATACGACAGCGGCATTGTGGTGGGTGTAATGCAGTTGAGCGTGTTGTAACGTACAGTGCAGCTGACCCAAAAGTAGTGCCCAGGGAGTATATGCTCCTCCTTTTCTTTCTCGAACTCTTTTGCCCACACAATACCTTGGCAGCGTGTCTTTGCCAGCGCAGGTGCTCCGTGAAGCTGTCAAAGCTGACATAGTAGGTTTGACTCTGAGGCCCTGCTGAGCTGAAGGCCAAACAATGATTGTGCTTCTTCACCTCCTCCACCTGGAGACAGACACACACAATAATGTCACTGGAGTGTAAAATACTGACATCCCTTATCCACTTCTGAATATAAATTAAAGAGCTCATCTTTAGGCATCAGAAAAGAAAAGTGAAAGGAAAACATGAAACACGGAGGCCTACATAGGTTAGTTCTCTCATATATATATATATATATATATATATATATATATATATATATATATATATATATATATATATATATATATATATATATATATATATATATATATATATATATATATATATATATATATATATACATACACATACATATATACACATACACATATATACATACACATATATACATACATATATATATATATACACATACACATATATACATACATATATATATATATATATATATATATACACATACATATATACACATACACATATATACATACACATATATACATACATATATATATATATACACATACACATATATACATACATATATATATATATATATATATACATACACATACATATATACACATACACATATATACATACATATATATATATATACACATACACATATATACATACATATATATATATATATATATATATATATATATATATACACATACACATATATACATACATACATATATATATATATATATATATATATATATATATATATATATATAAAAAGGACTTCAGTTGAAACAAATAACACACTAAATGTCTGCAGGCTAGTCAGATTCAGTCACCTGTAAAAAAGAGAAAAAGCACGCACGTTCGTATAATGAAATAACACACACACGTGACTGACATTAGAAACAAAACGTGTGCATGTGAAATTGTTTTTCAGTCATCCACAGTCACATACTCCAGCAGGCTCGGTGAATGGCTGACTACTTATGTTGTTTGAACAGATTACTAGCAGGCGTACACGCAAACTCACTATAGACAAACACGGAGAAACAGAAAAGAGGGTTGACTCGAGGTCAATGTGTTGTGTGTGAAATGTTTAAAAACTGGGCGTGATGACACACTGAGTGTTCTTTGTATCAGGCAGACAAGCAGATAAGGCTTTTCAGAGGAGCCCTTAGAGCTTGTTTAGCAGATACACACATGCGCACATAAAGCAATAAATGGATAAAGGTCACTTTTGGGAAGGCAATTTATAACGCTACAGTGACATAAAGCTGTTTTAACGCTATACTGATCCATTACACTAAATATTAAAGTGTGTCTCGACTCCAAATTAGAAAAGAAGAAAAAAAACACACATCAGTGCTTTAGCCCTGGCTTGCACAATTCCTGTCTGACCTTGAGAGCTAAAATGAACAAAGCAGGAAGCAGTATTTGATGTCAAACTAAAGGTGACATTTCATCAAGGACAAACTTGCCTGCACAGGGAGGCATTTGAAGAGGGTAATAACATTGACTTTATCAGGTCATTCTCTGATGATATCATGTTATAGGTTTATGATCCGAGGCATAAACTATATAACATCACCATAAAAAGACCAGGGTAAAAGAGGGAGAAAAGAAAATGATTATGTGACAACAGTAACGCCCTGCCATGGTGTGACTTTTACATACTTTTCCTCCAATGAGGGGCAGGATGTGCATCTTCCCTGTCTGGCTCTCCTTCACAGAGGAGACGATGAGGCAAGTGCCGCACAGGATGACCTGGCGTCTGGTCCAGCGGTTGACTGGTAGTTGAAGCTTCCCTTTCCGAACGTTGTAGGTTCCAGACAGCTGGACCCTCTCTGAGCTCTCGATGCTCTGGGGCTTCCCTGAAACAGAGAAAGAAATGTTTTGTCCAGTTAGCACTGCAGACTTGACGTGAATACAGATTAGACAGAATCAGTTACTGCTGCAGTTAGAATCCACGTGAAACCACTGAAGAAACTTTTCGAAAATCAGAGAAAGTTAGGGTAGTGAAGACAGCTATACAACACCACTCAAAAGCATATACTTTCATGGGTCACTTTGTTTGGTACACCATGCATTTAAGCATGCAGACATGGTCAAGATGTGCAAGCTCACACTAAGAATTGATAAGAAATCAGATTTAATTAATAATGGATTGGATTTATATAGCGCTTTTCAAGGCACCCAAAGCGCTTTACAATGCCACTATTCATTTACTCTCGCATTGACACACTGGTGGAGGCAAGCTACGGTTGTAGCCACAGCTGCCCTGGGGCAGACTGACAGAAGCGAGGCTGCCATATCGCGCCATCGGCCCCTCTAGCCAACACCAGAAGGCGGTAGGGTAAAGTGTCTTGCCCAAGGACACAACGACCAGGACAGAGAGCCCGGGGATCGAACCGGCGACCTTCCGGTTACAGATACGCTTCCCAACCCCCTGAGCCACGGTCACCCCCAGTTGACTATGTTGACTATGAACTTAGCGAGGTTGCAGGTGCCAGATGGGCTAGTCTGAGTATTTCAGGAACTTCTGATCTATTGGGATTTTCTCACACAGCCATCTGTAGGGTTTACAGAAAATGGTCCAAAGGAGAGAAAATATCCAGGAAGCAGCAGTTCTTTTGGCCTCGTTCATGCCAGAGGTCAGAAGATCTTGGCCTGAACTCTTTAAGCTGAAAGGAACGAGAAGTAGCTTAAAGAGAAGTAACTTAAATAACCAACCGAGGAATGCAGAAGCATCAATGAATGCACAATGTGTCAAACCTTGAAGCAGCAGAAGACTCTACTGGGTGCCACTAAGAACATTAAAATGAGGCTACAATTCGCATAGGCTGACCTGAAATTCGATAACATCCATCCATTCGCTTCCGCTTATCCTTTTCAGGGTCGCGGGGGGCGCTGGAGCCTATCCCAGCTGTCATAGGGCGAAAGGCGGGGTACACCCTGGACAGGTCGCCAGTCTGTCGCAGGGCTAACACATAGGGACAGACAACCATTCACACTCACATTCACTCGCACATTCACACCTAGTGGCAATTTGGATTATCCAATTAACCTATCCCCACAAAATCGATAACAGAAGACTGGAAAACATCGCCTGGTCTGATAAGCCTTGATTTTTGTTGCAACATTCAGATCGTAGGGTCAGAGTTGTCTGGTACGAGCAAGGCATAGTGAAAGTTTCCCATGAATATAAAGCACAAGTCAAACCCAGCAAACAGGCTTTAACCGTTCTACTGATTATTTGAGTCTATATTTTGTTATAACAGTGCTCTGTGCTAAAAGCTCACAATGACACTGGGCTCTGCACTCTGGACAAGTCACTGTCTGTTGCAGGGCTAATACGGTGAGACATTCATGTTCGCAAGTTTACACCTACGGTCACCTGACCACTGCGCCACCAAGCTGTCAAGATGTCACTCAAAAACCAAGCAAAAAAAACAAACAAACAAAAAACAGGAACCCGATGAACATTCAGGCAGCTCAAAATTGACAATATTTATCCGGCTCGCCAAAGAGAGCTAACATCACGATGCAGGCTTAGCATGAAGTCTAAACATATTACACACAACTTTCGCCATTGGATGCTTTGCTTTAGACTGAGAAGTGAATAGTCCAGATTTGCATTCAAAACAGTGCAGCCCACTCTCAAATTCAACCCCAGGTAAACCTCTTTTAAAATGATGCTTTTACAATATCTGGGTCTCATTTATTCAGTTTCACCCGTCTGTCTGCCTTTCCCCCTTGCATGCATCTCTCACTTCACTGCTAGCCTGCCAAACCTGACAGTCAGGCTGCTTATCAGGCGTTCTGTCAGCCAGGCTGTGTTATCGTTCTGTCTAAACATCTACCTGCTTTCTGTCTACCTCCACCTCCGCAAAAATCTCCCTGGGCTGGCGTGTGCTGTCCTCCTCCCCTCTATCATCTCGCCTTTCTATCTGTCCAACTTGCCTGTCTTTGGATTTCCCCCTTGCTATCTGCAGCTTCAATGTTTTGCTTTCGCAGCATGTTTAACCTCATTGCTTTCTAATTTGGCTAAGAGATTTGTGGCATGGCGCAAGAAGTTTTCCTTTCCAAGCGACAGATGGTCATAGAAAAATGTCTTTTGTCCTGTGGCTCGCTCTAAACTATCCACATCTTTCTTGTGGCGTCTCCTTCACACATTATTCACTTCCTTCTAAACGCTAAGCAAAGCAGGGGCTGGGGAGGTGCAGTGGAGAGTTAATGGAAGAAAGAGTCAGTATGGTAAGCAAGTGAGAACTTGCACACACTCTCATGGCTTTAAATAATTCAGGTCTTTCACATGCAGATTGTATCTTGTGTGGCACTGCATGAGCTGGCGTAGTTAAGACGACGGTCACGAGAATACATACACATTTTAATCTGATGATTATCAGATTATCTTGCGAGAGATGCAGAGTTTCAAACCGACCCAGGATATTTATTTATTTATTTATTTATTTATTTATTGAAATTAGCAAAGCGCCTGAGCCCTAACATCTCCTCAGTGGTGCAAGCTAATCTTGTGCTCACAGCAGAATCAATAGTCTCGTTTGCAAAAGGATATTTGCTCTGACAGAATGCTGAGTATGTAACACAAAACACTGTTGTTAAATGTCAATTACGAGTCGTGCATAACTATAGTGGAGAGCTGTATCGGTATTCTTAAAACTACAGGGCGGCTGACAGAGGGCAAGGCTCTAAAGAAGTTTAAGATAAGAAATGAAGGAGCAGCTCGATTTTAAAGAGAAGAAAAACTTCTGTGAGCAAAATATGAAGTGAAACATGGTAAACACACGCCACGTTTGCAGCTTAACACACACTTCAGAAATGACAGAAATATGTATTAAGCAGAAAAAAAATCTATTTATGTGCATATTATGAGTCATATTGGGTCTGTGGTTCTAGGCAAAAAAGATGACTCTTACTGTTTTATGTGAAGATCTGCCGGTAACAACAGCTTAAACAAGGTTTATACTGTGCACAAAGCTCATTATGATCAAAAGGATTTGTTTGTTTATTGTCCAGTGTATATGACAATATGTTTAACATTTCTTTCAGAATTTCTCTCAGTGCTCTGGCAGCCAGTTTTGACTTCACAGTAGGCATTAAAAGCTGAAAGCCTATTGGTGCGAATAAATGTGCTTTAATTAGCTTAAAAGATGTGAAAGGATATATGTAACATTCTTTTTCTGTTTTCTTACTTTAGGTTAATGCATTAATCCAATTAGGTAATTACCAATATTTTCCAAATATGTGAATAAGCGATTAGCTATCTCTGTACGTTTTAAATTATTCAAATCCTCACAGGCATTTTTTTAACCAAATATGTAATATCATGAATCTGGCATCTGTACTACGTCGCACTCAGCCTGAGATGGTGAATTCGAGATTCAAGGAGATTTTGTGTTAAGTGTAGTGCTTAAATTTATTAGACCAACTGTCATAAAAACAAGAAACACACAAATGTACTTTCTATTTAAAAATAATAATAATAATGTGCTTTACTTTTTAAAAAAAAAAGTAAGATCCATTACAGAAACAAAAAATGTCAGTGAGCAATACTGTTAATTTAGGGCAGCTGTAGCAAAAACCTTACATTGGTGGTGGTTAATAGATTTATTAAGAACTGTAGGTGCTGTTAAAATAATATATATCTGTTAAAAACAAAAACTCAACAAACTGTCTTTGTGACATTTCATGCTTGAGAATAAGGCATAAGTGAACATCACTGGATGTTCTGTTTTTGTCATTCATGCTGCCTTCAAAAAGAAAAAAAAAAACACAAACTGTTCCCTCTGTGCAACCCCCCCCCCACAACCCCCACTGTTGATCTCCACACTCATTTAATTGTACTTCTGAAACAAGTGGAGTGTGAAAGGAGCAAATGAAACTGAAGGTTTTATCTCTCTTTAAAGAGACATTATTACCATCCACTTTGCAGGAAACACCATTAATGATTTGTATTATTGTGACTACGTGTATAAAGTATTTTAGGTACAGACAAGAAAATACCAGACACTAGGAAAGCGGTCCCTTTCCCTTTTTATTCTTTTCACAGATTTGGAACATCATTCCTGTTGCATATAATTGCATATAATGATATTGCATGCGCAGCTTCAAATAAGTCAACAAGTCGTCTTGGCAAGACAAGACACGACAAGCCAAACACTTGTTTATACCTTGATCGCATTTCTAAATCCTAATGCCTCATTCACATATCTGAGAGGAAATAAAAGTCTATTACATTTTGCAAAGTTGGTTTCCAATTTAACTTTAGTCCAGTCGAGTGGCGCACACAAATACATTCACAAGGCAACAGACAAATATAACAGGTGTCTACTTTCAATTTCAACTTGTAATAAATGGTTCGGATAAGCGAGGTAAACAGTAGATACGCGTTTCCATTAAGAGGAAACGTGGGGAAGGGGAAGATTGGATAAGGAACTGAACTGATAACGTAAAGATATATTTAACAACTTAAAAGACTGAAATTTTAAGTTAAACTAAGACTGTTACTGTACATAGTTACTATCAGGTTGGTATCTGTGTTTACTTAACTCGACTACTGTACCTGCTTGAAACATATAAAAATGATCCAAATGCCATCCATGAACAGACAGAAAACCCAACTGAGGTACTGAAACAGGCTGGATACAACTTTCTCTTCCAACCTGCTGGCTGGCAGAGGTTACTAGCAGGAACATGTTTTCATGACAGAGCTTATGAGGAGAATGTGTTGCATTAAACAAATTATTCACAAGCTTTTAGCCTCAATATGTCACATGAGCATAGTCTTACTATTTTTAGGTCTTTTGTTGGAGCATGCTCTCTCCCACACAAGCATATGTGCACACATGCACTCATACACCCCACTCCTCCTCCTACTCTTATCCTCGCTGACATAAACACACACACACACACACACACACACACACACACACACACACACACACACACACACACACACACACAGTGTGACAGTGACAGTGATTAACCATCTTCATGCGTGCATCCATCCAATTCTGACCCAAAATCAGAAAGTGTTTTTTTTCCCTCATAAGGAGAAGAATACAGTCAGCTTGAGTGGGCTGGTTTTGTGCTAAGTTTGATAGCTACTCCTGTACTGACAATGCCGTTTACAACCATCTCACATGGACGTGGGATGACTGGATGGAAGTACATTTCAGTCTAGCCATGGGAATGCACAACGTAGGAAACAGAGAAATGGGTGCGACTCTGACGTGAGCATCCTGTTTACAGAGGTAGATCAGAGAAAACCAGGGTCTTTTCCTGGTTTTTGTAGGGGAAGGAAGTTATAGGAGGCATCTGTCATTATTCCAAATGCATGAACCACATCCCACTTGCAGTGAAAACATGATAAACAACGATGGGTGTTACTCAAGGTGGTTAGCTATCCCGTATTATATGGCCAATGCATAAGACTGTGAATTTGAAAAATAATAGTCAGGCTCTTTAAGGTGGGTGTGCTCATGTTCAGAAGTCAGTCTATTCCTAGCCCTACTGTATGTAGGAGCTGGAGTAGTACAGTTTGTGTGTGTGTGTTGGTATCTAAAGATGGTTTCCTTCCTTTTCCCCAGGCTCAGGAAATAACAGTTTCCCTTCCACATTAGGCTCAAATATTCAAGTGTGTGCACCACTACTGCTTTAACACAAACATAAATATGCACAGACTCACAGGATGAAAGAACAAACGGCACTATTAGAAACCTGACTTTCTCTCAATGTTGAAAATCTTACTTCTGCAAAAGCTTACAAGTACACTCTGAAATCTGCAACTCAATTAGATTTTTCACTAGAAGCTATTCAATTCATCGGTTTCTGAGACGGCCATATATTTATTTATGTGGTATACGATGCAATGGAAAGAAATAGCACAGCTTATCCAATTTTGCATAATGTGCTAAGCATTTGCATACTTCCCCATAGTTTTATTGCTTCTCTATGTAAGAATAACTTTCTTCCTGTAAGCCCTTGTGGGCTCGGCACCTCTGAGTATAGTTAAAAAAAATTAATCATTAGTAAAAATACTTGTTCTGCTTTTACTGTACACACAAATGAGTCCCTAGAATCCAATTGCAATACTTGGAAAAAAAATAAAACACATATAAAAACACCGCTGGTTAATTTCTTCTTAAAGAACACTTCTCTCTATTTTTGACTGCACAATCTTCCAGTAAATTCCAGCTCCAAGAAGCCTTTGAAAATCCTGTACATCCTAAAAATACTGAAACAGTCAGAGCGAGAGTTAGCCTGCAAAGGCAAATTTTGGTCAAATAATGGTCCCACTAGTCTTGCGTCCCAATGATTTGAAATGCAATCACTGATAAGAGAGAGAAAATATCCAGATGACAAAATTATACACGCCAAAGACCATTTTAGTCTACTGCTATGGTAGCACTTCCACTTCTTCAGTTCATTTCAGGACTTCAGCCCTGTGAAACACACATTAATGTTTAATTTAAGATTAAGCACGAAGATGTAACAGCTACTACTGACACTGAGGACCTTGCCCTCTCTGAATACAGACATCTATATTGTATGATATCTACCAGCAAAGTATATAGTTTTTTGGGCAATAACGTCCAGTGACATGAAATAAAGAGCCCTGAGCTGACTCTGGCGCACTAGAAAATCTGACTACTGATGCCCTGATGTCCCCGTCATCCGTCATTGTTAGCAATCAGTCAACTAGGCCAGCCTCTCTACATCCATCTCCTATTTAACAGATCAACACTTCTTTCTTGTGGATCTTCTCGGTAATAATAAGAATACAACCTGACATCAGCACACTATCTGTAAAGGACTGGGCATGCCATACCGTAGGGCATCAATGACCCACATAAGTCACAACCGAGCATGAGCTTGTAAAGACACACTTGTTTATTAGAAGCAATGACCAATCCAATTTAATGACTGGCAAGACTCTGGTGATATATAAATGCTTCCAAGTCAGTATATATATATATTGCTTCTTTAAATGCAACCAAAATGAATCATATAAATATTTAACTGCATAGAAAACCGACTAAAAGAGACTTTGATGAGATGTCTTATACATTTACAAAAAGGAAACTGGAGTTGAGAGGAGTTGTTGGAGATGTAAAACAGTAACGTCAGCTGTTACTCTCCAACACAAAATAGATGCTTCTGCTTCAAACATATACAAACACAATAAGTCAAAATATACCTACTCAAAGGTGACTTGTCTCAGGCAAGAGAGTGATATTTGTCCTACATTTTACTTGCTGTGTCCCTCAGTCTGAGTCTTGCTATTCCTTTCTTTATTTCTTCAGCAGTACTCCTTCTCTGTGGAAGACTTGAGGTGATTACTCAGATGAAAAGTGACAGGCAGTGGTTGATGAGCCATGCTCGAAGGTGGCAAAAGCCATCACGGGTGACAGACTGCTTGCTGTATTCATGTTAATACTCCACATTTTCCCTTACATTACATTTTTACCTCTCTGTACCTTTCAGAGATATACACAGGCTGAACTGTGAATGTGCGGTAGTGATAAAAAACAACATAGTGCACAATGGAAATTTTTAGGAAGGTCTCAAGCCCGTTTAAACCGCACAGTTTCATCGTTTTTGTAATGAGTAACCCTTAATTTGTAACTTCGTAATCCTACAAACCGCTCTTTAAAACTTTCCAGATGTTACTGCACAAACCGGTCCAAACAGACAGAAGGGATTGCTTTGGCCTCAGGGACTAAAGAGGTGTTGATGTGTGAAATGTGTCAAGCTGTCCTTTGTGTAAAAAGTGATAAGGAGATGAGGTGGATGTTTGCATGGGAAATAAGTGTTCCTGCATTATCACTGCGTGACACTAAATTTGCACAAGTGCTTAGAGTTGGGCAAATACAGCATCTGTGTATTCTTACTTACTTTGTGCTGAGCATGAATGTTCTAAATTTCCCTGTTGTCTTAGGGCTCAAGTCTGAATAATTTAAACTTTTAAAGGGAGGCAAAGTTTAATAAAATGTTCAAGGGTCAAAATATGAAACTGTTAAGAATTTAGTTTTTGTTAGATGAGGAAAAAAAGATCCTCCCTCAGCATCATGTACATTATGCAAATGTTATCAGCGTAACATTCTAAACTAATAGGATAAACCTTAAAAATATTACACATTCTCAATATTAACATGTTAGCGTCGTGAGCCTGTTGAGATATGAGGCCAATATCTTGTAAATTATGTATGATAACATGTTGGCATACATCAAGTGTTATCGTGCAATGTTATCATGCTAAGTTAATATGCTTAGCATGATAACATGGTAAGCTAATGTAAAGATGAGATGAACGTAAAAAACACAAAAATATAGACATTAACATATGTGAGCCTATTAGTATATGGGAACACTATTGTCTACTTTATGTTAGTGTGACAACATACTGTACTACGATTAACCTGAAAAACATTAAGCCAATATTAACTTGTTAGCATTGTGAACTTGTTAGCATATAGGGGCAGTCTCTTATGCTAAGCTAAGCTAACTGGAAAAAGTTTGAGTTAAAAAGTCAAGAAAAAATGCATTTTTAAAACAATATTGTTCTAGTCTAGTTTAAAGCTCGTTTATGAATGCATCAAAAATATTAAAAGCCTAAAATTAATGGGCAATAATGTAAAAGATCGAACTACTGTGGCTAGCATAAAGCTATATTTTTTCTAACATTCTGAATTATTCAGATACCTAGTAATACCTTATAAATCAGAGAAAGAGAGCCTGCTATAAGTATAAAAATGTCATTTTGATGAGTAATCTTTTATAAGGATATTGGATATGATAGGTAGTCTACTGTCTGTGTTCACTTTTTTCTAGTGCTTTAATTACTGGCTCCAGTTTGAGTTACATTCAGCTTCGAGCTCCTGTCTGCTGTCAGTGGACATCCTTCAGTCTTAACAGCACAGCCGAGGTGATGCCCCCTCCCCCCAACAGTAGCACAGCAGAGCCAGAGAGATGAGAACGAATAGTTATGTCTATAACTTCTGTTCCCTGAAGGAGAGGAACGAGGTACAACACATAAGTATGGGATATCACGCCCTCGTGTGTCCTGGCTGAAGAAACCTTTATTCACGCCTTTACGGCAGATGACGTGTGATGACACGCGCAAGGCCCCGCCCGCACATATAGCCGCTGCCATCACCGTCATCCCTCAGTTCGATAGCCGCTCTTCACCGAGCCAACTGCTCAGTGGGGCCACCCTGTGTTGTACCTCGTTCCTCTCCTTCAGGGAACAGAAGTTATAGACATAACTATTCGTTCCCTTTCAGTCGATTCACTCGGTACAACACATAAGTATGGGACCTATATACACGCCCCGCAGAGCAGCCACCGAACCGGAACGGGACCACCACATCCTCAGTGAGTGGTAGACCCAGCAGAAAGGACAGCATGAGCCACCGAAGGGGCTGTAACGTCCAACCGATAAAACCGCACAAAAGTGTGCGGCGACGCCCAATTAGCCGCTGCACAAATATCAGCCACAGGCACCCCTCTAAAAAGAGCCCATGAGGTCGCCATCCCCCTGGTGGAATGAGCTCCCACCCCGTGGGGCAACGCAAAACCTCCGGTGCTGTATGCCAGCGAGATAGCTTCTACAATCCAGTGGGACAGCCTCTGTCTGGACAGAGCTCTACCTCTATTCGGATTAGCGAAGCAGACAAACAACTGGTCACACAAACGCACATCCCGAGTGCGCTCAATGTAGGTGCGTAGCGCACGCACCGGACAAAGAGAATGCACCCTCCTCTGCTCCTCAGATTCAAAAGGAGGGGAGCAAAAGCTCAGCAACTCAAACTCCATCGAACTATAAGATGCAGGCATGACCTTGGGAAGATAGGCGGCATTCGGACGCAATACGACCTTGCGGCCATCAGGAGAAAACTGTGTGCAGGCAGGATGCACAGACAGCGCATGAAGGTCCCCCACTCGCTTCGCCGAGGCCAAAGCGAGAAGTAATGCGGTCTTATACGAAAGAAGTTTCATATCTACCGACTCAACGGGTTCAAACGGAGGGCCACAAAGGGCCTCCAGCACCAAAGACAAGTCCCAAGCAGGGACACTGGACTTAAGCACGGGCCTCAGCCGGCGAACCCCTTTCAGAAAACGCACGGCGAGGGGATGCGCACCTGGTGTCACCCCGTCAAAACCGATATGACAAGCAGATATAGCCGCTAAATAAACCTTGATCGTCGAAAACGAAAGGCCTTTATCCAACAGCTCCTGCAGGAATGTCAAAACATCCACAATAGAGCACTGAAATGGGAGAGTGTGGCGGTCCTGGCACCATCGCTCGAAGGCTCGCCATTTGTAAGCGTACAAGCCTCTAGTAGACGAGGCCCTGGCGCTCTGAATCGTCGCTACCACACTAGGTGGCAGACCCTTAGCAACCAAGTTTAACCTCTCAGCAGGTAAGCATGAAGGTGCCACAGATCCGGGCGCGGATGAAACACTTCCCCCCCCGCCTGAGAGAGGAGATCCCTGCGGAGAGGAAGCTGCCAAGGACTTGCTGCAAGCAGGCTGATTATTTCTGCATACCACGACTTCGCGGGCCACCAAGGGGCCACCAGGATCAGAGAGAGGGAATGCCGACGCACCCTCTCCAGAATTGGAGATATCATTTCCACTGGGGGAAATGCATACAGGAGCACGTCTGGCCATTGGTGCGCTAGCGCGTCCAAGCCCAAGGGTGCATCGTGGTCGATTATGGAGAAGTACAGGGGGCAGTGAGCATTCACCCTGGAAGCAAAAAGATCTATTTGCGCCTCGCCAAATAGATCCCAAATCTGAGCCACTATTGAAGGGTGTAACCTCCATTCTCTCACCAGAGGACCCCCCCTGGAGAGAAGGTCCGGCCCCAGGTTCAGGTGGCCCGGGACATGGGTGGCTCTTAGAGTCAGAAAATGAACACTGCACCATAACAGCAGAGAGCGAGACAGCTGCAACAGGGGAAGAGAGCGTGTTCCTCCCTGCCTGTTTATATAAGACACCACTGTTGAATTGTCCGTCCTGACTAAGACATGCTGGCCCTGCAGGACTGGACGGAAACGCTTTAGAGCTAAGAACACTGCTAACAGCTCTAAGTGGTCGATGTGCAGCTGGCGCTGAGCCGCGGACCAGATCCCTCTCACTGACGCACCCTCGCACAGCGCTCCCCACCCACTTAGGGAAGCATCTGTGGACACCACCTTGCGAAACAACACCCTCCCAATCCGAGAGCCCTGGTGCAGTAGCCCGGGCTCCCTCCAAGGACGGAGAGCTAGCATGCAAGACGCAGTTACCGGCAGCCTCCTCCGGAGGTGACGCGAAGCACACAAACGGTGAGAGAGAGTCCAGCGTTGAAACGCTCTCATTTTCAACAGCCCAAGCGGCACTACGGCGATCATAGATGCCATCATGCCCAACAAGCGCAATATCGTCTGGAAACGCAGTCTGCGTCCCAGCTGAAATTGAGCGAGGCAGCGATGAAACGCGGCCACTCTGTGCTCTGACAACCGTGCGCGGCTGGAAAGAGAGCATATTTCCAGACCGAGAAAAGCGATCTGTTGACCTGGGATTAGCGAGCTCTTCTGAAAGTTCACAGAGAACCCCAGTGTCTGAATGTGTGACAGAACCCGCGACAGCTGCGTCTCCGCCTGTTCTCTGGAGCAAGCCACGAGAGCCCAGTCGTCCAGGTAGGCCAAGATGCGGATGCCCCTCTTCCTGAGGGGCGCTAGCGCTGCCTCGGCACATTTCGTAAAGGTGCGGGGAGCGAGCGACAGCCCGAACGGCAGCACTAGGTATTCGTAGGCTACGCCCTCGAATGCAAACCTCAGAAACTGCCTGTGTTTCGGGTGTATAGCGACATGAAAATAAGCATCTGTTAGATCGATTGTCGCAAACCAATCTCCCGGGCCGACTGCACTCAGGAGCTGTCTGAGTGTTAGCATCTTGAACCTGTACGTTCGCAGGTACGTGTTCAAGACTCGCAGGTCGAGGATGGGACGAAGCCCTCCCCCTTTCTTCGGAATGACAAAATAACGGCTGTACCAACCTTTGTCCGTCTCCGAAGCGGGGACCACCCGTATTGCTCTCTTCTGTAATAGCGCCTGTATTTCCTCTCTGAGTACCAAGGCTGCCTCGGGGTTGACAATCGTGTTCACGACTCTTTGGAAACGAGGCGGCTTGACCCGGAACTGCAACCGGTAACCCATGGCAACGGTTTGCAGCACCCACAGAGAGGGGGCGCAAGCGCGCCACTGAGGGAAGTGAGCAGCCAGCCGGCTGGCCTGCAGCACTGACGGCGGGGCGCCGTCGCCCCCCAGTGTGTCTGCAGGGGACTGCATCCCCTGCCTGACCTGGCTCATTTCGCCTGCAGGTTGAGCATTTGAGATTGTTTGAGAGTAAACCACACTCTTTATTGATTGCAACATGGGAACATGTACATTTATACATTTTGTTGGGTGCACCTTTTCCGGGGCATAACAATGAAAAACAGCGGGAACACTCGATGTGGTCGCTTGAACATTCAACACATCTGAACCGTGTGCAGGGGTTATGTGCTTGGGAGACCGCGATAGGGAAGTGCAGCGCCTTCTGGGGCTGACAACCTGAACAGAACTTAAGCGGCACCTCTTGTGCGGCAACAGAGGGGTAAGAGCAGCGTCTCCCTGCTGCCGGATCCCTTCCCCACTCGCAATCACAGCTAGGAGGGCTGAGGCTTCTTCCTCCTGGGCGTTGGGTCCCGTCGGGGGCCCGGGGGAGGGCCTTTGCCCCAGGCCGACTGGCGTGGAGCTCGGGCCGGAGTACGTGCTCTCGCCGGCGGCCCTCCCACTCCAGCAGTGGGCGCCGGTCTCTTGCCAGCTGTCAGAGGAGCGGCGGGCCTGTGAGAGCTAGCAGTGGGCTTCGGCTGGGGCTGGCGTCTGGGGATGATGTCGCGCAGAGCTTCCGTCTGCTTCTTCCTCAGATCGAATCTAGCCTGAATGGCTTCAAGTGAATGTCCGAATAACCCAGCCGCAGACACTGGTGCGTCCAGATACACAGCTCTGTCTCTATCAGGGACGTCGGAGAGGGTCAGCCACAGGTGCCTCTGCGCCACCACTGTCGAAGCCATCCCTCTGCCCAGGGAGAGCGCTGCACAGCGAGACGCACGGAGGATGTAATCCGTGGTGACTCTAACCTCGTTAAGAAGAGGTGACAGCGGGCTGTCCTCCGGAACCAGCGATCCAAGCTCCGCCAGGCACATTGCTTGGTACGTCTGGAGCATGGTGACGGAGCTCATGGCTCGAGCGGTGCCGGCCTGAGCCCGATAAATCTTCTCCAGCTGCGAGGCCGAGAATCTGCAGTGCTTGGACGGCAGAGTTGCGGGGCCACCGACACCATGGTTATGGGACGGGGCCAGATAAGCAGCCAGAGACGGCTCCATAGGGGGTGGGTTAGCTAAACCAGCTCCCTCGGCGCCGTCCAATTCCATGTACTGTCCATAGCCGGGCACAGTGACGCGGGTAGACAGAGGTTTGTCCCATGACGCTGTTAGCTCGCAGAGAAAGTCTGGGAACATGGGGAGGCAGTTTTTGGCCGTTGCGGGCTCCGGTGGAAGGAAAAAACCCGCAAACCGCGACGGCTTCCGAGCTGGTGGAGGAGAGGGCCAGTCCACCTGCAGCTTCTCAGCGGCACGGCGAAACAGGGAGAAAAGAGAGGTGTCATCGTGGCCGACCGGCGCAGCAGCGGCGGCATATTGGGTCGACAATGAGCTCTCCTGCTCATCCTCCGACAAACCATGGATGTCCAGGCCGATGTCCAGCACGTCATCGTCTTCCTGGGGAGCGCTGGCGGGCTTCAACCCAGGCTGAAGCCCGTCAGCGCTCCTGCATGGTTCCGGTCCGTCATCGGCTAACCCGTCAACGTATTCCATGTGGTCAGCCCAGCTAATCGCGGGGACATCGACCTGAAAATTTTCGTCTTCGGACTCGGACGAAGCCGGGGCTCCAGACTCGGAAAGAAGAGGGTCATGCCGTGCGACAGCCGAGCGTCCTAGCACTCTTTCCACAAACGTCACCCGTCTTTCCAGGGTCGAGCGTCGGAGCTGGCGACAAAACGCACAAGCTTCGGGCTCCGTCAACGCTCTCCTAGCGTGGACGATCCCCAGGCAGACAGGGCAGGCATCGTGCTGGTCGCTGTCGTGCAAAGAGAAACCACATCCCTGAGGACAGGGGCGAACAGAAGATTTCTGCTTTGCTCGCTTCGGTTTGGAGTCCATTCCCAAAACGCAAAGCGAAACGCTGCACAAGAAAAACTTGAAAATAGCGCTCCGCGGGCAGCCTACGCACCAGCTGGGCGGTGGAGGCTAACACCAACAGGGGCAGTTAAGCTAGGTTCAAGTTGGCAGACAACGGAGCTAACTAGCAGTAGCTAGCTAGCCCAACTCAGCAGAGGTGTTCTCAGCGAGGTGAAGAGCGTAAGAACTGAGGGATGACGGTGATGGCAGCGGCTATATGTGCGGGCGGGGCCTTGCGCGTGTCATCACACGTCATCTGCCGTAAAGGCGTGAATAAAGGTTTCTTCAGCCAGGACACACGAGGGCGTGATATCCCATACTTATGTGTTGTACCGAGTGAATCGACTGAAAGGGAACTGGAGTCTAGGGTATTGTAGTGACCCAGGTGCCCATGTGACATCACTCTATCACAACAGAGAGGATGAGGTGGACAATTATTAGTGTGAAGGATGCCGTAAAATTCTGAAAGCTCATCTCTTTTAAACTTGTCACCAAGGAGGGCAACATGCACACACACGCAGACACTACACAAAATATCACTCTCTCAAACTCTCAGTCCAGTGAAACACATCCTGAATCCAAATGAGGTCACAGCCTGCGATATCTTCTCCATCAAACCATTATTACCCTTTGCCCCTGGGAAGAAGGGAACTAAACAGTCCTCTGCTATTAAAGGCATTGTACAACTCCAGTTATCAGGTCATTGCATTACCACCCACCACCTGCAGGGATAATGCCCGGATGCAGAGCAGCACTGGGTAAAGGAAGGGTTGTCTTATCTGAAGATGAATTTGTCTTTAACGCTGCCTTTTTTGTCACTTCGCTTTTGCCCATTTGCACACTCACTTGCACTTCTGCATTTTTAATTTCTAACGTTAGTTAATGCACGCTGGCGAAAGAAAAACAAAAACTCAGTCCACTTAATATCATTCCATATCAGATCATATTAACCTGAGATAAATCAGTACTGAAAGGCAGACGCAATTGCAAATGCAAACGATGTATGAATGTGTAACATGCGCCTGACCGTTGGCACGAGGAGTTATAAAGGCTCAACAAGTGTTTAGCGAATCATCCTGTGCAGCTATTTAAATATTAAATATATAAAGTTTGTGCCTTTAAATAAAAGTAACACAGTCCTTCAAGCCACCCATTACACTGGTAACATGCTTCATCACGTTATTTAAAAAACACTAAACACCACTTAGGTGCAGTGGATAGAATTGTATTATGGATGCTTCAAATTCAGGTGCTGGCATCAGGGTGAGAGAAAAAAAGATGTTCCCCAGTGATTTCCTGCCAGTGAAAGGGTTGGATACTGACGTACATTTGTGCTCCCCCTCTCTCTTCCCAGCTCCACTCCTGCTGCTGTTATGTAATGAGTGCGTGTTATGAAACCTTACATTGAAATACACAGGCCTCCCGGTCAGCTAGCTCACACATTCATACACAGACACACAAGAGCTGTGGGGATTTTTTTCATTTATTAGCTTTTCTTTTGTATTCAAGTGAATGCATACAGTTTTTTGCATGGGAGCGTGTACTACAAATTAACTGAAAGCATGGGTGTTATGAGTATATGAGTATAATTCCGAGGCTGTGGAAGTTTGTTGGACTCCCAAATTAATTATTAGTATGCTTGTGCATCATCTTTTTCTACAAATGCAGAAAAAGATGAGGGCCAAAAGGCATGTTAAAAGCATCAATAGTGGAAGCATGGCAGTCTAGTATAAGGCAACAGAGAGAACGATGCAAATAAATGGAGCTCTACGGAAAGAAAGAAAGAAAAGTTGACGCCAACAAGAACAAGATAAAAATGGGCTAAGATGAAGAAGTGAAACGATAATAGATGTAAAGACAAACAGATGCACAATATAAACAGACGGGATGAATTGGCTAGTGGCATGTTCTGTCACCTCAGGCAGAAAGATTCACAAGAGGAAAGTGCAATGAAAATGTTATGGGAGTAAATCTCAGTCAGCAGTAAACCTGAAAATACACAAAATACTGTCGTTTCCAGCTGACAGATTTAGAGTGATAATATAAAATCAGTGAGCTAGGTTTTGTAGTTCGGATGAGTTATGTCTGTAAATTACAGTGGATGATTACCGCTGACGATGAGTATTCATTTTATTGATCATATTTTGTTTAAAATACTCAAAAAAGTTTTTTTGAATAACAAAATAAGTAATAATAGCTCCCCAAAAAACTGTCACTGCGATAATTTAACTGTAATAAACATCTCACGAGAAGCATAACTAAAATGTCACAGTGACTGTCCATCATCTGTTCTGTAAATGATCAGTTCAAGTTATCATCATTGTTATTATTAGTATTATTATCATCATTGTTATTATTATGTTAGTAACACAAATGACCTAAAAAAAAAACCCCACATGTTCAGCCAGTATTGGCGGATTGCTTCAAACAGAAGTAAAACCTTTTTTGTGTGTGTTTTTGTATGTTTTGTTTAAGAAATGAGGCGAGAAGAATCAAGATTCAGTCACTTGCAATAGCTGTCTAATATCTTGCCAGCTAAAAGTCAGATGTAATTCCTGTCAAACCCTTCTTCTAGCCTTTATATTATATACATAACATAATGCTGTTTCATGTGGAGCTGCACTGCATGCTGAATTTGTCCTCTGGTGTGGAAGAGGTTGGCTAAGTAGGGAAATCATAAATTACCAGCAGGTCATGAACGCGTGAGAAACAAACGGGAGGTTGCTAAGCTTTCACACACAAAATAAAGCAAGCCTGCACACGTGTGAACTGAGTTACTGCTGTGTGATAGTAAACTGGCAGGAAAGCCATGGTGTCCAGTTATGTAATGCGTCTCTGTCTTACTTGCTTCCTCTCTCTCTCTCTCACACACACACACACACACACACACACACACACACACACACACACACACACACACACACACACACACACAGGTTTCAGCTCTGTGTGTGCGTGCATATGAAATATTTTATAGGACCCTCAGCAGGACCAAAATTCCTCCTTTTTCCTACACATCTTTCTTCATAAACCTTGTATATATAATTGTCAGGTTTCAGTATCTCCAGCTGTTATTCACACTTTGTTTTTTCCTCACTTTCTTCTGTCCAGTGGTTCAGTGGCTGTTCATGTGGGTAGGGAATGATTTCTAGCCCAGGTTACTCACAGCCTGACCCCTCTCTTGCTCTCTCTCGCTCTCTCTCTTTTTCTTGCAAACCTATAAAAACCTTAGCCATCTTTTGAAATATACTGGTACAGGCAGTACCCGAAAGCAAAAAAGAAAATTAAAACAAAAAGAGAGAAATGACTGCATTTATATTAGTGCTTTATTCAGCGCTTCTCTCCATTTACAACCCCAACTAGCCCACCCATCCCCTGGCCCCACCCACAGACCTCCACATGCCAGTGGTCCCTGCAGTGTGTCCTCAGCACAACCTGTGCCATTATGTTCAAGGATACACTGTTGACAGCTATGGGTCACTGCAGTCTGGGCACAGGGTGGCACACACTCATGAATGATGCAGCACTCGCCTTTGGTCTTAACAGCTCTTTGACAAACACATGAGGAAAGCTAGCACACAGGAAATGCATGCACAATGTAACAAAGGCTGACTGCAGTGTAGTATGAAGTTGCAATTAAAGAAAATCCCAAAGCAAAGAAACAATGCCGTGTTAACAGCATCTGCCTCGAGGAGTTTTTACTTAAACCCAATATGAACTCAAGCATACATTCACAAGCTCCTTTAGTATGTTGGCTATAATGTTTTATAATTACCATCAGAACTCAGTACACGAGGGGTACCTTAAAATGTGAGACAACATGCTCTTCGGGCTGTGCCAAAAAGTCTAGCAAACAAAGGTTTTCTGTCATAAAAATAAAGGGCTGTTTTTAATCCAGTTCAATTCAATTTTATTTAAATAGCACCAAATCACAACAACAGTTGCCTCAAGGCGCTTTATAGTGTAAGGTAAAGACGCCACAATAATACAAAGAAAACAGAAGGAAGGAAAAACTCCCTTTTAACAGGAAGAAACTCCAGCAGAACGAGGCTCAGGGAGGGCAGACATCTGCCACGACTAGTTGGGGGTGAGCAGATGAAGACAGGACAAAGATATGATGTGGAAGAGAGTCGGAGATTAATAATATCTAATAATTACATGGAGAGAGGTGTATAAACACATAATGAGTGAAAAAAGTGACTGAAGAAGAAACACTCAATGCATCATGGGAATCCCCCAGCAGCCTAGATTTATTGGAGCATAACTAAGGAGGACTCAGGGTCACCTGATCCAACCCTAGCCATAGACTTTATCAAAAAGGAAAGTTTTAAGCCTAATCTTAAAAGTAGAGAGGGTGTCTGTCTCCTGAATCCAGATTTTTTTTTTTTAAACCAAAGGAAGGTCTCTCCAAAGCTGCTATTACTGTTTTCACAAGCTGAGAGAGCACTATGTCTCATTAATGACACTTCGGGGAAAAAGCCGAGCATTTGCTGGTTTCTGGCTTCTGAAATGGGCGGTGCATCTTCATTTTACTTTACAAATTATACTCAAGAGGCAAGATGTTTACTGTGGCTACAGTTATGCATGTACAAAAGCAAACAAACCATACAAAGATATTGACCAGGCCTCTAGAAAAGTTTTGAGTGCAAATTTCCTCATCACTGAATCAGAAAAAAAATGCTCTCCTTTAGGAGCATTATTTTTAAGATTTACCCAAATCGTGCAAGAGCTTTCACAGACACACATATTATGTTATCGTTCGCAACACTGGTTGCTCATCAGCGCTAACACTGTGTCACTTCAGCCTCCGCATTCTGTCACTCAGCAGTTGCTAATGGCCTGCATACAGCAGCAGCAGCCTGTTTCTGCTGCACTCTATACAGCCTTGATAAAGTGCAGTGCCTTATACTGTATGTCGGGCTTAAAGAAAGTGAGGTAGGGGTGGGGAGGTGGGTACAGTCATCTTAAGCACAGTACAATAACACCCATCCAAACAGAGAGGTTTAGGCTTACCCACCTCACACTCAACCCCCCTGGGAAGTGCATCAAGGGAGGGTGAAATACGAGAGCTAGGGATGAAGAGACGGCGGCGATAAGGAGCAGGCTGACAACACCTCCTGCTGATACAGTGGCTAAAGAGGCGAGATGAGTATAGTAATTGGTAAGCGAGCGAAGGTTTGATGTTGAGCAAAAGGTTAAAACTGATAGCGGTGGGTTGCACAAGCATGGAGACACACACTCACGCATTTGTGTTTACGTCGGTGACTAATTAGCATACAGGGACTCCCATGTGTTTGTCACCTTGGGCTTCCCTGTTCATTTGTACCACAGCATTAATAATGCTGACAGTAATTAAGATGGAACATTTCACATACACCCTTCTCTTCTCATCATCATGCCACTGCCCTTTTCAGCAAAACTAATATTTCTTCTTTCAAATGGCGAGAAACGAGAAAATAATGGTAATGCGTGGATGACAAACTTGACATTTGGGATATTTACACACACACACACACACACACACACACACACACACAGTATGTGGTATAGGCACAGAGCACCATGGCTCTAAAAAGAAAAAAAAAATAACTTCAATAACACCAGAATGAGCCAAAGTCAACTGCAGAGTCGAAATCCCCCTCTGCATTTCAGCATGGTCCTCCCGTATTAATGATAATAATAATAATAATTGTACTTCATATCTGTAAGCCACCAATTTAATTAAATTAACAATCTAAAATAGAGGCTTTTAATTGAGATACCAGAACTTCACTTCCACAGCCTGAAGGCCGTCACAGACGCCCATTAGAAGGAGAAAATATTTAAAGGTCACAAAAGAGCAAAACTGCTACAGATAATCAGGTGGATTGTTTGAGTCATGGCAACACTGACGACTGCGATTCCATGACATTTGGAGAGTTCTAAAAAGGCATAAACAAACTACTTGTTAATTTATGGACAGTGTTCATAATGAAGCTCCAAAGGCCTTAGAAAGTTAATGTGACAATAAGTAAAAATCATAATTACAGGAGCAGGAGGATTGCCAACTCTCTGTACATTTATGTATATATTTTACTGTTAACTCCTGCACGGCAGCTAAATCCCTTTTCTTCATATTTTGTTAAGACCGAGACTTTGTGTGTGTACCTGTCAGCCACTCGCACATGATGCCTTTAAAACTCAAAGGCTGAAGGCATAATAAAGTGGGCAAATGGATTAATCTGCCTCTAGTGTATTTCAGTTTACAGCCATGTAGGGCTGGGTTATATCATACCATTCACGGTAATAACGGTGTAATTTTGGGCAACGATAGGAAAATGAAATATCGCGATAGAATATGGGTAAAATGCGCATGCGCAGTGCCTTTGTTTACATACGCACATGGCGGCGACGCAGAATGAGAAGAGCAAAAGTGGATTGTTAAATGAAACGGATGAATCAGAATTGGTTTGTAACAATGCTGTAACTTCAGTGGTGTGGAACTGGTTTAGCTTTCGTCCGTCAGATACACAACAAAGCACTATTTTTGGTAGAGCATGCTAGCGGGCCGCCGTTATTACCGTGTTGTTTGGAAAATACGGCACACTTAAAATCAATCCTTTGATTTTTCTGAAAATCGACAGTGCCCCTTATAATCCCGTGTGCCTTATGTATGAATTCTGGTTGTGTTTATTGACCTCGAAATGATTTTATGTGGTACATGTTGCTCGAATCTGTCAAATGTTTTAATACGATTTTGCTAAGCTACGAAGCCGCACCGCTTGATGGATTGTCGGAGCATTACGGCTATCGTAGGCAGGAGCCTCGCGGAGTGATACGTACTGCGCTTCAACATAATATTACCGTATTGTGTGTGTATAACCTCTTTTTAAGTTTTGTGGATATTATACATGGTTATGCTGAGGATATATCGGCCAATTTCCACTGGAAATGCCTTTTGGTTAAATTGTCAGCAAGGAATTTGCACTGTTACGTTTTTATATAACTTTAATGCACATAAAAAACAGCTGCTTGTTTAAGTGAAAATACATTGATGGGGTTTTTTGCACTAATAAAGTTGTGGAGTTGTAAAGTATTTTGTCTAGTGTCAATTATATCATCAGTTATATCGTTATCGCAAATTTTCAAATGTATATCGTGATAAATATTTTTGGTCATATCGCAAAAAAGGTTGGGAACCGCTGGCTTAAACAACATGGCAATGCAGCTTAACAAGTAAGTATAGGTCGTTGTGCTGTAAAATGCTGCACAAAATGCTTTGAGGACAACAGCGATGATCACCATCAACAGATGTGATATTATCGACTGTGTGCACTGAGCATGTGCTACAAATCAAAGTGTAGACAGATTCCTGCTTAGAAAAAAAGAGGCAGATTTAAGTGGGCGGCAGCAACATTTTCATACGTGCAGAACTAGAATAGCACTGGAGTGAGCTAGAGACTGGCTGAATACCAGAGCAGTGTACAAAATCATAAAGAAAGCGTGTGTGAATGGTGGGATTAATATTATGCTCGGCAGACTGAAAACTGCAGGCTGCTTGAGGCTCCTGTCTGAACTTGTTTTTCCTCATATGCAACGTGCCATTTGATAGCAGAGATACACTGAGCTGACGTGTTTTGACCATTACTGCAAGAAAACTGTAAATCAAGCTCAGTTAGCCCTGTCTTTATATGAGCAGTGCATAGTGGCAAAGACAACTTTTTCATTCCTGATTGATTAGCTGTTAAAACAAGCTGAAACACAATCAAATCACTTTCAGTTCCAAGCATTACCTGCGGGTAAACCAGACATACAGATAACAAGATCACTTCTTATAGTAAGTACTTAACCTTTGCCGCCATTTATTATCAGAAGCTATAAATGACCCTCACAGCTTGGCTAAATCTGGCACATATCCACCGAGGTACTGCAGGCATTCAAGTTATTCTGGGATCAAATACATTAAGGGTTGCCATGTTGGCAGCATGGATGTGTGGCGTCACACTAAGAAGGTGCTGAATTTGAATCCACTGGCTGGCTGGGACCCTTCTGTATGGCGTTTTCGTGGTTCGAGTCCTCGGGTACTTTCACCCAAAGTGCTGCACTATGTCCAACAGCATGTCCAACTATGTCCAACAGTATGCTAATTGGTAATTCTAAATTAGCTGTAGGTGTGAATGGTTGTCTGTGTTAGAGCCACAACAGATTGGTGACCTGCATGTGATTTTAAAATAATATAAACATATAAACAAACGTTGAAACTAAGAAATAGTATTGTTGTTGTTTTTTTTTAATAAACACTTATTTGGTATTTAATATAAGCGAACAGACCCTTTCTGTCCGCTCTGTATGGCTGCTGTTGCAGCTCACTTGGTTGAGCAGGAAAACCACATGCTGAAAGGCTGCAGGTGCAGGTCATTCTGCAGGTCATTCTCACTACCCTCCTGTCTACTCTCTACTGTGGCTGTCTAAAAATGACCAAGAAATCAAAAACTCTGTATATAAGGGACAACATTTAAAAAGAGTAAAGCTTAGCACAGTCTGCGTGGCTTCTTTTTGAAAATCCCGGACTGGACATCCTCTTATAGAGAAGATAGACCCAATATAGTTCAAAAGCCAGCACCTGCCACTGTATCATAGTATGACATGGATTACTTGCACAGCTGTGAAGGCACCATTAACACTAAATAACATAGTGTAAATACAGAGAGAGCATCTGCATGATGAGTTTTTTAGTGATCTGTTAATTATCTATTGGGGGGTTTTAGCTTTATTAGATAGCGGAGTAAAGATTCGACAGTGAAGCAGAGAGAGAGAGAGCATGAGGAAGGCATGGGTCAGGCTGCTGTATTTAGCCTTGCAGCACACAAGGCCCTGCTCATATAAGGAAGACCACATTCTGCACGTATCCCAGCAGTATGACTCTCTAGTTACACAATTTGCTGATAAACTGGCCTGACCAGGCCAGGCATCAAAGGAGGCCCAGAACTGCTAACCAGCTGAAACCCCGTATCATCCATTAGCTATCAAAACTGCAGCAACTGCTCTTCTTATTTTCCAAACACAGAAGTGGTGATGCAACACAGTAGTAAACATACCCCTGTCCCAACTTTTCAGGTATTGTCTGCAAGTCACTGCATTTTACAAAGCTGTGCTCAGGCACTAATAAACCAGTGATTTCTGCTTTTTCTCATCCATATTTCTAGCTATTTCTAATAAAAAGCCTACTTTTTTAGATAGGCTACTAAAGCTTGTCCATGAAGACTGCAAGTCAGCAAAGCCAGTTGTTCTTTAATACCAAAGAAGGACAGTCCATGAAGCAATCAGACTCCAGATCTTTGCTTGAAGCCTCAACTAGTCCGACCCAGAGCAGAGAGAGAGAGGACAGAGACAAGAGAAAGCCTTTCACACCAGTAAATGGACAGAGGGCAAGAATTAAAGGGCTGTGCTCTTGTGATGATGCAGAGGGACAGAACGAGTGAATGAATGAAATTGTGATGTTGTTGCACATTCCCCTGGCCCCACGTGCTCACTTTTCTCTTTCTTCTCATTCTCCCTCCTCCCTCCTTCCCCTGTCCTTTTGTTTTGTTTAAAATTTAACAAGGTCTGGAACAGCGAAGGGCTGAAGCGGGCATCCGGGGTGTTTTGGCTCAGCTTCATGTCACATGCAGGGGCCATGTGAACACAGTGGCACTGAGGGAGAGGGAGGAGGGGTGAGGGGGTGCCAGGGTGGGAGGGCAGTGAGGGAGAGAGAGGGAGAGAGCAAGAGAGAAGGGGGGGTAGTGAGAAAACAAAAGAGGGAAAGTCTTTAATCAGAGGAGCTGGGAAAAATAGAAAAGTGGAGGCCAAGTGAGAGTTGATAAAAGACACCAAGTGTTTATGTGAAAGAAACCACAAATGAAACAGGAACTGCTGACAGAATGTCACTGGGCAGAATAAGCATGCGCAAGAGAGTAAAATCCACAGGGGAAGGACACGAGAGAAAAGTGAAGGGTAACTTCCTGGTGCAGCAAGTGACGCCTTCACTTTTTTCCAGGACCTGGGTAATTATCAAACTGCACAGCTAACAGAAAGAGACTAGCAAATTGCCCTGCTGATGACTGAGACAGGCTGCACACAGGCCACAGTTTCACCTGTCCATTCTCTAAAGGCTGATGTTGAGCCTTCACCTATACAGACACACCACTATTATACAGTTAGGTCAAGAAATACTTGGAGGGTATACCTATACTGTATGGTTGGACACAATAATATTTAAAATTCTTATTTTAAATACTTGAAACCCATGGACTCAAACAAAAATAAAATAATAAAATAAAGGACTTCCTCTTTTCTGATGCTCTACCAATCCTTTAATGCTGTTTGTTGGCCCCTTTGTGCCAGCAGCTAAAATGCATGCTCAAACATTCACATTGCTAATGTATATCTCTCTGATGCATTTCTTATTTGCATGTATTGCTTCCTCAACAGCATGCAGTGGGTTCACAGCAGCGACTTCAAAAAGCAAATGCTACAGCTAGAATGATGGAATAGACCACACCTGTCTATAAAAAGGGGTCTGAGACAAGCAGTCACTTGAGAAAGAGTTGTGATTCATGAATTTTGACGTAATCCCGTTCAATTAAAGATATAAATGTCACTAAAATATATTTTGATAAACAGTTGAAATGCCAAAAATACATATGAACCTAACTGTTAACACCCAGCGCCTATAACAAATCTTACCTGTATAAATGTTTTGGTAGCTGCTAATGATTCTGTTCAGTTTTGGGAAATGTAACGCATCTGTAATAATCCAACTGGGACAAACTGAAATTGTTACACTACTTATTTTGATATTCTAAACACCAAATAGTGAAAGAACAACAGAAACCTGTTCTATTAACTCTTAGATGTGTTTCTGGCCAATTAATGAATGCCAGTAAATTATTCACTTTCCTTTAAGATGTTCTTTAAGAGCGCTATGGATATAACATTTTCGAATTTTAAGTATAATATCTGTGCATGTGTCTTGTGCAGTAATCATGCAAATCTGTTCCAGTAAATCACTGGCGTGTGGTGGCATCCTTCTTGTTTTTTAATAACCTTTCTTTCTTCATTCGCTCACCAATGAGGAAGTACTTTCATTGTGCTTCAGCATTTTTTTGAGAGAGATGAACTTCAAAATAGGTCAGTTCATATCAACAGATATGTTGTTGATATGAAATGACAACTCTGTCCACTTTCTATTAGAGCAAAGTCCAAAGAAATGAGCTCAGCTCCACCCAAACACACCTTATCTAACTGTGTCCAGATGACACATACAAAGATTCAAAGACCGCCTGGTAACTTTCTTTACACAATAATGTTTGCAAAACATTCTACCTCCTTAGCTTTTTCTGTTCCGTTTCTACAAAGCAGGAAAATGTATCTGTAAAAAAAAAAAGAAAAAGAAATACAGAGCCACCCCAAAAAGCAAAGTGATCCTATCTTTTCTTCTAATGAAAACAAAAAGCTAAGACACTGGATTTTCAAACACAAAGCAAGCTACCCTGTCTGGAGACGTGGGCTTTGTAAAACAAATCAGTCTAAGCACCACTGGAGTGGTGGTATTTAAAGAAACATCCAAATTGATACAGTTCTGTCCAGTAGACTAGCAGGCAAGCAGGCCGCTTTTTTTGGGCCTCTTTAATGCTGAGAGTTGCAGATGTTGTTGGGTATTAGGCTATGCTGCTGCTGATCAAAGCTGCATAAAGTCAGCCCCTGCTGGCCGGCTTCTAATCCCCCGCTCATGGATGTGGTCGGGGCCAGGGGCTGGTGCTCAGCTCGGGGACAGTCAGCTGAGCCCGTGACCCTCCCGAAGGGGGAACCCTTTCATTGCTTTTTGTTTGGTGAACATCGACTATTCCAAACCTCCGAGATTTCCGGGGAGCATTTGGCAAGGGCAGCTTGACAGACAGCTAAGAGGATGGGCTTCTCCCACAGGGCAGGAAAAGCCGCTGCCCTTCCCAACCCCCTTTCCCAATTCCCTATCAAAGATGTGCCGGCTGGCAGACAACAGTGACATATCAGCATGACATTGCTCAGCCTAGATTCAACTGTTTACAAAGGCACTTTCAGCTGCATACAACCCTGTTTCTTTTTTACTTACAGTGTTTACACAGTGGGCATGCTATATACCCAAGCAAGCAAATCCACGCACGGAGACAGCAATCAGACAGAGACTTTTAAGCGTCTAAAAGCAATGATGTTAGCTGTTGGTTTTTGTCATTTATTAATAAGACAACCAGGAGGGTGACCACTAATTGTCAGAATGAAAAGCAATAAGCAAGGAAAGGATAGAGATATGGGAAGATAAATGCAAACTGTCAGATGGTGTGAGGGAGGAGGAGATGCGAGAAAAGATAGCGAGAGGAAAGGGAGGAGGATCGATCATGAGAGAAATTGAGAGAGGGAGGATGATTCGGCGTGAGAGGAGAGAAGGGGAGGGTGGTGGATGTCAGCCAAGAAGGCAATCTATATTAGACAGAACACAGTTCCCCTTGCTTTAACTGCTACAAGCTGACACCACCATCCTCTCCAAGTCTGCCTCAGTAGACACACACGTGAATCCTCCGAGATACTAACATCCAGCTCAGCACTGAGACTCTATGGTCACTATTCGTTTAAGAGCGCTTGCGCACGTGCGGCTCGCATGTGAACAAAAGTAAAATGCATACAGTAAATCTATTCTTTGATCGCTCAGTTTTCTCTTGGGCACACGGATACACTAGTGAAAGCCAGAAAAACCTCAGCGCACACCAACACATGCGTATTGGATTTGAGCTCTGGAACGTGTGAAATCTGGTTACACAATTACATAATGACTCAGCAATGGGCCATTTAGAAAGACCATTAGCTGTCAGGCGAGAACGTGAATGTGAGGAAGGATGAGGCAGCCCCAGTGCCTCACTTCTGCAGAGATGATGCAGGAGCCTTTACACACACGGAGATCCTTTGGTTCGGCTGCGTTTTATAGGTTTAAGTGAAAGCGACACTTGAATATTGCAAATGATCAACATCGCCGAGCACCAATAAAACATCATTTGATTAACAAAATTCACCCAAAGTAAACCGCTGGAAGGCATCCTCCTACTGTTATTATGATAACCAGTAATCGTTCATAAAAACAAAAAAACAAAACAATGACAAGAATCGCGCAGACTGTCCTCCTTCTGCCTTTGAAAATGTTTTCATAGAAATGCAAGTGTGAGTGTGGGAGCAATCTGGCGCGCTGACTGTACGAAGGGAGCAACGTGGCACTGACAAGACAGAGTGAGTGGTTTTCTGCTTGATAGCTGCCACAGAGCCTGCTGGAGAAAGCTGGGAGCTTCATTAAGCCTTTAAACCCTGCACAGTCCTTTAAGTCATCACGTCACTAGCCGCTGCCGCCTCAGAGAGGCCCCTGAGGTAACAGTGGAAATATACTGCCCTGAAAAGAGATTTCACAAAGCTTTGAGAGTAGTCAAACTATTGCAATCTTCATGAAATGTTAACATGTTCCTCACACCGTAGGCAACAACCTGCCCAAGATTCCACCGAGACTTTATTATCATATGATAAATATAATAATAGAAAGCTACAAATCTTTTAAAGATGTGTAAGAAGAGTGACAAATTCAAGGGCAGCTGAGCGTGAACACTTGCCCCCCACACACCTCTACAACAAGAGGTGGTGGCTCTGCTTTGCTTTAGGAGGCCATGGATCATTTGAGTCCACTTGTATCAGAGGGGGAAAAAAGTTGTTCTAAGTGATCACTTTCAACTTTTTACATCAAGAGCAGGAGTGGTCTCTTACAGGATGACTGTGCCCACATACAAACCACATGAGGGGTCACTGAAGAGTTTGATGAGCATGAAAATTAAATGATTAATATGCTATGCATACCAGCTGAAAATGCACGAGAGACTTTGGACCAGAGTGTTAACTTTCTTCACCTCCTTCACTAAAACACTCTACATCAGAATATCTTTTGAAAGAAATTGGTGATCAGTGCCAAGGTACATTGGTTCTGGTGGCGTGCAGGGGTTCAACACATCTGCGTACCAAAATTAAAAGAGGTGATGACCTGATAACAACTATCAAAATTTGGAGAAATGACATATAACAGTTCAAGCTGATCTCACAGCACATTTTTTAATGTTTGTAATGACAAATTTCCCAACATTATTTGGTGTCCCTGAACATGACTGGTGGTGGAGGAGTAAGTCATTCTTGACTTTCACACCAGAGACCCATACATTTCTTCACACAACATTTGTAGGGTATGTGTTACAGATATGTCATATGGTTGTGTTTAGATTTAGCTATTAAAAACTACTTGGTTAAGGTTAGGCATTAATAATAATTTTAAAAAAAGTGTTTTGGGCTGAAATACAACAGTTGCCACAGCTTTTAGAGCTTTGTTTTCCTGGTTGCCATGGTGTCACATGCTCTTTCTGTACAACAAAAAGAAAAAACTGCGAATCTGACACAAAATATATTTCATATTGAAATGCATTACTTACAGAATTTGTGTCCATGAACAAACACACACACACACACACACACACACACACACACACAGGCAAAGACATTTTCCTGACTATTAGACACGTTACCAAGAGACTGAGCAGGATTTTCCTTTACAAAGCAAAGAAGTCTCTTTAGGAAAATGCATGGCGGCAAAAGAATTGGGCTCAATTAATCTGACACTTTGTTCATATATTGTTTGTTATTTTAGGCACCAAAGCTCCTTGGCTAGGTAAAAGAAAAATGATAGCAGTTTGGGGTAAGGGAAACCTTTTTACAACAGGCCACCTGCTTATACTCTAGATTTAATTTTTTCCTATGTGCTTTAGTTAGTAAAATTACATTTATAGTTCTCAGATTGTCTGTTACACATCTCTCAGCATGAACAGGACACACAAACACAGAGGAAAAAATAAAAAATAAACAGTTGTGGAACTTCGAAGGCTTGTGTTGAAAAGGTCCGGATAAGTGCAGAAAACTCCCCCTCCCCCTTTAAACAAAGCTTTCTGTAAGACGCGGAAGGAATATTACTGCCATTTTTAGATGCAGTGGAATTAACCCAGGTGATGACAAAAATGCAGAATATGTGCAGTGTTAGCCTTGGCCTTGTAGCTAGATCCCAAAGCAATAAAGTAGTCAAGTTATTGCCCGAATGTTGCAAGTAAACACCTGAATATCAGTGAGGCCATGTTTCAGTTGGTCTTGAGGGTTTGCAAAAATAAACTGAAATAAAAATGTTACATTTCATTAAAATTGTGCACATAATGTGAAAAACCAATATTACTCAGATTACAACGTTAACGGCTACCATAAACCTGCAAAGCTACAAACATTTTTAATCAGGAAGATATTGTGTTTCATAAAACCAGAGTCATTATTGGTATTATCTCTGCTTTTATTAGTTCTTCATGGCTGATTCTTCCTGCCAATTTCACCTTCCTGGCGCACAATGACGACATGGGAATTACCTGAAAATTGGGTGCAGTGTGCTGAAACGGCTACCAAAACTGACTTCCACAGAAGCTTGAGCTATGAACCTGCATGGAACTGAAAGGAATTAATACCTTGATAGTTTCTAGGCCCGTGGTCATTAATTTCACTCGTAAGGCACACCAAATCTTCCCACTTTAGACCTACAGGAAACTGCTTTTCAAACATTTCAACTTTAATAGAGTACGAAGTAGAGCTCACAAAAAGTAGCTGGTATGCTTAAGTGCATAGATGAGAGTGTTTGCGACGCCGCGTAGGCTAATGAATCTAAATAATTTAGCATGCTGCTTTGGTTTAGTTAAGAACTTCAGGCTCTTTGCCTCTAGAGAAAACCCTGTGCCAGTGTGTGCATGTCAGTATGCCATTTCTCTTTAAAACAAGTCTACACACACACACACACACACACACACACACACACACACACACACACACACACACACACACACACACACACACACACACACACACACACACACACACACACACACACGCATATCTAGAGAGAGACAAACACTACTACCTCTGGGTAATGGAAAAGAAGCACCCCAGTAGGGGGTAGGTAACTTCATTAGCTTGCTGGACTGGAGATTTGCAGTCATGAGAGAAGAAACTGGGTTACAGAGTAACATTGAAAAAATATAATGTTTTAATCTGAAATATTACAATTTTTACTAAACCGCACCGTTGATTAACAGAGAACTTCTGTTTGCTTGCTAAGCGATGATGCATCAGCCCTGTTTCCAGGTCAAAGCATCTACTGCATTGACTGAGGCTGTTGTCTTTTCAACATGTTGTAATGCTTTGCGCCTTGTTTTATTTAATAAAACAATTTCCCTCAAAATAATAAGTGTTCATTCTCTAGATCTCCAGCTTTCAGATAGCACTACTTATATGCTATCTGAAACCTTTAACATGCCTTTTATAAGGCTCACAGTCTCCTGAACACCAAATATTTAAATGCTTAAATATTTAAGATGGGCTCATCTGAAATGTTTTCTTGGCTTATGTTTACCATATGATGGTGTTTATCTCCTTCCTCTAAACACGACTTCACTAACCCTCCAAATGTCACTGTTATTTAATTTCCATCTTTCTTTATGTCTAAAGTGATAGCAATGTCTGTTTTAGTTTTTCTTTAGAAACAAGAATAAAAGCAGAATGTAGTTTATCATCTTTAGATGAATAGTAGATAGCTAACACTGATAACTAGTGTAACCAACTACTTTACATTTAAAAAGATAGACCACCAAAAAGCATGACTGGTACAGACTGTTTTGCTACATGGCTCACAGCTAGGAAGGTATCCATCACCAACATTTTCAAGAGCAATAATTAAAGAATAAATATTTGTGTATTCTTTATCGAAAAAGTTTCTAGAATAGTAATACAAGAAGAATGATAAAAAGATAGATCAGAGATCCACCAAACATGTGCTCCAGGGAGGCACTGCCTCTCAAGTTCAAAGGAATTTATTCTCAAAAAGATGAGACACTTTGCTATCTGTGATAGAGTTTTACAGTAGTCGGGGCTTAGACAGCTCTCTCTCTTTCTCTCACACACACACACACACACACACACACACACACACACACACACACACACACACAGAAGTGGCAATAACATGCAAACCAAAGCAGATACATATTTTTCTTGACTCCACTAAACTTTAGTTTAATAATAAGTCCAAGTGGCCTTTAAATTGTGTGTATTTTCTGTATTTTTTAAATAATTTTTTTCCCTTATACTCAAATTCTAATAAAGCTGGCTTGGCATTACAAGAGACTCCTGTGTGAGCAGCTCTGAAAGGATCACTCATCAGCCTTCCAAAGAGGACAGCGGCCCTTTGATCTAGTCAGCCTATATGTGTGTGCTTGTGTGTCTAGTAGGGCAAAGTGAGTTTTCTCATTTGACCACTGCAGAGTCTGTGTTCTCAAAGCATGACCTGACCCCTTCCAAGTCAAACTGGTCTCTGGATTGTCCAAAGGATCTATCGAGATGCTCCATGGCAACTCCTCGACTTAACAGCCCCTTCCCATCATTCTCCTGCTTCCCTAATCATGCAGAGTTGCTGAGTACTTCATATGTCACTCTTATTAAAAATATAGCACAGCATAGCGGCTGCTCTCATACTTAATATCTAGGTTACGATTAAAAGTGCATAGAGCTTGTACTGTGCAACAGCGTGAGAAAACATAGTTTAGATACTAAACTTCCTGTATCAAAGGCCACTCTGCATGACCAGACACATAAAACAAAAAGGTCTTCAGTGTGACTGAGGCCTACAGCTGTGGCAGCTGTGGCTGAGATTCAGCCAACAAGTCAGCTGGGGCTAGTCCGATCGCTGCTATTTGAGAGAGAAAAAAGCCATTCGAAGACAGCTCAACATGTGTCAGCGCAGAATTCCTTCATACATCCCATCCCCCTCAGCCCTCTCATTCCCTTCTGTAGAAGACGTGCCTGACATTCTAGAGGAGCCAGCGTACATTCCTCACGTGCTTCAGCGCAGTAAGGAAACAGTGGAAGAGCGGGCTAGCAAAGTCCCAAGGGCATCAGCACTGCTCTCTCTTTACAGTGCATCCCTGTATATATATGTGTGTGTGTGTGTGTGTGTGTGTGTGTGTGTGTGTGTGTGTAGTGCTCTTCAATGTCGTTCTACATGTGGCTGGACAAGAGGCAAGCCTCATTTGCAGACTGCAGCCTGGGTGTTGTTGAGTGGCACTTTGTGTGGTGGTGGTGGTGGGGGCGTGCCGGGGAGAGCTCAGGTGATCGTAGTTAAGCTGTCTCACATGAGATGTGGAGGCGTCACCATCAGAGGGCCGTGAGGGCTTCCTCTGCCGGCAGTTAACAGCTGCTGTTTGCTACTGGCTCATCTCAGATGACTGCACAGGCTCATGTAGGATTTGATTTGTTATTTTCTCTAAATGGGCATTGATTAAGGAGTCCCAGTATGCACGCTTGTACAGCCTTCCATGTAATTAAATAATCCTAGCAATCGGAAACAATTGGTTCTATGGCCGTTTTCAGCTTCTTATTAAATAACTTCTGTTTCAGCAGCCTCCAGGGACAGGAAGCTACAGAGCATTACAGTTTGCACACTTCAGACCAGTTTCCTCAACTGTCCTGATTCAGCTCACATTATCACCCCTCAACCACCACCACCACCCACACACTCGACTTCCCACAGCAGCAAACAGCAATAGCAGCGGTGGTGGAGGCAGTGGCGTGGTGAAGAAAAGGGCTTCCTGAGCTTTGGAGAAGCACGTTAACCCAGCTTGGCAAGCAGTTAGTTAGTGTGACAGTAGCTGTGCTGGATGCCAGTAGGACAGGCAGTGTGCAGCATCTCAATGACCAGAATTCACAGAGTCCACAGAGAGGGTTTATGGTCTTCCCAGCCATACCGCTCCCACCCCTATTCTCCATCCAACCAAAAAGGAATTCAGGCTTTTCATTAGGATGATAATGGGGCAAAAGCCGGAAAGGGCCCCCATGTCTGAGCACCATAAGTTGTGGTGATGGCTTTGTAGCCAATGGCATGTGTGTCCATGGGAGCAAAGTGTGCTGTTACAGGCCAACAAAGATAGCTGAAGCCGGAAGAAGCAACAAAAAAAAACAAAACAAAGACTGTAATGCAAGGTAGATCTGTAAAATCAACATCCTTCTGGAACGTGACCTCACTTTGACCCATTAATGCAAGCACACGGATAACCTGAACATAGCAACCCATCACTGGGAAAAAGGCTTAGTCTATCAGACCTTTAATAATGACCCTCTAAAACTGTTGTCGCAGTTATCAGGTTTTGTGCTGCACTCATACTGCACAAGCTCATCCTGTGAAAATATTATCCTGCCTCTGCAAAAAGGATATGGTGTCATACCATACAAATGCCTGAATCCACCAGATTCATTCTTTCACAGGTTAACAACCTGTTCCAAGCACTACAACATTACGGATCTCCACTCCAAACAACAAAGGCTTCATATAAAGGCCTCAGTAACTGTCAGAATGAGCAAAACACACATGGATCGCAATAGGATGATATTATAATGATATTAGTCATATTACACATGTATACACAGACACGTAGTTTCATTTACCTGCATAAAAACGTAACAAGGAGCCAATTTCTGTGTTAAGCCCCTCCTCCTGAACTCTCCACGGGTTCTTAAATCCAAGCTTAAAGAGAAAGTCATTCTGGATCTGCAGAGGCCTCTCATCTGGGCTAAGCCTCCTAACAGCTTCACCATGCAGCTGAACATAGAGTGTGGGGCTGGAATTATAAGAATCTCCATTCTGGTGTGCTGTGAGCCCTGTTTTTACGGCCCCCTGGCCACAGTCCGGATCTTGGATGTCAGGTGTGTTACCTGTAGAACCAGCTCTTGACAATGAGCCGGAACTACTGCTGGGTGGGAGGCTGCCCAGACTGTGTGGGCTGAGTCTGCTATCTGGCCCCACGTCGCTTGTCACGTCGCTTAAATGTCCCACGTTGCACTGCTTGTAGTTGGCAGTGACAGCAGTGATGCCATTAGTATGATGCTGGGAGATGGGGTCCATGCTTGAGCTCGATGCTGGACAGTCGAGTTCCAGTTCGTCTGACGAGCTCCCGTACATGTCATGGCCCTCTGTGGCACTATCAAAGGAGGGACTGAGGATGGATGCCTCAGTTCCCAGGATCATGTCATCACTCAGGGAGTCCCTGTGTTCACTGAGGCGGGCCCCGGAGCTCAGGTCGTCAAATGCACTGCTTTCCACATCTGAGCCAGAGTTTAATCCATAACTGTCCACACCGTTCCTGTGCTCCGAATCATCGTCATTGGGGGTATCCATGTTAGAGTTAGAATTCAAGTCTGACAGCGAACAGGTTATGTTGTCTTCTGACTCCGGGGTGAAAAGTTTTCCATCAACGTCCTGTTGCTTTTGCCTGACATCTGCGTTCTCCATGAGGAGAAGTCTCAACCTGTCATTTGGACGGGTTCTTAAATCTGTGGTTTCCAGTGGGGTCAGGTGGCTGCATTTTATACTCGAGTCTTCTTTTACCTTGTCCTGATTATCATTATATTCATAATTCATGTTACAGTTCCCATTTTGGTCCGTCTTGGAGGCGTCTTTACAAAAAATGCGCATTACAGAGCTCGACTTGCTGGAGAGTTTACTCAGTCGGAGGGCCACCTCGCCGGCTGTGGTGTCCATAGTGCAAAGCACCGGCCTGGGATACGAGGGCGTCAGTCTGTCGTGGACGTGTATGGCGCCCCGGTGGAGATCTGCTCTCACCCACTCGCGATCTGCGGACTGCAGCTGCATGTTCTGTCGGTGCTTCATCAGAGTCTTCCTATCCAGACTTCGAGTATGTAAAGACGCAGAGGACAGGGCCGAGTTCATCTTCGCGCCGCAAGCGGCGGTGACAGCTGAGGTGGTAGTGGTGGCTGCAGCTGCAGCTGAGAGGTTCCTCTTCAAGCGCCTCCGTCGCAACAGGAGCGAGCTGGAGTTGCTGGATGAGCTCCGGCCATTAGACGCCACGGCTCGGTTTGACGCACTAGTCCCCGCTGTAGAGGCGGAATGAGAAAGGCTATTCCCGTTCTTTGCCTCAGCGCGGGAGGGTGCCAAACATCCACCGCCATCATCCGCTGGAGTCCCCTGGGCGACAGACAGTCCGCTGGGCTTCTTCATTAACTTGGTCGCGCCTCCATCTGACGCGCCATCCTCAGCGACAGCCTGTACACTTTCCATCCCTGCCAATGAAAAGTCCCCCGCTCTAAATAAATAACGGTGCGCACTTGGTTATGCCTAAAAGCTCTACATTTAAAAGCCCGAATACGTGCCCGCCGCGCTAAATGTCCGCCAACTGGGCGGTGTTGCTGAGTTATTCCACTAGTAGTCATTCACTCCTCGCCTTCCTTTCCCTGTCGGAGTCTCCTCCGCTGCTCCCAAAAAACATCTTACTGATTAAATTCGCTGAGAAAGAGGCTGGGCGAGCAGGGACAGATCAGGGCGGAGACGTGACTGTGCGTCCCATTTGGACCAAAACACAGCGCTAGAATATGAAATGAACGTCGGCCGACCTCCTACGCAAATACCGACTAATATATATTCATGAGGAGGACACAAGATGGGGGTCGCTAACAACAACGCGGTGAATTGTGGGAAGAGTATTGCGCTAGCTAGCGTCTTGTAGTCGCCGCTGCCGGGACGAAACTGTTAAAAAAATACATTTCCCAGCAAGCCTTTTTGCACTTTCAGTCAAGTGAGGCGGCGAACAGTTGAGAGGCGTAAACATAGCGCCTATAAAATGTTTGGTGTTGCGTTACAGGAGCACGTCCTGTGTTTACTGTGGCGAACTCACCCTTTGCTACTTGTACGCTAACAGCGAGTAAAACTGTAAGACGCAGTCACACAGTGAGTTGTCAATGTCAACTGTTGAATATGTGAGGAAACTTTCAACTGTTATCGAGGATTCCTTGCACATTGGCTAGCTTACACGGCGGTCATTTATCTTAAAAATAAAAGAGAAAGTTTTTGTTATGCTACAAGGTTAAACTAAGCCTCGCTGTAGGTCTAAATGTTTTAGATAAGTGGTGACGAAGCAAATAACTTCGGCACCATCTCATCAGGACGCCATTTCACAAGGCTCAGTGTACGTCGACTTATTCTGTTGTATTTTCCGCCATCTAGTGGAGCGTTGAGGCCACAGC
The DNA here is from genome assembly GCF_041146795.1 of Maylandia zebra. NCBI lineage: Eukaryota > Metazoa > Chordata > Actinopteri > Cichliformes > Cichlidae > Maylandia > Maylandia zebra. The sequence continues at coordinate 17,305,684 of NC_135184.1, forward strand.
GAGCCTTACTGTACCAGACAGACTACTTGTTCACATTCTGCCGCATATATTACGGCAGTATAAAGTCACACAATGTAATTTGGTTTAAAAAACTACGTTTTACCTGTGTGGAATTAAAGATCCTGCAAAAAAAAAAAAAAGACTAAAAATATTATGTTATTAACGTCTACTGCTTAGGAGTGGTTATTCATTTGAATAACCATACATATTCAAATGGAAAATGGTATTTCTACATATCGGAAGTCTCAGTGCTTAAAGGATTATAGTTTATTTAAACTGTCAACTTTGTTAGGATCAACCATTCCTTAAGGCAAATATCTAATCAGCTAATCACATGGCAGTGATTCAGTGCATTCAGGCATGTTTATATGGTCAAGATGACCTGCTGAAGTTCAAACAGAGCGTCAGGATGGGGAAGAAAGTAATTTAAGCAGCTTTGAACAAGGCATGGTTGTTGGTGCCAGATGGGCTGATCTGAGTATTTCAGAGATTGTTTATCTAAACTGTGTCTGTCTCTATATGTTTGCCTTGTAACAGACTGGCGACTTGTCCAGGATGTAACCTGCCTCTCTGTGCATGTTAGCTGGGATAGGCACCAGCCCCCCTACGGCCCTGAATTTTGGTAAGCAGAACAAGATGACTGGATTACCTACTAGGATATTCCCTCACACTCATCTCCAGGGTTTGTTGATGCCAGAGGAGAATACCCAGGCTGGTCTGCACTAACAGGAAGGCAGCAGTAACTCAAACAATTGTTGCAACCAACATATTCAGAAAAGCATCTCTGAATGTGAACATGTTGAACCTAGATGCAGATGAGCTACAGTAGCAGAAGAGCCCATTGGGTGTGACTCCAGTCAGCTAAGAACAGGAAATGGAGGCTATAGTTAACTAACAATGTTCCCTGGTTTGATGATGTATATTTAACTTGTGAGACAAAACCTTTAATGTTGCATTTAAATGGCTCTCCAATTTCATTTCTTCCTCCTTTAAAAAAAGGGCCCTTCCCCTGTATTCATAAGGAATTACCATATGGCCCAAACCTGATTTGTAATATTCTAAACTGAGGTATATTTTACACCTGAATTGAGAATGTAAATTAGTCTCAATAGGGAAGTTTATTGGATCATAAGAAGAAGGCTCTGAAATGTAAATACTATTAGTAAACATTTCTATCAATAAAACATAAGCACAATTTTTACTGTATATACACTAAGTTAGTAACAGCCAAAGAAGAGTGTGTTTTAGTGATCTCAGACTGTAATTACTACAAGGTTAAAGAACAAGCCTAAAATATGTACAAAAATAATAATGCATACAAAGTAAATGCATTCAGAAATGGAGTTTAATTGGCATGATGTATCCTTTACATAGTATTCTGTAGATTAAAAATGGGGGGGAAAGAGGACTGCATTCAGTTTTTGTTCAGTTGCTCCACAGACATGTAAAAGGAATCAGATTATTGCTGACATCATGTTCCTTGATTCCAGCAAAATGGAAAAACCTCATGCTCAGCCCGTTGGCTCAGGTTGTTACTAAAGAGCTGAAAATGAGAACTGGAGTGTATTTTTAATATAAATTCCTCCCTATTCCTACTATGCTTGTACTGAACCTCTGGACTTAAAAACATGAAAGAACATGTTGAGATGGCTGAATTATACAGAAGCTGCTCCCAACACGAAATACCACAAATATTAAAGTGTTTGCAATTAGATGATCCATTGACATTTTAATATTAAAAAAAAAAAGGAGGGGGTGGAGGGACAAGAAAAATACTTGTGTATTGATTCTGATCTGAACTTCTTCAGAAATCTAGCAAACCCCTATCCATTCACATACAAACCATGCAGTGCAAAACTTTTTTTTTGTCATCAATTCCCTGATTTCATTATGTCATCTATCGCTGTCCTTAAAAATAAGGGGAAACCCTGTTAATTTGCAGACAGATGTATTGTAAAAGGCGACCGGCAGCCGTTCAACTCCACTGTTTCTTCATCTGACAATTTCATATTGCAACTTTAAAAGCAATACAGTAGAAAATAATGAAAATATTCTGTGCACATAAAGCTCGTGAGCACTGGACTACTGGTGAAGGGTGGCTGATCAGGTAACAAAGACCACTGAAGTGAAGAGACACACTGGTTACACCTCAGAAATCCAACAATACTTTACACATTTGGACTTTACCTTGAAACAACGGCCACTTTAAAGCCACACTCTTAACAGTGCAAACTATATTTAGGAATAAAAATATTTAAAAATCCTGACTCAGTGAATACACTAAAATCAGTGCTCAAATCTTTTGAAATAGAGAATGCATCCTTTTTCGTTGAGAGTTCCATCAAATCTTGTCCGAATGTGTCGGTAAAGCTGTCAAAGAGGCAGATTTTCAGGTGGCTCAGTCAAGAAAATTGCTGAAAAAGTCCCCCAGAATAAAGCCTTTTTTTTTTTTCTCTTTTTTTTTTTTTAAAGTAAGGTATAAAAGAAAACTTTAAACCCTGAAGTGTAGGCATAGTATGTACGCACAGTAAAAAACAATGATGTGTGTGGGGGGGGGTACACCTGCAGTTTAACCTTTTCTCTATAAACACTGGGTATTGCTTCGTCAAAAGCTTGGGTGACACAAGTATAAAAGTAAAGTGTATAATACAATGCACGTTATGAGCAAAGATCATTTCACACACTTCTGCAAAAGAAAAAGAGACATGTGGTGAGTCATCTCTTGATATAAATCACACACATCAAAGCACTGACATGTAAAGATGTAAATTAATCGTTTATGAGCCGAGCGCCTCTAGAAAAAACAAAAAAAACAAAAAAACAGTTAACACTGTCAAAATAATACAAAACAGGTCATTCTTGCACACACTGGAAACCAGAAAATATCCACCAGCTGCAAATTTTGACAGTAAATTTATAAGACCCACATGAATAAAATGCAGTTAAACGCGATTCTTCTTTAAATTCGACCTTCTTCAGTATAAACAAAATATACATTAAAGAGAGAGACAGTACAGGCGTTAGCCCCAACTCTTAAATTCACAGTTAGCAATTAAATGTCAGCATTTTCGGTACAGTGAGAAGTGCATGAAAGAAGTCAGGACTACATAGTAATGACATAGAGGACACTCCAGGGGGTGCTATAGTCTAAGAAAAGCAGAAGGAAAAAAAAAAAAAAGTATTGCACATGATTTTAATGTTGGACGCCTCCTTCCCTCCCGCCCTTCCTCCTGTTTCTCTAAGCTGTTTCCAAAGTCCCAGCAGGTGTAGTAATGATGGAGCTTCTGATGACATAGTGAGCTCAGAACAATCAACCCTGCATCCTGGCACAAAAGCTGTCCGTAAGGGCTAGAGGAGTCTGGTGTGACAGCGTAATAAAGAAGAGGAATAAAAACATGTCCACTGAGACAAGTCTACTGGTGTTATTGACATACCAAGGTACAGTTACCCTCGGTAGATGACACAAGTGTGCCAATCAATCGCAAACGAGAAAACTGGTCTGCTATCCAATCGCCACAGAACTGAGTGCCTGCCTGAGAGCTCAGCAGAGAGGTTTTAGAGATAGTCGAGCAAATTCCACACAGGGCGGGGGCAATGTGAATCGGCTGGAGTCTTTGTGTGCTACTACATGGATGGAGTAGTGGGTGTCTGCGTCTTGTGGCGTAGTACCGACTCAGTTGTGTGGGACTTGAAAAGGCATTTCAGAAGACATGGCCTTATTGTAGAAACGGGCACCATTTTACTGTCCAGCACTTAAGGTTCTCAGTGGAGGAGAGCGCCGGTTGGGCACTGCTCGAGACAGTGGTGGTCTACTATGGTCTGTGAAACCTAGAAAGATATATTTTTAAAAAAAAAAGAGAGGTTTTGAAGTTTCAAGAAGAAGTCGGCACGTGCGTGCCAATATTTTTGGCTGCATTTGAAGTGATATCAATCATGCAAGCTGGTAGTTTGTACCTGGTTAAATGGCGACTTGATTCGTGCACTTCCATCTCGTTGCTCTTGAAATCGTTGAGTTCCTTCCTTATAGCTGCCTGCAGAGGACAAAGAGGAAGAAGACTGAGCGAAGCTGCAAAGGCTTAGCTCACAAACGGCAGCCTTTAAGCCCCGACTCCTTTTAGTATGCTTCATGCATTATTTATGCTCATCTCAAAGCCATGAATGAGTCTTCTGAATTCTTTTCTCTCATCACAGGAACCTTCAGTTTCCCCCTCTTGAGACTTCTAACAGCCCTAACATAATTTACAATCTGTTGATGATTTACTTGGATAGATTCCTCTTTAAATAGCATTAAGTTTTGATAGCATTGATTTATACAGGACAGATAAAGAGAATACAGTTAAATGGAATTTTTAGATTTGACCATGACAGCTGTATTTTTAGAACATCAAAGCGATATCTACTTTTTTACAGTCTTTGGATCCAAAGCTCCAAATAAAGCAGATTTCAGAGTGGGAAAAAAACCCTGCAGTGATCTGAATGCATCAGCAGGGGGCACTGTGGTGTAATTTCACCAATTGGGCCTCACCAAAGCAAGCTTTTGAGTCCAAACCAGCGGGTAGTGAATCATGGCTTCTGTATATAAAAATGGTACGATACAATCTTTTTTAATGACCTTACATCCCCTCTACAATGTCACAGCATGTAACAGAACCCCGGTCAGGTGATTGCTTCTACTATTCAACGTGACGCAAGGGGATGTCTTCTGCCTCAGGGAGGATGCGTCCACAGCAGGAGACCAAACAAAATTCTGTGTTCGACGGCAGAAGTAGCAAACCAAAAAAAACCCCAACAAAATAAAACTTCAGCACAGCAGCGTTGGGGGGCTTCTTGAGGCACTGCTTGTCCAATTACACTCTTATGTAAGTGGAGATGTTGCATAACCAAAATGCTGAATCCTTATGATTTCTCACATTTCACATGAGTGGACCTCAGGTGTGCCCGTAGTGTTTAGGACAATGCAGAATATCTGCTCAGCAAACTCTACAGCTCATTAAAAGTCTTAGATCACGGGACAGTGAGCAGCAGGGTTGCTTCAGGGTGTTTCACAAAGGCAAACCAAACAACAGAGTTGGACTTTTCATTATGAAAGAGGAGGAACACACCCTTCTGCTACTACAGGGAGTGCAGAATTATTAGGCAAGTTGTATTTTTGAAGAATAATTTTATTATTGAACAACAACCATGATCCCAATGAACCCAAAAAACTCATTAATATCAAAGCTGAATGTTTTTGGAAGCAGTTTTTAGTTTGTTTTTAGTTTTAGCTATTTTAGGGGGATATCTGTGTGTGCAGGTGACTATTACTGTGCATATCTCACATTTGATGATGGACCACAGGTTCTCAATGGGGTTCAGATCAGGTGAACAAGGAGGCCATGTCATTAGTTTTTCTTCTTTTATACCCTTTCTTGCCAGCCACGCTGTGGAGTACTTGGACGCGTGTGATGGAGCATTGTCCTGCATGAAAATCATGTTTTTCTTGAAGGATGCAGACTTCTTCCTGTACCACTGCTTGAAGAAGGTGTCTTCCAGAAACTGGCAGTAGGACTGGGAGTTGAGCTTGACTCCATCCTCAACCCGAAAAGGCCCCACAAGCTCATCTTTGATGATACCAGCCCAAACCAGTACTCCACCTCCACCTTGCTGGCGTCTGAGTCGGACTGGAGCTCTCTGCCCTTTACCAATCCAGCCACGGGCCCATCCATCTGGCCCATCAAGACTCACTCTCATTTCATCAGTGCATAAAACCTTAGAAAAATCAGTCTTGGGATATTTCTTGGCCCAGTCTTGACGTTTCAGCTTGTGTGTCTTCTTCAGTGGTGGTCGTCTTTCAGCCTTTCTTACCTTGTCCATGTCTCTGAGTATTGCACACCTTGTGCTTTTGGGCACTCCAGTGATGTTGCAGCTCTGAAATATGGCCAAACTGGTGGCAAGTGGCATCTTGGCAGCTGCACGCTTGACTTCTCTCAGTTCATGGGCAGTTATTTTGCGCCTTGGTTTTTCCACACGCTTCTTGCGACCCTGTTGACTATTTTGAATGAAACGCTTGATTGTTCGATGATCACGCTTCAGAAGCTTTGCAATTTTGAGACTGCTGCATCCCTCTGCAAGATATCTCACTATTTTTGACTTTTCTGAGCCTGTCAGGTCCTTCTTTTGACCCATTTTGCCAAAGGAAAGGACGTTATGCACACCTGATATAGGGTGTTGATGTCATTAGACCACACCCCTTCTCATTACAGAGATGCACATCACCTAATATGCTTAATTGGTAGTAGGCTTTCGAGCCTATACAGCTTGGAGTAAGACAACATGCATGAAGAGGATGATGTGGACAAAATACTCATTTGCCTAATAATTCTGCACTCCCTGTATGAGCGTGTCATAAGAAGCACAGAAGCAGAGCTTAAGAGTGACAAATCAAATTAGGGAAGGGGGAATCTTGAGAATATCAGAGATTATCTAATTTTAACAGTAAGATTAGTAAACTGACCTTATCAGCTGCAGTGAGCCGGGTCCAGGGCTTATCTGCCCGCCGGTCGTAGTCCTGGGCATCTGACACCTCCACATAGTCACTGAATCGAATGAGGATTTTGGCCTGTCTCAGTTCCTCTACAGTGGGCCTCTGGCTCAGCTGGAGCGAAATGAGGAAAATTAAAAACATATATTACATTTCTCATAGAAAGTCTTCAGCCTGCATTGTTTTTTCTTATGCAGGAGGAAGAGTGAGGAGGTCAAGAAACCAGTCCTGATATTTTATTGTGTTGAAAAAGTCTCAAATTAACATTTCAGTTTCTGCTTGACACCGATTACTTTACTCAGATACTGATCATAATTCTCATAAGAAAGTGAGGTTATAAAGGAAACCCATAGAACTTTATTTTAGTTTAAGAAGCAATAAGCAAAATTTAACAAACAATGGATTAGATTAGAGTACCTGCACGTCTATCTTCAGCTGCACAGGGTGCTTTTCATTACTCTAACCTCTCTCCTCTCAGGTACACCCAGCAAAAAATAAGAAAAATGCAAGGGCAGACATACTAAAGCTGTCAAATTGGAAATCTGTGGTTTTATGTAGTTAGTCTTCAGCAAAGTAAGTTATTTATAACATGCTGCACACACATAGTGATGCATGAATATTTCAGGAACATGGAACCATAACAGCATAATGAAAAGCTCCCACTGCCTCATGTAGAATCTCATATATAACCTTTAAAATGGGTGCTGTGGCTCTACGCCTGAGTGTAGATCTATTTTTTTGTGAGGTAACGTCTCCTTCCTTACTTATGAGGTGTCTTTCGGAACGGCTAGACTCAGGTCCTTGCCTGATGAAGTGATGAAGTATTACAACACCCTGCTGTTTAAAAAGCCTGGTTCTTCCATTACTTGGTTTACACATTTGCATAACAAGTGAAAGATCCACAGTTTGATCCTGGAAGGAGACACAAATCCCTTTGGGGTTGTGTCAGAAAGGGCATCTGGTGTAAAAATCTGCCAAATCAAACATGAGGAGCTACCCACTGTGGCGGCTTCTTGTGAGTAAGGGAGCAGCCGGAAGTAGATTTAGATTAATTCCCTTTAATAGCGCTGAAGCAAAAGGGATGACATGACATTTTATTTTACAGTTTTTCCTCCTCGTTCACATATTCTAAGGAGTCATGGTTAGAGTACATATCTTTTACTTGATTTCTTGAGAATTGGGTAGCACTACTTTTTGAAAAAATAGCTCGGTTATGTTGGTTATTTTGACCTTGGTTCACCTTGGAGTAAATCGCTTTCAGTTACAGCCATGTTTCTGATTACAACTTCAAAAAACAAAAAACAAAAAAAAAAACCCTTCTCTCTATTCTTGCATTTTTAAAAACTTGCATATTTTAAAGTATATATCATCATTGGTATTTGTCCAACAGCTGAGAGGTTTTGTTTTGAGAAGCATATCTGCAGGTGAGCAGAAAGTGTTATTCTTTAATTTGACAGGGATGGGAACATGCTCAACACCTCCCTATGGGGTCTAAGAGTTTGGCATCCAACATGTTGAAGGGACAAGGGCAACAAGGGCATCAGTGTCTCCTGAGGGAACCTGAGAAGTACCAACACCAGGCCCACGCATACACACACACTCCATTTCATCAGATGACTCACTGTCATAGTGTTTGTTTATCCTGGCCAACAACTTGCCCCTTCAAGTGCCAAAAGAGCAAGTGTGGGTTCACACTTTTGGAGCTATTTTGGACTCACCTTTCGCGTGAGCCTTCGTTTTATCTCCCTTTTCTCCTCCATTTCCTCCTGCTCATTGCGAGCTGCAAAGAATGAAAGGATGAAGTGTTAACCTTTGAATACAGGCATCCGTACAGTGGGGCTCTTTGTGAAATAAGTACAAGCGCGCCGCTTGCTTAAAATGCCTCATTTGTTCCACACTTAACTGGATAAGTCCCTTAAAGCTTAAAAAGCTTCCATCATTGGCTGTTTTATGCTTTTAGGAGAGGTTAGGCATGAGGAGTGACTGATTGCTTTGTTTCTTTCACATTGTCCCAGAGCTTTTCAAATGTATATAGTTCTCTTTTGCTGATTACATCAAGTTCTTATTCCTCACTAAATTCCTGTATGTGTTGTCCTGCAGATTCCACTGGAATCACAATGACAAACAAAACAAAAAGATAAGTTAAAACGAGAGACAAGAGTAAACAAGAAGCACACTGGGACACTGCTGTTTGCAAAAAGCTTCACCAGTCAGTCTGTATTTATGCTTGTACTAAACACACACTCCATTTCCAGTACTACTTGCAGTTTGGGATTTTAGATGTTGCTTCATTACAAAATAAAGTCCCGTTTGTTTAACCTTGGTTTTGTATGTGTGTGAGTGACAGGGAGGACATGACTTGTCAGTCATAAATTGTTACTTTGTCTTTTTCCCCCTTGTACTGTTGCCAATCATCCAAGAGCCTCTGGGAAAGCAGGAACTGATAGTAAATCAGTCTTTGATGTGAGATCTGCAGAGTCCCAGGAAACAGAACTGCTTCTCTCTGATACTGCATGTGTTTGAGCTAAGAAAGCAGTCTCTGTGGACATGACTCCTCGGGGAACCCTGCTACCTTGCATGACTTTCACGAAAAGGCAGATCGAGGAGGAACAAAAGAAAGAGATGCATGTCCACGAGCACTCACATAACAGGGTCTCATAATAATCATTTAAAAAAAATTAATAAAAAAATGTAAAAAAAAGAAAAGAAATTTCCACGCTGCCCTTCATGCAGTCAGCATGCACAAGAAGGCAGCTACAAATGTGGGCCATGTGTTGCTAAAACGCAACGTTTGAGGGACCTTTTTGCACATTTTTAGCTATGTAATGTTAAATACACACGTTTAAGATACTCACGTTTGAGGATGTTCCTTTGCTCTAGCTCCTCAGCTGTGGGTCTCTGACTCAAGCGTCTGATGAGAAACAGAAATCCACAGTCAGCACACAATCAGAGAAAGGAGGTCAGCGAGGAAAGTCTGAACCAATATGGGAGCAGTTTTGAGATTATCACATTTAAAAAAAGAAAATACATCCAAATATTTTACAGGTTTTTCTCATTAAGAGGACTTTAACAGTCACGGGGTTCAATTAATGTTCGCATCAAACATCTGAATGACTTTGAAAACATGACTTTGTTAGTGCCAGACAAGCTGGTTTGTGGATCTCTTGGGATTTTCAGCCACAAATGTCTCTAGAGTTCAGAACCGTATGGGGGGGGAAAAAACCCAGTGAGGAGCAGTTCTACAGAGGGGAAACATCTTGGTGATGAGAGGCCACAGAGCAGCTAGCCTGGTACGGAAAATCCACTCCCAGCAAGTGCAGCTGAGAGCAGCAAAGCACCTCAGAATGCAATTTCAAACTTTGAGGCCAACAGGCTGCAATAGAAATCTGAGGGTGCAGTGGGCAGAGGCTCACAAAAACTTAAGCACAAATGCAAAGACAGTTAAGAAATAAATGTAATCAGAATTTCTGATCCACATCATCAAACCATGGACCAACCTTACTTTGTGGATTGGAGGTTTGAGGAAAAAATAAATTAAAAAAATTCCTTTAACTTTCACTGTTTGACTGCCATTGTGTGTATGAGTATCATTGCTGACCAAGTTGATCTTTTCTTCCTACAAATTACTGATGGCTACTTCCAGCTTGATGATGCACCTTGTTACAAAGCTAAAGTCACCACTAACTGGGCACATCAGCGTGGCAGTGAGTACAGTCACCTCAATAACCTCATTAGTCACCAGATCCGAATCCACAACACCTTTGGGATGTTTTATAAGGGGAGATCCGCAATGTGAATGTGCAGCTGCCAAATTTGCAGAACTGATGTGATGCAGTCACGTCACACATGAAAATTCAGGGTATTTTGAAAGGACAAGAAGTGTTCCAAAACAGTATAGTTCAGGAAAAAGCTGCTAAGCTCATTTTTTTTCTCCCCTACATTCTGCAGAGCATTCACTTCCCAGCTTTGACATCGACTCCCGACAAGTTTATCTTATTGACACGTTGGCTCACAGAACGAGCACTTTTATATAGTGCTGGGAATAAGTCGCGTAGAGTAAGTTTAGAGTAAAATGCATTCTCAAACTGAACTGAATACAAATGACCTCAATTCTCATTCTTCCTTGTGTCCTGTAGAAGTTATTTATGAGCAACAGAGTTGTATATTGTTTTAGTTGAAAGGCTTTTATCTTATTTAAGCTCTTGCCTCATGACAGCTTGACAGGTGAAAATCCAAAAACGTCACTCATTCATGATCACCAATCCCCACAATGACTCAATGATAAAGCAGTGATGGGATGCAGGAATAAGGCTAAAAGCAAAGCCTGATACCCCAAACCACCAAACTCTTATCTGATGCTGTATCAGGAAAATATGACTGTGACACCTTCAGCTGCTGAGTAAAAAGGTCATTACAAATTTACTGCATACAGCACCTACACAGCAAAAAACAGAATAGCCAGATATGCTTTTTATTTTATTTTATACAACATCAGAGTAGATGTGCTGTGTACAGGTTATCTCTAGTATGCTTATTAAGTGGCTGGAAGTACTAAGATGCACAAAGTCAGTCACTCAAAATACTTTCAGCTGGAGACTCTTACAATAGCAATCTATCCAAAACAAGTGGTGGTAGATCTGTCTTTGAGCACTGGATCAATGATTGACTCAGTTTCTTTAGATCTGACCTGTTACTGCTCATCAAAATAAGAGCCTGTAGCCAGACATAGTTCTGTGCAAAGAAAGGTCCAGGCACTAAATCCCAGACTGGGCTTTTGGATATCTCAGCATGGATTGAAGATTATGTAGTAAGCTCCATTTACTTTTGAACCTTTTACCAGTTTAAGTGATGCAAAGAATAGAGATGGTGAAGGTAGATGAGTTTAAATACCTGGGGTCAACCATGTAAAGAAAATGCAGATAGTGAGGTGCATAAGAGAGGTGAAGAAGAGTTTGCAGGCATGGTGGAGTGGATGGAGATGAGTGACATTAAAATATATAGTTAGTGCTATATTTTTATTTAACCACTCAAATTAAACCCAAGTCTTTGCTTTAAGCTCTTTATTCTTTACAGCTGAATGTTTTGATACATGGCTAGAATAGTAAAAGTTGTCAGTTTCAGACAATCCCGAAAAAGTATTTTTAAACATTTTCAGCCTTATTAATATTTTAAAAAGTGCTTGTTTCTGAACCTGGTGCAAGTATTGCAGACAATACAAATTCCTTCTGAACAAGTAAAATTTGTAACCCTTCCAGATATCAATGATGCGTGGAAGTGAGAAATCACTTAATCATTGATTTAGTTTCTTTCTCTCTGAGCTGCTGCTGACTTATACCAACCAATTATTTAGCAGCATTTAGAAGGACAAACATCATTGTAATTACATCCAGAAATTCAATACACACAAATAAGATATAAGAACGCCTAAGAAATCTGCCCAAGGAAAAAAGGAAAATTTAAAAAGGAATAAAATAATAAAATACATGTTACATGAAAATATGAATACAGTCATTAAATCCAGCGGAGAAAGAAAAAAAAAACAGCATAAAACCGTGCGTTTATTAACTTTATGAAGGGTAAAAGCACTTCATTTTACTTTCCATACTTTTCCCAGTGAATCAGGTCAGCAGAACTAAGCTGAGGTCAGCGTGTCCTAGATCAGCATTATCATAATCAATTCTAACTGGCCTGGCACAAGCAACTACTTTAAAGGACACAATGCCGTTGGTAATAAAGAGTGAAATGGGAAAGTGTTTGTTAGGTGATACTGTATAAAAGACGCTGTTACAGAGCTGGAACATGAGAACTAAGCAGACAGTATGTCTGAGAACATGTACTGTGCTGCCGTCACAGTGAGGAGTAGTGCCAGTGTCTCTAGGTAATACTCCGTCAGTGCCGCATCTCATATCGAATTGCACTATTCAGATTTTCATTTTTACCAAGTAGCTGGTGGTTTCTTTGCCCCCTTACCACATCATTACATCCGCTTTATTTAGTCGCGCATGTTCATAAAGCCCAGTGAAATCAAATGAGACCAAACATTGCGTTGTTTGATCTGCTCAGTTACTAGAATTCACATTCATGACCTCAACATATGTATATACATTCCTACGACTTGCACACACGGCATCACTGCAGTGTGTGTAAACTGCTGATATGAAGCGGCTTGCGCGGTGCTGCTGTGTGGAGGAGTCGGGTGGAGATAGTTTGGCACATGCATCACTGTGGTGATTCAGTGAGCGAGGCAGGGAGTCAGGCAGGAGAGGAAGAAAGTGAGAGAGAGACAGGGTTAGAGAGAGAAATGGAGAGAGAGAGAGCACTCGAGAGAGAGAAGACAAGAGCAGGGAAAAAAAGGAGGAGGGGGGAGTTTGATGCATCACTGAAATTAGGTCAGCTCCATTTTCAGAGACTCGTTTTAACGAAATAAAGCGTTTATCCTTATCGGATATTGGGAAGGAAAAAACTGAAAGGATAGAAAAGACTGAATAAAAATAAGACTCACATGGGCTTTGGACTGAGTCACAATACTGTTAAGCCAGGACATTAGGAATTGTCAGCCCAAAGTAAAACAAATGCTTGCAATGGCTGAGAAAAGCCAGTGCTGTTGCCCAACAGCTGTTATCGGGCTGGCTACAGCAACATCAGCCAGGCCCGCTGGAAATATCTGTCCCAGAAATTGTGGCTGTATTGTAATTGTATTCAGGCTAAGAAGAAAAGCATGTGCGTATGATTCTCACCTTGTGAGTTTGGTGCCTATCTGCTGCCTAGATTCCAGTCTCTCCTCATCTGTCTGCATGGGCAGGATGTTTTTCTCCTCCAGTTCCCTCTTAGATGGACGGTTACTCAGCTTGATGGCCAAAGAGTCTTTTCTTAGTACCTTCTGAGCCAGTGTACCTAAATTTGAAATGCAAAATGTTAAAATAGTTATGGTTAATAGGTATTGGTATGGTAAAAATAAGTATACGAAAATGGGGTTTAATGTACTGATCTTTGCTATTTGGCCTCTGTTTTCTGGATCTTCCAGAAAACAGAGTTTTAAATATTTTATACCATGGATTTAAAACAATAGCTCTCTAACATTATGTTCCTTCCATGCATTCTGCACAGTTCAGCAGTTTTTCCAAGAGAATATGCATCAAAGTTTTGGCTGATAATTAAATTCTAGATACATTTCTGTGAATCTTTCGGCCCTACTTTGAAGGTTAGTTTAAATCTGAGTTCCAAGAGCCTTCATGTGAAATAAGGAGCCCTGACAATTATGATCAGTCAAACAAACAGTCTCTATGTCTGCAAACATGAGCTGTCCAAACAAAAACAGTAAGTAGAAGTAAGTAAGTAAAATTTATTTATATAGCGCTTTTCACAGATAAAAATCACAAAGTGCTTTACAACACAGAAAATGGGAATATAAAAACAATATAACAGTAAATAAAACAATGTAAAACAATAAAACTATAAAAACAGCATAAGAAGAAATTAATCAAATGCTTTTCTAAATAAAAATGTCTTCAGCTGTTTCTTAAAAGAATCAATGGAGTCCGTGCAGCGAGGAGACAGTGGGAGAGAATTCCACAACCGTGGTGCCACAGTCTGAAAGGCCCGATCACCACGAGTTTTAAAACGAGTGCGTGGTACCACCAGCAGTCTCTGATCTAATGACCTTAAAGCCCGAGAAGATGTATGTGGTTTCAGCAGGTCAGATAAATCTTGAGGAGCCTGACCATGCAGGGCCCTAAAGGTTAGAACTAAAATTTTAAACTGAAACCTAAAATTTACAGGCAACCAGTGAAGGGAGGCCAAGACTGGAGTGATATGCGAACAGAGAAAGACACTTCTGCTGCTAAGGCACCCTGTTTCTCAAATGCCCTACCTGTGACTTTAATTTGACTTACAACTAGTGCAGAACAAAATGCACATGTTTGGAGAGGTCACACTGCAGCTCGAGTGAGCAATTCACAGAAAGAATGGGGTGTGTTAACAAAATATGCAGCTCATGCACACCACCAACAGCAGTTAGCTTCAATAACTGCACAGAATTGGTCCTATGTTTATGCATGAACAATGCTACATAAAACCATAGTATGATTTAATTTATATGTCTAGAAAAGTTTAATTATACATGACATATTATGATATCATGTTGCCTAACAACCATCTGACAACAACTAAAAAACACAGACCAAGCAATACTGTAGCACAGGTATGTTATAGTTATCTCAACTGACATTAATCCTTAGCTTAACATTTACTGTTATTTTTGGTATTTCATATAACACACACTAACTAAACGAGGCATGCCCCAGTGTGTATGTGTGCGTCACAGTTAATTATCACAAAAAGAAGCCTAAAGTGAGCTACATAATCAAACTAGATCCCCAGCTTTATACCTGCCAAGTATAAAACAGATCACATTTTATAGTTAAATAAAAAAAAATAAAAATAAAAAAAAAAACAGGGATTTTTAAATGTTTTGGGTGCATAGTTTTAAAAAAATAAATAAATAAATAAATAACCAACCGTACTTGATAAACTAAATCAAAATAACATCCTCAAAAGTCAGACAGTAATAGCTTAAGGGACAGATCAGGCATCTGCTGATGAGCATAGTGCAGTAGTGCAATTTCACTACTCTGTGTTACCATGACAGCTGCCACTTACTTGTAAATATTGAGTCGTCATCTTCATCATCGTCTTCATCGTCATCCACATCATCATCCTCATCCTTATACATGCTGGGTAGATCTTCATAGTCAGATTCATTAGGCAGGTTCTCCTTATCGTCCTCGTAGTCGATGATCACAGATGGCACTTCTCTTCTTTCTAAGGGGGCACACTGACCACCGCCGTGCAGAGCAGAGCTAGAGGAGCGAAAGGGAGATAAGTTATGATGGTTCTGAGCCAAGCATGAATATTAATAGACTGAACAATTTCCAACAAAAAACGAATGCTAAACAAATAACAAAAAGATGATATTTTATGTGCGTATCACAAACATTGGGTTGTTGTGTAATGCCTAAAAGAAATTTGGGAACACACTACTTTCAGACATAAACATGAGGATGGCGTCACTATTCTGTGAAAGACTACCAATAGCTAATAAGTTCAACAAGTTAAAGTCACTTCTCAATACAAATATAAAAAAAAAAAAAATCAACAGGGCATATCATTAAAAGACTTACGGAATAGAGAGAAATCTCTCTGCACAAGGTACAAGGCCAAAGATTAAGACTGAATGGCTTTTACAGCACCTTTAGCCCCTGAGATAGGACTGCAAAAAATGTAATATTAATGAAATAAAAATATTAATATTTCAAAAAAATATATAAAAAACAAAAAACAAAAACAGATAAATAATGCTCAGCAGCATTTCTAAAACCACTGTTAGGAAGCATGGTTCATCACTGCAAACAGCACTTCAAGAATGTCATTTCTACCATGTAAAAGACAAAACGTTCATTTAATGGGAAGTATGGTAAAGTGAAAAACTGCCCTGTTGTCTGACCAATTAAAATAAGAAATACTTTGTCAACCTCACCATGCAATTCAAAAGCCAACTCCAATTTGGAGAAATATGTGCTGCCAAATACTGACATCTTTTTGAGGGAAGGCTTATCTTATTTTAGCAAGACAATGCCATATCACAACATATACACGTATTACAAAAGCACAGCTCAGTAGCTAAAGAGTCCATGTGCTAAACTGGCCAGCTTATCTGCTGTTTAGACCTATCACACACTGAAAACAGCTGGCAGGTTATGAAATGGGGAAAAAAATATGACACTGAAAATTGAAATCCCTAACAAGCAAGACAGACCTTAAAACAGTAAAAATTGTCTCCTTAAATATATATTTTAAAAAAATGTTATATTAGAACCATTGTAAAATAGATTATTTGAAAGTCATTGCACTGTGCTCTTGTTTACATTTTACACAGCATGCCGACTTTTCTTGGAACAGGGTTGTGACAGATTAGGATGGCCATATTATTTGGCCTTGCTAAAAGGGTGAATTTATGAAAACCCTGAGCCAGAAAATCCAGTTGAAATGGGGAAGATCATCATATTTCATCTCCATTATCTTTCAGCATTTTTTTTTCTTAAATTCATACAGTATTATTAAAACAATAGCCCGCACAAAACCCAGAAAATGAAAATGGCTCAAAAACAATAAATTGGCTTTGGGCTTCTGGTGCAGAACATAATGATAGCTTAGTGGGTTTTTAATCCAAGTATAAAGCGAGGGGAGATACATTGTGTAACTGGAGCTGAAAGAGAACTTCAGTACAAAAAGCCTGAATACCAACTAACTGCATTTCTGCGAAGCCCTACGCAATACCATGCAATTCTCTGAGCTGCACAGAAGGAAAAAAAGAGTAACGGATTATACAACTTGCATTATTAACAGCAGCCTGACGAGAATAAACTTCACTTTCACAAGCAGTCACCGGTTGGCACTAGCAAGCAGCAGTGACATATATGACAGATTCATTAATAACGGCCTAGCTGAAGGTTGTTATGATGGGACACTGTGATGTAACCACGTCAGGCTTTCAGACTAATTGTGAGCAACATCAGGGCCATTACTTCCTTATCCCTACTCGAATAGCTTTGGTGAAAAAGAGATCCTAATGTAAGAGGTTACATAATGTGCAATCCGCTATCATGTCCCTTTTCTCCAAACATGAAGAAATGCAGCTCTTGTAAAGAGCAGCTGGTCATGTTATGTCAGGCCAACTGTTGGAGGGACGCCTACTCCATGCGCCTGTGCCCACACATACACACATTTACTTCAAAATTAGGCCATGCTGCCCTGTGAGGCAGTGTGCCGATTTAGACCTGTATGGTAGTGCTACAGAGCTGGCAGGATGCGACCTCAATAACACAAGAGCAGATCTGAAAGTGGCAGACACAGTGCCACAAAAACAAATACTAATAAAAGAGGACACTCTATGCTAATGACATTTCTCAGTGATTACTCTGATTAGACCTGTTCTAGGGACAGCTTTTAGTAACAAGACATTCATTACTCCATAATGACCAGAAACTCATCAGATAAAAAAAAAGAAAAAAGAAAAGAAATCAATTCTTTGTAGAAGAAAAATGTCACTAGCAAACGCAAGGGAAAATCTGCATTAAACGCTATACTAATATTAGCCATGTAACTGTAAATCCACCTGCCTAAAACTGCAGATCCCCTTTTTGCTGCTAATAAAGAAGCTCTTTTCTGGTGCACAGACTCCATAAGACCTCTTGGAAAGTGTCCTCTCCTATCAGACACAAGGACTTTAGCATCAGATGCATTAAGTTCTACAAACTGTGATGCAGGGCCTGTATAGATGAGACTTTTTTAACAAATACCACTGATGTGTAATTGGAATGATAATCTAGAGGCCAAGTAAAAACAGTTCAGATCTTTGTGATGCTACACCATTTCCAAGCAACTGCCATCAGGAAATATTGCTTTAGTAATGGGGTGGACATGGTCTGCAGCATTGTCTATGTAGTTAAACTCTCTGTCATTTCTACGGTTTTACATATAAGGACATAATAAAAAGTTATCAGGTATTGCCAGGTTTTAAAATGAGGTAAATACCACCTTTAGCAGCAAGAACTTGAAGTAATCATTTTCTGCTTGACTTTATCAGCCTTTCACATTGTTGCTGAATGAATTTTGGACCATTTTTCTTTACAATTTTGCTTCAGTTCAATGAAGCTTGTGGGCATTTGTTTATGCACAGCTCTCTGAAGATACACTTCAGTCAGCTGAGGTCTGGACTTTGACTGGGCCTTAATTATTTTCTTTTTAAAGTCATTCTGTGGGTTTTCTGCTGTGCTTGGGATCATTGTCCTGCTTGACCCAATTTCAGCCAAGCTTTAGCTTTTGGACAGATGGCCTCACATCTGACTCTTACATTTCAGGAGTTTATGGTCAACTCAGTGACTGCAAGGTGGCCAGATCCTGTGGCTGCAAAAGAAGCCCAAATCATCACCCCTCCACCACCTTGCCTTACATGAGGTATTTGTGCTAATATGTTGTTTCGTTTTCATCAAACATGGCACTGTGCATTATGGCCAAGCATCTCTACTTTGGTCTTCTTTGTCCAAAAGACATTTTTTAAGAAGTCTTCTTCACATGCAATATTGCAAACCTAAGCTCTGCTCCCATATTTATTTATTTATTTATTTTAGATAGAAAGAGGCTTTCTACTGGCAGCTCTTCCAAATAAAACATATTCGTTAAGTCTTTTTCTAATTGAACTGTCATGAACTTTAACATTTAGCATGCCAACTGAGGCCAGTAAAGCATGAAATTTATCCCTCTGGGTTTTTTTTTTTGCTGACCACTGCATGGTCTGACCTTGGGATGAATGTGATAGGACACCCACTCCTGGAAACAGCAGCTCTCTTGAATATTTCATACTCTATATACTGTAGAATGATGAACATCAAATTAGGAATGGCCTCATAACCCTTCCCAGATTGATGCAGCAATAAGTGCTTCTTTAAGATTCATTACCACCCAAATTGCTGTTTTTATAGAGGTCCTCACACTTGCTGCCAATCAATTCATCAATTGCATTTGATTTGCAGCACCTAGCTGCTACTTACCCTCTTAATTCCCATGGAATCAGTAAGGCTGTACTTTGTTTTTCACTTACTGCTTTTGCATTTTTGCTTATTTTTTTTAAATAAATAGTGACATGTTGTACTATGTCTTTTATTACTGTTCATCTGAGGTTGTATTTACCTAATTTTAAGACCTGCTAAGGGCTCGATTATGATTATTATTATTTTATTACATTCTAAAACCTTGGGTTTGGGTGTACTTTGTTTTTACCATGACATATAATATGTGTATGCAGTTCTGGCATAACATTCCCTGAGAATCACCTCATCTTCTTCCCACAGTGCATCTTGCACTCATGTCTTCTACGGATAACCAATTCTCACACACCCAGGTGTCAACATGATGTAAAAGAAAATGTGACTCATCAGACCAGGCAGCCTTTCTGTTTTGCTCCCCGGGAAGGTTTTGGTGGTATATTCATGCATGTGAAGGTTCTCAGTCATCCAGGTCATGGTACACTAACTTGGAAAGAAAAATGACTGGACTCCTTCAAGTTTTTTGAAGATGTTTCACCTCTCATCCAAAAAGCTTCTTCAGTTCTAGACCAAATGGTGGAGAGTCCCAGATATATTCAACATGTTGAATATATCGTCTTGGTCAGCATCACAATTTGATCAGTTTATTACATTTGTCCATTTTCTTTCTATGTTTTCTGTAATTTAATGTTCTCCTGCTGCCTATCGTGGCCCTCCCCGTGTTGTGACTGATGAGTGTAGTTCTGTTACATAAGATCCATCTGTGTCATTTTTAAACATACACATGCAGCATTGTTTAAGTTTACTTAAGATATTACATGTGATTTACAGACAGAAACTGAGCCATAATCCTTCCCTGCCTTCCCACAATCAGATTTAATGACCAGAACTGAGAGCTACTAACCTTTCAAACCTCTGCATGGAGAGTGCCAGGGTTTTATTGAGCTCCTCGATGATCCGACTGGGGGCGTGTAAGCTGCCGTACTGAAGCTGGAGCGGGTGACCGTGGCTCTGGTGTAGACCGGCTAGACCGACAAGCTGGGAGGGCAGTAAGGTGCCATGTAGGGAAGGCATGCCCTGGGGAGGGGCAGACTTTTGTGGGAGAGTGTTGAGGGGGTTGGGGGATGGAGAAGGGGAGGATGAGGAGGAGTCCAGCCCCCCTGGAGGCACGCAAATCATCACTTTCTTGGGTGGCAGAGGTGGAGAGTGCTTTCCCCCAGGCATACAGGGCAACTTCATTGGCTGGCAAGAATCTAGGGAATTGTTAAAAAATTAAAAAAAGGACAAAAAGAAGATTCATTGGACTTATTATATGAATGTCATGCATGGCATAGCTATTGCAGTTTATGGTGCAGATAGATAAACAAAGAACACAGATGAGTGGAAACGGCTCAAACATCAGCCCAGAGTGGGGGAATTACACCAGAGTAATGCCACTTCTCTCTCCTGACAGATTGACAATGACAGATAAAGCCAGCTGACCCAACCAGAGAGGGATTTAATGAGACTAGTATAATCCTATGAGCATGTGTGGCTGTACAGGTACAGTTTAAAGCCAAAGCAGTTATCAACACAAGTACCTGCTATTTACTTTTAAAATTAATCATTTTTTGACAGTTAAAGCTAATGAAGCAACACCCAACAATGTACACTTTAAGGAAAAATATTAAATCAAGTGTATATTATGTTGTATTTATTCTGCTTGGATTAAAGAAAAGTTCTAGAAAAAAAACATATTGCCTGGAGTGATTAAAGCTGCACAGGCATGGAACGGACCATAATCTAGGACAACTGACCTGTGCTGTGGTTTGGGATCCTAGAGAAAGGCTTTGGGGGGAGAGCAGGAGGCTGTTTATGGTAAAGCGGTGGTTTGGCAGGGTTGTCCTGATGGTCACCTGGATAGCCAACAGATTTCTTAGTGGGCAAGACCATCGACGATTTCATAGAGGGCTCCTGAGTGCAGACGCTGCCATCCATTGAGGATCGGAATTCAACGGTTGCTAAAACAAGGAAAAAACTATCAATCTGCAAACAGTCAAAAATGCATTTGACTACACAAGAAAGACACTTTCTAAAAAGACTGCATAAACTAAGTTTAAAATGAACTTGATGTGTTTTTGAGACACTGGGGGCTTGGACTGTTTACAAACCCGAGAGCTTTTTTATCAGCACACACCAGACCGTGGAACAGCAGCAGACAAGCAGTTTGACAGAACTTTTGAATTTTAATTCTTTTATAGTTCTCATCCATTTGATGTTTTTTTCTTTTGCATGATCACACTTAAAGGCTGACAGTGCAAGTCACAGTGCTGCTCACATATTTTCTGACTGCCAGTGCATTTATACAGCATGCCTCCCATATTCCCAAATTCCATCTTAGCTATGGACTTTGTTTTTTAAATAGAAAATCACAACAACGTTTCACTCCTCTAATCTTTTTAACATTCAAAAAATTCCTCAAGGAGACTTGTTATTTTTTATTATTAACTAAAGATAACAAACTAATAATTTGTTGTAGTTTTTCAAGCTCTTTATTCAGGGATCATTTCTAGGCTTTCATTTTGAGGCCGGTGCTTTAGGAAGGATCTATGATACAATACAGTAGCTTTCAACACTGTGATGGGAGATACTGAACCATTTAACTTGTTCCATGTTTGGAGATGCTTTTCTGCATACCTTGGCTGTAATGAGTGGTTGTTTTAGTCACCACTGCTTAGTAGCTTCACCTGTCTTGTCTTTCTTGCTTTTCCATGAGCTGTTGAGTTTCTGCAATGTGTACTCATTCACTGTCACAGCATACAGTGTTTTCACATTTAGCTATTAAACTCAGTTTTTCAAAAAATAATGAAAGCCAAAATCTTCCATAAACTGTATATAAAAGATGGACGTAGCTATTATGACATCAGTCATTGGTTGATCAAGTCCCATCCTAATTAAGCCCTCTCATGATTGCCATCTTTATATTTTTAAACTGGGTTTGAGAAGTGGTAAACCTGAGGCCTACCATGTGTTTTGAATATCATGTTGTATTCAGTGTAATGAATATCATGTTGTATTCAATAACACATGAAACTAGCAATTATGATCTTGAACTTGTCAAATCCTGTTTACTATACTCACAGATCAAGTGATCAGTAGCGCTGTTTTCCCACACTCTTGTGTACAATTCTTTTTTTTTTTTCCCTCAGAAAAAAAAATTGGGCCATTAAAAAGAAAAAAGTTTCAATGCTTTGGCTTCACCTTTAAGGTCCAGAAGCTGTGTCTATCTTTTATATACAGGCTATCATTTCTTTCTTATCTGCTCTCCTCACATCTTGGCAAGAGTCAGCCGAGCTTCTCTGACTTTGTTTTTGATATCCTGCGGCATCGAGCCCCCTGTTGTGCGACTCAAACATAATAAAATATATCTTTAGGTTGTGTAAAGCACATCAAATCCAGATCAAACGGGGTTTTTTTTTTAAAGCCACAAATTTTCTATAATGAAAGATTCTATCTCTTGAAGCTCTGTGCCAAATCTTGAAGAGTGCACACCAAAGGCTACTGATTAACAAGGAGATGAATAACTGAGGACCTTTCAGTTTGGTACGCCACCGTTACCCTTCTTGTAATTTCTACTTAAATCTGAAACAGTTTCCATCTGTTAAATCAGAGAGAAACTGCAGAAAATCAGCTCACCTTTTTCAAAGATCTCCTTCAGCACTCCTCTCTTGATAAGCTCATCTCTGCTCTGTCGCATTGACATCTTCCTCTCCAAAGCTGATGTTGTAAAGAAAAGGAGTGTGATAAAGAGGTTTTAACACTGTAACTTGTCATTCAAAAAACTATGACCGTTATTTCTTTGTTTAACCCAGGCTAAACAATTCACAACATGGATGTGGTCATGTGTTTCACAACATTTTTTTTTTAAAGACGCATTCACATCAACCACTTTTGATGTAACATTTCCAAATGCCTAGAAATGTAATAAATAAGTAACAAACATCAAAATTACTAGCAATATGCTAACGAAAGCTTCTCGTTTGCATCACAAGTCAAAGAAATATTTATTTACTTGCTTATTTGTTTCCTTTACTCAAAGTGTTCAGCAATCAGAAAAAGAAAAAAAATGACCAAACAAACATCTGGTCCAGCCAAAAACCAAAACAAAACAGGTTTTCTTTTTGTGTGAAATGGATATCAGTCACTATCTGCATTCGGTCACTGTGATAATCCCATAATTAATCCCAGTTTCACCATATACATTTCGTCTGGCTTATTTAGATTTTGCTGTAAAGATAATCAGTCGTCTCTGCTGAACAGTTAGAACAATTAGAAACTGTTCCCTGTTTAACACAGATAAAGGATAAAAAAGATATTCCAGCAATGCTTCTCATCGTAATTCATTATGCAAAAGATGCCATGTCCCATAGCTACTGTTTCCTTCTATTTTTAGGCTTTGCGAGTTGAGGCACTTAAGATCTTCTATCAGTAGGCTGAACAAAAGCAGTAAAATACTAAAAAAAAAAAAGAAAAAAAAAGAGAAGTTGTTACTCATTTTAAAATCTAATCTTGCACAGAAGCTAATTAAGAACGTGAAATGAGGATGAGCAATAACAACAGTTGAGCACGCTGCACAGGAGACTCGTACACCCTGTGCCCAGTATGAGTGCTTGACATATCAGAAGCCCTGACTTCTGAAATCAAAAATGTTCAGTGCTACTACATATTCAGAGCACATTGGACAAAAATACACTGGCATCTTGACCTCTCTATTCCTTGCACATCGTTCACAGCACATTACACTTTAAACCCACTGCTCAAAATAAGTCAAAATCACTACGCTTCTTTATGAGTTTCTCTATGGTACCAGGTGTTCATCATCAATGCTTACTTCAAAAGCTTTCCAAAGCTTTTTGATCAGCCCTGAGCAAGGAATTAGTTAAAAAGTTAAACATATTTTTTGGGGAGCGAGCATACATGACCGAATATTCCCCAATATGCCACACTCCTTTACTTCAGCTGCCAAGTTGGCATATTGCAGTTTTTATCCTTTCATATGCTTAGTCCATAGCCTCGCCACGTGGGAATGTCAGCTCAACAATGAATGCAGGACTTGGAACAGAAGAGTGGACGTGGCCACAGGTTGTTAATTGGATTTTGGATGGGAATGTGAGTCCCTGGTTTAGGCTCACATAGGCAGTACATTAACCATGAGTCAGGAGGTGATGGTCCACTGTTTCTTCCATTCTCAGATTAAGGAAAAAAGCAGCAGGATGGTGGTCTGAGCTATTTGGGGGGTGACGTTGGTTGATGCCATCTCTTGCTCTAATGTTGAGGCCAAGAACATCAATACTTGGTTACGTTTTCAAGCGTATCTCCTGTTCTTTCAGCCCACTAGTATGTGTTTAAGGCTTGCTTGGGGCTGCACACTGGTGACAGGACAGCACAGCACAGCACATCATGTGTGGCACTGACAATGATCAAATATGTAACAGATGTAGTCATTCTTAACCTTTCCTTAATTTAAAAACATCCGTATTTTGAGGTTTCTACAATCATCTCTAGCTGTTGAGTAACATGTGGCTAACAAATTTAATCGAAAATAAAATATTTGCACATTACCAAGCAATTTCCATAAAACTCCCACAACCAACTTTAGGTTAGTGGTAACAACTGTACTGTGAAGTAATTGGATTAAAAAATATATATATATATATATATCTTGGAAAGTTAATATCTTTGCCAGACATTTGCCTCTGCCAGATCTAATAATAAAAGATAATAGGTTTTACAATGCAGCCTCTAAAAGCTTTCTCCTTAAAACTTTCAACTTTCAAAACTCTTGCATTGCAGTTTAACTTAGACTTTGAAATCCCCATCACGAGTCCATTATTCTTTAGTCTTTTGTTTAACAGAGCAAACATTCAAATGAAACTCTAACCCTAACCCTTCTAAAGAAGTACAGCACCAATTTGTTGCCAGAGTGGGGAAACCTGGGGTTAAAGGTCATTACTACGCCAGTTGTTTCATCCAAAACGAACAGCAATTACTCAGAGCTTTATGACATAAGAGCTCTTCTGCGGGATGCACACAGTTATGCAATACCATTAACTCAAAAGCCTTAATGAGGATATTATGTCTTCAGACTTGACAGGCGGCGAATGTTTGCGAAACAAAAGTGGAAGCTGGTAAAATTAAAGTGGACACGTGCAGAACGTGTGCCGAGCATGAAGTAAGGAGATGAAACTCTGGCCATCCTTGCAAACCCCCCTAAAAGCCCCCACTCTGTTTAATATTTAATCAGCACATTATTAGTGTGCAAGAAGTGGATTTCATGTTAATTTCATCAGGAAGGTCCTAGGGGACACACACACACACACACACACACAATTGCGTGTGTGCGTGTTTAGTGTCTGTTTAGTGGGAAAAAATGCCACTCCCTCAAAATACCTGACTTTGATACAGAGTGCTATTGACTTGGATACCAGAGTAGTTGTCATCACTTGTCAGTTTGTAACAATGTTTATTATATAAGTTTAGTGTGCAGCTGAGGTACTCAAGTTAAAAGCATCAAACAGGATGCACTCTTATCACTACCAAAGGGTACAAAGCAAACCTCCATATCAGTATATTAGAATCTGCAGTAGCCTTCAAAATCACCTTGAATATCAACCAAGTTCTATTTTAAAAGTCTACCATAGCCCAAAGTGTTATCATTGCCCAACACTCCAACCACTCAATCTGTACCAAGATGAGAAGATTAGACACTCATTGGGGAGACTCAGCTGAGAGCATATTAAATGAAACTGGCATATCTAAGTTCAGCCTCTACTGATCTGAGAACACTACATTTAGTTTTTTAGAAAAAAAAAGAAAAGAGAAAAAAAAAAAAAAAAGTAAATTCCACTGCGAAGTGACCCAGATAGTCAGAACACATCCTACAAACCCTGAGGCACAGTAGCTTAAAGTGGAGTCTTTTACTGAGGCGTTTCTCTCAGTCTGACTCTCACAAAAAACTGGAATAAAACTTTGATGGTGTCTTCTATCAATGAGGAACTCAAGCGTTAAACCTCAGACCTCAGAAGCTTGAGTGTGGCTAAAATACACTTTAACACCTATAAAGGACACAGCAGGCATGCAATAGGCAATCAACTTCTCCCTTCATACAGTGTACAATGGACACGTATGAAATATGTCCTTTTTGTTAAAAATCATGCGAACATCCAGCATGAGTAGTGCAATTGGATGACTGCTGTTCATAGGGAAATGTGCTAATTAGATTAAAAATAGACTCCCTGATAACATCAGACTACAGCATGCATGTTCTTTTGATAAATCTCTTCTCGCTAAAATCTCTTCCTGATACAAGCTGGCTGTAAAAATTTACCAAGCACAATAAGACAGCATGATAAGACATCCAGCTGTCAGATGCTTCTCCTCCCTCATTCCTTCCTGAGGTAAAGAGTGCAGCCTCCCAGAGCTGGCCTTCATCTGCTTAAGATCACAACACATTAATAATCCTCTACTGTGCCCAGTGTCCAATTATCCATGACAACATCTTCCTGCCCAGTGGCTGGTCTACTCCCTATTGATACAGGAGTTGTAATCAACAATAAGGTAAGCACAGACTACTTCAGACACAAAAGACAAACAAGGACCATCTAAGGCCAAGATCATAGCAATGCAACTATAACCACTGCACATTTTTGCTGATTGCTTAAGCAACAGACAAATACTCTAATACTCTTGCAGACAAAATGCTGTTTTCAGCTATTAATGATGGTGTACTAAAACAAGTCAATAGCTGGTAGTAGCATGTGGCAGCAGTGTTCTTATACCTGCTGACAACAGGTCAGTAATAAAATGAGGGCAAGTACACAACACAGTTTCCTTGATAAGGTGAAAAATTATTCCTTTAAACACAAACTTGCTAATGGTTATACTGCACAGAGTCTTTCTCGGAATCGGTCTGAAAAGAGCAAACTATTTAAAAAGAAGCACTAACTTTTCATACGACTGCATAAAGGCTTATAAAAACTATTTATTTTTCATTTTCCTCACATAACTGTACTTCACAGTCATGGCTGAAGTTCAATACATGGCTGGCCACGAGAAAAACATTTGTGTGCAGCGAGCCATAGGAAATAATACAGAACAGAGTGATGTTGTTGTCATGTTGTATGTGAAGCGCTTTAAGGGTTCACCAAGAAAATGTTACCTTTTCTAAATAAAACTTTTTTCTTGGATGGATATTTTTTTATTTCTCAATGAAGCAATAATCCATTTTCAGTAATCACAGGATTCCTCTGCACCATACAGTTAACCTACTTTCCTCAAGCTTAGCAGAATTTCTCATCTAGTGACTATACTAAGACAAAATACCAGCCATTGGGCCTTCTCTAAAATACGTCTAATGACTTATTAATCATTCTCTGACCATAAGATTGATGTTTTGTGAACACCTGGTGCAAACTTGCACCACGATGTGCCACTGGAACACATTGTTATTGTCATTAAAACTCTTCAATGATTCATGGTGTATAATTATTTTCATTAATGTTAACCTGGAAACACTTGTAATTATCTTAATAAAAACCAAATGTGCATTTCAATAATAAGGACGTGACCCTGTGAGTTTTCTTAGACGCTCTCTTGCTACAGTTAAAAATCCTTCTGCCAGCTCCTGTCATTTCAATTTATTGCACAATCGCACGCTTGTGGCTTCAATTCTACCACTGCCAGTTGCAGAAGTTCAGGCCACATTCCACTTATTTGGAACTTTCAGAGTTAGGTTCACGCTAAAAATGGATGAGACAGAGCTGTGGTCTCTCTGAGGCCAATGTGCCTGCCTGAGCATCGAAGTCTCTTGTGAGACTGCGTACCACCTGTAACTTAACAAGGTGATCATCAGTGGTATGGCAGCTCAAAAATGCCCATCAAAAAGGATTGAATAGAACAATAGTAGCAACAGCATTATTTGGGGACAGAAGCATTATGCACACAAAACAAGTGGATAACAAAAGCAATGAAAAGCGTCATTTCTCTCAGCTCCACTCAGCATTACCACCATTGAAACAGAAATTATCTTTTGTTGGCTCAGCTTTTGATTACTGTCCTTAACCACAACAAGAGAGATGCTATTATCACAGGGCTGACATGACTGTACCAGTGAACAGACAGAATCTCTGTGGCTGTGTTATCAAGTACACACTTCAAAAATGCAGTTTTTTTTTAAGTATTAAACAACTCAAAGGCAGCTACAGTTTAAAAAAAAAAAAAAAGTCAAGCACACATCTTGTACTTCTGACAAATGATGGAGCTGACGAAAAGAGGTCGCAAAAATTAAAACGGTCAAGACTCAAACAGCAGCCAAAGAAACCATGAGCAAACCCAACAGATACTGAATCATTCAGCAAACTCACACCAGAAAATGTTAATTGAATAATGTTACTAAATGAGAACATCCTGTTCTGTTCACACTGGATTTAGCTCCCGTCCATAAAAGCAGGGACGCTTCTTCGAGCCTGGGAGCTACAGTCTGACAAAGTGCCTCCTCCTTTCCAAGAGGCTGACAGAAAAATTCAGGATGTGTCAGTCGAGGAAAATAAATACAGCCGGATCTGAAGAGACCACGTCCTTCACTCGACCCTGACAGCACTGGGCTGAAAGATCAAAGCAACTCTAAAGAGACCTCAAAACATGAAACTCCAGCGCTACACTGAATCAATTTGCTGCATTGTGACTCACCCTGGAGACTGAAAAACGTAATCAATTTTTCTTTTGACCAAAGGATATGCATTGATTCCCCCCGCCAAAAAAAAAAAAAAAACTGAAACCACACAGGGTACAGTCTTTACAAGTATTGGAGTTATTATACTCGTGTCACTATTATGCGGATAAATTATGAAAAGATGTCACGTACCAGCTGATGTCTGCTTGAACTTCTCGCTCTTCTTCTTTCTCCATTTCCAGGGCTTGAGGAGCCGCCCCAGAGTTGCAAACTTGCTCCGCCGACGGATGGGTGGAGTGTGGGTACCAGAGACCAAGGACTCCGAGCGCATGGCGGCAAGCCTCTCTACTTCCTCCGCTGTAAGGGGGAGAGAAAACAAAACAAAACAGATTTAGTTTAGGTGAGGATCCAGAGGAGGTGATGGATAGTCTGGATGATAACTAAAGGCAGCAAACACTTTTGTTTTTTAATATCCAAGCAGAAATAATCTGTGCCAAGCAGCCTCCAGAATTCAGCACTAACTAGATGAGGCTGAATAAGAGCATAAACAAACCTGCACATCATATGGCATTATGCAGGATTTGCTCTGGGTCTAAACAGTTCTAGGCTGTAGACTGACTGATGAGCACCTCATTAAGGGGGAATATTTCAGCTCTTCATCAAATATTCACGAGGCCCGGCCCTATAATCTTTTAAGTACTGTTTGACTTCAGAAGCAAAGAATGTTAAGTAATTTGCTCAAACACAAAATATTACATGAAGAAATAACTGCGAATGCAAACGGCTACAAACAGCACTTAAAATGTAACACCAAGAGGAAAGCTGGCTGCTGGATAAGAATACAAAAGGCGGATGATTAATAACTAAGGGGACTCGAGCTGAAAATCTGACTTAAACCTACTTGGCAGCTTGTGAGATTTTAAAAAAAAAAGAAAAGAAAAAAGAATTACGCAATGCCAAAAAGCTCTTCTCTCTTCTCCTTACTTTAAAACCTAATCTTTAAACTTAGTCTTTTATGTAGTCAAAAAAACATTTCATCAGAATAGCAAAATATCGCAAATGCAACTGCGTGCAAGAACAGCCGATTAGTCAGGACAATGCATGTTTTTTAAACTGCATTTTTTTCTACTAAGCAGCCAGTGAGTTCCATTACTTTCCATACTTTCGAGATCAGCTCGCCTCGGTTGTTTAAATTAATCATCTCTGCATTTATAATTGCCAAAATACATCATTACTGAATGATAAATGTGCAGACTTTTCAAATCAGTTTGCACATGCACCCATACAGAAACTGCACAATCTTGCAGCGAGAGCGATTAAGACAAACAATAAACAGACATTTTTTTTTATTAGAATGAACAGCATCGCTTGGGAATGTCTTAGAATTCTCTCAAAACTCTTGGAAGCTATTAAAAAGATGACACAAATCACCTTTAAAGTATCTTATGAGCATGCAGCAGAAGCAAACAGAAAAACTCAAAAACCGCCAAAGAAACCCCCTAAAATCAGCAGTGTTAAAAGTCCAGAGCCTGGACGCACGAGGTGACCCTCTAGCACATCGTGTCACGTCTGTTGTCAATGTCACCCGGTTGCATCAGATCATCACCCATGACATGCAGTCAGGGAATCTGAGGGTGTTTGTTTGTTTGTTTATTCTTTTAATAATTGCATCACTTTTGCAATGTTTGCCAACACAGACATGCCGCTTAACAGGACAGCCGCCTCCCTGGGGCAATGAGACAGTAAATAAATGTGGCGATAATGCAGTGCTGAAATCAGTCCCACGGACCATTATTTGAATGCTCTGCAGCATCCTTGGAAATCCTTCCACCACAGCACTCTATAAATAACCCAGCAGTCAGTGTTAATTGAATCCAGGAGAGATTCAAATGGTTTCGTTAGCAGCCTAAAGGCCAGATAGAGACAGGAAGACAACGAGCTCTAAGTTGAGCCACATCCAGGAGCCAAGTAACAAGCTGCTGTACTGTATGACAGAGAGAGTGGCAGTAATGACTCACTGTTAGCAACTTCAGTGCTTAGGGCATTGCTTCATAACATTAAACACTACTTAGTGTTAAGTACCACAACCTTAACTCAAAAAGGAGTATGGGTTTGAAAATATATATTTATATATACTTTTTTTTTTATTATAATTATTTTTTAAATGCACACAATAGAAACTGCAGTAAAGCAGTTGGGCCTTCCTGTGAAGATGAAACCTCTGGATACTATCTCCCCACAGGTGTAGGTATCTCAGTGTGCACTCAAAAGCCCTCTTATCCCAAAATACAGTGTTTACTACCAGATTTATTTCTTTTTTTTATGTTGTTGTGCTGAACTATTTAAAACCAGTACACATAGAATCAAAGTCTACACTGTAAATGTGTGATGATGCAATTGTAATTGTGAGAAAATCCTAAAATCTGCACAAGAAAAAAATAAGGAAATCCTCTTCCAAGTGTCCAAATTCATTGGATTTTCCCCTTTTCTTCCTCTTCTTGACATCAGTCTGATTGCACGGCAGAATCCTTATAACCTACATTCTCCACCACTGTAACATGAGCAACTGATGCTGCTGGTTTTAATTAACAACACTTTTTTGCATGCCAAGATGGCTGAGTGATGATGTAATGACACCTAAGTGGGGGGGGGAAAATAGGCTTTGTGCAAACAGCCTGCACAGCTTCATGCTAGAGGTTAATACTGAGATCTAATGACAATAAAAAAAACAAAAGACGCAGCGTATTTTTGCGGTCAAACGACAATTAACAGTTCAAAATATGAGCAGCCCAACCCTGTAAGAAGTTCTGATCCAGTCAGAGGCAGTTTCCACAGCAGCAACAGTGATTCACTCTCCTTCAGGAGAGTGGTGTCATTTCAATGCACATCGACACTAAAATAATATAATCTATCCCTCGAGGGGAAAAAACACTATATCCTCAACTGTATCCTCACACAGCCTGCTTATCAAATCGCATATTAAAAAAAAAACCCCAAACAAAACAAAAAACAGAAGCAACGTAGCCATCTTCAGATGTGTGCATCCTGGATGGTAACAGCTACCGCAAACCTACTATGGGCGAAACCACACAAGGTTTGAGCCTACTCACCGTCCTGCGTGTCGTTTCCGCGGCTGCAATTGCTGCAAATGTGCTTTATCTCTTTCCCGATATGACAGTGGATCGTAAAAGGCATGGTGTTGTTGTTGTTATTGTGCGGATGCTGGCCGTGCCCCTTCTTGTTGTTCAGAGACATTATTTTGACCAAGCTGAACGCCTTTTTCTTAGGTTTCTCCACCGCCACGGGCGTGTTTTCTCGGCATCCCGTGGTAAACCAAGTGCCGTGCATGATGGTGGGCGCAGGATCCACGCTCGGGTAATTGGCCGTCTTGAACATCGGGAAGCGAAAACGGAGCGGTGCTTTAAACGGAGCGGCGTTACTACGTTGTGGGTTTAAATTAAAGGGCCATGGATCGAGTCCTACCTGACCTACTATAGCAGCTTCTAAGTATTTGGTCGCTTGTCTCTTCGGTAATCCCACACCTTTACCTGAGATCCCAAAATGTGCAGCCTACTTGGTTGCGCAACGCAGAAGTCGCTGCTGCTGAGAGAGAGAGAGAAAGAGAGAGGGGGAAAAAATCTGCTGCCAAATCCAAGAGAGCTAATAATAAAACCGAGGCTGAATGGCAGTGACTACCTTTCACTCCCAGAGCTGTAGACTGCAGTCGGTTGTGGCTAATCCACGATTAGAGGAGCTGAGGAGTGAGTGCCTGTGATTGGCTGCTAGGTACGCGCTTCTAATAGGCCAGCCTGGACGCAGGAAAAGTTGCTCCTCCATCCACAAGATCACAGTTAACTATTTCTTCTATTATTAAGCTGCCTAATATGACAGTGCCATTTGAAGCAGCCGCAAAAACCACAACACAAACTAAGTAACACATCTAAGCATATTAAGTATAAAACAATTTGTTGTGCTGTGTGTTTGGGTGAGATGGACATATTGATTTTATACTGAGAAGATCTCAAACATATTTAATCAAAATATTATTAGAATTACTTCACAAACTGAGATGACTGGAATAGTAATGGGTCCAAACACTTAGACGGGTGAGTGAATGTTAGACACAGTGATTCAAATTATAACAATGCTACTGATTCCCATAGTCAGTGCATCCCGCAGCTATGGAGAACTTTGTAAAACACAACAATATATATACACACAGTAGATGATGTCATCAAATGTAATAGCTTAAAAGGCATGCTGACATCATTCAGCTTAGAGAGCTTCCGATACAAAATACATAGTGAAACAATGGAACGTAACAAACCATGCAAATTAAGCACTTTAAGGCTGCTTCCATCACACCTATGTGCACACTTGCTGAAGGGCAGCAAAGATGACTGTAGAAAAAACCCCAACACCAATCTAATGCGGGCATGACACCAGACAAGTGCTGAGAGGTCAAATTAAAGAAACAAACAAAGGGAGTTTAATCAGTGATCTGAAAGCAGAATGAGAGGGCTCAACCTGAAGAAAAGAGGCATTATGATGCCCTTTCTTCAAATCACAAATTCCAAATAGCTACGCCCTTGATCCCCAAAGTTACTGTTCACATTCTGGAATAATTGATAGTATTAACAGGCGGTTAATAAGCCTTTAATTGTGAAAAAGATAACGGGAACCCCACGGCATTTCCAAACATGTTTCAAAGCAGCGCATGGTTGTGAAGCTGGGGTGGGGTGGGGGGTATCTTTGATGTTCCTTCAATGAGCTGCAGCTTATTCCACTGACATCAAAGCGCTCTCTGAAATGAGGGACAGAGTCACGCAGATTTACTCACACCACGGTGCAATGCAGTAGTTGCTCTTAGTTGCCTCTCTTTGGTGCAAAGTTTGTTTGCACTGATATGTGTTAAACTTTAGGACCCCGTGAAGCAGAGTTTTTCTTTTTTAATATACAAAACATTTTGCAACAAAGAGTCAGGGTTTAGCAGATAACAGGGACAAAATTATCTCCCTTACTATGCAAGGAAGATAACATTGCACCAAAGTGTGACTCTGTACAGTACATGCGTGCTCGCTATAGAACGAGGAGCAACAGCCCTGATAAACTCAAGAAACCTGCGTTGCTTTCTTCCTGTGCCGGCCTGATAACAGCATTCACTCTGTTTGCTGCCGCCCAGCCAAATAATTCTGATAGAGGAACACAAAATGCGCTTAAATCAATAGTGATGTGTGCCAAGACTCATGCATGCTAGCCTGTGTAATTCATCCTCAGCTTTTGTCTTACAAGAAACAAATCAAAGGCAGGCTATATGTCGGCTGCAAGGAAAGAATAATAACGTGTGTCAGTGTTGTTATGTAACTACTGTGTGACGCAGTGTTGGTCAGGGCTTCACATGACTCACTTTTAATCAGCTGACCACAGTTCATGCCTTTTGTGACGGGGTAAAATGTTCTCTTTTTGCTATCTTTCATGAGTTTTTGTTGTTTAAATGTTTGATTTCTTTCACTTGTTTCATTTCACTGGTCACTGTCTATGACAACTCTAGTTATGGAGCTTGGGTATGCATTGGCTCCATAGTTATATTCAGCTTATTGGGACTTGTTCTTGCATAACCCCACTAGTGTTCGCAGTGACATTCAATAAAAATGACACACCACGTTGCTTACTGTTCATTACTTTAACTGAACCACAACCATAGGGTTTTAATTCTTTTTTTTATTTTTTTATTTGGCTTCCATCCATCCATTCAACCGCTTATCCAGTTCAGGGTCACGAGGAGCAGAAGCCTATCCCAGCTGCCATAGGACACTAACACAGTGTTCCATGCATTTCAGCATAAATCTCCAAGATGACTGTGACTCTTAAAAGAAAAAGACTTTCATGTTGATGACAACATACCTGACACTTGTCACAAACTCTCACAATAAACTTCAACTGTCAGAATAAGCTCAGGTACAGCTGCTGAGAAGTGTCTGCCAGTCTATTCCGACTCATGCTCCTTCTGATAGAAATGCTGGCTCACAGCACTGTTTGCCAAGGAGTTTCAGTAAATATTAGTTATCTGCTTTTTCCCCCAAAAAACTTGTGAGGCTGTGTAAAATGTAAACAACATCAGAATGCAATGCTTTGCAAATCATTCAAACACTATTTATAACTGACAATGCAAGGTACAAAACCAACATATCAGATGTTTAAAGTGAAAAATATCAACGTTTTTGGGAAGAATGTGAGCTCATCTTGAATTTAATGCTAGCAACCCTCAAAAAATGGTACAGTGGCAGCCAAACACTAATTTTCAACCTAGATCTTGTGTAATTTGGCATAGCATGGCCTTTTCTCCCTGTTTCCCTTTCTCAAGAATGGTTTCTTGACAGCGATCCTTTCCCTGAGATCATTTCTGAGCAGCTTCAGTGAACAGTAGATGGATCAACTGAAGGTCCAGATGTATCTCTCAGATCCTGTGCCAGGTATTTGCTGGATTTATTCCTGTTTCTTACGATATGACTTTTTGATACTGTTCATCTGCTATAGATAGTTTTCAGGCCTTCCAATTCTTCTTTTGTCCTCCACGTGTCCAGTTTTTGCCAATTTGAAAAAAATAATAATAATAATTTAAAGACACACTGCACACCACACATGCTGAGCTATCGCAAGTTTTCAGCTAATATGTCTTTGGGAGTCACCTTGTAAGTACAACCTTTTTTGCTGTTTTTTTTCCTCAAGACAGAGTTTTGTGACTCTGTTTATTTCATATTTTGGATTCTGGTTCAAACTGGTTTCCATGGCTGCTTTGCAGATTTTAGGCTAAACAATCTTACAACTTCCGACTGAGCAGCCTGTCACTACAAATCTGCTGTTCCCATTCTCTGCGTATCTCTCTGTCTCTTCCCATCTGTCATTCTCTCACTGCATTATTATCTGCCTCGCTCACTCATAGTAAGACAGCACCACATTTCCTTGACACAATCTAGAAGATAAGATGATAAAAGTGCAGCGCTTTGCCTTTTGCACATTTTTTTTAATTTGCCACGGGGAAAATGTGAAGGATTTTATGGAACCGAATCTCAACTCTTTTATGAAGTTCCTGGCTCCACCTTCTGAATTAAGCCATATCTTTTTTATCGCAGGCAACAGAGTAATGTGACATGATTATGTAAAAATCCACAGACAGCAACACGTGTGAAACAATGTTAATTTATTTAAAACACGAGCACTTGTTATTTTGTTTGTTTTTGTAATAATTGTGCAGATACTAACCAGCTCAGCCACTTAAGCCGACAGAAGTGTTCATAGAAATGGTCACTAAGTGTCAGGGATTGTGATAACATGCCTGTAACTACCCTCTAGTAAACTGAAAATAAAAAGCTGCTCACTTCTTATTTCTGTCATATTTCATTTCCCTTCTTGTCTTGTTTATGTCTCCATAATCTTTCTTTATTGTTAATTAAACTGATAAGTTTTGAATGAAAGGTGCTGCCAGGATATGCTACATGTGGTAGGTGAAGTTAAATATAATTTACTCACTTGCATAAACTTAACAAAAGCAGCTGGGTAATTGCTTAAATATGAGTATTACTCACAGTAAAAAAGACTTTAGAAAAGTACATGCAGGTGTTACATTCTGCACTGTGTTGACACTGCAATCTGCTAGAAAACAAAAACAGAAGAACCTAAAATGAAATCATTGCAGTAGGAGGCATCCACTGCAGAGCTGCCCAGCTTTTTCCATGCAATAGTCTTTGCAATGCTGCCATCTAGTGGGGTCCGTTGGCATTTTGCCAACTCTAAATTCAAAGCACAAAAAATATTCAGTTTCGTCACCAAACATTTACACTGTGCAGCGACATTTATGGACTCCAAATGTTAAAATATCACGAACACTGTCTGTAATTGGGGGAAATATGATGATTTAACCCTCTCGCGTGCACGTTTGTGCGCCAAGACGCAGTGCGCAGAGTTACTTCCAAAGGAGAAGCGATGTGCTTCTGACCACCGGCTTCCATATTCCAGTTTTGCCATAGCTACGACGTTATTAGCAAGCAGCCATCTTCATCGCTAAATCAGGTTTTGTTAATTCAATTTTGTCCACTACAGCGCAGTGAGCGAGATATTAAAAGTAAGCGTTCAACACCCAACTAAGCATCAATAAATGCCCAAGTTGTGCGAGGTGATGCAGCACTACAGTGAGTTTCTCCCGTTTGCAAGTATCCAAAATCCTTCTGCTGTTTCCATTTGTGCTGCTCGGCTCCCTGCCTCCCTGTTCCGTGCTTCTTATCGTCCCTCCTCTGCAGCTTGTGTCTGCAGCTCAGTGGGAGATAGTGAAGCAGGGAGCTGTGATGTACTACGCTCTGCTGGAGGAATTCATTATCACAGTGCTGGAAATAGTGCCTGAGCCCCCCCCAACACACACACACACACACAGCGTACAGCTAGTTACCATGCACTGTACGTGCAAGGTAAGGAGTAAATACGAATATAAAATAATAATACCCAATCTTGATGAAAACGTGGAAGGGGCCAAATTACAAATTACCTAAATGGACAAATAAAAGATAACTGGCAGTCATTACCAAGCCCTCACACTCTGCAACATATTTACCTTCATAAGTAAGTTCCTAAACTGTCTACTGCATCTGAAAGGGCAGGGGAAGATGGCTGGCTGAATGGATTAATTGGTAATAAACGTAACAGTGATCAGTAATGATAATCAAGCAGCCATTCTGCATAATTACTGGCAATGAGTAA
Organism: Maylandia zebra; assembly: GCF_041146795.1. Taxonomy (NCBI): domain Eukaryota; kingdom Metazoa; phylum Chordata; class Actinopteri; order Cichliformes; family Cichlidae; genus Maylandia; species Maylandia zebra. The sequence goes on from NC_135184.1 coordinate 17,343,266, forward strand.
TTCCCTTTTAAGTGTCTGAATAATTTTTCTACAACCGCTTGGCTGATAGTTTGACCCATTAGAACTAAAGAAGCAATAATCCTCAAAGGCACAAGAGCAAGCGTTGTCGATCACGTACTGCGCTACCACAGCGGACTGCACATTTTTATATGCACATCAGCACAAAAGCAGGCCTCTCTGCTTTTCTCCTGAATCTTGTTCATGGTGTCGAAACATAAACAAATATAAAGTGAAAGCATAGTTTTCACGCCAGATGAGAACAGGACCAGCGCACGCATTTCACACATTCACACTTAACATGCACATTTCCATTTTGACCTCCTCAGCCAGCTAAAATTGAACAACATATGCCACCAGGTGGTGCCAGAGATGTGCCTCAGTGTGGATTTCAGATCCAGTTGCTCTGCCCACAAACTATCCAGTGTCAACTGAGCAGAATGAACAGCCACTTTACAGAGCAGGATTCAGGGGTAGAGGCTCTTGTTAAACACCTGTCTGTCTTATATTTTTATATCTTTCTCTTTGTAAATTCTGTTGTTAGAAAATCTTCCAAATGGAGCTTGGCCCTAAAGATAACTCAGCTCTGCTGGCTAGATTGAAAATGTCAAAAAAAATAAAATTATTATATAAATACATATGTCTTGCCATATGCTTGTTAGCAGTATAAATCAACCCAGAGCCAAGTAAAGATGAGGGCAAAATTATTAGGTATGAAGTGAAAAGGTTTTGTTTAGAATATCCCAAGAGCTTGTTTAACAAAGGAAGGGATTTTCAGCATAGCATTTCCAAACATGGTAGTTTTCTTTAGAAAGCATAAATTACTTCTATTTGCACACAATAACAGAATTATTTCAGAAAAGAAAAATGACCATAGTCAATATTTTGAACCCCCCTGAAAAACTGACATTTTTATAGTAGTGATGTGCTTTAACTTCAAGTGTTTAAAGCTTGTGAAACGTGAGACATACAGGTTTCACCTTTGATTAGAGAAAGTGTTGTGCCAAAAACCAAAGTTTGAACGTGAGAAAAACAATTGTTGACACTCATAAAGGAAGAGGTGGATATAGAAAGTTATCACAGCATTTCTGAGTGTCAAGAAATGAAGTGAGAAGTATCATCAAGGAATTAAAGAGAGCCACACAGTACAGAATAAGACAAGCAGACGTAAGAAGCAAAAGATATCAAAGTCTTTGAAAGAAAACTAGTGAGAGATGGGTCTACAGACCCCACATCATCTGGCAAGACACTAACAAATGACTTAGCCAATTCAGGAGTTGTAGTTACAGAGCAGACAATCATTAAAAATGTGCACAGGAACGGACTGTGAGTTTGCAGACCAAGAGGAGATCCACTTCTGCAAAAGAAGCATGTTCAAGCCAGACTGAAGTATGCTAATGACAACCTGGAGCTTGTCCTTTGGGCAGACAAAATTAGAGCTCTTCACCCACAGAGACACTGCATATGTTTGGAGAAATAATGGAGAGGCATACCACCCAAAGAACAGGTTGCCTACAGTGAAACATGGTTGGTGGGAGTATTAGGCTGTGAGGATGCTTCAGTGCATCGGAAACTGGGAATCTCATCAAGTTGGAAGGGCTCATGGAGAAAGAATATGTGAAGATTTTGAAAAAAAAAAAAAAAAAAAAGTTCAAGCAGTCAACAGAAAAAACCCTCCTATTATTTACTATAAACCTAATAAAATAAATGTACAGTCACTGGATAGCAGAGTATTTATAAATGTGCAGAAGTATTGCAAGGAAAGTTTTTTGTTTTTTTTTAATTAAAACCAATACTGGACTTACTATATTTTACATAACCGTGTTTAGAGTAAAACAACAACAACAACAACAACAAAACTATGTGCTTATGTTTTTACTGAATATTGTCACATCTATAACTAGTAAGTAAGTGTAAGTCATTCACTTCCCTGGGAGCCATTCAAAGGCATCCTGAGACAAACATTTAGGTCCAGAAGTTTTTGGGCAGTAACACATTTTCTTTTGTAGTTTTGCTTCTGTACACCAGCTCAGTGGATTTTAAATCAAACAGTCAAGTTGTGATTGAAGTGCAGACTTTCAATTTGAATTGAATTAAAATTCAGCTTTACTGTTTTGGAATTACAGAACTGTTTGTACATAGTCTCAAATTTCCAGAGGTATCAATGTAATTAGACAAAATAACTTAATTTTTAAATTTAGGAATTGTTTTTTAATATTTGGATGAAAATCCTTTGCAGTCAATAACTGACTGAAGCTGAGAACCCATGTACATCACCAAATGCTGTGTTTTCTTTGTTGACATGCTATGCTAGACCTTCACTGCAGTGGTTGCTTGTTTGTGGGTCTCTCTGCATTCAGTAATGTCAGTGACTGAAAATCACACTCATGCTCAACTTATTGGGTTGAGGTCACATGTTTCAATTGTCATGAGTTTCAAAAATAAATGTTTTTGGTGGTTAGGTTGCCATTTTTATTCTACAGCTGGTTGCAGCTGAGTCATATCAGCAACTAAAGTTGGACAATGATGAAGGCCATGGCTGTCATATCATGATTCATGTGTATTGCTAAGGATCAGCAGAGGCATAACTCGCTTTGAAGTGAGTACAAAAAGGAAAGAAAAGACAGCCTTGAAAAGATAAATTCAGAAATGATAAGGAATGTAGGGCAGCAGCCTGTTGTTTTGAGTGAACACCAAGGAGCCTCCGTTGAAGTAACACTTCAGCCTTTTAATGAAGGCTAGTCAAATGACAATACAAACAAAAATAATAGTTTTGTCATTTACAAACTCAGAGGAAGGCAACAAGAAACCTTTTGAGTGTTTTGTTCATGGCCAGAGTTTTGGTTCCGGTAGCAAACTAAAAAGGCACGAGATGACTCAAAAGATTTTGGTTCTGAGTGATAAACAGAATTGGTTGCTTGGGTTCTCCTAGCCAAAGTATTTTTTGTGAGAAGATAAACTTACATCCTAAGCCAACAATTTGTATTTGGAAAAATTATTCTAAAAAGTAAAAATGAGCTACCATCAGTGGCTGTGGCACCAACACATAACAACTCTTCAAATTTCAACAATATTTAAAAGAAGACTAGAAGATTTGTGTGACAGCCAACAAAGTTCTACTACCCTAACTCATCATCCCAAACAACAACAGGCCAAAACAACAAGTTTTTCTAGAGTGAAGCAGGACCTTCAAATGTTACAACAGTGTCAAAACCTGCTGCATTTGTGGGATTTTTTGGTAAATTACTTCTAACTTGACAAGACACACTAGACACCTCTCAGCGCAGAGTCCTTGTCATTGTTCTTATTGCTGGAAGGATTTTGATAACTATGAAAAATGCGAGACACACAAAGAAGAAGAATGAATTTAAATGGAATGAAAAAGAAACTGTAGCAGCTGCAGAGGGCCACTTGGTTAAATCTAACACCATCAAGAGCACCATGTGTGATTAGAGACTTTCAGAAACTCATGTAAGACACTAATCCAAGTCAAGTTAGAGACTCGTATCCCTGATACTTTCTTGTGGTCGTGCAAATTGGTTTGATATGAGCAGAACAACAACAAAAAAGCGTACTGGTGTGCTGACTGCCAAAATGTTACACAAGCCAGGACTACTAAAGGATCATGAAAAAGTTCACACTTCATATCTCTCGCTTATCTAATTCTGCACCAGACAAAGAAGACCATTCTCACTGTGGGAAACGGTTCAGTACAAAAGACTGTTTGATACACATATGGTGAAGCGTACAGGGGGGCTACCCATGGTCCATCTGCAGGAAGAAATGCTATCAAAAGACATACCTCAATCAGCACAAACATGCAGGACCGGAGCACCCATTTGTCTGAGATGTGCCAAAAGCTTTACAAGAAAATCTCACCTCTGTGACCACAGAGAAAAGGTACATTTGGAAGTCAGTCCTGTGGACGTATTGAAACTACTTATGATTTGTTTTCAATCTATAAATAATCGTCTTGTGTAAATGCCTGAAAAGCTCTCATATAATATTTCTGCACTGTATACATGACAAATTTTATAATCCATTAACAGATTTGCACATAAACTAAAACATTTAGTCTGACAATGTGAATGGTTCATTCTGCAGGGATTGTAAGTCTAAAATATGCAGATCTCTGGAAGATTTCTCCAAGAGCTCAAGAAACCCAAAGCTATATAATTTAACAAGGCGGAGCCAGACTCTTAATTGGAGTGATTCTACATGAATTCATTCCAAATGGGAAGTCACAAAGACTGCTTCCTGTGAAGTGCACATCCACAAGGGTTATAAAGTGCTGAATTATCTTTAATGACTTACTCACAGCATGAAGAAACCTAATAACTGTAGAGCAGAAACAAAAGTTAACAGCCGACAAGTCAAATGAATAATTTTTCAAGCAAATTGTCTGCATGGTAAATTTGAGACATTACTACTCGAGGTTCTGAAAAAATCTGAAAAACTGCATTGTGTCCTTAAAAATGGATGATTTCATCAGAGCCAGGGTTCTGAATCATCCTCAGTTTAACAGCCTTCTCACTAACTAAATGACATTACACGTAACGTGCTGTACTTCACCAAATTAAGTAACAGACAAATCTGTATATAACAGAAATATATTTTCACTGTTTGTTTACACGCGCACGCGCGCGTGCACACACGTATGGGTCCTCAGTTATTTAGAAAAAACAAAAACAAACAAAAAACAGGACATTTTCTGTAAAAAAAATGGAAAATTGTCCACTTGATGAGCTGCAAATCCTTTCTTTTAAAGACTGAGACAGTCAAATCGCTGTTCACCTGTGTTAGGCAACTAATGATTTTTCTTGTATCAGTCAGTTGATGAAATCAAAGGAGCTTGCAAAGAAAAGCGTCTGGACTTCTTTAAGTTGCTTGAAGACGTTTCACCTCTCATCCGAGAAGCTTCTTCAGTTCTAAGGTCAAATGGTGGAGAGTCAGGGGGGTCCTTTTGTCCCTATGTGGGGGGATACTCCCACTAGGTTTATATCTGGGACTCTCCACCATTTGACCTTAGAACTGAAGAAGCTTCTCGGATGAGAGGTGAAACGTCTTCAAGTAACTTAAAGAAGTCCAGACGCTTTTCTTTGCAAGCTCCTTTGACTACGATGACCTGGATGACTGAGAATCTTCACAGACAGTTGATGAAATGTTCATAAAGCTCTTGCGAGCAATGTATCTCTTTTATGTAAATGACATATTCAGTTAATATACATATTTTTAATCAGTAACTAACACAGTGAGCTTTCATTAATAGAGCTTTGCAACACTTTTGAGTGTATGAACATTTAAATTGCAAAAAGTGAAAGTTGCACCAGCAGGGAGCAGTGGTGCTCCAAGGACTGCCCTAATTTCATCTTCCAGAGGCAGACTGTAATACACTGACATATCATATTCATCTCCATTATAATGATATACATTTTCACACATCCTCTCTTATGAAATGAAGACAGGCAACAGGCTTTAATGACTGCATCTTTCAAATTTGAAACGATTTTTGGACAGAACATTGTGCTGCTGAACATTTGTATCTGTCTTTTATGGTTTTACAGGACAAACACACGACTTTGTAAAACTTTCCTTACATTGGTTGTCTAAACCACCAGCCTCTTCTGTCCCAGGGTTTCAGGTTTTCCTTTTTACTGTTTTTTTTTATTTGTCTGTCAAGTAAATAATTGTGTTGCTATTTGATAAATAGCAGCTTTTTGTTTAAAATCTCTTGTTGTAAGAGCACATTAGATGTTAATCCTATTTGTGGTGATCGTGGCTCAAGAGTTGGGAGTTCGCCTTGTAATCGGAAGGTTGCCGGTTCGAGCCCTGGCTTGGACAGTCTCAGTCGTTGTGTCCTTGGGCAAGACGCTTCACCCGTTGCCTACTGGTGGTGGTCAGAGGGCCTGGTGGCACCAGTGTCCGGCAGCCTCGCCTCTGTCAGTGCGCCCCAGGGTGGCTGTGGCTACAATGTAGCTTGCCATCACCAGTGTGTGAATGACTGGATATGTAAAGCGCTATATAAATACAGGCCATTTACCATTTAATAAAGCTAGCAGAAAGGAAAAGGACAGAGTACCTCATATTTCACTACCAGCACAGAGTCTTTTGTAATACAGTTTGATTATATTTGTAAAAAAACATCACAGTATTTGAGAGCAGGTTAGTGGAAACTGAAACAGAAGAAATTCCACAAAATCAAAGCAATCCCCAATGAGCTCTGCAGTAATTAGTGGCAGGCAGACTGTGCCACTCCTCTGGGATGTTCTTGCTGTCTGTGTCTGCAGACGCTCTGAGTTTTCTCTGACTAAGTCTTTCATCTGTCATTCTCTCAGAGAGCAGCGCACTACAGAGGGGGCGCTCAGCTAAAGAGCTTTGGTCCCCTCTGGCCTCTTCTGGCTCTGATAAAGTTAAGACGAATATCATTTAGTTTCAGGCACCGGTAGCTCAGTAATATAAAAAAAACTTCACATCAAGAATTTTCCTGATTGCTGATGACCTACTGAATGACCGCTGCCACATATTTTCAAAGTTTAAGGTGTAACGCACTACAGTGGTGCCTGCATTATGAATGGCTGAGTGACAGGACAATATCTTTAATTAATCATAGTGACTCTGAATGTCCCAACAGAGGGATAACAGCAACAGTGAAAGGGAGGATTTTGCAAAATGGTACAGAGAGCTGGCATGATGTATGGTTTGGAGATGGTGGTGCTAACCAAATTGCAGGTGGTCGAGCTGAAGATGTTACTTTGGAGAAAAGTTTAGAGAGGCAAGGCTGAGATGGTTTGTGCAGAGGGAGGATATACTAGTAGTGGATATACTGGACAGGTTGTTGAAGGTGAGTTGTTGAGAGTTACCAGGCAGGAGGGAAAGAGGAAGACCACATAGGAGATTCATGGATTTAGTGAAGGAGAGGGTTAGTGCGGAAGAATAGGAAACTAGGGACAAGGTGAGATGGTGGCAGATGTTATAATGTGGCAACCCATAAAGGGAGGAGCTAGAAGAACAACTACAGTATGGATGAAAAACCCACCACTGTGTTTCATATTTTTTTAAGCACTGATAAAAGCAGTCTATATTAAATTAATATAAACGCTTCTGTAAAAGTGTAATGTTCTTGTACTTGAATGTTTTAAAGCTCACATGTTGAGAATTAGTATGTGATTACACTGTAGCTATTTGTTGTTAATAAACAAAGAATAAAAATGATGCAGTCTATGTTCTGCTTTGAGGCATTTATTCATGGTGTCACTTGAATTTGCTCTGCCGGGAGAGAATGAGGTGGTACAGTACCCATCTTGATGTTAACGCTAGAAATTGCCAATGAACCTAACCCTTTAAAGCCAAGTGTATCATATTTGATGCATGACATTTTGTGAGTTTTTGTCTTCTACATCAGCAGCGTGATCCTCCCCCGCCTGAAAAACTGAAATCAACTGCCTGATATAGCAAATAGGATTCCAACTGAACAAACTGAAACTCATATATGCAAATTAATATTAATTTTTGTAATTAGTCAGAAGGTTCACTAAACAATCCATTTTCAAAAAAAATACTTTTAAAAAATATTTTCTTATTTCATGGATCAGGCTTTAAAGGGCTAATCAAAAAAGGAGCATTATTTAGCTATAAGAGATCCTTCTTACATTTGGGAAGTTGAAGCTGGGCTGTATATCCATATACACATATATAACATATACAGATGTTGACAGTTGATGTTTTAAAAGAATATATTTGACTTAGAAAACAATATAATGGCAGATTGCATACTGCCTGGAAAATGCAGGCATGATTTACAATATTGTTTTCTTAAGGAAAACACAACACCTTTTTATTTCATTTGAATAGTTTCATTCCAAAATAAGCTCTGCACTATAACATAAAGTAACTGCTGAATATTATTTTAACAAAAATTTAAAAAATGCCTTTTTTTTGGACTACATAACAACTAATAATCCAAAAAATTATTCCATCAATATTTTTGTTGGAATAAATATTCACCTAGTTTAAAAATATTTGTCACAATATAGCTTAGGTTTACCATTAGAAAAAGGATGCAATCTTAAAGGAGGGCGAGTGGTGCAATGCAGCTTTGATTGAACTGAGTCCCAGGTTTGCGGCAGTGTTGAGGGGATTCTTACTCTGTGAAGACACTTACTCAGCAGAAAGATCCTAAAGGGCTGGTGCACTCTGGGAATTGCATTTGTGACACCTGTATCAAATTTCTGTCTTCATACATTCGCCTTCTCCACTTAACAGATTACACTGTACGTCTCTCAACTGGCTGACACCATCTGCTGAGAACATACATTTTACTGTCACTGCAGATAACAGGGATATCATCCACCCATCCATCTCCTGGATCCTGTGCGCAGTCTACGCTTGTGTTTTGCATTTTATTCCTTCATACGCAAAGTCATTCGATGCATGTGGCCTTACATTCTTTCAAAGCAGCATTAGAGAGTAATAGTGATTCAGACAGGGTTCTCGAGTCTAGTAATAATTGGTCCTTGGCCATGCTGCCTTTTTTATTGCAGCGGAATCCTTACCCATCTCTATCCAATGTGCATACACACTTACTATAAATAAAGCCCATAAGTACATCATCGTGCTGCGTTCTTTGGCTTGCGAGGCTTTTTGAAAAATGCGTTATTTCTCAGCTGGCATGTGGAAAGCATATCACAGCCAGAAGCCTTTTCCACACTTAAAAGTGTGACACGGAGAGGGAGAGAGATGAAAAGAAAGTGAAGAGAGAGAAAGATTGTTGAGAGAGAGAGAGAGAGCTGCAGCTTCCTGCAGGCTGTCGTAGAAGACACCTGCCTGTCTTTTAATTTTTTTTAATTTTTTTTTTTCCTTGAGAGGTTGGCAGGTGTTCAGGCCAGGTGACACTGATGGTTCTCTGATGGTTCACGGAGCAGGAACATCCAGTAAGAGTTCTGGATATAGCTTTGCTATTTTCTGCTCTCATTTACCCACTCATGTATTATTCAGACCCGAGATGCTTCAGCACAAGAAGGCACATTTGCAACCAAATAGAGAAGATGGGTGCCTGTTGTTTTTTCAGTCTCTCATAAGATGGTCTAAAATGTCAGCCACGCTCTGTATGCTCGTGTTTCAGAAATTGCAATGGGGGCTATGCGATAAATCACAAAAGACAGAGATTGAGAACTGATATAGATTTCTTGCTGCTTATTATCACTACTTTGTTAAACACATTCGCTAATTCCCTCTAACGTCTCTACAGACAGCTGAAGCATTTCAAATTCTACAGCCTCTGCACTTATTTCAGCCCCACTAGGTCATCAGAAATTCACTTTTCCTTTTAAAAAAAAAGGGCTGACAGCTTGAATTGATGATTGCTAATTCTGGTGGAAGTTGTCCTTGCAGTCACCTTTTACATTAAACTGGCTTAGATCTTCCTCTGTGGAAACAAATATGTATATTTAAATGCTGAAATAGCAAAAGGTAAGACAAAATAACTGCTGGCATCTTGCAAGGAAAACTACAGTTACATTTCTCCAGTCCAGTACAGACATACTGTAAAAGCTGTCATGTAAACCCAGCTGGCGAGCAGAGCTCTGCAGCAAAAATTTGCCCCGTCCCACCATGCATCTGTGTATTGATTGTACTCTTTAGGACAGCAGGCACTGCAACACGGAAAGAGAGAAGTAGAGAGCGGTGGGTGGTGAATGAGTTGAATTTGGCTTTTTTTAGCTTAATGTGGTTGCAGCACAGAAGCCAGGCTCAAACATCAAATTGTGAGACAGACAGAATGTGTCCAAGTGAAATGTTAACGCTGCTTCTCTTTGCGTCTTTCCACGTTTGGCTGTACATCTGAATTTGCAAGAATGTCTAGGATGAAAAGCCTCGGCATGCACATTGTGCACAGGCAAGACTGCAAATAAATATTAAATAAAATTTGCACAAAAGCCGAGGAAAGTATCCCAACATCTGCAGTGCAGCCAAGTCTGAGTTTATTTACATGCAGGCCAGGTATAAGAGCGGGAGCTCCAGCCTCCAGGCATCCCCACACAACATCCAGCTGTTTGCCATAACTAATATTTGTATAGTGGGTGTGCTGAGACTATTGTGGGGTATGAAAATCTTTGAAAACTAGGTGAGGAAGCTGGACTGTGTGTTAAGTCTAGAAAAACAGAACAAACAATGTACACCCACAAAAATATCTAAAGATAATAGTGGGAATCCAAACTGCCATAAGCAGGATTTTTGTACTAAGTGTTTATGAAATGATTAGCTAGAGGCAAGCTCTGTGTGGATAACATTTCAACACATCTCAACAGTGTGACAAAGTAAGAAAAGTGAAAAATCTATCTACTCCATAATATCAAATTGTGATTTTATCAATGTATTCTGGTATTAAAACAGATTGTATCTGACAATAGAAATATGGGAATCAATTATTTTCAACAAAAGGAGAAATGAGGGACTGAGACAGAATGATAGGTTAATTGTGATGGAAAAGATGTGAGAAAATCCAAAGAAGTCTGATCAGTTATCAGAGATATTTTAGTAGAAAATCAGAAGCGCCAGCTCCTTTTAACTGGGAGACTTTCTTGTGTGAAGCAGACAGAAAACAGATGGGGCTGTAGTCGAGCAGCTGAATGATAAGCGAATAAAAAACCAACAAGGCAAGCTCTTCCAGTTAAACAATGCTGTGTCAGCTGGCAAAGCGCTAACAAAGAACTGACATGTATGCACACTTTGTCTTCACGAAAGTTTACAGTGAAACGAATGCACGAGCACAAATCTCTGTTTAGTTTTTTGTTTTTTTGTTTTTTGTTAAAAACCCATAGACAGGATGCTTAGCTAAACAGTGATGATTCTCTGTCAGCTCACAGCTGCTATCCCAGACACCACGCATGTCTGTGTGTGTGTATGTGTGTGTGTGTCCTAATAATATAAAGCATCATGACAAGCGGTACAGACTGGAATCAGTCTTGACACATAGGTCAGCCGTCTGTCAACACCTACACCCCCTTTCGTGTTTTATCGTTGACAGCAACGCGGTAACTGATGCCTTTATGTTATTATGTCTGTGTGCAGAGCCATTTAACTGCAGGGCAAATTAGATAAGCACTGGCTCTACACAGGTCAGTGCAATAAAGCCATGTTTCATACGTGAACCCTAATTCCATTACAAACCCTTAGAGTACCTCTTATTTGTAAGCCTCAGCCTTATCTCTGTAAAAGTCAAAGTTACAGCAAAGACTGGGGACGCCTGATCCATGCATGGGCTAGCTAAACCTACTTTTAGTCTTAGGGGATAAAGCAAGACAAGATATGAACCTTCAGTTCATCTTCTAATGATCGCACAGATAAACCTTCCCAGATAAACTTTGCAGACATGAATGAACACAAAGCATAATAATCCCGTACAGGATTAGTGGTGTATTGATCATAATCTCATTATGCTCTCTTTCATTTATTAAAGGAAACAAAAACAACAACAACAAAAGCCAAAACATTTGTTTTTCATTTACCATATTTTCTTTCTGTGCAGAGAACTGGGGTGTGTTTAAACCATTATAAGAGTTTAAATGCATGACAGGTAACTATTCAATGTCTTGCTGTGAACTACAGAGAGATAATTGCTTAGTACTTGCTTCACATACTTGGCAGCCCTGGTCATTTATCTTTATTAAGCACCTGGGTGCACAAGCACAAGACTTTTGGTTTCCTTGGCAATAAGCAAGCTAAATCCTGCTCCACTTCTACAGGTGGAAGTGAGTCAACAGCACTGTTGTACAATTCGCCCCCGTACCATCTTTATGCTTTGTGTGAGCTCGATGGTAGAGTAGGAAAATAAAAATGAAGCACAGAGACAACTGACAGTGTCCTGTCACTGACAACAGGCTCGTCTCCACAGGCCAAACACTCACTGGTGAAAGCAAAATAGACTCGAACTGTTTCTTTTTTCCCCTCTTTTTCATATGTCAAGAAAAACACAAGTGAGCATCCGGTGCTGCCTGGGCTCGCACTGCACACCTGGGAGCTGTCAATACAGCTGCCGTGCAATGACAAGCTGCACTGGAATCCAAGCTGTCCTGATGTGAGACTGCACATGCTCCGCTCTTCAAGCATAAAACTGCATAAAATACTCTTAACAAGCGACCATTAACTGATTTCAAGGTTTGGCTTTTCAAATAGGATATGTACTTTGTTTATCCCAAAAAGCTGGGAAATTACTTTGTTGCAGCAGCCAAAACATGTAAACCAGCCTTGAAGCAAGTATTAGAAAGGTGGGAAAAGAAAAAGCTTAATTTAACTGAAAAAAGAAAAAGTAAAGATCTGAACAAATCAAAATCTAAATATAATACAATCTAACAAAGGACTTCAGGGGTTGTGGTATGAGGCAGGAAAGATTTTCTTTATGGGAGCATTTTACTGCTTATTTTTCTTGTAAAGTACTATGATGATGATGAGATGAGAAACACTTTATTTATCTTACATTTGGAAAACAATGATGATAATGATAATAATATGTGAATAATATGTGTAGATGATTTTCTTCCAAGCAAATTTCCTGTATTTTATGAATGTCTTACTCTTTGAGATTTGGAAGTGTTGCTCGGGGTGATGGGGGAGGAATTAAAGGTGCCACATTGGGTATTTTCACTCATTTTTAGGACACTTTGCAACCAAATGATTCATTGATGAATTACTAACACATGATTTCATAATGACGCGACACTGCTTTATCACTGTTCAAACTTCTTCTCATTAGCACAGTAATTTCATCTAAAGCCATCCTTTATAAAGATATTTGTGATATTCAGGTGAAAATATGTGCCATTGTGTGGTAGTTTCAAATAAAGAAAGGATCTTTTGAAAGCTACAATACATGGACATCTGGCCAACATCCAAACCTTACACACTACAGACATGGCAGCTTCAGCACCCTATACATTTTGCTGAGTGGATGATGGGTGTGATGCCAGCAAGCTGATACAGCAGGACAAGAGGAACTTCGCCAGCTTATTATATAGAAGCTTTATGAGAAAAGGAAAAACAGCAGGGCATGTGATTCAATTAATGAGACCAATAAGAGAAAACCACATTTTTGGCTGTGATACAAAACAAGCTATCAAACATCCTTCATAGTAGGCTGCTAACTGGCGTGACTGTGATGAGATCTGTCGCCGAAACAGACTGTTGGATGCAGCTTTGTAGTGTATCATAATCACACTGTAGTGCAGAAGATCTGAATCCGGTTGACTCAGTCAGCATAAAATGCCAAATCACCATGGTAACAGGGGATGCAACACACTTTGCACAGGGTGATGGAGACGGGAGACTGTTCGCCACCAGCATCATCTCGGATCAATGACAGCTGTTTATAATGCAGTGATTAGAATCCGAGAGAGAGAAATACATGCAGGACTTCGGACATCCCACCTGATTTTTTGTGCACCACAGCCAAAGCTGGGGCTACTACAGGGTCACGTTGAAGATTTTTTTTTTCATTATTATGTAACTGCGTTGAATTACAGTGGTAGCAATTACCAAACGCTGACGAAATCAAAATCCACACGAGACTGCTATTTAAAGCTATGAAATAAATAAATAAATAAAAATGTAAAAATCTGTATATTTTCTGTATTCTGGAGTTTTGCAGCGGACACCATGCCTCAGCGTTAGTCTACAAAGTTGCATAACATTTCACTCACATTTCTCCCTCCCTTTCAAAAATATCTAAAGCTACCCATTAACAGATTTTGAGGATTAAATCCCACACCCCAAAAAACTGTCCTACAAATCCACACATTCTGTGGAAGCTCATTCGCATAAAAACAGGAGCGTATTTTAGACCGTAATCTCCTCACTCCACCCACATCATTGAACGACATCTGGAAAGGGGGACAGAAAAAACATCCAACAAGAAGATCTGAGAGCATGACGGCTGGATGGATGTGCTCTTACCTGTCCGCATGCTGGAGGAGAGTCGTGCTTCTATAAGATATGGTGTTTCACTCTTGGAGCGGAGTCTCCTTATCGGTCTGCGGTCTGTGCTGTTGGCTGGAGTGGTCGCCATCAATTTTCACCCAGTGTCCAGTGGAGACTGCTCTGGCCGACTGGGGGCAGATGCAGAACCACGGCCACTCTCACACGCTGGGAGGTAGCTATTGATGACGGGAAGGAGCGAGAGAGCGAGAGAGGGGGAGAGAGAGAGAGAGAGAGAGGCGTTGGTGGGTTATGACATGCATACACTACACAGTGCGAAGGGATATATAAAGCCATGATATGATCATTTCATTATCATTGATCAATTCAGATTTTTTCACATGTAAAAACTGAAACATATAATCTCAAATTAGAAGAGATTAGGACTTTATAGGTTACGATGTATACAATTATATTACGGTTAAATACATTTGTGCTGTATGGAAATAAATATTTTTTTCGAACCAAAATAATTACTTATAATATATCTGAAATAATCTTATTTGATAAAATCTCTATCCGTTTGTCAGAGCTTTTATTTTTTTAAGCATAAAAAGTTGAAACCACTGAATCGTTAAACCTGAGAATGAATGAATCATCTTGAATGAACTGCAATTTCGCCAACGCGCCAGCAGGTGGCGGTCACGCTCGCGAGTACTATTTACGACAGTTTGATACGTTTACGGCTGCTCACGATAATCAAGCGTACAGATAAACAAGAAAACTCGTTGTGGCACTCTGCTCTGATAGAAGGTTTATATCGCAGCGAGGTGAGCACAATAAATGTATTGTAGCAAGTTTATTTAAAACACGCTCATATTTGTAGTATCAACAGATACATGTTCGGATGGACTGGCTACTTCCTGCTTATTTGACAGCGAGCACGATTTGATCCCTGTGGCTACTCCTCCCCCCGACTTTAAAACGGGTACATGTCGACGCAGCCGATGTTTGGAGTTTGTTAATGAGTTTGCAACTTGTTAGCTGCAGTTAACAATGTCTTCTTTTCATTAATTCATCGGCTGAAACGCTTCTTTGGGTTATTTTTGGAAGAAACGCGCGACAAAGAGCCGCAGCAGTAAGTAGTTGTAACGTGTACTCGGATTGTGCAGAATCTTTATAGCCTTTAACGCCTAGATTAGCTTAAGCACCTTTTGACATGTTTTTTTAACCTTAGGCTTGACATCTCGGTAAACGTAATAGGTAGTTTATTCAGGTTAATGGGCACTCACTTTTGTCATTTTCTGTTATTTTCCGTTGGCCTCAAAGTAGGAAGAACTGGCAACCTTCTTTGGGTTTAATACGCGACATTCGCGTGTCTTATCGGGGCCTAAAAAGGCAGGCTATCTGAGTTACGTTGCAGCTGTATTCATTTACGTGCCTTTTTTGTATTTATATTTCACTGGCATATAAAGCAAAACAGGCACTGAATTTTGCATTTATTGTCCTTTCGGAAGCGCCATTTGTGTCTTGTGGCGACTGTCAGATAAATACAAGTAAAGCAAAACAATAAGTGCTGCAGCAAAGTGAGCGACTCTCATATCAACTGGATTTGTTCATCAGTTATGCTACAAGGTCTAAAAGACCTTCCTCCTGATGGCAGTATGATGTATTTATCATGTGTTGTGACACATCACAGAGGATGTCTCACCCTGTCACACCACCCAGGACTCCCAAAGCTGCATCATACTGTTTTGTTGCTGACCTGTAATCCATGTTTACGTGGATTACACCACTTAACCACCAGCTACACATACACTTCCACTCACTGATGTGCTATGATTTAGATCAAAACCTCTTTTATACTGTGCTTAAACGGTGACTCTTACACTGTCCCTTCAAACATCTTGTGTGAGCATGCGTGAGGTTGCACATTGGATTTTCAGCCTTTTTCTATCTTTATCTGGTCTTCCAGTGACAATGCTTCTCCGAAATCGAGCTGTCGTTGCTCTTGGGCTTCGAATGTGCTCCTCTCATGTGACCAAAGGACCGCTGGCTGATGCAGTGAAACACAGCTCAGGTAAAATGAACACTTGTGCATAGTACTACATAGTACAATGTTTGAGTTACATCATTCTGTGACATATAGAACCCGAGTAAGAAGTCAGTTCATGAAAAGCAAACAACTAAATCCTGATGCGCTTAATTAAGAAGTAGGAAGTGCATCACGGTAACTGAAAAGAAGACAGGCTGCTTGATTCTATCGAAATTAAAATGATTATGTTTTTTTCTTAACTCATCTGGGTATCATCATTATGTCTGAAGGGTTTCAACGCTTGCAATTGTGCTTTCTGCTCTGATGTAAAAGTAGTTTTTATTATATTTTCCTAGACATGTCTGAATTCCGTGAGGTGTTTTCCAAAGCCAAGCACATAGCCATCATAACAGGAGCTGGTGTAAGCGCAGAGAGCGGAGTACCAACCTTTCGTGGAAAGAATGAGAAGTGGAGGAAGTGGCTGTCTCAGGTAACTCATAAAGAAGCAGCACACACTTTTACATGGATGCATTTTATTTTTTCTTTTCTTTTCTTATTTCATTTTTATTTTATTTTTTAGGTTGTATTTGTGTTTTCCCTTTCAGTTAAATATGCCTTTGGATTGTGCATTTTGATGGCAGCCTTCTGACCTTTAAAGTCTGTGCTTAAAACACAACCATGTGGATCTGTCCTCAGGACCTTGCAACGCCAGAGGCCTTCTCTCGCGACCCGTCTCGAGTCTGGGAGTTCTACCATTACAGAAGGGAGCTTGTGATGAACAAGAAGCCCAGCGCTGTCCATTTGGCTTTAGCAGAATGCGAGGCTCGGCTGAAGAAGCAGGGACGCTCTGTGGTCATCATCACTCAGTGCATAGATGACCTGCACCGTCAGGCTGGGTCCAAACATGTGCTCAACGTTCACGGTGAGGAGCAGAGCAAGTGACAACAGATACAAAATGCAAATAGCAGCTGTTTAATTTCATTACGTGCAGGATTATGTAAAAACTACCAGGAGGAATTATATGAAACTTGGTTGCAAGCTGGAGCATGACAGCATGCCTTGGCAGAGAACTGCACTGTCAGAATGGCCTTGCTGTTTTTGTGACTCACTACCTCCATGTCTAGTTTTGTGTGCTAATATTAAAAGAATTTCACTCTATAGGTATCTTCAGTTTCACACTCAGTTTTAAGTTCTGAAATTGAACAACTTTTCCAGTTTGTGTTAACAATGTACAGTCATCCTAAAACAACTTGTGTAGATATTAGTGGAAACTTTGACAGCGCTGTTGTGGTTTCGCTGGGATATGGAAAAATCTGATTCATAGTGGTTGGTCTCTCAAGCCCACAGATTTAGTCAGTAATTTAATGTCAGTGGAGAAAAGTCCAAGAAGTGTCCTGCTCAAGTGTTAAGTTGGCCTTTTAGAGGAACATTTTGACTGGCTTCTCTATTTTCATACTGTTTTGAGAGTGGCCAGAGTGCTAAAACGTTTGACTCACCTGCTAAAATCTTTCTTCTGTCTGTTCCCACGAGATGTTTTCTGTGATCCCAGCACTCTAATGTGCAACAGCTGTGTTTTCTGTGTGTAACTGCAGGCAGTCTGATGGAGACGCGCTGTATGAGTTGCGGTCATGTGTCAGTGAACAAGAGAAGCCCCATATGTGCTCCCTTAAAAAACAAAGGGTGAGTAACAGAACCTTTGAAATACCAACTCTTACATTGATCAACATAAACCTCCAGCATGGGTGGATCACTCTTTAACCCACAGTCTTTGCTGTATTAATGTGCAGTGACCCTGGCCCAGATGTTCCTGATGCCCAGATTCCTGTGGATAAGCTGCCAAGGTGGGATTACTTTCATGCCATATTAATAACACTGACAGACAGATTTGCTAAGCTTTTTGTTTTGCATATACTGTAGTCGGTCAGACGCAAAATTAGTTTCCTCAAATTCTGTATTCTGCACCAGTCTAATAAGCAAACTTATTCTAATTGCATATGATTATGCAAACACTAAGCAATTGTCAGCTTGGCTGTTTATGCACTGTGTGACGTTTACATATTTTTTTGTGTAATTCTGTGTGCCTCACCGGGAAATCTTTCTCCCCTTTCGAAAAGCATGTGCTTGTTAGAAAGGAAACAAATATCAAAAACATGGAATCTTTTTAATAAGAAAACACAATAGCTACGAAAATGCACACTTAAGGGAAGCATGCCATCTGCATTATTGTGAAGGTTTAGGTTACCCATCATCTCCACCCACCTCCGGTGACCCTGTTGTCTCTTTGAGCTGCTGCAGGCCTGCAGGTTTTTCCTGCTGAATGAGTTTAAACTCAACTCCAATGTTCCTGTTAGTCAGGTCAGTTCTTCCACTGGGGGGCAGCAGTGCGCTATAAATACTTCAAATCCAGTTTTGCTTATAGGTGTCACTGAAAATATGGCTGAAAAGTTGCACATTGACATCTCCTGAGAAAACGGCTTATTCTTAGATTTTATCATCTTTAATTATCAAGCATTTGGCTTTTCTGGCCACATCTTTGTCAGTGTGGATAGAATTTGAAAAAGTATGAGACCATTAACATGAGGACTTTATACTGGAGGAAATGAGGTTTTATACTGCTCTTTGTAGGTGTGAAGAAAGAGAGTGTAATGGTCTTCTGAGGCCCAATGTGGTGTTTTTTGGGGAGACGCTGGACTCTCACATTCTTACCAAGGTGGAAAAAGAAATTGAAACCTGTGATCTTTGTCTCGTGGTGAGTCATTTTAATTTCAATATGCACGTGTGATATATACTGTATTCTTCCTGTGTAGTATTGTCATGTAACACAATATTTGCTAAGAAATTACTCGACCTGTGTTTTTCCCATATAAGTTGCCACTGGAGGTCATTGTTGATTGTTGTTTTCCTATAGGTGGGAGCATCTTCTATTGTTTACCCAGCAGCCATGTTTGGCCCTCGTATTGCATCCAGAGGTGTTCCAGTGGCGGAGTTTAATATACATACAACACCGAAATCAGAATATTTCATGTAAGTCAGTCAAATAACACAGTCCTCATTAAATAAGATGAAGTTAGACCACCTACACGCCCTTCAGACGTACAATTCTCACCTTCAATGTGTTTCTCTGTGTGTGTGTGCGCGTGTGTGTGTGCGCGTGTGTGTGTGTGTGTGTGGCACAGGTACCATTTCCAGGGTCCATGTGGAACTACACTGCCTCAAGTTTTGGCACAACATGAGTCAGAGGTTTTTTAAAAAAAACACTGGGCTGACTTTTTCAACATCAGTTAGATTCAAAAAAACAAAATAAAACCTACAAGCCAGTGCAGCCCAGACATTTCTTAGCAATACTCCAAATCTCTTTAAATCATTGTAGCTGTTAATGTGCTTTAAGGTATTTTGTAAATCATTAAGCTTCTTGACAATTTTTGAGATGAATTTCTTAATACTTGAAAATGTAGCTCACTAACTGGAATCAGATCATGATTTTTTTATGTTACATGATATCGTGTGAACTATGCAGCTTAAAAAGGAAAGGGAGAACATGCATGTAAAAATCAAAACAAAAGTCAGACATCAAAAGGTATTCTTTCATAATGGATGTTAATGAGAAGATCATTAAATGTTAGCACTGTTGTTCTCTAAAATGAAGCTGTAGATCAACATATTACTTCTGGTAGAGTATTCCACTTTTCTCTTTCTACCGCATGAAGAGATGTACAAATCATAATATAATCTAGTGCCTTTTCAGACTGTTTACACAACCTTGACCAAATGCTTGCTTTAAGTTTCAAGTACAAATCTTTCAATGTTACAGAGATTTATTCCAGTGTACAGAGTTTGCTGTTGACCAAGAACAGAGAGGAAGTGAAAAATTCAGGTTATGCCTGTCATTTACTCTCTATGCTGGGTAATTGTGTTTATTATGACATGGGTCTTGTTATGTTACATGGATTATCCATCATGCATTTGATATTTTTTTTTATATACTTCTCAGTGTCTGTATTACAAAATGATGTGTTTCATCTCTTGGTGGGACGTGTCTAAAGAACAAAAACATCTTCTTTGTCCAAAACGATACGCACAATGTGTCATGATGTATTTCAGTAAGACTGCCAATACCTTTATTAAAAAACTCAATACAATAAAACACTAAATTGATATTTGGTGAGAGCTTATTGTGTTGATTTTAAAAAAGTCATAAATGTCTTTGGTGAATGGTAAATGGGCTGGTTGTTGTATACCTGTTTCTACTCCACTTCAGCAATGTAAAGCCTTGGTAGGTTACAGTACCGGGCATAACGAACCACTTGGCAAAGGAAAGGAAAAAAAGAATCTTTTGGCACTTTGCTACTGTTGCAAAAACAGGTTTGGGGCTGCATTTCAGTCAGTGGTGTTGAAGATATTGTCAAAAATGATGAAACTAGGAACACAGAAAAATACCATTTGTATCCATTTTCCTAGCAAAATACAAGGAAGCTACTCTTGTAGAGTCCTGCATGTGCAGAAAGTGAACAGTAGATGCCAGCGTGTAGCTTTCTATCTCAGATGTTGCTTACATAGTGATGTATAATTCTGCACTGAGAGGGATACGGTGGGGAAAAAAAGGCCTCTCAGATTCGGCTCTTAGCATGCATGAGTGAGAGGAAATGCAGATTTAAGTACCCCTAGGCCATCAGTGAACCCAGAGTTGTTACGACTGAGCTGAGCTGAGGAAACGATATCAAGCTCAATCATAATGCTGCTGAAAATGGAAACAGTTTGAAGTGGAAAGCAAGGCGACACAAGGTGGCCTCTGTTGTCCAAGCTGATTTCTTACAGGGATCTTGATAAATTGCATGTTTTAAGACTATTATTAGAATTAGTGTGTCTTTGTGTTACTTTTTTGTTAGCCGATTGCTAAAGTATATTTTTCCTTGTGTAGTTTTTATTTTTCCCTAACTTTCTCTTGTTCAGGCTATGACTAATTGCATCATGCAGTGTTTAACCCCATAAAGCGAAGTTAACCTGCAAACACTGGTGACTGTTTACAGAGATGCTTTAGACACCTACTTACAGAAACTAACAAACACGTCACCAAAAGAACCACCACAAAGGCTACAAAACTGTTAAAAGCTGCTGTGTAACAAAAGTCTCTTCTCGCTGCTATGTTGTGTTTTCCCCGGTTTGGAGACACTGGCCCGGTGCATGCTACTGGAAATGCTTCTCAAGTGTTTTATCTTCATTTACCGACTGGGCTAACATTGTTAAGTCATTCAATGGAAATGAGAGAGACAGAGGGTTAGGAGTCATTCAAATTAGCTTTGGAAGGTTATGTGCATTAGACGGTGTTATGTTAATATGATGACAGTCATAAAAAGAGTTATCCCAGGAGAGCGTGCGTGTATGTGTGTGTGCGAATGTAGCGGCGAGCACATGCGAACTCACACAGGTACGTAATCTATCTTTGGTGTCTCAGGGGAGGCTCTTCGGGTTGGTTCATTTCATGCACGCTGTAGTTTCAGCGCTGATTATAAATTTTTTAGCTCACACAGCATTGCAGCACCGCAAACCCAAATATAAAACCACAAACACACTGCAGCTGGCCCACATTGGTTAAAGAATAAAAAACCCCCACATCCATAATATCCTCCCTCCCTCCCACTGTGCTGCTGTTGTTCATCAATTAGCATCTAAAATCAATTAAGCATATCAACTGTATCTTATAATATATGTCATCATCACCATTGCCATGATTAGATTTCCTCATTTCCTTTTCTATTATTGGTAGCCCCCTTTAAGGAGAGGTAAGGCCAGGTCCCATTTGTCATCAGGAGAAAAGTACATGGAGAGGCACTTAAGAGAAATCTCAACTGTCTGATACAGTCATTTCTGGAGCTGATGTGAGCGAGGCTGCCAGAGAGAGGACAGCTACTCTGCCAACTCCTGCAGCTCATTCATGAATGCAGTGGGCAAGAGGAAAGTGTGGAAAAGTTCTTGACTGCTCCAAAAGCCTTAAGGTTAACAGACTTGCCATCTTTGGTGGAAAGGCAGGAGATGTTTCTCTGTCTCTGTCTCTGAGCGAGAAGGCAGACCAAGACAGTAGATGGCATGTATGCAGTTGGATCTATAGAATGATACAGTTTTGATAATTCTGCCTCTGTACCAGCAGAGTGCTTTGGAAAAAAATAAAATAGAAGAATTATGCTGCTCCCTTGTATAAAATGCTCTGCAGCTGCCTTCAGTTGCTCCTTGTTTGCGGGCTTGTCCTCATTCAGTATTCTCTGCATTAACTGAAAATCGTGCTCTGTTGGTTGTAATCAGATGACTGACTTGGCCAATAAAGAATATCTAATTTCTTTTGCCTTGAGAAACCCATTTGTGACCATCTATGAAGCTGCCAGAAGCTGCAGCTTTTGACTAAATCTGAGCAGAGAATATAACCCTGCACGCTTCAGAATGTATCCTGCCACTTCTATAAACAGACACATCATCAGAAAGCGCTATTTGCACTTGCAGTCATACATACCTGACCTAACAGTTTAAAGCCACATATTGCTTTTAATGAGAGGAACTATATGCATGATAGAATCCATAACTTGTTTTGTTGCAGTCTCTGCACATCAAAAAAAAAAGATGTTTGATTTGATGTTTGATTGGCAGCTGGACTAGTGTTTACATGTGCTTGCATCAGAGGCGTAAGGCGCCTGAGAGTGTGTGTCTTGTACTGTATTTGTGCTGGTGTGATTTTTCATTCTGTATACATGCATATGACAAGAGGAAGTGTCAGACCAAACCAGGTCAGGCTGGTAGAGGAGCTGTGAAAATTGCACAGAGACATACTGTACCTTTACAGTTACATCGAGCTTGTCAGTGTTAGGCATGACATGACTCATTCTGCCATTTCAGTGTTCATTTTTTTCCAAAGAACTTCTGTTTACATATTGGTTATATAAAAGGCATTGCAATAATAAGTGGGCAAGTCTTAAAAAAGTAACTACATATTAAAGGATCTATTGTTTATAAAGTTAAAGCTATGTAGGATGAATTGTAAAAACATGGCCGCCCCAGCACAAACTAATTACCAACATAAAAACTGACCAGTTATTTTCTTACAGTTAAACAGTTTGTCATAGTTTTTCTGGCTTACAAACTAGATTTGGTTTGATACAGGCTTTTTGACAGACCTGTAAAATGTGTGTGATAAAATAAACCAGCTATTCATTTTAGGCAACAGATTGGGGACTATTGAGTACAAAAACCTTGTAATTGCTGTTTATCCTTGCAGTATATACAGTATATATACAGTACCCCCAAACCATCGTATTCTATGTCTAGGTATGAATTGCATATATTATATCGCAGGCTGGATCAGTTTTGGGACTCCTGCATCCAACCATTTTCTTGACCATATATCACAAATAGATAACTGGATAAGCATTCACGCTCACATTCACACCTAATACAAATTTTAAAGTCACAAAATAACATTGATGTCTTTAGTCTGCTGCAGGGAGTCTGAGAAAACCTACTCAGACAAAGTGAGAATGTGCAAACTTCACACATAGTTTTGCTTTTCTAAAATTTGTATATAAATGATGTTTCATGATATGAATGTAAAATATACAGTTAATGTTTCTGTTTTTGTATCCCAACAACTCAGCTTAGAAGCTGAGTTTCGAAGCTAAGTGTAAGACTGGAATCGATGACCTTTCTCTACAGGGGAAAAAAAACCCCTTCTATATTAGTTAGTAGGGCTGTAGTATTGTAATATTATTTTTGAATTCATTTATTCATTTCAGTTTAGTTTCAGTGAGTTTCCTAAGTGGATTTGTTTACTTTGGATTTTTTTTTAATTGAAAATATTTAAGTTAGTTTAGTTTTTTTTTTTTTTAGTTTATGTGTGAGTTTCTTGACAGTACAAACAAACTCACACTCATACAGACATTCAGTCTCAGTAAACATCTGCACCAAAGCCTCTTCAGGTTGATTGTGTTGACAAATTGTATCACACTGACACCAATGACATTCCCTCTGCATATTTATTTTGTTTTATTTTATGGCTTTACAATAGCGTCTCGCCTCACAGCAAGAAGGGTTCCCTGTTTGAATCCCGACTGCTGCCTTGAATGACATTCAGAGGTGTTCTTTGGATGTTGGCTTTCTTTTGTTTCACTGTCTGCTTTGATAATGTTGAAATTTCACATTTGGACACATCACTCCACAAAAGCTGTTGCCGCTGATTTTTCAGTCCAGTTTTTCTCTAATCTGGCATACCTCATCTCACCGTTCCCCTTCCTTAGAAATGCCTTCTTGACAGTCACCCTTCCACGGAGACCATTTCTGATGAGGCTTCAGTGCACAGATCAACCAGATACATCTCTCAGGTCCTGCATCCGGCCTTTTTCTGGATGACTTTCAGATACTGTCCATCAGTTGTAGATATTTTTTTTAGGTCTTCCACTTTATTTAGCCATATATTAATCTCCTTACTGTTTCCTCTTCCTATACATTCCCTGAGTTTGGCTGAAATAACAACAGTTTGCAGATAATCCCTCTGTTGCCATGATGGCAACTATTATCATGTGGTAGATTGTTGCTTCTCACCCTCCTCACATCCTTCTGTGATAGACCCACCCACTTTTGGCCTAAATTTGATATTCCCAAACCCAAACAAACAATAAAGCAAAATGAGTGGAAAAGATTGATACTATTCATATGCAGACAGAGTTGTTTTTCCCAACAACTCAAGCACATCCCTGAATAACACTGGTGCTTCTAGGTAGCCTGATTGGGAGGGAGTTGTTGTTTGAAAAAGGCTGAGATAGGGCTCAGGTGCAAGCTAATCTGCTCTAACCCTGCACTAATTAGGATCAAGGCAAGCGGCCACTTTCTCCTAGTTATTGATCACTGGCCCCGCCTTGCACAGACAAGTGTATGGCTCCTATGAGAACAGCAACACAGGGCGCACATAAGAGGAAGCTCTGCCCTCTCTGCCTGCTGAATGTTGTTTGTGTCTTTGAAATTCAATATCCAGTTCCTATTCAACATCAAGCCTTTCGAAGTGTTGTTGAGTCTCATCCGTTAGGCCTCCAATCAGCCAGCTCTGTTTTGGCCTGTTTCCTAGATCAGACCCACTCAATATTCACTGTATAGGTGTCTGTTGACCAGCATCACAGGCATCTCTGACTCTATCGCTTATTTATGCATAGATCTCGCTCACTTTTCTCTCTCTTCACAGATTTAAAATAGGCTTTGTGGTGACATACAGCACACATCTAAATCAATGTGATGATCCCTTTATTGTCTGCTTGCTACTATCTGCCCAAGATTATTTGATAAGGAGTTTATTTTATCTTTAAGTCTGTACATTTGGATATTTCACTTAGTGTGACACACAAATACTTTGACTACTTGTCATTTTACTACTGATCTATAGTTTTTATAAAGACTCGTGGAAAACAGACAATGAAATCTGCTTTTGGTCTGCTTCAAGGTCTCGTGTATAATGAATGCTGCTAATCTGTCATCAAGATTTATTTTTAATTAAAGTTGTGGGAAATAACTTTCATCATTTCACTGTTAACTGGTACAATATGGTAATGCAAACTGACACAAGGTTTTAAAACATGTTCCCAATGATCTGAAAGTACCATGAAAAAAAAAACGCTATTGGAAAGACTACATTATCTGAACAAACAGGGGTGTTTTAGTCGTGTGGTGTGGAGGATTCTTACCAGTATTTCAGGTGTTCTTACTTTCATTTTTGCTGCCAAATAAAGGTCTTTTTATAAAATAGCCAGCTAATTCGCCACCAGTGTTCCCAGGCCACATGTACACACTGAAATGAATGTTAGATAAAATGAGAAAAAGTTCAAATTAATGCGACAGATCTGACACATGAAGTGTCTACTTGGTTAGCTGGCTCCGATGCTTCTGTGTTTATATTGTGTGTGTGTGTGTGTGTGTGTGTGTGTGTGTGTGTGTGTGTGTGTGTGTGTGTGTGTGTCTTTATTTTCTTTCTTGTCACTGATCTTATGCGCTGCATGGCGAACACTTCAAGAGCTCAAAGTCGGCGAGGCACGTGACCCTCTGGAAGACCGCCATTATTGGAGGCGACAGGGCACGTGGACTAGACGCAAACACACACTTGTTGCCTCTCCCAGATTACTTGAACTATCAGAAGCTTTAAGAGGATTTCACAGTGGGAGCTTGCTGGACTTCAATCTCATGGACCTGATGGCTATTGATCCATGCTAAGCTTTCACACAGAAACACACTCGCGTAACAGCTGTTACTTCATGGCTTCATAAACATAAATAAATGGTTTCTAGTTGTCAATACTTCAGTATCTCTGTGGTTGTCTTCTTTCTCTTCTCTTTCCTTTTACCCCCTCACCAGCAGAAGTAGATAGCTGCCCCTCATGGAAGTCTCTTCCTGTTAAAACAGAGCTCTTCCTTCCCACTTTTGTAACATTTGTAGTCACAGGGGAATGTTTGATTGGTGGGGTTTTCACAGGCCTGCATTATAACACTGGATTTCTTTGATAAACACAAAACATCTGAATAACAGTTCATACACTATTTAGGAAAAATAAATAAATAAAAACAGTGAGAAAATTAAACTGTGTCATTTTCTATCTAGCCCACCCTTTAAATAAATCAGTCCCTCAACAGTATATGCATGCATATTAGCAATGCTGATGTGAGCGGTAGATTAGAAAGGTGGTGTCTGTAACCACGGAGACACTGAAGGAGTACCTCAGATGTGTAGGTTGATAGGTAAAGGGCTCGAATTAGGAAGCTGACATGTGAGAAAACAGGATATGAATGCTCTTTACAGGCAAAGGCAGGTACTGCATTGGCATTACAATCATTGGTAATACATTATGTTTCATAAGCTGAGGATGCAACACCTTTAACTTTGAAAAATAATGATAAGGAAAAATATCCCTAGACAGGCTCCAGCCAAAAAAGAGAATGGATGGATGTTTGGAAATCATTCATTGTTCTATTTTATCCTTGACCTATATCTATATATATCTATACATATATATATATATATATATAGGGA
This sequence comes from Maylandia zebra, assembly GCF_041146795.1. Taxonomy (NCBI): domain Eukaryota; kingdom Metazoa; phylum Chordata; class Actinopteri; order Cichliformes; family Cichlidae; genus Maylandia; species Maylandia zebra. The sequence goes on from NC_135184.1 coordinate 17,370,249, forward strand.
GTGCAGAATTATTAGGCAAATGAGTATTTTGTCCACTTCATCGTCTTCATGCATGTTGTCTTACTCCAAGCTGTATAGGCTCGAAAGCCTACTACCAATTAAGCATATTAGGTGATGTGCATCTCTGTAATGAGAAGGGGTGTGGTCTAATGACATCAACACCCTATATCAGGTGTGCATAATTATTAGGCAACGTCCTTTCCTTTGACAAAATGGGTCAAAAGAAGGACCTGACAGGCTCAGAAAAGTCAAAAATAGTGAGATATCTTGCAGAGGGATGCAGCAGTCTCAAAATTGCAAAGCTTCTGAAGCGTGATCATCAAACAATCAAGCGTTTCATTCAAAATAGTCAACAGGGTCGCAAGAAGCGTGTGGAAAAACCAAGGCGCAAAATAACTGCCCATGAACTGAGAAAAGTCAAGCGTGCAGCTGCCAAGATGCCACTTGCCACCAGTTTGGCCATATTTCAGAGCTGCAACATTACTGAAGTGCCCAAAAGCACAAGGTGTGCAATACTCAGAGACATGGCCAAGGTAAGAAAGGCTGAAAGACGATCACCACTGAACAAGACACACAAGCTGAAACGTCAAGACTGGGCCAAGAAATATCTCAAGACTGATTTTTCTAAGGTTTTATGGACTGATGAAATGAGAGTGAGTCTTGATGGGCCAGATGGATGGGCCCGTGGCTGGATTGGTAAAGGGCAGAGAGCTCCAGTCCGACTCAGACGCCAGCAAGGTGGAGGTGGAGTACTGGTTTGGGCTGGTATCATCAAAGATGAGCTTGTGGGGCCTTTTCGGGTTGAGGATGGAGTCAAGCTCAACTCCCAGTCCTACTGCCAGTTTCTGGAAGACACCTTCTTCAAGCAGTGGTACAGGAAGAAGTCTGCATCCTTCAAGAAAAACATGATTTTCATGCAGGACAATGCTCCATCACACGCGTCCAAGTACTCCACAGCGTGGCTGGCAAGAAAGGGTATAAAAGAAGAAAAACTAATGACATGGCCACCTTGTTCACCTGATCTGAACCCCATTGAGAACCTGTGGTCCATCATCAAATGTGAGATTTACAAGGAGGGAAAACAGTACACCTCTCTGAACAGTGTCTGGGAGGCTGTGGTTGCTGCTGCACGCAATGTTGATGGTGAACAGATCAAAACACTGACAGAATCCATGGATGGCAGGCTTTTGAGTGTCCTTGCAAAGAAAGGTGGCTATATTGGTCGCTGATTTGTTTTTGTTTTGTTTTTGAATGTCAGAAATGTATATTTGTGAATGTGGAGATGTTATATTGGTTTCACTGGTAAAAATAAATAATTGAAATGGGTATATATTTGTTTTTTGTTAAGTTGCCTAATAATTATGCACAGTAATAGTCACCTGCACACACAGATATCCCCCTAAAATAGCTAAAACTAAAAACAAACTAAAAACTACTTCCAAAAACATTCAGCTTTGATATTAATGAGTTTTTTGGCTTCATTGAGAACATGGTTGTTGTTCAATAATAGCATTATTCCTCAAAAATACAACTTGCCTAATAATTCTGCACTCCCTGTATGTATGTATGTATGTGTATGTGTATATATATATATATATATATATATATATATAAGTTATTGTTACTGGAAGAAAATATGGAAATTACACTGAATTCAATTACATTTTAGAACACAATTCTAAATGAAAATAAAATAAGCTAAAAACTGTAGTGAGAGGAGTGGTCCTACAATCAAATCTGAAATGCTTTGCTTTAGTACTCAATCACGCAGGGCTAAAAATCAGTCAGCCACCTCCTGGCAACCACCTATTGTTAGGAAAAATCTGCAATGACTGGATAGTGAGTGGTTGCTTGCGAGGTGAAATTGGTTGCATAAGGGTTGCTAGTAGAATACCAAGGCCACCAGCTCACATGCTAATCTCAGCAGTGTGAAAAATGGGATGCACACTGAGAGTTGTCTCCTTCAAAGTAAAAGCTGAAACATGTTGGTTGCAGTCAAGCCCCAACATTTCCTTAGAAGGAACATGTTCTCCTCTTCTGGTTTATGTTGCACTGTTCACAGTTTCTCACTTTTTCTGCTCAAACCTTTTTGGGTGTAGTTTGCAAGTGTTTGCAGACAAGTCAGCTTCATCCCTGGAAACTACACCTGATACACCTTTGCAACCAGTTTTACGTTAGCAGCTGCCAGTAATCACTCACCAAACTGTATTTTTACATTTTTACAACAGCACATGTAACATAAACATAGTTTCCCAGTCAGATAAATGAAGCTGATAATTGACAATTAAAAACGTGGCTCATGGTCAAATTAGCCATGCATTTTATCTGAATCCTTGAATCTCTCCATCTATTTTCTTACCATGTTAATTTCTTCTTCCTCCGTCTCTTCTTCACCCTTTGTTGGGACTGCTGTCCCTCCTTCTGCACTTCTCCACAGCTGTTGCTAGCAGCAGCAGCCTCCTGTGACTGTTAGGGCTGGTTATTAGTTGCTGCTGGTGCTGTTGTTGACGGTGAAGCAGCAGCAGCCCGACAGCTAACATGCCAGTTAATTTGACACATTTTGCTGCATCTATTTTTAGTTTCTTTTTCTCACTTAGCTTTTCAGTTCCACCTTTTTGGTACTTCTTCCACACTAAACTCTGTTCTACAAGGTGCATGAGCACACAACAGAGATGTGATTAGGCAAGACAGGTAAGTAATTAAAATGATCAATGTGTGTATTGTAGAATACACAGATTTCACACGTGACCGGCAGTCGTTAGATGGTTGCAGGCTCGTCTCTAGGCCTTAAATATTTTGCACAATTATTTAGTTTTCTAAACAATGACTGCAAATAAATTGCTATTTTAAAGCAAAACAGTATTAAATGGCCGTTTCATTCTTTATTATTAGGATACAGTCAAAAACAGTGGTATTGCTGTCAGTGCGATGGCAAGTACATCAAGAAATGAATCATGTTCAAAGCATTTATATTGCTTCTGCATTTATCTCTTGCAGCATGTTTTGAAATGTGTTGAATGACGGATAGGTTTGTGGATTTTTCACCCCCAAGGCCAGTTTTGATTTGGTAATTATTAGTATGTTCTGTTGCTGCCGGAGGTCACGTTTGGACACATTTCTTTTCAGGATATGTGAAAGCTAGCTAAGTTGTGGTTAAATTTGATTTATTCATTGTATTTTATTTCACGAAAAAAGGAGAAGAAATACATCTGTGACCAAAAGCAATGAAACAAAATACCACACAGAGAAGTCCTCCCAAGATGTAGCAGTTTCTCTGATGTAGGCACGCATCTGAATGACAGAAAAACCTGCTGTTTTTTTGTTTGTCTTTTTTCTTAGCACATTTTAATTATGGCTGACATTTGCTAATTGACAACATGCATTACCTTTTCCTTTTGGCTTTCTCTTGGCTATTTCACCTGCTGGTGCTGAATTAGTGTGATTGTTATAGTAAGAAATATCATGCAGAGAAATCTCATTCCGTCCCTTTCATTTTGTAGCTTGCATATTTTTCTTGTACAGTTTTTAATTCATCTTTTCTATCCTCTTGTCTCCATTCTGGCCCAAACCAGCAGATTCTGAAAACCCAGCTGGCTGGAGAATTAAAGGCTGTGGAAATCTTTTTGCAGCTTTTCTTGAGAGAGTGAGCGAGAGAGACAGAGCCAGAGTGACATTTCTCACCATTCAATTTACAAGAGAAGCCAAATATGAGGCGTGGATCAAAGTGTCTGTATAAATTCAGCCTGCTAAGGTTCATGTATTCTATAGATGAGCTTTCTAGAAAGAAGTAAAACAACTGACATGTGGTGGAAAAGATTTTAATTGCTCCAAAGAGCTCAAGTTGCCTAGTCATCAAACTGTTATTCAGATAACAATTTTGCAATGTAAATATGTCAGCTGTTTTATATCATTTCTGATACTCAGCTGTTTCATGTCTTGCAGTCTGAGGTTTGTGTGTGTGTGTGATGAATGAGTAAGAGCCTGAAACAGAAAGGCAGGCAGAGGAAATAAAAGGATTTTTAGTAAAGAGACATACATCAGGAAGCTGGCTACTGTCTCCATATCTGATGCCCTTGCAGTACAGCCTTGTGGCACGAACTCCCAAAAGACCTCTTTGTTCTCAGAAGAGTAGGGCTAGCAGAATGTGACTGTGCACTTACACCTGAAGCAATCAAAAGCAGAGAGAATAACACATTTATACCGCACGATGGCTCTGCTCTCATCCTACAATATACCTGGCACAAACAGGCCAAGAAGTCCTCCTGGAATACTGCACGCCTTCAATCAGATCTAAAGAAAGTATAATTGTATAAGCACGAAAAGATATATATCCAAACCAGCACATGCAGCTCCATGAATAGAAATCAAAGGTTGCTGATTTTTTATTTTGTTTAAATGCACTGTGCCTTATTTGGCTCTGAACATCAGCAGTGCTCATCTTTTAGATTAATTTAGGAGGTGCTGCTCAGCAGAAATTGAAATACAGATCGAGGTGACTACAGAGAAACTGTGCCAGATTAACGAGCTTACAATCGTGAAGAGAGACTATGACAAATAATCCCCATCTTAACAAAATTCAGATAGAGTCAAAACCAGTTAACTGATGTGAATCATAGAGTCTCGGTTTATGTAGTGGATTGTGTAAAAAAAAAAAATGAAAGTACCTTCCGATTATGATCCACCATGCAACATCATGTGATTGGCAGCAGCTTCATTTTTCAACACGACAAACACATTGCCAATGCAGTAAAAGCATACGTTGACAGAGAACACACAGTAGAACACTATCAGTCAGTCAGTCATCACGCCTTTACAGAGCCTGGACAATTTTATTGAAACAATGTGGGATCATCTCGACAGAGAACGGAACAACAGATCATCATCCAGAGAAGAGCTTTAAACATCTTTGAGGAAGCCTGGAAAACTATTCCTGAAGATTAGTTAAAGAAATTACAATAAATCTGCACTAACAGAAAGCAATCATAGGAAATATTGTTTTTCAGTGTCAATACTACAAATGTTGCCTTATATGCTACATTTCCATTTATATTTCTATGTTTCAATAATTCTCTGCAGCTATTTCCCATTTTCCAAGCACAATATAAAGAAATGAGGGGTGACTCAAGACAGACAGAGTACTGTAGCTTCAGCATTTATCATCTGTGACTGTAAACACTTTTTTGAGAGGGGACAAATCATTCTAATGTGGATCCTTCTGATGAAGGATACGCTTGTGGACTTTTTCCTCAAGTCCAGTTTTGATTTGGTAATTATGTGTGTATTGTGTTTTCAGCCCTGACAAATGGAGTTCTGCAGGTTCCTGCTCAGGGCTGGAATTGCACTCATTTCTTTTAAGTTTATGTGAAAGCTAGCTGACTCGTGGCCATATTTGATTTATGCTGTGTAATTTATTTCATAAGTAAAGGAAAAGAAACAGATTGATCACCGTGTGTTGAAAGCAATGAAACAAAATACCATTCACAGAAATCTTATATTCTCACTTCATCTATTTTGTATATGCCATATTATTCTTGTCCTTCCAAGATTGTGGGTGTTTATCTGAGGGGAATACACACCTGAGTGGCAACTGTGAGAACACCTGCATTTCTTTTTTCTTGGCACATTTTAATTATGGCTAACATTAGCTAATTCATGACATGCACTGCTTGTCCCTCTTGGGTGTCTTTTAGCTGTTTCATTTGCTGGTGTTGAACCAATGTGTCTGTTATTACAAGACCACCAATACGTCAACCGCATGTGAACACTGGTGGGATTTGCCAGATGCTTAGCTATCATGGAAGATGATCTCTTGATATCAGCATGTGCAAACAAGCACTGAGATGGACTTTTGTTATTCTTACTATTGTTATTATTCTTTCTTTCCCCCTAGTGGTGTGTGAGCATTTTATTTGTACATTCTGAAAACACCTGCCTAAAAGCAGAAGCCTAATCGGAGACATTGACAAAACCCATTTTGAAAGGAAGCTATACAACTGACGTGTGGCAGACAACCGTTTAACTGCTCCAGAGATATGAAGCTGATGAGTCATCATCCTGTTAAATAACAATTTTGCAGCATAAATATGTCAAATATATAACAATATAATGCTGTTTCACATCGTTTCAGATGACAAGCTGTTTTTAGGGGGTGGGGGAGGGGGGCTTATGTGATGATGGCGTTAAAGAGGAAAAATAGAAGATATTTGGAAGAGAGGCAGCAGGAAGCTGGCGTCTGTCCAATACCCTTGGAGTGCAACTTTGCAGCGTGAACTCCCAAAAGACCTTTTTTTGTTCTCAGAAGATGAGAGCTGGCAGAGTGTGACCATGCACTTAAACCTGAAGCCATCAAAAGCAGAGAGAATAACACATTTAAACCGCATGATGGCTCTGCTCTCATCCTTCAATATACTTGGCTGCAAACAGGACAGGAGGTCCTCTTGGAATACTGCAATCCTTCAATGAGATGCAAAGAGATCCGTACAAATCTGTGTCAGACAAAATAAATATTTGGAAACCTACACATGCAGCTATGCAAACAGCACGGATGTTGCTGATTTTGGTCTTTTGTTGAGCGCACAGTTTGGCATTCGCCTCAAAAGACTGTGGCTATGCCATGCAACACTGAAAAACTGCAGCCCTCGCTATTGTGATTAATTTAGGAGATGCCACATAAGGAATATTGAAAAATTGATTAAGGCAATGACATAAAATCGGTGCCACTTTAATTACACTCTAGTCAGGAGACTGTAAATGATGCCACTGTTTTCTCTCATTTGCAGATCACCTGTGCGAGAGACTGAAGCTGACAGCCGACACACAGCAATGTGAATGTTTTTTTTTTATATGTGGGAGCTAATAAAAGCTCAGTAAAAAGGGAGTAAAAGCCTTGTAGATAAGACAGATTATCAGTGTAAAAGCAATGTGTCCTACATCTGGTGTCCCATATCTTCCTCTCAGAGCAGCAGGGACAGATAATACAGACGTGAGCCTGGCAGGTCCCCAAGAGGGAAAGGTGAACTCTATTGTTATGCAGACAGCTGTTTGTTCATTTAGTGTGACAGCAAGCAGGCTTGTTTAAGATTTCTCTTTAGCTAAAGTTTAGCCTAGTTCAGTTTTAGTCTGTGTCAAGTTTGACTCGGTAATCAACAAAACCTGGTTAAACCTGAATATTCTATATCATCAATTTCCAGGTGACATTTTCCAAACCTTTTTGGATTTCAGAAGCTTGAGCTAGTGATTCTAATTATGTTTTTTTTTAACTAATGACCAAACATATCAGCTCCAACACCTCATGTTTGCCACAAATTGTCTACTTCCATGTTGCTGGTAGCACAAGTCTTTTATAGAACATTGTTTCCCTTTTTGTCTCAGAATTTAGTAGGCTGCGAAATACTTTACTGCTCTGTTTCTATTTTTGCCCCATCCCTTTCACTCTCTCCATCTACCTGTCACACTGTATATAGCTGTGCTGGATCAGTGAAAGCTAGAACACTAACAGCTGAGAGAGAGAGAGACACACACACACACATAGTGAGAGCTAGGGAGGTGGAACAGAAGGCATGTGAGTGTCCTGGTAGCATGGTAGAGTGCTGGACTTTGGCACTGGCCATCAGTCTGTCACTTTCTTACATCCTCTCTGGTACCGACGGGTCGTGGCAATGGCAGCCTGTGACGGATGACTAATCTTCTCCTGGTAATGAATGAGACACCACCCCCCTGAATGCCAAAAGAGTGCTGATTGTGAGGGTGGCTGCCTCATGGCAATACAGGAGTCTTATTATGAATGCTATGCAATCATGTTACTCTGTGTCTGTGCCAACCAAACGCAGTAGCTCCCAGTTTATGAGAGTATAGTCGTGTCTCGAACACGGTGACGTGCGGTAGCGCTATTAATTGCGCTTCTTTCTCTCATCTTCTGTGCTTGTGTGTGAGGGAATTAGGCAGAGGAAGGCAGCGCGTAAATGAATCAGAGCATAGTAAAAGTCACTGCACGGGCTTTAACGATGGAAACACGTCGTGTGCAGGTGGAAAAAGGAGACGTTGCTGTTAAGGATGATGCATGTGCTGTTCTGTCAGGCTGAAGGGGAGCTCTGTAGCCGCGCTAGTCAAATCGTCTTGACTGCGTGTGTTGAGTAGCTGAGACCTGTCTTATCTTCACCTCATAATGCGCAGGCGTGATCCTATCTGAGCCCCGCAAAAAAAAAAAAAAAAAAGAAAAGAAAAGAAAAAAAAGCTGTTACCGTCACAAGTAGACGACGTGCTCTTCAGTGGTGCTCAAGCGAACGCTGAATTCTTATTATAGTAATTATTTTTTAGTAGGCTACATGTATATGGCACATCGCCTGGAACACTGCTGGAAAATGAAGATTTGCTTGCCAGCTAATCTTTCCGGACAGCACAGTCCAACCTGTGGATAGTGCCGAGCGCGTCTGTGGCCGCTATCTGGGACGCTCTGCCTTGAGTCTGTTGTGCGCGTCTTTTTACGTTTGCATCCCGGGGTCTGTGTCGGCGCGGGATCCGCTGTTCTGTTTAAGCTAAGCTGTGAGCAGGTATTCAGTTTATGAATGGCACTGACATGGAGGAAATACCGTTTCAGAAAGTCAAAACCAGGCGGAAGAGAAGTCACTGTCCACCGGGTGTCCCTTTGACCACCATCGTATGCGAGGACGAGTTCGACTGCAAAGAACTCGAGTCTCTCTTCCAGAACTACAACCTGAAACTGGAGCAGACGTCCACTCTTAAAGCCCTGGCCGTGCTCATATTCTTGTCCTCGACGCTGGCTGTGGTGGAGTTGCTGTCCGGCCCCAGCATCACCATCTCCAAGGGGTCCCATCCGGTCCACTGTGTCATCTTCGTGTCCCTGTTTATTGTAACTAATGTCAAGTACCTGCAAGTGACTCAGCTCCAACAGATTGTTAACCTGACGCTGCTCTTCGGGTTTACTTTCTCCTTCCTTTGCTGTCCCTTCTCCCTGGGCGCCATGGGGCTAGAGCCCCCGACGTCCCCGGAGCAAGGCATGTGGCAGCTCATCCTGGTCACCTTCGTCGCCTATGCGCTGCTACCTGTACGGACGCTTTTGGCTGTTGTGTTTGGAATAATGGTGTCCATCTCCCATTTGATTGTGACTGCCACTTCCGTCACAGTGAAAACACAAAAACTATGGAGAACAGTAAGTACATGTTGCACATGATTATGGTGCCTCTAATACTTGGTAACCTTGGAGCTTATATTATTATGCGTGTGAATATAATAATCTATTCGTATGAGCTACACACTGCTGGAGTAGCCCGTATTAGGATATGAAGCTCAGGTAGAGAGAAGCAATTTAGATGTCAGTTCAGCACCAAGGATAGCTCCATGTGGTAAGACATGATGGGCTTTGCTTAGGTTTTAATCAAATCCGGCAAAACAATAACACGAGACAAGTTAGAGCATGTTTGCTCTCATAAGACAAAAAATGTTGAGAATTTGTAGCTTTATCTTGGTGGTATGTAGTGGAAGTGAATGTAACGGTGACTATCAGTTCACATAGTTTTTCTCCCTCTTCCACACAAATTCCATGCGTGTAACACATTTATGATATTTAGTGGTGTTAAGCTACTGTATATTATAGTGTGGTGAAACCAAGACTTCCCTGCAGGCACCCTGATTTAAAAATATATAGTAAAGCAAAACAGTCTACGACTGTTTTCTATGGGATATGATTCAATCCCAAAGGAGCAGGTCAGGAATGAAGAACTAGAGTGACATCCTCCAAGCACCAGAAGTAGGGCAAAGTGGAGGGACAAGCACACACACACATAAACACACACCCACCCACACACAGAGGAAGACCACTTTGACTACTCTACATATGCTTCCGTTAAGAAATAGGGCAAAGTCATGCATGTCATTGCAGAGCCGGAATAGAAATTGGTACACGGCTCTCTGGAAATGTATAGCTTTTGTACCTTTTCCTGTCACAGTCAGACACATATGCTCACATTCCTGGCTGTCATCAGCTGTGGGAAAAGAAGATATGTCACATCAGTCAAAACCTACCAGGGGTATAATGGAACATGTCTGCCTACGTGCAACATATGACACAAATATTGGGCATTTCTTGGAAGTGAAACTGGGATTCTGTCATTTCATCGTGCTCCCAAATGATGACAGCCTATTTACAGAGCTTTGTTTTCCTGTATGTAGGCTATGCGGTACCTGCATAGCCATGTGAAGGACACTGCTAGCTGTACTACCGGAGATAGCTAATCCATTAAGCTTAGAGATGAGCTGTGTGGCATGACCCTGCACAGTCCAGGCTTGCAACAACCACCCACCTAGGTCCCAAGCACTCAGCCTATGGTTGTGTCTACTTCTACATGAAATACCTTATTACTAAAGCAAGTGTTGACTATAATTTCAAATGCACCTTATTGTAGGGCCTCTTTGGTCTCATCATGCATCAGGTCCTTTTAGTAGCATAATTTATTCATTGTTGGTAGTTTAAATACCATAAAATGTTAAATGGGGTATGGGTTTATAGCCTTACCTGTCTAGATAAAGCTTAGATTACAAAAACAATAAAACTAAAAATAGGTACTTTATTAGACCCCATTGAAAGAAATGACAAAAATATAATTGTAAATAAACTCAGCAATCATTGGCATTTTTACTTATTAACTTATTGCTACTACTATTAATATGAAGTACAACAGCAAAAAAAAAAAAAAAACTAAAAAAAAAAACTAAAGAAAAGGGGAGGAAAAAGCATTGCAAATAAAAACCTTGTATTGTATTCAGTGAATACCTGTATACATCATAATGAGACACCTTGGAATTAATCATGTCGCCGAATAAAAGTTAATGTACTCCTTTTATTTTTTTTACTGCATCGTAAAAGTTTGAAGATCTTCATTACTGCCAGTGAATGGGTACAACAGCCGAGAATGAAAGATTTTGTTGCTAGTGCAGTAAGGTCAGTAATGAGCACACTGCGTTTAACACAACAGAGAAGCTCAAGAGTATTTTACACCAATTAACTCTGATGTCCACATTTATTCACTCCGGGCTATAAAGTTACTTGAGCATCGTTTGAACATGCTGATCCTTGCCAACAGTGCTGCCAAGCACAAAGCCAGACTTCTGCTGCCAAAAACAGCGTTCTCAAGGCAATCCGTTATTCGTCGCTCTGGGAAACGTGCCTGTCTGTGGCAGTAAAAGTTTCTTAAAATTTTACAAGAAGTGGATACATCATTTCAAAATATGACAGTGTTTTCATGATGCTTAGTTAAACATATAAGCTATATTTTAATAAAGTATAAGGTGTTTTGGGGTAACATTTCTTAAAGTCAAATAAGCTCCATCACTAAGTTCTACAACAGAAAATACTAAAGGTGAATGAGGATATGAGTTAACATATTTATTTTCATCAATATATTGTGTATTTATTACCTGCAGTGACTGCTTGTTAGTCTACACATCATAGGCAATCGCAGAACTGTGTCAAGTAACTCAGCCAGCCTCAACCAAGCAATAGGAATTATTATATACAGTCATGCTGCTTTGTGTCTATTATAAGAGATGTCACAGATTTTCTCATAGAAAATATTGAATAAAAAATTATATATTTGAAAAATATCCAGGTAAATGAATTAACTGGTATAACACCCTTAAACTGCCATTCAGCCCGTTTAGGGTAGTGAAACTCCAGTTTCAGGTCCTTGAAAGCAGGGGTAACAAAACCTGGCAAACATCCACATGTATACATGTAGTTATATGAATGCCATGGATACTTTAATCAGTGTAGTGTATAGGCTGCTTGTTTTTATTTATTGTTATTCAGCTTTGATTTTAAGCATTATGATATGGGGTTTTTTTTAACCATTAGCGTTGACTATATACACATCTGTTCATGCAGCTTAGTGTTATAGTTCTGTGCTTGCCCCTTTTAAATAAAGTAAGAAATTGAAATAAATTACTTCCTGTGCTGCATTGTGCATCAATGCACACAAACAAATGCACAAAGATGCCAAATGACAAAACATATTTTACATTAGAATATTTACCATACATCCAATATATGGAAATATACATGAAAATACATTTTTCATTGATCATAACAACACACGTATAAATATTTGATCTAACTAAAGTGATGTAAATATTTCCTAATGGTTTCTTAAATATTTGGTCTTCAACAATGTACCAGAGAAGTAATAGTGTGTAATGTGTGTGTGTTTTTGCAGTTGGTTGCCAACACAGTACTGTTCACCAGTGTCAACCTGTCAGGGCTGTTTGTACGCATCCTAACAGAACGAGCCCAGAGGAAGGCCTTCCTGCAGGCTCGCAACTGCATCGAAGAAAGACTCCGCATGGAGGATGAGAACGAAAAACAGGTATAGACACCTTTTTTGCTGCACAAACTATGTGTAAAATTGGATGTCTACCCCCACCGCCCCATGCCTCAAGTCATTTTGCCACATTATTCATTTCTGTTAGATTTCATGCCTTTTTGTCTAGCGCATTTCTTATCACCGCCAACACTTTGCCCTATGATAACTTTGCCGCTTTCGACTGTATAAGTGACTTACTTTATCTTTTTTCCCCTCTCTTGCTCTGTTTCTCACACACAAATGTACACACACACACACACACACACACACACACACACACACACACACACACACACACACACACACACTCATATTCTCAGGAGCGCCTGCTAATGAGTCTGTTGCCCAGGAATGTAGCTATGGAGATGAAGGAGGATTTCCTGAAGCCCCCAGAAAGGATCTTTCACAAAATCTATATCCAGCGTCATGACAATGTCAGGTAGGACCCTATCATCAAGGCAACACTGCTGTGAACTTTTCCTAGAGACATTTGTGAATTAAATAAAGCCTTTCCATTTTAAAAAAGTCATTTAGAGATTAGTATACTCATAAGAGATTCAGTGCTAAGAAAAACTAAATAATGTCCAGAGGAACAACTATAGAATGTTGGGGTGGTGTTTATGTTTACACTGAAGCCTTACTTGTATTTTTTACAGTTTTTTCTGAATGCTTAAACCCTAACTGTGATTCCTGTAGCACAATCTCTAAAACTATTCAGACTTATAGCAAAACCACTCACTGAGTTTGCAAAACTAAAAGCACAAAAACTGCTTTGCACTCAGTTTGCAATTTTGTAACACACACTTTGCAAAACTGTAGGCACAATTCACTGCACAACACTCAATTACCAAATTTCCAACACACTCCTAGCAAAAGTATACACATGTATGGCTATCATTAACACTAATTTGCCAACTGTCTGGCACACTTTCACATGTGAAAACTTTTTTAGATAATTCGTTCACTTTGCAATCTGCCTAAGCACTATAATACAGGTAAGCTGTGTGTGCGGAGTACAATGGAGGGAGCAGAAAGAGTGAGAAGAAGAGGAGGCCGAGGAAGAGGACGTGGAGGTGAAGAAGTAGGATGAAGAGGACGACAAGGACAAGGAGGAGCAAGAGGAAGACGAGGAGGGGGGAGAGGAAGATGAGGAGGGGGGAGAGGAAAATGAGGAGGGGGGAGAGGAAAATGAGGAGGGGGGAGAGGAAAATGAGGAGGGGGGAGAGGAAGGGTAGGAAGAGTAAGAAATAGAATTACTGATGACATCAGAGCTACAATAGTGGACCATGTAATCAACCGTGGAGTGACCCTGAGGGTAGCTGGCCAACGGGTCCAGCCTAACTCGAGCCGCTACACTGTAGCAAGCACCATAAGGACATCTTGAAATGAGAATCGGTTAGTTGTGTGCTTAGTAGATGATGGCTTGTGTGTACTGTTTGATACGGAAACACCACTTTTACGAAGGTGTGAAGAGTTAGTCTAGCTGTGTTTGCTTTTGCAAGAGAACTACAATGTTTTGATGATTGGGTGACAGGTTTTCTTATTTGTGTGAAGAGTTTTGCAAAATTAGCCAATAGTTACAAAAAATGTGCTTAAGCAATCAGAAAAAACTGTAAATTGTCCAGGTAACACTGATGGCCTGGAAAAAGATTATGTTGCACTTTCTACTAAAAAGTTCCAAGCACTCATTCAAACAGTTCTGTTTGTGATATTTATTATATTACTGCATTTTTACATATGGCTGATGTGTTCACATCACTAAGGAGCATTTTAGTGTTCCAGCCTGTTGCTTCCTTTCACAGCTTCATATGCTGGATAACTTAATCTGAAGTAACTAATTATATTTTAATGCAGAAATCTATAAAGTAACTATAACTCCTTCTAAATGTAATAATTCCCTTTGAAGTATGAAATTAATTTACATTTTATTTACGTAAATTTTCTTTTAAATAATCTGATTATTTTGTTAAGCGCGGTGCTTGGATATTATTTATTATATATAACTTCTTCCCTTTTCTTCCTCACTTTGTAGTTAGTTATGTCTGACCTTTAACCTTTGATTAGAAATGACTAAATATGTGTGTTTGAGAGTATGATTTTCACTGCTTCATTCTGTGGGGGGGAAAAAACAAAAACTTGATGTTCTGCATTCTCATTTTCATTACCCATTTTGGTATGCCTCGGTAACTGTTTTGCTACCTTTCCCATTTCATGCTCTAGCATTTCCTTGTTACCGTTTCTTATCTTTTTCACTTCCTCCTTTCCTCTGTGTTCTCAGAGCAGCAGGGAGGCTTGAGGAGGAGAGTTTGCTTAGCCTTAGGATTAAGTTGCTACAGGGGATTAAATGCAATGGAGACCAAATTCTTGTTGCATAACACTTTGCCAGTGTGTGTGTGTTTGCTTTTGTGTGTTTGCTTTTGTGTGTGTGTGTGTGTGTGTGTGTGTGTGTGTGTGTGTGTGTGTGTGTGTGTGTGTGTGTGTGTGTGTGTGTGTGCTTTTGTGTGTGTGTGCTGGTTAAATATGGACAGATCTCAGTGGAGCTCTGCTGATTGCTTTTGTGCCTTGAACTTCTTCAGATAGCTCCACCCTTTGAGAGTGATCTGGACTGGATGCAGGCATGATTTATGTGATTTGGAGGGCTGTAATTAGAAACTAAACTGTGTGCAGCACAGTTTATGCAGTTTTATTTATTATGTTTTGAGACTGTGGCTAGTATCTTATTAAAACTAAGCCAGAGGGATATTGTAGTAATAGTCTTCAGCCAACCTGTGACCCTGAATTGATAAGCTGTTAGAAAAACGGATGGACGGACGGATGAATGTTTGGATATTGTAGTTATCAGCTACTAAAAAAGAATATATTTAAGTGTTATTTAACACAATACAAATTGTATTATAGAACCATACAGGTATACATTTACAGTGAGTACAGTATACACAAACAGAAAATTAACTTACATAAACTTACAGTAATTCACTTTTTTTTTCAAGGTCAGTGATTTGTCAAGTCATTTTAATAAATTACCCTTTTTATTTTTATTTAGTGATAAATTATGATCAGAAATTAATACTGCCTACCTCTGGATCAAAGAGCCATCAGATTTATTAGGATTTAGCACTTAATTAAATATTTCTACCACTCTTTGTTTTTCCATATATAACATTTCCATAGAGTTGACATTTCCTTTATCCTTCCTGTATGGAGGATCAAAAGTGCCAAAATGAAACCAACAAATACATCTTTGGATAGTTTATCAAATGTGTCACGAATCAAAGTTATAAACAGGTAATTTATTAACACACAGTTAATTAGATATATAACTTAATTAATGAAAACATAAATTCATCATAATTTAGAACATATTTATTTATTTTACTATTGAATTAATTATTATTTAATGGTTCCTGATCAACAGACCTTAACATCTGATTAGCTATCCTGCAAGTCAAGACAAATCGTTCGCAGATAAATGATACATGCAGTATCACAGTCAGTTGGTGGTGGTGTGGATTTAAGACAGACAGGTATCCCAGAATGCTTATAAACCTAAAAATCACAATGGTGGAGGAAAACACCCCAAACTGTAAGTAAAATATGAAATACTGTTTCTGTGTCCATCTACAAGAGAAAAAAGAAGATAATTATATCTGCATTCATTTTTCATTCATTATTTGTCACTGAGAAGTAAGAGTTATGTATACATTGAGAGATTTGCCGAATAGTCTGTTGAATTATCATCAATATTTAAGGAACTAGTATACAGCTTTTACCAACCTTTCCCAAATCAGCCCATTGTTTAAAAAAAATCACATAAATGGGCCTTTTATGAGCATTTATGATCAAATGTATTTTAAAACAACAAAGGTAATTAAGACTGTTGTGCTATTTTTATTGTAAATATTAATCGTAAGGGTAAAAAGACAGTAAAGGACAGAGTTAAAACGAACTGTTGTTATCAAGTGCACTGCTGTCTCACTGTAAGCTGTGCTTTTCCATCCAACCATCCCATCTAACCCTAAGTGTACTTACCAAGCAAGTATGCAACTCCAAACTCCGTATTTGGAACTAAGAAGGACCAACTGAAAGAATCAACTACGGACCAAAGTAACGGTTCTAGCTTTGGCCGGATTTGCCCCACACCCTGGCTTTGAGGTTGACAGATACAATAAATACATGATGCACTGCACTGCAGGAACTATGGAATAATTAATTAAATACTGAAATGTTTAAATATGTTTAAAATGAAATTAATTGATAATCAAATTAATTAATGATACATTGAATCAATTAATTATGTACATAATAATTTATATATCAATTTATATATCATTCAATTGTAATTCTTAATTCATTTAAGTCATGATTTAACAGTTTACTTATTTATTTTATTTTGGCACTTTTAAGCTTCCAGATTTCCTCACCCCAAACACACACACACACACACACACACACACACACACACACACACACACACACACACACACACACACACACACACACACACACACACACAGATACTGTTTATACAAAATCCTTATTAAGACAAATGTTCACCAGTAAACTTACTGTATCCAGTTTCATCTGACATTATAACTAATGATTCTTAGAAAAACAGCACGTGAGAAGAATCCAGGGAACATTGTGTTGCAATAAATGGCTTTGCTGTAAGATGACTTTTAAGGTCACCAATTAGAAGTTTTTGATGATGTGAAGTTTGAAGGTGCTCACTCACACTGAAGAAACTACAGTTTATTATTGCAAAATTTGTTGTAAGCATATTTCCCACTCCTCTGGGTTCACCCCTTTATTGGTCCAGCATCAGCACATCCACTGCCCACATGCTGTATCTCCAGATGGACCCATCCAAAATTAAACCTTGAGTTTTCACTTGGCTAGTGGCTTCCACTTTGTGATTAAATTGATATCACGTCATGCCATAAAGCAGTAATGACTCCCACAGGGAGAAATAAGAGATTAGCATCATTAGGGCAATAACTTTCTTCAAATATGTGCCATTGGAGAGAAAATGATGAAAGAGTATGTGAGAAGGATTGGATTACACAATCTTACATATAAAAGTTGCAGTTACCACCAGAGATGGGCAGTAACGCATTACTTGTAATGCGTTACTGTAATCTGATTACTTTTTTCAAGTAACGAGTAAAGTAAGGGATTACTATTGCAAAAACGGTAATTAGATTACCGTTACTTTCCCGTAGGAACGCTGCGTTACTGCGTTACTAAAACCGTGATTTTTTGCATGAATGTCTCACGACAGTGACGTAAGCGAGTGCGCCGTTAGTGACAACCAGTGTTGGTCAAGTTACTTGAAAAAAGTAATCAGTAACTAATTACTGATTACTCCCCCCAAAAAGTAATCCCGTTACTTTACTGATTACTTATTTTCAAAAGTAATTAATTACTTAGTTACTTAGTTACTTAGTTACTTTTTAAAAACACGATTTACAACCTGAAGAGGTGATAAAGCGATAGATCTTTCAGCCCAATTCTACTTTTTCTACATAATCCATCATACAAAATGTAATCAAATGGAAAAGTCTCTTTTTTTAACTTGTTTTATCAGTTTTAATCTTTTAACTTTATGCATCAAGCAAAACATTTAATTATATGCACCATTCTCTGACTTGAATAAATTAGTTTAACATTTAAACCTATTTTCTGCACATTCCAGCACATAAAATAAAATATTTTTTGTGTTTTCACTCACTCTTTCAAACAGATGCAAGTAAAACACAGCAGAAAATAAATAAAGTCAAAGACTCAGCGGTCCTTTTGCTCTATTTTCACCTGTAAAGCAGGAGCAGGGTAGGCGGAGGGTTACCCTGGTGTAGGTGTGCTGCGGTCAGTTGAAGAATCCGCGCGAGTGTCTCTGTGAGTTTCCCATCACGTCGTAGCTACTCGGTGCTTGCTCGGAAGTTTAGGGGTTTTTTTCGCTGTAAAAAGAAGTTTTCTTCCCACGCACGATGGACGCTAATGTTTTTGTCACTTTTTATGGAATCAAACTCAAAGTAAGGTCAGTACTTCCACGCTTTAAACGCTGCACGCTCATACTCTCTCCCGCACTCGATATATTATCCATTGTTGATCTGCACACAGCTGCTGTCACCAACGTCGCACTTGCTTACGTCACTGTCATGAGACATTCTCGCAAAAAAAATCACGGTTTTAGTAACGCAGTAATGCAGCGTTCCTACGGGAAAGTAACGGTAATCTAATTACCGATTTTGCAATAGTAATCCCTTACTTTACTCGTTACTTGAAAAAAGTAATCAGATTACAGTAACGCGTTACAAGTAACGCGTTACTGCCCATCTCTGGTGACAACAGCTGTGTGGAGATCAACAATGGATCACATATCGATTGTGGGAGAGAGTATGAGCGTGCAGCGTTTAAAGCGTGGAAGTACTGACCTTACTTTGAGTTTGATTCCATAAAAAGTGACAAAAACATTAATGTCCGTTGTGCGTGGGAAGAAAACTTCTTTTTACAGCGAAAAAAATCCCTAAACAAGCACCGAGTGCGCAACGACGTAATGGGAAATTCACAGAGAAACTCGCGGATTCTTCAACTGACCGCAGCACACCTGCACCAGGGTAAACCTCCGCCTACCTCAGTCCTGCTTTACAGGTGAAAATAGAGCAAAAGGACCGCTGAGTCTTTAACTTTATTTATTTTCTGCTGTGTTTTACTTGCATCTATTTTAAAGACTGAGTGTAAACACAAAAAATATTTTATTTTATGTGCTGGAATGTGCAGAAAATAGGTTTAAATGTTAAACTAATTTATTCAAGTCAGAGAATGTTGCATATAATTAAATTTTTGCTTGATGCATAAAGTTAAAAGATTAAAACTGATAAAACAAGTTAAAAAAAAGAGACTTTTCCATTCGAATCAATCAAATCAAATCAAAGCACTTTTATTGTCACATCACATGTGCAGGTACATTGGTACAGTACATGTGAGTGAAATTCTTGTGTGCGAGCTTCACAAGCAACAGAGTTGTGCAAAATACAATAATGTAAACCAGCAAAATACAAGAATGGCTACATCTGAAACTAATAAATATATGTACAATATATAATAGTGTATGCATTTCTGGATGCATCAGCACCTCCAAATCTGAGGCCATGGTTCTCAGCCGGAAAAGGGTGGAGTGCCCACTCCGGGTCGGGGATGAGTTCCTGCCCCAAGTGGAGGAGTTCAAGTATCTCGGGGTCTTGTTCGCGAGTGATGGGAGAAGGGAGCTGGAGATCGACAGACGGATTGGGGCTGCGGCTGCAGTAATGCGGACGCTGCACCGGTCCGTCGTGGTGAAGAGGGAGCTGAGTGTAAAAGCGAAGCTCTCAATTTACCGGTCGATCTACGTCCCTACCCTCACCTATGGCCACGAGCTGTGGGTAGTGACCGAAAGAACGAGATCGCGGATACAAGCGGCGGAAATGAGCTTCCTCCGAAGGGTGGCTGGCCTCTCCCTTAGAGATAGGGTGAGAAGTTCGGCCATCCGGGAGGGGCTTAGAGTAGAGCAGCTGCTGCTCCACATCGAAAGGAGCCAGCTGAGGTGGTTCGGGCATCTGGCAAGGATGCCCCCTGGGCGCCTCCTGGGCGAGGTGTTCCAGGCATGTCCCACCGGGAGGAGGCCCCGGGGCAGACCCAGGACACGCTGGAGAGATTATATCTCTCGGCTGGCCTGGGAACGCCTTGGTATTCCCCCGGACAAGCTGGAGGAGGTGGCTGGGGAGAGGGAGGTCTGGACCTCTTTGCTTAGGCTGCTACCCCCGCGACCCGACCTCGGATAAGCGGATGAAGATGGATGGATGGATGGATTTCTGGATGTGTATACTAAATATTTTTCTACGTGTGTGTGTGTGTGTGTGTGTATACACAAATTAAATAGAGTAAACAATAAATAAAATATATAAAAATATACAGAGTTGAGACATGTGCAAAACAGTGGCATTACTGTACAGTATGGAGTGCATAATGTTAAAGTTCCAGTAGTGAAGCTGAGGTGTCTATGACGTGTTCAGCAGTCTGATGGCCTGGTGGAAGAAGCTGTCTCTCAGTCTGCTGGTACGGGACCGGATGCTGCAGAACCTCCTTCCTGATGGAAGTAGTCTGAACAGTTTATGGCTGGGGTGACTGGAGTCCTTGATGATCCTCCCCGCTTTCCTCAGGCACCGCTTCCTGTAGATGTCTTGGAGGGAGGGAAGCTCACCTCCAATTATCCGTTCAGAGCACCGCACTACTCACTGGAGAGCTTTGCAGTTGTAGGCGGTGCTGTTGCCATACCAGGTGGTGATGCATCCAGTGAGGATGCTCTCAATGGCACAGTGATAGAAGGTCCTGAGGATGCGGGGGCTCATGCCGAATCTTTTCAGTCTCCTGAGAAACTGTTTTGTTTGTGTGTTCTGACCACGTAAGATCCTCAGCCAGATGTACACCAAGAAACCGGAAGCTGCTCACTCTCTCCACAGCAGCGCCGTTGATGGTGATGGGGGTGTGTACTTCTCTGCACCTCCGGAAGTCCACTATCAACTCGTTTGTCTTTGCGACGTTGAGGGTGAGATGGTTGTCTTGACACCAGTGGGTCAGGGCGCTGACCTCCTCCCTGTAAGCCGTCTCATCACCATTGGTGATTCGATTACATTTTGTATGATGGATTATGCGGAAAAAGTAGAATTGGGCTGAAAGATCTATCACTTTATCACCTCTTCAGGTTGTAAATTGTGTTTTTAAAAAGTAACTAAGTAACTAAGTAATTAATTACTTTTGAAAATAAGTAATCAGTAAGGTAACGGGATTACTTTTTTGGGGAAGTAATCAGTAATTAGTTACTGATTACTTTTTTCAAGTAACTTGACCAACACTGGTTACCACAGGAGTAATTTGTTGTAACTTGCTTATTTAGGTTAATTTTAGCACTTTGCACTGAGTCAATGTGATGTGGTTCTGTAGGTTTTGGCAAAAGAGAGTTATAGCTGTTGATGGACATTTAAAATCAGACAGTTTGCAACCCAGGAGTAGCTAGCTAATTTAAAACTGAATGCGTTCAAAATGTCAAAACTTAACAAATATTTGGCAACATGTAGTGGTCCAATAATTACAGAACATATGTATGTTGTGACTGTAGCGTCTTTCAGTACAAATTCATACATTTCGTACACTGAGACTAAATGTATGTCATGTATTGTAGATATATTACAAAAAAAAGAGATCTAAATCAGGATGTCTTCTGATTAGAATTCAATAAATTGATCCCCAGCTCCTCCAATCTGCATGCAGAAGTACCCTTAGGCAAGATAGTGAATAAAAAAAATGCTGCAGCTACATAGATAAAAAAAAAAAGTGATACTTAAAAAGTGCACAAAATAAAGGACTGTGTTAATGCATCTTTGTGTGTGTGAATGAATGTGGTTTGTTTTGCTTACTCAATAATACCAGCCCATTTACCACATATATTTAGATTTTTCTTTTGATTTAGGTTGCTTGTCCATACAGATGTACAAGGGTTACAAACGTCAGTGTAATTATCCTAGTTAATACATAATTAGATTTACGTGCCTTTATGATGTGCTAAGTGGAACACGTTCCTCACATTTTTCTGAACTGAGTATGTAGTTCCTCGTGCAAACAACATTTAGCTTATTCTAACTGCACCATCATATCTTTAACCGCAGTACACGTTAGCAATATATTAGATATTAGCAAATATCTTTATATCAGTAATGTTGTATGGTTTTATATCTGTATTGTTTGTTGCCTATAAAAAGGTCTAGCATTCTGATTTAAGCACTTTTCTGTCTTGTTTTTACAAGTAAGTGCACTGTGTCCTAAATGACCTGGACTTTGAACAGAACACAGGATTCATGCTCTGTGGATCAGTGCATGTGAGTGTTAAGATAATGGTGTGTGTGTGTGTGTGTGTGTGTGTGTGTGTGTGTGTGTGTGTGTGTGTGTGTGTGTGTGTGTGTGTGTGTGTGTGTGTGTTTCTGGTTGAAAGAAGGTAAAAATAATTAAATAAGTGACTGTAGCCAAGGATCACATGAGGTTATGAGTCATTAGGACTATGCAATCAATGGGATGCATGGCTGATTCATGCACAGACACTCATAGGGGCCACAGTGATAGATTCTTCATATGTCCTTATATTTTTTCAGGAAACATATGTGTGTGTTTTGAATATTAATTACCATAACAAGGACCATCTAAATAAAAGGGTACTGAAAGCAAGGAGACGTGTGCTCCAGGCAGACAGTTTAAAAATAATTAGCATTTTTGTGTACTCAGCCTCCGCTTCTAATACTCATTAGTGCATGTGTAAAGATGCTCGTAAGTGAGTGATGATCATGATAATAATAGCGTGTTTTGCAGCCTCTCTGTCACTCAACTGTTCTGTTCCACTTGTTTTTGTGGTGTCGTTTAAATTGAAACAATAGTGACTTAAAGGTTTAAAAAGCAGGTCACTGAATCAAGTGAGAATTCGAATCCTTGAGTAAAGTGTTGATTTTCACTCAGCTTTTCTACATTTCACTCCTCTGAAGGCGGCAAAAATGAAAGGAATAAAGGTGAAAATTCTTGCAAACAACTTAACTTTTAAGTGTTATTCAAAACTACTTGCATGAAAAATTACAACAGTTTTGGCTTGGAACTGAGCTCAAGTATCAAACAAAATTAGCTGTGTTAAGTTGAGGAATTAAATAAGTGGGCATGTGTTGTGTAGGCTGATCACTCTAAATCAATTTGGTTCTTCTCCACCTTTTTCTTCAGCTGTTCTGTAATTCACTGCAAAAATTCCTCTGCTGGAAACACCTTTCCATTCATCAAAATTTGGCCTATAACTTCACTAATCCCTTTATCTTTGAGCTACCCTTGACTCCGTCCTTTCTCATATGTGGCACACAGCAGGAAATATTCAGTGGTTTCAGTGGGTGCGCTCTTGCTAGAGGTGAATGCATAGTTATGTTATACATCATGTCATGTTAGTTTTTTTTTTATCACATCTGAACAGTTCAGCATAGAAGAATTCTGTATATATATGTATATATATATATATATATATATATATATATATATATATATATATATATATATATATATATATATATATATATATATATATATATATAATCATAGTTGATGCATGAACATTTTAAAAGTAGTGAAGAGGTGAATGCATAGTTATGTTATACATCATGTCATGTTAGTTTTTTTTTTTATCACATCTGAACAGTTCAGCATAGAAGAATTCTGTATATATATATATATATATATATATATATATATATATATATATATATATATATATATATATATATATATATATATATATATATATATATATATATATATATATATAATCATAGTTGATGCATGAACATTTTAAAAGTAGTGAAGAGATGGGAGAAACACCCTTCACTGCATAGTTTGTCCACTAGAGGGCTTTCTGCAAATTACCTATTGGCTATGTATGTATTTGGAAATTCACGAACACAACAATCAGCTAGTCATTTGCCTTTATTAGGCAAATATCATAATAAAAACATGTTTTATATCCAAATTTGTGCCAACACACTTGACTGGGAAATGAATCAAGCATAGCATTCAACTTATTTATGTTCAGCCATGTTAGTAAATGACAAGAAAAAATAATCATAATGTCTTCTAATATTTTGTTCTTCCTTTTTGTAAAACAGAAAAGCTGAAAATTCGTGGATCACAACAATCATTATATTTTAGCATTAGCATCTACTGTAACCAGTAGATATTTATTCTAATGTGATTACAAATCTAGAATAAATGTAACTGATACTCTA
The DNA here is from genome assembly GCF_041146795.1 of Maylandia zebra. Classification (NCBI taxonomy): domain Eukaryota; kingdom Metazoa; phylum Chordata; class Actinopteri; order Cichliformes; family Cichlidae; genus Maylandia; species Maylandia zebra. The sequence goes on from NC_135184.1 coordinate 17,394,457, forward strand.
ACCTGCACTTTGCTCAGTTTAGTTCTCTTTAGAGTTTTAGTCCATTCAAGTTGAAGTGTTTACACTAACATGGTATTTAACATTGCAAGTATTTGTCAGCCCCAGATGGTTGCCAATTAAAACAGTAACACAAACTGAGTCCGCTGCCCCTCATTATGGTGACATCTGTGAGACAGCAAGATGACATTTAGCAGCTCTCTTCTCTCAGAGATCCAGCACTCTGTCACTTTGTGAAAACTCAAGCCTACATGAAAGCAACAGTCTGCCATCAGTATGAGATGCAGACATGCTGGTTGTTCGGGACAGTTAGTATTTGGTGACTGATCGAGTTCACACTCTTCACTGCCACATAGAACTCATTGCGAACACTTTTCATCACAGAGTTCTTTGGGGTATCTGCTCAAGCTGTATTAAAGTATTAATGTGCACAACAGGATGTTAAACTCTTCACACTTTTGGAAAACAAAAATATAATCTGAAATAATTCTATGTCAGTTCTCTGACAGGGGACGTTTTGCCTATACACACAGGATGGACCTACCATTTGAACTACTATAGTGTTAATACAGAATATTTTGCGTTTTTTCTTTTTTAACCAAAGGGGCAGCAGGGCTGGTTTTAACCTGAACCATCCATCTAAACCATCAGGCTACTAAGCTTGTATCTCACTTACAAAGTCAAAACAAGTAGGTCTATGCTAACTACCTTACACTATGGAAATAAGTGCTATCTTTCATGATTCCTCTCACATTTTACCTGTTCAGTGTTATTATTGTCCAGGATTAGATAAAGACTGGGCCAGCTAAGTAAAGTAAGCTGTCTCTCTTTTCTGGGTCCAGTTGTGATGCCAAAAATCAGGATTAGACTACTCGATGATTAAAACACAGGTGGAATTATAGTTGTGGTTAGGTCGCAAACCACGCAAAGGGCAGAAAAAGCAACGACTGACATTATTAGTCTCGCCCGGGCTCACTGGTTTTCAGACTGTATCTGGCATGCATTAATTCAAATGCAAAAAAGAAATTTCACCCCCACCAAGCAAGTTTTTTTAATAAATTGGCAAACAATAAAAATGAGTTTAGAATGGAGTGTTTTTGTGAAATAAAATTTAAATAGCATCAAAAAAACCTCTGGGCCTCTAATCCACTGGCACTATAACTCACTAGGTGACCTCTATGACACTCTATTATGTGGTCTGGCCAGTCATGGGGTGAGAGGCAGGAAATGCCTTGGATAGGTGGACAACACAGGGAGACAGACAGCCATTAAAGATCCAATTCACACTCGACAGAATCACGAAAAAGAAAAAAAGTCAGGCACAGGGAGAACAAACAAACTGCACACAGAAAGGCATCACCCTAATAACATAATATTGATATAATAATTTGTATTTGATTTCTTTAGAAAACTGTTTAAATCTGATTCACATTTTGAATAAAATCCACACAAAAACACCAAAATGTGTTTTCAGCATACATTTAAAATGAGCTACTGAATCAGCTGACCTCAGGAAGGTTATTCCAATTCACTGACAATGCCAGAAGAGCAAGTGAAACTTAGATGGCTTATTTTGGGTAAAACAAATGCCAGACATGTCAGTTCAGGCACATTCAGTCCTATATGCAGCCTGTCAAAAGGGAATACCAGTACTCTTGATGGCTGCATTATATCCTAGAATGTCTCCTCTGTGATCCTCGTGAGAATGCTCTTGCTTCTATTTTGAGTGGCTCTGCTTGACTGCGCTGCCAGTCAGTTAGAGAATGGGGCAGGCTCTCTCTCTCTATTTATCTATCTATGTATCTATCTATCTCTGTATATCTATCTAGACTTAATTAATTTAAATGTTGCTTGCATCATTCCAAAGCAATACTCAAACTGATTTTAAAAAGTCATTTTAAGCACATTTCTTGCAGCTAATCTGACCAGGCTATTATTCTTGTTTCATTGATGCAGTTTGCTGTGATTAATTTCCTACATTGACTCAGATTGTTCTTTCCTTTGTCTTTTACAGCATCCTGTTTGCAGATATTGTTGGCTTCACCAGCCTGGCCTCTCAGTGTACAGCCCAGGAACTGGTTAAACTATTAAATGAACTGTTTGGAAAATTTGATGAGCTTGCCACGGTGAGTCAGTCTCCCTTCCTTGAAGACATATCCCTCACTTGCAGCCACTGTTGACATTGTTACAAAGTGGCTTTTTCTCTGTGTGCACACTTTCGCCGCAACACGACACAACTATAGTGTATTGTTGTGAGCATGTGGGGTTTTTGTGCGTATGTGTGTGTGTGTGTGTGTGTGTAATGCTTTGGCCACAAGCTGTTGGCACATTCCACTAGCTTAGCATGATGTCACTATGAATATTGGAAGCCCATATGATGCTTAATATGATTATCCAGTGCTTCATTTTGAGGAAGAGTTGACAGACCTCTTTAATCTGAGCCAGATTTACCCAGGGCTAAATCTTGCATCCTCTCTGGTTGTTTGAATGAACAAAATGAATGATTTTAAGAGCAAAGTTGTACTGGCCACAGTTGCTCTTGGTTTGCATGTGAAAAAGGTTTCAGCCAACCCATCTGTCGATATTTCACTCTTTTTGATTTTGGTGCTGAAAATCCGCTCGGCTTTTGTCATTAAGTTTTACTGCCACAGTTAATCTATTTGCTTTTCTATTTGACACCATCAGCACAAAATCTTTTAATCAAAACACTGTGCATACTCTGAACACATGCTTCCAAAAAGGTATGATATCACCCCATCACCTGTCATGTAAATTTGGTTAAAAATACTGGATGTTTGGTGAGGAGGTTGAGCCCCTGCAGATCACCCTGCCACAACCTTAGTAACATATAATCTGGCCTCTGTTACTTACACTAGCCACATACCCTTGTCAAATCCATTAATCCACGGGATTACAACCAACCCCTTTTTTGCTTTCATAGAAGGTTTTACTTGGCTGTGTTGAGAGCTTGTATTTTTAACTTGTTTGTTTACAGATTTAAATTTAGAACTGCCTAAAACGAGAGCTCCATGCATTTGACATATTGTCAAATAAATGTCATCGCCTTTCTAATTAATCTGTGTTCAGTTAGTTTCCCTTATTATTGTTGGTTTGAATTTCTGTTTTCATCCCATGGAAAGTTGCTGTTACTCTGCTATTTTATTAACAAAGTGATTCCTTGTTCTAAAACATACCAACTTGAAACGACGTGGCAGATACATTTTCATCACCCACAGATTTTTGGCTAGAAGACGTTTTTTCTACATTCTATATCTAGAAGATGCCAGTTTTATTGCTGTTGTGAGTTTTGCTGTCTCACTCATTTACTTACAAATAACGTGAATGGGCTGATCATCTTTCGGCCACTTCCTGGGAGCCTCATGTTACACCGAAAGGTTGTCCCCAGCCACGAAGCTTGTCATCAAATGCCCTGACCCAAAACCTCGCTCGTATTGATCGACTTTGGCAGGAAGTGGCAAAGCCAGTGACTCATAGCTGTGGTCACTGTGGGCACGCAGACTCCTCTTGCTCCATACGAAGAGCGGGCGATGCCACATGGCCACCAGGCATCATCTCATAATACCATTCCAGCACCATCCCCACACCACCTGTCCACGCTTTGGACTTGTCAAGCTGCACGGGAAGTGGGCCAGGAACACAGCGTTCTCCTAAAGTGCTGTGGATGTAGCAGACCAAGTCTTCTCTCTTCTCTCAAAAATTCTCAACACAAACGGAAATAAGGCATCAAATCTGAAGCACGCTTTATGAGAATGCCTATACTAACTGTAGTTTCATCTCCTTTTAACCAGAGGGAGCTTGGGAGTCTGAATTTTTATACCACATAAGCATTAGAGTGAAAGAAATACAATAAAATTTCAGCATGTCAGCTCTTTCACCACTTTTGAACTATGTCTTAAGATTATTTAGGACTAACATATACAGAAGTAATGGGATATCTCTGCTAGAAAGAGAGTGTAATTAAAGACGATAGCGGTGAGAATTGTTTTCTCAGAAAACGTGATAGGGAGTGGCACGCCTGTTTGGTGCTTTCATTGGTGCATCACCATGAAAAAAAAAATTACATAAAAAAATTACATTAAGCATCGATTTGCTTCCACTTGTCTAATTCAGGGCGGTGGTCTGGCTGGAGCCCATCCCACCTGTCGCAGGTTGATGGGTGGGGTGCACACAGGACTGGTCACCGTTCTGCAGGGGTAGTGCATAGAAATACACAACCATTCAAGATCCACTTCACACTTAGGTCCAATTTGGATTTACCAACATGTTTTTAGATTGTGGGCAGAAGTCATAGTCCCTGGAGAGAACCCACACAGACATGGGGAAGAACATGCACAACGAGAGCCCCCGGCCAGCTGCTCGATGATGAATTAAATGTCAAAATTGATCATTTAATTTTTTTAAACAACTGGAGGCTATACTCTTTAGTGTAATTTGATTGGGATGGACTTTTATATGTATGTCTGTCGATATCAAAGGTGGACGTACCTACCATGAATCACCCATTAGTTTCTGAAGTTTTGTTTTGAACCCTTTGAAGCCATCTTGGTTTCAAAAAACCAGGTGTGACAAAAAAAGTCTGACTGTCAAAGTGGTTTCATTCATTGGATTATGACCTGTCAATCACAATTCACTAGCTAGCGAGCACACCACAGGAAATCCTCCATTTTAAAACACAGTATGGTCAGTATTTACAAAATAAACTTTTGTTTTTATTCAGTATTACCTAAAAAGACTGACTGAGCCCATTAACTCATCCGGAAAGTGTTTACAGAGGTTAAGACAGAAACCTATAGCCTTCTATAGAACCAGAAGTCTTTTTGAAACCACAGCTATCGCCACCTGGTGGTCCAGAATGCAGGTTTAAGGCACAGGTTGACCACAGTGGCATTAATTTTTCTTGATGCTCGCTTCTTGCTGGATAAAGGGTGACGAGAACAGTGAGGCTGAACAAAAACATAAAGGAGAAAATCCGAATGTGAGGCCTAATAATGCCAAGACACCGGTGACAGTTTTCTCTGAGTCTACAACCAACACCTATAACTGTGACAGTGGTCTGGGTCCCTTCATACTGTACCAAGGGCTGCATGTAAATAAGCACTGCCCAGATGGTAAGAAAATACAGTACATGTGTTGTCGCACAAGTTAATGGTAGTAATAAATTTTTATTTTTTTTTTAAAGCTTCAGGTCTTGGATCAGGTCCAGATTTTCATTTTAAATTTGACGGTTTGACTGGAGCAGCTCTTGAAGCTACAGGTCAAGGTCAGGTTTAGGTCTCAGCTGTAGTCTTGTGCAGAATTCTGTGACCTGTCTATTTTATGACGCTACCAGATATTCGCCTCTTAGCGAGCTCATCTGTTACAGTACGCGTGCCGATAACACGTCATCAGATCTTTAAAGGTGTGATTCTTCGCTGGGCTGACAGGAGTATAACATATTTTATGCTCCTGTCCCCTATTTTTTTAAGAGACAAAGCCTGTATTTCTTGCGCTGTGTCATATTAAGTTGGTGTGTCTGTTGGAGGGGGTAGGGGGTAGCTTGAAAATTGAAGTTTACAGGAAACCCACTCACACTGATCAGTATTTGCTGTTTGATTCCCACCACCCACATGAGCACAAGCTGGGAGTAATTATAACTCTTCACCACCAGGCTGACTACCACTGAGACCAAACACAAGGAGCGCATCTCAGGAAGGCTTTGAAACCTTATCGTTACTCAGACTTGGTGTTTGCTGAAGCTGTGAAAATACAACACACGATTGACACCCAGATTATTATTCCATACATAGCTGAAGTGATCAGATTTACTGTACTGTAGAAATCATCTAAACGTAGCTAGATGTTTTACAAATAATATAGAAAAAATATAGAGAGAGAGACAGAAAGATTGACATTTGCAGTGGTTGTTTTTTAAGGATATGAAGAGATGAGGGACATTTATTTCAAAGACACTAATGTCATTTGGCACACCAAATGGTCTTCTTGAGCCCCCCTCTCACTCTATAAACACTTCCTCTCCCTGGCTGAGTTTCCAGCAATCTGTCCAGCACCCAAAACAACAGTTTCAACTGTGAGAGGAACTGAGATTAATTTATGGTTGTTATGGGTGCCATATAACATTAATAGCTCTGTACTGGTTGAGCTTTTGTGCCCGTATGCGTGCGTGTGTCGTGGCTGTTTCTGCGACAAAGTTTCACAAAGCTTTTCATTCTTGTCTCCCTTTTCTCTCCTCTTGCAACACCTCCCTGCATCACAGCTTTCAGACTCCTCCGCTCCTTGTTTCTCAGCTTTTTGATTGACATGCAGCAGCCTACTTCTCTCAACTCTGTCTTTTATGCCCCGTGGTTCTCCGCACTCTCTTCCTCTTTCATGTTTCCATTTTTAGGATGGCTCAGTGATGTATCTATCTTCTGTCTCTTACTTCCTTGACAAGTTATAGGTTCCTTTTCATTCACTCATACATGACTGTTAGAGCTTATAAAATAACCCTTTTCTGCATGTGCAGGTCATGAATGCATATGATTTGAATGATTGATTATGATTTTAAGAGGATAGCAGTTCACCTAGCTGACAAACAAATGGCTGTACAATTATTTCCTAGTTGAGTTGTAGTAAAATATCTGCAAGTGATGACTCACCTAAGTATGCGTAACCTAAGATCCAACAATAACATACCTCAAAACCTGTTATTTTCTGAAAAAAATAACTTTAGAAAAGCTGTCTGTACGCCAGTTAGTATGAGCCAAATACAACTGAATAAAATATTAGCCAAAAACTGGATTATTCTTAAATGGAGCACAGGAACTTGTCACTGCCCACATGATGACAGCTGCCTGCCAGAACGGAAAATCTGGGTGTAGACACAATTAAATAACACTGTTTGGGTTTGTCCCATGAGCAGATGCAAAGATTGCTGTCAAGTCCTGCTGCTTCCTTCAGACTCCTGTGCGCTAAACCCAAACCAAACAAGCCAGCGTGGGCTCTTGACTAGGAGAAAGTGGGAAAAAGTGTTTCTGTTTCAAGAAAAAAAATCACATTTAAGGTTTCTATTGCAGTTTTAACAAAAGCTAAACTTACATAATACCTGAAACACAGCATGGTGTAGATTTAACAGGAGGGTCCAAATGTAGCAGGATGAAGCTGAGATTTTGTGAGGTTTTATGATTTTTCTCACACTGTCTATAATGAATCTTTCTGTTGTCTCATTATCTCTGGTTTTAAACAAAGCAATACCACTTATAGAAATGTTTTTCTACTCTCCAGGATCATACACGGATCGTATTGTACTAGTTTACACATTTGTTTAACAAGCAAAATATCCCTGGTTCAGTGCCAGGAGGAGACACGAATCTGTCGGGGTCGGATCAGTGAGGTTATTTAGTGTGAAAAAAGAGCCAGCCAAATCAAACATGCCAAGCTGCCTGCTGTGGTGACCTCTTCCCTTGAATAAGCAACTGAAAGTAGCTCTCTTGCTATCATTTTGACCTAAGACCAGACAGAAAGCAAAAAGAAGCAAATGAATTAGGTAGGTCAAATAAAAGGAGGCTGTGTGCTACAAAATAAATGTAGCATCCTGTGAGCTGGATTTTAATTTAGTCCCATATATAATGGCTCTTACATTTTTTGTAACGATACTTCAATGAATGTTGTTTTCCTCAAAATAACTGATATCCTATGAGACTGGTCTTAATGTTGGTCTTAAAATGCTGCACGAGACTTAGTGTCCAAAACGACATTAGCTTCAACTCAGATACATTTTCACCAATTTCTTTATGTTAATTAAAGAAAAACGTGTGTGTTTCCAATTCTGATCAAACATTCAATAACACCAATGCCATCTTTGAAAATAAACCAGTCCTGAAACGCCAAACAGTTGGTATTTGCCATATCTGTTAAATGCTTCACATCTACATTAATAGATTTCTTTTTTATGCCCACTCACTCCAGCCCACAAGGCTGAGTTGGGAGGAGGAAGTGTTGATATATTTTTCATTTGTTGTTGCACAGAAATTAAATTCAATCATTAAAAGAGCTGGTGGCTAAAAGGGAAACATCCACGCATATGAAGGAGATGGAAAAGCATTAATGGGGCAGGGGAAATATTGAGTTACCCCTGTAATAAATCACTCCCTGTATTGATGAAATGTTGACATGAAAAACTTTATAAGCCAAAAAAAGGAACATATGTAATGGCCTTATGTAAAATTCATAAAACTGTTTGACTACTTCTAATTAGCTGCTGCAAAAACATTGCAACTACCAATATGAACAACCACAGGGCACATTCAGGAACACGTGTGGGGAGGGGCATTTGTCTTATGTCCTTTCAGCCCCCAAAAGTTGCAGGAATGGAATCTTTAGCTCATCAACACAGCAGTGATATTTGTCTTCGTACCAGAGGCAAAGAACTGTGTGTACTGCTCTTTAGGGACTTGTAGGAAATTAAGAGATGAGCTGGCTCATCTTTTTGCTTCATAATCATTTATTGAATGTTCCGCTTCCCTGTATTTGTGTCTCTCCTTCCCTTTGTCTGTGTAGACTGAAATGTGTGCTAAGTTACATTCCTGCTAATACTACCACACAATAGTTCTGATTGCAGTGCTCAGTATAAATCCTAATCACATTAAGACATGGCAAAAAAGGTTGTCTTAAAACTGCTTTTCTTTCTTTGTAAATTGAAGTAAGTGTCAAAATCTACCTAATGTTCTGTAACTAGTTACACTGATGACCACCCAGATTGCCCACAATGCTTCAGTCATATGACACTGGTAATCCTGCTTGGGTCTGAATCAGCTCCTAAGCCCTCACACTGCAGCTTAGCACAGGAAAAGTACAAAGTAGGAGACACTGTAAGCACTGGGGCTTTCCCCTGTTTCCTGTAGCTTCAGCTGTGTCTCACTATAGCCCCATCTGTTATTGCTCCACTTTGCCCAGAGTTAGGCTGAAGAGACCTCAGTGGCTCTGTTACAATATTTTTTTTTTTTTAAAGTTCTTAGTGGGAGTCTTTACAGTGCTGTGCAAAAGTCTTGAGTCACCTCTAATTTCTTATTTCTAATAGTTTCCTTCCAAGGAGGCTTCTAAGGCTGCTTTCGCTACTCATTTTCAGATGATTTTTATTTTTAAGCCACATTTCATTCACACACAAACACAAAAGCTAACACATAAATGAACCAGTGTTGTGGCAAAACAAAGAAGACAGCATGGCCACAAACTAGCTTTAAATCTTTAGGCACTCTGTTACTAGCAGCCTCTCCTTTTGTTTGTTTACAGATTTAAATTTAGAACTGCCTAAAAAGAGAGCTCCATGCATTTGACTTATTGTCAAATAAATGTCATTGCCTTTCTAATCTAAAAAGATTTGGGGAAACTGAACAAGTTGAGGGCTACTGTTTGCTGAGTCCTAATCAGAAATGGTCTCAATTGAAACGTGGCTGTTTGCAGTCATCCTTAAGGAAGGGAAACAAGGAGAAAAGGAATCCCAGCTCATACAAGAGCTGGACTGAAAATCAGTGGCAGCAAATCTTGGAGCGATTCATCCAACTTTGATATTTTTGGTTCAAGTTTTGGAAATATGTACAGATGTTAGGAGACGGCACAACAGAGAGTGTCTAGTATAATGCTATATTTATCATTTAAAAAGAATAGAATTAGTCGCTGTAGAAGGGAATATGCTAGGATTCAAAAAAACAATTTTTTGTTGAAAGTTTCAAGAGTCCAGTAAAGGCTAGATCATGCTTCTTTCATAGTTGCTGTAGTAAATTCATGCTTTTCTTAATCAACTATATCAAGTGTCAAGAGCGACCAAGGCAGCAAAGGTTAATTGCAGTGCAAAAAAAGAAACCAGGAAGGCAGATAAAAACAGACCAAATTTAGAAAGCTATACATGTTATGTAGCACAATAATGTCATTTTATTTTCGTATCTATTTAAAATAGGCTATTTAAAATTGTAATCCTCATACAAATTAGTTGGTATTCTTTTGATCTTTAGTTCTATATATGGGGCTTTAATTTAAGAGAAAATGTCTTTCACACAGCAAAACTGCCAAGAGCCGCTCAGCACACTGCTGCTGCATAACACTCGGTCTTTTGTAGGTTTGTGTCTAAGAATATATTTTGTACAAACAGCCGCCATGCCACTGAGTACTTAAAAAGCATGACCACAGCAGGTAAACTTGCACAAGACAAAGAGCAGCTGCTAACGAGCCCTGGCTATCTTGCCGAATTTCACATGGCTCCCATGTTAAAAATAGAGCACCCGTCTTGTCATGTGCCCACCGATGTGCATAATTATGAGTCTTTGTGCTCTTCACATGCATGGCCAGCAATCCCATTACCTCCATGGAAACAATGAAGGGTTATGAGAAGGCACCCACGGTAACCTGGTCTCCCTGGTAAAATGAATGCCTGTTGCTCATATCCTGTAATAATGGGTTATATTTGTAAGCTGTTTTTTTCATGCCACTGCTCATTGTGTCTAAAGAGTGAGAGTGAGTAGAGAGTGACTCACCTTATTCCCTAAAATGAAACTGATCCTTTAATATATCACAGCATTGTGGGAGCCATTTTTAGTACGAGTCCATATTTTTAACATTTTTAATGAGATACCGATAAAGAAGCGCAAATATCTTTCTGTCGCAGTCTTGAACTGTCTCGTATACACCGCACAGTCAGTCTCATCCCGTCTTCACAATCAGCTTTTATGTTTTAATGTATGATTAGCACGACCATGTCACTTTCGTGACAAGCTCTCTAATTTAAGTTGCAGGACCATAGGTGGTGTCGATACTGAATGAGCATCAGGCAGTTTCTCTCAATAGCACAGAGGTTAAAATAGAGGGGAGAAAACTAAAAGCTGCTAAGCATCTCAAAAAAGATATAGAGCCACCAAAACATCAACTTTTGTCTTGGGAAGTTCTGTTTTAAAGCCTCAACTTCACTATTTAGTTGTTTTTTGACCTTCTCACCATGCAGTGCACCTTTGAAATGGTCAAAGACACTTAAGAACAAGTTAGAGGCATTGCAGGCCTGAGTTAACAAGGAGTTTCTGTAATGAATTGTTTAAATAATGTGATATTAAAAAAAAGGCAGAGCTTTTATAACTGTAATGTGATCACATACTGAGTGATAGTGTATTTTGACATAATTTAAATGTACTCAAATCTTATATTAACGATGTTACCATTGCAAGTCTGCAAGTCTGAAACCACCTGCATCATGAACCTAATCAATCTTGGAAACCGAGCAGCCTGAAGCTACACTTAGAAATTAAACTGCTGGGTATGGATCATATTAATCAGTGTAAGGGAAAAATTATATTTGAATGACAGGATGTTTCAATCAAAGCATCCCTGCTCTTAGATGCCTCTCGTGTGACTTTGATTAAACTGGAGGAAAGTTGCTTTTTAATGTGTATTTTTTCAACATGACTAATTACTATTTTTTTGTATACGTTTAAAACTGCTGTAGCATCAGTTTGATTGTGTAAGTAAGGGTGATTTCTTTTCTTAAAAATTCTCCTTAAATTGTCTCTGTGACTGACAGGAGAACCACTGTCGCAGGATTAAGATCCTGGGAGATTGTTACTACTGTGTGTCTGGACTGACACAACCCAAGACCGACCACGCCCACTGCTGTGTAGAAATGGGTCTCGATATGATTGACACCATAACGTGAGTCTCTTATGCCTGTGGTTTTCATGTGTGACCCGAGAACACATTTACCCCTTCCAAACTCTGACGCAAAAGTCTTCAAAAAAACAGCAGTGTTCAAAGTCGGGAGGGGGGGGGGAGCTTTAGGGGGGAAGTAATAGGCTATGTTTTTCTTTTTCTTTTTTTTTATTTAATTAGAAAGTCGCTGTTTTCTTTGTATAGTTTGGAAGTGAAAAAAGATGCACAAGAAAGTTAGAGACGGAGAAGCTCCAGAAGATTACATCAGATGCTTTTCATGATTTGACTGTAAGTCTGTTAATTAAGATTAAGATCAGATTTCTCCACCAACACTGATTAAATAAAAATGCCCAGCTTTTCAGTCTTTTTGTTCTCGGTCTATTTTGGTATGTTAGAGCAGAGCAGAGCATTTCTGAACAGCTTCTGGTCCTTGAAGACATCGTGACAGATTGTTATATCTATTTATAAAGGACATTTGTGGAAACAGATTCTTAATTTTGGATGTGTGTATCACCTGCATTCGACCTCAATTATTTGTGATCTTAATGTTAATGAGATCGTTTGCTGAATGAATGAAATCAGCGCCGGGTGTACATTTCAAACCATGAAAGAGTTGGCAAATTAGTTGATGTAAACTTCTTATTTAATTACTATATGTGTTCATATACAGTCATACATACATGTAATACATTGTTATTGTAACACTGTGTTTTTTGTGCTGTTTTTAATGCTCTGCCAAATTATAGGCAAACTATTCGATTTAGACAGAGTTGGACAGTTGGGAAAAATGTAGTCACATTATTTGCCAATTTAAAAGATGACAGTTAAAAATTATGGAAGTGTTTGATATTGAAATGGTCCAGATATCATTTAAAAGTATTCAGATTAAAATACACATTGTTTTAAATCCAGTGGATTAGGTTATTAATTATTTTTTAAAGTAATCTGACCAAACTCTGGATATAGATAAAAATATATAGATATTGCCCTGCCATATTACCTCACTGAGACTCTCCATGTTTTTTGTCTGTACAGGTCAGTAGCAGAGGCCACAGAAGTCAACCTAAACATGCGCGTGGGCTTGCATACCGGTCGAGTGTTGTGTGGAGTGCTGGGTCTTAGGAAATGGCAGTATGATGTGTGGTCAAATGATGTGACTTTGGCCAATGTGATGGAAGCTGGAGGACTACCTGGGTCAGTACTCAGCATTTTAAAAGCATACAAGCCTGAACAGCTTCAGACTATTTGTCTCCGCTCTGTTATGGTACCCTGGAAAAAACATCTTGACACATTAAGTGATTTCTAACAAATAAGGTGTTAATATTTTTTGCTCTAGAATCAGTCTTGTTCCCTGTGTTTTTAAAGCATTAGTCGGTGATTTAAGCTAAATCAGGAAACAAGGCCAACTGCAGGGAAGACCCTTATGGTTGAATTTTCCCCACTGGACAAAGAAATAAAGAGAAGCACAGAAGCAGATTCAATTCATCCACAAACTTCAGGCAATGCAATTGTGTGTATCATTACAAACAAATTACCCAAAGAATCTTATTAAGACCCACCAAAGCAGAATTTCACAAGTTATTGTGAACACATCCTTTAGCTCTTGACTCTTCTGCTTATAAGACTTGTTTTAATATTTGCTCTGCTTCCCTTATCTGTACCACAGGAAAGTTCACATTACCAGATCTACACTCGAGTGCCTAAACGGAGACTATGAGGTGGAGCCTGGAAACGGCCATGAAAGGAGCGCCTTCCTTCAAAAACATGAAATCGAAACCTTCTTTATAGTGCCATCTCACCGACGGAAGGTACCCAGTTGCACTTCTGTGTTTAGTAATATACTGTATTTATATCTTCAGTAAAAATGAATGAAATCACAGCAATAGTTTTCTATTTGTTTAAACCATTGCCTTGGATGAACCTTTTCGTACTGAGACAGTTTACTGTACATATTAGCTTCCATAGGTAATCCATATTAATTGACCTAACTGGTAAATCAGAACAGGACAGGTTGACAAAGCAGGTTTATCCTGGCCAGTCACTTCAGTAGAAGGATCTACTAGAAAACATGCTTCAAAGACTGTAGAAATGTAGTGCAGTTTGACTACAGAGCTCTCACCCATTTGTTGTTGAGCTGATCTCACGTTCAGCCTGTAATGGATTGGACTGGGGCTACAGAGAGAAAGAAGAAGAAAAAAAACAGCCCGTGGCATCTATCATCTTAAATTTGCACAGTCCGACAAACTTAAAGAGATATGTGTGTGTCAGTGCATCCACATAAGCATGCACATTTCCAACAGATGTGCCCCAAGCAGCTGGAGAGGGAATTTCAGTCTTGTTACTGTATAACTCTATAAAGCCTTCCTTCTCCTCTCTCCTCTCCTCTCCTCTCCTCCCTTCTACCTGCCTAACAATATTTCTTGCAGCAGGTTTTATGTTATGCAAGCCCACGCTTGCACATAGGTTACATGGTGCCTTATATGAACCTGTTGTATCCCCGTTGCGTGTATTTTTCTTTGAAATGTGAGAGACTTGGCTAATCCTCTAGCTGATGGTTTAACTTCATCAAAGACACGGCTCAAAATAAGATAGGCACAGACTGTATTGTTGGATAGGCTGATATTCTCACTTAGAGACATACGGTGGGGTTACAGATTAAAGGAAAAGCTCAACCCTTGACCCCAACAATTAAGGTTTGAAGTAGTTTCATAATGCTCATAATGTTGCTGGGGGCATTTTGCTGGCATGGTTTGGTTATTCTTGTGCCCTTACAAGGAAGGTTCAAATAGTTTTTAGCAATCACTTATAATATATATTAAATCATTTTGTATCTAAATAAGCGCGATCTCTCCCACAATTAGAGTGCCCCCATCCATTGGGTGTCACTGAGTGGTTTGATGAGTATGAAAATAATTGGCACCACCAGCTCTCAACCTTGTTGAATATTTATCAGCAATTTTGGACTGATTTGTCAGAAAAGGCTTGTCACTGTCATCACCTTCCAATAGCTTTTGGAAGAATGAATTTCTGTGTTTCCAGTAGATTTCCAGTGATCTGAAGCTGGTGGACAAATGGCCTTACTAAGAAATGCTATGTTGCATTTTCCCCTCAATTTGCCATTTGTCTCTATTTTCAGCTTTATGTGTTGATGATGACATATTTTTGTTGTTTCAAATGGTGCTTAAACACACGTTCTTCAACAGTTTACTGAAAGAGAAACGAGGGCATCAGAGTCACCAAAGGACTGATGTACCTTATTTTAACTGCATTGTTGAGCATGAGCATGATAATAATGACTGGATGCATGTGTCAAGTCCATAGTGCCTGTGCATGAATTATAGACCCTTACATAATATATATTACTGTATGGGATATCATGACTAAATACTTGTTCCCATTTCTTATCTGGTGGCAGATATTCCCAGGATTGATTCTTTCGGATATAAAGCCCGCCAAAAAGATGAAGTTCAAAACTGTGTGCTACTTACTAGTGCAGCTTATGCACTGCAGGAAGATGTTCAAGGCTGAGATTCCCTTCTCCAATGTCATGAACTGCGAGGACGGTGATAAGGTATAAACTCTCAGTGTCTGTGTTGACGTTTCTGTGTTTGTTCTTACTGTGATTTCCGAATAGACGCAACACTGAGTGAAAACCTGGTGAAAAAATTAGGCTTGTGTGTTCTGTGTCATAGGAAAAGGGGTAATGGAGCGTCCTTTTTTAAAGGTCCCTATCCAGTCAGTATGTTGGTCTTGGCAGAAATGTCAATGAGCCTGTTAACCCTTTCAGGCTCAAATTAAGTTTTTGTTGCTAATGCACAAAAGAATACCTGCAGTGGTACTTCTGAGTAAAAAACACTCATAAAATATGTATGTGGGGTAATCAGGTTGTTAGCTTTTAACTGTTGCAACTCTGCAACGCCTGCCTTGAGAGGGTTAATATGGCTAACTGTTAGAAGAAGTGTTGTGTTATTTAACCTTATATGTCTGTAAATTTTTGCACCTACTGCTTAAACAAGGAGTTTCCTGGGTCCGTGTGTGTGTGTGTTTGTGTGTCTGTTGTACATATTTTCCTGTTAGTAAGGTGTGTAGAATTTATATATAAACTTAAAGGTACAATAATGTTGGTTTGTGTGTAACATATTTTACAAGTGGCTTTTTTCCTAGAAATTTATGGAAGTTTCAGTTTTTAAGATGTTGGCCTTTTTAAGATGTTCAAATAATCTTTACCTCACACTGCATGATTATATGTCTCCCCATTAACGGTAATCACAGCATCCTCCCATCGGAGACAACAAGCAGATTAGCATAATACACAAAACAGTAAAAGCTTATGGCCTTTGTCATGGGCGGTTTAGTTGTAGTAAACCTTCCACTGAATGGTAAATTCAAATTCAGGCCACACACACTAGTGCTCAGTGAAAAGATGTATGCATTCAAGACACGAATGCAAGCAATATGAGGGACGAGGGATGAATGAATAGGATAGCTGGTGCAGCAGACACGGTTACATGATGTGTCCCGTGCTGCACTGAGCACAATATAGAACATAAGGAGACGTCAGGATCTGCAGGCCACTGTGTTTCTGCCTTATAAATAAACCAAAACAAGAGAGTGGGGAATGCAAAAAGAAATGGGGGGAGTGAAAATGGGCCAGATATAAAGACTGGACTGGTGAAGGGGATATAAACAGAAGTGAATATATGGAAGCAGGTAAGAAAATAAGGAAATAAATATGAAAAAATAAAGAATGAATATACATACGATGAGTGAGTAAGAGCAAGGTGAGGTAAGAAGATGGTATTACAAAAAAACTGAAGTTGAAAATAAGAAGTAAGCAAGTGGATACACTTAGAGAAGAGACAAAGAAAGGAGACAGTGGCACAGGAAACGAAGCAGAAGAAATCAGTGACATCCGTGAGCTGAGCACATCCATGTCATGTCACGAGCTCGTGAACACCGGTGATCCTTGATCATGCTCTGATCACCTACTGTGCTGTGTTCAGATAGCATGCTAACTTACATGAACAAACACACCTACATGTACACACACACATACCCAAGGTGTTTGCTAAGCTGCTCACTTTGGCTGCCGAGGACACAGCAGGGTGCTTTCAGTAATGAAGTTAAGTGTGAAGGCAATGTCCTAATTTGAAAGTATAATCAGCTGCCTGTGTTTATTGTTGACTCTTATTCACCCTTGTTCCTAATATGATAATACTCAGGCATTGCAGAGAATACAGGGTGCTGTATTCACCAAACTATTGTTGTTTAAGCTCTGCATTGTAAAGTGAGTGGAGATTTCTTTTCATTTTGTTTTCCACCAGCGGAGGGCCATGCGAACAGCTCCACAGAAAATGAGGAACCGCTCCAACGCTAACCAGGCTAATGTGATCCAGAGCAGCCCCAGAACACGGGTCAACCGCTACATCGGTCGGCTGATTGAAGCCCGTCAGACCGAGTCTGACACGGCAGACCTCAACTTCCTCACGCTCATGTATAAATGCTCTGAGCGTGAGCACAGGGTGAGGGATTTGAGAAACTGCACTGAGATGTTGCTCAATCATGTTACAATTCCACATTTTATTGTTTGGTTACTCGCTCTTTTTGGGTTTTGCCATTGTGCAGTACCACCAGGTGCCTGATGAGTACTTCACCAGCGCAGTGGTCCTCTCCCTGATCCTAGCTGCTTTGTTTGGCCTTGTCTATCTTCTCATCATACCACAGTATGTACCAAAAATGCTTCTGTGGGTCCCTTCTTTGTCTTTCTTTTTTTTTTTTTTTCCCTTCCCATTATTTTATCTCTCCAGCTGCCTCTTTAACATACCGAAGTCTGTCTTACTAACCCCATCATTCCCCTCTCTCCTTTTTTCTCTCTCAGGGGCACAGTGGTGCTAGTTCTTCTCGTCTTCTGCATCTGTTTCCTTGTAGCTTGTATCATGTACCTCCATATCACTAGAATACAGGTAACTACAGATGCTTTCCTTATCCTATTGAAGTGAAGGTCTTTTTTTTTTCATTTATTAGAGCATTAACCTACACCACAGATGCATCTACCTTCTGTTATCTGCAGTTTAGAAAACCTGGCAAGGGAAATGTTCTCCTGTATAGGTTTTTGCTGACCAAAGACAAATTATAAATGTATTTTGTGAAACCATGTAAGAACAATTTAATAACCACTAGCTTTGAGGTTACATCTATGCCCCTGTGTTGTATTTAAATTAAAATCGCTCTTCTAGAATTTGACCAGTTTAGAAGCTTTTTTAAGCTTTGTAGCTTCTCACATGCTTGTCTTTTTTCTCTTTTTCTTTCCTCAAACCCAAAAAATTCTTGTCCATCATAACATTTGTTCTTCCTCAAGCTGTACTTATAGTTATTAACACTCTGACAGATTATATTGGTGTTGTCTAAATGCATTCAAGGTATTCTAGGCAGTATTTATATAATAGTCTCTATATTTTTTTCTGTCAGTGTTTTCCAGGGTGCCTGACCATTCAGATTCGCACTGCTCTCTGTATTCTCATAGTGCTCTTAATCTACGCTGTGGCCCAGGCCTGTGTGGTAAGTGTAAATGCAACAGTAAAAAAGTGTCATCTGCCACAAACTACCCACCTGACTGGCCAGCCAGCTAGTAAGAAAAATCTCACCGTGTTTTGAGCTGCTGCTGTTCCCTCTGATTTAACGGTGCCAGTGGGCTTATTTTAAAAATATGTTTAATTATTATTTTAGAGGTGTTGCTTTAGATGATGTGCAGTTGACTGTGAAATTAATAAAGCTAAAATTGTGGCGTTATCATAATTTAATTATCACATTTTTGCTGTGTTTACATATGTCATGTATAACATAAATCTGAAAGCATTCAAAGTTTGAATTATGGTCATGCTATGTATTTAAACAGCTTACACTATCCAGCTGTACAGTGCTGTTCAACTCATGTGTTTTGTTTTTTCTTTAATGAAATGTGCAGACAAGGCAGACCGTGAATGTAGATGAGCATTAAGCCTTTCTCCAGAAATATTTCTCACTTTGCATCGCTGTGTTTGCTTTTGACAGGTGGGCTGCATGCCCTGGCTGTGGGGTAGTGCCAATACAAACAGTTCCATCATCATCATTGATGTGGATAGCGGCGCCAACCACACCATGGCAGAACTTCCTTGTGACGGCGCCCGCTACGCCTTTCTCTCATGTGTGGTGGGCACACTTACCCTGGCGCTTTTCTTGCGCGTCTCCTGGATGCCAAAGATGGCGCTAATGCTTCTTCTGGGGGTGCTGTATCTCACCGTGTTGGAGCTCAGCGGCTTTCGCAAGACTGCAGGGTGAGAGGTTCACGCCACGACGTATTCAGAAAGCTCAGACACATTCCTGACTTTCCCTGAAGTTATATGACAACAATGAAGTGAGAGATCTCGCACAGTTGTTATGCATCATGCATTATGTGCGTCAGTCGGGTATCAGAGGTAATGCCTGGCTGTGTAATAAACAGATAGGCAAGAGTTGGAAGAGCATTTACAGTACATGTGCTGAGATGTATGTGTGTGGAGGAGTTGTTGCTTGTCTTCAGCCCACACACTCTTTCATTTTCCACCCTTTGAAGCAGCACACATGCTTATTAGTTCCAAATCAGAAGCCTAAAAGGACAATGTGGGCTGCATGATGGGACCACGTTAGCTATTTCAACCCAGTACTGAGGGACCATGCCAATTTTATTAGAGCTCAGATCCCAAATGTGCAACTGAAAAAAATGATTATTCTGAATTTGTTCAGGTCAAGGTAAGGATTAGTTTTGAAAAAAAAAAAAAAACTTTTAGATTTAATCATGCACAAGTTAATAGTAATATTCCATGATTTCAGAATACGTTATAAGCACAATAAAGTTGTTTTGTTTTGTTTTTTTTGCTTGCTTTGTTTCCATGTCCTTCTAAAAAAGCCCTTGCTTTCATACTTTTGTGAAGTAACTCTACTTGTGATCACTCCCGACGCTGTGGGGGGTCCATTCAACCCTCCTGTGTAGTTTTCTGTGTGGTCTGGTCCAGTGCTGACTTGTGCAATTGGTCTCTTCCGCAGTGGGGGGTCCTTCCACATCCGGGGCTATGAGCCCATCCTGTCTCTGTTGCTCTTTGTCAGTGCCCTTGCCCTCCACTCCAGGCAACTTGACCTCAAACTACGTCTGGACTTCCTATGGGCTGTACAGGTCAGGAAGTGTGCAATGATATCTCTGTGCATATGAAAAAAGGCTATGGATATACATTTCTGGAGGATGTGCAACCATGCTTCCAAAGTAAACTCTGAAAAACCTTTTCTAGTTTTTGTTTAAAGGTGTTGCAGGGATCACATTTAAAATGAGCAAACAAATGTTTGTGTGCATGTTTGATCAAACACAACAAAAAAAACTTCCGTTAAAATGATTATTGAATCATTGCAATTGGATTTTTAAAAAATAATTTGGTTTGTTTTTTTTACTTTTTACAACGCAACCCAACTTCTTTTGGAAATGAGGTTGTATATTTATAGGCTGCCAGATGTCTGTTCTTGGCAACAAAAAAAGAGTAAGAAGCTTCTTCTGGCTCGGTTTCATTTGGCACTGAGCGTTTTGCATAGGGGGATAGAAGTGTTGAAGCTGAATTTAAGCCATTTAACCCTTTAACTAGCAGGATTAGTCATGTAATGTACCCAAGTCTATTAATCATACTCTGACGCTTACAGCAGTCTGATGCTCACAAGTCATTTTAGTGACACCATGTGGTGGAAATATGAAGCAAGCTTTGGTTCTCACAGCTATATCTGGATATTTTGTGTGCTACTTTTCCTGCCAGGCGGAGGAGGAAAGAGATGGAATGGAGAAAGTAAAGCTGGACAACAGGAGGATCCTCTTCAATCTGCTGCCTGCACACGTGGCTCAACACTTCTTAATGTCAAACCCAAGAAACATGGTGAGCCACGATAATAGACAGGCAGGCAGGCAGACAGACAAACAGGTAGATAAAAAGGCTGAAACCAGAAATGACTAATGATCACATCTAAGAATATTTTTTACTGTATTGTTTTTCTTTTCCTTTAGGATCTGTACTATCAGTCCTATGCACAAGTTGGTGTCCTATTTGCCTCAATCCCGAACTTCAACGATTTCTACATCGAGCTGGATGGCAACAACATGGGAGTGGAATGCTTGAGGCTACTGAACGAGATCATTGCTGACTTTGACGAGGTCTTAGTATTTTTTTATTTCTTTACTTTGTAAATTTGGAATTGTTTTTGCCTTGTAGTGTCAGGTGTTTATTGAATGTGTGCTTCACAGCTCATGGATAAGGAGTGCTACAAAGACATAGAGAAAATCAAAACCATTGGCAGCACATACATGGCAGCTGTGGGACTCGTCCCCACCATTGGGACCAAGGTTTGGATTTTCCTTTTTATTTATGTGTTTATCTTCTGTCCTAGTCTTTAAAGGGAATATGAAGGATCCTTTCTCACATGTACACTAACTGCTTGGTGCTCTTTCCCTCTGTAGAACAAGAAATCTGTGTACGACCATCTGAGCACAATAGCAGACTACGCCATTGAAATGTTTGATGTTTTGGATGAAATCAATTATCAGTCATACAACGAGTTTGTCCTGAGAGTTGGTAAGTAGACATACAATATAAACCACCTTGTTGGACTGTTGGGTCCGATTTGATGCTATATAAATAAAATTGAACTGTTTTGGTTCCCTGGCAAAGACAATTTAAATGTGACTGACTTTCAATGACTCTGTTTTAGTTTAATGTTTTTATGTCTGTGCACAGGAATCAATGTGGGTCCAGTGGTTGCAGGGGTGATTGGAGCACGGCGACCTCAGTACGATATCTGGGGTAACACGGTCAATGTGGCCAGTCGAATGGACAGCACTGGAGTACCTGGGAAAATACAGGTACTTGTTTTCAATTACAAATGATCCACAAATATGATGGAGTCAAGTGTAACCAGCTTGCCAAGCTCCGCTGTCACATCTACCAACACTTACAATAACAAATATCTATATTTCCTATGCCTCTATTATCCAGGTGACTGAGGAGGTTTATCGGCTACTGAATACCAACTATGACCTGGTTTGCCGCGGCAAGGTCAGTGTAAAAGGCAAAGGTGAGATGCTGACCTACTTCCTGGAAGGGAAGGTTCAGGGAGTGGGCACTGCAACCACTTCTTCGGTGATGCGTTCCGCCAGCCTGGCACGTCGGATCCACTCCTGTGGAAAGACGAGCGTCCCGACCAATCTGGCCAGCGTGTCCTCTGCTGCCAGCCTCACTGCTCATCCCGGCATGGGTAGCAACATGCAGATGAACACTGCCAACAGCAGCAGCAACAGCCAAGCCGCATGCCAACCCTCATCCTGTGTGCCCGCAGTGGGTAAGGTTGATGAAGAGAGGGCTGTAGAGGTGACAGAGATTGAAATTGAGACGGTGGCAGCTGCTGCAGATGTGTCAGTGTAGGAAGAAAGAAAATATATTCATCTTAAATAAAGCAAGAAAACCTGGTTGGAGGACTAGAAGCATCTAGTCTGTACTGGCACAACCCAGGATACACCCATTCAGGATGTGAACTTCCAGAAATATGAAGTCATTGTATGGATAATCATACTTGCTTTAGGGATTTTTAACTGCTTGCCACTTTTCAGAGACAAAATGCAGAGTGCAGAGACGGGTACCCGGAATCTCAAATCCTCTTTTAACATCTCTGTAACAGATGATTAGATGTGTGGTTTTGTTGGGTTCCATCAGATCCAGGTATAATGAGCATATTTATTTTTTACTATGTTGTACATATTCCGTGTTCGGGGGATATGTGCGTTGATATCCAGAAAGAGACTGATCATGCTATTGCTTTTGCACTGTCTTTCTTATTATGCCAAGGATTCATTGCGTTATTTAGCGTAAAATGGTGTTGTTTCTTTTTGGTGTATGTAAGCATGCAAGTGTGTACTTGTGAGTGTGCGTATGCATGTGTGGTCAATTCTGAATTGTAACAAAACAGCACAAAACAGTCTCTTTTCTTTTTCTTTTTTTTACTTGGAGCTCACTGGATGAAATATGCTTTTTATGATACATATTTACAATTAATAGTGCATGACTTTTTAAAAGTTGACAGCCATAGTAATGATACTCCTGTTGAAAGAAAACCAAAGTACCGAGCTTTCCATAGATCACTAGCGATACTTATATTGCCTCAACAAAGATGAGAGAGAAAGTTGCAGTAGATGTTTACCACATGCTCGATCACTGGTAGAAGACAAAGGTGTGTTTTAAACCCTGGAAAGACAAAATCAGTTTTCCTTAATACATGACATTCTTTTGTATTGTAGTGCAATATGGCATGTACACATAATACACAGATAGGGGCAGCTTTGTTGATGAGGAGGCAAAAAGATAATACGAGGAAAAGACAAAGGTTAACAAACCTAAACAGAAGTCATACTGAGTTGGATTTGTGGTTCTATGGATGCTAGTTTATGCCAAAATGGGACCAGCGATGGAGTATTGTAGAACATCACACAGAGGGCCCACGCATCCTTACATACAGATATCTAAAGGAGTTAAGAATGGCATTCATCCACACAGAAGAGAGCATATACTATAAGCACATGACTTCCACAAATGCATGACTAACTCCTTTAGCCTAAACATTTCAAATGCTGTAAGTACTTTCAAACATTTCCTTGAGGCCACAGAAGATTTCCTGCAGTGTCTCGCTGCTGTCGTCTTTCAGGCATACACATTACTGTACTATTGCTTTTTGTTATCTAGCAGCTACATTTTTGAGTTTTCCTCGAGAAATTTTAGCTTTAGCACATCTCTCAGATATACTGGCAGAAACATGATGCGCTTCAGATTATCTTTATAGCCTGTATCTTTATCAGCACATAGAACTTTCACTCGATCTGCAAAAGTGTAAATACATCACGTTTCAAGTTCTTGCCTTACTCAATAAGCTTACAGTGATTGCAACTTGCCTTTTTAGATATATTCACTTTGATATGCAGATCATACTTTTTGTAAATAGTCAAAAGTTGTAAACTATGTTGTATCTTGTACAGTGTAAAGTTGGGTTATTGAATATTTTGTAATAAAGACAATATTGGTGTATAAAATATCATCAGTATCACTATGATAAAGAAAGTAGTTTCTTGAGTTTTGGCTACAAATGTGAAAGATCACCTTTTTTATTTTTATTTTCTCAGACATTATTTAATCACTTTCGCTGTAAAAGTTTTCTTTCTCAACAGGAAACTATTTAAGACAATAACATGTTTATCATGTCGGTCAATGTACTTTGACAGCCCACGGCTAGATGGATGTCATCATGTGTCAAACACGGGGCAGGGGCCAAAACTGTTTTCCTGGTACTGATGTAAAGTTTGTTTAAGGTTCACTCAGTGTAACAGTTAAGTCAACAAACACTTCATTTGCTCACCTATTTAGCTCTTTTATGGGCTTGGAGAGAGGAAACAATGCTTCGTTTATGTAGTTTTATGTTGATTTACCTTGATGAAGTTCTTCATTTACTAAAAGGGGTGATATCATTGAGCTTTTAAGTTCATGTCACCTTCACTCTAATTGAAGTCGAGCTCAAACAGTAAAGGGAAACTACTGCAAATAATAGTTAAGGAGCAAGTCTCGTCATGGTGTCATCAGGGCCAAAGGGGATTGAAATGAGTAATTTGGTTGTTGCACTCCTGAATGGTTGGAATTACATAAAGACAAATAGCATATGTCACAAACAAGAAAATGTAACTTGATTATATATATATATATATATATATATATATATACCCATAAATTAATGATTTATGTGAACATTTTTCTGTGAACAAATAAAATACAATTTGCTAGTCTGTATTAAGAAAAAAAAAGAGCATTTGTAACACATTTCTACTTCAAAATGAATTTTGACCACAGTTTATATGCATTCATTCTCTCCTCATCAGTAGTCTATAGAGATGCAGAAATCCATGATAGTCAGACAAATTTAATCTTTGATGTGTTGGCAACCAAATGGAAATCTTGCACACTGTCTGCCTTCTGCCTGTATATTTATTAAATTACTGTGGTTAAGTCTATTGGACCTTAACCAATAACTCCACATCCTGGGTTATATACACAACACAGAATTATTATTTTATTTATTGATATTTTAATACATAGATCAAAATCTTCATTCCTGAACAATGCTGTAACATATTGATATATGACCTTTTTTGCTTTGATACCTATTAATATGTGACATGATGGAAAAGTCTGAAGTTAATGATTTCACTGATGCTATAAGTTTACAACTGATATATACCTGAAAGTATTCACTAATCAGACTAAGTAATTGGAAGTCATTTGATACGATGTTAGACTAAGGCATTTGCTATACTAACCTCAAGAATGCTTATTAGTTTCTTTTTTTAGCCAATTGGAATTAATTAATTTTTAAATGGTAAATGGCCTGTATTTATATAGCGCTTTACTAGTCCCTAAGGACCCCAAAGCACTTTACATATCCAGTCATCCACCCATTCACACACACATTCACACACTGGTGATGGCAGCTACATTGTAGCCACAGCCACCCTGGGGCGCACGGACAGAGGCGAGGCTGCCGGATACTGGCGCCACCGGGCCCTCTGACCACCACCAGTAGGCAACGGGTAAAGTGTCTTGCCCAAGGACACAACGACCGAGGCTGTCCAAGCCAGGGCTCGAACCAGCAATCTTCCTATTACAAGGCGATTACACGGCGAACTTCCAACTCTTGAGCCACGATCGCCCCGTAAATGGTAAATGGTGCAAAATGGTGCAAAATTAACATTGCTGTCACAATAATAGTCACAATAAGCTGAGTGACTTTAAGCTGCATTGCTTTATTTTGCATGTATATTGTAAAATTAGGCAATGCAAGTAATTTTCTCATGCAACTGCAATGACCTGTCAAAACATCTGTGAAAAATGTTAAGCCTCTGCACCTGATTTCAATAATCAACTGATGACAAGGAGGCCACACTCACACCAGAGACTGCAGTATCTTTACTCTGGTTCCAAAAAGCTCAGCCATCCAGCTAAATGGACATTCAACAGCCAAATGTAAGCCTAATCTGTTATCACTATTCTTTGAATAAAGTAAATCAAATGATAAAAATGGTAAATGTCATGAGTAAATAGGCTTTTTGATGGAACAGAGACCTGGTCTGGAGCCCATCCAGGAAGAGTCAGAGCTTGAGGATGAAACTGAAGGGAACAGAACAAGAGAAGGAAATGAGGGCGATTTTCCATTTCAAGTAGGTGTGGAGGAAGAGGATGCGCTGGCAGAAGATGAGAGCGATAAAGATGACGATGCTGCTCAACTGAGGGTTCTGAGACCTGGGAGGCTGTCTCGTTCCCTGAGCCAGTTTTCAAACCATCCACACGAAGGAACCGAGAGCTTTTCCGTGTCTGATGTGAGCACGCTTTCTTTTCATCTACGTGGTGAAGCTACAACACCAGGACAGCCGAAATTTACAAATGTAAGGAGATCCAATAGCAGTAAGGTGAAAATAAAGGTAGGTGTTACTGAGTATTTACTATTTGCTTCTATTTAAATAAATAATAATAATTTTTAAAAATCTGAAAAAAAGACTAGTTTATTTTTGCTTCAAGGCCTCCAAGATTAAGTGGCAGAAACCGAGAAGATCTAAACAGCCAGTCCCGAAGCCAAGGGAACGCTCTAAGAAGAATTTAATAGCTGTGAGTATAATTTTAAGCAAAGCTGTCTTGACTTAAAAAAAAAAAAGGACCTTAATTAAATCTCTTTTCCACTAATGCCCTCTAACATATTTCAAAGGAGGAACCGTTTCCCCCCTGGCTAGCGGATCTGATGGTCAGCATCGAAGAGGCAACAACTCATCAGCTAGTGATTGAGTGACATCTCGTGAGGTGAACGTGAAACATTTGGGACACACCAACCTGGGACCTCATTCGTGACAAACTGAACGTTGAACAAATTCTGCCTAATGTGCCTTATTTAAGGAAGCCACTGACAAGAGAGTGAAGTCCATGTCGTTTGTTGTTATACGTGAATAAACAAAAGGCACGATAGCTGGTTTCATTACACAAGAGTTCAATGCTTAGAGAGAACATGATGTGTATATTTTGTGCAAGAGTTAATTGTGTCATTGTGTTATCTTCAGTTTGGTATTTGTGCTTCTATCCCGCTACTGTCTTCGCTGTATTTTTATTTTGTGTATCAATCCCTTTTTCAACCAGCACTTGCTGCTGTTAGGTTCAAGCTGAACCCGTTTACCGTTTCTTAAGTTACTAGATTTGGATGCCAGTGAAGAATGTAACACGACGAACCAAAGCTCTCTTCAGCAAGCATAGCAACGTCAAAGCTGACCCCTCCCCTGCTGTGTGGGAGCAACATGGCTGGTGCACTTTAGTGTACCGTCAGTCAGAGTTGACTCAAAATAAATCAATAAAATTTATTTTTCTATTTTTTATGAAAAGAAAGTGTTTTCACCCAACCTATGTAAGCTAAAGTAAATCTGCATTAAAATACATATTAAAGTTTCAGTTCATGCATATGCAAACGTAGTAACGCCGTGGTCCTTTTCTTACATCATGATTATGTTATTAAATTAGTAAAATGTGTGCGATTCACGCATAGTCTGCAGTACTTTAAAGAGGCGCTAATGCAGACTTCTTTTATATACTGCTGGGTGTACACATTTCTAGCAATTTAAAGGTATAAAGGTTTCATTTAAAAGCATATTTTTCTCTAGTTAAGATTAAAAAAAATTTAAGATATTCAAAGACAACATATTTTACTTTCCTATTAAATGCAAAATGTACACACACAATGTGCTCATTTTTGTTATTTCTCATTGTGCCCATATCCTCACATTCATCAGCATTTTATCTCTTTAACTTCATATTTTTATCCCGGGACTGTACACATAGTTTTGTTATTAAGACCTGTGTTTTTAGTAATTGGTCCTGATGACTGTATCTGTTTCCATGGTGAATAATTATTAAATTAAAAAAAGCAATTAAAAGTTTGCAGGGTAAAAGCAAGTTCTTCAGTGAATGAAAAGCACGGGATCACTGCCTATTGAAATTTGTGTCACACATCGTATGACTAAAGGTATGTGGCATTTGACTTAGGTATTTATGACAAATATTACAGCAAGGAAACGGCCATTTACTGCCATCTTTTCCCAGATAAATGTGTCGTTTCACCATTTCTGGGTTATGCAAGGCAGACTGGGTTATCACACAGGTCGATAAACAAGGTGGAGGACCTTGTTTGTTTGCATGTGTGATAAGAGGAACCTTCACCAACAAGACTAAAAGGACAAATAGGACTTTTTTCTGTCAAAACAGTGTCAGCACCTAACCTGTCAGAATTACTTCACAAGATAAAGTTTTGACAACACCCATAAGACAGTTTTTAACATTAACAAGCCATTGTAGCAAAGCCTAGAGCTCCTTGGATCACGTGATGCTCTCTCTTAAAGACGTTATTCACTATTCATCATTGTACTGAATTTCAGCAGCACTGTTCAGTTGTTTTCATAACTCTAAAGTTAAAGAAAGATGACTAATGCACGTCAAAAGTTGTTTTGATGTGCATTCCAGCGTCAATATTGACAAATGACCTCAAACTACGCAAGGCAAGCGGGGTCATCCACCTTTTACAGCAGCTTTGTGAAAAATATTTTATATCTGTGCTGAGTCAATTATTAACCCTTCTGGAGGCCAAAGCTTTCATATAAATACTGCCAGTTCAGAGAAGACTTGTTAGAAGAAACTGACAGTTTTAAACAACGTCTAAAAAGCTAAAGAATTTCATCAGAAGGAAATGTTTGGATTAAGCGAGAAGCTGACGTTTGTGGCAGCGGCGGCTCTGGTTGTCTTGTCCGTAGTGAGGTCATCTCCGGTGGTGGGGCCAGAGCCCATCCGCTGTGCCCCCTGTACTCAACAGAAGCTGAACGACTGCCCCGCCATCCCAGCAGACTGCAAGCAGGTGTTAAGGGAGCCAGGCTGTGGCTGCTGCATGGCCTGTGCGCTCGAGGAGGGGGCTTCCTGTGGAGTTCACACAGCCCACTGTGCTGAGGGTCTCCGCTGCACTCCCAGGCCTGGTGAAGCAAGACCACTGCACGCTCTGACCAGAGGACAAGGAATCTGCACTGTAGACCTCCGCCAAGGTAGCCTGGCTGTTTCATATGTGCTCATATTGATATTCATTAATTAAAAAAAGTTCACAGCATTGAAATTACATCTTTAGTGCAACCCCATTCCATTTCATGTGCCATGTATGCTCTCTGTTTTCTAAAAATTCTACAGAGGAAGATGGAGGAGTCCCTGACCATGGCTCGTTGCAGCACATTCTGGGACTTAACCTTCCCTTTGATCACCAAGATTTTGCTGAAGGCCAGGAGAGTCTCAAGGCTAAGGTCAATGCCATACGCAACAAACTGGTGCAACAGGTGAGGGGAAAAATAAACAATCCGACTAACTGGTTATTCAAAGTAATTCATCTCTCTTTCCACAAGAGGGAGTAGATGGCTCTGAGGGGGTGTAGATAATTTGCTGGTGCATTTGTGTTTAGGAGACTGTAGCTCTCATTGTTTCTCTTCCTACACAGGGTCCATGTCACACTGAACTGCACGAAGCACTGGACACGATAGCCACCTCTCAGCAGAGGTTAGGAGAGAAGTTCACAACTTTCTACCTTCCCAACTGTGATAAGCATGGCTTCTACAAGGCCAAGCAGGTGAGAATTTAACTTTTTGTTTGTTTTTTCAGAAATTTCACCATAACAAAATGAATTTTGACTCCCAAAAGGGATTTATTATAAAATAATGAGTGATTTATTTGTGAGAGATGCCATTTTTATTTCCTTTTCAGTGCGAGTCATCTCTCGTTGGACCACCCGCTCGCTGCTGGTGCGTCTCGTCTTGGAATGGGAAGAGGCTCCTAGGATCGAGCGACTTGGTCGGTGACTCAGAGTGCCATCAAGAAGTTACTCACTGAAGGATGGACTCTGTTGTCACTCAAAAACCAACTTTCACACACACAAAGGCACACACATTAACAGCAACAGGAGGTCAGCCGCCTGATGAGCCGGCTCTCCTTTGCAAAAATGAAACTGTGAAAACTTATTTGAGTGGAGGAAATTTCCTCCCATCTTATTTACGTGGTGTATGTATGATCAACTTATTTATTCGCTGCCTGTATATTCTTACAAGCATTAACCATTTGTCATTTTTAGATCTTTTATATGTTTGCCTGTTTTATTTTTTTCAGTTGTAAATATAGGGCGACACTGTATACATTTGTGTTTCTGACTAAATAACTCCATTGCTCAAAACCACAGGTCCATTACGGTGCCAAGCCCATTTGAGAGACTTCAGGATAAATTTTTGTTTAATTCATTCATAACTAGAGCTGTGCACGGCAGCAAACAACACAGCAGCTCATTCATTCATTCTGTTGACATTGTCTGAATGTATCTCCATTGGCGTTTCCTCAATGGGTATTGGGTGAAATGCTTAAAGTGCCACAAGTATGTGCATGGTGGCCTAGCACAAACATATCAGTGCTCTTCCAAGCCACGCTGAGGTTTGGGATGGGTTGTTCATCATTCGTCTACCTCTGCTGGTCTCTGCAGGTCCACAGTTTGAGCAGAGGATTTCTGAGACCTCTTCTCAGCTACATCTTCTCACATTAGGGACTTTATTTGACCTTTTCTTTATCTGACTACCTACTCTAGTATTTATTATCATTCACTTGTGTTTAAAGATTTGTTTGTTGTTGTAGCTATGTGCAGTAGATCCAGTTTCAACTGAATGCTAATTGCCCTGGAATGCTGCTTTTTCCATTATTGGGTTTGTTGTATATACTCTAATTCTGTGGATGTGCATCTTAATAAAATCTTATTTTATCACAAAGGAGTTTTGTTTTGTGTCTATCTACAAAACATTAAAAACAACAATACTTGGGTAACTTTATACTGCCTTTATTAAGTAAAAATAGACTTCTGAGGGTTGCATTGTACATGCAAACAGCATATTTAAACTGACCACTTAATCCAAGACAAGTGCTAAAAAAATATCACTGGCTACACAGAGACTGGAGATAACTGTAAGGACCCCTTATCTCTTATATTCAGCTTATGCAAAGCGACAACAAAACAAACAAACAAACAAAAAAACCCACACACGCACACACAGTACAGATCATGAAACAAAATCTCTTTTTCCGTGGCGTGAGACCCAGAGTAAAAAATAACTTTCTATGCGCTGTGTTGTCTGAGCTGCACGGTCCCAACCAACTCCCTACTTGGAGCAGGAAGCAACCGGAATAATGGAATTCATACAAATAGGAGTTCATACTTAAATCACTGCATGCTTACTTATTCAAATATACATACATTGTCAAGACAAAACACAATGGCTTTATAACAAATCACAAGCATACAAATAATGATTACAAATCACAAGCATTTACACATATGCAATGCCATTTAATTGTGCGTAAATGAAGAGCTCTCTTATCACTGCTTGTGACATGTCTTTGTGCTTTAAAATCAGAATAAGGCCTCTGAGATAGTTTCTTTAGGTGTAACATTATTCCAAAAGGTGTCCGGGTTGAATCTGAGACAAACAGGTTATGAAGAATCCATCCATGTACAGAGGCTACAGGCTTTTTCTGCCCGGTACTCTTCTGCTGCGCTCTGCGCTGTGCCTCAGAAAAAGGTCCCACAGGCAACAGTTAGAAATAGCAAACATCCATATATCGGCTGAGCCATCTCTTGACCTCTCTTCCAATATCCTCGGTTTCTTCATTTGTTTACAGTTCTTGCCGTTCAATCTCAGCCTCCCTCCCTCCCATCCTGCTCTGCTCCTATTGGCTGTCAGAGTTGTAGTACTGGGTATCTCCTCGCTCCCTCCTATCAAGACCTGGCAGAGGCTGCCCATATTTGTCCACACACCAACAGTAGCCTCGCTTTCTGCCTTTGGAAGGACGGCACTGAAAGTGAAGGAGAGAACAAGGTGAAGCGAGGGAAGACCGGTGGGGGGAGGTGGGAAAGCTGAATGTACAAATCCGGTTGAATATGAAGCATTATGGATAACAGGCCACTTTAGTCAATGAAGCAGAAAAGCATAGTTAAGAGTCATTAATGGTCAGATTGTGCTGAGCCTTTGCTATCCAACACGCTGTGGTATTTTGAGCTGCTTTTATGGTCTACCTCCTGTTACACACACATATAGAGACCTTTAAGGTAAACAGAAACCTGGTAAAATATTTGCTTAGTCCCGTTTGTGAACAACTGTGAACCAAGATCTATTTTCAGAAGCTGGTGGCCAGTACGAATCATCTGTTGCTGATTATACCCCACAGCTCCAAATTATGGGTAGGCCTACTACAAATGACTTACAGAGTCTGTGGAGCTACCCAAGGGCTGTTATTTTACTGCCAATTTTACTAAAGGTCAACCTCCACTCTAGTTAAACATACAGCCATTCATTTCAAGGGCTAAAGCAACACTTGCTGCTGCACAGAAGAGACTGGTCACGCGGGGAGACATCCTTACTCAGTGAGGTCTGATCTTAGGTGGAGAGTTTCATAAACAGTCTTTATCATGATGAATGAAAAATTCTTAGTGAACCATAAATTTTGGCGGCAAGTTAAAAAAAAACAAAAAAACGCAGGCTGTCTATTGGGGAAACAAATACATTAATCAATTTATTTATTTATTTTTATAAATGCATCTTCTTCAACACCAAAATCATTATTGGGTAGTTTGTTATGTTCCCTCTAAGAGGCATTTACTGTTAATAATCATTGTAACAAGAGCTGTTTTCCCTTAGAGTCATCCGAGTGTTCAAATTCAACTGAACACCACAACATCTCTGCCACTCCTTCAGTGCCTAAAGGCTTAGCGCGGTGCAGAAGGTCCGTTCTGCATAAACAAAGACAATGAGCCTGGCGTTGTAAGGCTGGTTATGAGATGATTGCAGGTCAATAAGAACACTTCTATTAAGCGGGAGGGACTGCTATGTAATAGGGGAAGCTGCCTCTGTGATGCAGTGGTGCGGGAGCCCTAAGTGCCTCCATATGAATGCGTCAGAACCACTCATTTATTACAACCCGATCGTGGGTGAACCATGTGAGCGTTGGGATGGCTTCGGCTCTATTTCTGTGTCTGCCTCTCAAAAGTCCAGCAATTATGGGGCAAGCACATGGGGTGCCGGCGGCCACCTTGACGTCTGTCTCCCTGGGAGGGTTTCCGTTAAATGGCCATCGTCCCTGCCGTCAACCCCGCTGGGGTTTGGTCCCTGTGGTTCCAGTTTCCAGAGCCAGTGGCTAGGGTATACCTCACTGGTGTGGTGGTGCAATGATGAGGCTCTAATAACTACCAATGAATACATGAGAACAGCAACAAATCTGTAATTGGGCTGCAGGAGACCTTAAGTTTGAGTCATTCGTCTTGTAATCATTATGAATGTACTCCGCAAATGCTGATTTCCTTTTTACAGCATTTTGATTCCGTAACCAAGTTTGCATTAAGCAGATCGTGAAATAATGCACAGCCCTTCGTGTCCACTGAATAAGGATGCACTAAGCCAATGATTCTCAAACTGCTGGGCAGGTCCCACTAGGGGGGCAATGAGCCACTGGTGATGGGCACAAACAACTAGGAGAAACTAAGAAGACTGACTGTGATGTGTTTGCTGATGAAACTGCACTGACATTTTTTTAAAAGTAAAATTCATCTTGAATTCTTTTAGATTGTTAAATGTCGATAAACACTGTAGGGTGTGGGGTGCAAGCATTCTTTTGGCTTTTGTACTGAGGCCTGCCAGAAAAAGCTTGAGAACCACTGCACTACTAAAACACTCAAATATCAAATTATTAGGTATACTTTTTCTCACCTGCTTTTTCTTATAGAAGCCCTTCTTATCACAGTTTGGTATGCGGAAACCTCGGGGGTTGAGAATGTTGGAGATCTTGAGGTTGCTGAGAATGCTCTCAATCTCTCTTCGGCAGGGACCCTGTGAATGAGGGAAGACATCACCAGTTTTTAGTACCTTCCTTTAACATCAGAAATTCTATAGTTTCATTTTGAAGACAGATAAAAAGCGAATAAAGCGTTTATACTTCCTCATTAGCAATGCCATTTGGCAGTGGGTTTTTGACATTAATGTTTTGGTGAATTAACACTTTAATAAAGCTGACTCACGCTGCCTTGCTGTAATACCTAAACAATGGTGGCTGCAATATGAAAGAGGTGGCAGATGAGGAATGAATTCATCTGGCTTGTGAAGGTTTAGCAGTTTGCCAAAGCTGCTTAGAAGTCTTACACAAAGACTGGGGGGGCTAAAGTGAATTCAAACAGCTCAAAGACAGAGTCAAAAGGCTTGTCCTCAAGTCCAAGTACTCAAGTCACTAATCAGAACAGCCAGTCAAAGCCCATTACTACAGTGTGCTCACTTCTCGGGCCAAAGAGAAGATCAAAATAGCAGCAGGGCTTCCCAACAGGCACTCACATAAGCCAATCCATCATTCGCTGGCTCTCAGTATAGCCGGCACGCGGACGCCTTGTGGCCAAACAACCGCCTGACCCAGGTCAGCCGCAGGGCTATGGCACCCGCTTGCTGCCATGCCATTCTACTGGCTCACAATCTCTGCCAAACGTCAGCACCGCTACCCAAAGCATTTCATCACCCGCAGGGGGAAAAAAACACCAAAGCACAGAGGAAGAAGAGAAAAACATTCCTCCAGTGTGCTCTGAAGACAGAAAAAATATTGGTTGTGGTACTTACATACTCAGGCTCCCGCTTGGTCTCTAGAGAGTTTTGTTGATCTGTGACGAGTGGTCCCGGTAGCTCCCCCGTTTTAAAGAACTGGGTTCTTCTCTGTTGTTCCCGTCTCAGGATGTCTGGGGGGATGAAAGGGTGAAGTGGAGGCTTAAATGGTCCAATAGGTCTGTGGGTGCTGTATGTAGTGGTCTGAACACCCGAATCAGTGGAATTGCGCTCTTCATCCTGAGTATCAGCATTCTCTGCTAAAAAATTGTGAAAATAAAAATGTGTTTATAAACAAACATAGCAGAGTGTTAATTTCACATTTTTTCAACAGGCTAGGGTTCAGGGGAGGGACATGGGTATTGTGTGCTTTAAAAGCATCTTCTGAAAAACTTTAGAAAACCTTGACTTCCAGTAAAAAATAAAAAATAAAAAGCCCACCTTTTTTGTTGTTTTAATTTGATTTCATTCAAAAGTACAAACTAGAAACCATGCAACCTTGAAGATGCAGGCTAGGCTTTAACATTTATCTGACCTGAATTCTTTACAATGAATTCAGGGAGGGTTCAAGTCTTCCCTCTGCGGCACAAAGAGGCACTTCTTCTTTCCACAATCGAAATCTCTCCAGTGCGCACTGCTTAAAGCCTTATCCACCACCTTCGTTCCTCTGATGTAAAGACGTTTTAAACACATCAAAGTGTTTTCACATATTAGCTGGATTTTTATTGCTAAAAGAAAAAAAGTTTTCTCTTTTTATACAACATCTGGTAATTCTTACATTGCCCGACGACCACTGGCAAAGATTTACCAGTTCTTCTGCAACTACCGAAATTGTGGTCATTAACCAGTGATACGTAAGGTGTCTAAAAGAGCGCACTTTGAGGCATAAACACTCACGCTGATGAATTACCTGGTAGCTCATTGACTGGCACTGTTGGTCTGGTAGTTTGTCGCTTGTTAGTAGCGTTTGCACAAATACCCCGTCCCTCCAGCAGAGCCTGCAGAGGTTTCGTTTCACCGGGTTGATGTTGACAAATCAGGCCGGAGCCACATCTCCCGGTGTACACGCCGCACGGCTGGCCGAAACTCAGCGCGCAAGTCATGCAGCAGCCGCAGCCCGGTTCGCGGACCTTCTCCGAGCAGTCCTTGGGTAAAGGTTTGCACAGAAGCCGTGCAGCAAGATCACATGGTTCGCATCTGATAACAGGTCCGAACGCACCTGACCTCCAGGTGAACGTTGCCAGGACAAAAGTCATGCAAAGTGCGCGAAAACAGGAATCCATGGTGCTGTGTCTGAGAGCGAATGAAGTGAGGAGGTGCGCTGTCCTGCCGTGGGGACTTTTCACTGGGCAGCTTCTCTCCCATTCACATAAAGACAGCGGACAAAACATCTCAATATATAGACCCCAATGACCGTAGTCACACCCCCGAATAGCTTGTGGTGTGCTGCTGAATTGCGTCTACTCCGTTATTCCTTCAAGACATCAGAGAAATATGCTGGGGTTTTGCTGAAAAGCAAGGCAAGATTTAAGGTGTGGCTCTTTAAGACAGATATTAAATAACATTAAAAAGGAAAAAAAGAAAATCACAGGCCAAGGCATTTATTTCCTTCACCCTCTCACTCATGACTTTTAAGTGAACAATGTAGTTGAGATCTTTAAAAAAATGGAATAATCAAAATGTAATCAAGAGCATTAGAAGCACGGTACTAATGATGTTCCACAAAAATAAATTAAATACTAATCAAACACATACATATTTGCAGTTTACTGACGGTGCATATAAAGTCTTAAGTCCCCACACGAGAGGAAACTCAGCAATCGGCTATGTTCGCCTTAATCCATAGGGGGAGCCAGTTGTCATGTGTGTCAAGCATTATTATTACAATGTGCCTCTTCGACTTTTACAGTAATTCATCAACACTTACTACTAAACGCTATTTAACATTGAAAAGCCAGAATCATTTGTTTCTTTCCGTTCTTTTACGTGGTAAAAGGTCACATGGCTGCACTTAACGTTTTGTTCCAGTAGACCAAAGGTGTCCAATAGGGTGATCCAAATCCTTTGTAAATAATTTAAAGGCCTACATTATAAACAATCAAACAGTTACAAATTTTAGTATATTATTTGATATATTATTATGTATTATTAAATTATTATTTATGCAAACAGTACACCCTGAGGTCTAAAATATTAAAGAATAACCAAAATCAGTGGTGGCATATATATATATATATTTGTCTCTCTGTTTTTAATTTCGTTTTATACTTCACAGACTACACAGACTAGATGTATATGCTGTGTGCGCATTAGCTGCACATTGACCATATTCATTTATCAAATACTGCTCAATGATGAACTTCCTTGTGCAGATAATGCATAATAATTCACATCCACTGATTTCATTCACTTATCAGTAGAGTTGCATGTCCAAGGCTGATTTTGGGTACAGCAAAGACCTGACATGACCAGAACCTTTCTTCTGTGAGCCACTAGTGCCAAACACTGCACCATAGTGCTTTCCCCACACTATACATCGTCTTTAGAAATATTATGAATAACAGTAAACTTATCATTTTTTTTAACTTGTTGTTTTGCCTCTATTTGCATGAAGTAAAACATTCCATAAATATAATTAAGGATCCCATCTGCTATTTGGTGTTATTGTGTCATGCAAAAAGTCTACCTTGTGTACCTGCTCCTCACACGTACAGCCATGTATTTGTCTCTTGACTTGTTTGTATGGGCGACATAGCTGGTTCCGTCCCGGTCATTTGTCTCCGCTACAAAGCAGTCCTTAAAATAAGGATGCATACCACACATGTAAGTGAGAAAATTCCTGAGTAATTACATCTGTGGTGTTTTTAGGTCCACTATTGGTTACAGATGAGAGAGCAAATACCATAGCAGAAATTGTCCAAAATACCTCAACAGAATAACAGCAGCAGAGTTGAGGTGTACAGTTCAGGGTTTTTGGTTTTTTTTGTATTTTTTACATTTCTGAGAAGTCAGTGTCAAATCCATTGCCAACCAGCCCTGCCATTTGTTAACAGACAGGCCTACAGCAGAGCAGTGCTCTCTGGAATGCAAAACATTTGGTTCATATGCTGAAAAAAGAAAAAGCTTGCTGATTTTCTGCCCTTTCCTCTACTCATAGCTCTTTGAAAGGGGGTCTCTCAGCCACCTGTGCATATTCAGCATAGCAGAGGAGACTAAGAGTAATGTACTGGAGGAATGTCGTCTCGCAGAGCAGCCTCTCAATAAAGAGGGAGTGTGAAGAATGTACGTTTGCACACACAGGATATTACTGTACATGTGTTTAACATAACCTGCTGTCAGAGGCAACTATGGCCAGCTGCAACAGCTTGTCAAATGGTACTATGGAGCAATTTTCCACTGTTTTAAGACGATTTGGACAAATCAGATACACTTGCTTGAAGACCTCAGACTGGGCTGCACTAGCTCCAGCAACCCGACTGTAGCTCACATTAGCCATAATGCCCCACTTCCCACAGGTAAATATAATCTATAATAAAATAAGTAGGTTTTATTTCACTTTAAAACCTTTACATAAGTTATACCAAAATTTTCTCCACAGCTATTTTCATAATTCTTCTTGTGATTATCTCTGGTATTGTATTTGGCATTTTAACACAGCAGCTCTTTTAGTAGCTTAAAGGATGTAAGGAAGTAAAAGCAAAGGAATGTGCAGTACCAACATTCATAGATAAATAAATCACGTACTGTAATCAGATGGATATCTGCAAAACATGCCTGAGTTAGCCCAGAAGAACAATGTAAGAGAGAGTGTGTGTGTGTGTCCCTCACTCTCAAACACAAAACAACCCTTTCCCTATTTTTGCTTGTCAGGGTCCAGTGCGTCTGTGCTTGTGGAGAGAGTGTGTGGAATACACACAGTGTGGAGGTGTGCTGGAGTAGGAGAGGAATGAGGCGGTTGCAGATCACATGACAAGTCTGGTACATTTAAAGTTATTCTTTTCCCTGAATGGTCTCATGACTGTCTGTCATGTAATTGCTTCTGTCTGAGAGCTTTTTGAGCCGACTAAGATCACAGATAAATTGGAGTCTCTATAGTGATTAATATGATAATTGTTTCTCTTTGATTCTGCTCTGACCTGGACCCATACATAGCTTCAGCTATTATGTGATTATTGGATGTTGGTCGAATGGCGAACAAACTAGAGGCCAGCTTTCATCTAATTCCAAGGCCAGTTAAACATTTTCTTTCTTTTTTTGTTGGAGTGGTCTATCGTGGTCCCTGTTTCTGGAGGCTTGGCCCCTGAGGCAGTCCAAAGCTGTAATTAGGCCTAAGCAAAGTGAAGGACACAGAGAAAGAGAGAGGAACTCTCAGCACTCACCCTGACAGATTACAGAGTAGTCGGAAGTGGGCTGTGAGTGGCACCACTCAATTTGACCCCAAGTCCCCCCAAAGACAGTTACACTTCCTATGTCTCTGTCTCACCTAGACTTATGAGGATAGTTGAACATGTATTCATACATCTTAGGGACATTTTCCCACATGTGTAAAATACCTCTCTCTTTTTTCTCACCACTGTTATATGACAAGAAACAGATATTCAAATGTGACTTGGACATGTGTCATTAAAATTAAAATTGCAAAGTAGTAGACATCATGCATTAATCTACAAACAAATGTGCTTTTGGTTTTGAGGTAGTTTGGGTAGATGAGTCTATGTTGGAAACCACAATCATCCAATTAGCACAAATTCTAAAACCCTGTTGTAAATGCAAATTTACACCACGAAGGAAGCTCTTTATCCCACAGTTTTTTGTTTCTTGTTCGGAGACCATGACCTAACTGAAACCCCTCCACAGTCTCAATCAATGACCTTGGAGTATGCCCAGTTTCACCACGCATGTATGAGCGCTGTGATGCCACAGACTCAACCTACTACCAATATTCCGTTAGTAACATTACGAGTTATGATGAAGTGATCTACTTGTTTGTCATCTCAATGTGACCTGGACATACCTCAATTTAACAAGCGTTATGAAAGCCTACAGTTTTCTCACGGTGCCTTTCCAGGTTTTGGCCTCTGCTGAAAGCCAAGCATGGGCCTCAAATTGTGCAGCCATCCCAGAATCCAGTTTCTATTTCTGTCCACAAACCTTTGTTCTGGTTCAGAGGAAAGAGATGGGCCCTGCCCCGCCAATTAAGTGGCTGTAAAAAAGCTGCAGAACTGGGGTGATCGAGGAATGAGAACTAGTTCTGTCAGCCGGGTAAACAAGGCCTCCAAATTATCTGCAAAATGAAATTTGGAGAGGCTGGTGTAAATCTGTAAGGGGTTATTGCAAAGCTGGTATTTGCTGGGAGAAGGATAATCTATGTGACTTAATCTTCATCATTGTTTCTTATA
Source organism: Maylandia zebra (assembly GCF_041146795.1). Lineage (NCBI taxonomy): Eukaryota > Metazoa > Chordata > Actinopteri > Cichliformes > Cichlidae > Maylandia > Maylandia zebra. The sequence goes on from NC_135184.1 coordinate 17,434,342, forward strand.
GTTGTTTTTTTCCCCATAAGGTCAACTAGTTCTTATAGCTTCAGAAAGTTGACAAAGACACCCACATGTAGTGTCTGGTTTTAGCCATTCTTATATAATAAAACAGCCTGGGAATAGTAAATGTAAAGATGTATTAATTAATCTTAATGGGAAATTATTGCTGCATTAGACCTATATATCTTACATGCTAACACACACTTATTTTTCCCATGTGAAATGGTGTTTCTCCTGACAGTTTCCTTTGTAATCTGATAATGTTGGTTGCTTCTCTGGATTTTCCCCTGCTCCTTTTATTTCAAGACCACTCCACACTAAATAACAGAGGAAGATGGGCTCTATGCAGTCGCCACAACTGGGCCTTCACTTCCTTCCTGCCCTCCCCGGGAATTCTTCACTTTCACCACCTGCAGACACACAGTAATGTGGGTGGAGGGGTCCTTCACTGCACACCTTTCCTCCTTCTTATCTCTGCAAATGTATTCCCTCTCTGCACCTTAAGAGCAACCTGCCCAGGCTTGCCTGGAGGGAAGAAACTCTTTTAGTGCACTTTGTAAATGAGGGTGGACATGTGCATTGGATATGTGCACACGCAACAGGTAAGAAAGGTGCATTCACACTCTACAGTGATGGAATAATTTGCCCATGCACATTAGAGAGGCCCCTTCACTGTCCACTTTTAAATCACGTCTTAAAACCCACTTTTATTCCTTGGCTTTTAACCTCAGTGAGACTTAGTTTCTCTTTTAATTGAAGTAGTTATTTAATTAATGATTTCACTCTTCTTTTATTTGGTTTTTATTTATATCTCATGTAATTTTATTTTACAGTTCCAATGTACAGCACTTTGTGTCAGCTGTGGTTGTTTTAAAGTGCTTTATAAATAAAGTTGATGATGATGATGATGATGATACAGACATTTGTGTGTCAGACGCATCAAAAGATGTGGTGTTACACTTCAGTGTGTAATAATTGCTAGCCTGTTTTGCTCTAAAACAACAAAGGTGATGTCGACTTGGGACTTTCACAGTCACAACGGTTTTGTGTCGCTAGTGTCCTCTGCTGGCCACAGATTGACATGAATCATACACAGTGTGTCCACTTTAATAGGTTCAACTGTCCAATGTAGTCATGTAGACTCGGGGAAGACAACCTGCTGAAATTCAAAATGAGCATCTGAAAATGGCAAAAAGGTGATTTAAGTGACTTTGAACGTGGCACAATTGTTGGTGCCAGACAGGCTGGTTGCTTCAGAAACAACCAATATACTAGAAATTTCTTGAACAATCATCGCTGGTGGACCATCATAGAAAACAGTCCAAATAACACAACATATCTAGTTAGCAGCAGTTCTCTAATAATAATGGATTGGATTTACATAGCGCTTTTCAAGGCACCCAAAGCACTTTACAATTCCATTATTCATTCATTCAATCTCACATTCACACACTGGTGGAGGCAAGCTACAGTTGTAGCCACAGCTGCCCTGGGGCAGACTGACAGAAGCGAGGCTGCCATATCGTGCCATCGGCCCCTCTGGCCTACACTAGTAGGCGGTATAAAGTGTCTTGCCCAAGGACACAACGACCAGGACAGAGAGCCCGAAGATCGAACCGGCAACCTTCCGGTTACAGATGCGCTTCCACAGCGCCACGGTCGCCCTCTAGGCCAAAATATCTTGTTGATCTGGCCCCTGAGGCAGTCCAAAGCTGTAATTAGGCCTTAGCAAAGTGAAGGACACAGAGCAAGAGCACACTAACTCTAAGCAGATGAACTGCAGCAGCATAGGGCCATACCGGGTGCCACTTCTTTCAGCTAAAAACAAAAAAGGCTACAATTTGAACAGGCTCACAACAGAAGATTGGAAAAATGGAGCCTGGTCTGAGTCTCGATTTCTGCTTTAACATTCAGATGATGGGACTAGAATTCAGTGTAAGCTACATGAAAACATGAATCAACTATATCAATGGTTCAGGCGCTGGTGGTGTAATGGTGTAGGGGTTGTTTCCTTGGCACACTTTGGGCTTCTTAGTATCCACTGAGCATTTCTTTTAGATGTCGTTTGTCCTCACGTCTTGTCTCCCTTTTCTGTTTACTTGTTCCCCTCCTTGTGTCTCATTCCATGTCTCCCCTGTCTGAGTTGTGCGTTGATGTATGTTCTCCCCAAGCCCATCATGTCCCTCTCCATTTCCTTCCGTGTCCCTTGCTCCCTCTCGTCACTCCATGTCTCTCACTCCTTGTTCTCCGTATCCAGTCATGTCAGTATTTTTGTCTCTCGTTTCTGCTTCGGTGTTCCAGTGTCAAGTCTGTGTGTCTTAGTCTGCGTGTTTCCCATTTTATTTTGATAGTATCACGTCCTGTGTGTTTAGTTTTGCTTCCTCCTCTTTCATTATGTTTATTTGCCCCAGCTGTGTTCCCCGTGTGTTTCCTCTTCCCTCGTCACTGTTCAGATATTCATGTTCCATGTTCCAGTATTTAGTTTTCCCAGTGTATTCCGGTTAGTTTTGCTTTAGTGTCCTCCTGTCTTGTCTTTTGTATCACTCAGCCTAAATAAACGGCTCACTCTTGGTTTAAGTTAAGCTTTGGTTTCCACACGTCTGCTTTTGGGTTCACTCGTCAACCATCGCCACACAGTCTGCCACCCCAGAATATGACAACATGTGTATTGTTGCTGACCATGTCCACGTCTCTTTATAACTACACTGTACCCATCATCTGATGGCTGCTTTCAGCAGGATAACACACTATGTCACTAAGCTCATCTCATCTCAAACTGATGTACTGGCCTACAGTCACCAGACCTCAATCAAATAGAGCAAGTTTGGAATGTGCTGAAACAGGAGATTTAAATCACGGATGTGTACATTATCAAATGCATAATGTAGCGGCACATAGTACATGTGTGACACTATCATGTCAGCATGGACATGTTAATAAGAATTAAAACAGCTCTGAAATTTAAGGGGATCCAACACAGTGTACCTAATACACCGATCTCTGATTGTATACCATTTATTTCCACTGATAAAATAAATTTACTGGGTCCACAGCCTTTTTTTTTTTTACTTATCATTTATTTTCTGAGAAAATAGCCAGATACCAAATACAGTGGAATGTTTATATAGAAGCCTAAAGCTAAAATGCCTTAGCTATCAGTTCAGCTGATGTTGCTAAGACCTGAAAAGCTGGAATTGTGCTTAGAGTCTTTGGTTTAGCAGCATTCATCTGCAGCCTCCCTGCAGTTATGACAAACTCATAATATTCAAATGTATTCAATATATTTCAAATGTCACAATACCAATACCATTACATTTACAAAGTTACTCTTAATAATCCTGAACTATTTATTTATGTATTTGTTTACCGGATTGAAGCCAACCAACAGCGGTGTATTCAAATTTCATTTATTTGCTCCTTTGCTGGTAGATATTACCATCCTGGTGTCTCTATACTTACATAAGGCTGCACAGCATAGCTTAGCACAGAGATACAAGGACACAAGACAGAGCTAACCCTTTTCTAATAAAAGGGATTCAATTACCCAATCTACCACCGCTACAGTTCATGCAAAAACCAACAAACAGCCTGATATTTACAGCTCTGGGTACAAGGCTAATACTCCCACTAGTTGCTGAATCTAGTGGATCAAGATTAAATAAATGTTTCATTATGATTAGTATTTACAAGTCAACAAAAACATAGAAATGCCCATATACAAATAAATCGTTCACATGTAGCATGTTTTACACCGAGGCACAGTATTGAATGAGATAAGGATGAGGTACACATAATAGGTCATGGAAAGTGATAATAAGCGTGCACTTGATGCAAGAATAACACCAGCTGTTAGTGTGGTTGTCGATCCCTCTCTGGATAAAATGGTCAGGAGCAAATGTGTATCACTGACAGATGACTAGCTGAGTGTGCTAAACACTAAACCTATTTCTGCAAATTCCAACACTGACCTCTTTCTTTCTTCTTTGTTTTCTTTTTAATAACAGCATTTGTTCTTGTAACATAGCAGCCTGTGTGTGGATGTGTGCTTTTACACATTTAGTATAAATATTAAAAAAGGGGGGAGGGGGGGTATGTGTATACTGCTTTATTTTTGACACTGAAAGATTGCAGTGTTGATCTCAATCTTCAATTTGTTACATATTTGATATGTACAAGGATAATCCCAATGCTATTCAGGGCGTGTGGACAGACACTCTGGCTCACTTATAGAGCACCTGTGCTGGCGTGAAATCACTGATAATTTGATCTCCAAGCAGCCCTAGAATTGGCACAATCGACTCTTTACTCAGAGAACCGAGGTCACAAGGTAACCCTACATTCTTAGTCTTTTGTACCATCTACAAAAGTACTGATGTGTTTTTAATCGGTTACTGTCAAAGCAGAATATATATAATAAAAGAATATTATGGTTTCATTAAAATAGCTTTCTACAATTTCTCTCATTCAAACACTCGCAAATGCACGCTCACACTTTCATTAAAATGTTGACAGCTTTAAAAGTGGTCATACTCCAATACAGCTTATGGCAAAATTGATTTAACACCTTCAAAAAAGCCACTTACATGCAGCACATTTTACAAAACTACACGTTAAAAAAAAAGAAGCAAAAACAACATTTACATTGCATAGATAAAATAATCATGCATGTGATGAAGTTAGGCACAAAGTCCAAATCATACACATTTGCAACACTGCTTTTGCATGTTTTTAAATCCACAGAGAAATCCTGCCTGCTTGGTTAGATGAGGTGTTTCTACATCAGATACAACTAAAGAAATCTTAATGAATGCTTGCATGAAGTTTTTTTTTTTATCCTTTCTTTTTTGGTTAAATATGAGAGAAACATACAACAATGTAGGGTTTTCTTGGTTGGTCCATAAAATGCTATGAATGAGTAAGAAAAGCAGCTTTAGTATGAGGAACTTAAAATATGTTAATAATGATTGTATTACTGTGTAAGACATTACAGTTGTAAACAATGTGAAAATGATAATGATTTTGTTATTTGTTATGTAGCTAATTTACAGTTCATGCACTGAAAGGAACAAAATTTTTAAAAAGTTATTTATACTTTTCGATTAAAGGTGTCGCTGAATGTCCTCGTACAGTGATCACTTTACATTTGCACGTTTTTCAGTTCAAATTCAGATCATCACCATCTCGAGTCATTATATTTAGTCCGTTCTTCAGCCTCTCAGTCTTTCATTCGTTGTTCTAGACGTTGCAAACGTCTGTCCAAGTGATCTGCTTTGTCCTCTACTTACTCTTATGTGAACCAATCATCACCTTTGACACAAAGTTGACAATAGCGCTTGCTGGCTGCTCGGGGTCATGCTCAGCAAACAGGTGGCATACGTTGCCCGTCGAAGTGCCAGTTTTCCTCGCCACAAAGCCGAAGATTCTGCAGAGGAGGAGCAGTGTAGTTAGTAGCATTACTGTCATCTGCCTCAAACAGGCAGTGCACCTTTAAAAAGAACTGCTTTCATTGTCTCTGTGCAAAAATATAATTATCTACATACCTTGGTGATGGGCAGCCATCTTTTTTCCACCTATTGGAAGTAAAAAAGGGATAATAGTGTCATTTTTGCTACACTGAATCCACCTAAATACTTACATTCAAAAGTGTCAATTAGATTTGCATGAAGTTATTTAAATTAATCTTTTGCCATATTTTGGATTTTCCTAGATACTTTAGAGAATAAAGGCCAGTCAGTGCGACTTGTAGTGTAAAAGGGATTCAAGTAGTCAAAAAAATGAAAACCATATTAAATAAATACCCATCACCCATTCACAACATGCAACTGACATACTTCTCTATAATAACTAGTGAAACACAAATAGCAGGTGGGCATGTGTTTTGACATTAAATCAACAATACTTACTTTCTATCTTGAGGGTCCAGAGCACAGTATATTACTGTATTGACATTGTAATGCCTCCTGAAAAAGAGCCTAAAAGAAGCCAAATTATGGTAAGAAATTGCTAAGCTATGCATATATGAAGAATGCAAAAACTATGTTTACTCACTTTCTCTGGTTGTCAGTGAGGGTGATTCCCTGAGAAGAAACTTTGAAGTGGACCACAGTGGAGGTTGGTGTAGCGTTAGAGTTCAGGACCATAGTGGTGGCCTTCTGCACTGCCTGGACACCCGTTAGTGACTCCATTTCCACAGAGCCCAGGAACCAAACATTACAGGCTGCAGCAGCAGACAAATTCAAAATTACACTTGGATTTGCAAAGCGCAAATAACGGCAAAGCGAGTGCATTGGGTGACACACGGCATAATAACAGGACAAGGAAAATGGCTCATTTCTACAACAGAACAGCACACAGAGATTGCGTCAGCGTTCGTATTAAGTCAGGCCACCTGTTTGTGACAGTGTCTTTTCATAGCAACTGATATAAGAAACCTGATTACCTGCTCCCTGTTTTAGCAGCTCAGCGGCAGAGTTTGTTACTGATTGCGAGGTGTTCTCACTGACATCTTCAAGAGGATCTGCGAACAAGAAAACAATGAGATTATCCAGCAAAAAAACCCCTCAACAGTTACATCAGCAGATGAAAACACTAAGCTGGCAGACAGTTAAACATAGAGAGGCAGATGTTGGTAGCCACAACTTGAATACTACCTTTGTCAGGTATGATAAGTTTACAGGGCAGGGCCAGAGGAGTGATTGAATGTTGGTAGACCAATGCGGTTAAGCTTCCTGTAAAACAATACCATATTAAATTAGAATTCTAGTTATAAATCTGTTTTGGTTAATGACATGTTTATTTAAAAAAATGCAAGATTTCATGAAAAATTGCAAACTGTCAGAAAAAAGAAAAAGAAGGAGAAAAAACAACAGAGAAAAACTTCTATCACCACGATAAAATAAAATTCTCATCAGTGGAACACTTAATTTGATTATATATCTTCAATAGTTGCTATATTTGAAGAAAGCGGGGCACAAAAAAATGCCACAGAAATCAGACATAAACCATGAAACACTGTATGGGTAAATTCCAGTCTATCACAGTCTATGATCTATCGTTATTTGGCGTTCATGAAATTCTCCTGCCCTCTACTGGTGGTGGTACAATACAATTTCTGTAGTGTAGCCAAAAATCCAGATGGTGTCACTGATGTTTGCTAACCATGTAAAAGTCTTACCAAAATATGGCTCATTGGGGCAACCCTTCAGCCGCACTCCTTTCTGCGTGCACTCAATCAGAAAGTGGCGCACTAATTCATTGGCCAAATCTCCTCCTGTTAGAAAAAGAAAGAAGAAATACGTAACTAGCTAGAATAGTATACTTTCTTTTCAGCAAACTTTCTTGTATTTGAAAATCTAGAATTGGGGGTGTAAAACTTGGCGCCCCTGGAGCCTGCCCAAGAATCCTGTCTGGCCTATGGCAAGTTTGAAAACTGCAGGGAAGTCATTAATTATCACTTTTTCTTTCTTTCTGAATAAAAAAAATACTCGTCTGCACTGCTATTCCTCGTTCGCATTACAGAGAAGTAAATTACTAGTTCCAAAATAGTCAAAGATGATGGAAATCTGTTGTGATCTTTCATTAGGAACTCATAGCTAATGAAACATATTGTTAAAACTGCGCTTTTTAAAATTTAAACTTGTTCATCATCATTTTTGTAAAGGGACAGTTCAAGAAATGCAAACATTTTCCAGAAACGTCTTTACACAAAAAGAAAAAAAAGAACATAAACATATGAGTTATAGTAAAAGGTTTTTCCGACCCACTTCACATAAAATTGGGCTCTATGTGGCATGCAAACCAACAAATTAACCTCTGCTCTACACTTACTCTGACTTGCATAACATCTCATAGCAGTTATCTCAGTACCACACATAATTTCCCAGCCTTTAAGTGTTGCGTCAAACACATTAAATTGCTACATTCATTCTCTAGAGAGATTAGGTGGATTATGATTCAACAGAAGCTCTTCTGAAGGGGCTGGATGAGCGTATGTGAGGAATGTCTTGATACAAAAGCTTGGAGAAAAGCCTGCTCCACAAAGTGGGTTGGGTTTCACACTTATAAGCAGTCACAATACCCAAAGCTCAAAGTCTGGAGATGGTTTGTGTCATGATGTCACCACAGGTGCTGTTGGATTGAAGAAGGGTGAAATCAAACAAAAGGGCAGGTGTGAATCGGGGAGAAGGGAACATGAAAGGACTGCAGACAGGGCATAAGGGCATCCTTTGTGCCCCTCAGAATAAGCAGACTTTTTCCTGACACACTGTGTGGGGTTTAGTGTTCTTTCCTTTCCTTTTCCAAATAAGAAAATTGGGTCTGTATTGTAATTCGGTCAGTACTTCCTTACATGTGGAAACAATCCAGAGAATGTTTGACCAGAGTCCTCTAGAGACTGCGTGTTTGTTACCAAAAAAACAAAGAAACAAACAAAGAAAAGAAAAAAAAACTTTAGCCTATTTTCTAAATATGCTAAACCAACAAACCAGGAAGTTGATGACCAAACAAAAATCTTGTTTTGACTTCAGTTGTGGGACTGACAGACTTCTCAGAAAGACAGTTACAGTATGTGGGAAAGTGCACTTGCACAAGAAGACACTGGGATTATAGCAGGCTTACAGACCCAGCACATCTTTTGTTAATGAGTGAAACGTCAGCTGTACATCTAAGTGTATCAGGCAATAGGGGTCCCTTTGGCATCGTGATGATGATGCCCAGGAGAGAGAAACAGAAAGACAGGAGTTCACTCACAAGCAGAGGGAGAGAGGGACTCTTAGGTTCCACTGTGATGGTGCGCACAGTGGGCTGTAACTGAAGATGGCTTTGTCTGTGCTTATGCTATGCACCATTCCCAGGATTGTCCAGACCACTGGACCAATCTCTAATATCTTAACTATCAATGAAATTCTGTAATACTGTGATGTATGTTTATTTCCCAGAGATATTTATGTATGTTGTGTATGTGTTATGTACAATACAAATACAAACTGACCCGAATGATCCACTTAAAGTATATTGCACATTCCAAGGGAGCTTTAGGTTACCTTTGCACGATTATTCAAAGCAGAAGGACTGGTCAACTGGTCGCAGCAGATGGCCGCCAGAGATTTCTCCTTGTTTAAAGGGAGTTTTTCCTTTCCACTGTTGCCAAGTGTTTACCTTAAAGTGACTGTTGTTGTTATTTGACGCTATATAAATAAAACTGAACTGAACAGAACTGTATTTAATAAAATTAAGTGTTGGATTGCTTTGCTTGTTGGGATTTCTGTATTAGAATCGCTTCCACCCACTTCCAGTGTCTTACACAAAGTTATTCACACAGATTTTAACTCAATATTTAACACACAGACATAAAAAGCCAGAAAATATGTCTGTCCCAAATGTTGAAGTGCTCATGCCGTCTTTTAATCACCCACATGTACCATACCTTTCTTGTTCTGCTGAAGAACTGAGGGAGGGGGTGTAGCCACCTTCATAGCCAGACCGTAGGCCCCCCTGAAGGAGTGGCTGTCCCGCACAATAAAGCAGCCTGGCTCCTTGTCTTTCAAGACTGAAATAGCTGAAGAGAGAGAAACAATGATTGAAGTAGCTCAAGAATTTTCTTAACAAAAAAGTGTTTACATTTGGCACCTACCTTGATCCCTTGAGATGTCTGGCTTGTACCAGAATTTTGATGTATCCTGCACAAATTTTACAGTAACCTGCTTGTTGGCTAGCACATCTGGAAAATACACAGACAAAGAAAACAACAAAAATCACTCAACGAGCCGTATGACACCCACGAGGCTTTCAGTTTCTTTAGCAGACCCTAGCTTACCTGGCAGAGGTGAGGCTGTGCCTGGCGTCTGAGCTGACAAGTCAGGCAAGATGTTAGGGAAAGGAATACTCAGGGAGCTACCACTGTGGGGACTTGAGAATCCACTGAGGGCTGGAGAGGCTGTTCCCAGCGAATGCTCCCCATCTGACGTCCTCTTCTTTTCAGGCAGAAGTGGAGGCTGCATTTGTGCTAACTGATTCTGCCCATCCATTGAGGGTAAAAGATCCCTGTCCAGGTTTGGACAGTCTGCGCCATAGCCGAGACACGAGTCATCCTGTTCCTCAAAGCTTTGAGCAGGACTATGGTTGAGAGTATAGTTAGCCATATGGCTTCGCTGGTTGCTTCGAGGAGAGCTGTGAGCATTCGGGGCAGGGTGGATGTGGGGGTGGTTAAGGGGAGGAGAGTGGTGGCCATAGTCCAGTGACACGGAGTGTGGCAGAGGTTGTCTTGCAGAGGGGTAGCTACTCAAAGAGGAGTGGTGGCTCAGGACAGGATGCTCTGGCCAGTGCTGGTTCTTGTTTGAACTGGGGAAAAACAGATTATGGGAGCATTTTATTACTGCTGGTGTTAACACAGGATCTAAAAAAAAAAGGTGCTTGGAGTTTTTGTGTAAGTCAGAGCTCTACCTGTCTGTCTGCTGAAGGCTCCCAACAATAGAGGCAGAGTATGAGGAACTTTGTGTCCTGTGGCAGTTAATGGAGGGGTCTGGCAAACTCTCCACTCCGAAATGGTTGATCTCTGAATATTCCCTGGGTTCTGTGTAAGACGAAATACAGAATGTTAGAAAGCACATTTCTGCACAGAGTCCGAGTCAAGGTATGCATTTTATAATTTTAAAAGAACACAAACATAAGCAGGGATAAGTATGGAGAGAAAAGCTGCAAAAAGAAAAAAAAAAAGAAAAGAAAAAGCAGCTCTGAAAAGTTTAAAAGAAAATTTCTGCAACACGTGAAATAAATCACAGGGAAAAAGGTTGGTGTTCATTCAAGTAACAAATACTTACAATTGTAGTTGAAATGTAACCAGAACTGTTCGTATGGCCTTATACCCACCCAGGTGTTCAGCAAATAAGACTTAACGGTAGCTACAAATTAAACGCCTACACCAACAATTACCTAAAGCTTTATTTCAGTCAGTCTGGGCACACTGACATCCCCAAAAACTCAAACTGTGTCTTTGCAGGCAGGTTTTCTCTGGGTTTATGGAAACAAGAGGTGCAAAGCTGAAAGAGTAACTGGTTTCTTCTTGTCCCCATTTCCGCTCGTGTACACAGAGACACTTTCATGGGGAGGAGAAGTTGTTTTTCTTCCTGACCCACAGTAACCATGGAGATGTGGCAGGGCTGAATGCAGCGATTCTTGCCTGAATATCTGAGGTAGTAAGAGGCACAGCAGGGACACAGATCTGCTCCCAGGACCTACAACCTTTAGACATACTGTAGATCTCTATGGAAACAAACGGGTTTGATCTATTTTATCTCTGTATTGGATCAAACACCAGACTTTAGATTGACGTTTAAATCAGTTTCATAGTTTTGAGAGAGCTCTATGACAAAGAGTAAATATAAAAAAGGTAACATTTAAGAATTCTGGAAAGTCCACCAGGCCTGTAGGAACAAAGTGCTATAAATGCACTCTTTCTTAAACTCCATCCATCCGTCTCTAAAAACAATCTCACAGTCTGGATTTTTTTCTGCACTGGATAAAGACCAAAGTAAAACATGAAGAAAAAAAAAAAGATTTTAATATAAAAAACAACACAGTTATGTCCCAAAAAAGGGGTTTTCTGTGCAGGTTGTGACCATGCAGACATTCTTTAAAAACCAACCATGAAGGGCAGACAATGGTTAGGAATCTCCCTGCTTTCGAGACAACTTTTACCATCTGTCTCAAAACGGCTGATGTTGCACAGAAAACAATGCAAGCATTATTATAATATAACGCAGAAAAAATCCAAAATGCCTGTCCTGTCTCTTTTGTAATGAAAACATGCTTAAAAAACATACATGTATATTATTATTGGTGTGTTGTTTTTCTGTCATTTCATTTTAATTTCTCAGAAAATGGACAAAAAAACCCCAAAAACAAGCTCAGTTTGAAGAACTTTGAAGAACCCACCGTGGTCGGTTCTGTAGCCTCCAAAAGATTGCATGCTGGGAGATGGAGTATTCCTGTTGTGAGTCACTTCTGAGAAGATTTTCACTGAAAACCCAAAGCACATGAGCATGGGACAACACACATTATCAACTGCGCTGAGAAATCCGGTGACAGTTACAGAGACAAATAAGCTGTTTCCCCACGCTGGTAGGATCATCGCCCACCGCTGCCTGTATTCACATGGAGCACACGACACAAATCAGTCACATTCTCAATACTGGAAGTAATGGATTGGGTGAGGGGTGCATCTGAGTAAAGCATCCAGCAGGCAGGGAACAGACCATAACTTGAATATTGTGTTATTCTCACACTGCACAAGCAGACACAGGTGGAAATCACACGGGTGCCAAACTGCATTTGTATCAGAGGGCTGGTTGATCCTTATTCCAATTCGTCTATGGTGGTAGGCATCTAGATTATTGCAAACATCTCCCTAAGGCCTTTAGTGCATGTATGAAAACTGAACTGCAGTGTACTCACCATAAGGTGTTGGTGGAGAGATGGGGAATGCAGGAGTGGGTGGAGGTATGTCACTATTATCTACATCTGGGCCGTTGGATCTGTAATCCGCACTGTCACTTCGACACAATATGGAATGCTGAAACAAACATTACACACGTATGTATAACCGGAACTGAAAGTTAAGAGGGAAAGAGGTCATTTAAATATACTGCACACATGTGCTGTATCTACCTGGGACTGTGGCACACAGGGGGGACATCTCTGCTGGCCTCTGTACTCCTCTGCTTCAGCCCATCTTGAGTTACAGAAGCCTGAATGATCTATGACGTCCCTTCCTTGGCAACTCAGAGTCTGTGTTATGCCCACTCGTCCGTCACTGGATTGGACAGCTGCATACACACAGGTAGACAGCAGCAAGAAGGTCATTAAATGTTAACAGATTTACATGCATCACTGCTTTCAAGGAAGTGAAGTGCCTTAAAGACACCAATGAGAAACAGTGGTGCTTTGACCTTTGGTACCTTTGAGGAAAGTACGCACAGTGCAGACAGGGTTTGTCTAAACTGAATTCCTAAAAAACTTTTTGAAGCAGTATGGTTACACAGAGTAATCACAGTATTTCTAACACTTTTTTTTCTGATTACAATGAATCAAATGGCAAATTTCTTCAATATCAAAGCAGTTTAATGGAACCTCCAGTCTTCACCTCTGTCATGTTGGTAGTTTTTAAATTACATCTTACTTAGCCTCCTTAAATCAGACACAGTATAGCACAGGAATAACTATATATTATGATAACACAATTAGTTTGGGAATGTGTTACACCTGAATTTGGGCATGCACAAAAGTGAAAAGGTTTGCCACTTGTGTAATGTTTTGAGTGGACAGCTGAGGAATGCCGGAGGTCTAGCTAGATGGTGTTCATTGTGTATTCGGGGTGAAGGGTGTTCAGTGTTGTGACTGCTCTGAAGAGTGTGGCCACTCAGCACCAGGGTGTTAATTTGAGCCCTCCCAGTGAGTTCTGACCTCTCAGGCCTGAAGAATGCTAATGCCTGGCCTCATTAATCACTTTGCCTGATCTACAGATGACACAGACAGAGCTGTATGCATAGATGACATTATTTCTTCTTACTGCAGGTCTATGTAGAGTACTTTGCAAAACTCTTGAGCCACCCCTTATTTCTTTATATTTTTCGTTCTAGGCGGCCAAATTTGTAATATGATCTTGAATAGTTCTCCAGGCTTTCTGAAGGTCTTTTAAAGTTTTTCTTTGGACATTGGCTGCTTTTCCCCCCTTATGTTCTAGTCCTTGTAGCTGATCATTTTCAGATGATTTTTTTTTTTTTGCTTGTTAAACCACTTTAACAGTGATGGGAATAACGGCGTTACTTTTTTCAGTAACGAGTAATCTAATTCCTAACGTTACAACGCCGTTACCGTTACGAACAAGAAAATGAGGTCGCGTTACTATTTTTCAACAAACAGACGGTTGAAACTGTGTTCAGGTGACCGCACCTTATATCAGTTGCATGGAAGTAGCTGACTACGTAAGTAATCTGGGCGCTACAGCTTTCAGCGGCTGCGCGCGCTCCCGCAGACGACAATCACTTTCTGGCAGATGATCACTTTTTGGCACAACACCTGGAGCTAAGGGGGGCAAAACAATCGCATGAGTGTTGCTGTTTGACTGAGGAAGAATATCTTAGTCGTGGTAAGCCAATCACATGACCACTTTAAGATGACAAAGCAACAATGTGATATATACCAGTTTTTAAATTGTGTTGATAGGCCACGTAAAACCAGAGTCATGGTAAACAATATATACGCGGCGTTTTTTCCTCAATAGTTTTGTCACGTTTAACGTCTAAGGACAGCGCTAGCAAGCACTCTCTGCTTATGAACAAACAAAAAACAGCTCGATCGTGTTCGTGGAAAAATGCACCATATCGACCATTATTTCTGCAACCTGTCATGACTTCTAGAGTAAGGATGGGATGGGAAGTATAATACATTATCTACAGTATTGTGGAGGGGTACCTAGACAATAACCGATAAGGCAGTTTGTGCCATGTTGGAATTATGTTGATGAATGCCTTTTCATGTTGCTTGTCACTTGACCAGGCTAATAATGAATTTCAGATGATCATTTTTAGTTAACACTATAAGCAAAAAAACACAACTTCTCTCCTTAGCCCTAATATTCTTTTTACGCCTTTTAACTCCGTTAAGGTGTAAAAACAGCTAGTGTTATGCTTAAAAGAGTAACAGCATGGAAGCTACAAGCAATAACATGATGAACACAAGCAAAAAAGACGTCTAGCTGCATAGATCCTAGATGCAACTTCGAAAGTGCAAAAAACAAGGCCCAAAGCATGAACTTTAAACAGACATCCTATATCGTGAAGAACTTTTATAAACAAACACTCTTATGCTTCCCACAGGTTATTTGCAAATTAGAAAAGTTAGTGCCTTTGGCATTTTTTTTTTTTTTTTTTTTTTACTTGGAATGGTGCACCCATGTAGTGGATATGTGCAGACAGGTATGCCTGTTGAATCAAACGGAAAGAAACATCGCCTGCGGGCTGACTTGTTTCTCTTCTGGAAATTCCTCAGGCCTCCCTATTTTGCACCCCCCTCCTACAACCACGCATGCATGCTGTGATTTATCCACGTAGATAGCTTTCTGAATTACCTCTGCATTACTAGTTTTTAGTAAAATTGCACTAAATGAATAAAAATGTTGCATTTTAATTTAAAAAAAAAAATGCTGTATGTTTTTTTTTCTGGTTTCTGAATATATTTATCAGAAATGTTAGGCTCTATTAAATTTTACAGATGTAGACAGAAGCAGAGAGGTACGGAAGGAGATAATGTGAATTCTTTTGCAGCTTTTCAAGAATCTCAGCATGACTCCAGGAATCAGTTTCAACTTGAAGAAAGAGGAAATAACTTTATCGTTGTAGATACTATAGCCATCGTGTTGCATAACCCGTGTTTGCTCAGCAAGTCTAACAACAATCAAAGCAGATGTTTCAGCGTCACAGAATCATGGATAAGAACTCAAAAGAAAAGATGGAAGCGTGATGCTGACTACAACCGGCACGCAATAAAGATGATTAATGTTAAATGAAGGAATGAAGTGCACATTTCAAATGTGGTGCTTTGAACATCTATACACAACAACGAGCTTTCGGTGCACGATAGTCACTGATTGTGGACATATCTGTGTGCACACGATGAAATCTCTATTAACAAACACTGAGACGGTAAGGTTCAGAAGAGAGGACGATAGCTGCTCTGTCTGTCTTCATGTACCACATTGATCCCGCCCTCAGATAGCTAAACACACAGCTAAAAACAAGTCAGGACAGCGCTCTTTCCTCTGAAAATATCTGAAAACATCTGAAAACCTGGCAACAACCCTGCTATTTCTGCCCCTAAAACACGCCAGGTGGGAAGGGGAGAGAAGGTGTGCTTTGTTATGTTCGCTCTTGAGTGAAGTGGAAGAAAAGTGGATGGTGCTGGAGAAAAACAACTTGGGATGAAATAGGTCTTGCTGCTTATATTTTTTTTTCTGTGTTTATTTGCTGTATCAAGGCAAACAACTTCCTGTCTGAGATTAGTCACACGTTTTTTTCCAGGACAACACCACATCAACACCATCACCACCACCACCACCACACCCAGACTGACTATCTTACCTGTCTGCTGTGTGCTTTTCAGGTCTGCTGAGTTATTATCGCTGAATCTGAGGTTGATGCCGTTTGAACATTTGCCGACCGAGCCGTTAACCGGTGTTCCACCTTTTCTCTTAATGGAGCTGCCGTGGCTCGGCACAAACGTGGGATCCAGGTCCATGATCAGCTGATTGAGCTGGTCGATGGAGTTGTCGATGTCCTTCGTGAGAGATTTGAACTCTTCATCCCGTTTGTTGTTATTGTTGTTGTTTATCGACGTTTGTTCTTTGTGGGGTGCTGCGTTTCTAATAAGATCTGCTGCGGAGTCCCTGGTAAGGCCCTGTGGTTCAGTGGGCAGGCCTGCTTTAGGTAGACTACCACCCTGCTTGTTCCGGTGGAATCGATCTGCATCGTTTCCATCCTCTGGCATATAGGTAAAGTGTTGCGCGGCAACCATTTGCTGCTGCCGAACCCAGGACTGTGTGGAATAGCTTCCCTGTCTGTAGACATGCTGCTGGGGTACAGGGGCATTGCTGGGATTAGAGGAGGCTATAGAGTTGCTCCTGTAGCTCAGACAGCCCCTTCTAGCCTCAGCATAGGATCTCTCATAGTCCTCGATAGGATGAGGTGCGATATGGTGGATGTGGTGCTGGCTTTGGCTTTGCTGCTCCTCTCCTCCAGGACTCCCAAAGCCATCTGACAGCAGGGAGTTCTGGCTGCTCTTGTGGCACGATGACGACAAGGTTCCCAAGCTGTCCACACTGTGCAGATCGTGACCTGTAATGACTTCATCATCAAGAATGTCTGTTTCCCTCTCTCGGGGTTGTGGGTCTCCATTGATGTGCACCTGCGCTGGGACTACCTGCTGGACGCCCACTCTAGCGCCTTCGTCAGTCATCTCCTCCAGTGACGGATCCTCAAGGCCAAAACCAGTCAGGAGGCGCTTTAGCTGGACCTTTTCCTGCTGACTTGGTCCCTGGTTAGCTTTGACGGAGGTGGTGGTGGTGGTGGTGGTAGCACTGGCGACAGGCGTGGGTTTGTCCGCCCACAGGGAAGTGCTAGATAAGCCTGAGTCACTACTGACAGAGAGAGCGTGGTCACTGTGGTCAGGGCTAGAGGTTGCGGAGGTTGTGCGCGGCCCTTGGGCCAGCGCGACGTTTCCTCTGGTGGGGCTCCTCTTGTTTGCCGTCCTGTCCTGTGTTAGGCCTTGAGATCGTGGTGCTGCAAAACAGAAGAGATGCGGCGCTTCATACAGTCAGCTGGTATGGGCACACACAGAGACGCACAAACAGCAGAGACGCACAAACGGGACAAGAAACCACAGACAAGAGAAGACTGTTAACGAGAAGACTCGCTACAGACGCCAAACACTCACGCCTCACATGACCATGACAACAGAGACTACAACACAGAGTACGAGAAGAGAGAGATGTGACTTATAATACTGAACTGAGACAAGCCATTAAATTAGATGTGTTGGGAAAAAAGTGTAATGTTATGTAGACTCAACCACATATTTTTTCTGTAATCTAAACTTACTTCAACTAAAGATATTCCACTCATCCATTCCCAATAGGCCAACTGTTAGAGTGCTTGTTTAGTAGTAGCAGTAGTAGAGTAGCGTGTATAACAGGCAAAAGGTGTTCTTCATTATATAGATTATATATGAGATGTGAAGTCTTCTATCTGCTGCTGCAACAGTCGGACAGCTGTGGATCTTCTCTGACCCCTGCATTCCTCACCCAGCTGTGATGAAGCCACCCAACTCCCTCGCTCTTGCCCCTTGACCCTCAGCATATGTCCAAACAAGCTCCTTAATCCTCAGAAGTAACAGATAAATCTCAAGAGGTCAGTCATTTTGAAAGGCCGAGCTAAATCACGGCATGCACGACAATAGAAAAGTCTGGTTTCAGCCACGCTAGACATCTTGCAAAATGAGGTCTGGAGTTGAATTCCAAGGGTGAGGGAACAATGTTGCCAAGTAAGCAGAACTGCCGTCTCACTGTCACTCTCCCTCCGCTACAACAAAAGAGAGCAGGGAACATGACTCCTACAATTCTTCCTTAGCCTACTGCTTTAAAGTACTTGCTTTTCAGTCAATCCACAACCAGAGGATTTGAATGCCAGACATGCATGATAAAAGCCCCCCTCCCTCTCTCTGCATGATTTGTCCCTCCCGTCACACAAAATGCACTTTTTAACACTGCTTTCAGGCATGTGCTGCTGGGATTTTTCCCCCCCAGTCTTAGTGGAAATTCCTTCTACTAAGGTTTAAGCGGGTTTGAATCTGAATACTAGCCATCTTTCTTCATCAATCCCTCTCATCATCACCACCCCCCCACACCTTGCCTCCTCCTTCATGGCCACCCATTTGGCTGCAGAATAAAATCTCTTACCTTCACGGTCCCTGCCAGGTAAGCAAACAAGACAATCCCAGCCTCCGGTGAAATAAAACTTGAAGAGCTGAACAGGCGATGAATGCACAGAGGAGCAGACATTGTTTTTAACACGCAGGTAATCGTAAGGGGCAAATTCAGAGACTTCGAATAAGTTGGCCCAGCTTTCTTTCACTGCCAGGAAGGTGTTTGCACTCTATACAAGGGAAGAGGGAGGGCTGGGGTGGTGGCGAGGGGAGACCTTGAGTTTTCCAAATAAGGGCAGAGGAATGTAAACAAGTGAGGCGGGACTAAGGAGCTGAGGCGGGCTGGAGGAAACCAGCCCGCCTCAACCTCTTGCCTTGCGTTAGGGGACTACCCCATAGGGGAGAGAAGAGGGGGAAGAAGAAAAAAAAAA
The DNA here is from genome assembly GCF_041146795.1 of Maylandia zebra. NCBI lineage: Eukaryota > Metazoa > Chordata > Actinopteri > Cichliformes > Cichlidae > Maylandia > Maylandia zebra. The sequence continues at coordinate 17,453,238 of NC_135184.1, forward strand.
ATCAGGGAATGAAAGAAAAGAGAGAGGGCAGGCCAGAGAAGATCAAAGAATGAAAACAACATTCTTGTACTTCAAGAAATTTTCGCTCTTCAAAAAGACACTTTTCAATTAAAGCAGTCATTAGCGTCTGCAGGGACCTCGGGGCAAATTTCACGAAAAGTGGCAGCCAAGTTTGTTTTTCTTTTACTCTTGTGTGTCGTGAAATTACACGCCCGATGCCCTCATGCACAATGCAGGCAAGAAACAGATGTGCCTCAAACCCAATTACGGGGTTCACGCATTGTTTTCAAAACAGTTTTACCAATCTTGACATTAAGAAAGCCATAGATGGTTTACCAAACGTGTTTTTAGGTAGCAAACCTAAGAAAATCAGTCAAACCATTTACATCAAGCATTCATCATTTTGGCTGTTGTGGTATGGTCAGTCTCTGAATAATCTACCAATTACAGTGCACGAAAGCAGCGAAACCAGGACTGCTCCTCCAGCTACTTTTGTATCACAGGAGGAGGTCTGGTTGTGTATGCCTATGCAATTACCCAACCCTTTCCATTCCTTCTCAGTTACTACCATCCTGCACCCCACGAATGCCAAAAATGTGAGTCAAACACATAATGATGATGAGCATCCTCATTTGCTTCCACCCAGCCTTCTGCATGTGCCTACGATCTGTATACTGCCGCACACAGGGAATCACTTTAAATTCCACTGTACAAAGAGATGAACAAATAATGACTATTATTGAACAATACTCAACCCTAGCAGTATCTCACCATGAGGAAAGTTTTATTTTCTTAGTTTTGGAGTTGACATGGTCAACACAGTAATCAGAAACAGAAGAGATACAGTCTTTCAGTGCCTTAAGTCAAAGGTTTCATTTTATAGGTGTATATCTGATGCTAGTCTTTCCTAAAATTCAATATACTTAGTTAAATTGAGATTCTCCACGCTTCATAAAACCAATGCACAAGTGTTGAAAATTAAAGTTCATGCGATTCTTCCAAATATGAGTCAATCTCCCATCTCATGTTAAGATGCTCAACTTTACAGAGGAAAGAAACACTAGACACTCAACTAATATGTCACTGAACTTGACCTTTTAAACAGTTTTATAGGATTTGTGCATTTTGTAGCTTATTTTTAAAATAAAGTGAATGTAATTTGGCAAATAACACAGCTTGCTCCATAGTTAATTTGACACTTCACCCTCAAGTCCAAATCATCACTTCAGAAGAAGACAAAAACAAAATGTAACCGTCTATGATTTAAAAAGAAATAAAAAAAAAAGACATCTATCCATTTTTTTAGTTAATTTGTCAGAGGATTTCAAGTATCAAAGTATCATTCAAAACCTTTCCAAAACCATTTAATCAACTTTTACAGGATCTGCTTTCATTTAATGTGGACTAACATTTTTGAACTATTTGTATTCTATGTTATAATTAGGACATTATATATTGGTTGCTGTGACCATATTATACAGAAGTGCATTTAATTAGGGAAAAAGTCCAATGAAAAATGCTAGATTATTTACAGTAAAGAGGAGACATTTCCATGGATATCCGCCTTTCTATTTAAATTTAAAAAACAAAACAAAAAAAAAAACAAAAAAAACAAAAAAAACCAACACTGCCGCCACATACATTAAAAAAAAATAAAATAAATAAATAGTCAACAACCTTTCTTGAATTAACAATTTTGTTAGCCATCAATTCACACAAGGAGATAAACACACACTGACGATTGAAGAAAAGCCACTGAAGTAAATGAGGTTTTCTTTTCAAAATATTAGCACTAAAGTGGCAAACGTTTCCTAGACTTCCTCCTCCTGAAGAAGCTCCGAGTGACAGCCTCACGGAGGTAAACTAGTCCTGCCAGAAGACGGGGTGGTAAGTGGATGTAGAATTCCAACAAAGCTCCTAGTCTTGCTTCTCAAATGTAGCGTTTACATGAGAAAAATAAGGCTGTAAATATCCCACATGAATGCTCGGGAATCGAGGCAATAGAAAAAAATGCTTCTTTGTTGTTGTCATTGCTTTGCTTTGATGAATTCTTAAATTTGAGTGGTTGTGTTTTTATTGCATTCCCACAAGTGAGCATGAAGAAATCTATTGGAGTATTTCAAATGAAAGCAAAAAAAAAAAAGCAACAAAAAAAAAAAAAAAAAAAAAAAAGGCATGCTGAACTTAGCTTATAAAAACACTCAATGAATTCTGGAACAGGGTGGATCTGTGTTTTAATGCCACTACCACGTTGCTCTATTCTGGGAGGTTGTTGTGAATTCTGTGGTCGAGTGGAGAGCAACAACCACAGCTAGGACGGGACGCCCTGACAGGGTGGCTCTGTGTGTGTGTGTGTGTGTGAGAATGTATATATACCCGCACATATATATATATATGTGCGTGTGTATGTGTGTGGGCGGTAGTGAGAGTGTGTATGTGTGAGTGGGTTAAAGCATGCCTTTCATTTCATGAAACAACAAAACAGAAATCTCCTGAGAACTGACTGCTCTTCCTTTGAACCCAGCATTTCCTGCGTACAACAACAATCCTCCCTCTCCCTCACACAGACACACTCCATGCCATCTCCATCACCCTGAAGTCTAAAAGGTAAGTTTAGCTTCGAAAGTGTCATAACTTGGATTGAAGTCCCACTCCTATAGAAACACCCATAACATGTAGTGGTGACTGCGTCGATGTTATTGCGATCACGCTGTAGCCACTCACTAACATGCACAACAGGCCCTGTCAAGGGGGGTTAATAACCAAGAGAGGGAAAAAAAAAAAAAAAAAAAAAAAAAAGGGTGCATGTGTTCATGTAAATGTAAAAGAGAAAGAACGCACTGCAAGCTGGGAAAATGATAAGGAAATAAAGTTGGATGAATACTAGTCTTGTGAGTCATGTAAAGACCACTGAGGCATCACAACAGTACCTTCGCCATCACAGATGTTCTGGTACGAGTCCCAGCGAGTTAGAGGATCTGCTGTGTTGTAGTCCACAATAACATCTCCTCCATTTTTCCACTTGTCAGCACCTGGAATAAAAAAAACCCCAAAAAAACAAACAAACACACACATTACTGTCCAGTTTGCATGCTATGTTAAGCTGGCTGTAGTGTCATATATATCGTAAAGTGACTGGAAAGTAGCACTGACCCTTCTCATTAATCTGATAGCAGGAAAGCCATGTCATTTCTGAACATTTTTATTTTTAAATTTTAAAGAAACTCCATCCATCCATTCACTTCCGCTTATCCTTTTCAGGGTCGCGGGGGGGGGGGGGGGGGGGGGGGGGGGGGGGGCTGGAGCCTATCCCAGCTGTCGGGGTACACCCTGGACAGGTCGCCAGTCTGTCGCAGGGCCAACACACAGAGACAGACAACCATTCACACTCACTTTCACACCTAGTGGTAATTTGGATTATCCAATTAACCTATCCCCACAAGCTGCATGTCTTTGGATGGTGGGAGGAAGCCGGAGTACCCGGAGGGAACCCACGCAAACACGGGGAGAACATGCAAACTCCACACAGAAAGGCCCTGGCCTGATGGTGGAATTGAACTCAGGACCTTCTTGCTGTGCGGCAACAGTGCTAACCACCGTGCCACCGTGCTGCCTTTTAAAGAAACTATTTTATTTAATTTGTGGGCTAACTACAAACTAAGATAAAATAAAATTAAGGTTTTTATTTAAGACCCCAACTCATCAGCAAAAATATTATTGGTAGCTCTTTCTATTACAGCTTGGTAACCTTGGTAGAATATGTAACTTCAAACAAGCTGAATGCTATTACAAATGAAAACGCAAATTCATATTCAGAGAAACTGTTTTATTATTAAAAGGCAGCCAAGCTGAGCTGTCATATGGTCAGGATGTTAAAGGGTGCTCATTTTCTTCTTGCATTTACTCAACTCTTGTCAGAACCAGAGTGGCCTGTATTCTATTAGTGTAGCAACAAATAAGCTGTATAGCATAAACCCACGCTTGAGTCATTATTATTTACTTACATCTAGCAAATACTGACATATTTTTAGAGTCCTAGGTTTAAATGCAGGAAACATTACTAAAAATGTGAAGTTTTGTATTTTACACTCATGATTGCTGGTTATTACACATAAACTACTGCTCATTGTCCACGTCATTAGCCACAGCGGCAAAAACAATATTTAAACTGCTACCTTAGAGGAGAAACAAAGCACAATCAACTAATATTAGTATTCAGTATATTTCAGTATATAAAAATTCACATGCTCAGATGTTACTATGTTATTGCTAGAAGGTGATTATATTGTTATTATATAACTTATAGCCCTATTTTATTACTAAGTAGTGCTGTCAACCAATGCAGTTTGTTTCCACACTTCTTTCCTAAATATGTAAATATCAGTTTAATATTACTCAAGTATAACCACTGTTGACAGAACATATTACCTAGTTATTACTCGGTATTCTTGGTATTTAAGTGTTAATAACTTGTTATTTCCATATTATTACCTTCTTATTACCCCTCAGGAACCACATTATTACCAAGCTGTAATAGAAAGTGCCACCACAATATGGCTGATGACCAAAAGACTTAATCAAAAACAGAGCAGACAATAGAAATATATACATTTCATTGTATACCAGACCTGCACAGAGGCCCCACATAGTTTGTGGGGCCTCTGTTGCAGCTCATGCTGTGCTTCTTTGCCTCTCTGTCAGCACACACTTCACACTACATTTCCCTTCTCATCAGGGGGCAGAGGGAGATGACCAGAGGAGGGGACAGCACGTAAAAAAGTAGAATAGAACATTGTATCTGGTTTTCAAATTTTCCTACTACTCCCTATAGTAATTTTAAATAAAGATAAAGAGTTAGAAGTCTACCTGTGATCTTCTCTGGTCCCTCGGAGAAAACCAGCTCCACTTTACCATAATCTGGAAATCTGGGGTCTGAATTGACAGCACAAAGGAGAGAAGTGCATAAATGAGAGCCAGAACCAGTAAGATGAAAGTTGCTGTTAGTTTGCAGCTCTCTTGGTAATTGTAACATGTTTGGGGAAACCAAATTATTGGTCTAAAAGCAGAATGTCTAAATTAAGTTCAAGCTGAACCTCGCAGATGCTGTGCAGAGTTGAGGAGTTGCTGTTTACTATCAGCGGGGTGATGAGATCTGTTCATGGGATTTTTTTTTCTAGGTCTACCTTTGTTGGCAGTCTCCATGTCCTCTTTTTCAAACATCAGGTTGTAACCCTGTACTGCTCCCGTGTGAAACTGCACCCGGAAAATAACCTCACGCTCTGAAGTCACCTCACTTTTATGATAGCATTTAATCTACGAGAGACAAAAAAACAAATGTCACAATGAATACAAAAGCGCAGATTTCGCAACTTCTGAAAACGCAGTTTGTTTTTTTTCCCTACCATGATGTCCCCTTTTAGGAGCTGCGCAGGCTCCAGCATGATGCATACACGGTCTCTGTGGCCTGGACCAATGTGACTTAAACAAAAACAACAGAAGTCTGTCGCATGGAGCCGGAGTGTGGAAGCAATTACAGATATTTACAGAAAGCAGTAACTAATTCAAATTAACATTAAACTAACTAAAACAGAAAACTGCTTTAAAGCCTTCCTACATACTTTGAAGTAAACTATAATGTTCAAATTACTGTACCACATGTGTAAGCTACTTACTAGAATCCAGATGAATACACTGCTTGCATTCCCTGGTAGACCTTGATGTAAGGACAGCACACTATATATAAAAAAAGGACAAAGTGTTTTCAAAATGTTAGTCACAGGTTCCTTCTTATCAAGACCTCGAGAAACCAGTTAGCTAAAATATTCAGGAGATGCTTCCTGGCTTGTTTTGCTCACAGCTGAAGTGTGATAAGCTGCTGCTGTGAGAAAGGGATTTGAGCTCCACGATGTGATGAAAACCTTTTTGTTGTTTCAGTAAAATTAGTGAAAACAGCAATTTACGTGTACACACGAAAATGCGCATGTGTGTGTTCCCATGGTTTCACTTGGAACTGGAAAGTTCATTTCTTCAGTTCTGTTTATGTAAACAACCTCTATCTGTTTGAGCATGCTTGTGAGAGTTGGAAAAAGAGAGACACGGTTCCAATCAGACTCCACTTTTGTTTACCCCTCGAACTCTGATGTGGCTGTCTCCGAATTCCTTTCTTTGTGCCATGCTAGAAGTGATGGTATTTTCTTTGAAACAATATACAGTGATAAACAATATGTGTTTAACCTCTTGCAGAGTTGAAATCTGGAATCCCGTGAAGGATGACGCAGTGCATGAACAAGGGGGAGGCATTGATCTTCATGGATCCGCTTAGCAGGCTGTTGAGGATCCAAACGTACCTGAGAGGAAAGCGGAGGTGGATATCAACATTACACAAGACTTTGTATTGCTTCAGTGATTTAGTATTACATATTCAATGCGAAGGGGGACTGAAAAGTGAGATATAAAAAGAACAATGTCATTGTTCATTGAAGCCAAGATATCCTGTCGTTTAGCCACTACAGTCAGTCTCCAAATGTTGGCTCATTCAACACCCATAATGCAACTTGATAATATCTTTTCATTACATTGACCTTGCCTAGTAAATACCCCTGATTCTATTACAGACCTTTCTGTAAAAAAAGATGTATTTTTCACAGGTAAAGTGATATCGCTAAGATATTTTTTCCAAACCTGACAGCACTTCAGCATTTTGGAAAAACAGGCTTATTTGCTTTTTTTGCAAGGTGAGAATGGCACATCAGCTTTGCTTATGTTAAATATGTGAGGGGGGGAAAAAGAAAACGGCCAACACGACTCTGTTGAAATAAATCAGAATCTGCTGTCTAGCATCTCTAGAAAACAGTAACTGTCATCATTACTGTTTATCACTGATAAGCAAAGAGACTAGACAGAAATGATAAACCAGTTTTGCCCAAGAGCCATGAGTGCGAGCGAGATATGTAGGTTTACGATTACATCAGGTTACCATGGGATCCTATTAAAATGATAAACAATGACTAGCTGTCAGCTCAAAAAGTAAACAAACAGCATGGGGACTGAATGAATTGTATGGTATCAGCTGGGTCTGGGATCTGATTGTTTGGATGGAGAGGTGGGTCAATGAGGAGCCAAACACACTGCTAGAGCTCTATTACCAAACAGAAGGGCGTGCTTATGTTTTGGGTCTTACCGCTTCTGTGAAGGTGTCATCAGAGCTGAGACCTTATCATCGTAGTATTTCCTCATGGCGAAGCGGTCCAACGCCTGGTCAGCACTTTGACAGAAAGAGAGAGACGCGTAAAACGCTTTAGGTAATTATGACTCAAGAGAAAGATTATACTCTCCTCTATAATTGAATAGTGTGGACTGTAACATCCAATTAAGGCAATGCATACATACACAGAGACACACACACACACACACACACACATGCATGCATACATACATGCATAGACAAGAGGGAAAGTAACCAGAGAAACAGAGGATTCCAACAGAGAGGAAGGGAATGCCAGCTTTAAGTAAACACAGAGGGGGAGAGGAGGACACAGAGAGGCCAGAGTGTGTGCGCAGCTTGGCTATTCAGACAGACCTAAAACCAACAGGCTCTGGAGCCCTTTCACCAAAGCTCTGTTACTGTCATCGGCCATCTCGCTCATCTCCTCCCCCCCACCCCGGAATCTATTCCTTTGTAAATCTGTCCCATTGTGTTTTCCTGTCTCTTTCTCTACCTCTCTTTTGCCCCGTCTTTCACATTCACCTTACTGCAATGGTATTCCTCAGTGGGAAGTGGGAAAGAAAAGTGCTAAGAAATGCACAAACTGTCTGAATTAAGAGCCAATATATGGCCATGCCACACTGTCTGCTGTGTGCAGAAAGAATCTACGCAATGCCATATCAGCAGGTCGTGTCAATATCAGCCCTTACTTAAACCTTCGGCACTTCCGAATTTGCTTGCTTGGTCAGAAAATTATAATCCGTTTTCTTCATGATAAAAAAATACATTGAAACTGACACTGTGGCTAGAAGGCATTTAAGTAACTAACATGTTTCTAAGTTGATTCACGCAATTCAATACGGGGTGATTCATTGCTTAAATTGTGTGGCTTTTCTTTGAATCGGAGAGAAGTGACTTTTCTTTTGACTCACTTTCTGATTCACCTTAACCCGAAATTAAAGGAGGTGAATAAACCACTGGTGGTTGGTTTGACATTGCTTATCGTCTACAAAAACACAACATATCGAGTCTTCGTGAACTGCTGTGGTTTGTTGTTCATACTGCTTCACCACCAGAAGTGAGCGGTCGCACATAGCATGATGAGCCATGACTTCAGAGCAAAAAGAAAAAACATCATTTATAGTAACAAAACATGAGAAGTGTGTTGGTTACCTGGCTGACACGTCAGTGAAATGCACAAACGATGAGATGACAACGCCAATTCGACCCTTGCCACCCTAAAAAAAAAAAAACCCACACAAAACAACAACAAAAAAAAAAAAAAACAGGAGATGATTCACTACACACGCAGCAGTCTTACTAAAAATGAAACCAAAGCCAAAAGGCCCCCCACAGTCTTCATAAACACAAGTTCCAGCCAAACGAACAGTATTGTCCAAAAGTCATGAGTCACCTCTCATTTCTTTTATATTTTGCTTCCACTGAGCCAGACTTTTTTTTGTAAAGATTAAATGTTATTTTTAAGATAAAATGTTTTAAGGTAGTCTTGAGCAACATTTCTCCAGGCTTTCTGGAGGTCTTTCAAGCTTTCCTTTGGCTATTTGCTGCTTATTCATTTTCAGTCCAGTCATCCAGTCCGTGTACTTAGCTATTTTCAGATGAATGTTTTTTTGGTTGTTTGCCAACCCATTTAACACTGACCTAAGAATCATTCAAGTGTAAAAATGTACCAACTTAAGGGGTGAACCAGTGTAGTGTCTACACATATCAGACAACTTAGCAAAGATCTTTATCTTTAGATACTTTATTATTAGCAAACTGCCAGGGATAACACAGTTATATATACATTAATAGTGTTTACACATATAAGAAACTTTCCAAAGAGCTATAAGCTCTTTGGAAAGCTGATCCATCTATTGTTTGTCAAATCCTCATCAGAAATGGTCTCTGTGGATGAAAGGTGGCAGTCAAGAAGCCCTTCTTAATTAAGGCAAACAGAGAAAAAAGGCTGAGGTGTGCCAAATTACACAACAACCTAACAGAAAATGAGGGGCAAATTTGAGATTTTTAGTTTCATCTGTTGTACGGAGGTGACCAAACTGCTGTGGAGTGAGTGTTTACAGCAATCTATGAGGCACGGCGGAGGTATTTTCAGGGTATGAGGCTCTATTTCAGCCAATAGTGTTGGGGATCTTACCAAAATTGATGAAATTATGACTGCAGAAAAATACCATCAGATTTTGATTCATCAGATTTTGATCAATTATCTAATACCATCTGGAAAGCATCTGATTATGCTTTATCGCACTGTAAATGCAGTAAAAGCATACCTGGATAGAAAAATACAACATGGAACACTATCAGTCATGGAGTCACTTCCCCAGAACCCCGACCTCAATATTACTGAAACAGTTTGGGATCATCTTGATTAAGAACATCCAAAAATGAACTTTGAATGTCCTTCAAGATGCCTGTAGAACTATTCCTGAGGACCAGTAATAGAAATTAGAAGAAATCTTCCCCAATCGAATTCTGGCTGTGTCAAAGAATAAAGGTGGTCGTAGCAACTTGCTGACATTCAAGTTTGTAAGAACTGCACAAACTCTGTTTTTTGTTTATTTGTTTGTCTATATATTGTATTTCCAAGCATTTTTGCACATATTCCAATAAATCACTGTTTCCCATAGCAAAGCATTAAAATGAACAGGTGCCTTGTGACTTTTGCACCACACTGCAGAACCACATTGTTTATTTCACATAACTGTTTTCTGCTTATTGTGTGTTTTTCCTTTCTTGTTTCACTGGTTTGCACTTACCCAGATTCAGCAAACATGTAAAACCACATTCTCATGACAGACAGTTCAGTAGATGTTAACCGAATCTGATCGAATCACACTTAGTCTTAAACTGTTCTATGTTTTACAATATTATATTTGTATAAAGGTTCTGTAGGTGCTCACCCTGCAGTGTATAACAGCCACATGTAGCGGATCAGCATTGAGCCAGCTCTCCATGGCCTTACAAATGGTGCAGATCTTATCCAAAGGTGGAGCATGCAGGTCAGGCCAACCTGTATCCAGGGTCTAAAAACAACACCATTAGACACACACATACACACTCATCATCCTCTGTCCCTATGCTTTACAAATCAATAATATCTTGCTCACATTAGCTCACTAGCCTGAGTTAATCAAGTAGACTGACAGAGGTGTACAGTTGCGCTATTTGAAGTAAATGCCAGATGCCTTACCTTTGGGTTCATTCTAGAGAGATCTTGTCTTTTCTCTGACAGGTTTATGATCTAAAGAAAACATAACACAACAAAGCACAAGTCTTAAAATGTTGTCTCTAAGATTTCTGCATTCTTCCTTAACAAGAGTTCTTACAAATGCATGAAATCACTCTGGGATCAAGTCAACATTACATCAAAGCCCACCACCTTTCAACACTTTCAACACAGTTACAGCACTTTCCAGGGGAAAGCAGCAAATGGACCGGCACTGACCAGGTAATTGTCTGCATGCTTGGACTTGAGCATACGCGTGACATCCTTCAGGTTGTGTGAGTAGATCTCCTCGGAGCACCCCCGGGGGAAGGACACAGCTATGATACGCTCTGTGATATACGTAAGGTCGAGTTCATATCCCTCCTCCATTATGAATCTTTGGCTTTCCTGTTAAAAAATATCCAAGCAGAGACACAGGAGGAAAAAGCCTTTCAGTCTCACAGCACTGCAGGTGACTCAGGTCAATATTTGACGCTCAAAGTCCTCAGCTTGTGTCATTGTGTACATGTTCTCATAGATAACTTTAGGGAGTGACTTCAATGCCAGATTGTATGACACAGCATACTGTGTTTACACAGCAACGGTCAGCAGTGTGTGCCACAGATACTACAGTATACTCTCTTAGACAATACAACATATCGCAATCTTTTTAACCTTTTGAGCACGACAGATAATTAACTTCTCTGGACTGCAAAAAGACACACAGGAGAAGACTGGACATGAGCAATCTAGGAACCGCAGTCAGTGATCCACAGCAACAATGACAAAGACAAAGAAAACTTTCAAAGAACTCCGGTTGAAACCAGTTTCTGTAAATCCCTGAGTGACGGCGTGTCCCTGTGACCTCATGGCCATGAACTTCCTGCTATGGTGGTCTAGGAAGAGCCAGTCTCCCACTGCTACTCAACACATCCCACAGACTCTTCTCTTGCTCTCTTATCTCGGTATCTTAGTACGGCCTCTTTGTCACTTTGTACAGCTCAGCAGCGAGAGAGTAGCAAGTTGTTGCCAATTGACCTCATAGTCATAAGTTAGTGTGGAAAACCTAAATCCAGCTTGGTTACGGAATTCTGTCTCCTGCTTGTGACAAGAAATTTTCAAATTAAAAGGGAGTAAAATCGTTCCAAAAATTACGTTTTTGATTAATTAAAGTCTTCAATTCTTAAGCTTTGTTTCTTTCGTTCTTCATGTGCTCTTACATTTTAAATTAAAGCCAGTACTGATCTGTCTTTCAATTTAATTTCCTATCAGTGAAGAGTTAATTAACTAAGATTTGAGATCTAGATTTTTTTTCTTTTTGGAAAACTGTGTTATGTTAAATTTTATAAACAGAAAACTGTCTGTAAATGAAACCAAATCCCGGGTTAAGAAATGATTTATACTCCTGTCTTGCATTTGTAAGAGACTACTGTTCAACAGAATCTGAATCTTATATTCAATTTTTCACAAGCACACTCACAAAAACAGAAGCACATTGCTAAAGCTGCCAAAGATATCATCATCGCTCTTCTTGACTGAACCCAGTTGTTTGTTGTGATTAAACGATCCTGTCGAGAATGCGTCCATTAATTAACTCTGAGACGACTGCAGGCTACAGCCCATCACTTTGAACGGGCACAGTGAGGGAGCCATAAATCAGGGACAGTGTAGCCATGGCTTAAATGAACCCTCAGAGCGGAATGAAAGAGGCCATGTGAAGAGGTCATCACTGGTAGGGACTGTGCTTGTTGGAGGAGGCGCTCAGGTCCTCAGGTCGTTGAAGCTAATGACCGGGTTAGTTTATTTCCCTAGTGACTTTAAGGAAAAACTGTTGACTAATGGGAAATTAATGAACAGAAAGGCCGGGACTTAGGCTCTGCGTCAAGGGCATGGCAATGGGAAGAAGGCCCCGTAATATTTTGAAAGTGTCAAAGTACTGTGCTAACTGTGTGGAAGAGGTATCAACTTAACCAAAGAATGATACTGGCTCAATTTTCTGCAAGAAGCAGTATAATTGTATTTTAAAGCATAACTCTAACGTGTTCCCTTCTTCTTTAGAGACATAGCTTTTAAGTTCATAAAGTAAAAAAAATGAAGCTTTAGTCTGGCTTTGTTCAAAAGTTAAAAAAAAAAAAAAATCTGCACATTTTCCAACAAAAAACTAATAAATTTTTAATTATACCACCAAATTGAATAAGACTAAACAGAGTGAAAAAGGAAAGGTTTCCACCCAGTTCAAATGGGCGGATCTCTAAAGATGTGCAAATGTAGCCAGTATCTAAAAATGACATAACACGTGACAGAACTTCTAAGTAGTATTCGATTTTTCATATGAAACATTCATGTGTAGCGGCACTGCAGTAATCGGCATTTTCCTCTCAATTCTCCCACCCTTCACTCAGTCCACCGAGAGCAGCTTGCCCCAGCACGCACTAAAGATAATTGGTCTTTAATTTGCACTGACTGCTTTTGTTCCTGGTTTGAGGCACAGCATTAGCTCACAAAGACAGAATAAGCAGTACCAAGGAACTCAAATCCAGAGCCCACCCATGGCACTGTGAGAGCAAGGCTGGTAGAGGAGTGCGGGAGACGGAGAGAGATTCGAGGTTGCCAGGTTTTACGGTGAACAAGCTGCAACAGGTTTACTAAGGTCAGGATGTTGGGGGATTAGGGTGTGTCTGGCTCCCCAAGCTCCAACCCTTGCAGGTAGGTGCTTGATTAGGCTGCATTGCTGCTGTCAGCCACGTTCACACACGCATGACCATCACTTACGACTCATTCCAAATGCCTTTCTTACCTGGAACCTTGCTGAAATTGAATTAATCAAACGTTCCTTTATGAGTAATGAAATGTTGAGGAGTGTACGGTGAAGCGTGCTGGGATGAAGGCCTCTTTAATGGGCCACACCCATCACCTGGCCATCACATGGAATCTTCCACTCTGCACGAGCAGGTGAACCATGAGATAAAAGAAGCGGCATCGTGGAATAGGGCATAAAAACCAATGAGGACCGTCTTTGTATCCAGACATGGGCAAGCCCTGTGGGTTAAATGACAGCCTGATCATGTGAGCAATGACCTCATGGCTGTTTATTTTAAAGTCTATTGTGATAACAAGAGTTGGCAAAAACTTTACATACTTGTCACTCACAAATAATAAGACTCTGCAGAGCCTCGGCAACTAAACTGATTTATGTGCAACTTTGTGATTAAGCTGTCTACAGTATCCCTAACTGGATTTTCCATTAGTGAATTTAATATGTAACGTAATATGTGCACAAACTAGCAGAAGAAATAGGCTTGTTGAGATTAAAGAAAGAAAAATGTAATTTTCAAGTTTAGGGTGAATGCTGCATTTTTTTTTTCTGAAAACATCACTGCTACAATGACAAATAAACCCTAAGCTTTAAAATTTGTGCAGGATATGCGATTTTCTGAACTAATCAATGCATTATTTTCTTGCTTGTAAAAGCCTATTGAAAATATGACACATTTCCATTACAAGCCATTATTAGAATCCAAAACAAATCGGTATTACCTAACTAAATTCCCCAATGCATAATCAAGCGGATAGCTTGCAAATCACTAAGAAACAAGATGAGACGGAGCGAAACAAACAAAAAAAAAAAAAAACAGCGCACATATGAAAGCAATCAGGGCAACCCTTCCCCCATTCACACTCCCAAATTGGTTCTGTTGGCTCAAACTTCAGCCCTGTGATTGACATGCTGCGGCAACAACCTCCATTTCTGAGACAACTCGAATATTTTCACAGGTCAATTAAACTGAAATGATGGGACTGAAATGAAAAAAAAAAAAATCATCAAGCTTGCTTTATCTGGTACAGAGTGAGCGCTGCCTCAGCCAAAGTTGATGTGATAAACCTCAAAACTTCCCAGCACGCAGAAGTCCTCTATTAAATACCTATGGAAAAAGCAGGTACACATGCATAACACTGCTGTCTCTTTGGGAGAATTTGGAAAGATTAACAGCCTTTGAAGCTGTTGTCTGCAAACCTGAGTAACACCTAAAGTGCCATAAATGCTTCAGGAAGTCTGGCTGCAGGCTGCTGCCGGACAAAAATGTTTTCCTACACTGCATTTAGCTTTAATTCTTTCTTTGCCCTCTCCAGCAAGCAGAACCCATTTGTTTTTTTCTCCCTCTGTCGTGTGGCTGGAGTCTCCTGATAATATTTAGCGATTACATCTAACAGCCTTCTAATAACTCTGATACCATCAGCTTCACCATTCGAAAACCGCCATGTATTCATACTTGGCGTGAGTGTGGCACCATGCTGTGGAATAACATGCTCACAGAGACATGACAGGCTTTAAGAGCCCAGAGAAGGACAAGGCCACAGTTTGTTCTGGCCTTTTCCTGTCAGGGGCTCTGTATGTTTATGCTGTGGCTTTGACACCCATTCACTGCTGAAGGACTGAAATAAACAAGCCCTGAGAACTATTGAAAAAAGCCACAGACGTGGATGCGGAGTATTTTTAGTACGTTTATTTTGTAACTCTGGAACTCTAGCATGTATTTGTCTCACATTTTCACGAGGCATTTTGAAGGAAATAAAAATGACAGCCCTGGCTCTGAGCAAATCTGTGCACCCAGAAGGCTCCTAAAGCAGTCCCTAATTACCATTTTCAATCCCAGGGTCAGCGTGGAATGTGCTCCAGAATGGATTACGTTAGCACTCTCCCTTTTTCTATCCCCGCCACCCTCTCTTTTTCTTTAAAACAATTTTTGCCACTTTATTGCTTTCATACTCCAGGTCTCCTCTCTGTTTAATGACTTGCACATGTACAAAGAGTGGTGCTGTGACAAAATGAAATGCCCCACTGCTCTGTCTCCTGCTGGGATCACAGTGTTCTGCTTACAGTACATAGTCCCAACCCTCTGCCAACCCACCTGTCCAAACTACACTATCGGGATCCCCATTCATGTGTTGCTCTGCCAGCCCTTTCTAAGTGCCTCCTGTTACCAGTCATGCAAAATAATAATAATAACTCTTTGTGTTTCTGACTCATTTCTTTTCGCCTGGAGGGTTAGATATTAGTCATGCAACTCTAAATTAAACCAAATCTTGGAAGAGTTCAGCCTGTAAAATGCTCACAACAACTCACAAACTAGTTGCAAGAGGGTGTAAACGCAGGAAGACGTAGACTCTGTACCTGCTATCATGTAAGGACACTTGTGCATGTCATCAACAATGGCTGTCTGAGAATCATAGCCTTAAGGCTGCACATACCATGCAGCAGCTCTAGCTCAAAAGACAGACAGAGAGAAAAAAGACAAACTTTCTTAATCAGTCATGTCTCTCGAATACCTGTTCACGAGTACAACACCCCAAACAGAAAGGTAGGCCCTATCTCTGTTGAAGCTTTCTGGACTACTGGACGCAAGTCCTCCATAGTCCCATATGTTTCACATTATAAAAGGTCTTCAGCAGACCATAGCCCACAACAGCAAGGAACCCCAAATTATAGCTATTGTAGAATACAATCCACTGGGGTAAACGTTTAAAAGCTAAAAAGACTACTAAGCCTGACTTTAGGAAGTTTCAGTAAAAGGCATTTAAATAGTTCTATTTAAAAACATGATGTAAAAATAAAGACATTAAAAAAATCTGATCAGAATGAATGACTCGCTTGCCTGTTTTCAGAATTTTTACACCAGAGCGCGCACACACGCACACCCTGTTTCTAGCCAAAGTAAATACAAAGCATTGCCCTGTTTTACTCTGTGGACGACCTCACTGCAGTGTGACTGTTGAAAAGTTCTCCACAGAGTGGAAGTCTCATCCCGCTTTTTAAAGCGCTGACCAGCCCCAGTTAAAACTCTTGTCTTCTTCTGGCGAACTGTTTCGGGTAACATGCCTTACCTTTTTAAAGTGAAAGCAACGACTTGTTTTTTTTCGGGGTGAGTCTTCTTTTCCTCCTTTTTTAAGCAAGTTTAAGCTGTAGAAAGAAAAGGAATATGATAAAGTCCGGAGTCTCAAAGAGCCCTCAGCCGTCAAACAGGCTTACTGCGGGCTGGGAGGCTCATTTTCCTCTGCTGGAATGCGCTCTGTGGCTATTCGGAGTTTGCTTGGACCCAGGGGCTCCTTTCTGTCACTGCTGGTAATAAAATAAAATCTTGCTCGTATCCTGAAAAAAAAGGGAAAAGCTGCTGCTGCTATTTCTCCTATGCCTCCAAAACACTTCCTCTAGTCCAGGCTACCGCTGCAGCCGCCACAAGTCCTGGCATGGGATAGTCCTCCTACCGCTCCGCCGTGGGTGTCTGCCTTCTTCCCTCCCCTTTCAACCTACCTCCCCTCGCTTTGGCCTCCTCCCTCTGCCCCCTTCCATTTGTTTGTTCTCACCCTCACTACTCATACACAGACTTTAACTTCCTGCCATCCCACACCCACATAATCACCTTTCATATGGCTGCTGTACAAGTAAATACATATTCATGACATAATGAAATATATAATTGTAAGAAATTATAACCTATCGTTTAAAACCTTTAATATATAAGTAAGTTTAAATTAGGCAACAACTTTTTAATGTTTCATAAAGGTACATTTTATTTCCTCAGTAGTTCACAGGTGTATTACGAATATTCAAACCGTTAGTTTTTTTTTTGTTTTTTTTAGAATAGTCACTTTATTACATTAACATAGACCGAGTTCAAATTACACATATGAGGATCTCCAGTGATCCAAATCAACCTCCTTCAGAAGGTAAATCATGGATCTTTCATGATATCTTATGCAATGTTTTTATTTATTTATGTAGTTTATTAACAGATATTTCAAGCCACCATCAATCAACTGAAGAGTGAAACTTCACTCTCAATCTGTGTAAGATCAAGGGTAATATAGTGAGTTGCATTTAAACAGGGATCCCAGAACAACTTTAGCATTACAATCAGAGTCATCCTTATAAACAATGCTGTCTAGCTATCTTCTCCTCATACACGCAACAGCTAATTTAAATGAACCAGGACAAAAAGGCATGTAAAATTCTGTAACAACTTTATTTTGATAGCGGGCAACAGCATTTTAGTAGCAACAATTTTCTACAGTTACAATGTAAAATATGTTGTATTGCAATGTAAAACATATATTGCTAAGCCTCAGGATTTCCAATTAACAACAACAACAAATGTTCTTTCAATAATGCATGAATTAACCTGTCATGTTCACACAACACAACAAAAGCGAAATTTATTCAGAGGTCACGTTAAAGATGAAATCAACAGGCATTTATTATATATTGTTATAAAAAGTCATCATGTAGTAAAATGAACTGAAATAAGGTTATATCTACTAAAAATCTATTGTGATAAAGGTGTAAATAGCACTCAGCATCTAATATTGAAACTTATCATTACAACCTGCAAACAAAAAAGGTCTAAAAAAAATAAAAAACCAAACAAAAACAAAACACCTCCCCAATCTTTTAAGTACAATACTTCTTTTTTGTTTTGTTTTTTTTTAGAATAGTCACTTTATTACATTAACATAGACCGAGTTCAAATTACACATATGAGGATCTCCAGTGATCCAAATCAACCTCCTTCAGAAGGTAAATCATGGATCTTTCATGATATCTTATGCAATGTTTTTATTTATTTATGTAGTTTATTAACAGATATTTCAAGCCACCATCAATCAACTGAAGAGTGAAACTTCACTCTCAATCTGTGTAAGATCAAGGGTAATATAGTGAGTTGCATTTAAACAGGGATCCCAGAACAACTTTAGCATTACAATCAGAGTCATCCTTATAAACAATGCTGTCTAGCTATCTTCTCCTCATACACGCAACAGCTAATTTAAATGAACCAGGACAAAAAGGCATGTAAAATTCTGTAACAACTTTATTTTGATAGCGGGCAACAGCATTTTAGTAGCAACAATTTTCTACAGTTACAATGTAAAATATGTTGTATTGCAATGTAAAACATATATTGCTAAGCCTCAGGATTTCCAATTAACAACAACAACAAATGTTCTTTCAATAATGCATGAATTAACCTGTCATGTTCACACAACACAACAAAAGCGAAATTTATTCAGAGGTCACGTTAAAGATGAAATCAACAGGCATTTATTATATATTGTTATAAAAAGTCATCATGTAGTAAAATGAACTGAAATAAGGTTATATCTACTAAAAATCTATTGTGATAAAGGTGTAAATAGCACTCAGCATCTAATATTGAAACTTATCATTACAACCTGCAAACAAAAAAGGTCTAAAAAAAATAAAAAACCAAACAAAAACAAAACACCTCCCCAATCTTTTAAGTACAATACTTCTTTTTTGTTTTGTTTTTTTTAAAAAATGGTTATAAAAAAAAAAAAAAAAGCAAACAAGCAAACTGCAAAAGACATGCTACTCTTATGTGATTAATTATTATCATTCTGTGGAGTGAATTAAAAGTGTGTGTTAGAACTATAAATGGTACTGCTGCTGGATGTAAAGGTCATAGTAGAGGTGTAATCCACACTGCCTCTACGTGATCCACTCCTCGAGCCGGTACGAGACCCAGCCCTTGAGCCAGAGCGAGATCCTGGGTTAGAGACATTGTAAGGGCTGCTGATTCCCTTGGTAGACACAGATGAGGCTTGCAGCATCTTCATGCCATTGCTTTCCTCCACCATGCAGCTGTCCATGGCTTCTTTGTAGGATATTTTCAGTTTAGTCTTGGGACAGGTCAGGTTCTTCTGGTGGTTCCGAGTGTCTTGAAGCTTCCGGGCCCCCTGACCATCTAGCCATTTTCTGCGGATAGCCTCTTCAATACTGACGCGACGTCCAGTGCCAGGTTCAATCAGGCCCCCTGTCAGGTACTGAAACTCCAAAAATCTCTGGCCAGCCTCATAAGGCAGCCATGTCTCCTTGACTGCTTCTGCCGCAGACATCCTTCTTTTAGTCTTCACATCCTCAAAGCCAACATAAGCTTTCTGGGCAGGTTTCAGTTTACTGGCCATGCTTTCATCAATGATGCTCTGATGGACAGCATCTTGCAGTGACAGTCTCTCACCAGTAGCAGGGTTGATGATACCACCTGTGCATGCCTGGGCCTCCAGCAACCTCTGTGCTGTAAGAGTGTCAACTATGCCTCTTCTAAGCGCTTCACTAACAGTTATTTTCTCCAAGGTCTCTGTGTCAAATATAGCCCCCACAGGGCTGTGGTCATCAAACATCTCAGGGGGAGAGACTGTAATAGATATACTGTTGAAGCGTTTACGGACAGTAGGAGAAGATGGTGTTGTGTGGGTGGGGCTGCTGCAGGTGATCATGTCATCAACATTGCTGGCTGCAATGGTCATTTCAAGGCTGCTGCTTCTGCTGGCAATTTCGTCAGCAAATTGGGTCAAGGTCATTGTTCCAGCACGATACTTATCCAAAGTGCTCTGGTTAATGACACCACGCTCTAGGCAGTCTTGAATATCATGTTGGATTCCAGTTTTTCTATCTACTATAACCAAGCGTGCAGCGCCATCTGACCCTGTTATAGTTATTTCCTCCCACTCACACTCCTGCTCTGACAAGTCCAGGAAAGTATCGTAGTCAATCAGCTCACGGTGGTAGGCCTCTCTCACTGACATTTCAAGCCCAGTGTCTGGATCAACGATTACAACCCGCCTCTTGCGTAGGACATTTGTGCGGCTTTCCTGCGTCTTCTGGGGCTTTCTCTTGTCTCTTAGTGGCAGCAGTAATAGACCTGTTTTTTCATCTTTGATGCACCTTTCCTTCAGCTGAAGATATGTCAGATTTTCCTTGGTATTAGGATCAAAGAATCCTTTTGTGTCATCCCCTTCATAAGATAAGATTTCATTCATCTCCTCATCAAAGTATCCTCTCTTATAGGCAACAGCAACATCAATACGATGGCTCTCTTTGGGGTCAATAATCCCACCACTGGCAATCTGAGCCTCGAGCAGTCGGATTCCATGACCCTTCTCAATAAGATCTTTCTCAATAGCTTGGAAGAGGGATATAGTTTTTCCTGTGTTTGGGTCTCTGTATCCTATTACTGCCTTCTCTGCAGACAACAGCTTGTTCTTAAACTCCTTCCCTATCAGACCCCTCTTGCTGGCGTCTTCCACTGTCAAGAAAACATTGTTGACTGGATCAACTATGAAGCCAGAAGCAGCCTGGGCCTCAAGAAGCTCCAACGTGGTGCCTCTCATAAGCAGACCCTCCTTCATTGCCTGATAAAAAGGTAGTATTCTGTCATTGGCTTCATCATAGATCCCGGCAATACAGGTAGAGCCATGGAGATAGGTCTTTAGCTTGTCTTCAATATCTCTGCTAGTGAGTTTGCCCTGACTGAGCTTCTGCAAGTCAGTTTCATCCAGAAGTTCAGATTCGATGAGTTCCGAGACAGAGACTTCACCACGGAGACCTTTCACTGTCAAGGGTTTTTCTGGACCAGAGATCAGAAGCAAGCCAGAAACAGGTTCCACTGTACACTTCATCCGAAGGTCATTGTAAGTTGTCTTCTGTCCAGTTGTTGGATCCAGATAGCAGGTTGGTTTTTTAGTCAGAGCCCTGTAGAGGTCCTCGTCAATAAGATTGCGGTCCAAGGCCAGATCTTTTGGTAGGAAGACACCCAAAACAGGATCCAGTATACCCCCAACAGACTCTTGAGCCTGGAGCAAGCGGATGGTTGTCTCTTTGTCTATGTGGCCTTGTTTGCAAGCCTGACCCACAGATAACACTTTGCCAGAGTATGGATCTTTGAAACCTGTGCTAGCAGCTTCAGCTTTCAACAAGGTATCTCTGTCTTCCGTGTCTACAATCCCTCTTGAACAGGCGGTATCCACAGGCATCTTCTCATTAAATGCAGGATCCACTATGTAGCCTGTTGCTGCCTGAGCTTCCAGAAGCTTAAGGGCACTCTCTGGGCTGAGCATATTCTTGTTTTTGGCTTCAGTGAACGGGATTTTCCTTTGAGAAGTAGATGTCATACCAGCAATGATGCCACTGCCCTTAAGGTTAACCTGGATGTCTGCAGCTACCTCGCTCACTGTCCGTCTTCCCTTTAGGAGTTCATCTAGAGTAGCTTTACTAATGATACCACAGTCGCAAAGCTGATGGGCTGTAACTTTGCGGCGCACGCTGTCAAACAGAAGCTTTGAAGGATCAATGGTTTGGACCTTATCATCTGTCTGGGTCTGCATATTCAGAGTGTTGGGTCTCTGCTGCAGTCTGCGTATTTCTCTTTCCAGGGACTCCTTCTTGAGAGCCAGCTCTTTTGCCTCTTTCTCTGAGCTCAACAGACGGCTCTTGTACCTTTCTTCAATACTCGTTAGCTCCCTCATGAGCCTCTCGATCTCGCTCTTGAGGGAAAGCCTCTCTCGATCGGCTCTATCTCTGTCTGACTCGCACTGCCTAATCTGAGAACTTTTCAGCTCATACTGGCTCTTTATAGTGCTTAGCTCCTTGAAAATTGAATTTTTCTCTTCCTGCAGCTGTTGTTTGTTTCGACGCTCGGACTCTAGTGTGACTTTGATGCGATTGAGCTCCTCTTCTAACCGCAGCTGACGAGTCTTGTCCTGCTCCAACAGTTTAATCCTGGACAGAAAACTATCCTTCTCCAGCAGCAGCTCACTGTATTTACTTTGGGATTCTTGCACCACAAGCGAAGTCTGTGAAGAGATAAGAAAGTATATTGTCATGTATGCAAGACATTTTCCCACATATAGAATACAAACAATTTAGATTAAATTACATGTCCTTCATTTGTTAGACCTGTCTGAACTAACGTACATATTTGTGCATACCAGCATGTTAGTGTTAAACTGTTTAATGGTAAGAATGAAGTTCATAAGTGCCATAAGTGAATGGGTAAATGAAATGCATAGCTATTTTGTAAGTAAGTAAAAACATGCAAAAATGCTAAGCTAAAAGAGGCAAATCACAAATTATAGACGGCTACTCTGATATCAGGCTCACTTTTATTGCATGTATACCAAGTCATGCAAGGAGCGCTTATTATCATTAGATGTGATGATTGGTAATGATCCGTCAGTACAATCAAAAATACCTCAATTGACTGCTTTTGGAATTTGTTTATTTCCGATTTAAGCTTTTCTCTCTCGTTGGTTAGGTCATTGATGAGACCCTGGAGCTCTGACGTCCTCTTGATGCTACTCTGGAGTTGGACATGCAAGGCTGAAATCTGAGTAGCACTTTCTCCATCAATAGCATCTTTGCTGAGCTTCATCTCATCTTTCTCTTGTCTAACGGTTCTCAGCTCCTCCTCCAATTTCAGTCTCTCCTTTGTGAGGTTCTGTGTCAGAGTCTTTAGCTTCTCAATCTCTGTGGTATACTCATTAAGTTGGCGGCTCTTCTCCTCAATAGTCTTATAAAGGCTTTCATTACGCAGGTTTAGTTCTTGAATACGGGTCAATTCCTGCTGGAGCTTCTGTTTCTGTATCTTCAGCTCAGCTGTTACACTTGCCAGTTCCTCCTTTGTAGCTTTGTGATCCCTCAGACTCTTATCCAGAGCCTCCTGAAGAGCCTTGAGATCCTGCTCATACTTTCTCCCAGAGGTGGAAGCCTCTATCTGAATTGATTTTAGCGAGCTAATTGTGGTGGTATGCTCTCTGCAAGTATGTGTCATCCTCTCCAACTCAGCCTCCATTCGCTTTCTACGAGTGAACTCCTCCTGAGTTGCCTGCTTCTGCTTTGCCAGCTCAGCTTCTTTCCCATCCAGAGAGCTTTGAAGTTCCCTGACACGGCTCTGCAGCCTGGCATAATTCTGCTCAGCCTTAGTTTTCTCACTGGCCTGCTTTTCCAGCTCCACTCGAGTGATACGGATCTCCTGCTCAGACACTTTCAGTTTGTTAATTGTCTCCTGATATGAAGTGTTCTTTGTCTTCAGCTCTGCCTCAGCTTGTTTCAGGTGATTTATTTCCAACTCCAGAGCTCTCCGCTTCTTCCCTTCTTCCTCCAGGTTAAATGTTAGGACGCTGATTTCCCGGGACTTTTCCTGATTGTTTCTGGTGGATTCCTTCAACTTGAGCTCATTCTCTTCTCTCTGCTGCTTGAGTGTTATCAGCTGCACCTCCAGCTCACTGCGCACCCTAGTCTCTTGTGCCACTGAGGCCCTCTGCTGGTTGACCTCCTGTTCTGCCCTGCTTTTCTGCTCCTCTGTAATAGCAATCGCCTGCCTCAGTCTCCTCAGCTCCTCCTCTACATCTCTCTTCTCAGCAGCGAGTCTTTCAAGTTGCAGCCTCAGCTCTGTTGCGTCTTCTTCTTTCTGCTGTGAGGCTTTCAGGATTGTGGTCTTGGTAACGTGGATCTCTGTCTCGTATGTCTGCTTAAGTTGATTAATCTCCTGGGTGCACTGTGTTCTTACCTTTGACATTTCAGATTCAGCATTTCGTCGACGTGCTGCCTCCTCCTCCAGCTGCATCTTCATCCTCTCAACTTCACGTTCCTTGTCTTTCACTGCCTTTTCTAAGTCAATCTTAGTCCAGCTGAGTTCTTCCAGTTCTTTCTGTCTGCGGCGAACAGCCCCTTCATACTCCTCTTGTTGGCTGTTGTAGCGCTCCTCTGCCAGCCTCCTTTTCCGTTTTTCTTCATCAAGTTGGTATTTAATACGCGTCAGCTCATCATTAAGCTCATGAAGCTTGCTCTGTGTGCTGTCCAGGCTCTCCTTGGCAGCATTAACCTGTATTACTGAGGTTCTCTTCACTTCCTCAGTACAAATGACTTGATCTTGTAACTGACTAAGCTCCATCTTATACTGGGCCATAGCATCCTCCAGAGACTTGTTTTTCTGGTTACGATCATTGAGGTCCTCCTTCAGACGCCTCAGTTCCTCCTCAAGCATCTCAATCTTGGTGTTCCTTATCTGAGGAAAGAAAGGGCGAAAACAGAAAGCACATCAGTTACATCCTGTCATACTCTCACATAAACCTCTTTTTAAATTTATCATTCATTCTTTTCTAATATTAGAATTTATTATTAAAATATCATTAATTAACAGAAATACTAGTTTTTAAACAACAATATGCAAATTCAGTAACCACCTTCAGCTCTTCCATGTTCTTCAGCAACTCCCCTAAGAACTTGTAGTAGTCACTAGAGCGGGTAAGTAGCTCTATATAATGAGTCTGTAGGTCACCTGCCTGATGAGACAAAATGAACAGATGATGAGTAATTTGGTAATGATTACATGTTTAAAGGACACAAAGAAATAAGGGAGTAACTTTAATTATATTATATAAACCTATAAAGAAAGTATCCACTGTTCAATTCAACAAACAAATGGCAATTAACCAATAACTCCAAAAATATACAACGGCTAACTTGTTTTCCAAATGTACAATACTAACAATGGCAATGCTCACAATAAACATAAAGTTAGAATATTAATAAATATGCATATGAAAAGGTGATTAGAGCAAAGTGTTTGAAGGCCAACGTCCATACCTCTTGTCTGACAGCAGAAGCAGGGGACTGCAGCATAGTTCTCTTGATGGGAACATTAAGAAGAGTTTCCAGGCCTGAACTGTAAGAAGCCAGCTGCAGCTCATAGTCCTGAAAACATACAACGCAACATAAACTTTCATTTTGCTGTCTAGTCTAGCACACTTTTAGATGTATAACTGCATTTTAAATTCAACTACCGACCTTTATAGAGGCTGCACATGTGTCTGCATTTTTCTGTACATCCTCTACTTTCTCTTTCTTTCCTTTGATTTCACTGTGAAGTGCCTATACATTAAAACAAAACAAAACAAACAGAGTTGTTGCTGAATAATACAAAATCCATGAAACACATAGCAGTAAATAGTAGATATTTCCAAGTCAAAATCAGACCAGGCCAGTTCAAAACAATACAAAACAATAAACATGATGTAAACAGAGAAAGACATACCTTCTGCTGATTAAGGTGGTCCATTAGGGTCTGGATGTCACTGATCTTAATGGTCTGAAGGGTGTCCTGGCGCTTCCTGGCATTGTCTATCCACTGTTCCAGGGAAGTGCTGCCCTGCTGATAATGCTTTAACTGATTCCCCTGCTTCTCCAGGTCCCACACTCTGAAGGAAAAGGAAGTGGAAGGAATGAAAGAATATTTTTAGTGTTGTTACCAGCAATGATGAATGGGCAACACAGAAAAATAAGTATTGGACCAATATGAACATGGACGAATAATTCTACCATACCTGCTATCTATCTGTGATTGGATGCGGCGCCAGCGGTCAGTCAACTGACGCACCAAGACTGAGTATTTGGATAAATCTATGTCGCATTTGTGGAAGGAGTCAGAAATTTGACCATTCAAGTGCACTGCTGTAGAAAGCTCAGACTCCATAGATGTCAGCAGGTCTCTTTTCTGTTCCAAATCACTCTTCATTTGCTACAATACAGAATAACAGACGCAAAAAAAGAATACTTAGAACCATTTATCTAAACCACATTACATTTTTAAAACTGGTGCTGCACACTTGGACAATGTATGTCATGATTTTGATATATTAAAAACAAACAAAAAAAAAAAAAAAACTTAACTTGAGACAAAAGCAGACATTGGCATCTGGTTATTTCATACACACAAAAAAGGTATCAAAAGACTAAACTCTTAATAGTGTTGAGTCAAAGTAAAATCTCAGGTTTTTATCACCAAAATGAACTGGTTATTATTTGATCACTGCTAGTAAAAAGGAGCCAAGCAAAATGATTGTAGATTTCGATCCCTACATGCAAAAAAGCAGCTGCAATGTCAAAACACTCCTATAAAAATTTTAAGTGTGCCATTTAAAATGTGTCATAAAGAAATGGCAGCAACTCGTCATGCAGAAAAATGACCAGAATTATAACATTGTTATAACACATTTTATAGCCTGATGAGCCATTTAATACTGGCTCTGAATTATAACCTTCAGAGCAACTTGCTTTCAAAGAAAGCTGAAAAGCTTATTAATAATACACTATTTTTACATCATTCAAGCCATATTAGTAGCCTATATTACTCTACCACAGACATACTGATACTGGAATATAGGCTGATATTATTTATTTACTCATGTATTTTTTGTTCTTGCCCGCCTAGATGATACAATTCTAAGATACAGATGGGAGCTCAGAGAAGGATTACATTCCAGCAAAGCAAGAGACAACACTTGTGAAAATATAAAATGTGCATCAAACCTTTAGTGTGAGGCGCTGGTTTTCCAGCTCCCGAGGATCCAGAGAGCTGGTCTCCTTCTCGGTCAGTCGGGCCTCGTGAACTTTAATGATATCCTCGACCTGGATAAGGCTCTGAAGCAAGGCCTTAAGTGCTGATAGTCTGTTGCAAAAATGTAGTCAAGACATTAAAAAATAATGTTAAGGATATTGAACTTGTGAGAACAACTACAACTTCTGTTCCTACACTTTATCACTTTTTTTTTTTTTTTTTTTTTTAAAAACAGCATTTACTCAATCATGACAGAATGGATATAACGTACCTCTGAAGGTAGGTTGACTGGAGGTCCTGCAGGCCTGCAAGTTTTTGACTGATTACATCTAATTCAGCGCGAAGGAACTTGGCTTGCTCCGAGTCCGCAGGAATCCCTTCCAGCTGCTTTGTAATCATCTCTCGGAGGCGCAAGTACTCATCGTAAATTGAGTCCAGGTCTTGGTTCATAGTCTAGAAATTAATATTATCTGATATTCAGTTAAATCAAATCTTGAAATTTCTTTTTTTTTCCCTTTCAAAATGAGGGTTTCATGATGCTATCATTGCTAATAGACTGCAAATTATCTTATGTAATACAATGTGAGTATTATCTATATTTTGTATATTTTATTTATACTTTATAAGAATAAATTACCTGGAGCTTCTGAATATGCACTGAGCACTCATACACACTGTTATCCCCCAGAGGAATGTGGAGATGACTGGTAAGACCGGATTCAGCCAACTCCAGCCTGCGTCGAAGCTCATGCAGACTAGTGAGCAGTGTGAGACTTAAGGAGGAGCTCGGTGGTGCAGTCTGGTTATTGGGTTTTGGGGTAGAGATTTTGGTCACCTTGACCTTTTCCACTTTTAGGGATTCTGTCTCTTTCTCCCCTTTATTGAATGACAAAGATGAATTTATTGACATAAAAGCACTATTTTCTTAAAAAATCAACTTCAAAGAATTGTGCTGGTTTGCCCTTATACAACATTCATGGGTGAAGCATACACCCTGGTCTTTGGTTTTGGATTTTTGTTTTACACTTTTAACAATGGCTCATAATGACTAATACAACTGCTAAACTCCAGAATATAAACTGATTACAAAATACTGATTAAGATTAATATAAATGAATAAAAGTAATTTTTATTCATAGTTAAATCTGCTGCTCAAAGCCAGCTTTGCTAGCATGGTAAAGCAGGCAATTGTAACGAGAAGAAAAAGGTCATAACAATCCAAAGTAACAAACCGTTACACTCGTAGGAATAGGGCAAAGAGAATTTAAACTCACTGTACGCAGGCAGCTGGATGACCAGTGTATCATAGTGGGCCTGGGCCTTGTCAAAGTTGCCCTGCATTAATTTCTTTTCTTCTTCCCCAAACATTTCAGAACCTTGACTGGTACGCATGAACTCCTGGTAATGAGTCTCCAGTCCTTTGATGACGTTGCGGTACTCCTCAGGACGCATCTTTGACAGCTGCAGGACAATTGAGAAGGGTTAGACACAGCACCAGGCACGATGAAACAATGGAAACAGGAGCAAACAGAAACTTTGCTTATTATGAATGCAACATTTCATTTTAATGTTTTTTGTGATCTTACCATGGTGATGGTGAGAGAGTTGATGTAATCGATGTCTTTCAGGCAATACTGCCAGGAAATGAGACTCTTGATGTTGATGAAGAGTTGATTCCAGATGCTCATGATGGCTTCATAATACTGCTCATTTCTGGGGAACGGCACAAGCAAACAGTCACTTTTTAAAAGAAACTGCAAATGTAGAAAGAATTATGACAAAGTCACCACAAGGAAGAACTGGATAAAGCAAAACTGCAGAAAAAAATGCCCCACAATGCATCCAGTACTGTATATGAAGCAAAGCATCACATTCTATAGAACAGAAGAATAAGATGAGCTTCAGCAGGCTAAATCAATACATGACTGAATGTTTCTTACTTGGTGGCGATTCCGATGCTGAGAGGGTTTGGCGGGGGGATGAGCAGGCACACCGAGGGAATCATCATGTCGAGACCTCCTGGCCCCGTCACAAGCCACTTGCTGCGCTGTGAGTTGTCCTTCAGGATGCCCTCATTTCCTTTCATAATACCTTTCTGAAACACGCAGATCATACTGAATTATACCTGCAAGATTTAACTCTTCTATTCTATTCATATGTGCGTGGGTGTAAAAATGCATCTTACCTGGTCTTGTTTAAAGTCACATAAGGCCTGGACCATGATCGGGCCGCTGCTCTTTTCCTCGGGGTTGCGAGGCTTCAGCCTGACAATAGACTTGGACTTGCTGACCAGACTTTGGACCTGCCTCTTATTCTCCATGATGCGTGCTTTCTCTGTCTGTGTGAGAGCAAATTGAAGTTCTTAACTGAGCTATAAAAGTTAGATACTTTCATGTAGTCTTTAAAAAACTGGCCTTAATGATTTCCATGTCACTTAAGAGGAAAAGTTTGAGTTTAGCATGTACAGGAATAACATTTAGGTTTTTCCCGTGGTATTGTAACCAAGCACTACAAAAATATACCTCCAGG
This sequence comes from Maylandia zebra, assembly GCF_041146795.1. Lineage (NCBI taxonomy): Eukaryota > Metazoa > Chordata > Actinopteri > Cichliformes > Cichlidae > Maylandia > Maylandia zebra. Next base: position 17,482,390 of record NC_135184.1, read on the forward strand.
TTTTTCAGGAGTTCGGTGAGTTTGTCCAGGGGTGTGTTCTTGTCACAAGTGAATTTGCTTCGAATTGTCTCGTGCTGCTTCTGTAGCTTCATATAGGTCTCATTGGCCTCCTTGAAAAACTGAGGAATAAAGGTTTGTTATTGGTTACATAAAAACATACAAGGCTATATACTTTTTTTTAATCAAACCAGAGGTAGATATGAGCTTTTACTTGGCTGTAGGCAGAATTCTCTTTCAAATGAACATGGATGCATTTAGTGATCTGCAGAAGCCAGCTCCACTGGGTCTGTAAGGTGTCCATGTAGGCCTGTGAGCACAAATGGACATCTCAGCACAAAACTGCAGAATAATGCGCTGTTTGAAATTAAAATGAAAAAGAAACCAGAACACCTTACATCAATCTTATCAGAGGCAGGATGGCTGTTGGCCAGAAGGCTGTCTGATTTCACCTTCAGCTTGTTTAAATCTTTCTCCTTCACCTCCAGGTCTCTCATCAGCCTCTGTCACAAACCGAAACAAAACAGAAAGTAAGGACTCCATAATGCCCAGAGAACCAAAACACACAAGACATAAGGAAAAAAGAAAAGGCGATTCTCACAGAGTAGCTCTCTTGCTTCTTAGGGATGTAATAGTCAATGTTCTTGTCTCCCCAGTCAAAGATTAGTTCTTCCTCCTCTCTCTCGTTCACCCAAATGATGGCCTGGGAGATCTCCTCGATGATGTTCTGAAGCTCACGCAGCTGATTCAGACGGCTGTGGGACATTTTCTGAAACAAAGCAAATTTCAAATTGTAATAATGATAATGATGTGAAAACTAAAGACTCCAACAAACTAAAACATGTTTCTAAGAGGTTATTTATTTATTTAGGTTTTATTAGTATTGTTATTATTGTTTTTTTTTTACCATCATGCTTTCCCATTCTTGGTCCAGTAGGGAGAGGTGGTACTTTTCACCATTTGCACTCTAAAGAAAGAGATGTTTAATTTAGCTCCGTTTTGAAAATGCCCACAAAAATACTTAATGCACAGTGGGCATAGAAAGCAAGGGGTAACTTACAATACAATAATATCACATTACGCTACAAATGCAACACTTAATAACAAAACATTAAGTAACTCAAGACGGATGCATTATGGTATTCATTTAGTCATCTATTTTTCTGTTATTCAGTTAACTGTCAGATTGGCTCCCTCCCCTGAGTTTCTTCTTCTGCACCATTAATGCACCCCTAATGCAAAGAATGGCATGGCATTTTTATGTTTTAAAGAATAACCTTTGAGCTAAAACATAAGCTTTATGAGAAACTTCATAGCGTGGGTCAGGCAGAGGACAAAAACTTACCAGTTCATCTCTGGCACGTTCCACTTCTGAGCTCCTTTGAATGGAGCTGTGGAAGCTGTTGTGACTTAGGATTTGCTTTTCTATGGCAGCGGAGTCATCTCCCCATGGAGCGGTCTCAACCATGCGCTATAAGATGAAGAATAACAGTTTATCTAACATGCTAAACTACACACTGAACTGGAAAATAGAGTGTTATGTGGAATACCCAAATGCTTGGCCCTATGAAGGTTTATTAAGTATTAAAATGAATGAAATAATACGGTAAAATTCATGTCTTGACTTATTTACCTACCCTACCCTGTAGGTCCTCTAGGTGTCAGTATAAAATCATTAAGTGCATTGTTAAGCAACTATTCCAACTATTCCCCCCCTGTTGAAAGCACTTAGCTTTGATAGGAGCTCTGCCAGCAAACCAACTCAAGTCAGTCTCTGTTCTTTACTTGTTCTCTCTCTCTCTCTCTCTCTCTCGCCTCTCTCTTAAGGCTTTCGTTCTTTTGCCACTCCCTTTTTCTTTTATGAAAACTTAACTGACGCTACAGACAAAGGGTCTGACATTAACCAGCATGGTTTAAAGTCTAACAGGAAAAGGTCAACAAAGGCATGTACTGGAATGTCAGCACATTAGCTGAAAGCCTAACTAGCAGCACAAGGCCACATTAGGTGATCTGTCTCTAGCTTTGTAGCCATTTAAGAAAAGCAATGCATAGACTGATAGAGAAAATATGTTTTGACAGCAGGTAAATGAATTATGACACACAGAAGGGTGAGGCTGGACAAGCTGAATGAATAATAGGGTGTGTTTCTAGTGAGGTGAGAGGTCTGGGGAGGCCATTTTCCCACGAGCATGTTAAGAGATAGGCTAAACTGCCCTGTCCAATAGCAACTGACTCAGTGAAGGGTGTCATATATCACACTCCCTTACTTTTTGCAGCCACAGCTTTTTCACCCTCTCTTTTCCTGCTCTATTTATTTCTACCTCTCTCTTTCTCTCTCTCCCTGTCTATCATTGGCACTCTCTTCCCTGCTTTGTTTCAATCCTCCTACACCCCTCTCGGCTTCTTTCACTCACGGATCAGGTTTTGGCAGGTTTTGTCCAGATGGTTTCAGTTACGAGTGGTCAGAAAGCCTGATAGAAAAAGAGCACAACCTTGCCTTCCTCCTTTTGCATAAAAAATGATGCACACTAGTGCACCCACGTAGGCATGCATACACAAAGAGTTACAATTATTCAGCCAGAACAAACAGCTCAACTCGCACGATGACCCTAAAAGCGTCAGACGTGGATTCTGATGCTAGTAAGAAGGAATTGGTGTGCAAAAACTGTAATTGTGACAACTGATTTCTAAAGTTTTTGCATTTTTTAAAGTGGCACAAAGATCCCTGAAAGGAAGGCAGGGTTACTCTGCAGAGATCACGAGTCTATCCCATGGCTGAGTTTAACCATGCAGCATATATTTGTTGTGTTTATTGTCTCTGAACATGCGGGGCTCACCTTTTGTTGGGAAATCCAGCCCATAGCATCATTAAACAACTTCCCCCCCTCAAAGCTTCCACTGCCTCTATTTCGTCTTATAGTCACACTGCCCACAAGCTGCTGAGCAATAGTGCCATGCATGTGCTGGAACTGTTCGATGCTGCAGAGTTTTACAAAAGAAAGAAAGAAATACTTTGAATCTTTTAAAATAAACACTAATACACAAGCTGATTATAAGTGCATGTAATCTCTAAACCCACATACATATACAAAAGTGTATTCAGGATTACTCATACTGCTACACAGTAATGAATTAATGCATGCAAATGCAAACCAACACAGTACACAGACTCACTCACACGAGTGTACACCTGCACTTTGCAAAGACAAACATACTGCATCCTGTTTTACCTTCTGAAAATACCATTTGGTATACGCAATTGATTCATGGTTTGGCTACAGTTCCTCAGCTGCTCAATGGATTCTTCAGCAAGAAGTAAAAACCTCTCAGCATCCTTCATGGAACCCCCCTATAAAATCACATAAAACACACACTGACATCTTACATGCTGCAAAATTGTGTTAAACTACTGTCACACCTAAATTAAGAAGACTTTTTTTTTAGTATTCTATATGATATTTTCCCCAAAACAAAGGTTAAAAAACACAAGTCAAATCTGTTGGGTTCCGCGTAATATGCCAAAAATACTTACAGTCCGGAGAATCATGTTGGCTCTTTCCAGCTGTTCATGACACTGTTGTTGCAAGAATGCGGCTTTTTGCTGAATAGCATTTGCACTGCACATGGGGGGAAAGGATTATTATTCAGAAAACAATGAAGCAGTATTTATTTCTTTATGTACACAGAGAAAATTTGTTTAACATGATTGTAAACGACTCGCGTAACAACATAAGCAGAAGAGGTAAAAATGAAGAAAATGAATGCTAGGTTCTGGGGATTTTTAATGCTTTGAGTACACAAAGTTTCAAAGACAGATGCTGTGAATTGCTTTTCACGGAAACTGAAGTGAACAGACGCAGATCTAACTTTCTTGAAATAAAAAGGACTTAAAAATGACTAGTCTGCATTTTATTCCCGTCCACAGTAGTTATGGAGAAAAAAGAGCGATTAGTGCAAAAGGGAAAAACAGACGCTGTAATCTTTCAACTCCACCACATCCACCGCAAAGTATTTTTCTTTTTATTCCACCACATTATTGGAAGCGAAATAGCTCGACAGTTTTTGGTGCTGACATCACCATGAATTACAGTAGTGGGAGGATGTTTCAATGTGACTCGGAAAATTGCGCAACACGTCAGGATTACTTGGGTACGTATTCCTGGGGGAAATGAGAAAATGACGACCCAGGTAAGGAGATCGAGGCTGTGTGACTGACGAAAGACTAGTTTTAACCACTAATGCAGGCCAACGTCAACTGTGCAGTTTCCATTTTATGTGTGCTTGTTCTAATCAAAGGTGGGCTTCCAGTGATCCCCCCCCCCCAGTTATCTGCTTGATTACATGTTCAATTATATAATTTAAGAACTACTTCATCAAAATAAATAAATGCTCCCAACTTGCCAGTAATCAGCTGACAAAACCTTGCACACTATATAAACTAGTTTCGCTTTCTCCCAGGTAATTCCATTCTTTTCTTTTTTTTAATGCGTCACCCAAGACCCCGGCTACTTTTCTCCGTCGTATATGCGTATGCATTTCACACTTTACAATTACAAATACACCGGCAATTTTCCCACCACTCTCAAAAGCAACAGGTGATTTCAGGGCACTTACCTGATAGCACCGCCGCCTCCACCCATGCTAACTTGCATGTTCTGCCCTCCGACACCTCCGCCGTGCACGGAGTGCCTGGAGAAGGTGTAGGTGACTCCGCCGTCCCCTGCTTGGTATTCCCCTTGGAAGCCGTTTCCACCGAACACGTCGTTTCTGTAATTCGACAACTCCGGTCGTGAAGTACTTCTGCTCATGCCGCTCATGGGCAGTTTTGACTGGGATCCGTACAGACTCATTGTTTATGAGTTTGTTTTGGGTAGCTCTCTATATTTAAAATTTTAAAATAATAACTTTTTCGTTGTCTTTTTTCTCTGCTTTTCGGACAGCGGACAGACCTTGCGCCTCTCCCCGCCCCGTCTCCTGTTGCGCAGATAATGGTGTGTTGAGAATAGACGGAAGCTGGCTGCTTTTGGACTAAAGAAACCACACCTTGGTGTGTTTACGAAACACAAGCGAACACAGTCCTGTGTGGGAAGATAAGTGCTGGGCATGTCCTTTCACTCTGCAGAAAGTGCGTATTTTATGTTGTAATACCACTTGATAGAATTATAAAGTACAGTAGAGGTCCAACTTTACGCAGTAGAGCTGGGGAGGCGGGGGGACTAACCTGACTCCAATAATCACATAGGCTTACATTATATATTTTGCTATTCCGTTTATCCTGTGTGGAGTCGCTCCATACAATTCACATTTTCCATGAATTTAATTCTTGAAATGTTTTTGTGTGTGCTTGTGAAGCCTCCCTGTTACTTTATTGATCTTGAGGGTTAACTGTAACTATTTTTCTTCCCACAATTAATAGCTCCTTGTGTCCTCCTGTTTGCTCCTTGCCTCCCTTTATACAGACCAAAAATAAATTTAAATGAAAGCCTGGCAAGTACTGACAGTAATTAAGACGCAATGCAATCAGCTCACTGAATCCCCAGAGGAGTGCATGGAGGTTGTGGTTACATGAAGCATTTATCATCTTGAGTTCAACATTCTTGAGGTCAGAATGAAATTCATGTGAGTTCTTAGTTTTCCAGAAGTGCTGAAGAAGACACTTGTGCCTGAGCTCTGAAGAGTGAAAGGGTGTGAGAAAGACAAAGAGGCATAGTAGGGAGGGGTAGACACCTACAGTGTCTGTGTTTTAAAAAAGATGTTGGTGCAGATTTGTAGGTGCAATCACTTCTTGGAATGTGATTGTATCTTATTTTGCTGATAGGTGATAAAAGTAAATATAGATAGATCTGACGAGGACAAAATATCCTGTAAAGTGTGTGCAATTATCTTTTTCAGCAGAAAGTGACAATAGTTCACTTTGCTGATTGAGTGTGCCCTCTGGTGTTTTAACCTATAGCCAACGGACACATACTTACTCCCCGACCTTCCCCTCAGACATGCGATAACAGGGAGGAGGAGATAGTTGGGGGAGGGAGGCATGGACGCCGGTGACTTTAAGGAGCCAACGCCCTAAACTGGAATTTTCATACCATTTTCAGTCGCTTAGTTTCCCACGTCAAACTTTTTGATTGCGCTTGACAAACTTGGCATAGCTTGCCTATGCAAAATATTTTCAGCAGTAGTGCAAATGTTTCACCGAGATATGGTTTCATTTATAAACGCAAAGCAACACAAAATGAATATGTGATAATAAATGTTTCTCGAAAGTCCAGAGTCCCACTCTGGAAAGACACACCCTATATCGAAGCTCAGGTGGGTTGTGTGTGTGTGTGTGTGTGTGTGTGATACATGATACCCAAACAAAAGACACTGCAAGACTGAACTTGTAGAGTTTGTCTAAAACCAGTCTAGTAACAGCTTTTGTTTTAAAAGCAATAAAGTGAAAACTGGGATGGTGGACTTTCTGTACTCTGTCATTAGATATTCTGACATTTTACCCTGCAGGATAATTCCTCTGGAATCTTTTTGTTGCATCAGATAAGTCAAGGTGTTGCAACTGCTGCAGACATGGTTCATTAAGTCAGATTTGGTAATACTCATCTGTCATCGTGCAGTGGAGAAGCCACCCTTTATTCTTTCCGTCTGCATGATTCATTCAGATATACATGGAAGAGACGCTGGTGAAAGTAAGCAGGCTGTTGACTTTCTCTTTAGTTCACCTTATAGTAAATATATAACCTAATGTTTGTTTCCAGGTCTCAAATCCATCATGGACTTTGCTAGTACACAGATGTGAAGGTCACTAAATCAAATGCAAAAGCTGAATAAGAATAAGTTCACTCAACCATCCAAATACGTTCCAACATTATGTCTAATTAGTCACACTTACCCTGATACCAGCTAATACTGTAACCTCACACATTTGATATCATTTCCAGACACTGATACTGACATCATGCGCTGAGTAAACAGGAAAAATGAACCCTGACAGCTGGTATATTTAACTGCAGGCAAGTGACACTGTGTCACCCATTAACCTCTTGTCCACACAGATGGTTCTTCAGACTTTCCAGTGTGCAGAACAATACTGTAAAAGAGACATTTCCTCAAGATAACTTACAAGAAAAACAAAAAACAAAATGCTGTAGTGCATGAGTCAGGGATCTGGGATTGTCACGCTTGTTAACCCAGCAATAGAAAAACAGAAACTCTGCTCACTTTTTTTAAGGCTTTGTTTGGAATAAAAATAAATAAATAAACATAATTAGCCTTGAAAAGGCCAATCCTTTAGCAGGTCATTAAACTCCCCCAAATTCCTGACACTATAACAGAGGACATGACCTTAGCCAGAAACAGCATAATGACCATGCCTCAGTCGTCAGTTCCCAAAATAGGCTATTTCATAATGAGCCTCCTTTTTTTGTCATTTCATTTCTTCAATAATATTTGAAAGAATTTTAAAACCAAGATGCTTTAATGTCATGATGTGTGTTTATCATTTTGCAGTGATAGTGTCCACAATCATTCTCATTGTCTATGATTTTATTACTTTACTTACTTTGACGATGACCCCTAAAGAATAAATCAAACATTTACTCTGTGTTAGACTTTGAATCCAAACTGCACTAAAACACTATCATGATGGCTCTTTTTGTCTCTGTGAAAGGTTATCCTATGGTTTTGATCAGGACATTATTGGATTGCAGTATTTGAGCACATTAAATGTGGCCTACGTGAGATTACTTAGTTCTGGAATACTGAGTGCTGTGAAACTGCAGTGATAACATTTTGCAGCTCATGTGTCACTAGCTGGTTTGTGATACAGACACCGACAGCCAGAACAGCATCACACCTGTTCATGCAGACATGAGCTGACTCATATCATCATAAGGGGCGGATCCTGGACACACCTGTATGAGTTGCTAGGGAGTAATAAGCGAGCTTGAATGATAACAAACAGCACCGCCGCAATGAAGTGATGGTACAAGGATTGACTGGTTTCTGTTGACTCACAAGCATGCTGGATTACAATCAAAAGCATTGTGTGAATGGAACATTTGGATAGGATACAGAAAATAAACCCTGTGATTAATGATTTATTTTTTTGTTACCTGGTAGACATAGTAGAGTACATAAAAAGACAAAAGAGGAAAGGTCAAGATAAAGTAGATTTCTAATTCACTCATTAGATGTTGCACAATACAATGATAATTAATAACAGGCCTTTAACCATGAGAAATATGTTTTCCTGTATTTTGGGAGAATTTTAGACTGTATGTAACAGTCAGGTGACACCACAAACATTATGAACATGTTCATATTTCACCAGCACTGACTTTTCTGTAAATAATAATAATAATAATAAAAATATTTTTGCTTTGGATGTTGCGTGGTTTAAAAATGGTCTGCATACACTACAATGAGAAAACAGCAGTGCTGTTGTTCCAGTCTGCCGCCAGGGGACATCAGTGTGCAACAAAAGACTACAAGACACCGCAGCCCATTTGCACCCTTAATCGTCCTTCCATTGCCCTCCAAAAAATGGTCACGCTTCCAACCCACGGTAAAATGTATAATGTACAATATGGGTCATATATAAAAGATGTTTGCATGACATCAAAGTTTACCTAAATATATTTATTATAATTGCTTTATTATTAATCGTTTAGGAGGAACTGTACACACCTGAAATAATAATAAAAACAAACTAAGTAAGTAGTAAATGCCTTATTTGAGAAACGAAGAAAAAATACTGTTAAAAAGTTTTAAAAAAGATTTTAAAAAAGAGAGACAAAAATAAATAAATAAAAATACACATGCACTAGCACATAACGGCCAGGAGGGTGAGGCATTGCCAAATGCACATGTGGTGTAGATAAGGAGTCTACCATCACATGGTCAGATAAATATAGGTTATGAAGATATGAATCGAACCTCCCCGACAATTAACCGAGAAAAAGAAAGTTATTTATTCAACATGTCTGTGATGTTGAATTTGTATATTGGGGGGGGGGGGGGGGGACTAAGTGACCAAGTAAATGTAGTCTTTAATTTTGTGACTGTGGGCCCTGATAATAATTATCATAGTGAGTTATGAACATATCTTCAAGGTTTAAAAAAAGGGATTTACTCAAAATTTCACTGAGTAAAATGGTTGCTATTTAATGTGGTGATGCTTACTAGTGATTACTGCAAAACCGTTTCTAAGCTGTAGTCCATGTTTTGATTAAACATTTTAAAAGCAAAGTAATCATCCATCTGGGGTTCTGGGGTGATGTTAGGTTGATATAAGGCACTAAAAAAAATCTGGAACACAAACCTGAGCTGCTGGAGGTGGCCAAATCATTTATACAATTTAATAACCTCAAATCTGGTGGTGAAAAAAAAAATCGATGATTATTTTCACTACTTTAAGAAGAAAAAAAATAAAAATATTTTATCCGTACCATATGAGCATTGGTTTAAGTACACTTGAACATACTAGTTTATATCTTAGTTATAAACATACCACACAGGGAATCAGGGGCTGCCAGTGTTTAGAAGAAAACCTACGTGAGTTTTTAATTACAATAAGACAGCAGTTTGTGGTCATCGTCCCAAGCTTCTAAATAAACGTTATGTGCTACAGTTCAGTCTTAGACAAGGTAAATTATTGATTTCCCCGTCTCTCTTGGAGTCAGGCTACAGTTAACTAGGAGAAAACGAACTCCGTTTACTTTCAGTTTGAAAGCAAATTAAAACCTGCTCCCACTCACTTAATTGTCCCGAGTCATCAGTTAAAAATCAGCCCACTAATTGGTCATATTTGTGTAGACTTGAAGCACTACTTCTTATTGCGCGTAATATTGTTTGCTTAAATTGCTGGCACGCACAGTTGTTTTGTTTGCTGGAAATATAGGCGGGGACAACACTACAGTCCCTCCCCCTTCCCATTACAGAACATAATCTTACCTGTTGTTGATGTTTTAAATCTGAGAATATGTGGTTTTTATCTATGGTTTACGCTTAGACTACTTTATTATACCCAATCCTTAAATTATAGAAATATATAAATAGGCTACAAAGAACACCGAGACAGCAATGTGGCCGTTTATCAAAAATATATAGCATCACTCAGACAAACTTTGTACTAATTCCTTTTTTTTTCTTTATGCAGGGCCTATTTTAACCTATGTGATTACATTACGGTTCATTGTCTGACTGCAAGAGAAAGTGGTAGTTACCACTGGTTACAAGTGGCCACGTTAGGTTAAAGTGATTAGCCACATCCTACATGGGCAGGTGCGTTACCTGTGGCTTTCCCAGGAAGCAATTCTTTCGCTCTGGTGCTACAGCTCACCTACACAAACAGAATCAGCCGACAGAAAAAAGCGTGGGATAGTTTATGTCGTCGTTTCCCAATTCATCGCAATCCGCCTTTTGTTTCAGGACGCGTGTCTGCAGTCACTCCCGCACGGGTTTTGGTGTCAGACGGAGGGAAGTGCTTCCTGATAATAAGGAGGTGCGTCTTATTTCCATTCCAGTGATTGACTGCGCACGGCTTTCACCGCCGGAACTGGAGGTATTGACGCATTGTGGAGTCGACAGGGGGTAGCACTGCAACCCCGGCTTCGCTACACAACGGAGGCATCTGTAGGGGAAACCGCGATGGCCGTGGTGCAGCTCGAAACGGGGGACCATCAACCTGAGAACGGCTTCGTGTCACCCGAAACCACGTCGCCGGATTTGCTGACACGCATCGACAGCTCCGTTCTGCCATTTCTAGGTGGATTTGGGAAGTACCAGAAACAGCTGATTGTGCTGACATGGATTCCGGCGTTATTTATTGGATTCAGTCAGTTCTCTGATAATTTCCTCCTCGCCCAGCCAAACAGCACTTGTATCCAGCCTTTGGCAAATCTGACTAACCATAGTAGAGCTCATTCCTCGCTGTTAGGCAGGCCAAAAAACATTAGTGAGCGACCGGATCCAATTTATGTCAATGGAAGTTCCACAAACAACATCACGACCAGAATGTCTTGTAACAACAATGAGTTGACATTCGAGCTGCACACAGGACTTAAGGAAAATGTGGTTACTAAGGTAAGCTATCCATCTTGAGGATAGGGTGGGGGGTCCTTTGTATAATTTGTTATGCATCCTAATAATAGGGTCGATATTACATTAGTAAGATGCGCTTATTAACGCTGCAGTTACAGTGAAAAAACAAAACGGTTAGCCTTAAACGGCCAGGTTAAAATTCTGTCTGATTGTGTTGTGAAAGCACCTCGGTAGTGGTTGTGGTTATGCCTCCATTGTTGCAGTCTTCTCTCCACTTTGGGGCGTCTAGCACCGTCATCTCCAGTGCGGATTTACACAGCCACGAATTGGCTCACGTTGGACCTAAAAGTAGTAGGATTCAGGTGAGGGCATGCATGGTGCTGACAGTGAGTCATCGCACCATCTGACACAATGGGTGACCTGTCACAGAAACAAGCCACCATTGGCACATGGGGCAAACTGCCAGGGCTAGTGGAATTTGCCGGTCGGTTGTCGTAATGGATATAATAGACAGGGAGCATTTGATTTGGAGCAAAGGTCATCACTGTACTCTCTAGAATAATGCAACCCCATCCCTGATCAAACATCACTCGGCCAATTGCTGTCCTAACCAAACAGCAGTAAGATAATCTTATGGCTCTCATATTGGACACTTTCGGGTTGTTTGTGACTCAGGATTGAGGCCTTTGCATTCCAACATCTGTGCCTGCAGTCTTTGTAGTTGGACTGCAAGCTGCAGGAGGAACATTTTATATCTCCTTTTGCCAGTCTGCTTGTCTCCAGCTGCAGATGCTGCATGTGCATATGAGGATACAAACATTATTATTTTTGTACAAGAAAAAAGAAGAGCAGACCTTTTTCATTATTGGAAATATGCAAAAAATAATACTTATTAATTCTTAGAACAAGGTGCAATTAAACCTTAGAAATAATCTAAATGTTGTATAATCAGTTTGTTTAAAACCTTTAATGTCCACTATTGCTGTCACACACACACTCAGTTGAAGAGCACAGCAAGTCACATTCTAGCTGGCAGCAGCTGTACCTTTTCAAGGGTTTTTAAAAAAAGGATGAGCTTGGAAGCTTCACTGTATTGCACACTGCTCGCCTCCATTGTGGTGTCTGCTTTTCATTGATAATGTCCCTTATTACAATAAAGCAAATAAAATGCAGCTGTGGCATTTTAATTTAGCTGTGGGAGCTGGGGCAGTTGAAATCTTGATTTCATTTGCTGTCCACAGGGTAATTTGAGGGCCGGGGCTGCATAAAAGGCCAGCGTGATAAACTGTTGTCACGCACTAGGGGATTCTCACAAGTGCAGCTGAATATAAAGTCATACGTGAAAGAATTTGACTGGGTGGATGCAAATTACTAATAATCAGAACATTTCAGTTTCCCTGTGGCTAAAGCTGAAAACAGGTTTCCCATATGAAGGCTGATGATTTGAAAACAGTCATTGCTCTCTGCTCACGCTGCTGTTGCAATTTTGTACATGCTAAGATTTGTGTTGACACTACCACCTCTGCAGATCAGTAACGGGCCTGGACAGTTGCTAAAAGTGTCTGGTAATGCTCGTCTTCTCTAACTCCTGGCTGTCCACATTCAGACAAGGTCACGGTGAGGAGAAGCTGAATCGAATGGCACGCTGTCAAAATCCGAAATTGAAGCAAAAATATCTCTTGTGCTTGTACTTGTCATTTTCTTTTTCTATTTTGACACTGTCCCTCAGTCTTCCAGGCCTCCTTTTTTGCTCCCCCACCATAGAACACAAACTATAGAATGTAGCACTCGAATAGGAAGTGATGACTTGGCTTTTATCCCTGTGTTTGGATTGCCACAGAAAAACTGCACATCCCTGGGTCTGAGCTATCCATGACACACTATCCCTAAAAAGCAGAACAGAGTGCCAATTCTGACGAAACGCCTTAGTGTCTCTTACACACTGTCTGAAGACAATCTAATCCCACACTGCTCTGCACGAGGTCGGCACTTAAATACTTGTAGATATTCAAACTCTGTGCCATTTTTCCGAACTTGACACGTGATGAGGTGCCACTGCTCACACAGTGCTTTCTCAGGGTGACACAGAAAGAAGACAGCGTTGAAAGATCCAAAGTGGTTAATGTGGAGACCCATCCTAATTGAGTCAAAGCTCTCCTCAGGGTCCTTCTTAATTGAACCGAGCCTTTGAAATCAGAATATACCATTACTCAGACACAGTCTCTGTGCAACCTACCCTACTCATCTTGCTTTGGGATGGGCAGCAGCTGCACATACTGCCTGAAATAGTGGCCTGAGAACCTCTTCAAATGACAGATTAACCTCTCTAACTCATGCTTTATCAATTTGGTTGTTGTATGATAATCGGATGCACCGGGCAGTAAAGGACTGATGATGATGTAATATTTACATGATGGATTCTCCTCTTGGGAATTGGACTATCATGACACTTTAAAAAAGAATTACTTTTTCATTGTCAAAAACTTAAAAAAAAAAAAAAAAAGATGAAGTATCTCCTGATGTGTCTCTAAATTGCACTGCATTGCATTGTAAACCAGTTGTGTATTCCTCGCACTGAAATCAACAAGAAATGGCATTTTTAAATAATAAATGACCTAAATGATTAAATAAAGAACTGCTGATTGCTGAGCTGAAATGGTTAGCCAGTTAATCAGTTAGTTAATTGGAGCCCCGCGCTTTATTTAATAATTGAGAAATATAATTGAGAACATTAGAATAACTGTTAGGAGCAGACGGATTGATTAACCAATCAAACAACTGTTTAGCTGTGCCCGTACTGCACTCATACAACTGTGCCATCTTCATGTTGTTCTCCTCGTAGTGTAGGTTAGGTTCTTATGAATGTGATAAGGACGCTATGTTTTAAAAGCCTTGGTGGGTACACCCAGACACGGTATCTCTAACTCGAGGCTGCACACCCATAGATCTGAAAGATGATACTGTAGCTGAACACCCATGCAGGCCCCTCTGCTCTGTGTCCCTTCATGCTGTTTACCCAGCTGGTTGGCTCCTTCCACAGACTCTGGATCAGTGCGGGACACTTTGAAATAGCCTCAGCTGTCGAAAGGCGACGACCCCGCTGCAGATACCCAGTCAGCACACAATGACAGCCTCTCACAGTGTCAGCTGGGAGGAAAGATGCTTGTGTGACCAGATGATAAAACTCTGCTGAGGCGCTGTGTGTGTGTGACAAGAATGTGTGCTGTGCCGCTCTTTTCTGATAAGTGCTGTTTTGGAACAGGGAGGGGTGAAAGCTGTGACCCTTTGCTATGGTTTAAGTTTGTGTTTTCTATGGATGGTGTGATGGAATTTGGGTAATAGGAGTAATGGCTTTTCAATACATATGAAGTCTGACTGTTGACAGATATATGTAGTTGTGCTAACTATCAACAACAGGAGGGCATGAATAATACATGGTCAGGCAAAGGTTTGTTGTTTCACAAGCTGTCACTGTTGATCACAGTAAAATAACACTGCCATCAGCCAACTTGTCAAACATGGTATGGTATCTTATGTAATGTTTAGCATAGCCTGCATCTGAAACATGTTCACACTGATAATGTGACATCAGGTTCAGTCCCTAAGGCTGCAGATCCAGCATCACATGTGTAATGTTCCCTTTTTTGACTTCTTTTACCCCATATTTTCAGTGTGTTATGGGACGCATACTATAGGTCTATGTTTTTCCAAGAACTCACCCTCCTTATACAATAGTTTGTTATATCCTCACCCAGCTACCACCACAATATAGGGTTTCACCCCTCCAGCGGTGGTAAAACTTGCACTTGGAAGCAGACAGAGTCAGATAACCTCAGTGATGGTCTGTTGCTAGGCAGTAACTATGCAGCAGTCTCTCCCTGTGTTTTCTGCTGTCTCCTCACAACTGCTTTTGAGCATTTCTTTCCCTCTCTCTGTCTCTCTCTCTCTCTCTCTGTCTCTTTCTATCCAGTTATCTTTTGCATAAATGTGTTCCCTGCTTTATTTTTTTGCTTCTCCCTCCATATCTTTGTATGTTCTGTGGTTACATTGTACAATTATGCCTCCTTCCCCCTGTGCTTGCCTTCATCTCTCTCTCCCCCCCTCCCTCCTCTGTGGCCTGCTCCCTCTCCTTTGAAACCCCCACCCACCACTGTGTAGTTCAGCGAGTGCAAAAATGTGCAGCTGTGGTTGAGCATCTTCATCTCAGTGGACTCGATGGTCTAGACTGATCACTGGTGGTCGTTCTTTTGTAAGAGATCAACAGATTTCCTTGAGATTTTGACTGATTTGATCTTAGCCCTTTCATGGTTTGCATCTTATCTCAGCTAAGTGATTCATGTGTACAGAAGCAGTCTCTCTCACTGACTTCTATTCATTACTCACAAAATGAGCAAGACAATAGCAAGGAAACAAGTGACAAATCAAACCTGACAAAAAGCATGGATCTGACTCAAGGTGATGATGAATCTAAATTTTAAAGATGCTATTTTTCTGTTATGGCTTAAATATTTGTCATCCCATGTCTCCCTGGCTTTTCTAAAAACCGTATGCCCAGTAATGGCTGTTGCACAGATAAAGAACAAGGTTTTAGTCAAAGTTCGAAACAGAGTTAAATGATCTAGAAGTAACCTTAATAACAGCTGGTCAAGCCTTCTACTGTAGAAAGGTCCTTTATGAACACAGGATACAGGGACACATACTTTATGAAAGGAAGGCCGATAATACGGTCCAACAATTCAAAGAGACATGTTAGCTGACTCTCCCTGGGAACAAGCATGTAATACAACTGATAAGTGACAGAAGCCATCATGCAAATTACACCCGTGTTTTCCTGCTTCTGTTAAAGCGTGTTAAAATGCAGATATTTTTGACATTCAGCAGGTTTTTGTTTTTTTTTTAATTCACATGCAAAATAAATGGGCAAAATAGGAATTCCACAGTGTGTGAGCTGTTTTTTCTTCTTCTTTACATTAAATCTACAGATACATTATGAATGTTTTTATATGCTCCTATAAATTTGTTGCCTTGTGTGTACTTGCACTGAGTCTTTAGAAAAATGCTCTATAAATAAAGATAATTTGTTATATTGAAATGATCCAAGTGGTTGTTGTGTAACTCTGTCTGCAGTGGTTACTTCCTCATGTTGAGTGCTGCTCTATTACCAACCTTTAAAAATGATCCCTGTTTCATTTTTAGGCTGACTTTGTCCAAATGAAGGCAATGGTTAAAGTAAAAATATGAGCAGACAGCAGGGTGAGCTTATTTATTAGTCAGTCCATTTCCTGACTAGTAAGTTATATTCTTTTTGTAAATTCCATTTTTTAATTTTATTTTTTAACTAACATTCATATTCTAGACTGGTTTGGTCACTTTTATAAAGGTTGCATAAAACAGCCTGGTATATTAAAAGCATTGAGCAAAGTATGTAACCCCGCTTTTTGTAATTTGTAGGATTCTCTTTTCCAAAACTTTTAATTACCGTTAAAGTTAATGAAGGCTTTGAAATAAAGCACATTAATGATGCCAAGCAATCTAAATGAAGCCACAGACAGTTTAAATGCCTTTAACACACGTAAGACATTGCTGCTTTGTCTGTAGCGTGTGATTTGGGGAATGCTGATGTTCGTGTTTTATAACACTGGTCATCTGTCTGTGGTCGCCTACATATGTCAGTTCTGCTCAGTCACCAGTCTTCCAGCTCTGCTGATACATGTCGTCATAGTGTGTTTTACTGTAGATTGAAATGCGAGTTTTATTTTGGTAGTCTCTCCAGCTTCCAGTTTCTGTTTTTTATAGTCTTTGCTGTCTTGTGGTTGCGCAAAAGAAACTTGTTTTCTCCTCTGCGTTTTTCTGTGTCTGACATCGATACTGAAACCATGCATGAGTGGCATGTGTGAGTCATGTGACTGCTTGGTGGCTCTGTGTAATTCCTGGGGCATTCCATTTTGAGCACGTCACTATGGTAGAGTTTACGATAGGTTATGACCCTTCAGAAACAACCCAAATACAAAAGTAAAAGAAACAAAAAGCCTTTTGCTAATTTCACTTTGTACTTGAGCGTATGGTAGACTTACTACATACATAGACTTGCCTGAGCCAACCTTTATGTAAATTTGAAAAAAGCCCCTCCCCCCATCCAAACTACTACTGCTACAGCAGATGATCTTAAAGTAATGTCCTTCAGAGATCTAAAAAATAAAAACTGCTAAGACCTGACACAGGACCTGGGAGATACATCTAATCCTTCAGCTGGGCCATATACTCTTCACTAATGCTTTATTATAAATGGTCTCAGTGGCTATCAAGAAGCCATTCTTAAAGAAGCAAAACTGGGGGGAAAAGGCTGTGATATGCCAAATTACACAAGAAGTGGGGCTGTATTTCAGCCAGTGGTGTTGGGGATCTTGTCAAAACTTGTACAGAAAAGCGTACAATGTAACACTTCCACTCATGGATTGACCTCCCCAGAACCTCAACATTATTGAAGCGGTTGCAAATTATCATCACAGAAAAGGAAACAAAAGGCAGCCCACGTCCATTTGAATGTACTTCAAGCAGCCTGGGGACTCCTGAGGACTGCTTAAAAGAATTTACAAGAAAGCATGCCTAAGGTAACTGGAAACTCCTTTTAACCCTACAACCTAACCTTCCATGTGACCTGACATGCAGCTCCTGAAAAGTATAACTACACGTCGGGATGACACAGCCCACAATGACTGAATGGCTTGGAAGGTTAAGGTGAAAGGTTAAAAGGGGTTTCTGGTTACAACACAAGTTACACACACAAAAAAAAAAAAATCTACATTGTATCTCTAAATCACACTTAAGAGAGTTCAGGCTTTTGAATAAACGCTGTTAAAGAATAAAGATGGGCAGACTAAATAATAACTTTTCATAGATTATACAAATTCAGTTTTTGCCTTTATATACCGCATTTCCACATATGCTTACACACACATTAGTACATTTTTTGTAAACGTGCCAACTTTTACCCCTTCCTCAGATGCATAATCATTACAATGCCAGTGATAGTCAAAGCTGTAAGTTCAAATCTAAAACGTGCGTGTTGAGTCTGCTTGTCACAACCTCTTGCTGGAGAGAAAAAAACAGGGTGTACCTACATGCAGAGACAAGTCTACACCACATCGTTGTCATATTCTAGGAATCACTTTTTTTTCTCTTTTTTTTTTTTTGCAGGGATTCAGTCACAAAGTAAAAGTAGAGTTACTGTATTATAGGTCACCATCTTGACAGCCTACATAGAAACAAAAATAAATGATGTAATAAGAAAGTGTTTGCTTATGTGGAGTTAACCTTGATTATCGACTTAAGTAAGGTTCTCCAACTAATAAAGGAAAACGCCTAATGTGTAATTCATCATATATATATTGCATTGCTTTTGAACCAGGCAGAATGTAATTGAAGAATTTGTGCTTAAATAAGTAATCATAAGTGAACTATAGCGAAATATCATGTTTGGCAAGATGCTCTGTTTTGGAGCATTGGTGTCTTGTCGGGATTAAATAACAGAAAAAAAATATGTTGATATTGTGTCAGTGTTGCTATAGA
Organism: Maylandia zebra; assembly: GCF_041146795.1. NCBI lineage: Eukaryota > Metazoa > Chordata > Actinopteri > Cichliformes > Cichlidae > Maylandia > Maylandia zebra. The sequence goes on from NC_135184.1 coordinate 17,500,993, forward strand.
CTAAATACCAAGAAGCTCTTCTGTTGCAGGGTATATCCTTCTTACATATCAAAGCGTTATGAGTGATGATATTTGTCAATGAATTAGACAAACTTAGAGGTGAATGTTAATCAAGAGATAAAAATGCAGCATACTCAAAAAATAATATTGATCTTTGTCCTCTACATTATCTACACAGCATCATTTTCTTGAAACTAATACCTGTTTATTTGTCTCTACAGTGGAGTCTGATTGGTGAGTCAGCATGGAAAGTCCATATTGCAAAGTTTTCTCTGTTGGTTGGATCCATCTTTGGATATCTGGTGTTTGGAATATTAGCAGACTGGTAAGACTTTCACACCATCCTTAATTGAAAGATCATGCAAACCTTAAAGGTGTTTTATGCTTATTACAAGTGTCATTTTTGCTCTTACCTTATTCTGTAGGTTTGGCCGCCACCCAGTGCTGATCATATCAGTACTGTTCATGTTGGTGTTTGGTTTTACTGTGGCCTTTTCTAGGAACGCCCCCATGTTCAGCACATTGCGTTTCTTTGAGGGCTTCTGCCTGGCAGGAATCACCCTTTCTCTCTACGTCCTTAGTAAGTAATTCAGTTACTCCCTACTAAAAGTCCCTTGGGTTCCTTTGTCAAACACCTTATATCCTCAGGTAGTTGCTAAGGTTGTTTGTTCATTACATGAAAGAAAACAATGGAAGGTTTCCTAGAAAAACACAATAACAGTTTTGTTACATGAAACGGCAGCTTTTCAATTCAATTCGGGTTTTATTTATATAGCGCAAAATCGCCACAGAAGTCACCCCAAGCTTTACAGTGTCAAGTAAAGACCCTACAATAATACAGAGAGAGCAGAGAAACCCCAACAATCAGATGACCCCCTATCAGCAAGCGCTTTGGCGACAGTGGGAAGGAGAAACTCTTTTAGTGGAAAGAAATCTCAGGAGAGAAATTTCTCCCTGCAGAAACAGGGTTAGGGAGATGCACTCAGCTGCCTGCCAGTTGGAGGTGAAGGAACAAAGACAGGACAAAAGGCACGCTGTGAAAGAGAGCCAGACATTAATAATAATCTATGATTAAATGTAGACTGATATATAAACACATTGTTAGAAAATCTTACCTGTAGGTAGCTTGTTAGTTGGCTAACTTACACTCTGTTGTGTTATTTGAAAATTTCAACCTCCAAGTTGCTCTTTTTCACAAGTCCAACTTCATACAGCTGTTTAAATATTCATATGATGGTTATACACAGTCATAAAGAACTAAGTACACGTCATGAATCAGTATCTTGTACGGCCACCTTTAGGAGCAATAACTTGAAGTAATGGATTTCTGCTTGACTTAATCAGTCCCTCACTTGCTTGTGGAGGAATTTTGGCTCACTGTATTGCTTCATTTCTTTGAGGTTTGTAGGCATTCAATTATGCACAGCTCTCCTGACGTTCTGCCACAACATTTCTTGCAGGATGAGGCCTGGACTTGAGTGGGCCATTGATTGCAACACCTTAATTCTTTTTTTTTTTTTTTTTTTTTTTTGTAGAAAATCTGCAGATTTTAGGCTGTGCTTGGGACCTTAGGCCCTCATTCACTAAAAGTACTTACACAAAAATCTGTGCACAATTTGCACGTACAAAAGTGTCACACATAAATCTGTGATTTACCAAAATTTTCTTACCCGAGTTTATTTGTTAGTACTAGTAGTAGGTAAATTAGAATAAATTCAGGTTGAATACTATTACTACTACTGCTACTATTGTTACTAATATTAATGCTACTAATACTAATAATATGATTGCTAGTTTTTGGTCATTATTTATAATTTTCACAAACACCATAAGCCACAAAATACTTGGACTCCACCATTTAAAAAAACAGGCTTTAATCCTTTGGTTTAAATATATTACATTATTCTCCTATATCATCTTATCAACAGTGACTTCTACCATTGTTGGATGTCATCAGTTAGTCTAATTTTTTGACTAAGTGACTGCTGATTTATTTATTTATTTTCTTATTTGATGCCCCCACTTAGGCCAAATTGAATGTCTTAGGCCAAAAGTCATTTCAAAGACCAATATTTAAGCCTGAGGCTCACTTTTTTTTTTCCATGGGAGTGATGACTCTCTGGAACGCTGTGCCTTTTCTGCCTTCCTAAACACCTTCCTTATAGAGAAATTTGAGTGTGGCAGTTGGTATGCAGATTGCACCAGGCTGTTGGTCTGGAATGATTCTGATTTACTACCATACACATAAGAAAGAAAATAGGTTGGTGCGCATGCTTCATAAATCTGACAGTAATTTATTTTGTACGCACGTATTTTTGGCTAAGGGTAAGAATGTTTCCACACACATACTAGTAAATGAGGAGCGTTGTCCTGTTGCGTTACTCACTTTTGGTCAAGGTTTAGATGTCAGGCATTTGACTCTAGATTACTTTGGTAAACAGAAGAGTTCATGGTCAGCCTAATGACTGCAGGGTGCACATGTCCTGTGGCTGCAAAGAAAATGCCAATTCATCACCCCTCCACCTCCGTGCTTGACAGTCAGTATGAGGTCTTGAGGTCTGATATCTTTTGTTTGCTTTTCACCAAACATGGCACTGTGCGTCATGGCCAAACACTGGCGTCTTTAGTCTCATCTGTCCAAAGGACATTATTCCAGACATTTTATGGTTTGTTCAGATGCAACTTTAAAAACTAGGCTGAGCCTAACCTATACTGATTCACTCTTTTTCTCAGTGTTCTACAGATTCTAAATCTGTATAATCTGGTATGTAGCTCAGGTTCTACAGACCTTTTGCAGGTTTCTGAGCAGTGCACAGTCTTCGGGTACATTTCCAGGAAAGACTGTGGTTGTGTTAACACTTATCTGAATACCCCATACCAGCGAACTGCCCAAACCTCTGCTTTCATTGAAGTGGTCACACTTATTAATGATGAGTTAATCAAGTGGGCTTGATTAGCAGCATCTGGCTGCTTGCTGCGTACCCTCTTAATTCCTATGGAAGCAGTAAGGGTGTACTTGATTTTTCACATGACTGTGTAGTCCTTTCTGGAGTACTTTCTTTTTCATGTGACTGTAGCTAAGTAATGTTAATGGAAATAGGTTTAAGCTAACAGCTTTCTGAAAGAGCTCATAATTTTATAAGAATGTTGCCTTGAAAAGAGTCTGCTGATTAAAAGCGCTTTTTGGCTGGACTGTAATTAAACTTCTGTAAATCATGTTAAGGGCACGACCCAGTGCCATCACCATACTTAATTAAATGTGCTACAAAGATAATTTGTTTACAGTGTGTACCTGGATTTGAACTTTTACTAGGTGCCAAATTACTTAACTGCTCATGCAAATGCTTACTGCATATGAAAACCAGTGTATTCATAGTACTTGTTTTTGTTTTTTAATAATGATAAAGTAAAAACATTAATGTAAAAAAGCAGTAGATCACTCAACAGTTATTCACAGTGTCCAATGCAAGAACTGCTTGTTAACAAATCAAAATCTTCCCTTTCACTCCTCTGTTCATTCCTAAATAACATATTGGTTACTTGTTGGTCTTGGTGGTTTAGTTAAACTGGTTTGTTTTCGGTTTGGCTGCTTGCAGAGGAAGTAAGAGCCAGTTTGTTTACACATCATGATCAGAGTTCCTTGTTGATACTGTGCGAATCAGGTGTATTAAGTCTATATACATCATACAAATACGTGTTTGCTTCGGTGTCTCTGTCTATCTGTTCCCTCTTTGCGACACTGTCACTGTTTTTACTAACAAGCTTACATGCTTGTCTCCCCCCCCCCCCCCCCCCCCCCCCACCCCCAAAAAATAAATAAATAAAAAATTATTCCCTGAAAAGCCTTCGGTTAATCCAAATTGCAAGAGGTACTGACAGGGACCCGAAAGAGAGAGCACATTTCTCCTGTTTTGGCTTCCCTTCATTGGCTTCCTGTTAAATCCAGAATTGAATTCAAAATCCTGCTCCTCACATACAAGGTCTTAAATAATCAGGCCCCATCTTATCTTAATGACCTTGTAGTACCATACCACCCTATTAGAGCACTTCGCTCTCGCACTGCAGGCCTACTTGTTGTTCCTAGAGTATTTAAAAGTAGAATGGGTGTCAGAGCCTTCAGTTTTCAGGCCCCTCTTCTGTGGAACCAGCTTCCAGTTTGGATTCGGGAGACAAACACTATCTCTACTTTTAAGATTAGTCTTAAAACTTTCCTATGTGATAAAGCATATAGTTAGGGCTGGACCAGGTGACCCTGAATCTCCCTTAGTTATGCTGCAATAGACGTAGGCTGCCGGGGGATTCCCCTGATGCGTTGAGTTTTTCCTTTCTAGTCACCTTTCTCACTTACTATGTGTTAATAGACCTCTCTGCATTGAATCATATCTGTTATAAATCTTTCTCTCTTCCACATTATGTCTTTATCCTGTTTTCCTTCTCTCATCCCAATTGGTCGCAGCAGATTTGCCGGTGGTTTCTTCCTGTTTAAAAGGAAGTTTTTCCTTCCCACTGTCTCCAAAGTGCTTGCCCATAGGGGGTCATATGATTGTTGGGTTTTTCTCTGTATCTATTATTGTACGATCTACTGTACAATATAAAGCACCTTGAGGCAACTGTTGTTGTGATTTGGCGCTATATAAATAAAATTGAATTGAATTGAAGGTATTCCACTTTAATACTTGCCTGTAGCCGAGGATAGTGATCAGCTGAAAGAAGAGTAATTATGTTGCACTAACCTATTAACATCTATTAAACTGAATGCCTATGCGGGCATAAATTCTCATTACTTACAAACTACCAACCTGCTTAGCTCTAAATTGAACTCTTTCATTTTCATTTACGTGAACCACCATTTTTTTCCTCCTTTAATCTTTGTTACTTCTAATCAATAATCTAATAAGGACAAAAGTGGTTGTCTTCACTACACTTTCCCATCACTGCAGGAAGAGTCTGTAGACACTGTAATATTTCTGGAGATAAATCATCTCTCTTAATGTGACCTTCAATCTGAACGGTAAAGTAATAGTTTGTGAATATGTTGTGCTGTGCTGCGTCCTAGTAATTGGCGATGCAGTTGATGAACGTTCTCGGCTCAGCGGTGGATCCTTAAGAGCCTCTTTGGCTACAGTAATTGACCAGTGCAGAGGCAAGGGAAAAAGGACAAATGAGAGAGAGGGAGCAAGGACGAGATGATGAAGGACGGGGCCCTCAGCATCCTTGTCATTCTAATTTAATCCACGCTGCGTACCTTGAAAAGCTTTACAGCACACCCAGAATGGTGGGACTGTTTTTGTCTGCTCCCAGTACAAAGGGGTGAGATGGAAAGAGGCAAAGGGGTAGACTTGAACCCATCAAATTTAAATTAACCTGACATTTAGTCATCGTTTTCAACAAGTTTGTGGTTTAATCATCCTCAGTAGAGTGGTTGGAGAGTTTTGGAGTCATCATATTTATTTTTTTATGTTTTTTCCTCCCCTCTCGCTCTCTTTTTTACATTCTTTTTTTTTGTTATATTTGTCATCATTAAACAGACTGCAAAACGGAGAGTCAAACAAAACAAGAAGAGTAATTATTGAATAGTTGAGCTAGTCATTTGTAAATAAAATGGGATCATCTCAAAAGCTTCATTGCAACATTCCAGAACCATTTTAATGAATCATCTCTAGTCAGAGACCAAGATAACATTTGTTCCCCTGGTTCCAGTGAACACACAAGTGCATAAAAATTAGTTATACACTTCCTCGTTGAAGTAGCTATTCTGATCAAGAGAGGAAATTTTAGTTTTTTGCAGAGGCGCTATAAGACGTAGCGCACATTCTACATAACCTACAGCATAAAATATGCACACAGATTACTGTTAGATGTTTTCCACTTTAATCGCATTCAATACTTTTTCGTATTTGATCTAATATAACTTAACTTTGGCTTAACTTTATTGCAATCTAAATGGTAGTAAAGTGAATAAAGTTGTCATAAACATGCTGTAATTTGATGTGTTCCTTCTCCTTTCTGGGAGGTCTAGTGTTTGCCAATAATATATCAAACATTATATTTAGAGTCTTTATAGCTTGATAGAAAACTAACCCTAGAGGTAGTTGGGTTCATCATAAATCCCCAGGGCCAGGACTGGAGGTGGATAACGCAATCATTGATGTTGATCCATTTGCATTAACTGTAAACAGAGAATCTTCTCAGTTAACTTGCTTCAGTCTGTCATTAGAATAAAGATTACTAGTTCCTCATTTACATATAAAAATGAGGCAGTTAAACCCAAACAGCAGTCTTACAGTATTATATAATAATCCTTCCATGATGGTGCAGGGTTTCCCATTTCATTCCATACTTATTAAAAACACATTCCTTAGCAAAAAAACAACAAATCAGTTTCAGTAGGATTTGTATCTTTCTAACATCGTTATGATTATCCTTTTATACTACAGATCTTTGTAGTCCTGCTGCACTGTAAGATGTAATACACTCAGGTTGCGCAGGGATTAGCTGGACAGCTGTATGTTTGATCTTTGTGCAGGTTTTGTGTTGCCATACTGCCGCCCTTATTTCTAATAATGTTCGGCCCCTGTCACGTGATATTTTCCCTGCAGCCACTCTGTATTGACAAAACTGCTCTACAGCTGCTCGAAGAGTAGGAACACGGTCATGCAGTAACATGTTGTTAGAGAGAATGGATCATTTTATTTTGTGGAAAACATGCATTGCCTTCGCAAGTGTGTCACATATTTAAAAGTTTAGGAAACATTGTAGTCTTGACACTCAGTCATATCACATGCAGCATTGTAAACCACATGACCTTCGTTTGTGGCTTGCTTTGTTTTATCCTGCTTTCAACAGGAAGCCAGAGTCAAATCCCAAGTTCAGCTGTGTTTGCACTGGAGACATTACACTAATCCCCCATTTCTCATCCATCCATGTGCTAGTTTCATTATATGCACCATGGAGAGTGAGAAACATCATGTGCAATAATTTTGATCTAGAAAATCTTATGATGATTGCAATCTTCCTGTTTAATTTGACTGAAAGTTTTAATCATCTTTATTTAGCTAGTATATGCTAATGGAGTTAATAGAATACAGCTCCTTCCCACCCACCCGTGTATATTATTTCCTTGTGCCTTTGAGGCATCATTCAGGAAATCCATTAGTCTTTGACTGTTGTAAGACTGTGGAGCGACTGATACATATCTTCTCTGTTGTGCTAGGGTTCCCAGTCAAACTCCGTCTCACTGCATGGTCCAACATAGCAGATGCAGAGTGACAGCTATATGACTCTTACAAAAGAGACACAATAAATTTAAAAGGAGCATTTTCTGGTTGTGTGGAATAAGGCAGGTTGTGGGAAAGGTTGATTAGGCTAAAATAAAATAAACCGATCAAGAAGATTGAGAGATTTGTGGAAGTTGCACAGCTGCTAGAGTAGCATTTTTCACATCTGAAGAATGCTTGACTAAGAGATAGTGTGATGCAATTACAGCAACGCCACAAGTGAAGTGTTTTGTATATTAACATTAGCCTCTTTCATATATCAACCAAGTTGATGCATCTCTCTACTTCACTGATTCGAAGTATAACGAGCACAAAAGAAAGGCCAATGGCTATAGAAAGTCATCTGATGCAGCGCTGCTATTTATACCCCACTGCTCCATCAGTGTAAGCTAGTCTTTTTAGCATCACGCCACAGGCCTCATTGTGCTTATAGCTTTGTGGTGCTGCGCACTAATGCATTTTTACAGTAAACATCAAACCCCTCCCTTACCCCTGCCACACAGTTTCCAACCCCCGCCCCCCCACTTACAAACAGGCTTCAGCTAGCTGAGTCATGGTAGCAGACTGCACAGGCTGCTGGGGAATTTTGTGATCAGGTTGAGAGCACAGTGATTCTGATCTAGGGCAGTAGTCCACAGCCCTTATGACTGTGTGAAACATTTATGAGTTAAAGTAGTTTCTCTCTGTTACAAAACACTGCCAGATTAAATGTTTTTGTATGTATAACTGTGCACACTAGCTCAATGTTTTTCATCTTACTGTTATGAAAGAAGGACTAGTTTGCATCAAGCTTACCTTATGAAGAAGAATGCTTGCTCACTTTCTGAATTATTTGCATGTCTAATCATGTCATGGGTGTGTGTATAAGAGCCTAGATGCCTTAATAGAGAGAGAAATGAAAAGCGACGGAGAAAAAAAATGACAGACGTTTATCTGTTTTCCACGTAGAGCCCATCTGAATGTTGTAGTCTTCATGACTCGTGTGGTTTGGGGGATAATGGAGAACTCACAGTTGTTAGCTGGCGCAGCTAACTAGTTTTTAGCGCATTGTTTGTTAGCTTGATTTGCTAGTCCACCTTTTTGTATATTTACAGATTTGCAAACTAAAAACCAGCACAAAGTGTCTCTAAGGGTTTGAGCCAACATATGCTGCCAGAATAAGTCTACAAATGCATTACAGCATTGAGTCTCTATCAGAAGAGTGGAAAACCATTGCTCCAGAAAAAGATATCCCCTCATTTTGATGGCGAGTACTGTCAAACACATCAATCCTGAAATCACTGTTCACTCATGTTCACTTCAGCTGGGATCTGGCACCTCCAAAGTCTAGTGTATGAAAATGGTTGCTACCATTTAAAAAATAAATTACTGGTTACAGCCTCACCAGATGAAAAAAACAACACACACACTTTGCTTGGTTACGTAGTATATCTTATGTTAAAGTGGGACTTTGACAGAAAAAATTATTATTAAGTTCTGCACTGAAAGTTTTTTTTTTTCTTTCATATTTGCTCTTAGATAAAATGCACACTACACACTGTGTTGTCCCAAAAAGACTTGGCTTTTGTTTAGCTATAAATTTCAGCAGCAGTGGTTACTTTGGGGAAAAGGGGCATTGTTTTTATTTGCATCAGTGTGGAAATATTGCTGCTGACATGCCGAGAGACTCGCTGTGTGGATATTGTTTTTACTGTCACACCTTTGGTATATGCACTGGGCTTATATGTGTAGCTGGTAAGTACACAGGTGCAACTGGAAATTATCTAGATGGACAGAAAGGGGAAGTACAAACTGCATGACATGAACTGTATCATAGCACTCTTCAGCACATTTTTTTAAAAGTCATACGGTGTGGAAAAAATTCAGAAATAGGGTGTCAGAGGAATTTTCTTTTTTAAATGCCCAGAGCAAAAAAAATTGGTTGATATTTTTACAACATGCCATTGTGAGATTTGATGTTGCACAGTGTCCCTTTAGTTCTCTGCTGGGATTTTTTTCCTTCTTTCAACAGAGTGGCAATGCTCTTCTGGTCAGGCTGGATGATCGGTCTTTTACACTTCCTGCTGCAGTGCTCTGCTGCCTTTTGTCAGTTTAGCCAGGCCAGGCTAACCCTTTTCTCATCTCTCTCCTCTGTTAGCTGATATAAGGTGCTTCCTGTCAGTGGCACCCTCCACTTACAGCAAACATTTATCTCTTTCACTCATAAAGATACTCAAGGCACAAAAAAACCCAAAAACAAACAGGTCTCTGCAAATTCATTTATCCTCAGTGATTTCCTTTGTGTCTGGGGCGAATTCCTGCTTTGACAGACGGCGTTCTTTGTTGGTCTGCTTATTCTCCTTACTGTTCATGTAATTATTGCTCAGTGTGGGCAAGATCTGGACTATTAAAAACAGAATTTTTTCGTTAAGCACCAAGTAGCTATGTTCCCTAAAATCACAGCTAGGTCTGCCTCACACCACTGCTAATATAGTTTACCAACATTTGGCAGACCATGCTAATTCAACTGTCTTTTCATTCTGTATGCTTAGAATGAATTAAAGAAACTGAACGGTGAAATACCCTAAAGAGGCAGTCCGGGTATTGAGTGGAAATTCTTTCACTCAAAAAACAAACAAAAAACAATTGTTGCTGATGAAACACTGACCACAGTCTTCCTCATGATCCACTTTAGCTGTCTGCTGATAAATGAGTGGAGGGTTAAACTCTGAGCAGGGTTAAAGTTCCCTTTTGTGCTAAGATTACATTTTTGGTGGCTCAGCAAATGCACTTTGCTAAAACGTTAGGCTGCATTTATTTTTAAGTTTTAAAGCAGTAGTACTGACCTAAGGGTCATGTTCTAATTGGCCCGGAGTGGAAATAATTTTAAACCTTTGTTGCATGACATAACCTCAAACTATCTCAAACCACAAATTCCTGAGTGAAGTCCAGTAACTGGTAAAATCTTTACTGGCAACCTTTGCACTTTCTTTTGATGAGTGGAAGAAAAAAAAAAATCAATGCAGTTTCAGTTCTTCTTTGGTTAGGCTGAAGTTGTGTTTAGTTAAGCAAATCTAGGACTGTGACAAATGTAAGCTCAGTCACTCACAAACAGTGTCTTCTGAACAGCCAGGAGGTTGTTTTGTGTTGATCTTTCTTTAATGGAGTGGTTTTGGAATATGCTGTGCGCCAACACAGCACACTAACACAAGAATATACTCTCCAGGTGGGGATTTACTGTCCTGATTACTGAGAATTTGAGGACATGAATCAAAGGAAAGGGCTTGTGGATAGCTGGAATTGTTTGACATTCTGCTCGGCTCCTGAGACTAATCAATAAGCATGACCTTATTCTTAGTCAATAGCCCCTATTTGGAGCTTGAAAAAAGGGAGAGAGGAGACATCAACATTTTTGTGTGTATAAAAATACACAGCAGGCAGAAAAAATAAAGTATCAAGGTTATTTACCAGAATGACTTATCAGTTTGCTCTTGTTCATTTATACCCAGAATTACGGTAGTACAATTAGTACAATTGTCTAACTGCACTAATTCTAAAGAAAGGCCACAGGAGAGAGAGACAAGATAGTTTTACTTTGCCCTTTAATTGACCCAGGCCTTTAACCTTGTCAAGATAAATGTTTTCATGCTCTGTTAGAGAACTGGCTTTCTGCCATGTCTTCTTAGGTGATTATGTTGTACTAAAATATGAAGGATATCTTAAGAGCGACATTCCTTTTTTCTCACAGACTTTCATGGCTAACTGCATGGCAAACAGCTTGTACATCTATGCCAGTAATATTTTATTTCTTCTAGATGTCCTCCACAAAGGATAGAGTTTACCCCTATTGGGGGAAAAACACCTTATTTGATCTATAGTAATGCCAGCCAGTTCACCCTAATCAGGGAAATGCTGTTTGCTGACAATGCTTCACTGGTCTGCCACTCAGAAGAAATGCTTCAGACGTTCATCAGAAACTTTAAACATGCCTGATTTGAGTTTAGCCTCACTAGGCATTTCCATCTGTGACCATCCATCCTTTGAACTTTAATGGTGTATTGATCATGCAGTGAATGGCATACCTGCCCAGTAAGGTTTGGATCAGCCTGGTGGCGCAGGGGCTGATCATTCATATATATATACAGTGGGGCAAAAAAGTATTTAGTCAGCCACCGATTGTGCAAGTTCCCCCACCTAAAATGATGACAGAGGTCAGTAATTTGCACCAGAGGTACACTTCAACTGTGAGAGACAGAATGTGAAAAAAAAATCCATGAATCCACATGGTAGGATTTGTAAAGAATTTATTCGTAAATCAGGGTGGAAAATAAGTATTTGGTCAATAACAAAAATACAACTCAATACTTTGTAACATAACCTTTGTTGGCAATAACAGAGGTCAAACGTTTACTATAGGTCTTTACCAGGTTTGCACACACAGTAGCTGGTATTTTGGCCCATTCCTCCATGCAGATCTTCTCGAGAGCAGTGATGTTTTGGGGCTGTCGCCGAGCAACACGGACTTTCAACTCCCACCACAGATTTTCTATGGGGTTGAGGTCTGGAGACTGGCTAGGCCACTCCAGGACTTTCAAATGCTTCTTACGGAGCCACTCCTTTGTTGCCCGGGCGGTGTGTTTTGGATCATTGTCAAGTTGGAAGACCCAGCCTCGTTTCATCTTCAGAGTTCTCACTGATGGAAGGAGGTTTTGGCTCAAAATCTCACGATACATGGCCCCATTCATTCTGTCCTTAACACGGATCAGTCGTCCTGTCCCCTTGGCAGAAAAACAGCCCCATAGCATGATGTTTCCACCCCCATGCTTCACAGTAGGTATGGTGTTCTTGGGATGCAACTCAGTATTCTTCTTCCTCCAAACACGACGAGTTGAGTTTATACCAAAAAGTTCTACTTTGGTTTCATCTGACCACATGACATTCTCCCAATCCTCTGCTGTATCATCCATGTGCTCTCTGGCAAACTTCAGACGAGCCTGGACATGCACTGGCTTCAGCAGCGGAACACGTCTGGCACTGCGGGATTTGATTCCCTGCCGTTGTAGTGTGTTACTGATGGTGACCTTTGTTACTTTGGTCCCAGCTCTCTGCAGGTCATTCACCAGGTCCCCCCGTGTGGTTCTGGGATCTTTGCTCACCGTTCTCATGATCATTTTGACCCCACGGGATGAGATCTTGCGTGGAGCCCCAGATCGAGGGAGATTATCAGTGGTCTTGTATGTCTTCCATTTTCTGATGATTGCTCCCACAGTTGATTTTTTCACACCAAGCTGCTTGCCTATTGTAGATTCACTCTTCCCAGTCTGGTGCAGGTCTACAATACTTTACCTGGTGTCCTTCAAAAGCTCTTTGGTCTTGGCCATGGCGGAGTTTGGAGTCTGACTGTTTGAGGCTGTGGACAGGTGTCTTTTATACAGATGAGTTCAAACAGGTGCCATTCATACAGGTAACGAGTGGGGGACAGAAAAGCTTCTTACAGAAGACGTTACAGGTCTGTGAGAGCCAGAGATTTTCCTTGTTTGAGGTGACCAAATACTTATTTTCCACCCTAATTTACGTATAAATTCTTTACAAATCCTACCATGTGGATTCATGGATTTTTTTTTTTCACATTCTGTCTCTCACAGTTGAAGTGTATCTCTGGTGCAAATTACTGACCTCTGTCATCATTTTAAGTGGGGGAACTTGCACAATCGGTGGCTGACTAAATACTTTTTTGCCCCACTGTGTGTGTGTGTGTGTGTGTGTGTGTGTGTGTGTGTGTGTGTATGTATGTATATGTATGTATATGTATGTATGTATGTATGTATATATATACACACACACACACACACACACACACACACACACACACACACACACACACACACACACACACACACACCGCGGATCACCCCGTGCGTGGGACTGGACGGCCAACACGTTAACGAGCTAACTGCGCTAACGCACTAGTACCCATCAATGTAATTGAGCATTGCGTGGCACATCCAACATATTGTTTTACTTTTGTCCATTACGCGCTTACCTTCAGGGTCATATGTCACATGAAAACCAAAATGGTTCCAAACGGCAGATCTGAATGAGGGTGGGGGAGGTTCAATTTGCCATGTTGCAAGGAGAGCTTAACTTCTGTCTCGCTAGCTTGCCCTGCGCTCAGTGAATCTGCGTTCGACTACTCCGCCTAGGCTGCACTGTGCTTTTTAATTTAGATTTTTTTTTTTTTTTAACTTTGACAGCATTTATGGTGTTGCCAAAGGCAAAGTATCAAATGTTTATTGTAGGTTTCTTACCTTACTTTTTAATGTGGTCACTCAGACTATCTGTAACCTTTTTTTGCCTTACCATGTAATCAGACAATGCACTCTGTAAACCACTTTAAGCATACCACAATCTCCAGAGAGTGTGCTCCAACTATTATCACTACACACACTGAAGGAATTCCATTTGGAAATACTGTTTAACTAAAATGTTAAGAGATTCTTCAGGATATTGGTTAGAATCTGCAAGCTATAAACGTTACGGTCCAGGATTGATTGGAACTGCTGGAGGCACTGACACAGCCTCATAGTCTGTTCATTTTAACTCATTTCTGTGTGGGATGTTATTTGTGTTTAGTAAGGAATTAGTAGCAAAGGGATATGCACACCCTGCCTATTTCCTTTTCACTTGATGCGGAAGCTGTGGCGACAACTATTTTTGGTGCCTTCTTTTAAAACAATTAGCAAAGAAATATGCAGATTTCAGCTGTGTGACAGATGTACAGCTGAGTTGATCCCATTCCTGATTTCACTGTGATTATTTCCTTTCACTGCTGTATGTGACTATAGCTTGCTTTACAAGTATATGACTTTTTTTTTTTTTTTTGTCCCTTTTTAACCCACCAGGAGCGCTGTAATTGATTCATTGTTTCTTTAGTCGGGGGAAATGATATTTAATGAGCAGAAGCGAGATGTGTTTTAATTGCTGAGTGAATCCGAGAACTCCTTGGTGATTCAAAATCAAAATATATTGATGCTGAAGCGTAGGTATTCAGAGCAAAGTGTGGGAAACGTGATGAGAAGAAGGGCGTAATTGATCAATGGCAGCCTTGTGCCTTGTGATGCCTGCAAGAGGGCTAAAAGACAAATGCCGGATCTGCTTCACCCCATTAATAACTTTGATGAGCTGATGATTAAACACATAGGCTACACAGTCAATCTTCTTAAAGGGTTTTACTTTTATTTATGCAATTAGCTAGCAGCTTTATGCAAGGCAGTTGTGAAATAACAGCTGAGGGTGCAAGACTGCCAAATCTATTGTTTTTCAGCAGTGGCACACACACACATATCAGTGTAGTATTGTACTGTAATGTGGAACAGGAAACATGCACGCGTGCCGCTAAAAGGATAAAGCCATATGTGGCCTGGACCACTCTGAGGTGTTCTGAGTGGTCACATCTTAATGTATCCTCAATGTATCTTGGTTACGTTCTCGCTCATTCTGCAGTCTGAGTTGTGACCAGATCTCAGAAGACGCATTTAAATCCCTGTTACAAAGAGGGACTCATGAGCTACTGGTGAGCTGCTGCACTTTGTGCTTGAGTGTGATTCACATTCTCACATTGCCAAAGTCAGCAAACCAGCCAAATCTTCTTTGGGGATTATCATTGTCATTAATTGGATTTTTAGCCTAATCATTGATGATGTAATTTCTATTTTTACTAATGGGAGTGGTACAAATACATTTAAATGTTTTTTTTTTTCCTATTATCTTTTATGTGTCACTTTTCCGCCACCCTCGGGAGGCCTTTGGTTTCCAAGTTTAGTCAATTTCTTATATGTAACATTAGATTTGTAATTGGTAGATTTATGTCAGTAGGACAGACTCTGCCACAGAGCATTATGGGAATGCTGATCTAGCAGGTTGTGGAGGATTAGGGTCAACATGAGTAAGAAGCTCAGGCCTCTTTTCCACAGCTTCTGCTTCTTATTCTGCATTTAGTTTAATTAAATATCCTTATTGTCATAATTGATATCTTAATGAAGTTTGTGCCGCTTTGCCTAACGCTTTTCCACACCTCACCACGGGATGTACTTTTCTGGTCAGAGTGCATGAGTCTCAGTGCCTCATGCCTTGCGTACATAAATACAAAACCAAAGAATTCAAATCCCATGCGGTCCTTAACCAGTGAGCCGGTGCTATTCTCCCACAGGCACACAGTGAAGGAGTCTTGAGGTTAGTTGGTTCAAACTCAGCAGGTCTTGCACCCATCGCCCTGCTCTCCACTCATTGGCTTTGTCATACCAGCTGCGATAGTGTCTGTGAACAGAGAGCATTATTCATGTCCTCAGAGGGGGGCAAGTCCTAATTGAAATTCCAGTCTTTTCCACTGGAATGAAGTGAAGCAGCCGACATCCACTGTATTATCCTGGGCCTGTCACCTTGAAAGGCCCACTGGAGACGGTTAAAATTCCTGGGTAGAAGAAAAGTGATGTATAACAAAAGGGACCAATGAAGCAAGACAAAAGATTCTGGTTGTATGAGAGAAGCGGCATTACAGCAGCATTGGCTTTCTATGGTGTGGTGTGAACTTCTCCTCTGTACTGCAGTAACTAAAGGGCTGAACTGTCTGTGGTTGCTTGCTGCCAGTGGGGTGTGCATGCTAATGACCGAGTGAATGAATCAGTGCCATTCTGATCGAGGGGAAAGAAGCACAAGGAACCCCTTTCTTGTTTGTTCAGCAGCCTACTGTCTTCATCTCTGTACTGTCTCAGAATAAAAAAAAAAAACTGTACACAGTAAGCACTGGAGTTATATAATTTTCTGACTGATGACTTAAGCGTTTCATTAATTAAATCTCAAAAACTAAGATTAGCACAATAACGTAGCTTCCATCCTCCTGTTTTGAGAAACTAGGAATATTCCAGACTTATTAAAAAGATAACAATTTTCTCGGATGTGTGAGTGTTTTTGGTGTCAACTTAGTTTTACTCTGTGTAAAAAGCCACGCTGCAACAGCAGTAATTTCTGGATTTTAGGATGTGTTGCATTGAAACAATAAACCTCATTTGCTGATGACAGTGCCAGGATCCCTGTTCTGACCTGCCTGCCTCGCCTAGTCAGAGTTGTTGCTCTGTTTTTTTTTCCCGTTTACTCATCAACTTTGCTCTAGATTGCACATTTCATTCCCCCAAAAGTCAATGAACGCATTATGCTGTTCTCAGTTTTCTCTAAAGTGATTGAAAATATTTTTCTTCATTGCAAAAAGGTAAATATCATCATTATAATGTTACATTTGCCAGGTAATTCAACTGCATATGAATGGGTACAAACATCTCAGAACAACTCATTTATGGGAACCCTTTTATTTGAAGCAACTTCATTTTATTTTGTGCTCCAAAATTTCCAAAGATTTTAGCTAGTTTGAACATACAAAAACTAGTGTCAGTCCCATGTGTCATCTTCCCAAGAAATTTTAAAATTCTGGTATTTCCACTCGTTTTATATCATTTTTCTAAATATGTCTCGACTAGAAAAAAAACACATTGTACTTTTTTCCCTTTTCGTCGTTCTCTTTGCCAGGGATCGAGCTGTGCCTGCCAGGATGGCGATTTTCCATGACCATGGTGGCCAGCTTTGTGGTTTTGGGTGGTCGGCTCTTGATGCCTGGAGTGGCGTACCTCTGTCGCAACTGGCAGGTACTTCAAGCTGTCATCATCTGTCCCCTGCTGCTTATGCTGTCCTACATTTGGTAAGGAAAAGACCTTAGCATTCGCTGCACTTTGGTACCGGGTTATCTTATCTTGATTTTGATATTCTGTTAAACTTAAAATATTTTTTTCAGTTACACAACAGTTTAAAAAAAGACACATAGATGCATCCACGGCGATCAGGTGTGACTTGATTTATTGATTTTCCTTTCAGTAAATTAAGCACTGTTTAACAAAAGATACACTTGCAGAGGTTTTTCTTCTTATTATTATTTTTACAAGCTTAAAAATAGTACTAAAGTCCAAGCTGAGGTATCTTTTACACTTAAACCTCTGCTTTGACTTTTTCCAAAGCATAAGCAATAAATACACCATTTATTCTACCTCACTGAACACAGTTCTGTAATACTGCTGATGTCTACAAAGATGGCAGGAATAGGTTCAAGGTTCTTTATATATAATATAGATTTTGCCAGAGTTTCAAAGGCCTTGGTATCTTTGATGTCCCTGCAAAACAAAGGGGGTTCTGTTCAGTAACAGTCAGAAGTAATCCAAAGCAAACATCTTGTCAAACATCAGTCTTTGTCATGCAATACACTTTCATTAGCATAAGAAACAGTGTGGAGAAGGGATGGAAATACACCTCGGGCACATGTCAGGTTAGTCATTGTGATTTGGTAAATAAGAAAATGTTGATATGTCCTCAGTTCCATTGTTCTGATCATAAAAAAAAAAAAAATACAGCATTCATTATCACTCAGCATTTTGATGGCTCAGCTGTTGAATGGGATTTGCAACAGTTGTATGCTGTGACGCAATCATGGCTTTGTTTGCTAAAGACTACACAATTCAAGGACATGAAGCAGGTTGTGAAACTTGTGGAACTTCTGTTGATATCACAAGTTTGGACATTGCACGGTGAACTCAGCCCGAGAGGTTCTCTGTAAACTTTTATTATCAATCCAGCAATCTAACAATCTGTCATGTGATACTGTGTCATCAAAGTGTGATGTCTCTGTCACACAGCACACATTTTTTTTAGCACACAAAAGTTGGCAAGAGCCTTTAAGGTAATTTCCAAAGCTGTGTTAACTTTCCTGATTAACTGTGGCTGACTCTGCAAACATCTGGAATACAGCTGATTTGTCATGATAGCTGTGTGGCAGGCAGGATGAGGACCCAAAATGCAAACTCACGGACTCAGGGGATAAACTCAAAATCACAGCTTTAATGCTGGAAGGCAGATCACAAGAAATACAAAACTTAAACCGGGAACAATAACTAACACTTGCAGAGAGACACAGGGAAATCCACGCAGCTATGAGGGAGACTACGACACAGAACTGAGGGAGACGCAGACATAAATACACAGAGGGTTAACGAGGGAAGTGGGAGCACACGGGGAACACAGCTGACACAGATAATCATAACGAGACAGGGCAGGAGTGAACACAACATGACGCATACTGACGAGAGACTGTCAAAGTAAAACAGGAAGTACACAGAGGTTCAGACAGGAGGAGAGAGCACGGGGAGAACACAGACATAACAGGCTGGGGGAAACATGGAATAAAACACGAAAGGGGGCAAGGGCTCATGAATACATAGAGGGGCACACAGGGGGTGAGAGTCACAAAGGGAAAGCACACAGGGAACAACATAACAGGGCAACTCAGGAAACAGAACCTAAACAGGGAACTGAATACAAAAATACAAGAGAACTAAGAATACTGGGCCAACACGGCCCAGGACCATGACATGATTAGGTTGAAAATTTAAACGCTGCAGGTGATCTAATGACGTTGGGTGAGGGGGGGGGAGAGGGATAGTTGCAAACCACACATGTGGAAAATGATGAAACCTGCACATCTACTTTGTAGACAGAGGTTCATCCAAATGCAGCACCAGTCGTTATGTTATTGACTGTCTTCATATACACATGTACTCTTTCTGCAAGCTGATACCTTGACTCATTTTTTCCCCTGACTCATTTTTCATGTCATATTAACAAGGACATCCCCCATCTTTTTGACAGGATCTTCCCTGAGTCACTGCGTTGGCTGCTCGCCACTCAGCAGTACAGTCGCTCCAAGTGGATCATGGGACACATAGTAGAGAAAAATCAAGTGAACGTGGAGCTTGACCCAGAGAACATCCTCACAGGTAATGAATCCTTCAACAGTAATTTAAAGATATCAGACTCAATGTCTGCATTTTATATTTTGATATGTTTTGCGCGACATACTGCTTCCCTGCAAAGGTGTCTGCTAGGCCTTTATTTTGAATGGCGTGGTCTGCATTGTTATTCCCAGCTTCGCTTATCCAAATGAGACAGATTGACAAGGTTATATACATTTCCCATCTTGCTAACACAGAAATAATCCACTACAAAGGTAGCATTGGGTGTTGAACATTGGATTATGGCACTCTCAAATGTTCATTAATATCATTATAGCTTGGATGGGTGGACATGAGCTGACACAATAGTGGGCAGATGGCAGATGGTTGTAGGTCAGGCATTTGACCCCATGTTAACTGTACTCAGACCAGCCAGAACAAAGCAGTTTGGATTGTGTTGTTGTGAAAATCAATAGCAGATTTGTATAAGTGTTTGTTTATTATATATACTTTGTTTCCCTGTTTTTGTCCTGCCATTGCGTAGTTATCACTCCTTTTTGAAAAATGATGGAAGGGAAGTGCCACTATGAGATAAAAGGCTTTAAGAGGAGCCACAGTGTGAAATTGACTGCATATTTTTAGAAGTCGGAGTCTCTGTGCTGACTCTTAGCATTTAGGGACATACGTGCATTACCATAGACGTAGATTTATCTTTTTTTTTTATGTACAAACTTCCCCATACGGTAGAGAAGCATGAGCTATTTCTCTACTTTCAATTGCTCAGCACTAAATTATGCTATAGAAGCAGACTGAAGCATGTCTTATTCATGTAGAACAATTTACTTGATCCCCTTTGAAAAAGTGGAATGATTTGCACAGCTCTGAGCACAGTTGATCTTACTCAGGGGATCACTGGAAAACCTGAGTGGTTAGCCAGAGATAACCTTCGCATGCCTGAGTCAATGTGAAAAATGAATTAGCATGAGGCAGAGGTGTGTTACTGTGGCAACCTGCAGACTGATACCAAAACATTAAGTGTGTTATATCATGTATCACGAGCAGCTCAGGGGTGTTGCCCGCTGGTAGCTGCTCTCCTGTTAGTGTTACCATACCTGTTTGACAAAGCTGTGGGATGGTACCTGTGTGGAATGAATGAGCTCACCAAAACATAGAGTTTCTGTGGTTTCAAACCCAGATAACTGTCCAACTTTTACTCATTATATTTACAGTACTGTCATTCAAATACAAAACTTTCCAGAACCCTATTCTTTAGAAGGGTTTGAAACATTTGAATTTTGCCTACACTTTAAGGTAATTCTACTTAGTTTATTATTCAGGTTTGTGTACTACTGTACTGCAGTGCAACAACAGATGGATGTTGACTTTTCAATCGAAATGCCAGGAAAAAAAAAAGAAATATTCTACCACTTTCACTTTCATTTCATTCCTTTTTCAATGTATTTATTAAATAAATAACAGTTTGTTAATTTCTCTAATGTTAGATAGGAAGCACTTGGTGAATGAGGCAACTTGTATAAAGTGCTTTGAGTGCTCAAGAGGAGTAGAATAGTGTTATATAAGAATAGAATAGAATTGAATAGAAGTATCCTTTATTTAATGTCCCTCAGTGGGGAAATAAGAACCAGCCCGGTTGTATATGTGAAACAGTAAATAGGGAGGGAAAAGAAACAAATGTGAGTTCTATAATTTTTATGATTTTTTATTTTTTATTTTTGGCAAAGCTTTAATAATATCTGTGTTTTCCTGTTCCCAGAACTACAAAGATCTCTTCAACAGAGGCCCAAGAAAACATGCATTGTGAAAATGGTTGGGACGAGGACCCTTTGGAAGAATATCGTTGTGCTCTGTGTCACCTCGTAAGTGGCTGTCTTAAAATGTAAAAATAATTCTGTGTTAAAGAATGCAAATCATTTAAATCATGTAATTATTTGAAATGGTAGATCAGTGACATAAATCAAGAAGCTGTATCTTTATTTGTGTCTCTAACTTTTTCTGATAATTGTTCACCTTGAATTTGATGCTAGGATCATTTAAAAAGAGAGTTCTTAATTTTAATGCATTTTAACACTCTGTAAGCATGAAGCCAAGTGTGTGGTTATGAAAGCATAATGCTTTGCTTCCTTGATATAGGATTTCGGCTGCAGTTTGCAGACTCTTTTCTGTCATATTTTTAGTTTTATAATGTAATGATTCACATTTTTCAGTCGGTCACAGTACTCGACTACAGGCACGCTGGTTTAGCCTCTGGACTCTTGTACTGCAGACTTATGCAGTTGTAATACATGTGTACTGTGTAATGAGCAAGTATTTCGCTAAAAAACATGTGAATGGGGACAATCATCTCTCCAAAACCCATGTACTGTAATAATATACAGCGCTAACAGTGCCTTTGCAGATGTGTTTGTTTTCCATGCCAAGTGCACTAATGCCCTCTTAAAGCCTTTTAGATAATTGCTTTTGAAGTTTGGCGCAATAGTGATTGATTTAAAAAGGAAAAAAAACACAGACGTGTATACTGGTAACAAGCCAATCACCCTCCTCTTTAACCCAAGACACACAGAAACATCATTTCCTGTTTCTAACACATGTAGTCTAATGTACATAAAGTTCATTTTCAGTCCAACATAGGATCCAATAAAGGGTCTGCTTTTTGCTTTTTCCAGTCTATTCTGCCTTTTTGAGAACAGGGTTATATGTGTCAGTGTGCTAACGAGGGTGTGTGTGTGTTTGTGAGTGTGTCAGGACTTGAAAAGATGTATATAATACAGGTACTTGGAGTGCAATGCCACTCAGACCTGCCATTTTGTGGAGTCAAGATGCCACTATTAACCTGCGGGCTGGATAGAGGATTGATCTTTAGCTGTTTCTTCTTTTGTCCTTCCATATTTGTGCTGCTCTCTCTTTTCATCTCCAATGGACTCTTCCTTCGATCTGAGACCTCATCTCTTGTCTGGCAGACCGAGCTCTACCTCTGCTTTGGTGCACAGTGTCCCTGATTCCCTGTTTGCATAAATTTTACATGAGCTTTGTCCTTATGAAACATTAGACAACTCAGAAGGAGGGTGTGAGGGCTTGCTTTTGTTTTGTTTTTTTGTGTGTACATAGGGTGTGTTTCTGTGTGCCAATAAATCCATGTTTACACATGTGAGGTTTTTGGTTTTTTTTTTTTCAAAATACACTGAGATTAGAGAAAGCATGAAATAAAGCGGCTCTTCACTGCTTTACACAGTTTACTTAGTACCCTTACGAAAGATGTAGTTCAGTGTCTCCTGATGTAGCCGTTGTATTGCTTGAGATGTCGCTTTTTTTGACTTGCTTTTCTCTTTTCTCTGTTTTTTTATTCAGGTTAACTGGTTATGGGATCCACCACTGCTTTGCCCGCAGCATGATGGATCCTGAAGCTCAGGGAACCACCATATTCCCTGACTTCTATACACACTATTACACAATGGCAGGCATCGCGGTTGCATCATGCATTGCACTATGTCCAGCGGTCTGCCTGATGGGCCGTCGCGGTGGCCTTCTTCTGTTTATGATCATCACTGCCCTCGCATCTCTGCTGCAGTTGGGTCTACTTAACTGTGAGTATTACATAGGAACTCCTATAACATGAAAAAGCTCTAGCGGTTCTTGAGGAGGCCACTCTCATGCAGTTTATTGAGATTGACTATGGTCTAAAGTCCACAATATAAAACCCCCCAAAAAGAACTCTTAGTCACATAAATCGAAGCAATAGTTTAACATTTTGGGAAATAAAGTTAGATCAAAATCAGCAAAATCTGAGATCTGTTAGTTAAAATGCAGTCTCAACTCAACAGAGTTAGCAAAAAGCAAGGCCAACCAGCCAGCCTGGCTGTGTAAATGAAAAAAGGCCACATGGAGAGCACATTGTTATGCTTGTATCAATA
This sequence comes from Maylandia zebra, assembly GCF_041146795.1. Taxonomy (NCBI): domain Eukaryota; kingdom Metazoa; phylum Chordata; class Actinopteri; order Cichliformes; family Cichlidae; genus Maylandia; species Maylandia zebra. Next base: position 17,524,003 of record NC_135184.1, read on the forward strand.
ACTACAGTGGTAACTATAAGGTAATTTACTCAATATAAACAAAGCAAAAGTAACAACAGCAACAAAAACAGAACCCATAGAAATGTGTATACTTCACAGATATTTTTAAAGAACAACTGTGAGTAATAAATGTAATTGTCATGCTACCTAATACTGAGCTATTCCTTCTCCCAATTCTAACATTTTTACAAATGTTGTGTAAATGACACATGCTTACAAGTGCATACATCTAAAAAAAAAAAAAAAGTCCTACATTTTTGCTATTCATGGACACATTAAACATGATGGTTGTTACGAGATTTGCTACCTTTAGTTGTTTTGTCCCTGTTCAGTCCCTGAACTTGATTACATTGTCAGTGAGTACCAGAAGTGCCTCAGATGATCAAAACAGCCAGCAACAGTTTATTCAGTTACAAACGGGTTACACTTAATGTTTAACCTGAGTCAACACATCAAGGTTATGCTCATGTTCTATTTTCCCTTTGTTACGCTGTGCTGAAAGGCTTAGCTCAACATGTGTTAATTCTCACTATTTGTCACTCTTTTCTAATGATTCCTCATATTTTCAATATTTTTCTAGTGTTGGGGAAATACAGTGAACACCTGAAAATAAGTAAGTCTATCTGTTCATATATACTCATATATTCATATATATTCATAAGTGTTGCATTTTGTAAAAATATTAGCTTATGTTTCATATATATATATCTCAATCTCATAACTCAGACTGTTGCATTCCTTGAGGTTTAGGAAAATATGCTTCATGCAGATACCCAGCATTTTGTCAGGCCTATGCAAGCCTTGTGGAGACTCATGATGAAGTTCTAGGCTCTCTTTTTATTTATTTATTTATCCCCTTATGTTAAAGAGGGCGAGCCTCTTTGTTACAGAACCATGAACTCACCACCAGCCTTCCTTTACTTTTCTCTTCTGTTTATCCATCGCCTGTAATCTCTCCACACTAATCCCCCTGTGGTAAGCGAGAGCTGATTTCAGGGTAGTTCTCCTCTACACCTCTTTATGCCATTATGCCATCTTTAGTATGTCTTATTTGTAAAACACCCTATTTAAACCGTCTTTGGGCTAAATTGGCTCATTGTTTGCAGATTCATTTCTCAACAGCTCCTCATTCTATATCTCTTTTTGTTGAATTTACATCAAAACAAAAGCTAAAATAATAGCCTTTGTTGTCATTGCATTGCCTGATCTAACTCCATTGAATTTACCAGAATTGTTGTAACATTATAATTTTTGAAAATACTAATTTTGGCAAATACTTGCAATCATTTTCCCTGAAAAGTAAATTTAACACATTTTTACATATAAACCACTGTTGTCCTTTCACTGATTACACAGCATACTGAGTGAAGAATCTCCATGTTTGTGTCTCCTGATTCTGTTGCAGATACCACAAGTACAATGAATACGCATTTCACCATTGGCTTCTCCGCTATCGGTATGTTCTCCTCCCACGCAGTCAGCGCCCTGAGCATCTTCTTCTGTGCTGAGATCACTCCCACTGTGATCAGGTAAACCCACTGCAAGAGCAAGACCGTACCACCAGAGGAGGGGAGATAATGTGGAAAATGTGTTCTTATTTTGCAGAGGAGTAAAACAATATTCAGGCTGACAAGTGTTTCACAATTCAAAATCTTTGTTTTAAAAATCTGTTTCATTGTTCTGGAGAACTTATAATTCATTTTTTAGTGTAGCTGTTGTTTTTGTTTTTAATCGTGACCATCCATTCTGCTCCTCCTCCTGTTTAATATCGGTATGAAATTCCTGAACTGCTGGAAAAGACAGACTCACAACTCCGTATCAAATGTAATCCACAACTTGCACAAATTATCTAGCCTTTTGAGGATGTGTGACACAGCACTTGATGTATAAAAATATAGTTTTTTTTAAAGCATTGCTCTGCTAACAATGTGTGAAGTGCACCATCTAGTGGCCAACTTTGGCAATGACAGGAAAGCGAATTTGAACATGGGGTAGAGGGTGTAGACGGTGCTGCAGCACTCTCTGCTGCTCCTCGGGAAAAAGGCAGAAAAGAAGAGGAGGGTAAAACAAAACTGCTTTTAAATACCAGATTTAGCTTTCCAGAACAACGTGCAGGTTGTGATTCACTTAAATTGCAGTAATTTCAATATTTGTGAGAGGTTTTAAAGGTTTGTGAGGTCATCCCAATTTTCTATTGATATTACAAGCTAATAAATATTCTGTCTTCCCATAGGGGTGGTGGTTTAGGCTTGGTCCTGGCCAGCGCTGGCTTTGGCATGCTTACTGAACCCATCATGGAACTCCACAATCAGAAGGGCTATTTCCTTCATCACATAATTTTTGCCTGCTGCACTCTCATCTGTATCATCTGCATTCTCCTGTTGCCTGAAACACGCAATCAGCCACTCCCCGAGACCCTGGCTGATGTCGAGAACTACACCCGTCCACCCCTGCTTCCCCCGAGGAAACCTGGATTGCTGCACACGTCTGACAGCACCAGGGACTACACAAGAGTGCGTGACACACCACTTCATGAAGCGCCCATCATCATCATGGACTCTACTGCCTCTTCAGCTATTGATTTGACTGGAGGTATGCAGTTCATCGAGATGCACTCCTTTGTGGCTGGCCCTAAAGATCCCAACGGTCACTCGGTTTCATCTTCATCTGCGGGCAACATGATGACACTGGGTAAAGACGCCGTCACACAGGGCAGTAAAGAGCACCTGCTGTCTTCCACTCCTTTACACAAAGCCCCATGTGTCACAGACCCACTTTTAGCTGCTGCAGAAGAACCTCCTGCAATCGTCCTGGAGTCTGTGGAACCACTGTTAGATTCATCCCTACCTGAAATGAATGACAGTGGTGAATCCCCAACAAGAGAAGCAGAAATTACACCTGCTGCTTCATTGGATTCTTCCACTCCCCCCGTCCCTCAAACTGTACCCTCCTCTTTGCTGATCTGCACCACGCCCATCATCGAGCCCCCACCGAGCTCCACTTTAAAATCTCCGAACCCGCTGGATAATGACATCGAAAATATAAGCACAACATCTGACCCGCCTTTGCTCAAGGATACTCACGCCACTTCAGCGGGTTCTCCTTCTCCCCCTTCCATAAGAGACAGTCCTCCTTCTTCTATGGATGGAGGAGATGAGGATTTATCTCCTCCTTCCGTAAGAGATCAACCCACCCTCCTTCTCATAGACTCCCGGCCACCTCAGTTAGATTCTACCTCTCCCTGCGTTGAAGAAAAATACGTTTTACCTCCAAACACACCTCCTCCATGCATTGACTCAGAGGACTCTTCCACTCGCGCTGTCATAAATACAGTCAACAATGCAGCACAGTCTCCTTCCATTCTCCCCGTCACAGACATTGCACGTAGCTCCACTCTAGAATCAACCACTCTGACTGTCACAGACACTGAACCACGATCAGCCGCTCGCCTCGTCTTAGATTCAGTACCATCTTCCATCACAGATTCAGCCTCCACAGACGCAACTCCCTCCTCTCTAATGGACTGGACGGTGTCCTCCCCCATAGACTCGGGTGTTCTCTCGATCAGGGACAGGGACAGTGCCAGCACAGAAAACAGCACTGTCAACGGCATGGCATCATCGTGATCCACTTCTTCAGCCAGGAATTGAAGCTTTAATTGTCTCACCAGGAGGCAGCCACCCACATGAACATTGCATCAATGGGAACAGGAACTGGCCTGCTTAGACTGCAGGCACTTAATGAAGACTGTTCCCCACCTGGAGTTGAGTTAACATGTTTGCAAAGTTTCATTTTTTTTTGGTTTTGTTTTGTTTTGGGTGTTTTTGTATTTAGTTTTTTCAGTGCTGCTGCACCCTTCTGTGCATTTAGCCACCTAATGAGACCATGCAAGCGGGAGAATGCCACAGGCTGGTATGTGACAATGTGACAGTAACTTCTGCGCTTCGTTGAATGTCACTGGAAATCACCAGCGTTTTAACTACTCTGACGTAAATGTAAGAGACTTAAAGCAATTCCCATAATTACTGAGACGTGTCATCAGCACTGGGGAAGAAATGCAATGGTACTAATAGCAAACAAACAAACAAAAATCACTGGTACTTGTGCTCAAAGGTAATGTCAAGATATTTGTACAAAAAGGTTGCTTTATATGTATGGACAAGTAAATCTGAATGTTACAAAGTGCTTTTTGTTGCTATAGAGGTAAGCAATCAGAATTGGAATAGTTTTTTTTTTTTTCTTAAAAAGAAAATGCCAAAAAACTACCCTGACCAAAATAAAGTGTAGAAATAGTGCCAAAACTTTAGTGATATAGTATTTGCCTGTTTGGGAGAATACTGTTAAGTGCTCTCTCCTGCTATAGGCTATATGTGGATACCTATTCCAAAACTAGGAAGTAAAGAAGAAGAATGAACAATTTATCACCATTTGATGAATTAAAATTGACAGAAAGCATATCTGTGATGCATATGAGCAGTGATACTGGTGAAAAAGAATGACCCACATTTTGTCGGTCAGAAGAAACTTTTATTTTTCCAATCATTCAAGCCAATGAAATTTATGGTATGCAAATGTTTTTTGATTTTTTTTTGTAAATGTATTAATGTAAGTATATTGATAATTACTTGTTACGCTTGATTGTTTTGTTTTTTTTAAATTCAAAGTATTGTTTTGAATAATCTCTCATGGCGTGCCCTTATTGTACAGAGCTATACTTCATTCTTACAGTATTTGTGGCACCTCGGTGTGGTGGCACTTTATCTTTCGAAGTGGGGACTAAGCATGAAAATTTATTGTGAATGTGTCGGCAACAAACAAAAAAGCTTAAAAAAAAGAAGAAGAAGAAAAAAAAAATCATTTCCTAAAAAAAAATTATTTTTGAACCTAAACCCGAAAATGTTTGACGCGATTGCCAAATGTCGCAGCACCACTAACCTTGTGTTTTCCGAATCGTGGTCCGACATTAAGAGCTTACTAACGTCGGGGTGTTCATACTTTCACATGCACAACTAAGTTTACCTTAAAAGAAGGAAAAAAAAATGCAATACTTCTTACATTTGTCAAAACGACATTTTAAAAATACAGGTCACAACCGTTCAGTCAGATTAACCGACTGATATTCTTAAATTGATAGACTTTTGCTTGAGGAGGCACTTTTCCTTCCAAAGCCCATGTCCGTCTGCGGACAACATTATACTTGACTTAAATGTGTGTGAAACTTGACAGTTGTTGTAGTACTTTGTGCTTTGGAGGTTGTAATATTTGTCTAAGGAAGGATGTGTGATTACAGATAATCCACTGTTTACAACAATCCTCGTAATAATGATCATTATTATTAATAATAATAATAATTACACTGTACTGTAAAACTTTAGAGCCAACTGAGTGATGTGTTGTCATTTCAAATGTGCTAAAATGATCACAGTGTATCATAATTACTTATATCCAGGGAGTATTTGGAGTTCTATTAAGGTGTCATTCAGGAGTCAAACGCAACAGCCGACTTGACGGAAGATTTTCCGTAAACCTTACAGCTACTTCAGTCACTAGAATTAAGTTTTGCTTTTATCAAACTCAACTTTGCACTGACTAAATCCTGCATATCCTTTGATATTTATTTGAATGATTGCGAAAGCCTACCTGTGGTTGTTTTACTCAAATGCAGCTTAAATCGCACCACGATGGCTCCACTTTTTGATTGATCTAGGGTGGCTGTGAACGACGACCATCTAGTCATTAATATTGTTTAAATATTTCTTGAGATCATTTAAACCTGTGTATGCTGTGCTGCTACACGTGAAAGCACAATGACCTGCAATCGTGTGATGTCAGATTTTGTTGGGGTTGACAACACACTTTTCAACATTGTAGACTGCACGCAATAGATCAGCATGCAGTCTACAATGTTGAAAAGGGTGTTGACACTAGATTTAATAAGGAAATCTTGGCATCTGCAGTTGAGAGTGGGTGGGCTGCAGTGGTCAGTAGCTTCATTTTACTCGGAATCCTCCTCGGTGAATGTTGATCTCTCTATTTCAGTGTGTATTGCAAAAATTGAAGTGTGTATCAACTAAATCCCACGCGACATCTGTAACGTTAATGACACAGCACGATGCAACCAGTGTCTTCTGAGATATGTTGCTTCCTCACTTTTCTCCCATGCAGATGGGAGTAACTACACTTTTTGTTAATAATCCTTTTATTTGACTCTGTTTGAAGCAAAATGAAAGTTTAGTGAAAGTAATCCAAAGCAATGTTAGCACCAGCGATAGAATAGGATTTTTTAATTGTTGGAAAAGCAAGCAAAAAAGAGGAGGAAGAAGAAGATTATGTCTTTTGTAAATACGGTAAATGTGTGGAAACATCGAGCTTAAATGAGATGAAGGATCCTGGATCTTAGCAAGGACTTGTTTTGAACCCGGCAGATGAAAGTCTCACATAGGACGGCCCCAGTATACACATTTCAGGTGTTGCTTCTCTTAACCATGCGACTTAAGATCTCTTTAAAGGGGAGATTTAAATGAATGTAAAATAAATAAATAAAATGATAACAAAAAAAACAAAAACATGGATTGTACCATTTATAAATTCCAGTTGTTTGGTTTCATATTGTTTTCAGTTTAACAGTCATCATGCACTTGTATATAAGCCATACCTGTTGTTAAAATAAACCACTATTTATTGATCAACTGTTGATATTGATGTGTTTTTATGACATTTATGACTTCTCTGTGTCTTTTAAAAAAATCATTTTAAAGTTAAAGTCTATTCAAGTATTCTAATAATGGCGTTCAAAGAAGATGAAGAAGGGGGGAATGGGCGAACTTGAATGCAGTCTATTATGACTCGAAGCCCTTAGGCTTCAAGTCGTTATAGACAAGCTGAGACATTTCGCAATCAATGGCATCAGAAAGTAGGATTTATAACTCCTCACGTTTCCTGAATGTTAAGATATTTTCCTTTTTAGCCTGCATCAAAGTAATGGAGGTATAGTCACATGGAAAGTTCCCTAGGGTTGACTTTTACCTCTTATCTCTTGAGGACCAGTCCTACATAGAGTCGGTTATTTAATACATTTAGGTAACATACAGTGGCACAACTAGCTGGAGAATCTGTGCCTTCTAAGGAAAGGTTCGCTACTAGCCTTAGCTAAGTCTTAAAACCCACAAAAGCCTTAAAAACTGGGCTCGTTTCTACAGGTAGCTGCTTTAATAGACGACTGGGATGAATCAGCAGCTGCAGTCTGGAGCATTAAACTGGTAAAGTCTGACATCTTCTAATAGCGAAATTAATTATGTGGATCTTTTAAAACATCCCCATTCGAGTGAGAAAGCAGCCCTTTTTTTTATGCTTGCCTGTATGGGACAGGGTGATGTCAGGGCCATGATGCGGCATGATCCGCTGGTCCACTGCATCAAACCGGGGCGCTCCCATTGGCTAACAGGGATGCTGAGGATGCTGCGTTGTGTATAACGTCATCTGACCAGCAGCACGTTTATCTATCTCGCCGGCTCAACACTCACCCGAGAAATGAGGCAAGTCCTGATTTTGAGAAACACCGCGGCAAGACGCTGAAGAGTGGACGCCAGTTAAAGTCGAGAAAGGACGCTGCCTGCACGCATCCGCAGTTCACCATGAGGGAAATCGTTCACATCCAGGCTGGTCAGTGCGGAAATCAGATTGGGGCCAAGGTATAAATGTCTTCATTTAATCTCTGAAGAAGGGATCTAAAGGAGTAATTTTCATTTAAATGTGGAACGTCACCGCGTTTGTGTGCCTTAATAGTTTACAAAGCGCTGTTAGTTCGGCACATTTAAATCGAAGTGATTACAAATCTGTCTTTAAGAGTTTAATATCGATCAATCACGGATTAACATACCTATATGGAGCGGTTCAGTCTGGTTGATCTTTCAGGTGATGTGGCCTGCGCTGCTGCGCGTCATTGTGCCACCAGATGCGCAAAAACTAAAACAAGGCCTGACGCACACACGTCAAACTTGCTTCATGTTTTCGTTTTTGCTGTGTTACTCTAAAAAAATAAGTAAATTAATGATTTTTTTAAAATGCTAATGAATAGTAATGGCTTTGTCTTAGTTCTGGGAGGTGATAAGTGATGAACATGGCATCGATCCAACCGGTAGTTACCAAGGTGACAGTGAGCTGCAGTTGGAGAGGATAAATGTCTACTACAATGAGGCATCAGGTGAGAAGGAAAATGTTGCTTTAATATAAACCACATGCTTGAATTTTCCACTATACACAAAGCAGCTTTTTTAACCACTGATCATTATTCTTGCATGGCCTTATGCTACACAGACCTCATTTGACTGTCACAGTTTGCTCATGTCACTAATTTAGCTGCAGTGGAAACTGGGTTCTGCTATGAGTGAAGGGACACAAATGAGGACAGTGCACCTGCTAAAAATCTCTTTTTCTGTGTCCTTGTCTCACCCCTCCCCCTCTGTCTCTCTATAGGGAGCACAGGTATCTGCAGTCTCAGTATAGCTGAACTCATGCTCAGTATCTGATTTTACTGGTGCCTGTGTTGCAGGTCCTTCTAAATACAACCTGCTTTGTTGCTCACAGCTGTCGTACATCAAGCAGCCAATCAGTGCCTGGTAAATAAAGGCGCAGGGATAATAAAGAATTAGTATTTGTGTTTCATCATTAGGCCTCATGTTTTCGGTCAACATCTCAATCCACATGCACCCAGGGTTGATCCAACCTTTTACTCATCTGCATTGGCAATAAAGGACAACAATCTACCCATATCCTATTTCCCAGCAGCATGCATTATTGATTCTTTGTTTCCATGTTGCATGCCGGCTTCAGTGTCACGGGGGGGTAACTACCTAATGCAGACTGAACAAAACAAATTGTCCTTAAAATAAAAAGTGCAGATTCATAAGCAACATTAAAACTTCAGCACTGAGCAAGAAAGTGAAACGAGGCAAAGTCAAGGAAGACTGCTTCTGTGTCTGAATACATCCTGCAAGACTCAGCACTTTGAAAACCCCACTGGTTTAGATTAAGCTGTGCAGCACGCTGCACCAGTTTTGCAAGAAGGGTGACAGGCAGAAAGGGTGGGGCAAGACAAAAAGCAAGAAAAGAACAGAAGACGCTTTGAATTCCCAGCTTAATTGAGAGGCTTGTATCTTTAAGGAAATGCTGCTTGCGAATCTTTTGAAATATGCTGAGGTTTTTCTTCATGGTTTACTGCCGGTGTTGCTGAGGTTACTGAGACTGTTGATATTTCCATCCATTACCCCTCCACATCCCTCCCTGTCCTCGTATTCAAAGGCAGCAAATTTGTGCCCCGAGCCATTCTGGTGGACCTGGAACCAGGAACCATGGATTCAGTTCGCTCTGGTCCATTTGGGCAGCTATTCAGGCCTGACAACTTTGTTTTCGGTGAGTTGACAATAAATCTGGATCAGACCATTCATCCTGAACCGACTCCACATGTGTGAGTCATCCGTGCATGTGTGCAGCATGTGTCTGACCTACTGTCACAGACAATGAAGCTGCACTTCGTTTCCACTGCACTGCACAGTACTATATATTCTGAGCACACAGCTCCTGCAGTCCCTCGGTGATGCATTGCCCATGTGTCGACTGAGACAGCTCTTGTGGTGACTTAGCAAAAATACAGTCTATGTGGAGATTCTGCAGCAGAACACAAAGCAAATAATAATATGAGGGCCAAAAACATTTATCCCAAGATGACAATCTATTTTGTCACTGGATAACAAGTGCTAACAAGTTGAAAATGGCAGATAAATCACTTACTGATGCTTTCCAGAGAAATAAGTTATTTTGAATTACAAATTGGTTGCCAAGTTTTAATCAGCTTTCTAAGAAGTTTTGTAAAACTACACCAAGGCTCACTTTTGTTTTGAGTGAACTGGTAGTGCACACATGGAAATATTATTAAGATGGCAATGCTGATGTTGTTACTTAGAAGATCTAAAATTTCACAACAGCTGCTGTTTTCTTAGCTTGTCGATACATATCAGACAAGTGGGAACCTTTATTATCTTGCCAGTTTCATTTGGCAACGTTTGACAAAATTATGGCAGGTGTTGACCACTGGTCTTAATTTCATGGCGAACCATCCAGTCGATGATTTTCAAGACCAATATAGATACCGATATTCTATGATCTTTGTAGTGCTGTGAATATCTACTGCGTACAGGGAAGTTGAAGAGTGCCCTCTGGTGGACAAACTATGCAGCCACAACACTCATAACATGGTTGAAGGGTGTTTCTCCTGTCTCTTTTATTAATGCTGATACCGATAGACTGGCAAATAGAAAATATCAGCTGATAGTATCAACGTATCGATAAATTGTTGGGCTATAATTATGAATAACTGTAACATATTTTGTATCCAACAACTGACAAGACATATCAAAACTATCAACTTCATCTTGATGCCAGATAAAAAGTTATATAATCACTAATTTATTATGATCCATTGCGTATCACTATTGTCTGTGCAAGACTTCGTGTCAGTCAATTCATTCTTTGGTCACAAATGTAAAACCTTTATGTGTAAAACCTAGATGTATTAACTAAAACAATATTTTTCAACATCAATTGTCTTTAAAAATTATTTCATGCAGGTCAAAGTGGAGCAGGAAATAACTGGGCTAAAGGTCACTACACCGAAGGAGCTGAGCTGGTGGACTCTGTGCTAGATGTGGTGAGAAAGGAGTCCGAAAACTGTGACTGCCTTCAGGGCTTTCAGCTCACCCACTCCCTGGGTGGAGGCACAGGTTCAGGAATGGGCACACTGCTCATCAGCAAAATCCGTGAGGAGTATCCTGATCGCATTATGAACACCTTCAGTGTCATGCCTTCCCCGAAAGTGTCTGACACTGTGGTGGAGCCCTACAATGCCACTCTCTCTGTACACCAGCTAGTGGAAAATACAGATGAGACCTTTAGCATTGATAACGAAGCTTTGTATGATATCTGCTTCCGCACTTTAAAGCTAACCACACCCACCTATGGAGATCTTAACCACCTGGTATCAGCCACCATGAGTGGTGTGACAACGTGTCTCCGCTTCCCTGGACAGCTCAACGCTGACCTCCGTAAGCTAGCTGTCAACATGGTGCCCTTCCCCCGCTTGCATTTCTTCATGCCGGGCTTTGCACCTCTGACAAGCAGGGGCAGTCAGCAGTATCGTGCCCTCTCCGTGCCAGAGCTCACACAGCAAATGTTCGATGCCAAGAACATGATGGCAGCGTGTGACCCCCGTCACGGACGCTACCTCACCGTGGCAGCCATCTTCCGTGGCCGTATGTCAATGAAAGAAGTGGATGAGCAGATGCTGAGTGTGCAAAACAAAAACAGCAGCTACTTTGTGGAATGGATTCCAAATAATGTCAAGACTGCAGTTTGCGACATTCCGCCCCGTGGCCTCAAGATGTCCGCCACCTTCATTGGCAACAGCACCGCCATCCAGGAGCTGTTCAGGAGGATCTCAGAGCAGTTCACCGCCATGTTCCGCCGCAAGGCTTTCCTCCACTGGTACACAGGGGAGGGAATGGATGAGATGGAGTTCACTGAGGCCGAGAGCAACATGAATGACCTTGTGTCTGAGTATCAGCAGTACCAGGATGCCACCGCTGATGAAATGGGTGAATACGAAGAAGATGAAATGGAGGATGATGAAGAAGTCCGCCATGATGTTCACCACTGATTCTAAAACACAACGAGCCAGTTCCTAATAATAACAGCTGTTGGAGTGCAATGAGACCACAAGATGTACACTAGGGATGCTGATTTCAATAAATGTTGTGGTGTGCAGATTATGGTCAACTATACTTGTTTAGCCTATATTGCGCTGAATATAAATATAGCCTTTACTGACAACGACAGTGAATGGTGTTAGAATCTAAAGTTATCCAAGTCATGCTATGTCAGTGTCAACAAGCAAGTACAGTTTTGTAACAATAACTCAAATGTGCATTCTTTTCCTCATGTCTCTAATAAAAGATCCAGTCTGTACGTCTTGTCAGGTTTCTTTTTTCAAAGGTACATAATGTGCAAAAGCTACGTCGAAATATGTACAACCCACATAGCTCATGACATCTTGATCTATTGCCTTGTTTTGCAAGCAGGTATCAGATTGCCACCCATCCAATCAACGACAAAGAAGCCCAGCCCAAGTAGGAAGGTTCCCAGCAACAGCGAATAAACAGCCTGTACAGTGCACAAAGGAAAGGTTAAAAAATAATTTCAAAGCACACAGTGATCGCTGATAATCTCACACTATAATGCGTAATATCAAAGGAACATGTCAGGGTTGTGACTTTCACACACACACCTTTCAAAGTGCGTGAAAAGTTTTTTAAACTTTTAAAATATTTTATGCTTCTTGACACACCCTAGTCTGAACTGTGAATCCAAAATTTTCCATTGGAGAGAGAGAGAAAAAAAGGAGACAGACAGAATGTCAATAAATAAAAATTTTATTTTGGGTAAATCATCCAGGGAATAACACAGAATACTACTCTGAACCAGTTATCCCAAAGGAAAGAAAACAAGGAAGTTGTTTTTATGACTGAGAAACAGATCTGGCTCGTTACAAGCTTTTAGTCAGATTACCTTACATGGGGCCAAATTACAAATTACAGGTCATAAATTGAGCCACCTTTTTCTTGTATGTCACAAAAGAAGAAAAGTTGATTAGCAAAGTTGCTCAGAGCTGTGTCTACTTTAATGCTTTGTATGTTGACAGCTCAGACTGAGGTTTGAAAAGAAAAACTTTGCAAGTGATCCACTTCTGTCCACAGAGGAGCAAAGAAACAAAGCAGTACATTGTCGCCAGAAACAAAACATTAAATGGGTTTAAAAAAGACGGTTGGAACTGTTGAATAAACTATGTATCACAACTACATTTTATTTTGGGAAGTAAACAAGACAACCCCCGATAATTTTAAAAAACATGTTTAATGATTATAACGTTAATGCCAATTTTGGATTTCAGTTGCAACAAGAGCTGCCTTCTTCCACATCAAAAAGGCCATACGTCAAGAACCCTCTGAGAGCTCGAAACAATGCTTCCCCACATTCAATATGGATAAACTGAGCCTCGGCTTCTCAAATACACATACTTGACAGGCTGTGATCTCTCCCCTGTGCAGCTGAGCAGCCTCTGTGATGCTAATGTATTCTCTAGCACTTGAAGTTATTGAACAGTACTGTTTTCTTAATTTGATTACTATTCCTGACATTTAATGACACATTTGAAGTTGTAACTACTGTTTGTTTGTTTCCATACCACACACTAGCTCAGTCGGTCAAGCATTAACACCCAGACACCCTATGCGGACAGACTGCTATCTGAAATTTGAGCTAAAGGCAGAACACCCTCTTACTTTGTGCACTTCACAGATAGCGAGCATATAATGCTTACTTTGTTTCTCCAAGGGAAAAAAAGACACAAAAAAAGGAAAGCGCTGTTCCTGCATTATCAGTAACTGAAACCTGAGTTTCTACTTTACTTTCTCCTCTGTTTATGTGAAGCATGAATGAACCTTTGTCAGTCAACCACAGAGAAACCTGTTGTATCCCTTCTATGCAGAAACACTCCTGTCGGGTTGGAAAATCCTGAAGCTAATGCTTACAGTTTAACGTCTCTACCTGTGGCATGTTTTAGTTGACATGCAAATATGCAGTTAATTTGTTGGTGATCACCAAGCCATATGCTTAAAACACATTATTGGGAAAAAAAAGTTTTTAACTTTGAAGAATTGCTTTACATACACTGTCTCTTTCAATTAACAAACTATGTAGAAATATTATATCAGCTTATGGTCAGATTTAAATAAGGACTTCCATTTATGTTTACTATTGTATAAACATTTTCAAATGTAACCAAAGAATCTGAAACTAAATTGTTTATATATGAAATATATAATAAAATATATTACAAATATGTTTATATAAATAACTTAACAATAACAATGAAATACCAATTAATGCTCATTTTCATTCTATCTGGCAAATAGTATAATTTTGCATATCACATGACATCCAAAAGCTTATAATGTTGTAAAAAGAACAGTTAGGGTGATATGCAAGTAATTTCTGAAACATAGTTCTTAACTTTTTTTTAACTCAAAGATGTACGATAAATCGTGTCATGTGTGAAATCAGAAAGTAAAAAGTGTCAAGCAGATTCTTTTCTGTTTGAGTTTATTGTGATACAAGTTGAAAAACCCCTTAAAATAAAAACATCTTCATTATCCCCGTGGATTAGCACTGCACTGCTATATTCTTACAGCATTTTAGAAAGCAGGTTTAAAAATACAGGTCAGTAGCAAGAACAGCAGCATTAAACTGGCAAGCTCATCCCATCCCATTACACACACACACACAGCCACACACACACAAAATCAATCTGGTAATGATCCCACAAAACACATTTCTTCAGCTTTGGCACTTAGATCTCATGGAATTAATACTTATATATATATATATATATATAAAAAATGCATACTTTCAGGAAAAATATAAAAATAGTGCAACAATTCAAATAGAGGATGTGTTATTTGAGCACACTCAGTATTTATCTAGTTTCTGTACAGCTTCTGAACACATTATGAAGTAGGCGAACAATCTAACAGTTAGCACGACAACTTTAGTCATGGCTAAACAAATATACCAATGTACAAATTAAGCACCTTAAAAATCACAACACACTAAAATAATACATCAGTCTGTGCAATAAATCTAATATTGACAGCCTTTAAAGATAAATGAAAAATCTACAGCCTCTCCCTCTGCGAAAAACCGTGTTCGTTTGAAGACTAATTATATATACATTATATGTTAAAAAATTATCGCTAAGCAGAGAACACTCTTGTGTGGGAATTTTCATTGCAAAAAGGCTTTACTATGATTTATAGCGCTCACGTTGTGTTTTTTTTGGTGTGGATGTATCTGTTTAGACCTATCTGTTGCGCTTTAATTGAATATCAAGTTCATGCATGTGATTTCTGGCTATTGACTAATTCAGTACCGTAACCACTTAAAAACAGTGCAGCAGCTCCTATAGCAGCTTGGCAGGCTGAATAGACAGGAGATGCAATGATCTGACAGCTATTGCTGCCCAAGGTAAGGGTGTAGACTTGTTTTTACTTTGTGTCCTTTAAAAAGAGAAAGTAAAGTTTACGTAAAACTGGTTTAGGACTAGTTGTTTTACTGCCCCGAAGCCATATTAGTTTTGTACCTGAAAAAATGTAGCACATATAGGTCTGTTAAGTGCACTCAGTGTTTTGTTTTTTTTCCCTCGGTTGGGTTCTAATAACACAAGTCATGTAAGACTGTGTAGAAATGTTACCCTTTTTTCCCTCTCTATAGTCAACACTGTATTGTATTCCCCTGCTGTTGACAGAACTGAATTTTGACATATCATTCAAAACAAATACAAGCTTGGTATAGAAAAAGAGGAGATGTTATTTTAACTAGTTTCAGTTTGAAATTCCAGCCTCTGATGGCTAAGTGCACCTTACAGTCTGTATTACATACTAACTTCTCAGGTCGGTGGATGAGAACCTACAGTATAAGACTTTAGGTCAAGCAGACCAAACTCCAGTTTATAACGCAATTAATAATCTGCATTAATAGAAATACAGCATGTTGATGTACTGTAGTACATTCCAGTCCAGTCAGTATATCATTACATGTCAAAACAGGAGTAATATTTGTAGCGAGGCTACAGAAAATGGTTGCTCTAAGCTCTTGAACTAGACTCCAAATTTCTCTCTGTCACCAAGACCTTTTTCTGCTGCACAACCACTCTCTTGGTCCCATGTGACTTGGGTGTGACTGTCAGCTTAGCTTCCTCATTTGACCCTAGAGAACTGTGCGACCCCACTGAAAAACCCTGAGCTTTCACTGGCACACTTCGGACTTCAAAGCCCTGCTCTGCAGACCTTTGTCCAGTCTGCACAACGCCCTGCGCTAAATGCACACCTTGCTCCCCTCCTGAGGATCCATTCTCCACCACTAATAGTTGTCTAGACCTGGAGATGGTTCCTCGTGAAAGTCCTTGTGCTGCCTGCCCTGTTGCTTCACCCATTCCTCCCTGTCTATCGACAAGTACCACACCCTGGGAACTTTGGAGGCCACCAACTTGCACCAGCCCATGACCTAGCCCAGCTTGGCCTACTGAACCCACTGCCTGCTGCGTGCCTCCTGCCACAAGCATTACTTGGGGCTTGGACTCGACTACGTACATGGGCGTAGCAGCATAGTACATAGCAGGTTGCTGTATGAGCAGTGTCTGACTGGGAATCACTATGTTGTCCTGGACGTGTACATTGGGAAGAGTTGCTGAACTCTGTGCTCTCCCAGTGATACGTTCCTCCTGGATAACGGTAGAAGAGCCGGATGATACATTGGAGGTATTTAGGGTGTTAATATTGACGCGATCCCTGTCCCTGATGGTTTCTGTGTGACTACGGACATGTGTGTGTGTGGATGTGGAAGGCCTGAAAGGAGAGACGGGTCTGACTGGAGTGGAAGAAACTGCCACATCTACAGATTCAGTGACCATGGTTGACCCCTGGCAAATCTCAGCCAGGGTTTTGAATTTAGGCCCGAGGTCATTAAGGAATGCAAGATCATCATCATTTTCAAGAAGGCTGCAGCAGCCTACAGAACCTGCCAGCGACTCTTGTCCCTCATAGTTGTAGATCAGCATACTGTCCTTCACCTGAGGTTGCTGTGCAGCATGATCGGATTTCTGCAAAGAAGTGGGGATGAAAAAGAATATATTACAGCTTCAGACATAATGTCTTTATCTGACCTGAAAGACTGCAATTTCAACTTAACTTAGGGATCACTTACTCTTGAATAGTAGTCCCATAGAAATTCCTCAGATAGAGCTATGCCATCCCATCCCCCACCTCTGTATTGAGAGAAATTCATATCTTGTCTGGCCATCGTTCCTGTATTCAGGAAGTCCATATTCTGTCCACTGGAGTATTTGTACTGGTTGTACAGGTTCATGTTGTCAGCTGTCATATTGGATGTGTATATAGCACTGCCTTTATAGGGCCCTCTTCCACCTGCTCCTCCTCCTAACTCAGCCAGCCCTCCAAAGTATCCATGTCCCTCAAACATGTTGACATCCTTAGTCACTGCACCACCATCAACCTCCACTGGGACATGCATAAGAGGAACCTCCTGCAAGAGAAGTGTGGGATCCAGTCAGATAAATTTGATTATCAAACGTTCAGAGTTGAAGGTGCCTGCACACATCAAAACTACAGTAATACCTTGTCTTCTCCCTGTCCCTCAGTGTGATATGAGATCAGCTGTTGCTTTGTGTCGTATGGAATAGACTTGAAATCGCCGATAGCCGCTGTACTCCCACACAGGCAGAAGAGCAACAGGAGAGGCACCACTGAAAAACAGGCACATTTTCCACTAGATCAAAATAGGCTCGACTGATTAGGTCAAATTAAGTCCAATAATCAATGAATTACTTTAACTGAATAAACAGATTTAACAGGAAAGGAATGTATTTATGAAAAAACCGGCATCTGTGCGTGACACAACTACTCACATTAGTCAGTCTCTCTAGGCCTGCTACAACATGTACGATTAGGCAACCTTTTAAGTGAAAGTATGGAGAACACCCCCCCCCCCATAAAATAGGAAGAGTAAAATCCTCAAACAAGGGCTCTACTCACAAAGCAGCAGCAGCAGTCCCAGCAACATCAGCAGAATACCCGCAGCTCCAAAAGTTGCAGTCGACGTAGAGCGCGACACACAGGATTTGGTGTTTTTATTGCAGGTACATACAGTCAAATCTATTATCTGAGCATCAGCACATGACTTTCCCTGCTGGTCTGTGATCTTCAGTGTCACTTTGTGGACGCCAGGCCACACATAGTTTTCTTCTCGCAGAATGACTGTAGTTTCTGAAGAAAT
Organism: Maylandia zebra; assembly: GCF_041146795.1. Classification (NCBI taxonomy): domain Eukaryota; kingdom Metazoa; phylum Chordata; class Actinopteri; order Cichliformes; family Cichlidae; genus Maylandia; species Maylandia zebra. The sequence continues at coordinate 17,541,961 of NC_135184.1, forward strand.
AAATTAGTAAATTAAGAAAAAAATACTGCACAAAGTGTTTACTTTTTGTCTTGCAATGTGTAAGGAAGTGCACATGGATAACACTCAAAATAAATGCTTAAAAAAATAGCAAGAAACAATTTTTTTTCTAAAACACAATATACAATTTGTCCATAAATGCCTTTACTCTCAAAGGAAGCTCAGACGGTTGATCTAACAAGCGTTTGCTGGATTTTGCCGTACAGTGATTGTTTACATGGCATTACCATTAAAATGCTCCACTCTCCACTTCCCTGTGGTGCTCTCTTCAACCACAGTAAATTCAAATGGTGATGAATTGGGGAAGTGGTCTTCATCTACAGCAGTGACATAGATCACGCTATCCTGAAGGCACATGGTCTGAGTTTTAGAGGTCAGTCTTGGGCAGTGATCATTGAAGTCCTCCACCTGAATAGCTATGGTCCCCGTAGCAGTTTTTGAGGGCAGATCTGAAAGCCAGTGGAATGTAAGATCAATATTAATCTGTTGGGCACGATATTACTCCTGATTAGACTGATGTTTGCTGCCGTGTTAACAGAACTCACCATTGCTGATGCATATAATTTCTGCGTAATATGTTCCATTGATCAAGTGCACGGACTCTCGGTCAGGGAGTTTACTCAGCCTGATGTCTGCTGTCTTTTCATCGATAATCAACCAGTTGTCAATGTCACGGTGTTTGGCATACCTTGAAGAACACACGTAAATTAATGTAAGAACAAAAATAAACTTTTCATATTCAGTGTAAGAATCGGTTGATATATGCGCAGGCGACACTTTCAGTTTAACTGTACCTCACGTTGGTGGCAATCTTTTGTGTGTCAGTGTCAATAGCAGCGTAATTAGTTATGATTTTGCTGAGGGAGGTGGATGTGTACTCCTCTGAGACAGTCACCACTTTTACACTTGGTTGGAAACGAGGTCCCTCCTTCTGATTGACCACATTAATTGTGACTGGGTAGGTTTTGATACCTGTTGCCCCTGTCACAGACTGACTGCTGCCAAAATTATACGCTGCTTTGTTGGAAACCATGACACGCAAGTTCATCACCTTCAGTTCCTCATAGTCGAGAGCCTGTATATAAAAGGGTAATCCATGAATTTTGACTCTTCTGGTCGAAACACATTTTTCCTTTTACCTCTAATTTACACAGCACTCTTTACCTTCCGAACCATGATAATTCCCTCATTGGTTTTTTCATCCGTAGTGATATCGAAATAACCTCCCTCATTGCCTGAAACAATTTGGAAAGCAGCCAGCCAGTTGTCTGTGTGAATTAGGTCCATATCAATGGCTTTTATCCTCATAACTTCCACACCGACAGTGTTCTCTTCAATACGCCCTTCATACTGCAAATAAAGTGCACATGAACAACAACTGTTTTTGAAAAAAGCTTACTGTTGACCACTATGAAAACAAAAAACAAGAAAAACTTTACACAAGAATAGATGGGCTGGATGTGGTAAAGGTGGAAGACCTACTATTTCTTTTTCCAGCGTTGGAATGTTGTCATTTATGTCGAGAAGTCGGATCTCAACTTCTCCAGTTGACGTTCGTCCTCCTGGGCGTCCATTTAAATCACAGACTTTAATCATTAACTTATATGTATCTTGTTTCTAAAAACAAAAGTTAGAAATGATTATTTCACAGATGAATATGTTGGAATATGTACATGCAGTGTGGTGAATAAAATTTGACTAATTTCTTACAAATTACGTTTATAATATGAGGTCGTACTATAACGATGAACTTGGGGGCTGTGACAAAATCTACATACTGTTACTGATTTGACTACAGTCTTGTGAGTTGCAAGCTTTTCCATTAAATAATTGTAGAGGCACAAGATGATTTTCACAATACCTAAAAGGTCATAAATGAGCTCACCTCCCGATCCAGTGAGGTACTTTGAACCATGAGCTCTCCAGTGCGAGAGTTCATCCAGAACAACCCAGCTGTGTTAGCCTGCTCAACAATGCTGTATGAGAGCTGGGCATTCTCTGTTCTCTCATCATCGGCATCAGTAGCGATTATTTTCATGATAACAACACCTAGGAAATCGAAGGTAAATGAAAAATAGCAACTCCGGTAAATGAATTCAGTTAAGGACAGGATTGTTTTTGTGATCCATCAAATAAAAAAAGACACAAACAAATCTTAACATACCTGATCGACTAGATTCATTGACATATCCAAATTGCTGTAATTGAATGACTGGCGCGTTGTCATTCTCATCATCAACGGTGATATTAAGGTCAATGTAGTTTTCAGCCTGGGTCCCATTGGTGTATCTTGCCACACCTCTTAACTATAAAGCACAACTGTATTAAAAACTGATTCACTTTGTAACTCATGGCTCTTTATAAAGAGGATTTGACTCTTACACGATAGAAGGCAATCTCCTCTCGATCCAGAATGGAATAGACTCTCAAACAGCCGGTGCTATGGTCAATACGAAATCTACCAATAGGGTCCTGGTCAGCGCCAGGCCCTGTTATATAGTAGAGCATCTTCGCATACTCCTCCTTATCAGAGCGAATCTGAAATTCAGATACACAAACAGAATGAATCCATCTGGAAGGCCAAAACCTTCAGTTAACAACGTAAGAAAACATTTACTGAACATATTATACCATATATTTAAAAAGTTGTATTTTTAAAATCATAATTATAGTAGAATATATTTATGATAAATATAAGCATGACAAATATTGCAGGTTCTCATTCAGACTGCTTTGAGACCATCTGTGCATACATCAGTTAAACTCTGCCGTTACTTAACATTAGTAGGTGAGTTATGAAGATTAATACACTTTAGAACAATAAACAGGGTTGTGTAAAAAAAGCAGCACACAAAGCAGTATCTGTCATTTGTCTCTGTGTCTGAACTGACTCATTATGAACATGGCAGTCTGCCAGTGTCTGCCTCTGAAGCAACTCTCACATATGCAAGTAAGTGAAAAGCAAAGGTGGCTGAAGGACATGCAGCTTTTGAAAATGATTTGTTTCACACAGTAAAATACATTAAAACACATTAAACTGTTGCTTTGCCAGCATAAAAAAATATATTTGTATGACTGTGGAAAATAATATACATATAAATATGTATATTTATATTTGTAAGATGAAAAACATTAATTTTACAATGGAATTCTTCAGAAAATAAATACACACTCTAGCAACGCAATCAAGGCCGGTGTAATCATAGTTCTCAATTAGCTTTCGGGGCGGTGCGATCCAGTGTCTCTTCTGCCTGTGCAGCAGTCGTCCATTTCCTTCTGCTCCCACAGGAACAAGCTGCAAATGAACAAAAAGCGAGGAAAAGGGACATTATTATACAAATCTATCTATCTATCTATCTATCTATCTATCTATCTATCTATCTATCTATCTATCTATCTATCTATCTATCTATCTATCTATCTATCTATCTATCTATCTATCTAATGTGAAGTCCACCCCACTTGCTGCACATTATTCCCACTGTGTTATGATGTAGCAGAATATCTAATAATGTAATCATTACGTCTGCCTTACAAGTGGACCTGATTAAGACTTTGTTCCCCGAAACTTTCCTCCCACGTCCCGTATGGCGAAATAAACCAAATGAACTGTCCTGTGACTTTCGAATAAAAGTGATGAAAACGCTTCTCTTTTTTTCTTTCTCTTTTTTAACAGGAAGATTAAGGACATATCATCTTCGGCATCTTTAGCGCTCACATACACACCACAAGCCAGAGCCACACCTGTATAGATCCGCTTTTCTCCATTCGACACTAAATGCGTAGCAATACATTGCACGTACTGAATGTGTTACTTACAGCTTGAAAGAACGCCAGGAGAATAAAAATGCTGCTTTTCAGTAGTGATCCCATCGCGTCTAGAAATAAAACAAAACGTTGTCAATCCTCGAGTAAGAGTTCGGCTTCAGTTTGACTGCATCTGCAGCCTATTGTTAACTGCGTTTACACTTTGACCGTCCGAGGGGTAGGACGAAGTTTTACAGCGCTGGGCGGTTCTTCCCCCCCCACTCAGGTTACTCATGACTGCTGATAGCAGGCGGAGAAAGGTGGAGTCCTATGTCCATTTTGTTCTGGTCTGTAATATCTCCGAGCAGCCCATTGTTTGTTATGAAAAACAATATGAAAGTCTCCAAAATGGACCGCGTGAATCCAAACTATTCACGTTTGACCATCTAAAACTGCAATTTTACATTTCCACTTCCACACTACATTCTTTTTTATTTTCTTTCCTTTTTTGTGCACCTAAAAATGTATCACAGTCCTTTTGGCTATCGTGCTTTCCCACTTATATGAAAAACTTTACCAGTGCCCGTGAAATTCCTAAAGAGTGCACCGCTAGTTTCTGGGTTCCCAGCTCGACTAGCTGTTGGCACACTCACAGTTTGGTTGCCAGGCTACACGCAAGGTTTATCCTGAATGGTCAAGGCGTGTTGCGACAGTACAATGGGAATTTAATCGGATTACTTATTTTGCATTAACGAATGAATCAGACATGTTTCTGATAATACTGGAATTACAAAACAAAAATTACAAAAATCTTTCTTTCTTTCTTTTAATTAAGACTAAAATTTATGTAATACCTTTCTTGGTGAGCATTTAAAAACACAACACAGAGGTGGATGGTTTCGATTGTGTCATGATTTATGACAAAAAACATCATAAAAAGTCTGAGGGTGCTAATACCTGCTAATAAAGGTTCTATCTTAGATAATGACCAAATAATTGTTTAATTTAGTAGTCCTTATGAACAAAGGCTAGTTCAACTTTTTAAGCAGACACATGTGACAGTCTTTGAGGAACATTTTTGATTATGACACCTCACATTCTTCAGTTTGTCCAGCACACACTCCCAAACACGTAGTTGTTAGTAATAATACACTAGTATTAGTGATTCAATCCTCTTAAGCATCTAGTTTCACCTGAATACTTCTCTCCTACACATGACGTGAATGCCTCATTTGGCACTCATCCAAAGGGTGATGAAAGTTGGGTGTGGTAGGTGTTTTAGGTGGATTGAAGAACTTTCTTACCTCGGGGACATGTGTGTCACTGTTGCAAAGTGAGCTGTTCAATTAGTGCTAGCACTCGGTACCTTTAAAACTTTGCTTCTCAAAACATTTGGTCTCAGCCCTGCAGCATTTGGGTGGAATCCTGGCAAACAAACAAGGAGATTTCTTCGTCATCATTTTGCAATTGACGTGTTCAAACTAGAAGAGCTAACTGGATGAAGACATGTTTTAATGACAGAAAAGACACTGGGTGAATTTAATCGGAAGTGAGAAAAATGGCTGAAAATATTTCAGAGAAAGTTCACATTTTCGGTTTCTCCAAACTGCACAACTCAGCAAAAGCAAAAAGTTGGTTATTTTAGAATGTAAAAACATCTGTTATGACTAATCTTACCAGGATACTGTAGGGAAAAAGTAGTCAGAAATAGGGAGACCGGCTGAATAACCAAAAGTACAATAGGTTTCTTCCACACAGGCTCGCTTAGACTCTAAATTCTGTAAACACACAGAAGCCTGAGCACAGCGATAATTAACCTTTTTTTTTATATAATAAAATCACATGGTATTTTGCTGTGTCTGTTTTGCATTTGCTGGTAAAGCGTTAAAGCGGTAAGCACTTTCATTATGTCCACGCCCATGACTCCCACCAAAAGTCTTCCTGACATTTTTCTCACCTTTCCTGTTGCAGGCCCATATATCCTGCCTTCAAAATGCTTTCATAAACAAGGTCAAGCCAGTAGAGTATTTCTGAACTGGACGTATTTTAAATGACGTAGGGCCAGTGTTTCTGCTGCTTTACTTTTATCAACAGTTTATAGAGATAATGAGTGTTTCGCTGTGGTTACACAGTCTCCCCCACACCAGGCTTCATTCAGATCAAATTCCTGTGGTGTTCAGAGTGGAGCTCAAGTTTGTTCCTCCTACACAGTAGAGCTGCAGTCAAGAGAGGAGGAGCAAGCAGGGGTCAGTCTCTGTGTAGACCTGAGATAAGCCACCACAAACAAGCAGACAGACCAGTATTTCTTCAAGCGCCTATACTTGTAGCATGCCATAGTGTTATAAGACCATTACTATTGCTTTGTACTGATGCATTCATATGCAAAATGCATGGGGTGATCTGATGTAACTGCACTGTCAACAGTGTCCTGCTTTGTATAATATGGATCCAAATGCAAGACTCAGAAGCAGAACTAAACTAAAAAAACACAGCTTTACTGCTGGAGCTTACAGAAAATATGAAACAAAGACACCAAACTGGGAAATTAAAGGGGAAACACAGAACACTGGTTTAAACAGCATGTGGGGAGGATGAGACCAAGAAAAGAAGTACACTGATAGTCTATGGATGCATATTGAAGTCCAATGATGGTTCCCAGACAGTTAAGCAACTAGAAAAAAATAGAGGGGTATATAAAGAGTATCAAATGAGACCACAAGAACAAATTCACTTTACCCTTACTTAGCAAAGGAGTTGACCATCGTTTATTTGACCTTTACATGCTAAATACAAATCTGGTATACTGGTACATTTATATATATCCTTTTTATTTTTTAATTTGGACACCAAACTGTCCACCCCCTGTCATTTCTGACATGTCCCACATTGACAGACACAAATACAGTGTTTGGCTCACATTTACTTTTTTGGAGACCTGGTCACTTTGATAAATGCAACATGTCTCACGTGTTTTTGTAGCAAGGGAAAATTACATTTTTAGTTGTGTATTGCAGTAAAAGAGTAATGTTTCAGGGAAAAAACTATATATATATATATCGTAAAAATATTTGGAACTTTTGGGAGGAGTTGTTTTTCACAGTTGGCAATGAGGAGCACAGTCCAAAGGTACTGTGCTTGTTTGAAATTTCACTTGTTGCAACAGATACTGCAGCTGATAAATGACCACCTGTTAGAAGCGGGGGCACAGACAAGTGACAAAGCTCCTTGTTTTTTATTCAAAAATGGCAAAATGTTTTATTTCCAGCACCTGCCTAATGTTGGTAAGTGTTTCTAGTTTTCTTTATTCCACTGTTAGGGATGACCATGGGTATTATAACAAAGGTTCAACGCAAAAGCTAAGTAAGTAGGGATTACCTAACATGTAATTAGTTCCATGTACGAAAACTCACTCTGACCTTGCAAGTGAAATTGCAAAGCTGTGTGAAGAAGAATTCAGAGTTTACAGTAAAATCGATGATTTCCAGTATTTTATTTCATCACTTGTCTACTTTGATTAGTACTGATACTTGTTAAGTCGTGTAACCTGTATTCTTTTAAAGAGCCACGTCTTAGGTAAAATTTAAGGCATTCCAACTATGCTAACTTTAAACCACTATACTGCTACAACTAGTTTTAAGTATGCATGACTGGGGTAGGGAGGATTGTAAAATCATATTAAAAAGTGTTAAAGCTATCCTACGGATAACAAATAACTACATTTTCCCAGTACTACTCATTTTTCAGCTTTTCAAGACAGTCGGTGATAAAAGCATTATCGCTGTGAGAGGGAAATGAACTGAATTATAATTGTGATATACTGATAAATATTGCCAATTTGTAGTTGATACACAAGGCTATTTTTAATGTCAATATGTAACAATCCCAGCACAAATATTCTGTGAGCTGTAATTGCATATACACAAAGGGCTGCAGTCATCCTCAGTCTCGCCTACAATACATTTCTCTTAATGCTTGCTGTCTGTTACTTCTGTCAGTGCTGTTTGCTATAGCAAAAATGTTAATGCCCAGAAGCATTAACAACATTTAAATGCGACAAGCCCGTTTGAAACTCACTTTCACCTTCAGATCCTGTCCTGTGTGGAGTCGTGCTCTCTCCCGAGGTCTCTCTACGTAATTGTACCTGAAACAATTCCACCTGAATACCAAGTAGCAAAAGGTGCTGCTCTGCTTACTTTTTTTTTTTTTTTTTTTTGAAAAAGTGTTGTAGGCCGACTGTTTTGTGTTTTATGGCTCTTTTTAACTTTCCCTTTCTCGGTTTTCAGTTGAAACCGTCGGCTGTGATGCCAAATCAACGCTGTTAACTGTGAAGGACCCGAGTTTTACAATAAACAGTAATGGAGCAGTGGTAGCTTTAACGTCTGTCTCAGTGGCAGAAAGAGGACGGACATTTTTTGTGTGCGCTCAGGACAATAGTAGACCGGAAAGTAAGATGAAAGTTCACCTTGTCCGCAGTACAATGCCGACAAAACATGTAAGACAACTGCATATTGTGAGCCGTTTATACAGCTCAGAAAGCACGATGCGTTTTTTTCTAACATATCCTAACTTGTTGGAATGTCACAGCAACGAGGCCAAGGATTCCTGATTCGATCTAAAAGACGCTGGGCACCTCCGAACCTCACCGTAGTGGAGAATTACGTAGGACCCTATCCAAAACTAATTGAAAGGGTAAATTAAATGTATAATTCATATCATTTATAAGCACTGTGCTATTCAAATGTTTATTTTCAGTACACATTGTTCTCTTTTCTCACTTCCCCCCTCAAATTATCTGATTATTTCAGGAGTCACGCCTGTTAATTAAATTCAGTGATTATTTCCTTTGATGTTCTTTTTTAAGTTACATTACCAGCATGTCAGATTGGGAACTGTCTACAGTTTTGATCTATTTAAAAACGCTACGAGCTGAAAGAGCTCACAGTAGGCTGCTTTATGAAAATTGAATAACAGAATTTTTGTTGTTTTTGTTTTCTTTAATATGTGTGTTTTATTTGGTTTCTCCTGTAGCTGGTGTCAGATACCTCAGCCAGATATAAATTGTTCTACACTGTCGAAGGAGAAGGATTCAATAAGTATCCAACTGGAGTGTTCAACCTGAACAGAGACACAGGGGATCTGTTCTTGCTCAAAGCAGTGGACCGTGAGGCGTTCCCAGTATATAGTGTGAGTGTGAACATGAAAATGATTTAAGGTTTTTAGTCAGTTGCATTATTGTTCAGCAGTCATTCAAAAAGAACGATTTATCATTAAATAAAATAATGACAGATTGTCAACTTGTTAGTTTTGAGTTTTGATTCTCTATTACGCATTTTTTTTATATTGTTCACTCAAACCTGGAAGTGACACAATTTATATATGTCTTATAATGTTTTTGCCTTTAACTTTGCTTACACGTTTGTCTTTTTTGTTTATAGTTTGTGGTGCGTTCTTGGGACACGGTCACAAACAAGGAGACAGATGAGAATCTGCCATTGAAAGTGGTTGTAGATGATGTAAATGACAATCCACCGGAGTTTGTAGGTCTTCTACAGTTTATGGTTCCTGAGCACTGTAGTGTAGGTGAGAAAAGCAAAATAGAGTAACAGATAAATCTGTGGTGTTTGGCCTCAGTGCAGTTGCTCTAAATGATCGTGGTTTCCAATACAGGGACTGTGGTGGGAAAGGTGAATACAACCGACAAAGACCAAATTGGCACCGACCATGTGAAGATTAGGTATACACTCCTAACTGGAACAGACATGTTTGCCATTCATGCGGAAACAGGTGTCATTTCAACAACAAACAACACCCTAGACAGAGAGGTGAGCACTGCTTCTGCATCAGTGAAACCTGTGAACTTTATTTAAATGACAATAGCATTGACATGTTCTCCTTATGATATTTTGCAACATTTCTTTTTAAGTTAAAAGACAACCATTTGGTGGTTGTACAAATCCAGGATATGAATGGTGCACCAAGTGGTCTGGTTGCCACATCAACAGCAACAATTGTTCTGAGTGACATCAATGACAACCCGCCAACCTTCATGAAAACATCTGTAAGTGTTTGAAAAAACTGTCAGTATGTAATCTGGCTGAATAAGTGAAATCATATTTGTTGAACAATAATCGTTTTAAGGACTTTTTTGTACTTAATTTTCAAGAACATTTGTTGTCTGATAACATAACATCCTCACTGTTTTAGTATGATGTCGCTGTGCAAGAGAATGAAAGTGAAAAACTTCTACTTCGGATTCCAGTTCAAGATAAAGATTTGATAAACACACCAAACTGGATATCAAAGTTTGTCATTACTCAAGGAAATGAAAATGGAAATTTCAGGATTGTTACTGACCCCCAAACAAATGAAGGGCTTCTGTACGTCTCAAAGGTGAGACTGACTTCTTATTAAATTTGTTATTATCATTATAACAATCTTATATTATTGTACGGTACAATATAAAGCGCCTTGAGGCGACTGTTGTTGTGATTTGGCGCTAGGGCTGGGCTATATCATACCCTTCACGGTAATACCGGTATAATTTTGGGCAACGATAGAAAAATGAAATATCGCGATAGAATATGGGTAAAACGCGCATGCGCAGTGCCTTTGTTTTCATACCCACACGTCGGAAAAAGCATGGCGGCGAAAGCAAATCGTTGAATGAAACGGATGAACCAGAATTGGTTTGTAAAAATGCTGCAACTTCAGTGGTGTGGAACTGGTTTAGCTTTCGTCCATCCGAGACACAACAAAGCACTATTTTTGGTCTGTCGTTATTACCGTGTTTTTTGGAAAATACGGGACACTTAAAATCAATCCTTTGATTTTTCTGAAAATCGACAGTGCCCCTTATAATCCTGTGGGACTTATGTATGAATTCTGGTTGTGTTTACTGACCTCGAAACGATTTTATGCGGTACACGGCGCTCGAAAATCTGTCAAATGTTTTAGTACGGGGCAGCACGGTGGCAAGGTGGTTAGCACTGTTGCTGCACAGCAAAAAGGTCCTGAGTTCAATTCCACCATCAGGCCGGGGTCTTTCTGTGTGGAGTTTGCATGTTCTCCCCATGTTTGCGTGGGTTCTCTCCGGGTACTCCGGCTTCCTCCCACCGTCCAAAGACATGCAAGTTGTGGGGATGGGTTGATTGGATAATCCAAATTGCCACTAGGTGTGAATGTGAGTGCGAATGGTTGTAGTAATGTTGGTAGTAGCATTTTACATGGATCATGGATCACATTTAACGGAAAGTCCGCCTTTATAAAACTAATTTATATTCATGAACTTTTAAATGTCTTTCTTTTTTTCAGCCATTAGATTATGAGAAGACCAACAATGTGCAGCTTCAGATCACAGCACAAAATCAAGCACCGCTGAATGGCAGCAGTGCCAGTTGGCAATCCATCCCTGTGAATGTCAGTGTCACCAATGAAGGCCCAGAATTCTCTGCTCCTTCGATCCGCTTCATTGTCAAAGAGAACACACCAAATGGCACAGTGATATGAACTTATATAGCTACGGATCCTGAGACGAAGAGCAGCAAATCCCTTAACCCTTTAAAGCCGGTTGGAGCGGGCACGCTCCGTTTTGCTAACTATTTTTAAATCCCGGTAGCACTGCAACCACGTAAGCTAGCGCAATAATTTTTTTTGCATATGAAACCGGAGGAGTTGTACTTACATCTTATGCCATCAGCTTGTCCTAGGTCACAGTTTCCTTCCACATATAGCTTTGCAAAAACTGCATAAAAAGCACTGGCAGCAACAAAAACATAATATTCCAGAAACACGCTTTGCCGAGCCGATCAGCTGTTCGTAACACTTCCTACGTCCATCAGCGCAAACTATCGCATGTCCGCCATGACCTGCCCGAAACCAAAAGTGACATCATTTTGCTGAAATGTAGCTTTTTACTCATCAGGGCCTTATGAGCCTATACTGGTGTTTTTAAGTTATGTTTGACTTTATGACTTTCTGTGTCGTTTCTGGGATGCTGAGGACTCATATTGCACTGCTGGAAACAGTTTATTTTGATGCATATGCTGTTTATTTTTTTTTGCAAATTTGCATTATAATATTCATTTTCGTTTTTCCTGCAGTATATAAAAATTGGTGTATTTCAAAAATAAAACTATGAAGACACTTAAAATAAATTTCCTGTGGTGGGAAACTATTTTGTGCAACTTTTTTGTATTTAAAGTTTTGAGGGATAAGCTTCTTAAATTTTTGCAATTTATGTAATTACTATGCACTTAATGCAGACATATTATTAAAATGTGGGCTATAATGGTTGTATTGATGTATATCAACTTGAAATGCTCCCCAAAATGGCTCTACAACATGTAAAAATATAATATAAGCTCTGACGGACTTGGTTCTATGGTAGGTCTTAAAGAGTTAAATGGAACCCTCTCTGACAAAGTAAAGCATGCTAAAAACCTCAAAAATCTACACATTGTTTCACCACCTAAAGAAGCAGCAAGTCTTACAATGCCATTTCTATGGCTTTGGGACTCCAGAGAACCACGGTGAGAGCCGTTATTCACAATTGGAGAAATCCTGGAATAGTGGTGAATCTTCCCAGGAATTGCTGGCCGACCAAAATTACTCCAAGAGTCCATCGACTACTCATCCAGGAGGTCCCAAAAGAACCCAGAACAACATTAAAGAACCGAAGGCCTCACTTGCCTCAGTTAAGGTCAGAGTTCATGAGTCAACAATAAGAAAGAGACTGAGTAAAAATGGCATCCATGAGAAAGTTCCAAGGTAAACTCAGTGCTGACCAAAAAGATCACAAAGGCTCATCTCATATTTTCCAAAAACATCTTCTGGAAAGACATTGGGGAAAATATTCCATGGACTGACGAGACAAAAGTATCTTTTGGAAGGTTTAAGTTCTTTTACATCTAGCATCAAACACACAATTAAGAAAAACCAGAAAAACCATGATACCAGCAGTCAAATATGGTGAGACCATGCTGTGATGGTCTGGGGCTCCTTTGCTGCTTCAGGACCCGGATGCCTTCTTGTAATTGATGGAACCATGAATTCTGCTTTGTACTAGAAAATCCTGAAGGAGAATGTCCGTTTGTCACTTTGTTGCATAAAGTTCAAGTGCATTTGTATTATGTAGCACGACAATGATCTGAAACGCATCAACAAGTCCATCTCTGACTGGAGTGACCTAGTCAAAGTCTTAGCTTTCTCAACTGAAATTGGCCATTCATGCCTGAAAACCCTCGAATGTGGTTGAATCAAAACAATTTTGCAAAGAACAGTGGGACAAAATTTCTCCGCAGTGATGTGAAAGACTCAATCCCAGTTATTCTAGTTGCTTGACTGCATGCAGTTCTTGGTGCTAAGATAATTGCCCCAACCAATTATTTTGTTTAGGAGCAATTACCTTTTCACACAGGGCCAGACAGGTTTGGATAACATATTTCACTTAATAAATGAAAAACAACATACAAGACAAAACAAAAACAAAATACAGGATATTGTATTTACTCAGATTATCTTTGTCGAACATTAAATCAACATTGATGATCTGAAACATGGAATTGTGACATGTGTGCAAAAAATATGGAATCAAGAAGGAGGCACTGTAGGTGACACTTCGTAATTGCAATTGTTCCTGTGTGCCAACATGTACACATTTTCTACATTACTGTTATATTGCAGGCTCCATGACAACAACAGGAACTGTCGTCCTTCTGGTGGAGAATCATACGAGTCCAGTCAGCATTTTATTAAAAACAAAGACTGTGCAAAACGAAGAGGTTTGGAGGGTTCCAGGTAATATGTTTTGAGAAACTGCCCGTTAAATTCTTAAAGTGTAAAAGTGGTGAGCTTGGAGAACCAAACATCCACAAAGGCATTAACACTGTGACAATAAAGATCGAGAACACAAATAAAAATCCAGCAGTCGATATTCTGCAAAATGGATTCTGGGTAAAAATATCTCTAATATTGACAGTTACCCAAATTTCAATTTGTTATTGCTATTATCAATACAAGTCTTAACTCAGGTTTACAACTGCCATACAGCAATTTTCATTTACTTTTTATTTTTTACAGGGACGTGCTGATCTGCTGCCCTAAGAGATTGTGTAGACTTTGTTTGTTTTGTCATTTTTCCAGTTTCACTTTGATAAGGAGTCAGTCGTAGGATTGCACAGTAGGTTTAACTGGTTCATTGCTGTTTTGTTTATTTTAGCTGGTTACTGCCCTGAAGCCACACTAGTTTGTATATAAAGTAAATGGAGTGTATTTAGGGCTGTGATTATATATCTCAGTATTGTTTACCATCTTAAAATTTACAACAGTTAAACCATGGCAACAACTTAACAATAGTAGGTGAGATGTGAAGGTAGATTCACCTTAGAACAATAAACACACACACTCACACAGACACACGGACCAAATTTACACAGAAATGCTAATAGCAGGTGATCTAGGAGGAGGACAGGGTGAAAGTGCTTCTAGCCTTGTATGACCCTTCGGTTCAGTGGACTCAAACATGTGAGGGCTGGGTGGGTCGGTGAGAGTTTGAAGCCACTTAAAATATTTTATATGTTCTTCACACAAAATGGGCCAAAGGCAAGGAATCTCAGGTTGAAATAATAATCTTCTTTTTTGACTGTACCCTTAAGGGTCGCCACTATGGATCATCTGCCTCCATCTCACATTATCCCTGTTATCCTCCTCTCACACACAAGCCCTCTGTCACGATCTGAGGAGACAGACCATGTGGTGGTGTGTGTGGTGGACCCAGGTGCGAACACAAGAGAGTAGACCGGAGTAAACTTAAACTGAAAGCGAGCCTTTATTATGGCTGATGACAGGTTTCAAACAAAGCAGAAATACCGTGACTAAACTGAACTTAAACTAAACTGGAAGCAGATAAGCTATGAAGACTCAGAAAACCATGACGATGACTGTAAAGACTGGCTGTGAGCCCATGGAGGGCGGGAACACAGACGACGCGACACAGACTGCATGAAACACAGAGACTAAATACATATGAGGGATGATCAGGGGAAGTGGCCACACATGGGAGCACTGCTGACACACATGAACCTAAATACAGGACAGGAGAAGTGAAACTAAATACACTGACATTGAATACAGACTTTCAAACTAAAACAGCAAACATGGAGATTAGACATGACATGAACTAAACATAACCACGCAGACATGACGCATGACAGGTAGACGCACGAACCAGGGAGACTGAGTACAGGGAGATGACATAAACAACTAAGAAACAAAAGGCTAAACAGCACCCTAGAAATTAACTAAGCTAAAGCATAAATGAATACAAAAGATACATAAAACACTGGGTCACACGACCCAGGACCATGACACCCTCTGCATGTCCTCCTATATATATATGCATGAATCTGTGGTCTTCTTCTTTTCATTTTCACACATTTTTATGCTATTCAGGGTTCTCTCTGGCATCATGGATTATGGCCATGGCGTTCCTTCATTGCTCTCTCTAACCTTGCTTGATTTCGATTTAGACTACCTATCCCATGAAGTAAGATTCACAACCACAATGGTGAGAAAGAAATGCCAGAAAAAAAAGAAAACTTCCAAGAATTTGGCTTGAGCCACCTGTGTATATTATATTATCACCATTTATATCTAGTCATGACCACCTTGTTATGTCGGTCCTGATGTTTTGTGCCATATACGCATATTTTTTGCAACAAGCTATACAATAGGTTGTGATATATGGTATCACAAGTAGCAAACATAGCTTATGCTGGTATTATTTGCAATGAGAAATATTATAACTGACTTTTTTTTTTTTAAATGTCTTAGTTTGTGAATAGATCGGAAATTCTTGGTGGAGTCTAAGTGAAATCTTGGTGGTGATACAAGTGCTGGTTGGCCACAACTCTGAATGCTGATAGATCTGTAGCAGCAGACTGAAAAACCATTGGCTGTTACCAAGAATTCCCAATGACTTTTGGGTGGTAGGGAGCACCACGGAGGCAATATATCACATAATATGGGGGAATTATGCAATTGCTGTTTTGTTTTAATTTTTATAAGCAATCAATCATTCATTTCATGGTTTTCTTAGCATTTAAATAAAACAGAGAGTGGTTTTGATGGTGTCACATGATTTATGACAGATTATTTATAACATCATGAAAAGCAGGAGACAGAAAAAAACGAGGCTCTCAAATTATGCGGTGCCAAACTAAAACTGAGTTTTGAAATGCAGCAGAAGTAAGCTGACAACACTGAAACTCTGAGAAAAACAACAACACTGAAACTTCTTTGGCCGATTTGAGTGCAGTACACATTCAGGAATACATAAAGAAGGATATTTGCTTATGCACTGATCAAATAACTGGTTGATGCATTAGTTCTTATGAACACAGACTAATTCAACATGTCTATGTAGACACGCATGACTGCTCTAGAGGAAAATCTTTGAGGAAATCATTTCACGTTTCAGAATGACCAGTCTAGATTACAGAGTACATGCTACAAATCACAAAGGTATTAGTAATAATGACTTTGGCATCAGTGAATTAATCCTCAAATGGTTTCAGTAGAATACTACTCTCGTACACGTGATGACGCGAGTACTGTATTTGATACTCATGCAAAGGGTGGAGAAAGCTGGGTGTTGTAGCTGCTTTGGGTGGATCCAGAAACTTTGTAATGTCAAGCACGTGTGTCACAGTCATAAACCGAGCCGCTGAATTAACCCTTGTGTACTGTTCATATTTCATGTCCTCGCAGTATGTTCAGGATCAAACTTGACTCAAGTCAATAATTTGCTGATATTAAGTTTTTATATTAAATTTTGAACTATAGAACTATTTAGAATATATAGCAAGCCTATCTGACATTAATAAACACAAGATTAATCTTTAATTAAAGCAGGGTTGCATGGCAAGAGTATTTTTTGGGATTAAATGTTAACAAATGAAATAAAAATATTCAATTTCATTGAAGAATCCTCATAACTGGCATCTAATTATCAGCATTAATGCAACATTAATAAGCACTTAGAACACAAAACCTGCTTAATGCATACTGGTGTGTGCTTTCAAAGCAGTGGCAGGAAACCTTGCATGTGTGGGACTTGAACATGTGTTGTCCACACCCAGTGAAGTGGCAGCTCAGATACCTTTATACTCCCTCTGTAAGATTTTCACTTCCTTTAAAACACTGCATCTCACAACATCCTGTCATAGCTCCCCAGCATTTACGTGGAGTCTTGGCAAAACACACCATTTCATAACAGATGAGTTCAAACTAACAGAAAACTGCACTTTGGGAGTAAAATGCATGAGGTCATATGGCAATGACACCAAGACATCTTAGGAATTTCATTTGAAGCTAAAAAAAAAAGAAAATGTCTTCCAGAGAAAGGTTACATTTATGCTTTCTCGTCACTGCACAACTCTGCAAAAGCAAAAGTACAATCTAAAAACATCAGTTATGAGTAATCTTATCAGGATACTGTGGGGGATGTTTCATCAGTAATGATTAAACCAGCTGAATAACTGGAAATATGATACGTTTGTTACACATAGGCTTGTTTAGACTTTTAATTCTGGGAACACACAGAAGCCTAAGTACGACAGCAGTTAGCTTTTACTTTTTTATCTCGGGAATAACATCACATGGGGTTTTACTGTGTCTGTTTTGTATTTGCTGGTAAAGCGTTAAAGCCTTAAAGTCTTCATTATGTCCACGCCCATGACTCCCACTGTCTTCCTGACATTTTTCTCACCTTTCCTGTTACAGACCCATATACCCTGCTTTCAAAAAGCTCCTTTAATAACAATCTAACTATTAAAGTATATCCAGATGGACATACTTTAAAAAAACGTAGGTCCATCGTTTTTGTCTCTTCACTTTTATCAGCAGTTTATAAAGATTGTGAGCGTTTTGCTGTGGGAACCACAGCCTCTCCCATACCAGGGTTTCATTCGGCTCAAATTCCTGTGGTGTGCAGAGAGGAGCTCAAATGTGCTCCTCCTACAGCGGAGAGCTAAAGGAGAGAGGAGGACGTAGGGGTCAATTTTCTGTGTAGACCTGGGACAAGTCTTGACAAAAGGCAGACAGACCAGTATTTCTTCAAATAAGTGTACCTGCAGCATGCGCTAGTGTTATACGACTATTGTTTTTGCGTTATATGCATGGATTTATACAAATAGTGCTTAAAGCTTTAATTACATGTATTTTAGCTCTTATGCTCCTGCTAAAACTCTTTAATTGGAAATAAAAGAGCGGTTTAATGTCTTCCAGTAAAAGAGTAATGTTTCCCCCTGCTGGCGGGAAAAACGCGAATATCAGCAGCTTTGAGGGAGTTGGCTTTCTCAGCAGACACCAGCGAGCACAGCCCAAAGGTACTTCGCTTGTTTGAAATTTCACTTGGGTGTGTCAGCAAAGGTGTGTCCGCTGACTCACCCAACAGCGACAGATAGAGCCGTCTGAGAAACGCCTGCCTTTTCGCATTAACAGAGAAGTGAAGCAACAGACAAGAGACGAAACTCTCGAGTAGACTAGACGCATTTGTTTTCTATTACTCTCTGAAACACTAACCGGACTCTCCCCACTTGGACCCAGGACAAAGTCAGCCTTTTACTGTTTTTTTCTTCCAAAGATGGGGAGAGTTTTAATTTCCACCATCTGCCTAATGCTGGTAAGTGCTTCTAGTTTGGTTTTAAAGCACTCCTACATCACCAATACGCTTTGCTGTCTGTTACTTCTGTCAATGCTGTTTGCTATAGCAACATTTAAACGCGACAAGCCCGTTTGAAACTCACTTTCACCTTCAGATCCTGTCCTGTGTGGAGTCGTGCTCTCTCCCGAGGTCTCTCTACGTAATTGTACCTGAAACAATTCCACCTGAATACCAAGTAGCAAAAGGTGCTGCTCTGCTTACTTTTTTTTCATTCCGTCTGTGTGAAAAAGTGTTGTAGGCCGACTGTTTTGTGTTTTATGGCTCTTTTTAACTTTCCCTTTCTCGGTTTTCAGTTGAAACCGTCGGCTGTGATGCCAAATCAACGCTGTTAACTGTGAAGGACCCGAGTTTTACAATAAACAGTAATGGAGCAGTGGTAGCTTTAACGTCTGTCTCAGTGGCAGAAAGAGGACGGACATTTTTTGTGTGCGCTCAGGACAATAGTAGACCGGAAAGTAAGATGAAAGTTCACCTTGTCCGCAGTACAATGCCGACAAAACATGTAAGACAACTGCATATTGTGAGCCGTTTATACAGCTCAGAAAGCACGATGCGTTTTTTTCTAACATATCCTGACTTGTTGGAATGTCACAGCAACGAGGCCAAGGATTCCTGATTCGGTCTAAAAGACGCTGGGCACCTCCGAACCTCACCGTAGTGGAGAATTACGTAGGACCCTATCCAAAACTAATTGAAAGGGTAAATTAAATGTATAATTCATATCATTTATAAGCACTGTGCTATTCAAATGTTTATTTTCAGTACACATTGTTCTCTTTTCTCACTTCCCCCCTCAAATTATCTGATTATTTCAGGAGTCACGCCTGTTAATTAAATTCAGTGATTATTTCCTTTGATGTTCTTTTTTAAGTTACATTACCAGCATGTCAGATTGGGAACTGTCTACAGTTTTGATCTATTTAAAAACGCTACGAGCTGAAAGAGCTCACAGTAGGCTGCTTTATGAAAATTGAATAACAGAATTTTTGTTGTTTTTGTTTTCTTTAATATGTGTGTTTTATTTGGTTTCTCCTGTAGCTGGTGTCAGATACCTCAGCCAAATATAAATTGTTCTACACTGTCGAAGGAGAAGGATTCGATAAGTATCCAACTGGAGTGTTCAACCTGAACAGAGACACAGGGGATCTGTTCTTGCTCAAAGCAGTGGACCGTGAGGCGTTCCCAGTATATAGTGTGAGTGTGAACATGAAAATGATTTAAGGTTTTTAGTCAGTTGCATTATTGTTCAGCAGTCATTCAAAAAGAACGATTTATCATTAAATAAAATAATGACAGATTGTCAACTTGTTAGTTTTGAGTTTTGATTCTCTATTACGCATTTTTTTATATTGTTCACTCAAACCTGGAAGTGACACAATTTATATATGTCTTATAATGTTTTTGCCTTTAACTTTGCTTACACGTTTGTCTTTTTCGTTTATAGTTTGTGGTGCGTTCTTGGGACACGGTCACAAACAAGGAGACAGATGAGAATCTGCCATTGAAAGTGGTTGTAGATGATGTAAATGACAATCCACCGGAGTTTGTAGGTCCTCTACAGTTTATGGTTCCTGAGCACTGTAGTGTAGGTGAGAAAAGCAAAATAGAGTAACAGATAAATCTGTGGTGTTTGGCCTCAGTGCAGTTGCTCTAAATGATCGTGGTTTCCAATACAGGGACTGTGGTGGGAAAGGTGAATACAACCGACAAAGACCAAATTGGCACCGACCATGTGAAGATTAGGTATACACTCCTAACTGGAACAGCCATGTTTGCCATTCATGCGGAAACAGGTGTCATCACAACAAAAACCAACACCCTAGACAGAGAGGTGAGCACTGCTTCTGCATCAGTGATACCTGTGAAATTTATTTAAATGAAAATAGCTTTGAAGAAGATGATACAAGTGCTTTCCAACATATTTTCCTTATGATATTTTGCAACATTTCTTTTTAAGTTAAAAGACATCCATTTGGTGGTTGTACAAATCCAGGATATGAATGGTGCACCAAGTGGTCTGGTTGCCACATCAACAGCAACAATTGTTCTGAGTGACATCAATGACAACCCGCCAACCTTCATGAAAACATCTGTAAGTGTTTGAAAAAACTGTCAGTATGTAATCTGGCTGAATAACTAATACTTACATTTGTCATACTTATTTTCCATGAACATTGGTTGTTTAGTAATCTCCCCTCCCCCCCAAAAACGTGTTTTTTCTTTTAGTATGATGTCGCTGTGCAAGAGAATGAAAGTGAAAAACTTCTACTTCGGATTCCAGTTCAAGATAAAGATTTGATAAACACACCAAACTGGATATCAAAGTTTGTCATTACTCAAGGAAATGAAAATGGAAATTTCAGGATTGTTACTGACCCCCAAACAAATGAAGGGCTTCTGTACGTCTCAAAGGTGAGACTGACTTCTTATTAAATTCGTTATTATCATTTAGTAATGTTGGTAGTAGCATTTTACATGGATCACATCTAACGGAAAGTCCGCCTTTATAAAACTGATTTATAGTCATAAACTTTTAAATGTCTTTCTTTTTTTTTCAGCCATTAGATTATGAGAAGACGAACAGTGTACAGCTTCAGATCACGGCACAAAATCAAGCACCGCTGAGTGGCAGCAGCGCCAGTTGGAACTCCATCCCTGTGAAGGTCAGTGTCACCGATGTCGATGAAGGCCCAGAATTCTCTGCTCCTTCGATCCGCTTCAATGTCAAAGAGAACACACCAAATGGCACAGTGATAGGAACTTATACAGCTACAGACCCTGAGACCAAGAGCAGCAAAGGCATCAAGTAAGGACTTCAATTTGCCCCAATAACACTTGTTCTCGTGACTTGGACTACAAGAGTGAACATGCGAGTAATGCACAAGTACTTTTTTGTCTCTTAGGTATTTCAAGATCACAGACCCGGGCTCCTGGATCAATGTTGACAGAGACACGGGAGAGCTGAGGGTGGCAAACACAATTGACAGAGAGTCACCGCTTGTTCACGATGGGTTTTACAACATCACAGTGAGGGCTGTTGATGCTAGTAAGTTTTTTGTAGGCACTTCAGTACTGATGAAGAAAACACAACCTTCAACAATACACAAGTGGTCCTTTCTGTACTCAATTCTATATTACCTGATGGATATTTGCCAGATCATTTGAGGTAGTGCCTTGTGTGACTAAATAAACCTTATTGCCGTTCCTTCATTTCTTCTTGCGGTGTGTCAAACAATCCGAAAGTTGTTAAAAGTACAAGCTCCACCTTGAGCTGTTTGTCTGAGCGGCTTTATTTTTCATGAGAACACCTGTTGACAAGATAAAACCTGTTGGAAAAAAAATCAAGTGGCTAGTCATTTACAATGACTCATGTTCCTTTGAGTGTTTTGTGGAAATTGGGCACATATCCCAGTGCTTGGCAGAACTTAAAACTTGCACTTAGGTGACACCGCGTTATTGTAATGAAAATGGTGTATTCCATTGTTCCTGTGTGCCAACATGTCCACATGACTACGTGAGAACCAGTAATGCTGTTGTGTTTCAGGCTCCAAGTCAGCAACAGGAACAGTTGTCATTTGGGTGGAGGATGAAAACGACAACATTCCTACGATTCCTAGTGAGCTCACGTTTTGTCAGGAGGATGGAGTGCTCGGCTCTGTGGTGGTGGTGGCCGAAGACAAAGATCAGAGTCCCTTTTCTTCCCCATTCACCTTCAGTTTACCAAATAACAATGATGGCACATGGTCTGTGAAAAGTCTTAATGGTAAGTGGCTGTCTTTGTACACGATGAAGCGCAAAGTGTATCTTTTTAATCAAATGTGAACGAAAAGATTTTTTTTTACAAATGTTTGTAGTACCCTATGTACAGCATGATCCAAAAAGTGACATGGTATCATTCCAGTGGTGAGAAAAGAAACAAATATGTGAGGGTGTTGTGGAGTTGTTTTGTTTCACAACTCTGTGAATACTCTGTTTTCAGAAGTAAATATGTAATGAAGAACAAATGTAGTTGAGAAAAAGACTTGGAACTGCGTGAACTTGTCGACGCATCTTTTGTTTTGTTTGTGCACTTTTTAAAACGAGTAGATTAGTATATGTTGGGGGCTAAAAATGTGGACATGGGTTTTACTGCATGGACAGTAAAATCATAAATCACATACATTCACACAGTAATACTCTGTTTTATGAAGTATAAATATTTTATTACAAATCTTAGTATTAAGTATATGTTAAAGTCACATGATGTAGCCTGAAACAATATTCTTCAGTCTTTTTTTGGTGCTTTTCTTGGTTAAGCTTGAGTCTCTTTATAATTATCACGTGTTTCCTTCTTAGACACTGCAGCTACATTGGAGCAGCTCAAACCGCTTTATTTGGGGATGCACACCGTTGACCTGACTGTTACAGATCTTCAGGGTAGTGGCAAAACACAGACAGTGAATCTGAGAGTCTGCAAGTGCAAGAATGGCGTCTGCCCTGGCAAGGACAGGTCCGTGTCGCTCGGACCGCTGGGAATACTGACTATGCTGTTGCCTGTGGCCCTCCTCCTACTGCTCTGTGAGTCTTCCACTGTAATTATAAGTAGTAAGGGTTAGCTGGAGGTTCTTTCGTAGTTTGTTCAGTTTCCAATATGCAAAAAGCAATTTTGCATACAATAGTGTAGTGTATAATGCTGCTATGCTCATTCTTGTGACGCTTACCGCACATAAAAGTACTCTGTGAGCTATCATTTTGAACACGCTTGCTTTATTGTTGCAGTCCTGCTCCTTGCATTTTTCTGTCTAACAAAGAGAGAGAAGTTGCAACTTGACGACTCAACAGACACTGGAGGAATCCTACTCAAATCCAACACGGAGGCCCCAGGGGACGAAGTGGTAAGGACAGTAATGCGGAAGCATTGCCTTGGCTTACCGTTACTCACAAGGAAACCATATTTGCTTCTTTTCTTTTCCCCTTCTGCTTCATTTATTTAATTGCCACGTTTGCTTTGATTGACAGGATGCAAGTCTCATCAATGGTCCCCCATTTGAGATTGACCAAGCAGTAAAGGGTTCTGTCAAGGGTGTAATGATGAATCCTTCATGGATCGGGAACAAGAGTGGAAGCACTATTGGAACCCTTGGTGTTCACGAGAATGGGATGCATGGAAGGACTGATATTTCTGCAGCTAATATGCAGGATTACTATACCGGCCAGTATGACATGACCATAGATCGTCAATCCTATGGTCAGCTTGTTGGTAGTGGTGTAGACTTTGACTACAGACAACACAATATGGACCCAGCTCTTCTGTATAATTGGGAAACAAATGGCCGCTATCTACATCAGGTATTGTTATTTTATGATTACAAACATATTATTTATTTGTTTTAGTGGCAGAAGTTTGCATAAAAAGTCAAAAAGAGAGCAGCAGAAGTTTCTTTTTCTGCGGTTTAATAATGTGTTACCTGTTACAGATAAGTTAACTCCTATTTGTAATATTATCTTCTTCTCTAAGCTGTGATAGCATCCTGTGTAAACCTCAATATTTCTCACCTTTGGTGAAAGATATTATTTCTCTAACCTGTTGGAGATCTGTTTGCTCGATGTGTAATATCCGTCCGTCAGTCATATCCCGAGCAGCTTTGAAAGTGTTGTATGCTTGCTCCTATCATCCAGGCTTAGTCCAAGGAGTAATAACAAACTGCCTGTGTCTTCCAGAAATTGATCCAAATGGGAACAGTGGAGGATGGGCGATACGCAGATGATATCATCCACTCCTACGGGTTCGAGGGACGTGGCTCTGTAGCTGGCTCTGTCGGATGCTGCAGTGATAATAATGACAATGATAACCTTGACTTTCTGAACACACTCGGACCAAAGTTCAAAACTCTTGCAGAGGTCTGCAGAAAGACATGAAAAGTGACACTCCAGATAATATTGTTTACTTTAAAGCTGTAAAAGATGCAGATTGGGCTTGAATGCTTGGCTTGTTACTGGGGTAAGAATATAAAAAAAGAACAGGCAGGTGGTGCTGGTGTGTATATGCTATTGCTCTTAGTTGCTTTATGTCTTTGTTGTTGTTATTTTAGTTTTTTTTATGTAAAAGTCATTTGCACTGAAAATGATGTAGATGCTGTTGGTTGTGCATACTTTATGTTGTATGTCAATAGCCGCGTTTCCACCACAGGGACTGCAGTCTTTTGGAGGTTTGTACCTCAGGAACCAAGGTCTAAATGAAGTTCTTGGAAAAGTGATTTCATATCTTTATATTTTTGGAGGGTAGCACTTTGTGACACTTCAGGAGCCTTTGGTCCAGGGATTGCACTGTTTCTGGTTGGAAAGCAACTTCTCATAAAAATCACACTGCCTTCAAGGTTTACCACATAAATTGTTGGTAATCATTAACTTAAACTTACATCAGAGAGCAGTGAAGGGAGATGGAGAACAACAAAACTGGTGTTGCTTTTTCATATTTAATTGCACGACGTCTGCTTAAGCTTTGTGGGTCTGAATACATTGGTGGGAGTACAGACAAAAAAGCTCTTGGGACTAGAACTTCTTGTTATTTTGGGTTGAAATGCGGCTACTGAGTATTAACATGTTTGTTAGTAGGAACTTCGGTATTTAAAAAAAACAACTTTGTTTATTAATCGTTGTCTGGTATAAAAAAAGAATGCATTTCTATTTCAGTCATGTTGCTGTTTTTTTTTATCCTTATTGAATTTCAGGCTTTGTCGATATATTTGAAGTAAAACAAATAATGAAACAAAATAATCTTTTCTAATATTTCACAATATTTAATGTAAAACTACACATTTATAATGGTCTATTTTAAACAGTGTTGATTTACTTCTGCACAATTTCCCAGTGCCACAGAAATTGTGTGTAACCATGATTTACTTCAACTCCCTGACTGTCAGACGGGTGCAGTTTGAGCTCGCTTGTCAGTCAGGTTATTGCAACATTCCCAACAGTAGTCCTGTTTAAATCTGCACAAGGGTGTGAACCGGAGGGGTAAGGTGTTACTGACACTGCCCGAAACTAAATATAACTGGCTGCACAGGAAAAACCCAGTCAAAAACTGTATACCTTATATGTATATTATGTGGTTTTAGTTGTAATTTGACATTAACATTAAAGAGTGTTGTTTAATTTTTGCAACAGTAGCAGTTGTTTTTTTTTCTTTTTCTACATTTAAAGGAACTATAAGTGCAAGATGAAGATTATAAAATACCATAGCACACATGCAATAAGCATTTATGTAGCTGTACAACTGTAAGCACTACTGTTTGTGCTTATAGTCTTCACTGTTTATTTAAATTTTAGTTTGTTTTAAAAAAACGTTCCTTATTCTTTTTTCTGGTTGTACAGAAAGGTCGCAGTCTGGTTGCTTATTGTGCTCGGGCTTTGTGTGCACCCTGGTGAATGTTTTACAGGGTGGGGCACAGATAGCTTGCGTAATACAATGAGTTCAATGTTCCAACTCCTTGGCTAATAATTACTTTCAGTCTTTGGCAGATCCAGTTGGTGCACGGTGTTATTATGGCAACATTGTTCTACCCTATTGTTAAAATGTTCTAACTGTAATCATGGTAACAAACTCTATTTTGTAAACAGTAAATGACTTCTTTAGACATAAAGTTTCCGGTTACAGGAAATTTATGCAATGGCCCAATTAGTGTAATTTAACAATTATCAATAATTAGTTTTAAATTGTCAGATAGTATAGATAACAGACTTTGCTTTGTTATTCAAAAACCTCTGTAAATAAATAATATTCAATGAAAAATGTATTGAAACCTCAACTGAAATTCCCCAGAGTTCTCGTAACACTTTGGATTAATTTATAGATAATGTAAATACGCACTGAAGTTATAAACAAGTCACCAGTCTCTGATGCAATTTATCAATATGATGACGTACAAAGGACACCTGAGGCTTGAAATATGCAATCGCAGGCTCTGGAAAGGGCCATCTGTCACATTGTGATGATGAGTATAAAATATGATGGCAGAGAGAAGAATAAATGGTGAAATTAATTCCTGGAAAAAATGTCACCCCGATCAAACAGTAAAATCTTGTTAGAAACGCAACAATATCTGTACAGATTAAAATAATACTGTCACAATTATGGGAAGATGTGAACAACATGTGAACATGAAGGGTTTTTGCTCAAAATCCCAAAGGGACTAATTAGGTGATCTTGAACATAAGTCGCCTAACTGAAAATAATGACCCCCCTCCACAAAAAAAAAAAGCTTAACCCAAAAATCTGAAGAATGCGATCCAAGCAGAGATAGCAGCTCTTCTACCCATATTTGAAAAAGGAACTGTTCTCTACTAAGGTAAAACCCTTTTGTTGATGACTGATCTTGTAGTAATCTGCAATAAAAAGTGTCTTTATTTCAGATTCCTAAGTATTTTTAAAGCCATAACCCTGATTCTTTTCTTTTCAAGCAGTTTAGATGTTTAAAACTTGCTAATATAGCAACTCTTTTGCTGTCATGAACTCATGACTCTGGAATTGCTCACAGTGATGACTAAGCCCCGAGGTCAAGGGTGTGAAAGATAGCTGATAAGCAAAATCATTTGACAGTTTAATTATAGGTGCTGACCACTCAATGACTGTGATATGTCTCAAGTATGTTTAAACTGAGAAGCAGGGTGGGAGAGATTGACGTGGCAGTTTCATCAAAATGAAAAAGACCTCATCCTGCCTTACTAGTTCACTACAAAGATTTTATTTTCACACATTTTTATATATAAAAACAAAACAAAAACCCCCCATAACAAACATAAGAAGGGCCTGCTGTACAAAACAGCATGCACAGCCGCCCTAATGCAATACGTGCTGCTGGAAATGCATGACAAAAATACCCAACCAGCAATTAAAATAACAACAAAGAGAATTTTAGATAATTTTCTTTAATTGCTATGAAATGCCTTCCTACGCAAAGCAATGACACTGATAAGCCACAAAATTCAATAGACTATTTTGTGTGTCCACCCTTATCAGGCCCGTTTGAACCATCACTTCCAGTTACTTCTGTAAGGATGCAATTAATTTTAAAGCAGTAGCGTGAAATTAATTTATTGCTTGTAATTAGTTTTTGTCATACTGTGAAAACAATCTTTCCAGATAGGATGTTTTCTCCTTCCAACAGACTGTCTGAGGACACTTGGCTAAATCCGAGTTCAATATGGAGTAGTGCCTTCCTGGGGCACTGTACATACATTTTGTATGTATTGTCGCAGTACATTCAAAAAGGTGTAGGGCTGCAAGAGTGCTAATAGTTCCTCTGTTGTGTTGTGCATAAATACAAGTGCTCAGTAGATATGCATAATTTAAAAGTCTACAGACCACATAATCTCATCAAATTACTTGTATGATTAACTTACGCCTTTTTGAAAGGTTCAAGAAAGAAAGTATTTCCAGTATCCTGGTCAGTTTTTGCAAAATCCTTTTGACTTGTGTGCAGCTCATGTTTGAGATCATCCAAGTCATATATCTCTGCAAATAAGAAAACAAAACAGAAGTTCTTATAAAAAGCTGTCACTGTTAGGATGGAGTGTCTGAACACCTCTCAAATTGCAGTTGGGCTTGAAGAAATGCTTCTGCAAGTCACCAGTCAAAGAGTCAAGGATTGGATTGAAGATGCAATTTCTTAAACCATCTTTGTCCTATTGGTCACGCTTACCAACAGCTGAGCCTTTTAGTCTGGTGCTGGTCATCTGATGCCTTTCCGCCCCCACTATTCCAATACTAATACTGTGTTTGTGAGCTGCCTAAGACCTCTCTCCATAACTCATCAAAAACTGAGTCATCTTTTTAATTCTGAGATGTGTCCTGAAGTACTTCAACAAGCTGAACAGCTTTTGATAGAGCCCCAAGCCTCCACAGACCTTTCCCCACTTCTCCCATTAGCAGCATCTTCGAGAACATGGAGCACTGTAAGTAGCCTGTCCATCATATTGTGCAAAATGCCTCCATACCATCTAAGCTTGGGTGAAGCTCTCTGGGTGGGCATCTATATATTTCTTGCTGAACATATAGCTATTTGTGAATGCATGAGCCTGACATGAAGATGCATAGCTTCTCAAGTGAAGAAAAGAAACAGACTTCCTGAGGTACTGATTTGGTTGTATCATTTAGAACCAGACTGAAATAATGTGCATCCCAGTGCAGATAGAATAACCATGTATGATTTAGCTGCACAAATCCAAGATGTTATTACTATGAGAGACACTAGATGTCACACTTTCCCTTTATGTGAGTAAAGCACCACCTGAAGAGGCAGCTTTGGGGACTACTTATAGAAGATGGCTGATTTTTGTAAAGACTCCTCGCTGTCTGTCACATGTGTTACTGAACACCTGAAATCACTTCAATTAGTCTTTGAGGTCTCGATAGGGAAACGATTTGAGGAGTTGTGGCAGAAGCCTCATCATACTCTGATGTGGCATGCGCCAGACTGTATACACTCTTTAATGTTATTTGGTGTCACTTAACCTAACAAGATTCTCTGCCAATGGAGTGAGTGAAAGCGACTAAAGTAATTATAGTCTATTTAAAGCTCGTAGTTTCACTGATTCAGACATTTTACCACTGTTAGTGGTGTATGGATGGTGGGCATGGCATAAAATGTGTATGGCTATTTTTTAATGTATGTACATTTCTAATAACTATATCGATTTTCCTAGAGAGAAGATAATTAGAGAAGATATTTTTACTAAATATTTTTATGTGTGGGTTTGACTGTCATCTTAACTCTTATTTTAAAATACAATTGAGCAGAATGTGCTGATTTAAACTTGTACTTTCATAGACCCTAAAGCACTTGTTACATTATTTGCTTGAGGTATTGTTTTTCTTCCTGGAGTTCTGTATCACTGAAACTCAAGTGCACTGTGCGACTTACATATTAATTAGATAATTCTGCCCGGCAGCAGAAAGCCTCGGTGAGATATCTTGGTCTTAATTAGTCAAAAAGGTTAAAATAAAAAGCAGTCTAAGGAATATATGTAAAAATGCTATATTAATTAATTGAAATGAACCTGTAATTACTGACAGTAGAGTACCTACACAGAATTCATTCTCTTGTTTTATTGCAAGACAAAATCAGTTATTTTATTTTACTTTTTATTTGCTGTGCTGATATTAATCTGTGATTAATACAATATTACAGTTACTTCAGAAAGTACTGAGATTCATTCACTTTCTCCACAGTTAATTAAGGTATGAAACACCATCCATCTATTCATCTATATTTTAACTGCTCATGAAATTTAAGGTCACATGGGGGTGTTGGAGCTTATCCCAACTGTCACAGAGTGAGAGGCGGGGTACAACATGGACAAGTCGCCAGTCATGTTCACCTTCACACCTGCATCTCTTTGGACTGTGGGAGGAAGCCAGAATAACTGGAAAGA
This sequence comes from Maylandia zebra, assembly GCF_041146795.1. Lineage (NCBI taxonomy): Eukaryota > Metazoa > Chordata > Actinopteri > Cichliformes > Cichlidae > Maylandia > Maylandia zebra. Next base: position 17,571,860 of record NC_135184.1, read on the forward strand.
ACCCACGCAGGCACAGGGAGCACATGCAAATTCCACACAGGCCTCAGCTGGCTGCTAGATTCAAACCCAGAATCTTCTTGGTGGAAGGCAACAGTGCCATATGGATTCTTTTTTCATGAATCCACACTAAATAGCTCAAAATAACAAAACTACAAAATTTCTCTTAAATGCATCTTGTTGGCTTTAAATATCCCTGAGATGCATCCATACTTGGAGTAAACCTGTGGTAAATTGAATTATCTGGAAAAAGAACAGAGAAACATATTTTTGTAGGCTATTCATAAAAGATTCCAGGACAAAAATGTAATTATAAGTCCAAGGAATTCTATTTACACCCCTGTAATAGAAATGGGCAAGGATTAGATCATGACAAAGATATAAAACTTGTTTGTTTTATATAGTTTTGGGTGTTCTCAGCAGCACACTGGCTTTGAACCACCAAGGCTCTTCCCTGTTCAGATGAGAGGCCAGCCAATTTGAGTTACTGAAAACCGAAGAAAGAATAAATGCAGCCAAAAACAGAGAAGTCTTTGATGAAAACCCCCCCTCCCTGACCTGAGATTCTTTCTGTGCACAATCGTGAACCAAAGTGTGCAGTGAAGGCAATTCTGGAATGTCTTCTGAACAAGTCACTGTCTGTCTTTGAGTACCACAGCCAAGTGCAGACTTGAAAGCTCCAGAATATCTGTGAAGAGACCTGAAGATAACACTTCGCAGATGCTTCACTTCATAACTTATGAACCTTCACAGGTTCTTCCAGGAGGATGGGAAAAAGTGCAAAAATGCAGGATTGCAAAACTGATAGAGACTTACCCAAGAGGGCCCGAAGCTGTAATATCTGCCATAGAGACTGCTACAAATCATTAGATCAGGTGATCTGATCAATGGGAAACTTTCGTTTTTAATTTTTAATCAATTAGTTTTGATTTTGTCATTATGTTCTATTGAGTGTGGATGATCTCAGTAAATACTTATGAGTTTATGGTCTTACTCTATTTTACACACTAATGCCATACAAAATAAAACTTCAGGTAAAGAACATTGTAAAGTGCATACTGATTGGTTAAAGTCCAGTTTCAAAATACCAAGATGGCGATGATGAAGTTGCTCAGTTTAACTTTAATAATGAAGCTCCCCTGCCTGCTTTCCTGGGTGTTCTGCACTTCCCCTTTCCCACGCTTTCAAATTCAGCGCTGACATCATTGCTCTAGTCAACCATCTTCCTGCCTTCCTGCTCTGAGTCAATCAGCTTCTGTTCTGGGTACTTTAAATCTCACTGCTCTTCTGTAACTCTGCCTTTTAGACTCTCCTTTGTGCAACTCACTTCCTCCCCATCGCCAAGCCTCCATCTTCATCTTCACCACCACCAGCGTCTAGACTCTGGAGGGGTCCTGTCCTAATTCCTATTGCCGATTCTGTTCTGCTGTGATGAGTCATCGGAGTCTAATAGCCAGGCAGCTTAATTGAATTCTGAATCTCAGTAAATCATGTTCAATTCTTCCAAATGATCTCTCCTTATTGAACTGCCTGGGCGGTCTGTGGGAATTGACTCACTTTTTGGAGCCGCACATAAGTGGCCACCAAAGGGGATGCAGTTTCTGGTATTTTCATGCTGGCTTAATTTTCCATTGTGGCAGGTTGTTGCTTTGTTGTAATCAGTGGACACAAGGACGCCATTGACTCGTATTGGGAATATGGTGAAGTAATTAGTTAAGCTTGGTGACAAATTGTTTTCCCCTCAAAACAGTTAGTGACACAACAATATAGTGAGTAATAAGATAGTGAGAATAAACTGTTTTAGGTGTCCATCACAGCAACAAGCCTCAAACTGATACCTTAAGCTCCACACTCAGATTACTGTTTAGATTTGTGGTTGAGGATCCTGCTTGTGTTGGCCTTTGTTGAACACAATACAGAAGTACAATAAGTCGAATGCTAGAGTGCAGCAGCAGGCATGATGATCATAAAGTGTGGTTCCTGTTCATTACTGTTCATCCAGCTGAGGTATACACACATCTCACTTTGGGATAGGTGGTTAAGCTTTGAACGATGTTCTGAGGGAAACTCACAGCTTGTTTTGGTCTTGCTGGTATGATGCTGAAATCATTTCCACAACTTTTGTCTTTCAAAAGTCAGCACGTCATAATCTGTTTCATGATTGCCCCCGCACACACACAAAACACAGACAATAAATGTAATATCAGTAGGGCATTATTAGTGCAGGCAGACTCCAGAAAAGAAGGAACATCTAACCAAGCCTCTGTGTGATGCTGCCCGTCAAAAGCGCCGCATATTAGTACAGTGGCCCCGATACATTTGCTTTGATGAAATGGAAAAAAAGGGGACCTGACAAAGTGTTTTCTTGTGTAGTTATCACGAACAAAGTGAGCCCTCTGCAAAATCTTGGTGTCGTGTTTGACAAACTGCTAGAATTTAACAGCTGAACATGCAAGGATCAGCACTGAGCAAGTTGCCTGAGTAAAAAGAATTAGATGTAGGTGGTTCAGACAGGCAGAGGAGGGGAGGATAAACAGGTAGATTAAGAGCATAAAGAAGACAGGCAGAGTGCCTGACATACGCACCCGAAGAGGGGAGACAATTTTCATGGGAGTGAGTTGATTTCGGGGACTGATGTTAGGCATTAAGTTGGTGCAAAGACTCGTCTAACTAGGCTCTCAGTGCGCAACCCCTGCAGTGAAGATCTATAAGGCTGATCAGACCACCTTCTGCGGGAGCTGCTACTTCTTGCCTCACCGCCTGTCTCTTAGCTGGATGCAGAAAGAGACTTCAGCTGACTACAAAACATAATCTCGCCAAGGGGTTATGCCCTGATAACCACACAGTTTTAATGTGGAATTTAATTGGTGCATTGCGCGTTTTACTCGGGGAGTATTTTGACACCGTAGGTGTCAAAACAGGATGAGCAAAAAGCGTGCAGCCAAATCTCAGCCCCCTCAAATCTCTAAGCTCAATGGCCATAACAAAAAATTTACATATTGATGAGGATACTTGAGGAAGTTTTAAGCCATAAGTAACTACTCAAATTAAAAAAAAGAAAAATAAATAAGATTACTGAGGTAAATATAAAATATTAACCATTTCAGGAATTTGCCTTTTGTTTAGTGTTTTCAAACAAACGCATCCCTTTCCACTTATTCTGAAAATACCATGCCAAACATGAGCATCAACTGGGACTGACCCTTTCTGAGGTTATTGACAAGGCTCAGTGGGACAAAATAAGTAAAAGCTGCAAACACAGCATGCATATAAGGACGCATAAGTTTGCAACTTCATTATCTTTGAATAAATATATCCACCATGGTAGCAAAAAATCCAATATGGCACAGCGGCAAATCTCCTACTAAGCCCTGTGACCACTTTGCTGTTTCTTTATACCAAAGTCTGGAGAAGTTAAAGCACACCAACACTCCTTACATGTTGATCCCTTTCATGTTCTGAAACTGAGCTCTAAAGACTTTCTTAATATATATATATATAAATCCACCAACACTGATTCCAACAGTATACAATTTATTGATTTGCTGTCAGCCTTCATCCTCCTATCCAAAGGCTTTTAATGTAACAGCAGTGCCATCAGATAAGGAGCAGAGCAGAGATAGAGAAAAATGATGATGTTTACTGAGGAAAACATAGGGTTTGACCCCATATCTCATTAAAGTGACTCAAAAGTAGTAACATCACTAAAATCTGCGGTGCCCCATTGAGTTCACTCATCTTGCGTTCCCAGACGATTGACAACCAAGTGATAGATGTCTGTGAAGACCTGATTCAACGGAATAGCTATATTGAATAATCAATTGATAAAAAAAAAAAAAAAGAATCAGAGTATTGCACTGTACTTCAACAGATGCATCTTCTTTTCTGGAAAGTTTAGCATCTTCCAGCAAGGTCAGTTTGGTGGATTTTAATCAATTTTAACAACTATGTTTATCAAATCCAGAAACCATTTATGTGCACAAACATTCCCCTCCATACCGCTGCTTTATAGCATTTTAAAAAAGAGGTCTGTTCATAATAAAAGTCAAAAACTGACTAAAAAATGGACAAATAAAATTATTTCTGCTACAGAATTTGATGATGAGATTGAAATTGCTCTCACATCTGTGGTGTGTAAACTGCAGAAAAGGCAGGCAATTAGTTTGGCTTGGCACAAAGATTAGAAATAGGGCAAAACTGCTATTCAGGCTCTGTTTAAAGCTGTGTCTATATTAAAATCCTTGCAGCCGCATAGAGTGGTAACGATAGAGTGGTATATAACGATTCACAATTCATCTGTGATTTATGTATGTAAAAGTGTATTTTTATGCTTTAAGTCAGTTTTCCCTCGATTTTCTTCACTTCTTTACAGAAATTGTGTGTACAGTGATGCCAAAATGTAGGTGACCTGTAGCCCAGTTCTCTGAGTGATCCCCCACTATGAAGTCATGCACATATACACACACGTAGACAACCACATACAAGCACACAAACACACACGCTATGCCTTTTGTATAGATGTTGCAGAGAGAACAAAATCTGTCTACCAGCAGCTCTCTAAATCTCAATGGTTGTGCACGGACGACAATTTGCCATTTTGCACGGGGTTGTGTGCCGGACTCTTTCTTGGCTGGATGCAGTAATTTCCTGGAGTCTCCACAGGATGTCTGGCAGTTGCTCAGAAACAGTCTGTGACATAACTCTGAAAATGGCAAATCGTTTTTTATATGGATAAACAGAATTGAACAGATTTGTGTTGGTGTGGGGATTTTGCACTGCTACTGGTTGGTCATTTTAACCTCCATCTCACTGGCCGCAAGGTAATCTAATGCAGTGCTGTTGTCAGCCTTAGTAATTACCCTTTGTCACAATGTTTCACTTTCCACATCTGCTCACCACACACATCTCATTCTGCAAAGAGGCAACCTCGACCTATTGTATTTGCTTAACATGCAGGATCACCTGTTCCCCTGCTGTTCCTCTCTGTCTGTGCCTTTCCCTTTAAACAGGGACAAGGTTCCTTTTTTCCCTTTTCTCCTGCACACCAAGAAGAAGAGGTACTTCTTCTTCTTTCATTGATTGCCAGACCAACATCCCAGAAATCACTCCATCCACTGTGAGTGGCAGGTAGACGAATAATGGAGGAGGAGAAATCAATGCAAGTACATTTGGCAGTCATTCCTTTTCTCTAACCTTTCATCCTCTCTACCAAGAGGTCAAATCAAAGCATCGCTATCAGCAGTTCCAACAAGTAGGGAATGAATGTAGCATTTTGCTTTAATTCTACTCAGTGGTGTGAAATGTGTCTGCATGTGGCTCTTTTCCAAAACTAGAAAAACTATTTTAATAAAACATTTAATGCTTAAAAATAAGAAGCAAATAAGAGATTGGTAAGAAAGTAAATAGTTTCTTTTAAATGTTGTAGATTGCCAGTTATCCAGTGAATAATTTCTGTACATTAATAGGGTTCTTTTAAGCGCATTAAATTTCAGTCTTGCAAGGGACCTTCTTAATATGTACATATTGATTAAGTGGTTCTGAGTGAGGAGCACTCATTGCATAGTGCAAATACACATCTCAAAGAGTGACCGGCACCTTGGGAAGTTTCACCTTTTGAGGGTCACTGTCACTGAATGAATACATTACCAGGTGCCTGTGATTAATTACTTGCAGGGCCTACAGCGAATAGGTACCACAGATGTCAGCTTGTGTGATAACTTTTCATATTGGCGATCTCCCTCAGCCCATCCGCAATTTACATAAATCGCACACACCAACAATTAATGTGATTGTGTGGAATGAACTTGCAGTCTTGTCGCCTTTGAAATGGTTGCTTCAAAGGGAGAGGCCGTCCCTGTGACCGCTCGCAGTCAGATGCCATCTTCTTTTGTGCACTGCGTGAAAACGACAAAATGATGGAGTCAGTCTCCTATCAGGCTGCTATTAGTTTGTGACTGAATGAGGTCAAGTCAGCAATTACATGCCTACAGTGACTAATTGTGATAAACTGGGGTAAACTGCAAATTTGTCTAAATTCACATGAATTTAATTCAAATAGAAATTCACATTAACTGCGTTTGTTCAGTCTAACCAAAACCTCATATATCTGAAACAGAGATTCAGAAATTGTGATGCAAATAGTGACATAGTTGCTGCAGAATGGCAATTTCACTGCTATATGTCACAGGTGCTTGGTGATCTTGTTTTTTATACAGGGATCTAACCCAAATTAAACCAGCTAACAACCCATTGTTGTCATGGTCCCTGTGGTCTCTCGTGTTGTCCTGTCTGTTTTTTTCTTTTTCCTCGTGCCCTTGGTTTTTTGCTCATTCTTGTTCTCTCTATCTCTCTCTGTCTAAATGTATGTGTGTGTATGTGTTTTAATGGGTGTGTGTTATTTACCTTTGAAGTGACTCCTTCCTGTTTTTTAACCGCCTCCCAGTAAGTCACTCACCTGTAAGCATTTAGTAATGAACTCACCTGCAACACATCAGTGGCTCTGGAAGCAGATTATTTAAGGGTGAAGCACAGACTTGGTCATTGCCATGTTGCTACATAAGCCAGGTAACATGCTTGGCCTCAGTCTGCTCTGTCTGTCTGTTCATCTTGCCCTGGGTTAATCACTCTTTCTGTCCACACCTCTTCACAAATCCAGAGACCTGTAAGCCAAGATAGCAGTGAAAACTTGTGAAAACATTCCAGTGTGGGTCCAGTGTGGGTCCGTCCTTCTGTCCGCTCTTAACAATCAAGTCAAGTCCCCCATTGAAAAGAGGCGCATCATAGATAAGTTGCTCTCATTGGTACAGACTGGCTCTGACGCTGAACGACTGCAGTCCATGTTAGACTGGGATTGCTTGGAATCAGGCTGCCTCCCACCAAGTGACCTGTGGAATTACCTTGCATCTGAAAGTGGTCATCCAGAGGTTGATGGGGGACTGCACACTCAACATCTGGGTGATCAGTTGGTTGCAACAACTACTTGCAATCAGTTGCAGATTATTAAAAAAAAATCCATCTGTCTGTCTGGGGTGGCTGTAGCTCAGGAGGTAGAGCAGGTAGTCTACTAATCAGAAGGTTGGTGGTTTGATCTCTGGCTGCTCCTGTCTGCATGCCAAATATCCTTGAGTAAAAAATGCATCTGTGTATGAATATTACATAGAAAGCAAAAACCTTAGAAAAAAACTGCTTTGGTGAATGAAACAAGTTGTATAAAGTGTTTCGAGTGCTCAGTGTAGAAATGCTCTCTATAAGAACCACTGAATATTTGACTTTTAGCTCCGCATCTTAAGGAGAGTCAAATATTCAGTTTTGACTTGATATCAGTATTTTATGTACACACTCTGGAATCATTGCTAGAATGTGAAATTCAAGGTTGTTGCCAGAGCAAGATATGTAGCTTTGAAGAGCTCCACTGTGTGTAAACAGCAAGTATGCAATACCAGGCTCTAGGTTGGTACCTATTTCAAATCTGTGCATACAATATATCAGCATATTAAATTCAAACGCACATAATGCACATGCTCAGAGAAGAGGGAAACAAGAGTTGCTCGCAAATAAAAGGGAACCTTAATTTATTTGAATAACTGTTTCAGAACTTTTTCAATATCAAATCAAGTGAAGAGGCCCTCATGCAATCTTATACAGAGTTCTATGAAACAGTCAATGAAAGGCAGCATGGCAGGGCTAAATTTATCTATAGCTGTTATTTGTGTGCCCGTGGACTCGTGCATCTAATGGACAAAAAAAGAAGTCTGAGCGAAAGCTGCAATGGCACGCAGTGACTCAGTCCATTGCCAGCAAGTAGCCACAACAATGGAAAATGGGGCAGATCAAGGTTGCCAGTAATTACACCTATCTGCGGGCTTAATTAGGTCACCCTTAAGTGAGCATTGTGTGATAGTATGCGTTCATAATGGCCATGAGTGAATGTGTGTGTGTGAAAACTATCTCCCAACAGACCACGGGGTCATATCCATGAATCACAGGATCAGAGTGAATGTACAGTGGGGGTGCTGAAAAGTGCCTCTCTGTACGGCCAAGGGCAAATTTAGGAAAGCATACACAATGAGACTGCTTTCACGCACACAATTAGTTATGAGTCAACAGCTGTTTTTCATCGTTTTGTGGTGCATATGATAGAACACTGAGGACTAAGGTTTTTTTTTTTTGTAACATGCAAGTTTATATTTTAAATTTCTGGTGATTGTCTCTTTGGTGGTCTCTGATTGCATTACCTCAATAGCTGAGCGTGATTACAGTAAAAAAGTTGACTTAAACCAAAGACTGTGTTCCTGTCTTCTTTTTTTTCACGTGCAAAAATGGATTTTAAAATGCATAACACGTGTACTAGTAGAACTGGTATTGTTTAGAAGATGTATTCTGTACAATATAGTTTGTTTCCAACATCTTTTTATGTAAGTCAGGTCATGTTTGAAGGCTAAACATGACAGTCTTGTCTTTTAGGGTGGAGATAGAAGAATTTCGCGCCCAGCTTCTTTACTTTTTTTAGATGCTGTCATCACACAGGTATTGTTTGAGCTACTCATTTAATCATACTGAAATTATTCCAAGGTGACATTACTGAATGCATTCCACATGCTGGTTTTTTTTTTTTTTTTTTTTTTTTTTTACCTCTATAGCTTCCATTTTTCATAGTCATTTTAAACTGTCAACCTTTTTTCCTGTGCTATATCTCTGTGATGCTGTGTCCTTGTACCCACTTCTTAAGAGCACCATTATTACCGTGCACGGCTGTTTGCTGAAAAAAAAGAAAACAAGACAGAAAAGCTAATGATGTTGGCTTGAGCTCAGAGCTAATTAAAATTCTATAAATATGGTGGAGGTAGGTGGCGTGATGGATGTAGTGTGTCAGAAGTCCGGTGAGCAGGGAGGTGCGTGGAGATGTCCGGACGATCAATACTGGCATAGTAAATGCATGACACTGCATATGCATTTAATGAACCAACAGTTTTATCTGTTAATTACACGCCAGGACTCACCTTCGCATTCCTCACACTGTGCTAAACCTTCCTGGCTGTCCAGATAATGGCCCGCTATTTCACACAACAAATCTGCAAATGGTGGGAGCACTCCTCTATTTTTACCCTCTCACTTTATCTCTTCCTCTCCTGCTTGCACTTTCATTTATTGCAGGTAATTCTCCATGCAACACACTTTATTCTGTATTTGTAAATGTAATGCATTTCTTCTTTTGTCCTTCAACCAAATAGTTTAGAGTAGCATCTGCATTCATCCCGCAAGCATTATATGGCTGAAAATGCCAGTCGTTTTTCACTGTGCTGGGGAAATTATGTAGGCAGACAGGAGTGTAGGTAAGCTGGGCAAACAATCAGTTGATATAAAGGAAATGAAATTCTCATGTTACAGCCAACACATAACTGAAGCAAAACTTAAAAAAAGAATAGCCTGATGTGCACTTTATTTATAGGTATTAAAACTCACATGAAACAATATCTCAGTGGCTTACCTCTCTCTACCACAACAAGATGTTTGCTTCTCCACCCATGCTTATATTGCACCAGCCTAATTCTTCTATTTTGAGAATAACATTTCAGCTTCTAGGGTTACAATCCTATAGCTGATGTTTGGTCCAATATGACAAACTAACACAATGGTGAATTATTTTGGGATTTAAGTTTTAAATAACATGTTATTAGCAGGAGTTTACCTTTTGCTTTGTTCCTGATGATACTTGAAGAGAAAAGCATTGTGCAGCAGTCGGACACTGAATGTGTTGCGAAAAAACAACATGAAATTACAAATGTGTTGTGTAACATACGTACACGCAAAAAATTGCTACTCAAAAAACACACTGCAAAAAGAAATTTACGTTGAGTGAGTTGATGAGCTGGTTCGGATGTTTCTAAAGAAGAATAGGAGAAAACTGAGATTCTGGGTTCATCCACCTCATTCTCAAGAGAAAGCAGAGCAGGGAGAATTTCATGGTTGAAGGAGTTGAAGCTGTATCACGACTGCTTTCATACACATTTCAGAATGTCGGCGGGGCAGTTTGAGCTCTTGTTGACAGAGTTCGGTCCACATCTGAGGAGGCAGAAGAAAAAGTAGAGAGCTGAAAGTATAGTATATTTAGTATCCATGCAATTTTTGAATTCTGAGAGCAATTTTTGCCAAATGCAGCCATCTGATTGGTTAGATCTGTTTATTCTCATGCAAAAAAAAAAAGAAAAGAAAAAAAGAAAAATCAAGCTTAAGCCACAAAGAATAAATAAATACTGGAAATTAATGCAGTAAAATTACATGGTCCGTGTGGACAGCTGCATTATGAATGGGTGAGTTTGAAAAATACTTTTAACATTCGCACAAATTTTATGTAAAATGTACTATAGTAATCAGTGAAGATCTAAACAATTTCTAGCATCCAACCTCATACAGAAGATGGGACACAAATAATAATAATGACAGTAAAAATTAGGGGTGGGGGAAAAAATCGATACTGTGTAGTATCGTGATATTTTGTTTGCTAATAATGTATCGATACAGGGACAGCAGAAATCGATATTTTGTTACAAAAAAAGTTCTGTGTGGGTCCACACCACTGACTTCAGAGCATGTTGATCCTTTTTCTGAGCAAGAATCCTGACATTCCTTCACTGTCCAAATGTGTTTAACTTTTTTTTGGCAGCAATAAACATGACAGTTTACTTATTTTAATTTAAGACATGTTTTATTTTAATTAAGTTCAAAACTTTTTTATTTAATGTAAAATTATATTTTGTTTTAATTTACTTTCAAATTCTTCAGTTGCTGAATGGGCTGCATAGTTTTCATAAATTGCATAGTTCAGAATAGCTATAATTGTACCAGATGGTTGCATTCAGTTAAGTTGGACTAGACTGTAATACAAACCGTTCAGTTTGTCAACAATAAAACTGACTGAAATGAGAGAAAGACTGAGTGCGAGACTTTGATATTAGATAAAATGAATATTGATAAAGTTTACTTTTATGTACAGAATCTGAATATCGCAAAATATTAAAAAAAAAATTGCAATAATATCGTATCATGCGTTAAGTATTGTGATGATATCGTATCGTGGGATGTATGGTGATTCCCACCTCTAGTAAAAATGGTGTCTTGATAATTGTTGGGATTGTTCCAAAAACAATAATCCGACTATATGTTGTATGGATAAATTGTTCCTATTAATAACAATAATAATACATCTGATTCCCTGATTATTATATACCTTCCCAATTCAAGTGAATGAGAGGACTAATTAACCAAAAGAGAGGCAGAATAAATTTTAATGAAAATGAGTTGACAAATTTTCCACTATATAGCTGTCACGTTACCACCAAATCAGAAATAAGAAAATTCATCTTCCTTCTATTGAGGTTTTCCTCAAAGCCGAAAATATATACTTTTGCTTCTGGAGGTGTTTGAGTCAGAGGAATGCTTTCTATTTATCCAGTATAGTCCCATTATATTTTCTCAGTGACTTGTGTAATCACATTTTGACACACATACATGCACAAAACAACACAAAACAGTTAAAGTTAAAGTTATACATAACTCAATTTTCATTTGCTTGCACAATATGTATGATATTTTTTCACATTTCTTCAACTAGAAAATGTACAAAAGAGAGCACTGGGGCATTAATTCAGTTAGGTGGTGTAGCTAAAGAGCCAGGATATAGTGCTGTTGATAACTTACTTTTGTTACTGCAATTCTTTCAACATATCTGCCTTGTCTACCCAGCTCACATTATCAGAGAAGCATCTTGACAGCTGCCAGTATTCCCTCATGTATGACATAAAAGCTTTTTTCTCCCTCTATCTTTTTTTAATACACCAGCCCATAGCGGGTTGCAGCAGAATCTTAATAAGACTAGATAAAGACATTTTTCATTTATTATTGAAAGTGTGCTGGTATTAAAATTGGTTACCCACAATCCTGAGTGGAGATGAACATTAAAAATGGGGAAGAATTCAACTGAATGAATGTTTTTGTATTGTTGCGTTTTTATTCCATGTAACTTGATGTTTATTCACATGCACATCATCTGTATTTTAAACACATATTATATAAAATACACTATTTGAATGTGTTTAATGTGGAAGTTGTATATTTTCATACAAGAATGAAAAAAATATGAGTTGAATTCAATCAGAACTCTGTCTTTAGCAGCCTTTTGTGCTGGAAAAGTTTGTTCAGAACTTTCAAAATTTGCAGACTTTCTAAATCATCTCTCTTCTGTCTCTGTCTCTCACACACACAGTGCGACCTCTAGGCCATGAGGTCAGAGCCTCTTGAAGCTGCCTCTATAAAGCTCTCCAGCTCTCTTCCTGTAAGTGCAGTTTCTGTTTATTTTTAACTTTGGCATCTGTATCTTGTCTTTCCTTTCGCCCTTTTTTGTAACTCAGACATGTTTTCAGATAAGCTCAGATGGAGGAGGCAAAGCAAACATTCCTCAGCTTCATCCACTCCTCCCCCAAAAGAGCAAGGAAAAAAAGAAATCCTGTTAAAATTTAACAGCCTTGTGTTTCACTGTGCTGCTGCGAGTGGTAATAGTGCAGGCATTTACAAGCCAAGCATTAGACTACCAATATATTCACACAATGTGGGTCACTCTTCTTTGCTTAACTAGACCCATGAGTCAGGAAATGCGACCAACAGATGGCTCACTACCTCTGATAATCAAGTAAATCCAGTAAAATGACTACTGACCAGCACTCAACAGTAACACCCCCCTCTACAAAATAAATAATTAATTAAAGTTTATTCTAAACCTTTCCTACTATAATTAAGCATTGCAGATTATATGTCATGTTGTGGTTTGCATAATGTTTTTAGAATAATTGGGAGCCTCTGGGGCTGAAAACTTAACCCCAAGGTGCCAAAATGTGCAATCTACTTCATGGCCACCATATGGGTGCAAAAGCTAACTTGTAAAAGATAACGGCTTTAAAACTGTCTTACCAATGCCTGCTGCTAGTTGTTCGTGCATTTTAGTGACTCATTAAAATTTATTCGCAGTCAAAACTTCACCAACTAATGGCTGGCTTCACAGCTTTGAATGGTAAATGGACTGGTACTTATATGGCGTCCCTCTACTTAGTTGAGCACTCAAAGCGCTTTCTACTGCAAGCCTCATTCACCCAATCACACGCACACATTAATACGATGCTTTCATCGATGCCTAGCACTTTCTAACATTTGCACACACACTCACACTCTGATGGATGCATCGGGGGCAACTCAGGGTTCAGTGTCTTGTCCAAGGATACTTCGGCATGTGGACTGGAGGAGTCAGGGATCAGTCCACTGATTTTCCGGTAGGTAGTCGACCTGCTCTACTATCTTAGATACATGCACCCTTTGTGGCTAATAACATATTCTATATAGAGCACTGTGCAGAGGTCATTTCTTTATGTTTTTCTTCCACGGAAGCAAATTTTCTTATTTTTGTGTCCAATTGTTGTATGATTACAGGAATATTTCTTTGCTTGTTAACTTAATTCTAGCATAAACAAGTAACTTAACCAAATTAATGAAACACACAACTTAGTTTAAAAAAAAGAAAGAACCTGTTTTAAAATGTATCCTTAGGCACTGTGTTAGTAGCCTTTTCCTACCAAATCATCATATTAAGTGCATATAATTTATTCCAATTTTGTTGGTTAAATCCAGTAGAAATCATTGGCTGAAAAAAAAGTGACATTTCGCTATGATTTCTAAGTGTAGACAGATTTTGATCCACTGTACATCTGATCTTATTTTTCAGCATGACAATAAACCCAAACACGGTGCCAGTGCAGTAAAAGGATACCTGGTTAGAATTACGCACAGTGGAATACTAGCAGTCATAATGAGCCTCCCCAGAGCCCAGGTGTCAATATTATTGAAGCAGTGTGGGATCATTTTGACAGAGAATGGAAAGAAGAGCTGTGAATGTCTTTCAAGACACTCGCAGAACTATTCTTGAAAATAATTTAAAGAAATTACAAGAATGCTTGACTAAGAGAGTTTGTGCTGTGAAGAATCAACGTTGACAGTATATACAAGTCAATATATAGTACATATAGTAAGTAATAATAGCACTGTACAGACCATGCATTTTATTGCATTTTATTTGCCTAATTATACGACTGCAACCCAGCAAATAATTGAGTTTTACCTCATGCTGATATGTGTCAACAGCTTTATTATTATTAAGCTGCAATAAGGCAAAGTGAAGTCCAACATTTACAGTGGGGGGAATCATTATTTGATCACCTGCTGAATTTGTAAGTTTGTGCACTTAGATGGAATTCCGTCTCCCACAGACTGGCTGTGTGCCTATGTGACAAGCAGATTACAATCAATCAGTTTAAAATACTCCTTATCTCAGCTCATTATGTGTATAAAGCACATCTGTCCACGAATTAAATTTCTCAAAAATAAAGAAATATAAAATGGCCATATTATCCACTTCTGAACATGCAGAATCACACTGCAGTGCAGAAATCGGCCGCTATCAATTGGTGAACTCCCCCCCCCTCCCCATAAAACTAGAGATTCAGTCAAAAACAAGCCAAAATTGCTCTGGTCGGCAGGGTACAACCCAGCAGGCAGGCCCTTCAACAAAAAGCAGGACCATACAGCATTTCCTCCACGATGAAGGATTCTGCCTCACAGGCAGGGAAATATTTCTGCATCTCTCTGATCAGCAGATTGTTCGTCATACCAAGTGATTTTTTTTCTCTTACAGTTTAAGTCACAGTTCCACTTTCAAGAAAGGTTTGGACACAGGAAGTGGTTCTGCTTCAGCCAGTGTCTCGACATCCCGTTTCTGCCTCACACACACAATCTTGCTTAACATGGCAGCCAGTGGAGTTGATAACGGATACAGCAGGCGATCTGCAGAAATAAGAAAGCCATGAGCAATTAGGAGAGGTGCCAAAGAAGGCTTGCAGCACTCTATTATGCGTGAGTGTGGTCCAAATTAAAATCTAATTTAAGGTGGCACCAAGATAAAAAAGTGTGTTTCATTTCTTCAATTTGAACAACTATTCCATTCCATTAGACATGTAATTTCTGCTCATCAGACACTGGGTGAAATTGGTGCCCCAAAGGAGAGCTTTTTTCATTTAAAGTAATTAGTCCTGGAGAAAAGGGATGAGCAAGCATGCATGCGTGCATGTCTGTAAATGTGGGTACATTTAGGAAGATACAGAGAGAGTAAGAGAAGTAAGGCAGGAGGAAGGAAGGAGTTTGGAGTATTGATTGAGGTGTATTATATTTGAAAATCCAGTGAAGGCACAAACTGTTGATGTTTTATATGACCTTTCTGTTCAAAGAATTTTCTTTAGCTAACCAGATGATGAAACCTTTGTAATGCACATTTCCCTTTCTTTGTATGAGTGTGTGTCTGAGAGAGAGAGGGAGAGACTCTGCACCCCTGAACTGCCTTTATTGCTTGACATTATAATCTCTCACGATTATGCCTAATGAAACTTTTGGATGACACTGTACTGTCTGTTCTTACAATACCGACACATAGATAAACGATACTAGATTACAGAGCCAAAGGAGTAATGTCCTCAGACTTTGCTGCATGTTTATCTGAGCCCTGCTGAGATGACCTAACTGCTGCCTACCCACTTACAAAGCTTATTAAGCTGACTCACCATGTGGATGTCCACACTCATGCCCATTTACCAGCATCCAGAGGCTATCCAGGCAGGGTGACCATAGTGGGTGGTAGTGTGCTGATTTTCTTCAGTCCACTCAACCCACCATCCCTGAATCTGATTGAAATGATTGTGCACTACCCGGTATGAGGCTTCATTGATCAGGCCTTGTGACTCATGATCCTAACAGGAAACGAGCTAAAACTAGTTTAAAGCACAAAGCAGAGCTAATAGTCTGGCCAAAGAAAAGTGTTTATCAGAGATCACCAGCTTGCACAACATTGGAGCGTATGCTTAAAATAGAAAAATGAACAGAAGCTCATCTACAGCGTGGTAGAATTCCCCTCGGTGTGATAGCAAAAAAGGAAGCCACTTTTGCAGTTCTACCTAAATAACCTGCAAAACAATAGAGAAAATAATTGCCCTATATGATACAGCAGAATAAAATATCTTATAATTTCAAATAGGCCCTCTAATCTGCCATTTCAAGGCAGATAAGACAGAACAGGGCCTGCAAATTCTGTTCCGATACCAGTATCAGTTAATTTAATTCTAAATTCAATAATATTCAATAATATCACCTTTGTTCTCTATTTCTGCTTCCATGTTTTTTTAAAAATAGAAATGTTTTGCAGTCCCAGGGAATCCCAGTGAAAAGCCAGTGCACATACACAAATAATTTTAACTAATAATGTTGTTGATGTTTGGTTTCTAAATTAAAGTAACCGTGTATCAAACATGGCAGGGGCACGTTGTCATTTTAAAGAAGCAAAAATACCATCGCTGCCTTCACCTTCTAGATAGAGAACTTGGAAGTTATCAGGACATTGGAGACATCTACCTAAGCTGGGGCTTTCCTTGGTCATGCCACATATGAAAAGGAGAGCTACATTGCAAACTCCAATCTGAACAGCAATGACTCTCCTACGAGTGAGTTGGCTGTGACTAAGGCTTGGTTGGAAAAACCTACTTAAAAGATGTATTACCTTTGCTCTTGATAGGAAGGTAGTGACTGTTTTCTCCTCCTGTCACATGCCAGCGCGGACTGACCATAGCATAAGGAGAATCCTGTGCTATAATTGCCTGTAGTGTGTGTTTAGCTTTAGCTGTTAGTTGATTCCAGTCTCTATACAATTATAGTGAGAGCTTTGTTTGCGTTGCCAGCAATAAGTCAAAGTCAATAACTCTGCTGAGGGTCTCTGCCCTTTGTAACAGATTCTGTTCATAATATGTATTGAAAGATTTTTTAGGCACTGCCAGTGGGTGGCAAATAGATAATTGGGCTTTCTCATCTCTGGTTTTTGCAGATGATTTGGTTTGCTTGGCTTCATTGATAAATGACCTCCAGATGGCACTGGGTGGTATGAAGCGGCTTGGATGAAAATGAACACCTCTGTTCTCAACTAAAAGAGTCGGAGTGGCCGCTTTGGAACAGAAACGAGTTGCTGCCCCAAGAGGAGGAGTTAAGTGTCTCCGTCTTGTGAGGAGAAAGTGGAGGAGGAGATTGACAGATGGATTGGTTTAACATCTCCAGTAATGTGGACCCTGTACCAGTCAGTTGTGATGAAGAGAGAGTGAGGCTGTTGATTTAAAGATCCTACTCTTACCTATGGCCACGAGCTGTGAACTGTGACTGAAAGAAGGAGATTGCAGGTACAAGCGTCTGAAATCAGCTTCCTCCAGGCCGCAGAATTGAGCCAGAATTGGCTCCTTTCTTCCACATTAAAAGGAGCCAGTTGAAATGGTTGAGTATGTGACCAGGATGCCTCGCGGGTGCTTCTTAGTTGAGGGGTTTCAGCCATGTCCTAAGAGACCCTGGGGCAAACCCAGAACATGCTGGAGAAAACACATCTCTGGGCTGGCTGTGTGTTTATTTCAGTCATTTTATATTGAGGTCAAAATCACCCTGATTGGTTTCATCATTTAAATGCAAGATAAATAATGTTTAGTTGAAATTACTTGAAATCTAAGTGATATTAGAGCTAAATAATCGTAAATATAATGCAAAATAATAATGTGGGTTGTTCTATTACAGAAAAATCTAGATTTTAATTAATTTAAACTTTGCAATAATAACAGTAGCCTCTTTCTTTCTTTCTTTTTTTTTTTAACATGGAATTAACTTCATAAATAATATTGCTTGAGAAGAAATACGTTTTCCTATTCTATTATTTCGTTATTATGATTGCTTCTTACAGTAAATTGTTTTTTTTTTGACATTGGGGACCTCAGTTGGTAATACGTGGGTAGGATGACAGCTAAAGTAGCCTGTTTTCTGCATTCTTTTAGTCCTAAATGTTACATCTTCACTGAAAGGCATTCCACTCATTCTGTAGTGTTAACTGTTAGCAACAGCAGCTTCCCTTTATTGTGCAGTTTGCTGAGAAAGCTAGTTTCCCAAAGGCAGAGGAGAGACATGCTTGTATATACACATCCTCAAACATGATTACACTGAGTTATAGCCTAGCTTGCTTCCTGGGTATACGTTAATGCATGACAGTTCTGCTCTAAGTACATTTAGCTTTATTTTTAGACCTCTGTTTCTAAAGTTCAGATAAATATCAAGGCCCACACACATTCCCTTCTGAAAAAAGGGGGGAAAAAAGCAATGCCTCTGAAATAGTTTTTCCTCTCAAAATCTGTTGTTTGGCAAGGTCAAGCAGAATTTTTTAATTAACAACACATGGAAAGCTACAGCATTCAGTCAACCCACAAGTGAGGAATAAAACAGTTTTCTTCACAGAGTTTCACTCTAAGTGTGCTCCGTCTCTCGTGCCCTGCAGTAATTGTAGCAGAGCTATAGACGATCATGTGCTATTTACGTGACACGTGGCGTTATCAGCAGCTTCCTTTCACCTGCTACCAATGAGCTTCAGCAGGAAGCTCTAACACATGATAGGTTAATGTGTTCTCCCACATTTCCACTCCCCACTGTGCAGGCACCCAGATCATGCGCAGAAACTGTGCCTGCTTGCAAATACAGTCAAATGCTTCCACTTGAATGCACGAGAAGCTCGAGGTACCACTGAGAGGAATCGTGACATTTTAAATTAAAGTGCTTGAGGTCTAAAATATTCTCACTCAGTGACAGAAGACAAAATGCTATTAGGAGCTTTAATCAAAGAAGATTCTTGCATGCGACCGCAGTTTAAATTCTTATACTATCACCTATGTCTGATGACTGTAATGAAGCAGAAACCTTCCTGAAATGTTAGATCAACAAGCGCAGGAGAACGTTCCTGTCGTGTACTCTTGACTCTGTGATCGAAGGTGTAGCTAATCTGTCTTTGTAACCCTAAACGTTGATTCCAGTGTTAAGGAACGAAGAGAGTTGAATACCCAGCAACAGAACACAGTGTGCTCAAATAACCAACCCTGTCAGCAGTAGCTGCCCTGCCAGTTTGATTAAACTATGTACATGAACAGCTCTGCAACCCAGAGGTAACCCAAGGGCAAGGCGCTGTAGGGTGGGTGAAGGTTGTAGACTGCCGCCTTTTATCTGTGTTAGAAACAAACTACCGACCAAGGTGGACACAAGTGGTAAGATTTCAAGTGTAATTCTGTGGCATCACTAGCTGTGAGAGAATACCAGCTGGACTGTGAATGTCTTAGACCCACTGAGCTGCTGATGAATCTCTGCTCAGCTATCTCACCAGGAAGTGTTTATCTACCATGCCACACCCGCAGAACAAGATGTTCTCACAAATCCATCTTCTTCTCACCCATGTTAGTATTAAAGAGAACTCTCCGTGGAATCTCACATGATGCCTAAATCAGGCTGGGAGGCCTGACCTAGTTATGGCATCCCAGCATCACACAGCAGCAGCCAGCAACATCAGTAAAGCACGTCACCTCTCTCTTGCTTGAACAAAGTTCTTTCTGTTACCGTTGCGCCTTCTGTAGAGCTACAGAGAAAAACGCTGCAGAGAGACAGAAGAAGTTTTTGAAAAGAGTTAGTGTATCTGAAGAAAATTGTGCAAGTGTACACTGCACAGTGAGGCAGTCGAGACACTTCTTCAGTCCCCCCCCCCCCCCCCCCCCTTTTTTTTCCACAGTATATAATTATGGTAATTATAATAATGTTCTCGAAAACTGTTGGGAGAATAATAGTGTTCATTTACATAAATGGGAATGCTTTAAAGAGTTTAGGTCTCCAAGGTAAAAATTAGCAATTGTAGTGTTCTTTTCTAATCTGCAACTACTCCAGTATTTTTCCTTTTAACATTTTGAAATGTTTTCTGATGATCATGCCATACAGTTACATACAGGGAAAAAAAAGACTATTGTGTAATAAAAATATTTTTTAAAATGATCTGATTTGTCTTGCACCAGCTTCTAGTATAAAAAGGCTAATTTTTGTCTTGTTAGGCGTATAACACATGACCTTTGGTGAAATTAAGAAAACCTTTTATGATCAAGTACATAACTAAAGAAGGGAAAAGATATTGTGAAGTAAATCCAACGAAGCTGCTCAGAATGAGAAATGGGTAAGAACCGGCTCATTTATCAGCATTAAGTCTAATAAAGAGACGGAGAGAAGCAGTGCGAGTGGAGGGTCGGGGTGAGTGGGGCGATAGTGCGGGCTGAGTACACATCAGTAAGATAGAAGTATTTAAAAGAGACATCCGCACATAATGGATCTCTAATTTTATCTCTCTGTCATGACTTAGTGTGGAGATTATTAAAAAAAAAGACTGCGTTGTTGTATGACAGGATTTTCTTAAGGTCTTAAACATAAGATCATGCAACTCTAATTCATCACGCCAACACAGAGCTTTAGATTTTTTCATTCACACACACTCACATACAAGCACATATATAGCCTTTATTTCACATGAGCATGCACAGCTGTTCCCACAGGTTCCCACTGTTGCAAAACAAAAAACAATGATAGTGGCTGTGACAGCTTCATCAGTAGGTGGAGGGTGCTGGTGAGCTGATGAAGAGTGCGTAGGTGGATAATATGTAGTCTACATTGACGCTTACCACGGTAACACTTATTAGCACTGCTGGTGGTATAAAATTGTCTAAGTCTAATTAAAGGCAGCATAAGATTACTGCTATTTATGTTCAACTAGTCTAAATTCTTGCTTGTGCCATACTATTATTTGGTACCTCACAACTGCTCATTAGCTCTTGAAGAATCTTGCTAAAGAGTGCTTTATAGATCAGTTGTTTACTTTCATAGAAAGGAAATGCTCAAAGATATTAAGAGAATGCTTAAATGAAATATATATATATCTTCTCTGTTACTTCCCACCTCTTGCCCCTTGTAAGGACTTCATTGCCCCCTACCTGTACAGCATGTTTGAGCACAAGGGTGTTCATAAGTGCAGTTGGCACTAGAGATGGACCGATCCGATATTACGTATCGTATCGGTCCGATACTGACCTAAATTACTGGATCGGATATTGGAGAGAAATCAAAAATGTAATCCGATCCGAAGTATCACAAAATCACCTCACAAAACGCGCTACTTGGCTTAACCCAGCTCGGCGCAACCCAGCTCGGCGCATCGGAGCAGTATGTGTCACGTGATAGAGCGTGACCTGTCGGCGGTCTCTTGGAGCATTTGGAGCCTCGCTACATACTTCCTAACCGCGGCATTTCATCTCGGCGAAAACTGTCCCAGAGAAGTAAAGCAAGTGTGTAAGTTCATCCCTGAATGTTTGCACAGTATTTCCACGTTAAGCTTAACAACTGATATATTGAGCCACAGCTGGACTGGCCATCGGAGTTCCATATTGAGGTGAAAAGGAAGCGATTTTGTCCCGTACTTCAGCACAACAACAGCAGCACGTTTAAGCTTGATAAGCTGTTGTTAGAATGTATTTAATATTACTTCCTAGTATCAGCTGAGGTTTGCTGGAGCCACGGCTGTAAAAGCTGCTGGTCATGACATTGGTTTGGATATGTGATGAGAGGGAAACATGAAGATGAAACCAGGAGATGTCCTTACTGAATCATCAGAGCTGAACAATGATGGAGAAACAGGTTTACCTTTTAGGTGACACGAATGAGTTGAAGGGAAGTTATGAACTGTTTCTGAGAGACAAATAACACCAGGATCCTTTTCTGTGTAGCTCAGTGATTCTTGAGATAAGGGACAAAACATGTCCGGCAGATAAAACCCAATTTTGTGGTTAAAAATATGCATACAAGTGTTAACCCAACTGCCTAAAAGACAAACCAAGGCAATTTTTATACAACAAAAGTATGATTTTGCATTTTTTTTTTTTTACATATATATTTATTTTAAATGGTACAATACATTACCAGTACCTTAAAAATCCATTGTCCAGAAGCAGGTGTGATAATATTAAAATACAGAAAAAAAATTAAAAGTAATGTAAAATTTAACATCATGGCTCTCGTCACTAAGTATTTAAGTCAATACCTTATATAATATCAAAATATGCAATTGAAAATGTATTTTTACATATTTTTTAAGTGATTAAAATCGTGTCCAGAGTTTTTGTCAACACCATCAGATTTTTTTAAAAGTACAAAAAAATCAGGAATTATTGTGGGTAGCTTACACTCTGAGGACCCCTTTACCACTTCCTGTTTCATACACATGCCATGAGGTCACTGCTGTGATAATTTTTTTTAATTTTAATTTCATTTATTGCACACCTTTCTGATAAAACTCTGCGTCACAACCATAGTGCGTCAACACCAAAGTCGATGTAATCCAAGATTTAATTATTTTTTTTTGTAAAAAGGCTTTTTTTGTAAATGTGGCTTCTGTCAGAAAAACCTGTGTTATGAGAGAAAGTAGGGTATTTTGTCAACACCATCAGGATTTTTGTCTGACGGTGTTGACCCTTTTTCTAATGTTGTTGACAAATGCCAAAGTGTGCTATTCACCATTTATATTAAGTTATTTTTTACTAATATTTCAGATATATTACTTCCTGTGTATTTTACTGATATTTCTGCTTCACAGATGTGTCAAATATTATCAAATTTGTCTAATCTTGAATCTCATTGTTTATGTATACATTATTAATCCTGTAGGAAAATGCTTAGTACTCTGCATTTAACCCATTCACTCAGTGATGCAGTGGGCAGCTACAAATCCAGGATAGCCGCTGTTCGTTGGATTTGAACGCCCAACCTTCCGATCATGTGGCATCTACTGAGCTAGCTGTGCCCCGAGAGTTGGTCTTTAAGTGATGATGTATGTTTCCTGCTTCCGGGCCTAAACTACATGTGTTTATCAAGCCTGTTGTGCTGTTAAAATGTTTTAATGCTTTTTATCTTGTTCTATTACATCTGAACAAGCCCCTAAAAACAGTCAGCGATCACTGTCAGCCTAACCATTGGGAACCCTCACGTTAACTTTTATCAAGTGGAAAAAAGTTAGCATTCATCCTCCAGCTTCACTGTGTTTATATTATGCTAACATAGCTGTGTCGCTAGCGATCATGTAGCACATCACTATATACCAGTTAGCCCAACTTCAGTAACCTGACAATAGTCACTGCTGTTTAGTTTTCTGTCTCCATTTATGTTGGAAGTGGTAGCAGAGCTGGTATATCATGTTCAGGTGGAAACAAGCAATCTACCTTCTAACTCTGTTAAATTTCATATATTCTGTTTTCATGGATGCCTGGATGTTACACCTGGTAGAGCAGCCACACTGATCATTTTATTAAAGATGAAATAATTTAGACAGATTGTAACTCTCAGTGATGCCGCAGAGTTCCTTTGAGTTTGGGATCTGCAGCGGAGTTTGGACCTGGAAACGGCTAATGACATCAGACTTAAAGACCGGATAGCATCTCTATTGCTTAATGCATAATTGTGTTGTGAATATTCATCCTTAATCTGTAAAAAAGCATAAGGTTCAAAAAATTATAGTAATTACAAAATGGTACATTTCAGGCTAGAATAGCAAAGGGGAACCTGTCAGTAGAGGAACAAAAGAGAAGGAACAGGGATGATCAAAA
This sequence comes from Maylandia zebra, assembly GCF_041146795.1. Lineage (NCBI taxonomy): Eukaryota > Metazoa > Chordata > Actinopteri > Cichliformes > Cichlidae > Maylandia > Maylandia zebra. The sequence continues at coordinate 17,595,469 of NC_135184.1, forward strand.
AAGAAGGAGAGAAAAAAATAACAGCCAGCCCAAGTTGAAGAAAGAGTTTCTCATAAAGGAAAGGGAAAGATGGAGAAATAGAGTGAAAAAGAGAAAAATAAAGAACATCAGTGATCTGAAGGAAAGAGAAAAAAGGCAGAAGAGAAGGTTTTGGAAGAAAGCACAGAGAGACAAAAGGAAAGAAAGTCCAGCAGGGTCTAAACACACAACCACAGAGTACTTTAGGAATCAAGGAGTAGTAGGTAGCTACTTGCTGGTGAACTGTTAAGGTGTAGAACTTGACATGTGCAAAAACAGAATTGTTATTATATGTCTTGTGATATTACAAAGGTTGCTAAGGTTTAATGGTCATTTTGAAAGAAATAATATCTTGTTTTCTACTAGTGTGTCACCACCGTCAGATTTGTGTCACCATCGTCAGCACCTTGTCAACTCCATAATATGGAGTTTTGGTTTATTTTTCTCTTTTGGAGAACCATATAGTTTCCTCCCTCATGATCTCCCAATAAAATACGTAATTTTCTCAGTAAATGTGTAATTTCCATTCTGCTTAATATGATTGTTTCTTATAGAGATTAAATACAAGCTTCTGAAAATATGTATGACTGTAACTCTAATAATAAAAACCCAAAACAATCTTACTTTTAAATGTGGTATAATTACTTTGAAAACATATGTGCATAAACAATAGAATAGAGAAGCTGCTAATAGCCAAAATAGCTGAAACAACTTAATTTAAAATATATATTTTTGCATTTCTTTGTGTCTGACGGTGTTGACAAAAAACCTTGCTCTTCTCCAGCAAAAACATAAATTATTAAAAAATGTTACACCTGGGAGATTGTACCAAAACATGGTGAGACAGCCAAAACTTTGTGTAACAATTATATATAAATATGTTTTTGAAAAACCCAAAAATATATTTTAGAAAATTAAAACCTGTTTTGTGCCTAATCTCAGGAGTCACTAACCTGACAGCTGGTAACTGTGCAGGGGCGGGTCTAGCAAAGTTTTGCCAGGGGGGCCAGGTTGGACATTAACAGGGAAAGGGGGGCACAAAGAAATACTTTTCTTTGTTATGTCATTTAAAAACTTTGAATAAATAATTATCTGAATCTTACAACAAAAGTGGTCATCTGATTAAATGTATAGAAATCCATTATTGTATATAGTAAGGAATAAGTCATATATACACCTCAGTAAGCTATAGTACTATTTTCTTTGGGAAGGTACCATCTGTGTAGTCTGCAATTCTGTTGAAGAAAGATGTTGAATATATTTAATTATTGTAGAAAATTAATTCATTCCTGTGCATTTGTTTTACACTTGCATTAAATTAAAGTTGATTACATCGATTAAGCATCATGAGATGAGGGCGGGGGGTGGTTCCCTAATATTTTTGCTGGGAGTTGGCAACCCTATTAGATAGGTTGCTTAATATTTTCACTAAGTACTCTTTAAAATACCAGAAAAATACCAGAATAGGGGGAATGGTGTAGGTTTAAATTTAGTAGATTGATGGTAAATGGCCTGTATTTATATAGCGCTTTACTAGTCCCTAAGGACCCCAAAGCACTTTACATATCCAGTCATCCACACATTCACACACTGGTGATGGCAAGCTACATTGTAGCCACAGCCACCCTGGGGCGCACTGACAGAGGCGAGGCTGCCGGACACTGGCGCCACCGGGCCCTCTGACCACCACCAGTAGGCAACGGGTGAAGTGTCTTGCCCAAGGACACAACGACCGAGACTGTCCAAGCCGGGGCTCGAACCGGCAACCTTCCGATTACAAGGCGAACTCCCAACTCTTGAGCCACGATAATCAATCAGATTGATCAGTGTTGCTGAACTATAAAATGTTTTGGGTGCAGTGTATGTTTTGCATACAGCTATGCCAGAATAGCTTCAGTCTCTTGTTTTTTAAAACGTGATAATAAACTTATATAAATGCATCAAGATATATATAAAAAACTGTTTTATTGATTACAAAATATCGAATTCATATCGGTATCGGCAGATATCCAAATTTATGATATCGGAATCGGTATCGGACATTAAAAAGTGGTATCGTGCCGTCTCGAGTTGGCACCAGGACACCCTAGGTCAGAGGCTGATGACTGATTTTGAAATCATATCTTCACATCTGTAGCTGTATGTCTTGGACACTCAGTGAAGAAAGGAAGTGAGCTGCCAGCTGATCATCACCTGGTTCTGAATTTAACACTGGAGCAACTCTTTATCCTTTCAAGGACACTTGAGGGAATATATAGATTTACTGAACCCGTCTGATTTGTGGTCTTGAAAAAAGCATCAACCGTATCACTCTGGTTGTCCTGTGGTAAGTGCCATGGGAGTATGGAGTACTGGGAATGCTGTTATTGGCTATTTAGTCCCCGTGCAACTGTAGTGAGAGCTTGGTCTACGCTGCCGGCAATAAGTCATACCTGTTCCCAGTTGGCATTGTATTCCCCCAGGACTGCCCTTTGATATCGATTGCGATAATAAATTTTATGGCCAGAATTTTTTTTATGCGCTTTGTATAGCTTGCATAAAAAAACTGCAAGACTTCACAGAAAATATTGCTATATACTTTTATTTGCTTAGCTATAGGAAAAGTCCAAAGAAAGGTCATAATCATGGAGAGAAAATCTGGAATAAAATAGAATACATTTGCTGAATTGTAGGCTCTTATGCTTGTTCAGATTGTTCAGTGGTCTTTCTTTGTTAACAGAAGCACTTTGTGTTGCCTAATTGAGATTTTTTCAAACTGCTGTCAAATAAGATTAATACATCAGTAATACCACATTATTCTGAAAACATTCAAATCTGCCCTTCCAGTTTTATTTGGCCATTAAACATTGGCTTTAGACAATGGCTTAAAAGCTTTAACAGATAACAACACATTTTCTCAGATATTCCACGATAGCAGTTATGGCCTGTTTATATCCAAAAACTGCAATCTCTGCACTCTTTGCAATCTGAACAAGTTTTTACCACTATAAAGTTACACAGTTACAGTGCAAACACTGCTGAGTTTGTTTGTTTGGGTGTTTTTTGCTATTAAAACAAGTGAAATTCGTTGAAAAGTTTCTTTTTTTCAGTCAGGGAGTTATTTCAATCGCAGCGCCCAAATGAAAGTGTTTGAAAATTAATTCCCAGACTGAGACATGCATCTTCCCTCTCGTCTAATACCCAGATTAACATTTTTGACACTTGGCATTTTTTTTTCCTTATCAGCCCAAGACAGTGGGAGATAATTACATGCTCTATCACTCTATTGCCATTACAAAACATTTCTTCAGGTACTTCTGTCAATATAATTCATGTTGAAAACAATTAAAACTTTGCCTGTTTAGAACAAGTTACAGCATCATAGGTGTCAAAGCAGATGACTATATGACCCATTCCTGATTATGAAGAAACTTTCACTACAATAAAAAAATACTAAGTTTAAGTCATTTATTGTATATAACTAATATAAGTTAGGCAAAACACAAAGGCTGCCTTGAACACAAAAGCTAAACATACCTAGATTTTCATCCAGTGATATTCACATCTTCAGTAGAAACACTACCTTTTTTTCTTTCTTTCTTTTTTTTTTTTTTTTTACCTCAGTACTGCCTTCTTTTGGGCTGAGTGACTGCTTAATGTTTTATTTATTTATTATTTTTGTTAAATTGTTAATTTTCTGTTTTCTTAGTGTATTCTATGACATTACTATGAAACGTGTAAACACCACGGATAAACACTGAAATATGACTTCATTGCTTTATTTATATAGTCATTTTGTATCAGTTTGTTGAAAGACTTTAAAGACTGACTTAAACCTAAAGCTACACTCGGACTCAGTATACTTACACACACTCACAAGTCACTTTGTTAGGTACGCCTATTCAACTGCTTGTTAATGCAAATGTCTAATCAGCCAAACACATGGCAGCAACTCAATGCATTTATGCATGTCAGCATAGTCAAGATGACCCACTGAAGTCCAAACCGAGCACCAGAATAGAGAAGAAAGGTGATTTGTGACTTTGAACATGGCATGGTTCTTGGTACCAGATGGGCTGGTACCTGATGTGAATATATTGTCTAATACATCTAATTAATTTGGAGCACTTTTTTAAAAGTGTTAAATGTGTTTACTTTGAACCTAGTTAAAAAAAAATCTGTCCTTCACATCTTTGTAATTGCCTGTCAATCCATAAAATAGGGTTTTGATTTCATTTATCAGAAATACATGGAACCATATTAAATAACACTTTACAGCTGTATGAGTACTAAGCATGTTCAAGTATGCCAGCAACCACTGAAGCTCAGGAGTCTCTTGTTCTCACTTTTAATTAGCTCGCCTGTTACTTCGAATGGTAAAGATGTAAACCAACATTTGTCTACAAAACAGGCTGAAATCTTCCGGGCATGGATTCAGATTGTGAGCCGGGAAGGAGTAAACAAAAGTTGCTGCCATGGTCTTTAACTCTGTTTGGATGACACCTGTTTTAATGCGTTATCCTTCCATTGTATATATTTAACACAGAGTAGACTAAAGCATCTGCTCTCAATCACAGCTTAGATTATTTTTTTATTTGTCCCACAATTATGGGTTTGGTGGTGTGCCCATTTTCAGTTAGTTTACCTTGAATGGTCAGAAGAGTTCTGCTGGCGGGGTGTGTGCACAGACAGCATAGATTGAGAATGATCTCTGCAAAAGAACAGCAGTTTAGTCTCTGCATAAACACAGGAGGCATTGAGGATGGATTTCTAGCTCACACACGATTGGGAAGCACCCAGATCCCAACTTTATATTTAGTAGGAGTAAAATCTGCGATGTTACCTCCCTCTGTTAAGAGTGCTGGATTGATTGAAATAAGAGTTGTATGACTTTCTATTTTACCGGTATAGCAAGATATCATTGTGATCAACACACAGGTCAGTTCTGTTAAAGCTAATAGTAGAAACAAAGCTCCTAAATTGCTAATGGCATGTGCACACACTACCAGACTGACTGAATGAAGTAATACAAAATTGCATATTTGGTCCTCAAGCAAAATAACACTCTGGCTTCTCCACATTGCCACTGTGAACATCAGCGTATGAAGCTATTTACCTATGTTTAGCTTAAATGTGCCCTGCGGTTCCCCCTTGTTTCCTACACCAAAGCAGGACTTCTCTCTCAGGCATCTTTTTCTGTTTTTCTAAAAGATCTGCTGCATGAAAACCCCAAGGGTGCTTGAGGTCACAGAGTATTCAGAGATGCTAGAGGCATATTGGCCACCTCTCTACACACACAACACAAGTTTGAATCATTTACAGTATATCACAACTTGCCCATCTTAACATTTAGTCAAGCAGGAAATGAACTGGCCACAGCTGTCTGCACGCTTTATACTTGAGGTTTATTTACAAGGAAATGACTGGATGGATGTGTGAGCTGTTAGTGTTCAGGAGGAGACTGAAAACAAATGATTACCTATTGCAGCCTTCATCACTTCAAGTCATTTTCATTGCTTGAAATGTTAAATTACCTTCATTCCAAGCTCAACCGCAAACATTTTCAATTGCCTATCGTGCTGCATTCATGTTTCATGCCTAGTCCTTGGTTACTCTTATTATGTGAAATGGATGAATGATGCATTGAATTTACCATCAAGCTGAATGTAAATGTGATAAAACTACAGTCGAGTGCAAACCTTATTGAGAAAGACATAAAAAGAGGATACAAGATGGGTGATGCTGTCCATTAAAATAGTTTCTGTCCTCATACATTTTGAGTATAGGTTAATATAGCTGTTTTAAAAAGACTTAAAATTGTAAGTTTAGTTTTGAAGTCAAGCCATCTAGTGAGTGAAGTGAAATTTGATATTCAGCACTTTTGAAAATCTAAGCAGCAATGCACCTATGACTAAGAAATGGAAAACAAAAATAGTCGTCCAAACCCCCTTCAGTCCAAGAACACATGCTGCTTTGGTATGGCAAAGCTATTAACATAAACATTGATAATGACTTCTCACTGAGGAACAGGGGCCCACAATATGTTTTCCACAAAAAGCTACACCATCCAATTATCTACAGATGTTAACTTCACATAATGCTGGTTCGCCACATCTGTTTGTTGGTGGGAGATCTCATTATAACAAGCATGTTTTAAGCGCCAGCACCAAGCACTGCTTGGCACATTTTATAGCAGCATGTTGAACATTTACAACAAACATTCCTGACTGCGGTAAAACTTTGTATGTTAGATTAAACGACTTCCAACAGTCAGTAAAATTCTCCTTGTCATCAAGACGATGATTTCGATGTCAACCTTTGTTTCACGTTGCAAATTCAAATTGCCAATGTGATTTGCTATGCAGTACTTTACCTTATAAGATACAACTTGTCTGTGAAAAGATGCAAGCCAAGTACTCTGCAAGTGACAAATTGAAACTGTAAATAAACTAGGGATGAAAACAGACATGTTCTTGGTTCCAGGATGGATACGAACTACAGGAAGATGTTTATCAGTGATGTTTTAGAAACAGCCAAAAATGCACTCCATACTCTGGCTCATAGGCTGAAAAAATACATGCAAAAAGCTGGGGCCTAGAAAATAAAAGAAGAAACATCTTGGGTGAACTCCCAGCTGCAAGGGGGGAAAAAGGGCAGAAAATAAAAAGGCCAGAGCTGAGATTGACCAATTTTGGAATGACACCTTTGAGAGAAATGCAGAAACTATGTGAAGTGGATGAATTTGCAGGAAGACAAACATCCAACAGTGAGTATCAGAAAGCAGGACAGAACTGGGAAACTCCTACTGACTTATAACATTTAGAGCACTATATTATAATCATGGTAAAAATAAGGTTTTACATATCAGGACATAATGAAACATCATCTGGTTCTGGCTCAGGGGCAGCTGTGGTTCAGGAGCTTGAGCAGATCGTCCACCAATCAGTGGCTCAATCCCCCTCTTCTATAGTCTGTATGTCAAAGTATCTTTGGGGAAGAAAATGAAGGCTGAATATGTGTGTGTGTGAATGTTAGATAAAAAAGTGCTTAGACATAGAGGAAAGCACTTCTGTAACTGTGGACTGTGTGCGTGTGATTGGGTGAATGAAGCCTGCAGTAGAAAAGTAGAATACATAGACTGGCATAAGTACCAGTCAGTATCTTACCAGGTCTTAATATTAGGTAAATACAACCTCAAATGAGCAAATGACATATTACACCATGGCATTTATTTAACTAAGAAAGTCAAACTGAATTTATTTGGGGAAATCTAGGTATAACCCATAGCCTGGTAGTTTGTAGACCATGTTTATCAGTAATAAAACGAAGTAATCATTTCCTGCATGACCTTATTAGTCATGTCTTATTATATCAGTGTGGAGAAACTTTAGCCCACTTTTCCTTACGGTGTCACTTCAGTTCATTGAGTTTTTCAAGTTTTTCGTTTATGCACATAAGCTGTCTTAAAGATTAAAACCATAGCATTTCAGTTATGTTGAGGTCTGGACTTTGACTGGACAACTGCAAGAGCTTGATTATTTTCCTTTTTAGCCATTCTGTTCTTGATTTACCACTGTCCTTGAGAACATGACCTCAATTTGGGCCCGGCTTTAGCTGTTGGACAGATGGCCTCACATTTGACTCTAAAATACGTTGGTTTACAGTCGTCTCAAAGGCTGTGGCTCGGAAACAAGGCCAAATCATCCCCCCTCCTCCACTGTGCTTGACAGTTGGAATCTTATGTATCTTATGAGTTGTTATTTTTTTTTATTCAGCTGCAACTCTCCTTATAAACCTTCCAAAAAAAGCCACAAATATGTAGACTTTGTGAAATTAAAAGAATTTAAATTTTAACATACCTGTAGAGTCTGATATGTAGCTTTTTCGTATTTTGCATTTTCTTCTTATGGTCTGATATTTGGGTGAATTTGCTGGAGCATCCACTCCTAGGAAGATCGGCATCTGTCTTAAATGTTTTCTACTTGTGAATAATAGTTCTCAATTTAGAATGACGGACTCGAAATTGTTTGGAAACAGGCTTATAACCCATCTACGACTGTTGATGTCTTTAATGAGTAAATAACCTTAGCATTGTGTTGGCACACACCTGAATGTTCCAGACCTGCCAAAACATCTGCTATTATAGACGTGCTCACACTTGCTGATGATCAGTTAAACAAGTGCTTCTGATTAGAAGTACCTGGCTGCTATTTACACTCTTAATTCCTATGGAGCAGTAGGAGTGTACTTGGTTTTTTCAAAGGCTGTTTTTGCATTATGGCTTGATATTTGTTATGTGACACAGTGTAATATGTCATATGTTGTTGTTCATGTTAGGTATTTCTTTCTTTATTTGTTATTTAAACTGACTATTTAAGTTTTATAAGCAGATCAAGTTAAGGACAATACTGATCATGCAGCTCTTCCATTCCTACAATATTCTTTCCAATTCAACTTAAAAAAAAAAATATGGACCACAAAAGCGAATTTCAAAATGTGGAGTATAGCATTCTCTGCCTCCACAAGCTGCCCCTCGAATTGGTTGCCAGGGTCGCCGCTCCCCTGTGGAGAACGCTCATCTCCACGGTATCTTTGAAAACATACCTTTCACGCAAATTACAGAAACTGCAAAGTAGACATATCCAAACGTCAAGGACACAGTGGGGGCATGTATGTGAAACCTCTTTTATTTCATTATACCATCAGGACATGCGATGTCAAGCCGAGGTCCCACGCTGATAATATAATTGGCTCCTTGTATGGCAGAAGCAAAAGCATGACACCGTTCTCCCCATGAGAAAGATGACGATCTTAGGAAGAAACGTGGAAACCTTGTTGACGTGCGCACATGCATACGTTTGTGACAAGTTACAGCATTAGCAAGTAATTACGTTGTGTCAACAGGAGAAAGAAAGCGAGAGTAAACAGGGAAACAAGAGCTTGCTGCTTTTATTTATTTATTCAGAAGTGCTTCGGATACTTGTAGTGTCAGTGTTATTCGCAGAGACGTGCGCCTTCCATAAACGGGGCCTTGCTGATGTCATACAGCATTTCACACTTTCTTTCTGAGTCAAAACTGAGGCCCCTTAGGCTCGCAGCATAAATCACTGTTAATACAGAGACTTAAAATGAATTTACATACAGGACTCGGTTTCCAAAATGTGCCTTCTATAAGGATCTTGTAGGCATGGCTGCAGCGAAAACATGACCTTTAAAAGCTGCTTTGTTGAGCAATCCATTCTTGCACACACTGCAGTATCCAGCCACCGTGTCCCCTGTAGAATTAGGTTGATTGAGCATGGCCTAAATTGGATCAACCATATCTTGCATGCTGGAGCCCAGGGCTTGCTAAATCGCCTGGACTGTGATGCAGCCAAATACTTGGCTATTTAGATGAAGAGACGGTTTCCAATTCAAAGCCTGGGAGAATTATAAACCCATGAGTCCCTGTGACTGACTGCTGTCATATTGCATTGCTCATTTAAGGAATGCTTTCTGTTCCACTTACACATATTTACCAAACCTACATACTGCTTGTTGCTATTGTGTAGCTATGTTTTGAATGTAGCAAACCTGTCGTTGTGTATTTTGATGCCAAACGAGTCCAAATTTGCCCGGCAGAGGAATTGGCAGCGGACTGGGAAAAAATATTATCTCAGCCACTAAAAATACACAAATGTACCAATCACCAGCATGAATATCAGCCGAAGAACTGAGATTGTGGTCTGCCTGAACTAATGCTATGCTCAATTAGCTCAACCGATAAAGTTTGCATTTTACTCAAAATTTGCTCCATTTTATCTTTTTTTTTTTTCAATTAAAAAAAAGATAAATAAATAATTGCCCTATTGGTGTATTGATATCTTCATAGCAAGTTCAGATGGACTTTCTGAAAGGCTTCCAGCCTCACCACCCTAAGAGTAACATTACAAGAAAGAGAAATTTACAATCACACTCTCAACTATTTGCATTAAAAAATGTATCTACTATTAGGAAGCTATCATTGTGGAGAAGGTCATTTAGGGGAAAATGAAGCTCAAAAATAATGACTTATTGCTGCTGTTCAACAGCAACCTCTATCAACATCTCCTTCTTTCTGTTGCCTTCTTATTACCTTCTCTCGCATCTCCCACTCCTTTCCCAAGTGAGCCCCTCTGCATCACGCTAAAGCCTGATGATAAAGGGATGGGCAGACAGTTGCACAGTTGGGGGCTAATGCAGAGAGGGATGGCTGATGATCCAGTCTGCAGATGGAGACCTGCCATGGGAGATTAATCCCCAGCACAGTCAGAGGGCTCCTGAGATTTTAATTATGCCTCAAAAAAAAAGGAAGAAAAACAAGGAAAAAAATAGGAAATGCCATCACATTAATTATTTATAAGCAGCAATATTTTAGCTAAGGGACAGTTTTATTTCAAACTGCATAGGGACTCCTGTCAGATGTGGCTTCCTTGTGTAACTGACATGGTTGTAATAGGAGTATTCACAATACCACTGGGTTAAGAAGGGATAAGATGAAGTAGTAGGCGTAGATGCCAACCTCTATATTTTTGAAGGTAAGCAGACACTGGTGCCATTGTGTCTGAGTGCCAAATAACATGTAACGTGACATGACCAAAACTGCAAAGGACTTTGAAAAGATGAAAAGAGAGAACGCCACTCGTTCACAAGCTGAACAAGCAAAAAGGACCCGAGCAGCTTTTAAACTTTACAGTTTCTTTTTCTGACTGATTAATGTGCAGCAATGAAGTAATGTTTTTTAGAAAAGCAAAATTTCACATTATGAGTGCATACAAAAGTTATACTCATGCTAATTGTTTTCACTATATGATGTCTGATTACATTTGATTAAAATTACAATTAAACTTAAAAAAACAAACAAACACAGAGTGCAGCTCTCCTTCTCCAGTTACATGTGCTTTGAGAAAGGTTTATGTAATATCTCGCATCTTCACAAGGGATAAATGAATAAATGCTATTTTTACTCCAGTAATTTGTAATATTGGAGAGAGGCTTTCAAGTACAAATGAGCTCATTTGTTTTCCGTTGAAAAGTCACTAAAACTGCTGCTTATAGAAATAATCTCAGCACACTTTCAGTCTTTGTGAGGCTGCTTGAACCTGTTTGGTTTCATCTCATTGGTCAGCTGCTTATACAATTATCCTTACTGTGCTAATCACAATTTAGTTAATATGTATCTGAGATATGCTTCATTGTACAGTACATGGGCTGACTACTTTATAGCCTCCTGGATGATTTATTCCAGAGGGCAATTATTAGCAATAATGCTGGACTGAAGACAAATATACAAATAATGAGACAAAAAGATCAATAAATAAGAAGTGAGCATGAAATGAGCACATATGCACACAATTACAGAGGCGCCCTCACACATACACACACGCACGCACGCACGCACAAACACACACACAGATCAGATAAAGAATCAGGACTCTGCAGTTTGAGCTGGCAGACTGCCCTCTTCTGTAGTCGGTGTGATATACAGACTGACAAGAAGGGAGACATGAAGAAGCTGTTAGCTTTCTGACTCATGCAATTACACATTTCTGACTAATGGGGGCCACCATTAGCCAGACATAAAGATACCATGTGAACAAGTCATCGCCATTATCATCCGTTCAACAAAGCAGACGGTGCTCGGTCATACTCATACATTTTATTTAACAGAATGGTGAGATCAAAGAGAAGTTACATCTTATAAATGAGTATAGTTATTTAGCTCTTGATATTTTATTTGAAAATATGTCTTAAGCGACAGAAAGTTGCTTTGATTATTTTTTCTTATGTGATAAAAAGGACCAAATGCGACTTGAATTAATTGCACAACTTCTTTTCAAGTCTAATGTAATTTATTTCAGCTGATTAGGATGACTGAGCGTTAACAAGCGCTGCAAAAGTGTGAAAATGTGAAACTAGATTAATTACTTTAGAGTTTTAATGAGTGCAATGTGGACTCCATGTCCACCAAGAAAACACCATAATATTACATGTTTCTTTAACCGTGCAAATGATTCTTGTGCTTGAAGGGTATTGAAGAACAGCAGCAGGAGGCATGCCTTTGTCCCACTTGCCTTGCTTATCCTTCTGATGTTATATGTAAAGGTAGCGGCTATTAATTTGACCGCTTGGTTTGATAAAGGGCTTCTGACTTGGTTAAAGTGAAGCTTGAGAATTTAAATTGGTTGAGGGGGTGGGATAAAGACCAAAAAGGATTGGTCAGAGAGATAAGGTAAAGGGCCAATATACTGGATAGAATGAGCAGTCTGGTGTTGTGGCTGACAGAGGTGATGGAGTGCTGTGATGTGTATGATGGGGGTGGATATGTCACCTGCCCGGGCTTCACTCGCCACAGGGAAAAACCATTACTATGATCGATTCTTCCTCGCTATCCGTTCTCTTGTTTTTCCTGTCTATGGAGGAAGGATGCTGATAGGCTGGTAGGTGGTAAACAAAGGCGTAGTTAATGCTTAAACAATGCAAACTGAAGACCGCGACTTAGCATTCTGTTGTGTTAAAAAGATATATTTGGAATTAAAACAGCGGTGGGACTATTAAGACATCTGCATTTCATCTTCATAGACATCAGTGCTTGGATGTCATTATTACCCTCTTCATCACTGCAATCAAACTTGTCTTCAACCCACTTTGAAGTAGCTATTTTATGCAAATTCGCCCATATTGTGCTGCACTTTCTACAACTTAAAATTCTTATATTTCACCTTAAACACAGTGGGCCTTGAATTCACGAAGGATGAAAAAAAAATGCTGGAAATGCATTGTTGGCGTGTCTCAGATCACAAGACAGCGCTGAACAGTGTGTGAGCACGGGCCATGTAAAAACCTTAAAGGCAAGGTACTGTGTGGGAGTATTAGTCAAGGCCAAAGTATTTTTCAGCTGTAAGGAAAAAGGAAACAAAGCATTCCTCTAAGTGGGTCAGATGGACTCTTTCGCCTCTTTCGCCTCCCAAAATGAATCACTGTCAGAAGAGACAAAAGAAACAATTCAATAACATCTACTGAGACGTGCTCCTGAAGTGACGTTTCTGAGAATTAGTTTAATTAACTGGCTCACTTGAAAAAGTGTCACTTAGTTGTAGGTCCCATATAAAAGTAGCCAACATTTCGTTTTTTCTTTCCCACTGAAATGTTTCATTGTTTCAGTGTAAACCAAAAAGAATTCCACTGAACTAAAGCGCTGTCTTTACAAGCTGTGCATCAGGATTCCTCGTTGAGCATTTGTGAGCTATATGAACAGAAAAGTCCTCTTTTTTTGTTGCACCCCAAGTACTCTTCTCTTTAAACTTCTATCCCACTGGACTCCAGTACATGCAATCCAAAAAGACCTCTGAAAAATGCTCCACTGCTTTACGCTCTGTCTTACCTATTTTGCGCTGACTCAGTGCCCATACCAGAACTAGTTCTGCTTTGGTGCCTTTTGAGAACCAAGAGACTCTCACTTGGAGTTTCTTGAAGCAAATGTTACATACAGAGTAGATGTTGGGATAATTGCCGTGGAAAGAACATCATGGTAGACAAAAACTGCAGGCTGCATCTGTTAACTACGGGTGAATTTATTGCAGTAGCAGCTCCCGTTGCTACTGACGTCAGCGGTTCCAACTTTCCAAATTTAGCCCTGACAATTATATGGTGTTGTGCTGGTGCCAGGGTTTTGACGCTAGCACAAGTCAGTCGTTTTTTGAGATGTTTTGGGGGTTTTTTGGTCATCACTCAAAAAAAATGCAATACATTACATTTTTATGCAGTAATGCATTATGGGACTTAAATGCTCTCTGAAGAAGTTAATTTGTTACGCTACCTGTTATAATACTTTTGCATTACTCTGTAACATGCGCTGAAATGCACTTGCACATAATTACCAGTTAACAATATGAACCTTAGTCCCACACACCTACACAAATCACTATCCTAATGAGGACATAAAAACTGTCTTTTTTGTAGTGTTTCTTTTAGTTTAAAGACAAAGCTGACAACACTCAGCAAAGCTGAAATCCAGCCCAAAGAGACTTCAGAGTGATGCTTCTACCATAGCAACATTTACAGGGAGAAATGGAGGCCGCAATACCACAAGCTGTTCATTATTGCCTTTGTTACCTGATGACGATCAGGCTCTGGGTGCTGAGCTGAGATGGGCTTATGCTCAGCTCTGACTGAATTTTCTGTACTTGATGCACTTTGCAGTCAACCCCTGTGCTCTTATCTTTTCCTGCAATAAAAACAAAACAAAACAAAAAAACATTGCCCATATCTCCCGTCCTCAAAAGTTTTAGACACTGCACTATTTTTCTCTTCCCTGCACACAAGCTGAAATCAGCTGTTTGCAGTGAAAGTCAGAAGGAAGAGAAGGGCATGTTTGGTTTCTTTATTTTTATTTCTTTATGTATTTTATCTACCCACTGTGCATATAACTGAAGAATCTTTGTACTGCCAGGAGTGACATAAGTGTAGATGTATTGTGATTACTAAAATCTAGTACAGTAATGCATTTTTGCATTGTTGGAAAATGTGATTATAGTAAGCATTAGATGTGTTACACCCACATTGAGCAGCCAGGCTACAATCACTGCAGGCAAAGACAGGATTTAATACAGCCCAAGTTTGCTATTTTATTTATCAAAGCTTTAATTTACAAAGCTTAACATGACAGCTCTGTGGAGCACTGGTGCCCTATACCAGCAGCAAAAAAGAAATTCCGCTGTAATTGGCAGCCTTTTATACCCTGCTGCTGATGGGCAACATTTTGCTCATAATATGCCAGGGGTGTTTCCAAAATTCCCAAACAGGCAATTAAGCCATATAACCATTTTGTATATTATAATTTATAATTAAGACAATCAGCCAAAAGCACCCATAAACCCTATATTTTCATTTAAACAATATAATCCTACAAATCTCAAACAGCACTTAGAAATGCCAAGCAACTCCCCCCGCCCAACTTCCTACTTGGTTTATCCCATGATCTTTAAATACGGTTAGACCCCCAGGGACACATTTCCCCAGACCCTGGAGAGGACAAAGGACATAGCAGGTGAGTGATTGCTAAGCCAGAAATCCACATGCCCTAAAATCAGCGTCCGTATTCACAAAAATTGCACAAATACATTACCTACACTTTTTTGACCCAGGTGATAATCAGTTACATTTGTGGCTAATACTGTCTCTTTAAATTGTAGATTCTGAGTAGCTGTTCAAGTGCCTGCAGTACAGAATCACACAAATCACTATAATATTTAAGCACCATCAAGTATGTTTCTTAATGCGCACATTTTTTGCCTAAAGTGCAAATGTGCCCTCTTTTTTTCCTCTTTTTCCCTTTAGGTTTCCTTGTTTAGCTGGTCCAACTTCAGCTAAACTCTCTTAACTTGCCATAACTTGCTTACTTAAACATAATGAATGCTATTTAAGTAAGAGCTGATGCCTATTGCTAAGATATGATCTTTAACATCACTGGTTCCCAGAAACTGGGGTTGTAAAAACCAAAATATTCTCAAATAATTTAGTGCCACTTAAAAACAAATCTGTCCACATGAGTGTTATGAGGGTTATTTTCTCAGTATTGAGAGATTTTCTCCTCTTATGCGTGCTTTTGTTTTCACATTCTTTCATCACAGCATGTGGATTCCAGTGGGCCTCTCTGCTTTATTTTTCTTGGATAAAAACACAGGTTTGCTGTTTATCTGTACTATCGGCATCTGGCACTTATTACACAGGGATGGGAGCACAAGCTTGGATTATTAGGATTACTGGTGGATTGATAGAAGGAAAGTGATTCATAGCAAGGTTAATAATAGCAAACTCTCCTTTTACCCGTATAACACCAGATAGACCGGCCTCGGGGCTTTCCCTACATTATAAACGTCTGAGCCTACCCCAGTCTTTTAGAATGCAGTCCATGAGAAAAATTCCCAGAACGCTCTCTCTAAAGCTGCTTTGATACCCCGGAGAATGCTAACACGTGTACCAAGGTACATACAAGCACAATAACAAAGCATACGGAAAGCCTCGACGTACAAATACAACCAAAATAAAAATGTATAGGTTTCTTACATAAACATGAAGATGACTCATAATTTGCTGTAATTTAAAAAGAAATTCCTTTGCTCTTTGAAAAGCACATGTATAGCTTTAGCACCTCATTGCTATCAACCATTGTACATATGTGTATGTGTGTGTTAAATGTGTGTACTGTACCTAGTATTCTTCAAGACAGATATAAAACGACCACTAATCCAGAGCGACAGAGGAATAAACACAATCCCTAATCTCATTGATCCCCTCACAAAATCATTCAATTATACTCCACCGCTGAGTATAGCACCATGCACACCAGGAAAAAGCAGCAGAGGTAACAATCTCTTTTTTCCCCCATTACAGAATAAGAAAGCCATAACTCAATGGAATATGATAATGGAATACCACACACGAGGAGACAGACAGGCCGCTCCATTCAGCACGGCGCTTCGTGATGATAAAAAACACGGCAGTCAGACATGTTCTCTATAACCAGCAGCAATACTTGGTGGTATCACTGGAGAGGAATGTAGTTAATTTTATCAGGGGTTGGGGGCGATAGTGGGTGGTGTTGCTCTGCTGAAGCAATAAAAGGACTATGGGGTGAAGAGCGAAAATGAGAAAAATGAGACAAAGGAGAGGAGAACTCTACTGTTACACGTGCCACTAAATGACCCAGTTTAACAGCCCTAAGCCTGCTACCTATTATCACAGGGGAAGGGTTTTTTCTCCTGCAGCTTCGGCATGGAGGGCAGACCTGCTCTGATATCAGTGTGACAGCTACAGGGATGCTGCTGCCTGCTCACTGATTTAGGGGTTGTGTTTTTATTCTGTTCATTAGAGCTTTCTAAGCGGTTGGAGTGCTTGTAGGTTCATGACATTTCTGCTAGTCAAATCAAAGGCTTTGGCACGGGGGATACACGGAGCAGCTGGGGGTATCGGGGTGGGAGCCTTAGCTTGGAATTGGTTGCATACACACCTACACATGCACGCACACACGCAAACTAGATGAACAAGCATTCCTATGCACACATTTCCTCTTTTTCAATATTTCGCCTAAAACCAGGCAGATGCAGTAGACTTGCACTTCTTGGACTGGCATCGACCTTTAAAAAGATTCTTGTTCTGCCTCTGGACCCTTCAGTGCCCCTTTTCCTCTGTAAAACAAATGTTAGTTTTAGAAGTTAGTTTGATCGGGCCAGCATTCAGTGTGTTGGGCGTGGAACGTGGAGGAGCTAGTTTGATGTATGGCACCAGATGCCTGCTGCCAGATGTTGTACAGGCTGACATGCAGGTCTGGCATGAGGTTTCCAGGGCTGGCCGTGAACTAATTAATCTACTCCCGCTCCGGTCCCTCAGAAGGTCACACTGAAAATATGCAAGGCTGGGAATGTCTGCATTGTATCACATGCATATTTTGACTAAAGCGTTTGTTTTGGGGAAAAGCAGGCACGGCTCCCTATTAAGTGCACAGTTGTATGAGACTATGTCTAGTGTACTCTTTAGAGGGGTGTATTATGGCCAAAGAGCATGTCTGCCAGTGAGAGGAAAAATTGAAACAAGATGTGCTGGCCCCTCGCTCCTTTGAAGGTGTTCCACATCATACCTCTGATTCTGAGGAGAGTAGGAGTACTACCATAAAAGGACATTCTATTTACCTTAACCTGCCATCATCTGCTTGCCAGATGTTCCCGAGTTTTTCTTTCATCTCCTCACATGAACCTTATTTTTATTTTCACAGCAAGTTTGTTGCTCTACGTTTTTCATGGGTGGGAGAAGAACAAAAGTCGTCTTTCTTCAGCTGGAGGGTGGAGAGGCTAAATTTGAACATTGTTTAATTTGCCCTACAAAGCTTGGTAAGGCTGAAGGATTTTCTGCAGAGAGGCGTACTTGATGGAAACACTGGTACCACAGACACAAGAACTGGGAGCTATAAACATGGTTTCCATTAAGTCCTCAGCTTTGGCGAATGCATCTACACATGCAAGATTTTTTTTTCTCCCCAATGTCTGTTATTCTAACAGACGTGTTTCCTTTGGATTACTTACTAGCTGATTGCTAATGATGGCTAATAGTTATTTAAAGTAATTTTCTTTTTCATTTAGCACAAGGATACATTGCAGAAAGGAAGTGGGAAATCTCTTGACTCCAAAGAGAGTGTGCTGCATGAAAGAGAAGAAAATACAATAATAAAAAAGTATAATACGGTCTCTTCAATGGATAATTAAGATATGAATGAGTACAACATGCAGAGGTTTGGCCTCATATATTGTGTCAGCAACATCATGTCCCCAAGTTGAGCGCTGCTCTTTTGACAACATTTTATCGTGTGAATGATTTATCTTATGATGCTAGCTTTGGTTATAGGCAAGGAGAATGGCATTCAAATGAGATTGAAATATCCCAGTGCCTGCTTTTAAACCAAATAAATGTGTTATTTGGATATGATGTGGGCTGCCCCCTATACTTTTATTTACATAGCAAGTAAAGTAAGTAATTGAGGGAAAAAAATATTATAGGCTTCAGGATAAATATCACAAAGTGCTTCGCATAACAAATGCTAAAATGTAGCACCAAATAACAACAGTGGTGCACAACCCTGTGAGCAAGTACTAGGCTCAGTGAGGGGGTAGTTATCTGCTTGGGGAGTGAGGGGAAAGAAATAAAGGAGAAACAAACAACAGGAGCGAGAAGGAAAAAAAATGGCAATAGATCTTTTCACTCCCCAAGTGTTTGAATATCCCTAACTGAAGAAGAATATCTGTGCATCATGGGCAGTCCCATAGCAGCCTTAGCCTATAGCAGCATAGCCAAAGGTGGCTCAGGGTCATCTGATGGAAGACCCCTATTTGTCTACAAAACGCTTGCCATTAATTCTCTGAGCAGTAGCTTAACAAACTAAAAGACCACTCTCCTTCACATTAAAAGTTGTGTCTTTTTAAAAGTGCTAGTTGCTCAGCTTTTATTTTGAGAGCAGTTGTCTGTTTCTGGTTTGCATCACACTTTTCACAGATTCAGTTTACATACAAGTTGTCTGCTAGCAACCAAATTAATTGTACATTTTTTCAGTGCAGCACTATGTACCTCTTTTTGACCAATTTTACCCTAGAAATTGCCAACAACTTCTAGCAACCACTCGCTAATCAGCTGGGGAATAAACATTTTTAACATCGTAACCAGTGGCCACCAGATGGTCACCGACTGGTCTCTAGGCCTGTGTGACTGGGGCTTAGACAGCTGGCTAAGTAATGGTTTACAGCCAGCTTATCCTCTTTGTATTTATCTTTTTTTTTTTTTTAGCACAAGTTAGAAAATTCTTGGCTTGGTCTTAGACTATGAAAGTGTATAGATTCAATACTACAGCTAAGAGGGAATGTAGCAAAATATGAAGCAGACAGACTTTAAAGCTTTATTGTTAAGATTCAAAGAAGGTGGACTGTACTGAACATTCTTCCACAGTTCCCACTTTTACTATTTCTTTTTCTCTTTCAATGAATTTCCTTCCTTTTAATGTAATTGTGGACTTTTCACCATGATGGGTTTAATGAAATTATTTAGAATAAATGATTAAACTTAAACCTTGAGTTATTTTGACTTGAAAGAGAGTCATTGAAATGCAGTGGCAGTAAAGGCCAGTAATTATGAGACCCTTAACTGGGGGGAAAGAAAAAAAGTAGAAGGTCATTTGCTATTGCTGTCTCACTGCATCATGCAACACTAGAAAAAAAAAACACTGAAGGAATAAATGCTTTACAGGAATGCAGGTGTACCAAAAGAAATGAAATAATTCAAGCAGAATTGTAACAGTGGTATTGTTTTTAAACCGTCAGGAAAGTCAATGTGATCTATTTTAAAATCTTCATTATATATTTCTGTGCCAAGTATGGGACCTTTTTCCAATTCATAGTCTCTAAACGGTGATAATATACAAAATAGCACATGACTGAACCAGTCATCTTCCCATAACATTACAATGAACATCTCAGTGATGTGTTTGGGAGCGAAAATAAAATATCTCCCCAAGGTAGAGAATTATTTCTGTGTTGAAGATGAAAGGTTGAACCTCGTCTCATGGCTACAGAGAGGACATGTCAATGAAAAGAATGACCGTCCTTCATCACAAGTTCTTCTTTTTTTTTTTTTATCTTAAAGTCATTTAAGAATACTTTTTGGAGCCATATTGAGGATTTTTGGTCACTAAGGTTAGCTTTCAAGGTTTTAAACATTTTTTTTTGTCTAAATCCACATTTGGCATATTCCGATGCTCATTCGTTGCCATTTAGATTTTACAGTAGATAAAGAGACGGGGTAAGTCTACACTAACTGGCAGAGGCGCTGTTAATTGCCCTGAAAACTGCTATTCAGTGGTCACATGACGACATTCAAAACTTTGCACACTTTGTTTTTCTTGAAATGCTCATTGCAATGAATCGGGCCCAGTTTTCTACTAATCATGCTTGTATTCCTCTTTTCTAAGCTCTGCTCTGCTGCTGCTCATAAAACAAAGAAACAAACAAAGCCCTCACTCTTTTTTAAATATCTTTCTATTGTTTGCAAGGACACCCGAAACTGTATTTCCACACTCTTCTTTTTACCATGTTACAAGTGATAACGTTTTCAAATGACTGCTTGATTAGGCAGAGTGCAGTAGTCGCTGGGCCCTGTGGCTGTTGTCAGGCTCGTCTCTGCACGACTGCCTCTGCTGGTGAGATTTATCCTGTTTGTTTTGCTACGGTAGCAACATGTTTTCTCTCTCTGAGCAGATACGCACCTTCACACCTTCGAGAGAAAATTCACAGAAAATAAGAGGCGTCGAGGCAGGTACTTGTCCTGCTTCCAGGAAATACTTTTCACCGCAATATACAGTGCATAACACATTCCGCGTTCCTTTATCTGTTCTGCTTTGAAGATATTTCCACACCACACACTTATGTAAACATTGGCTTATACAGTAACACCTGGCAGCGCCAGCATAAATTGCTACTGTAACTCATGCTCCATGATGTCGGGCTCACTGGTACTACACGTTATTCCGGTGTGTGTCACAGAATCCAATGTCTGTGTGTGTAAGCGGTATTTGAATATAAAGTCTTTGTTAATACATTTCGGCATATTTAAAGCTCAAATGTTTTGCATCGTACCTTCACCAGCGATTAAATGTCATTCAGCTGCTTTTGGGATTACTTAGCTTCTGCTATTGTAGATGATTGTGTGGAAGCCGACTGCATATTTAAAAAAAAAAAAAAAGACATGTTGCTCAGTGTGCTCGCTCTTTTGAGCAGACTTTCATCCACCAAAGCAGACTGGACAAGCTAGTTAACATTTCTTGCAAAGCATCTCAAATCTTTTTCAGAAGAAACAGTGTCATTCCTGTTTATTACTTAAAATATATTACTTTATTTTATGGTATTAGTGGTTGAAACATGGACAAGGATTATTCTGACTTGACTCTTAACAGAGAGAATTGTAACCCTGGAGACAGCTTGGCCACAGCGCTGGACTCTACACGTATTAACTGAGGTGCTGCTTTCTAAATGTCTTGAAAGAATGTCAGATATTATAAAGACTACAGCTAAATTAAGCAGGAGAAAAATTCATGTGGCTACTGTATATGCCTTTCTGTGCACTTTTATAATGATGTTGGTGCAGATCCACAGTATCTGACTGGATGATTTAAGGTAACTAGTTTTGCTTGTGACAGTTGCTCCCAACAGGAAATGCCTCAAGAGATACCATCTGTCCAGGCTTTTTCTGACTTTCCTAATATTCATTAAACATGGTGTGCCTAGCACAGCGCAGGCACCCTACAGCCCTCTCTATGATTCACATCACACACAGCTAGCGTGTCTCATTAATGGTGCCACCATGGCTATTGATGTTGCACTGGCCAGGGTTACCTATGGGCCAGTTCTGCGGAGGGTCAACAAGCAGTTGAAATTGAAGGAGTGTGTCCATCCTAAGGCACACTGATGAAAATGAATGAAAGTCACTTTAATGTGTGGCCTGCTCCGGGATGGATCACTGGCACTTAGCATTCAGCATAAAAGTAGAAGGTGTACTGCCTTTTTGCATACATTCACAAATCTAGGAGAGGAGACTGAAACTAGGAACGAAGACAAGTAAGCTTATGGCTCTGTACAGCTGATCTTGCAAGGCTGACAGTCTGTGTCCACAGAGTGTGAATTGTTATGGCACAGAAAGCTTAGCAGCTGCTCAGCGCTAATTGTGGGCCTCCGGTGAGTTGGCAGCTTATTCTTTGTCAAACACCTGAACAGCACAAGTCAGAGTAAAGTCACTGCTGGAGCAAAGCACATGCATATCTTATACAGGTGCATTCTCATTTAACATAAGCAGACAAACACAATAGTATACTAAACACTGATTTTTAAAATATTTTACCTGATTCTTTCATTACTTCATGCCAAATATTTAGAATCTTAGAGTATTGTGAAAAATTATAATAGACAGTCTATAGTAGACCATATAGAGTTTATGTGTTACTTCTAAGCACTTTCTTGTAAATTTTTTTTTTTGACGTGGTCTTGACTAGTTGCACTTTCACCTAGACATTAGGTGTTTTTTTTTTCTTTTTAAATATTATTTTCAGTCTAGTCCTTGTACCTGATCATGTTTTCTGTTTGTTATGCCACTTAACACTGACCTATGAAACATTCTAGCATAAAAAGACACCTAACAAAAACTTCTCAGCACGGTGTACATTGTGTCGTTAAAAAATCTAAGGAAACCAGATAAGGAGGACCAATGAAGTAGTGAGAACTATTTATGAACGGCATCTGAAAATTATATCCTTAAGAACTACTGTTTGCTGAAGCCTGATGAGAATGGAAATTTAGATTGAGTGATGAATCTAAATTTGAAATTGCTGTCCCTCTGTGTGGAGGTCAGGAGAGAGGTACAACAGTGAGTGTCTACAGCCATCTATAAAGCACGGTGGAGGCTCTGTCATGGTCTGAGGCTTGTTTGAGGGGATCTTATCAAAACTGATGAATGCAGAGCAGATTTTGATCCACTGCACAACAGAATCTGGAAAATGATTGACTGGCATCATGATTATTTTTTTTATAAGAATGACCCAAAATGTCACGGTTTGCGGGGCAAGCCGTGTGGATTTGTAGTAAGGACCAAAAGGGCGGCAGTTCTGGTGCAGGTGAGTGTTTATTTATGATAGTGGGTCAATACAAACAGCAAGGGTGGCAAAACATGAAACTAGAAACCTAAACTGGGTAAACTAATAAGACAAACCAGAAACGAAGATGCAGGGAGGTCCGGGGAAAAACATATGGAGAGACGCAGGGAGACCGAGGGGAAACAACACAGACGAACCAGCAACTACCATGACAGAAGACACAACTTAAATACACTCAGAGAACACAGGGAGATTACACACAGGTGGGGAACACAGGTGACACTGATAAACATAACGAGACAGGGCAGGAGTGAACACAACATGACGCATACTGACGAGAGACTGTCAAAGTAAAACAGGAAGTACACAGAGGTTCAGACAGGAGGAGAGAGAGCATGGGGAGAACACAGACATAACAGGCTGGGGGAAACATGGAATAAACACAAAGAGAGACGAGAGCTCATAAATACACAGAGGGGCACAAAGGGGGTAAGAGTCACAAAGGGAAAACACTTAGGGAACACCACAACAGGACACCTCAGAAAACCTGGCCTAAATAAGGAGCGAAAATACAAGGAACCAAGAATACTGGGCCAACATGGCCCAGGACCATGACACAAAACCTGTTTATCATTATTCTAACAAAATATGAATTAGTGAAATAAAGTCTTTGTGCAATACTGCATATGAGAGAAAGGGACTATATATTCATATATAATGAAACATTTACAGAAGTAAACACTGTAATATAAAAAAATTGTTTCTGTTTATGACCCTTCTTGTGTTAATGTGAATGTGTGTGTGTATGTGTGCGCTTTTTTTAACCTTTTGAAAAGAAAAAAGAAAAGAACAGAAAGGGCAAGAAGAGGAAGAGGTAATACTGCTTAGTATCGGTTTTTGCCCTGTGATGATGACATGGTCTGCAGGAGTTTCTCCATTAGTACATGCTGACCTAATGTAATAAACATCCAGGGCTGATCCCTCCCAGACCACGGGTACTTCATCACAGATGATAAACCCTGTTCTGGTAAGGCTAGCGGGAGGAAAAAAGGAGGGGATGTTGGGGGTGTTGCTTAAAGGGTGACCACAGCCATCACAAAGGGCAGAGACAGACTGTCATGCTTTTGCGTCAGCCTCAAACCTCCTTTTCTCCCTCTCCGTCTGTATTCTGCTTCAGTTGTCAGGAAAATTGGCAAGCAGTGAGAATAAAAAAGCGGATCAAGTTGAGCAAGCTCCCAACTCAGGGGCCATGCTCAAGCAATCAAAAAAAAAGAAAGTAAAGGTCCTCCTACTTGACAAAACAAGGGAAGGAAAAGAGGAAGAAAAAGAAAGTGCACGGTTATTTTTAGAGAAACTCGGAAAATATGTTTATAGCACTCGAATCAGCCGCTGAAGAATTATAAGTAATCACAGCTCATAATCATCATCTGTGGTGAAGGTTAAACTCTGCAGTTAACATCAGCGTGCCCCTAACTGAGTTGTGCTCAAATTGAATGTATTGGCCTGTGGTGATTGGTTCTGATCTTTTTTTTTATCTGGTGCAGCTTTCCAGCAAATTAAATACAAGGAAATGATCCTTTACACCAGTGTTAAATGGGTTATTATACATTATTGCACTGCTCATCTCTCCTTACAAGTTCCCACTTTAAGAAGTGCAGATGCGATGCAGAAGGTGTGATATCTGCCAGGCATGGAAGGTGTTTATCTTACCAGAGTTTCTGACAGTATGTGTGCAAGAAGAAAAAGGTTTAAGCTCACAAACCCGAGGCCTGAACTTTACACAAACACAGACACATATGCACACATGCTCATCCTTTGAGTGCTGTAAATAAAAAGAAATCCCCAAAAAACAGTGTGCCTGGTGTTACTAAAGACTGACCCTTAGTACTATAAAACCTAGCTAGGTGGGCTGAGTATAAAAACAAAAGAGGATTTTGTGTCTCAGTGTTGAGCTTTAGTGATTAATATGCCTCCCACAGCGTGCTCTCATTTATCAGACAGCTTGTGAAAACCGTGGGAAACTCTAGACTTCAAGCAAATATTAGGCTCTCTGTGGTGTATGTTCACTCTTACTTTGCTAACTTAAGTCCACTCACAAGAAAACATTAAATATGTGAGTTTCCGACATGAGTCATATACTGTAACAATTGACCGTGTCTGTTTGTCACTCTGGATATGCATAGCGGTTCCTTGTAGCTTTGTTTCAATAAAGAAAGTTAACTTATGTTGAAATAATACTGCATTTTTTCTCTCTGCATAGCTCTACAGTGAGATTGCTGTGAAAAGGAACAAGAAAGAAAAAGAGGAAAAAACAAAAAGGCTTGCTTGGGCCGGCTTGGCAGACGTCCAGCTGACATCTGCTGACAAGGAGACAGTGGACTTCCACACATTCACGAACCAACTCTTAGCGAAGACACATTACAGCACCTGATAAGCGTGTTTCCTACATTCGGTCCCAGCTGTCCAAAGGAAATCATTTGGGATTGTATTACCTCTGGTTAGGGTTGGAGTAATTAGCAGTATGAAGCCAGAGAGTACTCTGGGATAAATCCTTAACAAGCCACTAGTACACTAGTACCATTTATAACCCTGATAAGTACTCAGTGCTTTCACAGTATAGGTCCAGGTCATGTGTCTATACCAAATTTTAAACTATATATTGATTTATAATCTATAAATGCATTAGTGATCTGGGAGAGTCTATGTTTTAGGCTTTGGAACGGTAATTTTTGAGGTAAAACATCTATTATCATACATGTACTGTTTTACTTAAGACATGAAAAGATAATTGCCGTGATGACTGAAATATATTTGAAAGAAAATGGAAAACAAATTCTAAAGCTGTTGGATCTTTTTATACAATCATGTATGACCGTTACAGTGATGTTCTAACTGCTATATCATAAAAGTCATCATAAATATCATGTGTAATAATCAACACTTAGAAAACAAAAAATACTTAATGAAACACTTGTTTTGTGCAGCAGCAGTGGTAGGAAACTCTGTGTGTATGTGGGACTTGGTTTCCTACACTCATTGAAATGGCTTCTCAGCTGCCTTTATACTCTCATGACCCTCTAACCCCTCTTTTGATGTCTATTTTAATCTCAATTAGCTCTCAGTTGGTTTAATCTCAGTTAGGTCAGAATAAATTCATTCTTTTTTAAGGCTATTTTGTTAAATTGCAGGTTCTTTTAAGTGCAGATGCACCATATATAATCGCTCTTATGGCCTCTGCACATTTGGTTTTAAATGGTCATGCATCACAGTGTGCCACAGTCGCTGAATGTGTGAGTGCTCTCTGGACAGCATGCTTGTACTGCTCCATGCTTTGCTCAGTGCAAACTGTGCATGGGTGGGGCAAACCGTAGGAAATAATGGGTTTCAGAGTGCAGCGATACTGTTGTTGCATTGCATGTGAAGCATCCTTTATGCTGTTTTACTCTTTCACTGTTTCAAATTTCCTCCGTGATCCTTCAAAGATCAGCAGGTGCCTGTCTCTGTGGGAATCTGGGCAAATGTCATGGGAACAAAAACACTGTCTTCTGATAGTGCCAAGTTCATCCTTGAATTCTGTCTCCACTGTCTCATAAAAATACACATATGACATGTACAGTGTTTCAGAATTCACAAAAAACCATCACTGGTCTGGGGGATCAAAAATCCATATGAATGGATACTTGTGAAATACGAAGCAAAACACCCTCAACGTACAAAAAATTGTATTATGTGCAGAGCAATCTAGAACTTTAACATATTTTCATTTTTGTGTATTTTGGATCACTTACAATATATAAGGGTTAAACTGGTTTTGCACAGCAAAGTATACCCACAATTTTAATCTGTCATATAACTGGAGGTTCATTATTGAATTGGGTAAACACAGAAAGTGGAGGAACAGTGCATTTGGATGTGTGTGTCTCTGTAAAACTCCATGTCAGAAAGAATATTACAACCCAATAACATAATCTGTGAACATATATTCTCTGGAGTTTCTTTGTTTCCTGCAAACTTCATTAATTCACCAAAATGAAAGAAAAACAATTAATTTCTCTCTTTAAATACCCCAGCACACATCGTAGTGGTGCACTAGGTGCTTTAGAGGTAACTGAAATGTTGAGAAGGGAAAAAGGAGGAATAATCGGTGTGTTTTGGCCACACAGCAACTATTTGAAAAATGTAGCAAAGAAGCTTTGCAAACAGCCTGAAATAGGAATTAGATAATGAGATCTCATATTCAAGCATCTCCATTCCAGAGTTTTGTCTCAATCATTATACACATGTTAGCATTAGCTTCTCCTTGAATACTTATAGATAGATAGATTGCATGCCTATCTAAAGGGTACTGTTGCAAATAAAAGTGCACTTATATAGCTTTTCTGCAGGCGTTTTCGATATGTAAAGAACTGTCAGAGAAGAATGTTGCATTTTAATTTGACATGATCAGTTAGAATAAAATCAAAACAGTACTGAATAGTCATAATTTTCAATTCTCCTAACATTACACACAACCAGTGGTTAAATGTTTAAAATAAGCTAAAGGTTCCCCCCTGAAGTCTGAGTTTTTAATGCAATTCTATCAAATCTTTT
This sequence comes from Maylandia zebra, assembly GCF_041146795.1. NCBI lineage: Eukaryota > Metazoa > Chordata > Actinopteri > Cichliformes > Cichlidae > Maylandia > Maylandia zebra. The sequence goes on from NC_135184.1 coordinate 17,623,253, forward strand.
TGTATGCCAAGACAGCTGAGTGCACTTCCTGCTGATATATTTGCATTTTCATACATCTTCTTACAAATCCAAGGGGATACAGGCCATTAGGAACCTGGGCTAAAGGTACTATACATGAATGCTAAATGAGCTTTTAAATAAAATCACCCTCCTCATATTTTTTATCTCGAAGGGTTGGCAAGACCTGTCCTACTAGCAGTGACATATTGCTATAAATGTGAGTGAGTGGAACATATGTCTCACAAATTAGGGGAGTCATTGCTTAGCTATGCTGCTCATGCATCATCTCTTAAAACTCATATGATGTTTGTATATTAAGAAATCATATATTAAAAGCAAAACAAAAAACAGTATATTTATATATTTCAGGCCACATATTGAAGAGAGGACACGTTTGGATTCTCGATTGTTTACAAATCACAAAATATTTTACTGCTTTTTTTTCTTCACTTATTACTTTTATTTATTAAATAGTTTTCGGGGTTTTGTTTTTGTTTGTTTGTTTGTTTGGTTGGTTGTTTTTTTTTTTTTTTTACAGAGAATAGACATTAGCTGTTCATAGATTTTTAAAAATAAAAATGTTGCAAGTTAAAAAAATAACTCTTCCTTATTAATACACTGAATCTCTGGCAGCCCCCCCTCCCCCCCCCCCCCCCCCCCCCCCCCCAAATGCAAAGCATTTTATTTAGAGCATACACATTATTAGGGGCTATGCAAGGCTCATCTTGTTGTCTGTTGGTTGCTAAACACCAGTAAATGACTAATTATGAAGATGACCCGATTACACTTTGTTGATAGTGCAGTTTTTCCTCCAGTGACTTTTCTTCAGTACTCCTTTACTTGAAAGGCTTTTCTCAGGCTTGAGAGTGTAGATTCAAACTAACATGGCCTTCAACTTAATACTTGCTTGTTCCCTCTCTCTGCCTGTCTTCTTCTCTCAGTGTCTATGCATCTAACCACACATCAAAGCGCATGCTGTCGAAGCCCTGTGGCGAGGGCTCTCGAGGCCCTGCGTAGTATGCATCCACTGAGGTGTCTGCTTGTACAGAAAGTTTAAAGAATCACCGGGGCTTTCAACAACTTAAAATCTTGTAAAAGCAGGATTATGATTTGTGATTCTCTTTTAAATCCTTGAGTCTGACAGCGCTGTTGGGCGAATACCAATTAAAACAACCAATTGTTGAGTCGACAGATAGCCCTCGTTTCCCAGGTGATACCAAAGCTTATAATAAAACTCAATTTGGCAGAATTTCCACAGAATAAAGCTACTCAGATATTTTCTCACATACTACAAGTTAAGCGTTTTTTTACCACCACATTTCTCAGACAGGTTATTAAAATATTTTCCCATCACTTCAGACAGGAACGCTATCCCACAGAAAACATTACATAAATAAAAATGTTCATATACACGTCTGCCTTTACATGTATATGAACTTCCATTCTTAATCCATAGGGTTTAATATGGTGTGTGCCCACGCTTTGCATCTATAACTTTTCTGGGAAAGCTTTCCACAAGATTTTGGAGTGTTTAGGGGAATTTTAGGTCTTTCTTCCAGAAGCACATTTGTGAGGTGAGTCACTGATGTTGGACGAGAAGGCCTGACTTTCAGTTTCTGCTCTAATTCATCCCAAAGCTGTTCTGTCAGGTTGCGATCAGGACTCTGTGCAGGCCAGTCAAGTTCTTCCACACTAAACTTCTCATTCATGTCTTTATGGATCTTACTTTCTGCACTGGTGCGGAGTAATGTTGGAACAGGAAGTGGCCATCCCCAAACTATTCCCACAAAGTTTGGACCATGAAATTGTCCAAAATTTCTTGGTATGCTGAACCGTTAAGAGTTCCTTTCACTGTATCTAAGGGGCCGGGCCCAACTCCTAAAAAAACAACCCCATAAATCTCCCTTCACCTTACTTTACACTTGGCACAATACAGTCAGACTAGTGCCATTGCCTAGCAACCACCAAACCCAGACTCGGCCATCAGATTAGAGTAGATGGAGAAGCATGATTTATCCTTCCATAGAACAAGTCTCCACTGCTCTAGTGTCCCTTGGCAGAGTGCTTTATACCACTGCAGCCGACGCTATCCTTGCACTTGGTGATGTAAGGCATGAATGCAGCTGCTCAGCCATGGAAACCCATTCCATGAATTTCTCTACAAACTGTTATTGAGCTAATGTGAAGGTCACATGAAGTTTGGAAAAGTTGGTCAAATTTGCACACTATGCACCTCAGCATCCGTTGAGCCCGCTCTGTGATTTACATGGCCTATGACTTTGTGGCTGAGTTGGCCCAGTCTTTTCCACTTTGTTGTAATACCACTAACAGCTGACTGTGAAATATTTAGTAGCGAGGAAATTTCACAACTGGACTTGTTGCACAGGTGGCATCCTATCAGAGCACCATGCTGGAATTCACTGAGCTCCTGAGAGCGACCCATTCATTTGCAAATGTTTGTAGAAGCAGTCTGCACGCCTACGTGTTTGGTTTTCACACCTGTGGCCATGGAATTGACTGGAAGACCCGAACTTATTGTGAGCGTGCCTTGAGGCTTGCGTGATTTTCAGCTACATAAAAGAAGCTCTTAATTGCTGCAATATCTTTTTCTAACCATTACTCTACCAGCCACATACAGATGACGAGCACATGCTGTGTTACATGTGATAAATGACCTGTCTAAACTTACAGCTATATTGCTGTGTCCTGTTGCTACTACAGCTGCTGCGTAGCAGACTGCGAGTGTTATGTTGGTGTTATTTATATGCTGAAGCTTCGCGTCAAACATTTGTGTTTGAAACTGAACAAATTTTAAAGCACTTTAAACATTTGTGATTTAGAAAATATAGAATGTACATTGCTGATGTACTCATGCATGGTGACACGCTGGAAGTTGCTTTGCGTGATTTGTAAAGGAAAGCATGAGTCAGCTGACTGCGCTTGGATTTAATTTTAGACTGATGAAAAAGGCAAAAATGATCCTAAAATCTTCAGAATGCCTTCAAACCTTGAAAAGCTCACAGGAGCTAGTTACATTTTTAGTAATATGGAATAATTTTTCACACAAAGGGGAAACTTTGTGTGACTGAGTGTCTATATACTTTTGTGTCTCCATGTGTTTAAATATAGCTATTTATTTTTTTATTGAAACTTTGTAACTGCCACTGCAAGAGGTTTCCCTTCAAAAGGAATTGATTGTATGATTGCAGTAAAACAAAAAAAGAGAAACCAGTCAAGATTAGTTATTTAGTTTCCTGAAAAGTTTTTGGTTGATCCAGAATGCTACACTGACAGTATTATGTCAGACTAAAAAGAGAGATCATACATCTCCCATGTTAACTTCCCTTTATTAGCTCCCCGTTACATTCAGACTTCAATTTAATATCTTTAGCTTCACATATAAAAGATTGAATATTAATGCCCCTTTCATATCTTAAAGACCTCACAGTACATTATAATAATCCAAACAAAGCAAATCGCTCTCACAGTGCTGGCTTACTGGTGATTTCTGGAGTTTGTAAAAGTTCAATAACCAGCCTTTAACTATAGGGGGCTTAACTATGAAACAAGCTCCCAGTTTGGATTGAGGAGACAAACACTCTGTGCTGTTGAGATTAAGCTTAAAACTTCTCTTTTTGATAAAGCTTATAGGTAGGGCTGGATCAGGTGACCCTTAACCATACCTTAGTTATGTTGCAATAGGCTGCTGGGAGGGCTTCTCGTGAAGCCATTACCTCTTTTCACTCCCTGTGTGTTTACACACCACTGCTGTATTTAATCATTAGCAATTATGAAACTCTGGCTCTGTCTCTCTCCTATTTTGTCCTGTCTCTCCCTGCTCTCTTCTCTTTCCCATCACTCCCAAACGGTCGAACTTTGTGACTCCCAGTAGCATCACATTGTTTATTTTGTTTACTTTAGTTAACTTAGCTAGTAGGATAGCCTAGCGTGACTAACTTTATACAGTTGGGTTTAGTTCCCTAAGAGAACCTTAATGATAAGGTGCTGCATTTTGTAATATGTGCATAAATAAGTTATTGGATAGTTTTATGGCCTAATATGTATATTCATGGGCACTGGTACAGCTCACTGGGGTGAAGTATACCAGTGGCCATTAGCCATATGCCATGAAGCTAATGCAGAGTCCGGGGTTTGATTCCACCCTGAGGGCATTTACTGTGTCTTCCACCTGTTCTTTCTCACAGATGTCCTGTCTTTGCTAAGACTAAGCTAAGAAGAGGGAGAAGGTGTCACATAGACATTGATTAGAGTGGACAGCTTCTTTTAGACAGATGGAAAGTCTGTTTGTCTTTCAAATGAATGGTGGGGGCAGGAGAGTGGGAAACTGGGGATTGCCTTGCATCTGTAAGCACCCCTAAGTCTGAAAATAATGTAGCAGTGCTCCAAACACAGTGTTCTCAAAAGCAAATCTTGTCAGTGCAGCAATAGACATGTTACAAAATGTGAGCTAGGTGGGATTATATAGAGACTACTGTCATTACCATTAGCATCTTTTGCTGTGAATGCATGTGTGTGTGCACTCTACGTAGATTTATTAATAAATAAAATAGTCAGTATCGCAATACATGCATTTGAATTTGAGTGTAGCTTGTAAGAAGTAGTAGATTTCTTTAATCTTGGTCTGACGATCAGATAGATGGTTACAGTTATTTGTCTTCTTGGGGAAATTGGCTTGCAACATAAGTCACCTGACATATGTACATGCCACAAAAAACAACTAAGCAAAATCACATCAACATAAAATAAAAAGATAAGCACACAACATGCAGACACTTTTGCTGTCCTTGCATCTTGGAGATGATTTTGGCCACAACAATTTGGCAACAAATGTGTTGTTCAGGGGAAAAAAATTTGCTAGCTTTAGGAATAACAGATAACTCGGACATGTTTTTGTGAACAAAGAGGGGACAACAGTGGCGTGCAGATGGTAATAGATCATTTGTGCCCATTTTAATTATGGCAAAAACTCACAAAAAAAGATTATGATCAAGACTTTACAGTGCCATTATACAAGCATAATGAAATTACAGTGACAGTGACAATGCCACTGAACATTTTAATATGATTTGAGATAACTGAGGTGTTTGATAAGACTGATTAACATTTCTTTGAACCTGGTTTGATCACAGAGTACCTCAGTTTTAGAAAACTGGTATGTACAGTTAAAAAGGTTACTTACCTCTCATTTCAGTCCATTGTTGTCACTGGGCTGCTTGAGGTGCAGACACTTGAAAAAATTGATGAAGAACTAAAAATGTTTTGCATGGTTGCAAAGTGACGCTGTTGTAGACACATGCTGAATACAGGATCAGATCACTGAGAAGGCGCTGCCTATTATTCCACTAAATGAACACTTTGCATAAGTAAAATGTGTCACCTGTTCAAGCTTGTCAGCTTAGATTTTTGGTTTTTATGCTCATCTAACTTTTAGTGAAGACGGACAGCTTCATTCATTCCCAAATGTTATTTACGATATTACTTGTTATTCATGATTTGTCTTCCGTCTTTTTCGGGTTTAAGCTTAAGTGCTGCAGATCCATTTCACTCCTTGACTTAATGAGAGTTTTTATTGCTTCTGCCAAGGAGGTTATGTTTGCATTACTATTTGTTTGCCACATTGACTTCTAGTAGGATTACACAAAAAGTACTCAACTTATTTACATGGAAGTTAATGGAGAGATGAGAAAGGGAAAGAACCCATTAAAATTTGGTGTATGTGCCTCAAATTTTGCAGTGCTGCCTACAAACTGAAGTTAGAGGTGAATTTATAGTTTGCTTCAATGAACTATAAGCCCGATTTTCGAAATATGATACTTTTAGTTAGTAATTAGTTTACTTTTTCTTTTACTCAGGCCTTCATTTCTTACACTCTTTACATGAAGACTGTAAAATCTATTAATCAGAATCCCAGGAAGTTCAAACTCTGGAACTGATCTGGTCGCTTGACAAGAATGTGCCTTAAACCTATATTCTTTTTAATGATCACCAGTGGGTGATACATGTGGTAAACACTTATAATGAGTTTGTGGGTTCAGTTGCTCAGTTCAGGTCATAAAAAGTCTAATTTTAAAATTTTGGTCATATTGTGTCTTGGAAAGGAGGACTATCCGGGGTATGTCCACTGGGTAACAACTTGTGATTAACAAGTCTTTAACCAATGAGCACGCAGTTTTACACTCAGGCTTTCCCCTTCTCATCACATCGAAACACCAAAAGCAGCAGCAGTGAAGACGTTCACCTCAATGCTTCGAAATGGGATTTCACAAACCAGTGGGTGACTCATACTAGCTACATCCATCTTTTAAATGGTCTATGCTCAGGACAGTATTTTAATGAAGCGTTAACAATATTCTAGTGTTTGCCACTAGCATGAAGAAAAAGGCATATTTTTACAATGCTATAATCACTTTGGAAATGTGGCCTGATATTTATGCTTTTAGTGGATTTTAGTGGAGGTATTTTCCCTGTTATTGTTCATTAGTTTTTCCATACACGTAAAATGTTGTTTTACTTATATTTGGACAGGTATAATGTCTTTTGCCAAAGCATGAGCGGAAGAAAATATGAGCTTGTGCCTGAAATCACTCTGCTCAGAAGTGCAAGCTTCCATGACTAAATCTTAGTGGCGAAGAAGGAAATGTGTCTTGCAGTGTTTACATGAAACAAATGATATTTTCTCTTTTGCCTTTCAGAAGAAAAGAAGCACAGCATTTCAAAGAGGAATTAATTTTAGCCTTCAAACTTCCATATCTTATCCTTTGGTTTATCAAGTCGTGTTAAATCTGGTTTCAGAATAAACAATAACCATTCACAAGCATAAAGAATGAAAAAAACTACTGTGGGCTTTTGACAGTTTGATTACAAATAAAAGGTAAATTAAAATAAAAATGGACTTCTGCTGCATTCTCCATATTCAAATGTATAATAGTTAAAAAAACAAGCAAACATGGTGAACAAGTGTGAAGACACTTGCAGAATTGCCTTTCTAAATCTTTGAGACTGGTTTTAGGATTACCCCAATGTTGTTATCTATGTCTGAAAAGGATTTGCGAAATTTTGTTAATGTGCAAACCAGAAATTCAGCCCTCCCTTTTCATTACTTGTCATTCTTTCTCCTTTTAATGCAATAAATCACACCGGAATGAAAATATGCAATGAAACCCAGGTACAGCAGGCAAGTGATAATTCTTCACTTTATCCACATCAGAGCAATGCCTCAGGGGAGGGAGATGGGTACCACAGATAGAGTCTGTGTAGTTCTGTTTGTGATGTGTAGAAAGACTTTAAAAACTGGCACATCAATCAGTGTTTTTTTATTTTTATTTTATTTTTTGCCTGCTAAAAGCAGTAAATCACGTTTGTTACTTTCTCATAATACACACTTGCACATTAACAATTCTAATAAAAGGGTCAACAGCACCTAGGTTGTCATTTCTCATAATAAGCATTTGTAACAGTCAGTTAAATTCAGAGAGCTCTGTTCAATTATCAGCTCAGCACAATAGAAATGTGACAAATCATTAACCACTATTTTATACCTAAAGATTTGACAGTGCAATTTGCCATCTGGGGCCTTGGAGAAATTTGTCTTGATTGCTTACCAGTATGTTTTTAGCCTCTAAGTTCAACATCAAGTAGCTTCTAAAGTAGATGCAAAGAAGCAATTTTATGCAAAGTACCTTTGTTTGTGGTTTAAACTGGAGGTGAACGTTTATGCAAAAATCCTGAGCAGGCACTACTTGAAAAGCATCTTGTTATATACAACTAGATACTAATGCACAATTAGGATATATATATATATATATATGTATATATATATATATATATATATATATATATATATATATATATATATATATATATATATATATATATATATATATATATATATATATATATATATATCCTAATCTGCAACTACTGTTATACAGATCAATGGTTTAATATCTAATCAATCTGAATGAATTATGAGCTCCTGTCAGCTCTATTAGAAATACAGACTTGACCATTACATTTTTAATTAACCTCAAGTACAACATATTGGAGAGCTGTCCCAGATGTCACCATGTATAACTCTGGGTAATAGAATGAAATGGCTCCACATATTTCACACAGTGAATTTGAAATTATATTGGAAAGTGAATGTCTTTGGCAAGACGAGAGCAGAGTTTGTACTACTTATCAAGTGATTAAGGCAATCTCTTTATTCAACTCCAGTTTCCATGGAGACATGGCTTGATTTGATGAGTACAATGTGTATATCTGTGTGTACATGAGAATATGTTTATGAGAGTAGAAGCTAGTAGAAAAGAGAGATAGCTGAAAGTAAACCCTAAAAACCTTTATTAGTTTAAATACCCATTCTATATGATAAGAATTACCAATAACAATATACCAATAACGGCAACATGCTGATTTTAATACAATACGGGTTTGTTCAACTCTTTTCCCAAAGAGCTGTAATTGATCCAATGAAACACACTATGAATCTGACACACTGTGTTATTGGCCCAAAGCAAGCAGTGCCTGAGAGGATGTGGTTGTAAGCGATAGAGAGGTTTTTCCACAAACAAAAACAACTTTCAAAGTTGCAGGGTTGAGAATTTTACCAGAGGCAATTCTTGTTTGATGAATAATGCAGCCATCTAACAAAATTGGTGAAATCCTTACAGCACATATTTGTACATGATTCTCTTAATTTTAATATGCCAGGGCTGTATGAGCTAAATGTTTAAAAAAACATCAGCGTTTTCATTTATGGAGAAACAAAACACCAGAAAGGTATCATTTCAGTACTGCGTATGATCTAGCATTACTAATGAGAGAATATATAACCCTGTAATGTTGTAAACAAACCTAATAGCACTCATTTTTAGAGGTTTCACAATGTAGGAAGTCATTTCAAAGCTGGTTTTGAGAAAAAGGTTTATATGAGTTTTGATTGCGGGTTAAAGGTAAGCAGGTGACCAGCTATACAGTTAAACCCTATTATAAACACACTCTTTCTTGTTTTCTCTCTCTCTCTGTCTTATGCACTGGCACAGACACACAAACGCAAACTCGCACAGCAGATGTGCACTAATGCGCTATCTTGGCTAAATACAGTGTGGAAAAAAGGAGGGTTCGGGGACTGCCTGAGGAGCTACAGAATTTGCTTGATCCTAACTGAACAATTTTGCTGGGGAGAAAATGTACATCAATATAGCCATTAGTTATAATCATAGCCAATTAAGGCCAGAGCTGGCATGCGCTTGGGCAAGCCCATCGACCAACACAGTCTAGCTATTCAACCATCATTACATGTGACAAGAAGCAAGGCAATGTAACTACTTGCTTTAATTTCTTCTTCTTTTTTCTTTTTAATCCCATGTGGACTTTCATGTTAAGGCATATAAATGGCATTGTTTCACAGGACAGAGTCATTTATAACAGGAGATGATTGGTAGGGTATGCCATGTGTCATAGGTTAATGGTCACAAATGATGGATAATGACAAAGCTGGATCGAATTTTCCAGAGCTTAAAATGCCTTTGAAGGTTGAGGCTCTGTGCCTTAACCTCTATCCGTACTGATGGGCACAATATGATTCGGTGGCTTTTCAATATTTCAACCAGGTATTATCTTCAAGGATCATATCCCAGCTTTAGTTGCAACAAGAGAGCCCATACTAATCCCCTGAGTGCATCCTTTCTCTTTGGGTACATCTATTACGCTATTCTCTTAGGGTACACACACATCCTGCAGCAACAGAGCAGTAGAGGTCATCTGCAGTTCAGTCTGCAATTAACTCTATGCAATTAATTGCTGATTTCAAGAGAATAAACTGTTCCGAACATAAGGCACGCTGTGGAATTTGGAAGGCTATGGTTTGATTGGCTTTCATGGTAGCTTAGGCTCAAACGGTTCATGCATAATGGGTAACACTGTGCATTAGTATGCCATTAGGTCCCCTTTTGCATATGGGGATGAGTATGCATTTGTAAGGAATATATAATCAAATAAAGCCTTGTGTGTTTGAATTACTGTGGAATACAAGGTCTCTTGCTGCATTATTTGTCCAGGCTGTCCATTAGTTATCCTTGACTTTCATACAAATTAATTTAGCCCTCAGCACCCAGCCCAAGACATAGGTATTCAGCATACGCTGTCTACTAAATTATGATTGTACAGTTTGCGCACAGGCGCAGGTCAGAGGTGCAGGTCAATTACAACCTGCAGTGGCTGAGAACTGTAAGCCCTGGGGGAACCTGGGTTTGATCTGTAGAGGCATGGGGAAGACTGGAAAAGAGTAAGCACTGCAATACCAAAAAGAGAATTGGACGTTTTGTCTGCTGGAAGGAAAAGACTTTGAAACAGTTATCCCTTTACAATTAGTTCAAGGTCTGGGCTTTTTTTTTTTTTTTTTTACCAGGAGGGGAGAGGATACTGTTGATGAATTTAGACAGAAAAGAGTTTGTGGCCTGTGGAGCATTTTAGAAATGGAAATGAAAAAATAAAGAAAACTAATCACAGAAAATCTAGAAGCCTCAAAGACAAGAGAATAGAGATGACAGCCTAATTAGTTAGGTTCCAGCGTGGTTCAGGAAAGAAAGTACTGATGCTGTGCTGTGAACCAGGATGTAATGATGAGAGAGCTGGAGTGTGATTGCCAATGTGGCCCTGAGACCCAGAAGTTTTCAAAAGGCGTGGGAGGAAAGACAGCCAAGCTCTCCTCCCTGACTTGACAGTGTTTGTTTCACAAGCTGATATTTGACATAATGAGCAAAAGTATGTGTGCGTGCGTGTGTTCGTTTGCGTGCGCGCGCGTGTGGGCTAGAACTTACTCGTAAGCATAGATTGTGATGGTAATAAAAGGAAAAAAGAAACAGAGCGCTCCATCTGGTGCTAGGCACTACAACTTCCCCTGTCAACAATCCCTAATCATTGGAGACAGGCCCTATTAGAGGACACAGACTGTCCAGCCCTCACCAGAGCCCCCTCTGAGTGTAAATCATTACTCTCTGTATATCTCACTCTTTTGTCAGCACAGGTCATTAGCCAGCATAAATATGTAATGCTCTGACATTTAGGCTAAGGAAGAGGGTGTAATGTTAAAGTAAAGTTAAACTTGGGCAATTAGGGAAAAGGGAAATGTGGAGAAAATTAAAGGACAATGATCCACTAATGTCACGTTTTATTGTTTAGCAGAAGAAGAGCTAGAAACACATTTGCGTTAAGGTTTTGATATGTATTTATTTCACACAATGCCCATTAAAGTTTACAATGTGTAATATCCACTATTACATTTTTTTCAAAGTAAGCGTGAAGCATTTCTTTCAGCATTTGAAAACAGCACTTTACTTATTTACTCCTTTTACACAACCCATTACTTCTGTGTTAGCCAGATACATGAGGCATTATCAGATAAGTACCAGTAAACAACATAATCTTAGACTTCACCTACAGGTATAACAATTATTTCTCCTAACAAGGAGGACAAAGGGCGCCAGCAAAGTGAATGGATGGATATTTTACATATGACTTTAAAATAATATATCACTTTGCAGTCTGTTACTCCCAACGTCACTGTGACGCCTCATTAATCATTTATTAGTTTCCTATATGTTCTTCTTCATTTGCCAAATGCTTTACTGCAATTTAATTATAATAATTGATGGCCGTTAACTGGAAGAGAAGACATTTGCGTGTGGCTGCTTATCATATATTAATATACATACCACTTGCAAATTTAAAAAGTGCCTCTCATTTTAACATTTCAGTGAGTCACTGTTTTAAGACAATAAATGTTTTATTGGCTACAAGATCATCAAGGCTGCCTTGACATACAGATGTAACCACTACTGACAGCTGACTATTTCAATCATGTAGTGTATAAAAAGCATGGATCTTAACCAATTCATGAAGAAAAAGCACTAATGTGTTTTAGTGTCATGGCTAGTGGTGACTGTGCCTTGTGCATAAATTCAAAGCTAGTTTTTAATCGTTTGTGTGCACCAGAAGGAGACAAAGAACAAGTTGTTATTTTAAAATCTAAGAATTTTTTTTTTAAGTTTGCAGAGCAGATATCAGGAAAAGTCTGAGGCAGTCTCAAAAAACTATTTTGATTGCTAGTTAAACTGGGACTTAAAGATCTAGCAATCAGCCATCGAGGCTGTATCACACATACCACTTATTGCTTGCCACCATACTACCGATTGCGTGCAATTGTGCAAAAAAGAAAGGCTGACGGCAAAAAGGAGATAACGTTTGCCTGCAGACTTTGATTTTTTAATTAGGGAAAAATACGGAGCAGACACAATCTTTTCAGTCGCATACTTTAATGTAAAATGCAAAAATCTTCCTTGTTAAGAGTAAAAACTGTCATTGCAGGCACAGAAAATGAATTCGATTTAGGGTGGGAATATTACATGCAAACAGCCTCGCTGTTTTGAGCAAACCAGAACACTGGTGATGTTCATGCGCTCTATTTCTGATCAATTTAATCTGTGCGATCAGTGAATGCCTGTATTTCCATAAGATCAGTCGAGTCTTTTAATATAGGTTAATGTGTGTTGTTGAATGTCAGGCGTCGCGTCACGGTTGAGGCTTGAGAAAGCCAACTCTGACCACCTGTCAACTTAAAACCCATTTAAACAAACTGCTCGGTGAGAAATGCTGGAAGGATATTGACTCGTGCTAGTCCCTGGAGATTGCACAGCAGCAGGAAATAAAGAAATGTCAAAGAAATCTGAACAAACGAGGCGGGTTGTTTCCAGCACCTTTGGGTGAGAAAATAGTGATGATAGTTTCTTCTTTGAGAGAAATACAGGCAACCTGGAAACCTCATAGTCATTGCAGCAGAGAAAGAAACTCTGGTGTATTGTAGTCTGGAGGATTTAGTCTGTTCCATTACTGAGACGCTTTAGTGTTCGACACCATATCTGCTCAAGTCACTCATTCCATCCATCATATCCTTTTAATATTAGCTTTGCAGGATAAGCAATTTAGAAGGACAAAAAGGGCAGCCCGTGTTAATTCCACGAAGCTCCAAACTTTTAATTAGGACAAGCCACAAAACAACAACAACATTAACAATAGAATACAACACAATAAAAGGGTAATTATCGTGAAGCTATTCTCTGGCTGCCAAGAACACCATAAAACTAATTACCAATGTCTGACAGCAGATGGTTTGGGGGTGGCAAGCAAAACTGGGAAGGTATATGTGCATCAGAGTATGTGCTTGTGCATGCATGTAAAAGAAGGAGTTGTTGACTGCAAAACAAGAGACCTGCTTGCAGTACTACTGAGCCTTATCTAGCTTTACTGCAACAACAATCTGTTTTGGAGTGACAGAAAAGAGAGAAGATTGACAGTTTCTCTTTGGTAGTCAAATAAGACACTGTTTGGTAGGAATAATTTACCGACTTTCACAATAAAACCTGTTCTAGTTTTCTTTAGGAGATGCAGAATCACAGGCGAGATGGGCTGAAACTTGGGAATAACAGACTTTCTTTTTAATTGCTTTCACATGCTGAGGAAAGTGACCTCTATTTCCAGCAACACAAGTTCAAGTGGAGGAAAAAAGTTGGGGGAAAAAAAATCATCTAATCTGCCAGTTAAAGACAAGAACAAGCAAACAGTGTAGTCAAAGCAAACATCCTGGGAGTGTTCTCCAGTTGACATTAAACAGAGCCATGTTTGATGGGTACACAATGTCAAACTAGTGCAGCCTGTCTTGGTGGCTTCGATAGCATAAACTCTTCTTTAATGAAGAAACAGTCTTTCTGGACCCCACTGTATGGACTGGGTGCACGTGGCAGTTATTATAATAAAGCCAGTATTTTATTTAGTTTCATTCATTTCATTCAGACTTTATCTATCTCGCTTTTAATTAAACATCTGTCTTTATTCTGTGTATGTCCATGTGTGGCCTGTCTGTACTACTACTGCTTATTGAATTTCAGGAGTGATCACTCAGACTCATTTAAAAGGCTGGACCTGGAACATGTTGAGGACACCACTTTATATTCCTGAAAGCATCGTGGCTGTATTCCAAAAGCACTGGAATAAATGTAATTAACAATTATGGACTGCCCTGCTTGACATCTCATTATTTGAGCTTTCCTGGTGTCCTCTTCCTTCCCTGCCTTCATCTCTTTGTCTCTGCCACGGAAATGTTTCAGCCAGTCAAAACACACAAAGACAGCCACGGGGTAAAAAGGAGACAGGGGTCTAAGGGAATGCTCGTGTCTAAGTACATTTTTGGCTTGGGCTTCAAAACTAGGGGGTTGAAAGATCTTCTAGCAAACAACTGGATTAAAAAATCCATTTGTGAGCCCGTACACGCTGCTGCCCGCTGATATTTTGACATAAAAGGAGTAGGTGGATATGTAGTATGCACACATCAAACACACAGTCAAACATGCCTGTCTGCAGCAGGCCATTAGGCCCAGGTGAAGTGGCTGATGGATGATATCTCTGTCTGCCTCAAATCATTCACATCCAGCTTAGTCCAGAGGGTTGACTAACGGAGGTCTTGTAGAACTTCTCAAAGTCATGCAGTGAGCTGAGTGTCTGTACTAGCTCACCCCTGAGCCCAGTGACAGAAGCACAGCATTTCTTACATTGCTCCTGAAAAGGAGCAATGTAAGAAATGTGAGGTTTTTGCTTAACATCACATATCAACTGTTGAAAACAGGTGAAACTGTTTTAGACACTGTGGCATATTTGCATCTTTAAGATTAGTTAATGAATATTCTCAGTCAACAAGTAAAGATATGACCTGAAAAGAGAACATAGAGGATATAGTATTGAAAAAAAAAACCCCAAATAAAACATTTTAAAAACTGGCAAAAAAGTGATCCCCCATAAAAAAAATCAGGATAACATTATTCACTGTCTTTGGCCATGTGGATCAAAGAAAAGTTATGAATGAGTGATGAAACGTGTGCAAAATGACTTTTAAGTACACTGAGCTGACGAAGAGCAGCATGATCATACCTAAGGTACTTCACCGCTACAGACAAGCACACTCTTTGATTTTCAGGGCAGTCTCATTTAACTAAATTATTCAGCTGGTTTTGGAAAAATTGTGTCTTCTTCATTCTTAGAAAGATCTAGACATTCAAAGAAATTCTACAAACAGGATTAAAGACGAATATCAAATGGCACTTGCTAATATTTCAGTCGGCTGGATGAAAGAGGAATTTAGAAAAAGGTATGGTAATGAACAGTTATCTGGTTGCTGAGAACTACAGCGACCTTATGACGAACTACACTTGAAAAGCAAAATGTGTTTTTGGCAGATGTGGATGACTAGTTAAAAAAAAACCAACAACTGTATAATAATTTAATATTATTAAAATGACTATAATGTATGATAATGATAATTATACTGTATTTTTACATTTTAGCTGAGTGACTGCACATACTATGAAAACACCCTGCTAAAGTCCTCTATTATTATATATCATTATATAAAGTAATGGACAGATGAATAAAGCTTATATGTCTTAAACCAGTCAGAATATTCAAAGGCAGCCCTTCATCTCAAAACATCCGTTTTATATACCATCAGAGTATGAGTCACAGGTTTTTGATGATTACCATGTAGCACATTTGTTTAAATTCTTCTTGTGGAAATGGGTCATTAAAAAAAGGATAGCACGACAAAAACTGCTTGTCCTTGACAGCTTATTAATCTTTGGGTTGTGAAAAGGTTTTAGCAAAACAAACTTTTTTCTGTATGTGTACTGATTGTTTTATTCTGAGTAACTGATTACTTCTTTGAATTAATTCACAGATCAATTGGTACAATCCTAAAGTGGTGAAAACATAATAATAATGCTCATGTAAATATTATACATGCATATTATTTAGGTTTCTGCGATTTGTGTGTTCTATAGAATCATAACTATAGGTGTATCCTATGATAATGTTATGCGTGCGGTGTTAGCTTTGTGGTTATTAGATGTCACTGTTTAAAGCAACTAATGTTATATTTCACTATGACACCAGAGTAACTGCCCAACTCCATCCTAGCTCACTTACATTAGCTCACTAAGCAGCTAGCTATTGTAGCTCAATTTACCTGTTTCAGTAAGCTAAGCAACTGCACATTAGCCTCCCTGACAAACGTTACTGCAGTGGCAATGTGAAATATTTGCAATAACAGTAGAAGGCTCCGCCTCACTGCACTTACTTTATGCATAATTCTGTTTAAACAAAACTAATGACAACAACAACAAAAACATTCATCAAATAGGACGAAAAGCTATCCTCAAGCCAGTGCTGAGTGGATCTGATAGTAATGATCAAATATGGTAAATAACTATATGCTGCTAGTCTAGGGTTAAATGTAGGGGAGACACACTTGAATGACATCCCTTCCACTAGGATTATATTATTTGTTTGTTTACTTTGAGGTTTCACATGAATTAGCTTAGTTTGGAATAGACACACCTGCTGCTGAATTGTTAGCATAGCTAGCAGGCTGAAAGAAGCTATCATTAGCGCTTCATAACCAATTAACTTGATCGCATGTTTTATGGAGTAGAAAATTTGCAGGGGTAAATTTAACAGATTTGGACACTACCTTTTTCTGTAGTTAACTGGTGAAACCTGCGTCCAACTGAGTTAACTGTCAAGTTATGAAATTTACATATTGCTGTTTTTTCTTTGTTTTAGGTTATGTATTATCGAATGGTGATAAACATTGGCTAGAGGGGCACCCTGTAAATTTTTGCCTAGGGCCCTAACAGATGAGATTTTTAATCTCAATGAGATTTGGATTGATAACAGATCACTGACCCCAACACATATCTTGGTCTTCCGCAGACCCAGGAAACTGATGTCAAGTGCATGGTCTTAGACAGGAGTGCATAACATTGAAATAAATTTTTTTAAATTAATATATTATAGGGAGATGTCATCAAAAATGGCAGCTTGTTTTCTTCTGGCTCGTCCATTGGTTTATTTATTAGTACTTTATATGTGACGTCTTTAGGGCTGCTGTGTGTTGTTTGCATATCCATAGGTCTGCATGTGTATAAACAGCAGTGTAAAGGGAACTTTTTGCTGCATGATTAACTAGGCACTTTCTGTTAAAGCACATGAGCCAGTGACCATGAAAGCTTTGTATAGACTATTGTTGTCAATAAACACAAGTATTGAAACACTGAGGTGTACCGCCAGAAGTTCCATCTTTCTGAATTCCTTCCAGTCGATATGAGTTGGAGTGGGTGCATTTCATAACTCTGTGATATTGTTTTCCATAACTGCATTTTGTTCTAAGTTTAGATCTCAAACTGCTGTACCAAGCAAAACTGGCAAAATCATTGCAGAGCTGTAATAAGATGTGTTAGACAGGCGCTCCAGTTGTTGGCACACTTGGATAATGATCCTGATTTCAGTACTAGATCACTGTTAATATATCACATTTTAAATTTCATACAAGTAATGTCTCATTTTCTTTATTTAAGTTATTCTAAGTGTATTATTCTTCATGCATTATACCAGATGTATAGATTTATGCTAGATTAAACCTTTGCTTCCAGAACCTTTGCTTATTTGGTGTACTAAAAAATAAAATAAAATTGGTTCAGCACCTGTGGTGGTTAATGCACTTTCACTTTACTGTAAAAGAAAAAATCAATTTGCTTTAGAGTTCACTATTCAGTTGCTTGGATTTAATGCATACAGTGAGTGTGGCCCAGGCAAATAGGGAGAGAAGTATTTTCTCTCACTGACACAGAAATCCCTGCTAAGAGAGAAAAAGAAGCTACACTTAGAAGAGATCAATACCAGCTCTCGCCAAAGTAAAATGGATGACACGTCTGACCCGCTGAACTTGTTGGAACAAAAAGTCATCAGACCATTATCAGAGCATTCGTGCAAGACGCCCACAACAACAGAGAGAACAAGGGCAGCTTGTTGTGGACAAAAAGGCTGCACTTCCCGAAGAATCATCTCCTGTAAACCTCTGGCAAATATAAAACAAATCATTGAGTCATAAGACAAGTGTTGAAAAAGTGGTGATGATCATATTGATGGTGCAAATCTGGAAAGACGTAATGTCTGGAAAGAGCCGTTTTGTTAATGAAATATGTATTATTGCAACTTTATGGCATAAGAGGCTAATGTATTGTATTGTATTGCTGCTGCTCTGAATAACTTTGTCTTAATTGATTTGATGGAGCTTATTCATCAAGCTTTTTATTCAACATCCCCATTGTATCGATCAGGTGAAAATGTACAATTGCCTTGCTATGCCATAAGAGAGGAATCACTCGGGGGAAACTGTCCGGTAATTAAGAGCCTGCCCAAAACCATTAAACTGCTCAGTAGCCTCTTTAGTTTGAAGTGCACAGCCTCCAACAGTCCATTACTTTGATCTACAGGTCACAGTGGAACAAAACTCAATACTCGGCTTAGATAGTTTTATGAGCTATATCAAGTTCAGTTCACTGTCGCTTGGAAATCCATGACTTTTCCATTGTATAGCAGCTGTAATTTCTCAATACGATGGAGAATTGAGATAAAAATAGCTTAAGACTGTCACAGCGCATCATTTCAGTAATACAGCTGAGCAGCTCGATGGTGAATAAATGAATGAAAAGCCCCAAGTCCAAACAGCTCCATCTGAATCCCCCACATAACGATAACTGAATTTCACCACATTTGAATTTCAGAGATGTATTTGCTGATCGTGTGCCATACTTCACACATTAAATTGTATTTCTAGATGCCGTGCTCATAACGGCAGTGCTCTGCTTTAAATAAAAATGTGATCACCAATTTTAATTGCATGTTTAACTTTTGATTATGCCATAATCAATAATCTATAAGACTATTGTAATGAAGTAAAAAATAAAATAATGAAATTCTTACAGCCATCAGGTTATATTTTTTCTTGCAATAAAACAGTTTCATTATCAGTGCACTTACTACACAAGTGAGAAGGCAAGATACTAGATTTGACGAATTATAACAATAAACTCTTTACATAGCTGATTGGTGCTGACAATTTTTAAGAAGACTAAAAAGGTAATTCTGTAGAGTCAAGCCCTGACAAAATATTAGTGAGTGAGAATATGGTTTTCTTTGATTTCTGATGGAATTTTTTGTGAGACTTGATTAGATAGTTTGTGGTGGGCCACTAGAGGGCTCCACTCACACCGAGTGTTAAGGAAGTGTTTTTCTGAGTTTTGAGGCACGTGGTCAGTTGTTAAGAGGTGAAGAATAAAGCTGGAGTGAGAAGTGAGCGCTCTTGTGTCGTCTGTGTTTACCTCCACAATGGTGACCCCGACGTAATGTGCGAGCGGTTTCACCGGTCACTCGAAGCCACGCTCCAGGCTTCTCTAACAGGTGGCAACTGGGTTGACTGTCTTCTGTGGGATTGTGCAGCGCAGTTAAAGAAGACCTCAGGGTTTTCCCGGCTGAACTGGTCCTCCAGGAATTCCTCCCTGAGAGCCCCCCATGTGTTTTGATACCTCTGTGCTGTCTATCCATCCCCCAAGAAACTCATTTTCTGTTCCTGGCCCGGTCCACCATTGCCTGCTCGACGCTATTGTTCCAAGGTCGTTGGACTCTTCTCAGACCTCAGCCCATAGACCTCCATTGCATCCACTGTATGAAGGCCCGTTCGGGGTTATTCAACCGGGCCAAAAGCATTTCCTTTTGGACTTTGGCGATCGGCAGGAGGTTGTCTCTGTTGATAGACTTAAGCCTACACATGTTCTGCAAGATGATCAGGTGGTGCCGAAGAACTACACAGTTTACAAAGCAGTCTCATTTTCCTGGACATGCTGAAGTAAGAACAAATAAGTAAGACCAATGTATCCTTTGCTATCTCTGCATTCTTCTAGGAATTTTTGAGTGCATCTGTTTACATAACTCTTGTTTTAATGTTTGTTTTTCCCCCAATGAAAGATTTAATCAGTCTAAAGTGTGGTGTTCAACAGTTGTTGTTGGCTGTGTGAATGATGTAATGCTTTTTTTAAACTTATCTGGCTCTTGCTTGCTGTAGACAAACAAGGTGACGCTGACAGCTGAACGTGAGAAACGTGTTGAAGATGATGAACATGGTGTGAAGGAAAGTACTTGAATCTAACTGTGATGATAGACAAACTCTTTATATTCATTTTCTATATATAAATTGATATATATATATAGAGAGAGAAATTATTCTTGTATAGTTTCTTGACTTTTTTGTGTCTAAACTTTTTCTCTTATTTATTTTTTATATTTCTACTATATCTCTAATTCCTGTTTTCTTGTTGACCCATATGCTGGTGCAACTGTGGATTTCCCTGGTGTGTGATTAATCAAGTCTATGTCTAACAAATTCAGTAGACCACCATTGGTAATTACCAAATTACCATTTGGTAATCACCAAAATCAATTTTAATGCTTCTATAATGGTAAACCCCCCAGCATGTCCAAGCTCTTTAATTAAAGTGGTATTTTTAATGTTAACATATAATTATTGTTGTTATTATTTTTTAATTAAGCTGCCTAATTACAGTTATTTATTTGTATTCCTCAACAATAAAAATTGTTTTACTGGTTGATTTTTTTTTCTAACTGCACAAATCCAATGTGCAGGTCAATATGAGATGAAAAAGGTGCCTAATAAATAACAATATCATTTTTAGTTTTAAACAAGCTATGGCAGGTTTTTCTAAATTTCAAAATAGTTTTTTTTTCATTTGTAAGATGGATTTTGTACTAAATTAGTTAAGCACTATAAATATATTTATCTTTCTGACACAAATACAGTAATAAAGTTAGCAGTGAGTCACAAAATACCAAATATTATAGACGTTAGATTTGTTTATTGTATGTTACAATAATAGAGAATATCTTTACACAACATGTGATTTGGCTTGGATACCTATTTGTGATGTGTGTACTGAAATGCCTTTAATGTGTTCGGAAATTGGTTTTCCAATTTTCCCACAGTTGGGATAAGCTGAAGTGATTTGTCTCCGTAATTACCACCTTAATTCTACAGCAGCAGCCTGAAAAACCTATTTGGCCTCTTGTACAGCAGTACCATTATAATATCTGATTTCACTGGTCTTAACATGCAGGTACAATAAGTGGTAAATGATGCAGAGTTAGTCTCCCTGCAGAGAGGAATGCCCTGACTACTGCAATGAATTTGCAAAGCCCTTGTGAGCTAATTATGCTGTATTTCAGGGCAAATTTATCTAAATCAATCAGCACAAAACAATAGCATCTAATTTGTGCTCTTGTGTCCTATTCTGTTCCTCCCTGGAAAAAAGAGGCAAAAGGCTCACCATTCTTTTAGTGTTATTAACAGTTTAAGCACTCACACAGACATGCAAGATACAAAATAAATTATCCTTTTTTATACCCTGCTGATAAATACCTACAAAACAGAGCCAGTACAATACAGAAAACTGCATTATTTTGGAAATGTGGGGACCTTTAATTTCTTGAAATTTAAAAAATACAATCAGGAAATGTAATCATGTCATTTGTTAGGTGAGTTGATTTCCCATGTCAGGTGAACAAAAATATTCTTTTCACGATCGCACTCTCTAGATCCCAACTGTCATTTCATGTGACAACAGCAGCAGTATCCACATTTTTGTTTGAAAACGTAATTTTTTTTGTAATACCTTAATCATTGCTGTTCAGTGACAGTTTGACACCAAAAGATGCTTTGTTTTTCTTATCAAAAAGCCCTTTTCTACAATCAGCCGCTTGTTTGTGTTTCCAGTACTAGAACATCTTTGATGACAATCTTACCCATCTAAATTTAGGCATCAAAATTTTCTGCAGTTCCTTTCAATAAGCCACGTATACCCAATAACTGTTATAAGCAGCGGGGGGTATAATAGTGTTCCTCCAGTGGTGGCCATTTAATCTGTTCAAAGTACTGTGGCATTTTATTGACCCCGTTCAACAGTTTTTGAAATATTATTTGAAATGTAATCTCTGCTCAATGAAAGAAAAGATCATTATCGCTATTGCAGTCTAAAAATGAAATCCAGGGATCAAATGCAAGAGTCTGCAGATTTGTTAATTAGCTTCTTGTGGTTTTGTTGTGTTTTGAATGCTATGAGGATAATGTTTTGCATGAGAACAAAAGTGAGAACTTTTCTATAATCCTTCAAAACAATAACAACAACAAAAAAACCAAAAATGAAACTGCCATTATCACCTGCACACACTTTATGTTGAATGACTTTGTAGCAAGAAGGTTTGTAACAAGATCCCAAGAGCCTTAATGTGCTCGTGAATGTTCGTCTGTCTCTATATGCTTTAGATTGGAAGCCTTTCCTGGGCGCATGAATCAGAATACCTTATTAATTCCTAAGGAAATTATGTCTATGACTAGGCTATGACTATGTAGTCCAGCCTATTCAGATTCAAGATTCCCTTTAATGTCACTGTAAAAAATAATACAACAAAACTGAATTTCACCAATGTAAGAAACAGATCTCAAAAAGGGTGGTTTCCATTAAGAAAACATTCACTTCACACACTAAATACACATTTTGCACACATCTAGTCAACATGTTTAAAAGTCCCATATGCTATATGCTAGATCACTATAAACAAGTTGTGTATATTCCACATGAAAAGGTATCACTGCACATGAACAAACATTATTGCACAGATTTGAAAACTATTTCATAGCAGCATTCAGTATTTTGATGGCTTTTCAATAAAAACAGATCAATCATCGAGAGGAGAAACTGTTGAGAGAACTACAAGAAGTAAGGTGGTTATTGAACAACGCTCAAGACAGTGAGACGAAACTATTAGAAACAACAAAACAAACAAAACCAAGCTCCAAGAGCAGGATATGGCAGAGTGAACAGGTAAGACGATTTCAATAAACAGCATTTATAGAGTTATTATAAGAAGTCAGCGAGTGTGAATAAGCACTGAAAAATGTTAGTGGTTGTGTTGAGCAATACAGCGAGTGCTGATATAACAGCTTTAAGAAGCACTTGTAGATAGTATTACTTGTTTTACACTCTTTATGGTGCTAGCTTGAAGATTCAGTGTAAAAGTTAGCGTCTATTGTACTTAAGCGGTCACCATTTAAGGGATGTTATGACCGAAATGTCTCTCATGGCTAATTAAGATACTAGTTAATTAAGTTACCAGTAAAGTGATTAATGAAGTTCACACTTCAAATATGTGGAGGCATCATCAGATTGGCATCATGGATGTGTAGCAGACAAATCTGCCCCAACTATGTGATGCAATCACTACGGACCGAAATCTCAGAGCAATATTTCCAGCATCCTTTTGAACTATGTAACGAAGAATTAAGACTGAAGGCAACCCAGAACTACCAAAGTGTACCTAATAAAGTGACCAGTGAATGTGTGAGGGAATGTTTTATAATACACAGAGGGAGAAAGAATGTCAAAGTCTGACAGTGTCAATCAATACAACATGAACAAAACATCAGGTTGTCCTCAGTGTTGTACAGGTGTGTTGACCTGCTACAAGAAATAGACCAAAAACATCCTCTTACTTACCTCATGTGCTCTTAAAACATTCTCACCACATCATTGAGGAGAAATGATATTATCCATATCCAGATTAGGATTTAACCCCCCGTATGAATTAAATTATAATATCAGCATGGAACATTGCGTCATATACTATCTTGTTTACCCAGTTACCTGTTACCTGTTTACCCAATGTTATTGTTTCATGGGATCAAAAAAACAAACAAACCAAAAAACAGGCTAGAAAAATCCCCCTAACCCTCATATGTAAGAGAATTATGAGTTTGAATTATGAGTGTTTGCCAATGTCAGGCATTAGCTCCTAACAGTCATGGTTTCCCAGACCTCTACCACCCATCTCTTCTCCATCCTTTTGCTCTCTCACTCTCTCCTCTGCCTGCATGTGTATGCAGGTATGTGTTTAACTCCGCTTGTGTGTTCCAGAGGCGGAGTCTTACCTGCTTCTTCAACTGTCCTGCCTATTCACCTGGAGATTGTTTGATTGATAGCGTTGCTTAGCACCTAGTTTTGGTATAGTGATGATGTCAGTGAAATCTGTCATACTAGTGTTTAGACTTTCCAGTCTTTTCCTCTCTACACACACCTTTGTCTTTGTGGAAACCGTTGGAGAAAGTTTCAAGAAGGAAAGGACACATGTGGAAGAAAAACCTGAGCTTGGGAGAAAACCTCTTGGATAACCTGCCCGTCCCCTAAATTATTATATTATATTGTATTAATGTCTATGTCTAGAGGAATAGATACATCAAGTTGCATCATGACTTTTCATACATGTTCTTGTGCAATTTATCAAACATGCAGTACAGTGTTCTAAATAAATGAAATACCAAGGACATTATTAGTGAATATCAGCCCCATAGATATGGACCCCATCATATCCTCCACTCAGATGGAGGATCACTAACAGGAGTATGGGAAGACTCCAGAATCCACTATCGCTGACTTCTGGTGGATTCAGCGAGAGCTGATATAACAGCTTTGAGATGCATTTGTAGATATTATTACATGTTTGCTGGCTTTATAGTGCTAGCTTAAAGTGACAGTGTAAAAGTTAGCTTATTTTGGACTAAAGCGGTTACCATTTAAACAATGTCATGACAGAAATATTGTTATGAGAGAGGCTTTTCCTGGTTACCAGAGACAGCACCGCCTACGTCAGGACCTCTCATAGTCATGTATTAATCATGATGGTTATGAAGATGACACTGAGCGCAACTAAGACTGTAAAAAGCATGACCATGACTGTTTTGCTGCCTCCTGATTATTAATGAACGTCATGAGCATGTTTGTGTGTTTTCTCATTTTTTTTCACCATCATTTGTTAATAACAAAGTTGACCAATCTCAGACAGTTTAAATTCTGTATTTTTTCATCTTTACAAGCCACACCTTAACTGTAATTAACAAATAAACAAACTTTAGAGATTGTTGACTCAGTGACTTTATAAAACCTTTAAGTAGTTCAGGCAGAGCCAGCTTTTGAATTACTATTAACTCTTACTAATTGCACCTGTACAGCATGTTTTTGTATGAGACAGATAAAAGAGGCTTTACTCTCAGTAAGGTTGAAGTTATTTTCTGGGTTTTTTTTGTAATCTCTGGTCTTTCTGTATTGTGCTCAGTTTGCATGCTCCCTTTAAGAGTTTTTTTTCTCTGTAACTGATTGTAATTCAGTGAATATACTCAGTTGCTTGTCCAGCTATTTTTTTAATACTGTTTAAATTCTCTCTATGTATGACCCCTGTGGATTGTTCAATCGACTGGTTGTCTTTCTGTTTGTAACCACTGCATGTTTTTGACTAAAGACTTGGATTTTTGGCCTTAATACAGCCCCTCTGTCCTCCATTTGTGTCCTCTTCCTCTGTGAATGTGTTAAAGATACAGATGTTTTATTTTTGATAATGCAACTTAAATAACTGTACGGATTCATACTAAAACAAGTACGCAATTAACAATCTAACATGTGCTTATTGGTCCGTTTTTCTTCGAAGTCTTGTGAGCTGGGGAGAAAATCACCTCACAATGTTATGCTTTTTTTTCTATCTTGCTTCTTTTTTTCTTTTTGTCTTTTCCTTTTTCTTTTATAACTGAAACCGTGATCAAAGCTACGCACGCTCACAGAGTGTAATAATACTGACAGTTCAGGACATTATTGTTTGTTGAGCTACGGTTAGGGTTAGCAATTCAGACATTAATCCATATTACTCTTGCTGGATCTAACAAATATCTAGTATTATAACTATTATTACTGTCCAAACTATTATTATAACGATTTTCATGTAATAATCATATTCATTATCAGTCCTTTCAATTTATAACCACGTATCCACCCAGGCTCGTGGTGGGGTTGAGCTCTGTCCTGGCATCCTTGAGTGAAAACCAATGTACACCCTGGCCAGGTCTCCTTTCTATCATAGTCATGTTCAATATTTGGTTCAAAAATATGAATGCAAACAAAAATCAAACAAGGATTCTTGCATGAAAAGACGGCTGTGCATATTTAAGTATGTCTTTGACTGTATCGTCCACCTGACCCATCAAATCTCCAGCAAGTAAACCTTATTCATGACATATTTGAAGGTAACAAAGTAAAAAATTAAACAGTGACGGTGCAGGCTGAATGCAATGTGCATTTTAAACTACACTTCAGTGAATTATAGGAATGTGCAAGGAGCCATGCAGGACTGTAAAACATCAACTACAGACCCCCCATCTTCATTAAACCTGTGGATGGTTCATCTTCCTTTTTATATCCATCCATCCATCCATCCATCCATCTTCATCCGCTTTATCCGAGGCCGGGTCGCGGGGGCAGCAGCCTAAGCAAAGAGGCCCAGACCTCCCTCTCCCCAGCCACCTCCTCCAGCGTATCCGGGGGAATACCAAGGCGTTCCCAGGCCAGCCGAGAGATATAATCTCTCCAGCGTGTCCTGGGTCTGCCCCGGGGCCTCCTCCCGGTGGGACATGGCTGGAACACCTCACCCAGGAGGCGCCCAGGGGGCATCCTTGTCAGATGCCCGAACCACCTCAGCTGGCTCCTTTCGATGTGGAGCAGCAGCTGCTCTACTCTGAGCCCCTCCCGGATGGCCGAACTTCTCACCCTATCTCTAAGGGAGAGGCCAGCCACCCTTCAGAGGAAGCTCATTTCTGCCGCTTGTATCCACGATCTCGTTCTTTCGGTCACTACCCACAGCTCGTGGCCATAGGTGAGGGTAGGGACGTAGATCGACCGGTAAATTGAGAGCTTCGCTTTTACACTCAGCTCCCTCTTCACCACGACGGACCGGTGCAGTGTCTGCATTACTGCAGCTGCAGCCCCAATCCGTCTGTCGATCTCCGGCTCCCTTCTCCCATCACTCGCGAACAAGACCCCGAGATACTTGAACTCCTCCACTTGGGGCAGGAACTCATCCCTGACCCGGAGTGGGCACTCCACCCTTTTCCGGCTGAGAACCATGGCCTCAGATTTGGAGGTGCTGATCCTCATTCCCGCTGCTTCACACTCGGCTGCGAACCGTTCCAGTGCGAGCTGGAGGCCCTCACCCGATGAAGCCAACAGAACCACATCATCCGCAAAAATCAGAGATGAGATTCTGAGGCCACCAAAGCGAAAGCCCTCCGCCACTTGGCTGCGCCTAGAAATCCTGTCCATAAAAATTATGAACAGAACCGGAGACAAAGGGCAGCCCTGGCGGAGCCCATCACCCACCGGGAACGAGTCCGACTTATTGCCGGCAATGCGAACCAAGCTCTTGCAACGGTTGTATAGGGATCAAATGGCCTGTAGCAATGGGCCAGACACCCCATACTCCCGCAACACCTCCCACAGAACACCCCGAGGGACACGGTCGAATGCCTTCTCCAAGTCCACAAAACACATGTAGACTGGTTGGGCAAACTCCCATGCACCCTCAAGTATCCTCGAGAGGATAAAGAGCTGGTCCAGTGTTCCGCGACCAGGACGAAAACCGCATTGTTCCTCCTGTATCCGAGGTTCGACTAGCGGACGAACTCTCCTTTCCAGCACCCTGGCATAGACTTTCCCAGGGAGGCTGAGGAGTGTGATCCCCCTGTAGTTGGAACACACCTTCCGGTCCCCCTTCTTAAAGATGGGGACCACCACCCCGGTCTGCCAGTCCACAGGTACTGCCCCTGATCTCCACGCAACATTGCAGAGGCGTGTCAACCAGGACAGCCCTACAACGTCCAGAGCCTTCAGGAACTCGGGGCGGACCTCATCAACACCAGGGGCTCTGCCACCAAGGAGTTGTTTAACTGCCTCAGTGACCTCGCCCCCGGAAATTGGCTCTAAGAAGGCTGGGTACTCCGAACTGCCACTCGGCGCATAAGCGCAGATGACAGTCAGGACCCGTTCCCCGAACCTAAGGCGCAGGGAACAAACCCTCTCGTCCACCGGGAAAAACCCCAATGTACCGGCAGCAAGCCGAGGGGATATTAGAATACCCACCCCAGCCCGCCGCCTCTCACCAGGGGCAACTCCAGACTGAGACAGAGTCCAGCCCCTCTCCAGGAGACTGGTTCCAGAGCCCAAGCCATGCGTAGAGGTGAGCCCGACTATATCTAGCCGGTACCTCTCAACCTCACGCACTAACTCAGGCTCCTTCCCCACCAGAGAGGTGACATTCCATGTCCCTATTGCCAGTCTTGGCAGCCGGGGGTCAGTCCGCCAGGGCCTCTGCTCCTGGCCGCCACCCGGCACACAATGCACCCGACCCCTATGGCGCCTCCTGCGGGTGGTGGGCCTGCGGGAGGATGGGCCCATGTCTCCTCTTCGGGCTGTGCCCGGCCGGGCCCCATGGACTAAGGCCCGGCCACCAGACGCTCGCCCTCGGGCACCCTCCCCGGGCCTGGCTCCAGGGCGGGGCCCCGGTAACCCTATCCCGGGCAGAGTAAACTGTTCCCTCGATATTCTTTTCATAAGGGTCTTCTGAATCGCTCCTTGTCTGGTCCCTCACCCAGGACCAATTTGCCATAGGAGACCCTACCAGGGGGCAAAAGCCCCCAGACAACATAGCCCCTGGGATCCCTGGGACACACAAACCCCTCCACCACGATAAGGTAGCGATTCAAGGAGGAGCCTTTTTATATCAGATATTTTAAAAGTTTTAGTAAAGCTGCATAGTCATGGTGAGGTAAAGTGCTTTACATGTGTGTGTTTGTGTGTAATCAATGGCTATAAAATGATTTTCTTAATGAAAAAGTGGCATTTGAATTTGATTTATGGCAGACTGGCAGCTACATCACTTTGTAACGGGACATAGCCCTCCTACGCAGATAGCTACCGACAGGAATCAGTCTGCCCAAAAAAACTGTGGCTGCAACCACCACAGCAACTGCCTAGGATGACCTTAAAACATATTCAGCCTTCATAACTACCAAAAATATAAAATGATTTGCTAACAATGAAACTGTTACAGCCGCACTGGGCTATGGTGGTATCTTTGGAAGCTGTTTACAAAGCTAATAATGCACCATGTGATGTAACCACAGAGACAGAGAGTGTTAGCTAGCAGTCAGTGTTTACTGCAGTGAATGAAGTGATTGTGTGCACCACCTCAACACTGCACAGGTTAAATACATTACTTGAATGTTGTACTAAAATGTTTTTTTTTACTTTCTGTTGATATTCAATACAAAATCCTAGCATGCACTAATATTACACATCTCCAAACAACAATCCATATTTCAAAGTTTTTTATCAGTAACTAAAGACACATGTTGCTTTTAAGACCATGTGCAGTGCGTGACCATGACTGGCACACTGTGCACTGAGACCATTAACGCCACTTGTTTGAAGCGTTCTTGTTCTTGGCGTCAAAATGAAAGTTGCAGAAACAGCATGAGCTACTTTGATCTACCAAAAGGAAAAAGAAGAATCTGTCAGGTGAAATGACTCAGGTGTCGTAATTAGGATTTACACAGCAATTCAATGCAGTGTCACAGGTAGCTTAGTCTTTTACATCTCTTGATCTCAGCTCAGTACAAGTAACACGCTGTGGTAGGGAACTCCTGTTTGGTAACTAGTGGTTTTTATGTTTGTAGTCATTTAACTTCTATTCATTTAACCATTTAACTTATGCATTTAACTTATGGGAAAGAAATGTCAGGTTTGTGCAGGCTAGTTAGAGGTGCTAGGTACATTTGGTGCCGTATTGTCTTTAACTAAATGAGTTAGTTCACCTTCTGGCTGGGGTCTATCTGGGGTTATATTATGTCAGTTTGGCAGGAGTGCCTGTCCTCAGTTAGGCCTAGCAAGTTTCTCTAAGAACTTGTTGTGTTTAGGTAGAAGTGAACGTGGATAGAGCTTCTAGCTCAGAAGCACATCTGTGGCTGTGCAGGCTGCCAGTTTTTTGGTTGATCTTTTTACCCAACTGCATTTGAGTTTGGAAATACCCCTCACTAGTTAGCACTGACTGCAGACTTGTGCAGTAGTGGTGGGTCTCCTGTGACAAAAAGAAAAACAATTATCTAGGATACATAAGTGGTTCATTGCGACATAGAAACCTTTTAAACGAAATCCCATCACTTGATAACAAACATCAAAAACATCAAACCTGTAAAAGTTGTTTCATTTTGTAATATTTTTGTAATCGTAAATAAATTCGAACATGTGAGCTTTTCTCTATGTGTTGAATATCAACAGCAGACCTCTTAGACTAAGCTTTATTCAAGGACAACCAAAAACTGAGTTGTAGAAGCTGTCACTCCAGATGTCTTATGATAACAGGATAAAATACCCTTTCAGTACACGGCCTCAAATATTTCTTCCTCAACTTCTGAATGCCATCGGCCTTGTAGGCTGGTTTGAAGATAATAAAGCACAAAAAACAGGATTTTGTCATTTTATTTGCATCATGCAACTTCAGTGTGTAATGAGATTGAAATGCCATAGTTATCCCTCCCCCCGTGTGAGAAGTATTGTACTGTACAGCATCTGATTGATATGTAAGAAATACTTATGTAATATGATAACAACCATCTGGTCTAACAGCCACATACAATTTACTAAATAGCAGGATGAACATGAAGAATATGTCCATCATTGCAAATGACGATAAGAGTCACTCGAATAATATTCAACTAAAGATTTAAACGATGTTCTTAAATGTCCTTTGAGTGGCAGAACAAATGAACAAACCGTTGTTAGTCACTTACTTGAGATGAAATCTGTTCAGCTACTTTAAAAGCAGCTTCTAACTGGTTCCTCCCTGGTAAGGCCATCATGCAGTCCAACAAACTTTATAGTTCTGCTTTGATTCACCAGGAACTGGTAGGGGATCCTTTCAGCGCCTCAAGCCTCCTCTGAAACACCAGGGCATAAACATGTTCGACAGTGTTCCACAGTTTGATCGTTTTGTTTTTCTCATCCTGTGGGAAACTACGTACATGGATGCAGGTTGTTGTAAGGTTTATTTATTTAACATATCCACCTCCAGCACCTCTGTGATCCTGAACTGGATAATTAGTTAAGAAAATGTGTGAATACATGTGCGAATGTCTCGTGCTCATAGACTTGCAAACTTGACAAAACTTTTTCAGACTTTTCAGACTACATGTAGCTGTCCTTGTATATCACGTGTATGTAACACAATTACTTTTTCTGTCTGCTTTCCTGTTTTTGTAATTGGTCATTACTTACATTTTGATTACATAATGTAAGTTCTTAAACTATCAGATAACATAATTAGAAACAATGTTTCCAATTCAGGGTCAGCTGTGCCCTCAGTGCAGTTGTCTCTGCAAGTACTTCTGCTTCTTGTCTTCTCCTAATATTGACTGCCTGCCTTTAGTATCATTCACTGTCTAAAGGAAAAAAAGGACAAACACTTGTCTTCGTTTAATAAATATATTCATACAATCTATGGAAACTCACTAGCTCACCCTATGGTAGAGAATCAATTTCTCTAAAACATTTCTGTAAATGAACATTGTGTGAGAAAGAATGAAATGAGTTTTTCAGGGGACACAGCAGTCCCACACTGATAAATGAAACTTCTGTGGATGAAGAAACTGCCAGACACCATCCTGGAAAATGTCGAGTGAATACAAGACTGGTATATAAATGAGAAATATGTTAAACGTACATAAGTATTGTTCCTCACCTTTGTTTCTCAGAATGTCACTTTAAAAAAATTGCATGCCATCAGCGCTCAGGATTGAGGCAAAAAAAAGAGTTTTTAAAGACCTTTTGATTTACAATCCGGCTCTGAAAGAGCAACAGGAAAAAAGCGCAGTGATGTAATAATTAGACATGCTGCCTATTGGTGCAGCACTAAACACAGGTTTCCAAACTGTAGCCGATGCAACTTAAAAGTATTAAGGATGAAGCAACAATGGTTCTCTTTGCTTTTCCTCTGAAATCTGTTCTTTGTACTAAACAAAAACAAACAATGTAAAACTTATTAATAAATTAGTAAAACTTATTAATACATTTATCATTAGGTTCCTAAATTGTGAACCATCTTCAACCTGTTTTCTACAGAAAAAAGTCTCACAATCAATGCAGCCTGACTCAAACCTGATTATAAATGTTCAGCAGAGACACACAGACAGAGAGCTTAACTTAAGTCTGGCTGTCGTTGCATTTAATATAAATGTTAGTGTAAACTTCTAGCTGATTCTCACGTGTGACAGATGTGCCAGCAGGAAGGAAGGTCTATAAATCTGTATCCTGAGGTTTCTCATGCAGGATTAAAGGAGTCAGACTTTGTTCAGAAATGTGGAATTTTATTTTATCGACCCTGGCTGAGTCTCATACAGTTTAAATGAAGCGCTGGAACTAGCACATATTGAATATAAATGCACTTAAGCTAATCGGGATTTTTATTTCAAATCTGTGGCTGTGATTAATCATTTTACTGGTAACTTAATTAACTATCAACTTAAATAGCCATGACAGAAGCTAATAATTCTGTCATAACATCCTTTAAATAGTAACTGCGTTACTGCAATATATGCTAACCTTTACAAGGCAACTTTAAGCTAGCATGTAATAATATCTACAAATATATCTCAAATCTGTTATATCCGCTCTAACTGACTTCCGGTGGATTCAGCGAGAGTGGATTCTGGGGTCTTCCCATACTCCTCTTAGTGATCCTCGATCTGATATCAGCTAATAACATCCATTGAATGGACTGATAACACCTGAAGCAGGTGTTTCTGTAGCTAAACTGCAGGAAAGAGAAGAAAAAAAGAATTTAAAAAAAGGACTTACAATTAAAATAACTGGGGAGAGTGAAGGTCAGTGTGAATAGACTCAGAAATGTTTTTCACTACTCAAAGTCTTTCTAAGGCCTTGGAATTTCATTTATTTAGACCACTAAACAAGCAAACAAACAAAACCCCTAATGTATCTATCCCTCTCTGCCTGGACATCAACACGTGGAAACATTTAGTTCATCATATTTTCAGTGTTTGGATAATTTAGGGGAAGGGCAGGTTATCTGAGAGGTTTTCCTCCAAGCTCAGGTTTTTTTCCACATGTGTCCTTTCCTTCTTGACCTTTCCTCAAAGGTGTGTGTAGAGAGGAAAAGACCAGAAAGTCCAAACACAAGCATGACAGATTTCACTGACATCATCACTATACCAAAACTAGGTGCTGAACCACGCTACCAATCAAACAATCTCCAGGTGAATAGGCAGGACAGTTGAAGAACCAGGTAAGGCTCCGCCACTGGAACACACAAGCGGAGTTAAACACATACCTGCATACACAGGCAGAGGAGAGAGTGAGAGAGCAAAAGGATGGAGAAGAGATGGGTGGTAGAGGTCTGGGAAACCATGACTGTTAGGAGCTAATGCCTGACACTGACAAACATTCATTATTCAAACTCACAATTCTCTTACATATGAGGGTTTTTTTAATCATATGAAACAATAACATGTATAAATATACAGGTAACTGGGTAAACAGGTTAGTAGGTGAAGCAATGTTCCATGCCGATATTATAATTTAATCCATACGGGGGGATAAACCCTAATCTGGATATGGATAACAGAGTTTGTCCTCAACTTGTATGATGCAGTCAGTGAGTCAGTACTTGGAAAAAATAGTTTGTATTTGGAAAAAAGAAAGCAGATTACGAGGACCAACAGCTGCATCCTCAATCTGTCATAATGTCACTGATGATGTGGTGAGAATGCTTCAAGAGTGCATGAGGTAAGTAAGAGGATGTTTTGGTCTAGTTCTTGTAGCAGGTCAACACAGCTGTACAACACTGAGGACAGCCTGATGTTTTGTTCATGCTGTATTTTGTCAAAGTCTAAATCCTGTCCCGAATTTCTCTAAAGGATTGACACTGTCAGACTTTGACATTCTTCCTCCCTCTGTGTATTATAAAACATTCACTCACACATTCACTGGTCCCTTTATTAAGTACACTTTGGTAGTTCTGAGTTGGAAACCCTTTTGCCTTCAGAACTGTCTTGATTCTTCATGACATAGTTCAAAAGGATGCTGGAAGTACTGCTCTGAGATTTTGGTCCATAGTGATACCATCACACAGTTGGGGCAGATTTGTCCGCTACACATCCATGATGCCAATCTGATGTGCCACCAAATATTTGAAGTGGCCAGCAGGTCATCTTGATCCTGTCAACATGGTTAAATGCACCGAGTTGCTGCAATGTAATGGGCTTATTATTTTCGATAACCTACAGTGGCCATTGAGTGTATATTTGTAAATAATCTATATCGTTTTCTAAATTGTGGTGAAAACTGGTAAAAGATAACAGGCATTTAAAGATACAAACTGATAGGTGATCGTGACACAGAGCAGGAGTTCTTAAACTTAACTTTAAGTTAGTAGTAGTGTTAAATAGTACCATTAAAAGCAATTTTAATGCTAATAAAATATTAAAGTGAAAAGTCAGACATGAAATCAGGTAAGAGCAATCATCAAATCTCCTAGGACACCAAAATATTCAGAAATGATGCTGTATTAATTAGCTCCCAAAAATGAATCAATGTAATAATTACACATCAACGTTGAGTAATTAAGAGTCCTAATTGACTTCCTACATTTTAGTTACCACCTTAGTAGAGGCTGGTAGCCTTTCCTCTGCCTGGCGAGACATATCATGTACCTTGCTAGTTTGTAACCATTTTAAATTTTTAAATATCACTTTTTAGACCCCTTATAGATAAATGAGACTCTTCTGAAGAATACGATCTGGCTTGCACTCGTGTTCTTTGACTGCTTACTGTATACATCTTATTTGCACTAAGTACACGGAGAACATGTGGCAGTGTTAGTGCCAGGTTAGAGAGAATATGTCACTGTCAGTCCAAGGCAACCCCCCCCTCGTCCCTGTCCCACAGTCAAGGCACTTAGTGCAAGGCCTTTATTAAAGATATCTCAGGGTGAAACTGAAGCAATGCCAGCAATGCAATTAAGAGTTGCGAAAAAAAAAAAATCAAAGTCAAGCTGTAAGGAATTTAATACGTTATTTTATTTGCTCAGCCTATCTCAGATTACCTCAGTGTTTGTTTTATGACGTGAAGCCAAACTTTCTGTCAGTGCTGAGAAGGAAAGGGCAATGTTAAACCGATACCAGTTGTGAGCATCTGGATCTTGTTAAATTCAGAGCAGCAAACGTGTTTTATATGATTTCCGCTTCCATCTATACACAATCTTTCAAGTTTGCTGGAGAGCAAAGGGTCATTTTAATTTTCCACCTACAAAAACAAAACAAAAGAAAATTAAAAAAAAAAAACAAGAAGAAATGAAGTAAAGGTTTATCACATTAATTACATGCAGAAAAACTTGCTGTTTAACAGAGCTGTCCCCTGAGTCTACCGACCAGGACGATGGGAACTTGCTGTGCAGTTAATAGTGGTGCTCCATCTTTGCCGCCTCAAATAAGCTGATCATACAGCTACCGAACTTTCTATTTGTCATCACCCTCCAGAAACTTCTCAGTGTGGCAAGTTTCTCTCAGTGGAGATTAAACCCTCCCAAAACAAACATTTTTCAGCATATCTCATTTCTCACTGAGCAGATACCGTTGTAGAGATATGGAGATATGCTGTAATAGAGGTCTTTTAGAAAATGACTCATATACTCTATACAATAATTTTGGCTGCAGCAACCTTATGCAAAATCATAATTTGTTATCATGCCAGCATCGGACATATCTCATTTAACAGATTTAAAGGGTTACACATAGCCCCTAGGTTTTTACTTCTTTTCTTTTTTTTTACAATACATGCATAAGGCCAGACTAATCAAGAAGCTAAAGACAAGAAAATTAATTCTTAGTGAGAAATAACTCGAGGCCATGTGATTAACATCATTTTAGATCTAACTGATGAGCTCTCTACACAGACAGCGAGATGTTTCCACTCTGTTGGAAGGATTAATAACAATCATAAACATGGGTATGGTCCATGAAGGACACTGGTAGGAGAAGCCTGTTTAGCATGTCAGTATTTGTATCAGAAATCTAATTAGCTATTTTAAGATAACACATTTTTTCCTACTTTGGATGCAGGGAGATGTCACATTGTCCTTTCAAATTGTAAATTGCAAACACAAATTAAATTAATATCATAATATAGCAAGGACAATTTTCTGAATCTGCTTCACACCATTTGTTATTTTTATCCTGCTGTAGTACCGAATACATTTCAGATGTTTGATGTGTTTGAGAAGCAGAAGAGACATAGGAATGGCATAGAATAAAGTGGGTTTTCACAATAGATTTCACTAATCTTTAGCCACATGTTTGGCCTATTTTTCCCTAACTCGCAGCGAAGGTTAGGAAAGGACAGCAAAGATGTCCTGCTTTTCAGCTGAACGCTTTGGCAGGAGCTGGATGATTATGACCGAGAGCCACAAATTTGTTTCTCTCACAGTATAAGAGGAATCATACATGAGCAGTAAATCATAAAAAAGCAGCTTTGAAAATATATTAAGGGGATTAAAGCATCCAAAATAACCTGCCTTTGAAATCAATCATTTTAATCCCATAAGTAATAATTCAGGTTAACAAGGTGATTTGCTGGATATTGAGCAGCATTTTAATTGAATAAAATAAACAAGCGTATAAAATGTGCTAAAAATATAAATGTAATTAATAGAATCAAAGAAAGTATATCGCACTTAAAAACAACAACAACAACAGTGAACAGTGGAAAGACTTGGAAAGATTTTAAGGGGCATAAATGTGGAAACTGAATGAATAGTGAAGTTGCACATACATATAAAAGCACAGCCAACTTGAGTTACTTTCCTAGATCCAGGATTGCTCAAAGAATTGCTAAAAATAACATGCAGGTAATGGAAAGAGGTAAATCTCAGCTGGTTTCTTTATTTTATCACCGTATTTTTCTGATTCCAACATGGTGCCGTGGGGTGATTGAATGTTACACCTGTTCCAAGTTTATACTGGGGATAGGAAGGTTTGATAAGCAAAAGAGGTTTAAACTTTAATCTGATTGTTTCTGTGTGATATAAAGGATTTTTTTTCCCCTTTTTGACACATGGCTCTTAAGTGTTTCAGCCCGTGGCATCGCGGATTCCAAAATGTGGTGGAAAAGGTGGATTGGTGAGTCAAACTGAAGAAAATGCATGAAAATCAACAAAAGCAAATTTTTGGAAAAATAAATCACAAATTATTATATGTGTTTTAAGCATGCTTATCTGCATGGTTAATATGTACTGCTCAATCTGCATGTGTGTGGGTTTTTTTAATCTGTTTTTTGTTGTTGTTGTTGTTGTTGTATGCTGAGGTCTCTCAGCCACTGTAGAAAAGTGCAAAGCCCAGAAACTGGGAAAGAAAAAAATGCTTGGCTGCACCGGCTCTTCCACTCCGAGCATGAGCAGCGTAAGCTTGTCAGGAGTGAACCGACTCATCTGCTGACTGCCTCTCTCCACCTCAGTGCCACCTTGTTTAGCCTGATCCGCCAATCTTCAGCAAGCTAATGCAAGATGACACTTTGTCACCAGAATCCTAAACTCTACCCACAATACAATTTGTCATCGCATTCAGGATCCCGTGACATTCATAAGAGCTTCTCTGTCAGTATCAATTTCAGTCTTACTTTAAGGGGGTCTGAGCCCTGGCATTCTCAATAACAGATGCTCCAACAGTGTCCCCAAGGTTCATCGCCACAGTATCCTCAGAGTGCTCAAGGCCCTGACAGCTGGTCATATTCATAGTACAATATCTACATCTGCTCTGCGTCTTTAGCTTGTCCTAAATTAATATAGTCATTTTTAGTTTAGTTTTTAAATTGTGCTATGTTTAGAAACCTGTTTCAAAAATAATTTCATACATCAACACACACTTTTATAATTGTACATTGATTTATACTGCATTTACTAGCCTATGAGGCTGTAACATCCATCTCTAATCAAGGTGACACCTGTCTTATACTGGCCTAAAGGCAGAAGTGAAATACAAGCGTAATGATGCATTTATGAGAAGTAATGTCTGACCCTTGAGGAAACAATGCAAATTAGACACCCGGACATTAACATACTGGCTCTTGACCTAACCGACATTATACTAACATTTACATTACTTGTTCAGCCCATAATATGATCACTGTGGAGAAAGTTTTAACTGAAGGTTGACGCAACCTTTTCAAGAGTAAGGCTGGGCAATCAGTCTTAATCTTGGGGGAGCAATGTGCGGTTAACCTACTCAGGTTACATCACATCTAATATATCTGCTTTTTGCAATCTGCCTGTATTAGAAAAGCAAAGTAATGAATTGAACGTGGAACCTAATTAAAAGTAGACTGCGAATCTGTAAGTCAAAAGGTCAGCAGTCTGTTTCACTGTATACTGGGCCTCACAAAATTAACCTTGTCAAGTAAGATTAGGATAAAAATACTTGTGTGCAAATCAAAAAACACCAGTAGAACCAACTCGGTGAAATCAGTGTGACTTCAAAAGGCGAATGGCTGTAACCTTCTCCGAGTAACCGCTTCCTATAGCCAGGCCTGGCAAAGCGATTAATCTTTTTATTTTTGGATCACTTTTCTACTTCTCTATTTCTTCATTTGTTAATGCAAAAGTCAGACAACAGTTCTGCCAGAAGAACTACTTTGTCAGCAAGTTAATTGCATTTACATGGTAGAGTGAAGCCAAAGCTGGAGCAAATTAGAGAACTCAGCCATGGACTCTGCTGAAACAACAGGCACTTTGCAAAATGCCACGTGAAAAATAAACACTCGACAATACTTTAAAAAAAACAACATTTGTCAAAGTTACTCGCCATCTGCATTTATACAAGATCTTTTCAATATTTTTCCTTCTGATTTGTCCACATGCAGATCATTTTATATCCTAAAACAAAGAAAGAAAGAAAATAGTCCTCCGAGGGAAAACAACAGGATAAAGAGGACTGCAGACAACGGCATATGGCCAGTATTATAACCTAAATCTCTGAGGGACGAAATCCATAATTTGGATATTGGGCAATGCATCCAGTTGTGGTTGTTGGTATATGAGACATTTGAACACTCAGTCAATGTTTTAAATAATAACGGCTTGTCATTTACAGTGTTGTTTTACCCACTTTATCAGTCTGATAACTGTATACTCAACAGTACCTTGATTTTTGAATTTCTCCTTTTCCTGAAATTGGGTTTGATTATTGCAAGTAAATATACTTCCAAATGGCCAACGGTATAATTTGAGCACAGCAGTCGACCAGTTTTTGAAGATGTCCCTGCTGATTTAGAAGGGTTGATGACTCAGTGTTTACCACTAATGTTTTCAATGAAGTATTTCCACTGAAAAACATTTCCACTGCTGGCAGCACTTGAAAACTCTCAAGGTGACCTCACCTCACTTCACATAGTTTATAGCTGGCCAGTACTTGCCAGTAACACGTCATCAAGCACCAGGCCCCGAAAAATATCACTTCCTACATTATAAATAACATTTGGGGTTTGGATTTTATTTTTCTTTTCGCTCAGCAGATTAGTGAATCTAGTTAGTGAATTGGAATAATGAATCAATAAGTTAACATTTTAAGGCAAACAAATTATTAACAAATGTAGCTTTTATTACTAGGGTGAGAAGCAGATGTTTATTTATATATCCAGTAAAGATAAAGTAACTTCACCAATAATTTGAGAGTAATACTCAACATAATTTCTCTAATTAATTCTGTTTTCAGTTCCAGGAAAAATCTGTCCCTTTCACAGCCTCATTCAAGTTAGTTGCACGCATCAGGTGTTTTCTGTGCAGTTTGTGAAATGCTTTTAGACATTCGCAGCAGTTTTTAAATATGGTAATATTTAACAGTTAAGTTGTAGAGATAATGAAGACGCTAAAACTTTAGGCACAATTAAAGGGAACCAGATAGTTGCTTGTCGTTTTTCGTTTTTCACATTGCACCCAGTCATTTATTACGGAGCCCCGCAGGGGACATGGGAGAAAAAAAATTAAGACGGACTTTTGCGAGATCTCGCAAAACTATCTCGGGATCTCGCAAAAGTTTTGCGAGATCTCGCAAAAGTCCGTCTTAATTTTTTTTTTCTCCCATGTCCCCTGCGGGGCTCCGTAATTATCAATATAAAGTTATCAAGCAATTTGAGACTGGGCAGTCTTAAACTTCAATAAATAAATAAATGTTAGAAGTAAAGAATTGACCACATAGTGCTGGGTGTATCTATACTGCTGTTAGCAGGAGTTAAAGTGCACTGGAATGATGTGGAATGGTGTTCTGACACCTAAAGTAAATGAGTATTTAAGTAGTAGTTTAACTAGTAGTAGTTTTCCATCTGCACCATTTATACATTAATGGTGCAGATGGAAGAGCTGCTCTCGTGGTACTGCAGCATCTAGCTCATGCTACTAAAGAGCAGTGAACATAAATGGAGTACAGTGGCAGGTACTTTCAAATGCGTCTTTTCAAACAGCTCAACAAATCACAAATCACCCAACGAAAACTTTGTTTCTGTGCTGTTTGTCATACAATGTATCTCATTAGCTAAGTTTAAACTGGCTAGAAAAAAGTGTGACGGTCTAGCAGATATAGAGATGTAAGAAAAAACACATGAGAAGAAGATAAGCGATTATTTTTCAAAGGTAAGAAATGCTCAGCTCATGACATTTGATAAACTGAATTTTAAAGCTTGCATGTGTAATGTCCTAATTCACTATTACTTGATGTGTTGCTGAAGTGATGATCTTTTCATGTTGGGAAACATCTTGCATGAAAAACTCTGCAGCTTAGTGCAGGGTTGATCACAGTAATGCACTTTGTTGGACTGGTGCAGAGT
Source organism: Maylandia zebra (assembly GCF_041146795.1). Taxonomy (NCBI): domain Eukaryota; kingdom Metazoa; phylum Chordata; class Actinopteri; order Cichliformes; family Cichlidae; genus Maylandia; species Maylandia zebra. Next base: position 17,664,040 of record NC_135184.1, read on the forward strand.
ATGGTGTGGCGTTCATGGTCAATTAGGTTAAATAAAGGGTCGCAGACGTCAATTTAAATTTATGGTGATGTTGTTGATTAGATTTACTGACCAAATTCTACATTTTATACTAGCTTCGTTCTGTGAGGGGTCGGAAATCAGCCATGATGGCCCATGAAACATCTGCTTGTAGCTTGTTAAACTCAGCTAGCTAAAGCCACAGCGAGCAGGAGAAGCGGCAGGACAGATCAGCTGATCACAACCTGCAAACAAAGTAAAATCTACTGAAGCTCACAATACAAATCATTGGCTGAGTTATTTCTTTTTTTTTTTTTTTTTTTTTTTTTTTTTTTAAATGACATCAGAAACAGCAGTATGCGACATTACGTGATGGCAGAGCTTCAGTTCATCCTTTGTCATTTTTTTTTTTTTTTTTTTTTTTTTTTTTTTTTTTTTTTAATAAATAGGACAGGGGGAATGAATGAGAGAGAGAGGGGGAGAGAAAGAAAGAAAACCCAAGGGGAGAAGAGACGGTGAGAAGGGGGGGGAAGAGAGACAAAAAAAAAAAAAAAAAAAAAAACTCCTGGGTCACCTGTATGGAGAAAAAACAAACAAACAAACAAACAAACAAACAAACAAACAAACAGAGGAGACAGCAAACAACAAAGAGCAACATAATAATAGAGAAAACAAAGCACCATCACAATAAACTAGCTAGTCATAGATATCAGTATTTACTAAGTAATAAACGATATTGTGCAGCACGCAAGATAGACAGCGCACAGTGTGCTTTGAGGCAGCAGCCAAGAAAGCTTTAGTCCGCGTCTGTGAATACCCATGTGTGCATACCTGTGTGGATCAGCATGCTTGCATTCCAAAGGTTTCTCCATGTAATGATCTGCTAGGGAGTGTGGGGGGGCCACAGCCCCATCCTCCAGGGTGTGAAGCGGGTATGGAGGAGATCAAAACTCCAGACATCCAGAGGCCCCCAGAACACAAGAGACCATGGAAGACCAACAGAGGGGCAGCCGCGCCACTGTTCCAGTAAGAGCTGAGGAGAGTCCCAGATGAGGGCTCACTCAGCAGCCGCGGAGCAGAAGCCAGGGGGGGTTGCAGTGACGCGCCCGTGAGCTCCGCCGGCCCCCAGCTGCGCCTGAGTGACCGAGCCCTAGGCCGAGAGGCCGGGGGCACCCCACCTCCAAAGGGGCCCGAGCGAGCCCCAGGCCCCAGGCCCCGACAAGCGGCCGCCAAGGAGTGAGCCGGTGTGTACCCGGACGCCCACCCCCAGACACAAAGAACCACCAACGCACCGATGCCTGAGGGAGTCCACCACTCAGCCTTAATTTAATAGGCTGAGTTATTTCTAACTGATTCTTTTTCCCACGCTCCACTGCTGCACCTGATCTTAGGGTCCCCCCACCTGCCAAAGCCCACTTTAACCCCTGCCTGTAAGGTATGATTTGTAAATTGTCTTTGCAGTGTGCTCCAGGAATCCAAATCAGCCCATCCTGTCCATTAATTTAAAATGAAAAAAAAACAACATTAACCAAAAAACTATTTGCAATTACAACCTCATGAGCGCACCAGGGGCCATTGAAAATTTAAATCAAACAATAAAAGCTTAATTTCATTTGTGCGTTCAGATCATAGGACTGCGAATACAACAGTTGTGTGAGGCTGATTCATGTAATACCCCCCCTCTCTCTGGTTCCAGAATCCCGCTGACACAGCAGCTGTGAGAAATCCGTTGTGGTTGTGTGTGTGTATGTGTGGGTGTGGGATCTGTGTGTGAGTGGGAGGGTGAGTGTGGGTGTGTGCACCTCTGCCTGCGTGTGTGCATTTGTGTGTGTGTCACTGTGTGCGTGATTGTGTGCCTGTGCAGGTGGTAAGAGGGAGGGACAGAAATGCCTGTGAGCTGAATAACAAATCTAGCATACGGCACACCTGAGGAGCTGTCACTGTCATAATCAGCCGTTTATAATGCATGGCAGAAGGGGGACAGGAGTCGAGAGGAGGAAACGAGGACACAGTTGGTATCAAAGCTCTGTCAGTATTATATCCTTTTCTTTTATCCTCTCTATTGCTGCATGCAGAATTGAAAAGGTGAGGCAAGACTCTTTTTTTCAAATTCATTTTCACTCTGTTCAAATGTTCTATGAGTGATGCTGTGGATTTTTTGCTCAGCCACATTTGTCACATGTGAAAATCTGGACAGCTCTACTTCCTCCTTGCCTTCATCCTTTCTTCACACCCCACCTGGCCCAGCAGGTTTATGTCCGGACACCTCCTCCAGAGAGAACTCAAGGTGACACATAGTTCCTCAGGCACAGATGAGAGGCTGTGTCCCTCGGCTTCCTGACAACCGCCAGTTGGCCCCCTCGTTTCTTCCTCTTCACAACCGCACCAGAGTCTCTGCCCAGTGTGTACACGCCACCCCCCCCCCCCCCCTCCACCCCCCCTCTTGAGCCCTGTGTTGTTTCAGTGCTAGCTAATCTATGGTTCAGCTGTGAGGGCCACAGGAGCGGCAGGTTGACTCAATTCCAGCTCACTGACACAATCATTCACTGCTTGCACTGGGAGTGCTGGGGTTGTGTCCGGGTAGCCGGAACGCTGCCTGTTTGACAGCCTGCCTGATATTTTTCTGCAGGGTCAGCAGAGACTTGGCCAAGCTAGCATCGTGATGGAGTAAATCAATGAAACCCAATTAGATACCAAGAAAGATGAGGGGGGTATTGAGGAGAAAAAGCACAAAGAGAGACAAAACAGGATCCTTAAGACTTTTTTTGGATGAAAACATCCTAAAGCACAGAATATCATATTTTTAAAAAACGGAACTGCAGATAGCTTCAGTGAAGATCCATGAGATTTCAAAAGCATTGTGTGAGACGTGCTTTGTCTGTTTAAGGAGTGTGGATTCTGTGAGTCACACTGATGAATCATTCTTTGGTTTAACCAAATATAGTAAAGCTATGACTAAGGAAACACCAGAAACACTGACCCTAAAAACTCTTCACTTCAAAGTCTTTGCTGTGTCCTACTGACCCTTCCTCAGCATCCCAGCGGGTGAAAGGAACAGTCATGAGTCTGTGTGGAGGGCGAGAGTAAAGGCAATATGTCTCATGATCACCTCCTGAGTGAGCCAAATGAGGCACCCTTCGCACTGAGCAACCTGCCACTAACATCTGCTGCTTTGGCTACAAGTGCCTTTCTATGCTATATAATTTGTGTGCTGCTTAATGGTTTGAAGCATTGTCTATGATACAAGGAAAGAACTGAATACAAAAACTACCATTAGTTTAACAAAAAAAATGCATTTTCTTATTGACATCAGTGGATCGTTTTTTATTTGTTTTTGTTTCTTTGGATGGCAGAGAGTTGCACATATTGAAGGCAAACACAAGTCTATCACTGGATGAAATCCAGGCAGAATCACAGAATGAACAACAATGCATTACAACCTTCTCTATATTGCTCATTTTTAGGTGCTTTATTTTTCAGCAATTATCTGTTCCAGATGAAAAGTGCAGCAATATTTTCAAAGTTAATGAAAGAAAAACATCACTTTTGATAACCTGCTGACTGCTAATGAGCTGTAAAGATAGCATTTTGCACCAGACAATAATCCTGTTCATACTACCGTAATGGGGAAAAAATAAATACTAATATCCACGGGCAAGCGTGTTGGAGTAGGTACTATGACAATTACTGTGAACGAGGATCATATTTTAATCTCATTAGAGCACACTATAATGTATCAAATCAACAATGTTGTCTTCAGTAAAATTCATAATGATCTTAATTTGGTTGTCCCTAAGACGATTGGTTTTATATTAAAAATAAGCATCTTAATTTTCTATGTTTAATCTATAATGATACACTATGATGATGTTTTATATTCACAAACTTTCTTTTTATAATTTGTTCCCCTTGTAATTGTAATGAACACACTGTACCGCTTTAAGCAATCTGACAAACTCCAAGAACAAGCCAGACCTTTGCCACCTTTTTAAGCCTGCAGTAATTATTAACACATTTTTGTTACCAGGCTTCTCCTTCATTTGCATTAAAGCAATCTAATAAATGTGAAAACCAAACTCTCCCAGCTGAAAACATGAAGATAACCAAAAAAACCCCCCAAAATCAAGCCTTTATTGGGATAACCTCTAATCTCATTACCTCTGTGATTACAGGAAAAAAAAAACTGTCTTATTCCCCAACTGCCTCCAAAATTAAGCTCCTAATAAGAAAGCCCAGTGTGAGGTAGAGGGAGATGCAAGGGGTAGATCAGCAGCAGCACCAGCCTTCGTGTAAATCCACTGATGCCCCTGTGCTTAGACAGGCTGTTGGTCCACTCCTAAATCATATGGGCTGGGCTGTCACGGCCAAAGACCTTGTCTTCTTGCAGATCAATAGTGATAAGGGAAAATACATTTTTGAGCTGGAAATACTGAAGACAAAAGAGACAACAGATTTCAGAAAGCTCAGGAGGAATGTTAAAAGAATAAAAAGAAATGTTATGTGTCAATTTGGAAATTGATAGTCTCCCTGCATTAGCTTATCATTTAGGCAATGCAGTGTGGCCATGCAGTCGAGTGCTGTGAGTGTCTGTATATGTATGTGTGTTTTTTTGCAGAAGCCTTACTTTGATCTGTCATATAAGATAACATGGTGATATGACAGCATTATTTATTAAAGCAAACTTTCAAGTTTTGCTCCAAAAGCTCAAGTGACAGAATCACAGACGTGTAAAGGAAACTTGTTAAGCTGCTTTTCTCATTACCATTAGGATGTGCATGGCAGATATTTTATGCCATGTTTGTGGGTTGGGTCTGTGGATAGACTAAGATGTCTCAGCGCCTAATGACAGAACACTCCCATTAGCTTGTACTGTAGGTGACTGTGGGTTCTGTGCTAATGAGCAAATGTAGCACGCTAACACTCTAAGCTGAACTCTGAACAATAAATAATTGGGATAAGTGTCTTTTTGCACACGCGTGTGCCATTACAAATCAATAGCCACACTTTTATTGCATCACTAATTAAAGATGTTTTCTTCTCTCCTTGGGTTGCTCGGGAGTTCAACACAATTTCCCTCAATCAGGCAATCAATCACTATTAGATCTGTGTGGCACACCAGCATGCAGCAGACAGATGTGGCCTCCAGCAAAAAACTGCAATCCATAAATTGGGGCAGACACACACTTGTAAAAGCCCCGTGACTCCGTAGACATTGCCAGAGCTGCTTGCAAAGCAGCATTTTGCCTTTATTTGTCGACAAAGGGGGTGGCACCAAGCTGCTTTACTGACATGTCTTTTCACAAGAAATTACAGAGAGAAAATGCTCAGCAGAAATTTTCGTGCATGTCTCCCTTGCTGTTTGTCACTTTGCAAATAATAAAATATAATCAGATCCTTTCAAGGTTACAAAACTTCAGCCAAGTAACCGTGCAATATTTTCGTCAACATGCCACGCACTATGTGGAGGATGCGAAGCGGAAACCTTGCTAAAAATCATTGTAAAAAGCAGGAAAAAAACAGGCATATATCTGTGTACATGCTATACAGAGTTGCAGCTACACCACGTCTCTTTTTGGCTCTATTGTTCAAATGGAATAAAAGACTCAATGAGCTGATTTGGAATGAGAGGAGAATAATCAGAGCAATACGACGGTCCTTAGAGATCCTTTATTGAATGCATAACAATGAAGCTTGATTGAAATTGATAATGGCGTTGAGGTGCTCCTTTCCGCTCACTAATTTGTTCCAAAGCAACCTTTGACATGCATAGGACAATGACAGTGACAATGTAATTAGCCAATTGTTGAAGGAGGTCAAAATATGTGTGTTTTTACCCAAAGGGAATATATTTCAATGCTAAATACTACCATTTGCAAGATACAAAGCTGGGCCCACAAGTGTCATTGAATATTGTGATATACAGTAAATTTGGCTTTCGCAAGTAAATGCCTAAGCTCCGCATTACACTATGTGCGAGCAGAGGGTGAACTGTGTCATATTCCTGTATCAACACAAAGTCAGCATGAAGAAGTGCCGCGGATGTGAAAGTGCTGCTGACCTCGTCCATTTTTCTTCCAGTGCGGTCAAGGCCACCGTGCTGCAATACACCACACAACATCCAATTGTGCAGACTAAAAGGTGTGGAATTGAGGGCTCCTCCGGGCCACCGGCCCCCAGACACCTGTGCTTATGAGAGTCAACAGCAGTGTCAGCATCACCACCAACATGCATCATATAGCTGCCTCACACACGCTTGCAAAACAAAGTTATCTGTCTGCACACAGAGTCGCTCAGGCCGGAGAATATATTATCCACAGACTGCAAAGTGACCTTGATGGCAAAAATGTTCTCCTCTACATTTTGAAGCCAAAACATGTGTTGCACGAAGACTTCTTCAAATCAAATCAAATCACTTTTTATTGTCACATCACATGTGCAGGCACACTGGCACAGCACATGCGAGTGAAATTCTTGTGTGCGAGCCCCACAAGCGACAGAGATGTGCAAACACAACAACACAAACGAGCAAAATACAAGAATGGCCAACCTGAAACTAATAAATATATGTACAATATATAATAGTGTATGCGTTTCTGGATGTGTATACTAAATATTTTCCTGTGTGTGTGTGTGTGTGTGTGTGTATACACATTTTTACAAATTAAATAGTAAAAAAAATAAAATAATAATAATAATAATAATAAAATATATAAAATATACAGAGTTGAATATGTGCAAAACAAGTGGCATTTATATACAGTGTGGAGTGCATAATGTTGAAGTTCCAGTAGTGAAGCTGAGGTGTCTTGGGGGTCTCAGATTGGTATTATGCATCATGCAATGTGATATTGTTTGATTGAATGCACCAAGTCCAAATTGGATTCCCACTAACGCCTCCTCCCGTCCCTGCCTAGACAAGTACTGATGAAAGATAACCGCCTCTGCATTAATCAAAGAGATGGAGCATTTTGATCCCACTCTCAATTAGATTACATAAATGTAACAATTTGTACAAAATGTGATATCAATTATCAGCAGGTCATTCGGTTTGATCTCTTGCCCTATTCTGTCACAGCAAAGAAAGGAAGGGCACGTGAAATGTGGCTGCCTTTGGTAAATAACTGGCTTTCCTTAATCGACGAAAGAAAGGGAAACGTGACCACAACAGTTTATCTGTGACAGGTGTGTGTTATATTCATTTTTGATGTGCATTCTTCTTCTTCTTCTTCTTCTTCTGTTTACATTAATGAACGGTTTAATTATTACTTTTAATCATCAGGCGTGTTAATTGATAACAGAAGAGTCAGAGGTGACTTAAGTCCCATTTCTGCAAGAAGGAAGCACTTAAAAAACTGAAGAAGCTTCTCGGATGAGAGGTGAAACAACTTAAAGAAGTCCAGACGCTTTTCTTTGCAAGCTTTGACTACAATGACCTGGATGACTGAGAACCTTCACAGACACACTTAAAAAAACAAAACTACACATCGTTTGCTTCTCGTATGTGTGTATGTGTGTTGCGTGTAAGAGGAATTTAATGGTGCTTGCTGTTGATTTAGGATTACAACAGACTCTCAGGAGTGGATGGTTTGATTTGTAGGAGTGGAGGCAGCATCACACGCCTACTTGTCTGTACCTGAAACCGCCAATAACTTGGAAAACAATAGATTGCCCAGGAGGGGGTGAACCGAAAGTCAGCCTTTGTTTATTATTTGCAGATGGAATAAGTATTTTTTTCCCTCTCCCCCATCTACAGAAATAAAATATCTCAGATGCGATCTCTTTCGTGGAGCTATCTCATGATAGTTAATTAGGTGTCAGCAGCACAACCCAGGTGACTTAACCTTCATCAGGCTGTATCACATGAGGAGGCAATTTAAGAGAATTATTCATTGTGTCTTTGAGTGGAACATGAAAAAAATATCTTTGCTTGCAAATTCTAAGCTGAGGAAAGATGAATAGACTGCAGAATTCCAAATTCCAGAACGAGTGAGCCATTTATGAAACAATGAGCTTGTTAGCCTGTGATGGGGTGCTCAGTGTATATGTGTATATGCATGTGCACATGTGTTTGTGTGTGTGTTAGAGAGAGAGAGAGAGATATCAATAAAGGATAACCAAAGCAGATTCACACCCTAATCACCGATAAATACCATACCATACCACCTTTATTTATAAAGCACTTTAACATAAAACCAGAGTTCACAAAGTGCTGTACATGCTAAAAGCATAAGTAAAGAAAATTAAAATGAGATAAGATCAAATAAATAACTAAAAAACTAAAATAAATTGAAACATGTCAAAACAAATTGAGTCAACCCCTCTAATCAATGCCAAAGGCTTCAGCGAATAAATATGTTTTAAGACGACTTTTAAATTCAGAGAGAGAAGAGGCCTGCCTAACATGCAAGGGTAGATCATTCCACAACTTTGGAGCAACTACAGCAAAAGCACGATCACCTTTAGATTTATACTTAGTTTTTGGTACCTTAAGGAGCTGCTGATTGGCGGACCTAAGGGAACGGGGAGGTGTATATGGTTGTATACACACACACTGGACTTTCTGGACATTGTTTTTGCACAACACTGGTCACTATATTCTTCATTTCCAGTTAATACTTGTACAGCTGCTGTTATTGTGTATATATTTATTTATATTTAGATTTCTTCATACATTCTTATATAGTTCTATATATTGTGTATTGTGTATTTTGTTGTACAGTTATTTTATTTTCAACTTTAATTTATATATTTTATCTTATTCTTCCCAGTTAAATTTACCCTTCATTCTAATTTGTGTTGTACAGTTATTTCATTTTTAACCTTAATTTATATTTTATTCCTTCCTAGTTAAATTTACCCTTTTTAATTTTTCATATTTATTTCCTATCTTATTCATAGCCTTTCCTTTTTTTGTTTTCTTTAGGTCACGAGCAGTTGTCCAAGCATTTCACTACATATCGTACTGTGTATGACTGTGTACGTGACAAATAAAATTTGAATTTGATTTGTAGTAGCTCCGAGAGGTAGGAGGGGGCCAGGCCATTAAGATAAATGATAATCCTTAGGATGTAACATGCAGCAAACAATATTTATCCCAGGGCTGGTGTGATCTGAATGTCACACCTAATGATCGGTAAAATCTGGGCTGTTTTTCATGCCAGCTGACAGACAGCTAACTGGTTTACTGATGCCCATGACATTCAAAAAGCATTTTCTTTCTCAGAGGAGTCTGGAGCCAATGACCAAAGAGTTTGGCTGGGAAACTATAAGGAAATACCAAAATGTTCCACTAAATGTGTGGCAATCATCGCTAAATAACTGTGTGAGTCTTTGGTTTGATACACTACTAAAACTTTTTAATACCTATGTATATGAAAACCATATACTGCCTTTGGAATCAGGACACTAATGTCCAATTAGCAGTTTTGTAATCGTGTATCTTTTCAGGCTGGAAATGTAAACCTATAGTTGTTTCTTCTACGTTTGAAAGCATACTTTCATTTGATGCATACTTTACCTATAAGACAGACAACAAGAACAACAACAGCAATAAAAATGCCATGTCAATAGTCATTAGACGAGATAGCTAAAGAGAACCCGCTCCTTTCCAATAGTGAAATTGGCTGTGTCACCGGCAGGGAGAGACAGTGAGATGGGCGGTTTATAGACTAGTGGCCGGGGCTTTTTTTTTTTTTTTCGTTTTCGTGTCGGACTGGATGGGAGGGCGCAGCAGCCTCAGTACCAGGCAGTGCTCTTCCCTCCGTCAGCTACGGACTGGATAGATAGAGACAGAGGAGGAGGCTGCTACATGCTGCCGCCGCTCCTGCCTTTGTCGTAGAAGGATCTCTCTTTTTTTCTCCATCGAGGGCTGTACTTGAGTCAGCGGGATATTCTTTTTTTTTTTTAATTTTTAAATTTCTTTTTTTCTCTCCCTTTCTTTTCACGGATTCGGAGGGAATTAAGCATTCACGGGCGTCCAAATGTGTTCCTTACACGAGGGCAGCGGTCTGCTTCTGCTGCTGGTCTTGGCAGGACTGCAGGTAATGTAACGTGTAAAGCGGCTTCCAGCAGGAGTTACACCGGACAGTTTCGCCGCTTGTTTTCTTTCGTAGCGACGCTGTTAATGTTGAGTTTGGGGAACCCGGGCACGGTGCTTAGACCCTCCAGCGGCCACTTTACATTGTGTGCAGTTTGATAAAAACAGTACACAAAAATCCGCTGTAAAGTGGCTTTGACTTAAATGGCTTCTTTCTTTCTTTTCTTCTTTTTCAAGAGATGCTGCGTGCGCATTTTAGCCAAAAAAAACAAAGAAAATAATCATTTGGATGATTTGCAATCATTTTGCAGGCTAATGTGTTCTCAGTTGGGCGATACAGGCCCACGTTAACCTAGTTATGACTTGGTTATATTTAGTTTGGTTTAATATTTATGTAGATTGCTGCAGCGTGTCTCTGTCCCCCCGGGCGAGTTAATTGCATCTGTGGTAGAAAAGAAAAGTCTTTAAGATGAACAATGAAAAGTAGCCGACTACATGTTATTGTGGTAATTTCACCTCAGTGATGGGATAATGATTGTTGTCCAGCCTTAAGGTTGGAACCCCTCTGTGTAATGGGGTGACTTGTGGAAATGTATTTATTTTCATTAGTCAGACACTTTGAGCAACAGGGGAAAAAGCAATCAGGCAGTTAAATGAAAGCTTTTTGGGATCTGAAAAAACTGCAACTGTGATTTATGTTAACATTTGTATCTAGAAATATACATCCCTTATTCTAACGTGCCAGACTTCCAGCTCTGCTCCTCCTCCTGCTCCCCCAACCCCTCCTCTCTGCCAGCATTTTCCATTTAAATTCCTCTGATTAAGAATGGCAAGTGGCACGGATACTCACAATGCTCTTTTTCAGCGGGGCTCCTCTCGTCTTACATTCTTTTGAGAGTGCACGCAAAGAAACAGGGCCAGGCCTCCCTTCCTAAGAGCTGTTAGTTGGCTACATTTGGGCATGCCTGGAGACCAGAGCATTTTTTCTTAATAAGTATACCCTGCGTGTGTTCTTCACAGTCGCTGTTTTCTTTGTTTGGCGCAAAACTCACTCCTTATGGAAACACAAGTTTCATAAGCTTTGTTTTCTTTCTTTACAACAGCCACATTACTCTCTAAATATCTTGTCCCCCCAACTACAGCTTTCTTCTTGAAATTGGGGGGGGGGGGGATATAAAAAGGAACATATTGATCAGTCACAACCTCGCAGAGTCTTTAGAAAACGCTGTGGTTTGAGGGTGTTTATTCAGACATTCACACGTAAATGTTTATTCCCTCAACAGTGGATTGTTAGCATTTACTTTTTATTCCCTTGTTCCTGTACTTCAAAGTGAAGAGTGTTTGTCTAGAGTAGTGTGTTGATCAGAGGGGCTGGCCAAGAGTGTTGGCTATTACCCTGTGCCTGGGCCCCTACACAGAGACAAATGGAGCTTGTTCTTGCCTAGCCATGCTTTTTGGCTAATGCTTAACCCTTTTGGCCTCATTATCCTAATTGCGGTCCCTGCTATAAAAACAACAGATGCTTTTGTACAACTGTAGGGACTTCAGAACGTGACCAAGGGGTTTCGGAGGCAACAGGAGTGCATTTCTGAAGGTTGATTTATGACATTGTTGCCCCTTTCCCACCCCCACCCCACTATTACAGATTGCAGCAGAGGGCAGGGGTGCCCCACCATGCAGGCCAGGCTTCTCTGAAGATGTATACAAGGTTGTGGTGCCAGATATCACCGAGAAAGGACAGCCCCTTTTTAACGGTAAGTAGTGAAACATTCCTTGCCCTGTTATGTCTCTCCTTGAGGGTGCGAGTGTGTGCATGCATGCATATCAGTTGAGCGTGCTCACCTACCTCCATGTGGTACAATTCAGGGAGGATCAGAACAAGCCTGACAGATTTAAACAATTAGCTTTAGTGCTGTTCTGTGGTATTGCAAGTCATGTAGTTTGCCTTGTAAACCAGCTTAAATGTGCCTCAGCTTTTTATGGCTCTTTTCTGCTTTGCTTGCATGGTGTTTTTTTTTCTCATCTCAGAGCAAGTTGAAAACCAGGCACATTGTTAGCTGACTGCTGGGCAAACACTGTGGCTACATTAGTATTATTATTATTTTTAGTTTACCTTTTTAGCAACTAATATCTGGTGGATCAAAACTTGTTGAATCCAGTGAAGATGTGACTCCTGTTGCAAAGCGTTGAAACCCAATTACTCACACATTCGAACACTTACACAACGTTAATCAAGCAAATAGTTTAGTTATTAAACATTCCCTGCCTTCCAATGAAGGGATGAATCATTTTCATTATCTTATGCCATTGCATTGCAATGTGTTGTCATAATTTATCATCACTTCTGTACAGATTTCAATCAAACTCGTTAAACATTTTGCCTGTTAGGTCAAACACTCAAAAGTTCCTGCTACAATGGTAGTGTTCTCAACTACAGGGTGACACTGCTAAGCCCACTCAATAGCAGTAATAACAGCAATTTAAATATCCTGGGGAATGTTTGTTACAGCAGTAGTCCTTCTTTGCTGAACACAGAAGTGGGTTTTATGTTTTTTCCAGCATATAAACTGGTGCAAACAAGAAAGTAGCAGTTCATTACGTTGCAGCAGGCATGACCAATACTGCTTCTTTGGAGTTTAATATTGGTGAAATGAGGATGCAGCTACTGTGAAATGGTACGCAGGTCTGGAGACGGTAATAAAAGTGGAATATATCACCGTTGTGCCATCAGAAGGGTTAGAGCCTTGAGGTCATTTGGACTAGTAAACATTCTCGATTTCACAGCGCGTGCCTAAAACTCGCACGCTGCCGTTGGTGTGAGTCTGTGGGGTGGAGGTGGCGGGGTAGCAGTGCCGAGGGAAGAAAGAAAGGAGCGAGGGAAGAGAGTGCTCCGATGGGTGGGTGCAGCTTTCACTGGGCTTTACCTTGTGCACAAGTTCCTGTTTGATCCAGCAGGTGATGGATTTCCCTCCGTCGGCTCGTGGATGAGCCGTGACTGGGGGTAATCAGGTTCTCTTTTGTTTGCCCCCACACTACCCCCCTTACCTCCTCTTTTCTCTGCCCTCCCCTCCCCCAGACACATTGCTGCTCTGTGGAGATTTCCTTGACAGAGTGGGGCACTCCTGTGTCATTGTAATGCAGCAGAGCTCAGCAGCGTGGGATGATGTTAATGAAACTGCATTCTCTAATGAAAATCTCCTGTGGCATGTTTTGAAAGACAAAGCCCCCACAGTGTGAAGAGTATTCCCAAAGTTTTACAACGTTGCTTTCACCATGCTGGTGTAGAATATTGCTTTTCACTAGCAAGCTTTTATTTTTTTAACTAATGCTTTTTTAGCCACGCTGAGCAGGCTGACGCTTTATGTTTCCTCGCATTTCATTAACGTCGTCAATTGTGAGCCTGGAGGTTTTAAATAACGAATCGGAAAGACACTGGCTGAATTGTGGAGTAGCTGATTAACCAATGAAGGTTCATTTCAGTATGCAAAGTTTTCTCTTTAAGTTGTTGGTGAAGGGTCACCAGATGTCTGATGGTTTGATTAGTTTATTTGAAAGAGGATCTTCTGGAGTGGCCCATGTAATACTATCAGTGCATTGCGTCTGGTGTCAGTAACATGAGTCCTTTGATCATATGATTTTGCATTTGACCCCAGATGCATTAGACACCTCGGAGGTGAGTCGTCTGACATCTTTGTCCCATCTAATTGCAGCGTCGTCTTTGCCATTGAATGACAATACACATCCCGAGGCCTGTAAGACCTGGAAATGGTGGCGGTTCACATGGAAACTGCTGACATTGTATGCGCTAATTTAAAGACATCCTGTGGATTTAATGATAGGAACTGTGGCCAGCCAGTTAACAATGTGTATTTAGTAGTAAGCGTTAATCAGGTTTGTGTAAAGCAGACTTTAACTGTTTGCTAACCACGTGAAAGCCCATTGATTTTCATTAGATTGGTAATAATTAATTGCATCAAAGTAACATGGCGGAGCAACACACAGAAAAGTCAGGGAGTACAACTATTCTTTTATGAGGATTCCTCTACAATGAGCCATTCAAGGGAGGCTGTGCTCATTGTTTGTAGATGCCAAACCACATCAGGCATGGGCAGTTGGGCGCTATGTCTCCACGGGGCTGGATATGACCTTGCTTTTAGGCCGGAATATTTGCTTTGGCCTGATACTACCGAAGAGAAATGACCAAACATAGTTGTTTATTATCAGACCATCACACATGTGAAGGCAGTGCTTCCCCCTTATCTAGTTTAGTTGTTTGACAAAGTGACTTTACTAAATTGCATTTAATTTCAGGTAGGCTGCGGCTGCGGGTGGTTTGCTCCTGGGTTTCTAATGGAATCCTTGCGGCTTTGGAGAGCTGACACACATTGTGCCGTTTTTTTCTAGATGAAGCCTTTAAAGCAGGGTTGCAAAGCGAGTTTGTTGAAGCATTATTCAGCAGAGGTTTCCCTCCCTAAAAACTGGGTTAATGAAAAGCCCAAAAGCTTAATTGAGTTTAATACACTCTCTTATGCTGCTGTTCTGCTATCCCCACCCCCTCCCAACCTTCTATGCTGCTTTCATTTTTCTTTCCTCCACCCCTGAGCCCCGAGTTTCACTTATTTTCTTGACAATTATGGGAGCTCTGGTGATGAAAAAGAAGTATGTTTATAGTCAGCTTTGGCCTTGGTTCAAGTGCTTTAAATGTGCTGGTGTCAAGAGGGCCCAGTTGGCTGGCTGGCTCCACGCATGACTTGGAGGATGGATTTACAGTTGACCGGTTTAATAAAGGGATTGAAAAAAGCAGCATCAATATCAGCGAGTAGAATACATCAGGAAAATGTTTCCAGGCTAAATATATCTTAGAATTTGTAGTAAATGTATTATTTTGACTAAATGCACCTCTTTGCTATGTTTGCAAACCTTTTAGACAAACCGATTTTACTCTTTTGGCAGAAGAACAAATCTGTTTGGAAATTCTAAAATTCTGAACCAGATAAACCCAGTATGTTGTTTTTCTGTCTCTCTGCTCTGTGTTAACTTTCTAATACAGCCGGGGCCACTCATATGTGTTCAAGGGGCCCCAGTGTTTGGTGAGACATGACCCTGCTCGACCTGCTCTGTAAACTGGACCTAGTGCTCAGCAACACACTCAACCTTTCTGCCTAGCCTCAAATTGGGAATGAGGTTGTCGGGGGTTTCCTGATGAAGTATAGATAAATGGAATACCAGCCAAAAAGGTCCTGACCCATCACCGGGGGAGGCCGCAAATGCATAGCACTTCTACCTTATGTTATTCTGACCCGCAGAGATGATCATTCATCACTTAGAGACACAAACGCAAATTTAAAACCTAGGGTTTTTGAGACGTATGCAGGTTTCTAAGCATTTGCCCTCCAACAGCATGATGGACAGTAGGTAACTATTATGGTTTTTGTTGAGTGGACCGAGAGTTGTATGGATCTGCCTTAGGAAAAATCTATAGAGCTCTTTTGTTTGTTGAAATATTTACTGATAACTCCGAAAAACAGGAGAAACAGGATATTTACTGAGCTGTTGAGATCTCTGTTTTTGGGATGTGTGAGATGGAGCTATTTTTTGAAACTCTGTGGCAGCACTTGGCATTTTAATCTCAAAAAATGACTTTATTGATATTCAAATTCATTTTTGAGACGGGATCCATAGGCACAGAGTAACTACCATGCAGTATGGGAAAATTAGGAGCACTACGAGGAGACGCTCGTCCTTTATATTATATTTTCTTTGTATTTCATGTATATTCTTTGTCGCTGCGGAACAACGGGACCATGGCCATCTTTCTCTTTTTACCTCCCTTCATTTTTTTAAGCTAAAGCAGCACTTTCACTATAACTTTGTTCAAAAGAGCAGTCCGCTGCCCCTGCCTCCCTCTTTTTTTTTTTTCTCAAAGTGAATCAATGAATTCAGGGTCTTTGTTTGCTGAGATCAATATGTTGTAATGAAGGCTGCGCTCCAATTCCCAGCTAAAGAATCACTGTCGGGTTCGGGTTGAATTTGTTTTATTCTTTATTGTTATCAGCCTGCATACATTTGCTTTCATCTGACTTCACTCTACCTTTTCTTTCCTGGGAGCAGCGTGGCCTAGATAACCACCACATATTGTGACGACAGATTGAATCTTGGCAGCAAATGGTTTTGGAGAGTAACCTCTTGTAAGTTGCCGGCAATATAACAAGGAAACAGAGTGACTGGAGTGCCATTGGTAATAACATCGCAGTCATTTGTCAGAACATTATAGCTCCATTGCAATCCTAAGGCTATACTGTAACAGTGAAATACTAGTAATGTTAGCGTATGAAAGCAAATACACCTATTTGTAGCTAAATTGTGTGCGCTTCCTGAGCCTGCTGTGCGGCATGATTTTATAGGATGCATTTTATTGGTGTCTGAACTTAGCTGAAGTTTTCTCCGAATCAAAGCTAGTATCAAATTAATGCTCCATATTTGGAGGCAAATGGGCAGACACTGGCTTGAAGCTTCTTATCGCCTCAGTTCATGTCCCTCTTATCAGTTACAGGCCCTGCCCTCTACAATGGGCACCTAACAGCATACCACTGACACTTGGAAGTAGTTAAGTTGCCCTTCTGTCATGCCTGTGTGTGTGCGTAGGAAGTTCGACCTTGGCATATAATTAGCTTGTTCTGCCCAGAGAGGTCTCGGTGGAGGTGGAGGTGACGAAGTATAATGGTGACTGAAGCTTCTATAACCAGCTAGGTTTAAAGGCTCTGTTAACATAAGATTTGACAGAAAATCGGCTGTCAGGCCGTGCTATATAATTTTGACTGTGACTGGTGTGTCGTAAATGGTCCTTTGCCTCTCGCATAGTGTACACGTGGAACTCCATTTGCCAAATCACAATTTTAATGTCTGTTTTCAAAGCGCAGTGATTGAAGATGGATTTGAGAAGCAGGGATTTCACAATAGAATTCCTTCACGTGATCATATGAAGGTTAAGGGAGTTTATGAGTTTTTATCTTGCCACGTTTGCAGTTACTAGTGACATGAAAAAGATCTGGAACATTCCTAGTTATTGTGATTATGAATGCCTGGCGCAGTGGTTCTGATATGTTTTATTTAATGTGAAGAACACCCAGAACGTGCAATAGATGACCCCGCCGTGTAATGAGGCCATGTATAAATAGCTGTATTGACCTGACTTTCTGCATATATGTCTCTATATAACTGGGCTAGTATTATTTTTCACAAGTGAAATGCTAGAACCAGTGTGGAAAAAAAAAAGAAAATGCCAGCTTGCACCTAGAAGACAATACATCATCACTTTGGAGTGAATTGTTTTCTTTTCTAGGGTCTGATTTGTGGATTTCAGCGTCATTTTTCTTCTGTGGGAGAGCCTTTTTTTGGCTGGTAGAGCAAACAACTCCACGTCTCTTTCACAGATTCTGTCTCTACAGAGAAAGCGCTCTTTGTAGTGTTTCTCCAGCTGTTTATTGTGCAATAACCCTGTTCGATTTTGCCCACAGTTTCTGTCTGTGCTGTGCTTGTTTTTCTCATTATGTTAAGCTACATGAGTGCACGGAGTCCTCACGTTTACGCTGGCAGGCATGTGAAAGGAAGCCCCTCCCACTCCCCCCGCTGCTTCTCACTCTTGTTAAATCTTTTGTTCGTAAGGCGTTACATTTAACTCCAGCCTTTTTTGCTTTCCACCAGAAAAGTAGGCATTCACTTACTGCTCAGGTGTAAAAGTCGTCGGCATTACCTGTCTTGCATAGCTACGAACGACAGACAGCGGGCAGACAATGCAGTCTTTGAGCGCAGGGTCAAACCAGGAAGCTAATACTCGAATGAATATATTAATGAGATAGTTTGTGCAAAATAAAGACTGAACAAGCCTTGTCTTTAGCCTTTTTTATGTATGCAAGTGACACACATATCTCACATATTTCAAGCCTCAAAATCAAGAGACTACAAGAATTGGCTTTGTATTATTCCTCTGACAAAAGCAAACAAGTGAAATTTGAAGCATGGATAGATTAATTGACCCACATACTGTCGCCGTGTTCACAAAGGCCCAGTATCCTGCTTAGGAAGAGGCCAGTTCAACTATTGTGTTCTGCTGCAAGCTGAAATTTCAATGCACCAGCATTTTTCTGGACACTAGCCTCTTATGACTTGCTAGGTTGTATCTTGTGACATTCTCCATGTTTGATCCAGTCCTCTATCACCTCCACCACTCGCCTTTTTTCCCTTCCCCCTCTGCGTCATGATGAGTGCTTTAAGATGGAGGAACTCCCCTGGCTCTATATAATGATTGATGTGCCTTAATTGGGTAATGCAAGGACAGTACTGTAGCATTTAGTCCTTTTACTTTGTTTCTTTCTTTCTTTCTTGGTTGCAGTGACCTTGGTTGAATACATATATATTATATATACATATATATATGCAAACTAGGTCCTAAAGCTTTCAGTGTAATATTGATTTGGACTGGCGATTGTAAATATTTCTTTACATTCTCTCCCCACAAACTGTTGGCTCATCATATGTAGCCCACAGTATTACTCGTCTCAAGTGATCTACTGTTACCAGGCCTTGCTGACACCAGTGTCTGCCAACCCCAGGGATATTATGATTGACCTACAGCAATTTCTTGCCTCCATTTGAGCATGCACTATAGCAGTAAGCAACATATCACTTTGCGGTCTGTGTTGTCTAAGTTTATATTAGCTGTGTCGATATTTACTAAGACATTAAAGATCTCGGAGAATGTCACCGTTTTCCCCCCCAGTTGCACTGCCTCCTCAGCAGAACAGGGTCTGCAAGGGTAATGTTTTTTTTTTTTTTTCTAATTGGTTATGCAAACTGCAGGTCTGATAGTTCAAAGCATGTTTAACCAAGATATATGGTGCTTAGGTACGTAAGAACAAAGAACAGGCATGTTTGAATCTGATTTCGATTGGTATCGCTCTTGTTATGAATGTACCTTTTCTGACATTTGTGTGTTTCCTTGCTTTTGTCCTTCCTATTCTTTATGAATTGAACAGCATTTGCTAGAAACCGTAAGCTAGCTATACAGTCAAGTAGCTACATTAGCAAAGCTTTGCTAGAAGTGGCTGTAAGATTTCTGAGATATAAATGTTACCGCAAAACTTACTTATACTTTCATATGAGATCTTAGCTAGCAGTGGTGTGGTTTGCACAGAAGAAAACTTGAACAAGGGAAGCTATATAACTCCTTGTTACAATGCAATGCCATACTCTTTGGATGCTGCGTGATTTGAGCTGGTTTCCTCCCACAACAGGACACTGACCCAAAGCAGAGCTTCAAACTTTGCAAAAACTAAAGTTTTAACAAAAGAAGCAGTCAGTTGTACATTGCCTGTAACAATGGCAGATCTCAAATGAATATTAATGAGATATGTTTTTGCAAATGTGCAAAATAACGAACAGAGCAAGCCCTGTCTTTAGCCTTTTTATGTATGCAAGTCACACACACAGGTCACACATATTTTAACCCAGATTTGAACCCCATTTTAAGCAGAGTGCACGAACTGGCATTATGTATATTTTTTTCACAACACAAGTGAGATTTGAGGCAGAGGTATGTTAAATCAGCTTTTAAGAATCTATCCATGTTTAACAAGATTCAGATGAAATGTGTCTAAACAGGCAGAATTTGCAAGTCCTGCAAGCCTTTGACTTCTGCATTATTCTTCAAGATATTCAAATATTAAAAGCAAAAATATATTTTAGGTGAAACTTAAAACTTCTATTCAGCTACCCTAAAAACAACAACAGCATTGTGATGTCAATTATAGGGCATATTACACATGTCTGCCTATTCTCACCTGTCAAAGCAGCTCAGGTATTGCCACTATTTTAATGGCCACTTTCTTCCAAGTACTGGGCCATGCTTAGTGTCCCGAGTTCTTCCGTACTTGTTCATTTTCTTTATGGCTTTATATCATTTTATCCTGGGCAGATAGAATCTGCCTGTGTCAGAGAGCTGGCAGCAGCTGCCCATTAGATCTGCATGAGCACTAATATTAAAATCAATATTTACATTCCTAACTTTGAAATCTTATTCTGCATGTCAGTGTTTTTTTTTCTTTGTTTAAATTAGCAGGAAACCTGTTGGCACACTTGTCTAGATTCCAAGATGGTTGTGGTGGGCAAAAACACATAGCTGGAAGAAGAAAATCATAGCTGTACTAGTGGAAGGTGAGATCAGATAATTTGCCCAATGCCATGAAGCAGTCAAGGCCATGAAACTACTATGAAATCCCAGCTGTTTCCATAGTTTAGTCTCTTGACGCCTGAAGCAGAAAAAGTAGTCTTAACAAAAACCTTCGGGTCAGACGTTAGACTGGTGCTGTGCTTTACAGCGTGCAGGTGCTGCTGTTTTCTGGTCACTCATACTGATCTTTTTTAGCCAAGGGAAATGCATGGCAAGTACAGTGTATCTGTTTTCCCATACAGGGTGTTGTGTGATTCAAGGTTAAAAAACAACAACAAAAAACTCAATAAGGCCTTAAAGAAGTTTCAGAAATCACTCTGTATGCTGTGAATGTGGATTCGAAAAAGTCAGAATTGGTCGAGAGAATTGCACGTCTCTGCTCTTTATCTTTTCCCCTTTGTGTATATTTCTAAAGATCAGAAAGTAGTGAGTTGAACTATTGCTCAATAAAATTGAACTTTGACGAACTGAACATTCATTGAAAACACAATAGAAGCCCCTCAATAGCTTTTTAGATAGAGTACCAGAAGTCGTTACACTTTGTATGGCCTGGATTTGAAGATGCTGAACAACATCCCACCTACCTTCCATCTGATTTCTCACAAATAGAATATGCTCGGTCTTACTGTATATAGGTCCTGTGTCAGTTCTTCGCTGTCACACTAAGTGATCTAAATGTTGTGACCTTTGAAGAAGATAAGCTTCCTTTGGCTGACTTGAAGAGTTTGGAATAACGCCTTGAACCATTAATTCGCGGCACTGCTAACCATACGAGGGCTATGAGCCAAGGTTATTGACCTTTCACGCCTGTCACTAGTGATAGAGGGACCCACACCCAGAAGGGAAAATAAAATGTGCTTATTAAGGAGCCGAACTTTGTATCGAACCGAGGGGGCAGCTTTATTCTCCAGATTTTTTTTTAATAGTTTTTTTGCTTTCATTTAAATTATTACTGTATTTTTTTTAAACAGCGTTTAACCAATTGTTTTCAAATAAATTAGACAGCGAGAGCACATACAGCTAGAATTACACAAAATCACAGTGCTTCTATGAATATGTCTGGGGAGAGATCGGGGTAT
The DNA here is from genome assembly GCF_041146795.1 of Maylandia zebra. Classification (NCBI taxonomy): domain Eukaryota; kingdom Metazoa; phylum Chordata; class Actinopteri; order Cichliformes; family Cichlidae; genus Maylandia; species Maylandia zebra. The sequence continues at coordinate 17,685,380 of NC_135184.1, forward strand.
GTAATGTGCAGACTCCATGGAGGATTAAAACTTGGAGCACAAAACACATTACAGCAGCCAATCTTAAACTGAGGTCATTATTATCTGATGGATTCAGAGCCACTTGCGAGCCTTTCTGCAAAGATAATTTGAAGGACCTTGGAGTTTTATTTCAATCACAAATCTTTCTTCTTTGGTTTTTTGTTTTTTGTCTTCACTTGCTTATGCTTTATTGCGGCTGAAAGACAATGGGGTAATCTAACAGGCAGAAAAACCATTTGAATAAAATGAAGCATGTAAAGAATGTTTGTGTGGACTGTGGCGAACCAGAGCTGTGAATAGAGAAGATTGAGTACATGTTATTTCAGCCCTGTCCTCCCTCTGAGCTCCCAGCCTGTAAAATCTTGGGGGAGGGATGCATTTATATTGGATCAACATGCTATGATGTTATTTTGTTTTACAGCCCCGCTGGTTTTGTGTTCATAATCATACCTGTTATCTTACTGGATTCAACTAAAACCAGTTTTATAGTGTAGAGAAGCTCTGTGATGCATTGTTTGTATATAGGTCTGCAATTACATCCCAGGGGAAAAGGAAATAGATAAAAACAAGAGACTTGTCCCATAAATGTATTTTAGTTATTAGACAACTTTCTCAGTGCGGTTTAAAATAAGGGCAATTTTAATATCGTGCATTTGTTTCGTTCACATATGTACCTCAGATATTGCGTGCGTGCTTCACTATAGTCCAATTTAGAGAATCAGTAAAATTATGCTACTTGCACCATCCTCCAAGGAGGGCTGATATTTTTTCAAGTGTTTGTTTGTTTGTAGGAAAATAGATATAGGTTGAGGTAAAAGGACTAATGCATGAGAATGAGCTTGAGCGTGCTGTTGGTGAGTGCAGTGCCTACTTATGCGTTACGCTGGTGGGGCTTGTTTTTGTGCTTAAATGGACTGTTTATCAAAATGTACAGTATAAAACTGGAAAAAAATATTATCTTGGCCTGTGGGTAGCAGGGGTGGGTATGAGTGGGAGTGTGTATTTTGGACCTGAAAAGCTCCATATCGCAAGAGCTTATACGTCGAGCTGGTGCTGCAGACAAGTGGGTGGCAGCTGATGGAAAAACATGCACTTAGGGTATGATCACACTGTAGCTAAGCATGGCTGTCACCTAAATCTCAGGTTCACACACAGTTCAGTTACAAAAGAGGAGGAGCACAAAATGCTGGAAATGAAAAAGTAAAGCCCAAAAAAATATATCTGGCTGAATTTCAGCGTGTATTTATTTGAAATTTACAATGTGTGTTGAAAACACAGTGGCGAGAGAGTTTTGCAACATCACTCATAACCTTTTTACTTTCTCCTCATTTCTCTTGGAGGTGTGAGTTGCCTGTGCCCTTTCAGTCGCAGATACAGATATAGAGACGGGAATAAGCTGTAACATCCTAACATTTTCAATCCAGGCGGCATCTTTGCACAGGGGCCGCCTCAGAATGTGGGACATTTTGCAGTCTGTGACCGATTGCAGCACTTCTTTAAAGCATTTCTTCTTTAGAGCATTTCTTTAAAAAAAAAAAAAAAGCCATGAAATTTGTCAGAAAGAAGAGTAAGTATTGTGTAAAAGTCTTGAGCCACCCCTCATGTCTGATTATATTTTACTTCTGATGTTTTAAAGTGGTTCTGAATAAGCATTTCTCAAGGTTTTCTGAAAGTCTTTTACATTTGGGTTTATTCAACTTTGGCTGCTGTTTCACTCATTTTCAGTCCAATTCTTTTACCTAACCTTTTTCAGATGACTGTTTTTTTTTAATTGTCCAGCTACTTAATACTGGATCGTTCATGGAAAAACAAAAGCCAGCAGCCTGTCACAGTATCTGAAATTCATGTCCTTAAGAAATAGGAAAAATACAGCAAAGACCTGACACAGGACCTGAAAGATGCATTTGACCATTTAGTTACCCCCCACTTGCTCTTCACAAATGGTCTGAGTGAAAGAGTGGCTTATGAGAAGCTATTTCTAAGTAAGGGAAAGAGGAATAAAAAGGCTAAAGTATGCCAAATGGCACAAAAGCTGGGCTGAAAATTAGTGGCAACAGGTCTTATGAAAGTTTTTGGTTTAAATTGCCGTCACTATGTACGAAGCAGGTCAGGAGAGAGGTACAACAGCGGGAGGTACAATCTTCTGTAAAACACGGCGTTGGAGATCTTGTCAAAACTGACGAATTATGAATGCAGAAAAGTACATCGAGATTTTGATCCGCCATTCAGTACCACCTGGAAAGTGTCTGATTGGCTTCACTTTTCCACATGACAATAATCCCAAATGCACTTCCAATGCAGTAAAGGCATAGCTGGATAGAAAAACCCACAATGGACCTCAGCGTTATTGAAGCAGTGTGGGGTCATCTTAACAAAGAACAGAACAAAAGGCAGCCAACATCCAGAGAAGAGCTCTTTGAATGTCATTCAGGAAGTTCGGAAAACTAATCCCAAAGACTACTTAAGGAAAAAACAAAAGAGGTGCTTAAGATCAAGCTTGTGTTGAAGTAAAAAGGTGACCATACCAAACACTGACTTTCAAGCTTTGTAGATTTGTACACGCGCTGTTTTTGTTTTGTTTTTATGTTTTTTCTCAATAAATTGCAGCACCTATCTGACTTCAGACTTTTGCCCTGTATTGTAAATAATGTCGCTTTAATAAAATGAAAGCGATGTTTATTTGAACTATGCAGCCCTGGCGCTTTTGGCCGTTTGTAACCTTTTAACTTATCATGTTCTGCTCTCATGGAGTTTGCCATTTCTAATCTCGGTTGGTGGTTGATAGGGCTGTCAGTCAGGAACACACAGTCCGAACACTAGCTGGCCACCTTAGTCCATTTGTCATTATTAGTGTTTGAGTCAAGTTTTTACCGGAAATGAGAAATTAGCATTCACTTACATCACTCCTTTGTGGAGCAATGATGGTGAGGTGATTTTGCAAAAACACTGTTCCACTGATTATCCTTTCAAAGAGTAAACAAAGAACTTTTTTTAAACAACAGACAGCTGTTGATGATTTACCAAGAGCATAGAACATCAGGTTGACATGGCATATTAAGTCAGTACTTAGTGTTTGTTTAAAGCTGCTGTCTCCTCCCCCGCCCTTCTCCTCACAGGACACACACACACACACACACACACACACACACAGCTTGTCTTTTAAAGGAGATCTTATTGGATAAATAGCGGAAAAACAACTGCGGTGAACCCATTTGAATGTTTCCCCTCTGTCCTACCAAGAATGTGTTGTCTTGGAGAGCTGAGGTCAGACACACAAACAAGGCTTTGTTCTGCATTTACCAGGCTTATTCTGTGCAGAGTGACTGTAGTGGGCAACACTGGCACATATTGTTCATTATGCATCCGCTGAATGATTGGGTAGTTAATTGGAGGAGAATATTTATTTATGAGTGTCAGTGCTGTGTATTAGTTTTATTTAATTTTGACTGTCAACACAGTTGCAAACATCTTCGGAATTACAATATATTGAAGTTTTGCACTCTGAGGCTTTTCCATAGACCAAAAAAAAAAGCATTCAATTAAATGCACTTGTGTTTTTCAGAATTTAGACTATGCATATAGTGCATGCAAGCATGCAGCTGCTATTAGGATATGAGAATTTAGACGTTTTATTTAGAGTGATGCCGTTTCTAAAGGAGAGCTGCATAAATGAATTGCCTGATGATGTCAGCAAATCACGGTGTTATAAAGAAGATTCGTACAAATTTCAGCAACACTTAGTCTCACAGCAACAGTGTGGCTGGTGTTGCTTTTTTTACAGACAGTGAGACTAACAACCAAAGCATCTTTGTAGGTATTTAAAAACCTCTGAGCAGCATTCTATGAATACCGGTCACAGAAAGCGTCTAGCCTTTGCGCCGCCTAAACCCTGGGTTTCATTTATATGTCCTGCTGCAGTGTGCTTGGAAAATGCAATTGATTTGTGTTGATTTGTGGGGTTTTTTTTAAACAAGGCAGTTGAGACACAGGTGGCATGCATTGATGTTAGTTTTTTCATTTCGTATCAATGTCCATTTCACTGCTATCCACTTCTAGCAGATCCATTGCTAGCATGCCCCACAGGTGAAAACGGTGGTTCCCTAGTTGCTTATCATGCCCTCTACCAGACCAACAAGGGGTCTGAGCATGTGTATACATGCGCCTGTGCACCACCGTTAAATTCCATTCTGTGCTGGCTAAGTGGGGATTGGCATTTTCTCTGCTCGTCAGAGGGGGGTTTCATCTGCTGGAAAACGTGACAGCTGGGCAGAATTCTTTCACTCTTCCCGTACCAGAAAGAGAGACAGAAATGAGGAGAGTCACGCAGAGAGTGGGGTAGCCACAGTTTCCTGGCTGCGGCTTGAAACGTGGCAAACGTTGGCACATGTGGTATGAGTTAGCGCTAACATAACAGTTTTTTTAAGAGTGGCCTCAAACATAAAAGATGCGGAGCCAACTTCTGTTTTCTTTCGTTTGTCGTGATGCTCTAAACAGTGAGAAGTAACAGGAGGAAGGGTATAAGAAAAGTAATTTATGTGCGGACTAGAAGCATGCGATGAGCCCTCCCTTTGGGATTAATGGGAGTCTCTGTCTCTGTTCACAGGAAATATGAAAGGCCCTTTGTTGGTAAAGGGCTTGCTGCTGCCAGCAAATAACTACCCCCTGTCATATCAAAAAATCCCCCAACCTCTAAATTCATTGCGTCCTCTGCTGCTCATCCTTCACCCCCTTTTCTTTCTATAAGCCAATGCTGTTTTCTGTCAAAGTCGCTCATTTATGATTCTACTCTGCGCCTGCTGTACGGAGGCCCGTGAGACACAAGCTCGCATTGTTAGTATTCACTGTCACTTCCAGGGTTCCGGCCATTGGGTGAGCAGTGCGAAGAGTAGGAGCAATAGTCCTGTACAGGTGGTGATTTATACTTTCACCTGTGACACCCATGTTCACCCCTTTGTCTGTCCTTTTTCTGCCTGTGTTTAATTTCAGGACGCGCTATCTTATCAGGCAGGGAATAGCTGGTTTGCCGTGGTTGATGTGCGACTTGTGGGCCGTGCTGGTGGTAATGGTTTATTTTTAGTGTCGGTGCCGGTGAGTATCGGTGTGTGTGTGTGGTGGTGACTAAGAACACCTCCTTAGGCTGCTCTAAATTAAGAGTGGCCTATCAGTGAGGGGAAATGACTGTTTGCCACTAGACTGGCAGTGTGCCTTTCATCAGGTCACACATTGGTCTCCTCACACCTGCGGCTCAGGACAGGAGGGTGAAAGGCTGTTGGCAGGTGTTAATTGCTAAAAGAAATAAGACAGTGGAAAACGAGGCTTGATGCTGTTTGTGTTTTTGCCATAATTTTGGTTTTTCACCAAGTTGATATTTCATACATGTATCATTTCTGTTTTTGCATCTACTCTGGAGGACTAAGGAATCTGACCAACATTTTTTTCTGTTATTTGCTTGCATTTCATTAATTTTCTCTGGTCCTTACAAAAATCCCTCATTGTTTCAGAGTTTACTACAACTCATTTCCCCCCCAACTTTTCATTAAGCTCTTGGCTCACTGTGTATTGTATACACTGCACTTTTTTATATCAAAAAATCTTTTTTCCTTCCACTAAAAACTCTTGCCTTTAAAAAGTTAGTTATTTAAAGCTTTCTGTCATACTCTCGGCAAAGTCTGCCTCAGCATTTAATAAAAAGCGCATAATCTATTGGCTCCATATTGACTTCCCCAGGCTGACTCCAATGGATTTGACATGGATAACATGGTTGTGTTTGTAACGAAAGGGAGGGGAGGGGATTTAATAAAAACAGGAGACCCCCAACTGAAAAAAGGACGTAGGCAGAGTGAAATAAGAAGAGAGGAACTTAAATTAAGAGGGCTCAACTTGGCAAAAGCCACAGGTTGTTTGGGGCAACTGAAATGGGGCTGTGCAAGCTGCCTCTCTCACACCCTCCCTTCCTGAAAGCTAACATTCAGGCATTAATCAGGACTGAATATGAGCCTGACATTAAAAGACTGAAAGAAAATGTACGCACTGAGCGTCTTCCCTATAAGTGATTTATAACTGACTTATCTAATTCTCTTCATGGAGTGTAGATCGTCAATGAGCTTCATTGTTTGATGTTATTCAATGCTTTAATTGTAATACTGGGGACGCCATTCATTTGTTTAATTTACTAGACTGGGTGCTGATGGCTGTGCTGGCATAGTAGGAGGGATTTTAATGGCCATCTTCTGGAAAGGATAAGGCTTATTAGGTCTGATGGGCCTCCTGTCTCATGTAACCTAATGTGGTCATGATAGACAGAGGATTCTGGGTTTGGATGCATTGGAACTATAAATCGAAGCATATTCCCAGACTCTGGACTTTGTAATTGCCCATTAAGGGCCATGTTTGTAGATCGAGGGGCCAGATGTCCCTGATGTGGCTGAAGGTCCAACGTGTGCTTTGAGGCAGCGTGCAGTTAAAGCGACGAGGAGCATGGACTGGACATTACCCCCTCATTAAAATGACCCATTCTCTGCAAGCAGGCTCATAAAAAACCCTTTAATGTTCTTAACAGAGGAGCTTCACAATTTGCCCACAATTCCACAGCCGTAAAAGAGGAGGAATTGAATTCCATACAAATTCTCTGCTGTCTTAGCTCACAGCACCAGCTGTCTGTCCATGTTTAAATCTAACCCATGGGCGCCACTCCCTCTCAGTTTAGTGTGTTCCATATGCTACATGGATCTTAAAAGCTCAGCTCCCACTGGTCTATTTGAGCAGAAGACTGACTGGATTGAAAGAGACATTTGCAAGGACAACATCAGACATTTTAGTATTTCATGGAAGAAAACAAACGATCCCGGTGATGATAACCTGATGGATTTGTGGTACAAAAAGGAGGCTTCTCATATTACCACTCACATCATTTGTCTATTATTGTCTCTTTCTTAGTAAATATATGCAAATGTGTACTTGGTTCTGTGAAACCATGTCATGAGATGGATGGTAATTTAATTTACTCCAGGCGCACAGTCAGGCATAGTGTTACTGTCATATTGTTCATGCACGACAACATCAAACCCCCGCTTTAGACAATAAACTGGCATGATTTGAGGTGACTCCCAAGCGTTAGTTAGCATTGTATATTTTTAGCAATGACAATATGGCTCAAAGTAAATACTGAAGTATGTATATCTGTTTTAGAGCTTCTGCGTATATCTGGATCCATATGCAATACTGCTAACAAGGATCTCAAACAAGGATTAGCCTATGCTCACTTAATAATTAATGGACTAATTATATTCAAACTTTTATTGAACATTATGTAGTTTTTGAAAGCTGAGTGTAAATCCGTGCCGCACGTAAATAAAGTAAAATTTCTACTTTTGTTCGTATTGCGATGAGAATAAAAATGTAATTTGTTGTAAGCGCTAATAAAATCCTAACTCTGGTTTTTGTTTGGCCTATAAAATGCACTTCACAGCTGCCATTGATCTGCAAGGGGTGGGGGTGAGGGGATCTATGATGCAGATGACCTCCTAATGTGGATTCCAGTGAGGTCAAAAGGCAAATGTTTGTGCTTACAGGTCTTCCCGTTATCCCGGGTTGCTACAGCTGTCACGTTAACCTCCTTTCGCATAAAAACACCAGCTCGAAACGCAACACATTATCTTCAAACATCGCAGCTGCTGACACTTTAATGCGTCTGCTGTTATTTTGACAGAAGTCACGATATTTAATTGTTAGGTTTCCGAAGCAGCCGCCCTCAGACTAACTTGAGGATGAAATCGTATTTCTAGCTCTTATAACGCCGTGCGCTAACGACAGTGCTGAATGAACCTACATTTTTAGGTGGGTTGTATTCTGGAGAAAGTCAAGTCTCCGCTATGCTTGTTTAGTGTGCAACAATCCCCCACTCACCATGTCTATAATTTAATTGTTTTCTTTCAGTGGAATGTTAGCCTTGCCTGTATGCTGGCTATAATGAGTGCCAATGGAAATCTTATTTACACTAGCTGGTTTAAAAAGTGTTGGCCAGCACAGTGGAAAGTGTCTGCTCTTTTTCTGATGGATGGGTCTTTTAATGTGACAGCTGAAAGAAGCCCTGCAGTTTCTGCAATGGGCCAGGATACAATAAAACACCTACAAGCAGAGGACTACTTTTACCCCCTCCTCTTTCTCTTTGCTTCACAATGCCTTTGTAGCACGTCTTGCTGTCTCGTTCCCTCTGCTCTTCTTGTTTGGCCAAAAAGTAATATGCAACGGACTGCTTCAGGTTACAATGCAGCATGTAAGATACTTTTCAAATGGTTAATATAAGGGGTTATAGTAGAGAGCTGGGAGGGAGGAGCTACTTTCCCCTTTGCTGCTAGGCTCAAAGCATTCAGCTCCTGCCCATTGTGTGTTCTTCCTGAAAGGGATTTGTTATGGGGGTGATCTTTGACCTCTCTACACCCACATTATGTAAATGAGTGCACAAATGAGAGAGGTGATACTATTAGATTTCTACAAACACAAGGAGCGTTAGTGCGTTAGTGCTTTGATTTTTGTGAACTTGCTGATAAGCCAGATACTTGCTTGCATGTTAAAGTAGTTATTATACATTTGTCACTGGATTTCTGCAGGGCTTTTGTTTTTTTTTTGTTTTTTTGGTAAAAATTGCTGGACAAAAAGCCCCTCAAGCTGTGAAGTAGCACAGATACACATAAAGTAAGCTATACCTGTTGTCATGCAACTGAACTTCTTCCGTATGTTGCTAAGGTAGTGGTTGGGAAGGTAACTGGATCTCCCCTCGACATCCCTCCGATGCCCTCCGCTCAAATGCTGTTATTGTCCCTGTGCACAAAGGATGGTGGGGGGGATGTGTAATGTAAGATGAAGCAACGCGCTGAGGTTCATGGACAACGCCCTTTCCCAGACTGTATCCGAGTATATCAACTAACGGTTTCTGGCCTTAGAGGTTTTAGATTTCGCACCAAGGAGACCATTTTGTCAGCTACAAGGGGAATAAACATAATAACAACTGACTGTCTCAACTGTTCAAGCATTTTAATTGATATCTCTCTATATATAAAGCTGAATTGTATGAGAAAAAAGGGGTATAATACCGCCTGATGTATTTAGAAAAAGGAGCTGACCCATTAGGCCGATGTTATACTCCAAAGTAGTTTTGAATGTCTTCAATAAGCGACTCATCAGTTACTATTTTGCTGTGTTTGTTTAATCAGTCATTAAAAAAATCCTGTTGCTCTTCCCCTCCTGCCTTTTGTGTACAGTGTTAATGATTTTAACAGCCCCCTGGTTGACACTTTAGTAATGCAAGTTACACAGCTGGACTCAATGGTTCTCAGTGTTGTCTTTTTATTCTCTGCTTTTATGTTGATTTTCTTTTCTCTCAGTGCAGTAATGCGCTTGAAAAACGGCATAATGCCTTTCAAAGAAAGGACGGCCTTCGCACTCAATAAACTAAAGTTTTGCATCGGCGTGATTGGCAGTTGTTGTTAATGTGTGTCTACTACTGAAAATGTGCAGGCGATGGCGGGCATTGTAGCCTGTAGTCTAGCATGTTATGGCTACACGCACAATGCTTTGCTGTGCTGATAGAAAGAGTTTGCGGTTTACAGTATTTAATTTGAACCAGTCTGATTTCACCTGAGCTGTTCCAGCTTAAAAGTATTTTTAGAGGTGGAAAATGCATGTTGCTGCTTAAAGGGTCAAACCGAGCGATGCTCACTGTCAATAGCTATCTAGATTTTAATTTAAAACATTTGCTGGACGCCCATGAAACAGCCGGCTAAGTGTTTTTCTTTTGGTAACACAAGTACGCTGTCAGCATTTCTGCACATCAAGATCCATTTGAAATTTGTTCTTCAGTTTTTTTAATTAATTCAGCATTTGCAAATATGCGGGACCTTTTGCTTGTTTTTAAAAACTCAGTCTGACTCTGATGTGCATGATTCAAACCATATGCTGCAGGAGCTTAAAAGGTTTCCACTGCATCAACAGACACAGCTGGCCAGCAGTCTGTGATCTCATAGCATGACATGTTTGCTGTATTTTGCTGCATTGCCAAAGCCCTACCTTTGCTAACAAATTTTTTTTTGCCCGCAGATGCCAAATCGCATGCTGATGAATAACCTTCCAAAGTATCCAGTGTTCTGCTTTCGTTCAAAAACAAGAGCTGGTGAATCAGATACTGTGGTGAGCTTTAGGGCTCCACAAAGACTGTGGTGACGTCACAGAGCTGTTGAGACTGTAAAAATGTCAGCAGAAAGTTATTTATGTGCGCTCGGCTTTGGTGGAGCATCTCTTCGACACCCATGTATAGTGTTAGAATGAGAATTACAGTCTGCTCTGGCATTGAGGTGGAGATGGACAGTGAGTTACAGCTCAAATGTCATCACTGCTGATCATTAGCGGGCCTAACAAACTGAGCTATTAAAGTTTGTTTTAGTGCTCCTATCAACAACCATGCAGCGCCATAGACATGTGCTATTGAATTCATATAATATGAGTTATTAGGCTGTACATCTTGAGTGTCCATGTATATTGCCGCATCTGTCCTGTGTGGTCCTAGAGAAAATTGAGTAGCACAGGAGATCATATTAGTTCATAAGCAGCTGTGCCATACCCCGACCACATAAGATATGAAAAAATAAATAAAAGTTTATTGTTATCACCCCTGGACTGCTTGTCCGAATCCCTGTATTCATCCGAGGGTGGTCACACATTTTGCGCAGATACTTTGTTCAAAACAATAAATAATAAGCTTACTTCTACCAGAGTGTTATCAGCCAATGAAAGTAATGAGATTAAACTCGTAAAAAGAAAAGAAAAGAAAAAAACTTAATTCCTGTGCCCACTCCAGTGAATCAGAGGCATGTGGATAATTGAGGAGAACAGCCCTAGATGAGAAACAGTGCGAGCAATAAAATCAGCCACACACCACGAGATGCAACCCCATCACTCCTCTTGGTCTGCTCATGTGCTTTAAAAAGTAGGATCAATTTTCAGTCTTGAAAACTGCTATTCTCGTACCTGCAGGCCTATCGGAGGAGTTTTAAAGAAAACAGGACCCCACCTGGAACAATTTAATTCCGACACATATTTCCAACAAAGAAGCAGTGCTTTATCGCGCCCACGTCATGTGCCTGCTGGCCAGTTCCTGCCAACGTGATCCGACTTTGGCCTTTTCCAAGTAATGAAAAAGTGGACCAGTGTCCTTAATAAACAAAACCAAAAAACACCCCCAAAAGAATACCTTTTTTGTTAAGTAAGTTGTAATTCTCCTTTAAAAAAGTCTTACCAGAACTTCTCAAGCACAGGATTCAATGTGAATTAGTTTGTCTTTTCAAATGAATACATAAAGGAAGAAAGCAAGACAAACAGCGGAACACATCAGGAATTTGGCGTTGGATTAGGGTGCAACAGTGTGGTTTGATGTTTAATCACTTTCTATGCGTAAGCTTTTCTAAGGGAGATAGAAAGGCTTTTCAGTAAGCTCTAATGACAGCGGGATGTTTTCTTGGTGAATCTTGCCTCGGCTGGTATAACACTCTGTAAACCGGCATTTTTAAAATGTATTTATTTTTTATTTTTTTCTTGCCTGAGAGGTTCCAGTGAAGCAGAATAATCGGACAGCACCAACCAAACATAGCACCTCTCTTCTCTCCCTCTCCTCTATGTATCTCGCTCTCTGTGTCTCCGGGTCTGTTAGCGTGACTCATGTGGAGGCAGCATTGCATGCTTAAAGTTTGAAAACCATATTTCACATTTGCAACGCACAGAAATAAGAAAGAAAAAGCCCAAACAAAAGAATTGTGCTGACAAATCAGGCTGCTTTTTCCCTTACTTTTAAATAATGGGCGCATGAAGGAAAAAAAGCAGGGAAACAGCGCTCGTCATTCGCTGTAAAACTCTGGGCAACGATATGTGATACACATGCAGAGACTGGCCGGCGGTGTGAGGAGCTGTCTGCAGTGATTCACATGTTTGTGCCACCTGCTTGTTTGTGCCACCGCTCTCGATGTTAGTGTGACCCTGACGAACATCGCTATCACCATGAGGCAACAGAGTATTCCCACGAGTCCTCGTATTAAAAACCCGAGGTCTGGAAACATTTCCGCAGGCGGCCTTTCCAAGCGAAGACAGATTTGTACATGGCCGTGCTTGCGGTGTGGTGTTTTAGCTGCAGACAAACTGAGGACAGATGTGTTTGTAGCTCCCTTTCCTCCTCTCCCTTGATCATCTATTCCCTTCCTCGCTACTTCCAGCTTCCCTAATCTGGGAGTCATTGTGTGTGTAATAAAGCACAGCTGCACAGATTCTTTTTTTTTTTAACCCACTTAGTTCAGCTGATTGCATGGGAGTAAAAAAAAAAGAAAAAAGAGGGCTCTCGTCTCACAGAGTCCAGTTCACAGACATGCTCCCCACATGTTAATGTTCAACTGTTCCCCTAACACGGATAATGCTTGTGAGAGGAGACACTTCCTTGTGCTGGACCGATGCCAGGACTAATTGTTCACACCTGATGTTGCATTTGCACCGAGCAACTGTTACCACGGAGGGACTTCGAATATGAATTTATATCTGTGATTTGCAAAACAGATTTTTTTGCGCACAGTAGGGGGAGGAAACTGTGGAAGCGTACACATCTTCATGTCTACACGTTGTTAAAATGGGCACACGTTGTCTGATCAACAGGCTTTTTGGAATGGAAAACTTTTTTTGAATTAGACTCTTTTTTTTTTTTTTTTTTTTGGTAGGTTTAATCTTGCTCTTGCTGAATAATGTGAAGACTCCAATGCAGCATGTCAATTTTCTAGACTGGATTGTGTTAAATTGCTTCTGCCCAGAAAAAAAAGAGAAAAAGTCATGCATATGAAAGTGAGCAGCTCCAACAGAAAGATGTGTCTCTTTTACAAATTGGTGCCACATTGAGCGACAGAGGCTAAACGTCTGCAATAAAGACCAAAAAAAAAAAAAAAAAAAATTCAATAAATTCTGAATTCTACCCAAACCGCTTGCGCGCAACATACCGACTTTCTACTTAAATGAGACAAACAACTGGTGGCAGCATTGCTTGGGCGGTTTGCTTGCAAATCATATTTTAAAAATCAACAATTTAAAAAAAATTGCTATATTAGAAAAAGTTAAATATCTGCACGATCGCCACATATTTTTCTTTAATCTTTTTAATATCCATTTAAAACAATTACAGCATTACAGAAAACGACACTTAGACTAATACACAAAATCAGTTCAAGAGATCACGCCAAGAAACTGTTTCTCCACAGAGAAGTTCATTTTAAAGTAAACTTTTGGCAGACTACTTTAAAACAGAGGTGTATTTCCACTGATGTAATGAAACTGTGGAATCGCCAATAAAAAGCTTGTTGCACAGTATGAGTCAGATGATCTGTGTCTTTCGGGATTTGTAGAAAATGGCCAGTTCGGCAGCTCATTTTAAGGTTGTCGTGCTTTTTTTTTTGCTTCTCTTCTGTTTTTGATCTTGTCAGTGTATGAATTATGCTGTCACCTGCTTGTTTTTGTGCATGTTTGTTAATGCCCAAATGTATATTTGCATCCACACAGTCATTTTGCTCTTGTAAATTGCCTTATTTTAAACTCCTTGTTCGCACAAAGGACAGGTTTCTAAGATTTTCTTCTTCCTGCACCTTTTTTATCCGCTTTGATCTAAGTGTGTGTTTGATCCAAGTTTTTTATTTTCATCCTCTATATTCTAACTCAAACTTAAATTCAGCTTTGAGATAAAGATTTGAGATGGATGTTAATTGCCTCGCAGTAAAGGCTTGTGGCTGATGCAGCCGTAGAATAACAGCACCCAACCACCCCCACACTCCACTCCATTCCACTTAGCTGATCTCTTTGAGCTCAAACTGAGTGTGGGGGTGCGAAGGTTCAGTCAGGTCAAAAGAAGTTGCACGCATTCACCAGCTCAGTTGTGGCTTGATATCCCCAGGAACCAAAAGAAACAGTGCAAAGGATAAGCTCAGTTGACACACTAAGACACTGTTTGTAAATTCATACAAATGCATGGTTTCCTCGCTGTTTGCTTTCTTCGACTGGTGCAGCAAATAACAAGCTGTCATGTGTTGACGTGCAAGCTTTTGAGGGGAACATTGGACTTACCTTTAATCTTCCTTCTGTGTATTTTCCGTCTTTTTCTTTAAACACGGGCTAATTGTGTTTCAAGCAGAATTTGACACGTATTGATTCAAATGTACCAATTGCAAACGTGCACACTCTGTATATTGGCAGTGGCAGTAATCCCTGTCATTGAAGAATTTCGGTCCTTACAGGATTTTTTTTCTCTTCCTGTCATTGTTTTGATGGTTAATTTTTGTTTTTACGTTGTCTCTTCTACCCAGCGTTTCAGAAGATGCACGCTAACTCCACAGTGCCGAGATTTTCAAAATCACGTTGCTTTGTTTTTGTTCACGTGAAAGGGTTTCGGAGAGCGAGGGAGAGAGAGATTTCCAAGTGTCTCATGGTGTGTGGCATAGAGCAAGTGAGTAAAATGAGGATAATGGTTGGTAGCTGTGACTGTAATGGTCTGCCTACCACGATGACTCATTTGCTTTGTTTAGGTTGAAAGGGAAGCATTTAAATGTCCTTGTGGCCCTTTTGGCAGAGTGATTTTTTTTTTTTTCTCTCAGCTCCTTTTCTCCTACTCTAATATTTTTACTTTGAAATGTAAAAATCCACATTCCATCCCTATAGCAACATTTCAGTGGATTAATGCATATTTTTTTTTCAGTTTATATTGATGCATACGTATTTTTTTTCCTGTGTGGATGACTCAGTAATTCATCTTTCTTTCTTCGAGAGAGATGCAGAAGCAGCCTCGATCTTACAATACAATAGTCTACTCCAGAAGCTGTCAGCCTCATCTTCCTTTGTCTGCTGCTTTGTTTCCCAGCCAAAGCAGATTCACATGCATTCTCCTTGTTTCTCCCTGTGCCCTGACTTCTTCACAGCAAAGGCAGAGAAGCAGGAATTCCATTAGCTTTGTTCTCGAAAGCTCAGCATGAACTTGTGACTGTGCTATACGTGACATAATGGCCCCGGAACTGGTCCCATATCCCCACGCATTTTTTTTCTCCCAATAGCTTTTATTTTACATGATATTCTGCAGGTAAGTAAATCACATCCATCCATTTACAGGCACTCTCTGTTGTATAAAATCCCCCAACTTGCTGCGCTGGACTGTTGTGAGCATGCACATGGATAAAGGGAAACAGTATATGTGAGCATGTGTAAGCATACTTTTTTTTTTGGTGTGAATCTTAAGAAGAAAAATCAAAAAAGTGAACAAAAATGACATGTTTGTGTGTGTGTGGTTAGGTTTGTAATTGGATGCAGTGGACTGTAACAGTCTTTACCTGAACTAGTCATTTGCATGGGTTTGATTGACAACAGAGCTATGCAAAGTAGGCACAGGCTTTATTCCCCGTGAAGGCAGAGACGTAAAAAAAAAAATAAAAAATGCAGCCTTTTTTTTGTATTAGCTATCACTTTTTTGTTGATTAATATTGAGTCATCATTGCTGAGAAAATTGTTAAAATAAAGATATGTACTTTATATTCAGATGCAGTCCTTGAACTGGAGTTGATCATGGTGGATTAGCTCTCAGCATAAGTTGAAGCTATAATGGGCATTTCTGCAAACGCTTGGGAGACATTTGATCTCCCTGCACTCCAAAAAACCCCTAAATGTCCTATTCTGTCCTTACACAAAAAGCAAAGCTAAAAAAAGAAACATCGGGTCGACTTTAGGATGCCATTTGTGCTTGAGATTAGTCAAGCACGAAAACACATCCAGGAAAAAAAAGCTGAAAGAAGGTGAAAGAAATCAAATTCCTTTGTATGTATGGTGCACACAGAAATAAACCTGGCTTCCCTATTATGCCTTGTACATTTTTCTACTGTTGTTTTCCAGTATACAGGATGTTGTTTTTTTTTTTAGTCCACCCACTTTAAAAGTCTGCTTGACTTCCACTCACTTGTAAATGTGCAATTATGAGTCAACAAACAGATGGGAAGTAGTGCTTCTGAATCGAAGTATTATTCATTCCATTTTGTTAGGCTCTTTGCAGACACGGGAAACGTAAGATTGCTTCACCACGCTCCTGTCATCACACAGGCATTGGTCATTTTCATGTTAATATGCACTTAGACATACCTGGGACAGAGAGAACTGTCACATATGTGCAATATCATATTTTCTTACCATAGAATTGATACTTCAATCTAGAAAGACTTGCATTGGAGCTTTCGCATAAAAATGACCAGCATTGGCTTTGCCAGGATAAGAGTTTTAAGGCCGATACTAATGTTTGGTGTTTTAAAAAGCCAATATTCTGATATATCTTTCTTTTTTCTGTCAGACACACAAAACACAAGCGTTTCACTATCTGTTATATCTAGTTATTTGTAGTTACCTTGGATTCAGACTCGGATTATATGCAGCTTTCCGAATGTGCATTGCTATCAGAGAAGTTCCAGAGTGCCTTCTTGGTTCTGGTGCAACATTAGCACTCATAACATGAAGGGTGTTTCTTCCATCTTGTCTTTAGTTTTTAAACTTTTCATTTATCATCAATGGCACAAAGTAGGGGTGGGCCATATAAACGATATACGATAGAAACGATATAAATTTGGCCAACGATAGAGATTTTGACTATATCGCTCTATCGCGATAGCGCATGCTGATGATGTCATCAAGCTGCGCCTGTTTTGGTCGAAAGCATCGCAGCGGCTAAAACCATTATCATCTGCAAATTATGGCAGGCGACAGTCATAGCAAAGAGATGAAGCACTGTTGAAATATGGGCAAAGCCGAGAACTGCCCTTCCTCCACTTCCGTAACATTGATTCATTAATGTTGAATTCTCTCGCAGCTGTTCTATTCCCATGTTGTTGCAGTATATTAATAACTAACCTCGTATTGTGGATGAATAATCTCAGTTGTTCTCCTGACTAAAGTTTGGCCCGTGTATAGCATCCTGCTATGCGATTGCATTTGTCTCTAACCACCAGAATCCATCACGTTAACTTTTATCCAGTGGGGAAAAAAAGTTGGCGTTCATCTGTGTCGCTAGCAATCATGTAGCACAACATTATATACCAGGTAGTCCAACTTCAGTAACCCTGCAAACGCTACTGCTGTTTAGTTTTCTGTCTTCATTTATGTTGGAAGTGGTAGCAGAGCTGTACGTTTTAATTCGTTTCAAAAATCTCTCAGTCAGAACATGGTATGTCATGTTTAGGTGGAAACTAGCGAGCTAACTTCCTGTTAACTTCTAACTCCATTAAATTTAAGAAATTCTGTTTTCATGGATGCATGGATGTAAAGCTTAATTGTTACACCCGATAAAGCAGCAACGCTGATGATTTAATTAAAGATGAAAGAATTTAGACCGTTTTTAACTCTTAGTGTTCGTTTGACTTTGGGACCTTAATCTGACGGAGTTTTGGACCCAGATTACTCTGCAAAGCTCCTCACTACGGCAGCTGTAATCTCTGACAATCCATCAAGCTGTGCAGCTTACCAAAGTTGTACTAAAACAATTTTTAACAGATTTCTGCACGCCAAAATCGGTTTGAGGTCAG
The DNA here is from genome assembly GCF_041146795.1 of Maylandia zebra. Taxonomy (NCBI): domain Eukaryota; kingdom Metazoa; phylum Chordata; class Actinopteri; order Cichliformes; family Cichlidae; genus Maylandia; species Maylandia zebra. The sequence continues at coordinate 17,703,019 of NC_135184.1, forward strand.
TAAGCACAACCAGAATTCATACATAAGGCACACTCTCGATTTTTGAGAAAATTAAAGGATTTTTAGTGTGGAAAATACGTTATACAGAAGAAAAGAATATATCGTGATATATATCGTTACCGCACATGCTTCAAATTATATCGCGATATGGATTTTAGGCCATATCGCCCATCCCTAGCACAAAGTTAATATTGGTGAATATTATCAATGTGGCAACAATGCCGAGTGGGATCTAGCTCGTTCAGAAGTCAAAGGTCACATATTCCGTTTAAAATAACTGAATGGTGCGCACGTCTAAAAGGGTAGACATTCATGTTGGTTGTGCATCGCCACCTATAAAACTATATTAAAACACAGTATTATTAATCTATAAGTATGCATGCAGTGTCTGAAAAGCAGGCGTCTCAGCATCGAGGTCCACTGATTTTCTATATTAAATGAACTCCATGTCATTACTTGACATAGAGAGGTTAGGCAATTTGTCAGAAGTTAATCACATTCTAATAAACAACTGGTAATATTATCAAAATTGCAGTCAATCTGCTGGGAAATAGCCTTGTCTTGAACATTCATTTGCACAACCTCGGTCCAGTCCAAATCAAAGTTTTAATTAACAGTGTGGTTTGTTGTCTCCGAGTAAAAGTCCTTTCTAGCTTTTTAACTCCCTGCACAACTAAGTGTGTATGCGAAGACGTCTTACTTATCGGATTCTTATTTCTTATTTCACAAACTGCATTGTGACGAGACGATGGCTGCCGTTGTCTCCCGTCAGTGGTTTTAACATTGCGGCTAATTTCTTTGTTTCGTCTCTCAGAAACAAATGGTGACAGGAACCAATTTGTTGGTATGATTAAAACAATCTTTCAAAGACCTGAAGCCTGAACATGCCAGCAGAGGTTATCTCATCACTGGCCACTACTACATTTTTTTGTCTCTTTGATTTTTATGATGGTGTTTTGACATGAATGATCAAGGGGAAGAATTAAATAGCTTTGAGTCTGTGCCTTTGAGATCAAAAGACCCTAATAATGTCACATTACAGGCTGCACTAAGGCAGTTTTAGTGCCTGGCCCTCGTGATCAGCCTCTTCAGAAAATAACAGCTCAGCTTGAAACCCGAGACACGGGGCTCATAGTGATAAGCTGATTCAGTAATAGACTGCATTACTTTTATACTTTTCTCTTTTGAATATTAACCACCAAATTAAAGCTGTATATCACTCGCTCTTTTAGCTTATTCACTAATAGGTTTAATAGTACAGTATCTTAATTGTGTCTGTCAAAATCTAAAGAAATCTAAAAAAGTGAAAATAATAAAACGGATAGTTATCTCACCTAAAGATTTATTTGAAGTTCTTGCGTAGTTCATAGCAGCAGATACATAAATGAAAGCAATCAATATCTGATGTTTAATATTTATGGTTATATCTCACCCAACCTCAGGGATCCATTAATTTTCTGTTCAGCTGAAAAAGCATGCGACGCAGCAGCGCCGTAGCAACACATTGGCGTAGTAGTGATAGATGCAGAGTGCAGTGGAGCATTTGTTAGATTGTGTATTACTGCAGTGTATGGTCACAAGAGAATGACCTCTGTAATAGAGAAACAATAAAAGCTAATGCAAGTGAACACCTAAAATGGCGTATTAGGCTTATTACTCACAATCTGATTTCCAAAAACGTTTCTCAGTGTCTCAGTCAACCTCGACCAAATTGTTTATCCTTTTATATTAATTTTTTTAACCCCTCTTCCTTTTTCTATCCTCTGTTCTTCGTCATCAAAGCCTTTGTTGATTGAAAAAAATGACTATTGCTAGTACCTATAAGGAGAAGTAAGTTGTGGTGATGACTCAAGAATGACAATAAGGTCAAAGGTTAGTTATTACAGACATGAATTGAAAACTTAAACAACCCATTTCGCTGAACTTTGGTTTAAATGAGAGGCTCTGCATTGTAGACGTTTGTTTAAGAGATAGAAGTCTGTGTTCTTAATATGTGGTCGTGTATCTAACATTTAGCCTTATCATAGTGTGCAGTAATTATAAGTTTACTTTTTCAGTGTCAGTTATAGTTCTTTGGTGCTGAAGATGAAGGAAACTATGAACTATGTTTTTTTTTTTTGTTTGTTTTTTTTATAGAACCATTCTAATTTTAGTTGTTTTATTTTTCGACTTATTAATGCAACAACAATGCAATCAGCTTTACCTCCGGGCATTTGCATTAGGGTCACAGAGCTTTCCTCAGAAGGATTGTGATGAGTAAGCGTAATTGACACGTTAGTAATGTGGTCAGCGTGATGGCATACTAAAGGCTGAGTATCAAGCTGCTTGTCTCAATAACTCGCAGGACAAAACCCCAGTAGCTATGCACTGATAACTGCAGAAAGATGCAGCTTAGCCTTATCAGTTCTTCGTTTCACTGACACGGTAATCCACACAATGCTCGGCTGTCATTGTACTGGAAAACACAGGATCGTTTCATTTACCAACAAAGGCCTGGACATAATTGTGATGTTCCTTTGCTTGCCCTCTTTCACTACTAACCCAGTGAGATTACTCATCTTCAAAGGCTAATTATTGCTTATTCAAAAGAGACCTACTATCATACATTTTTCTTTTGAAATAACCACCTTTTTTCTCTTCTGGAATAAGATCATTTTAGGAAGTGGTTGGTTGCGTTTGATTAGCATTTTAGCCTAGTCAGAGCCCAGCGGGTATGTACCAAGCATGCAGTTGATGTGTTCGCATTGGGCAGCCAGTGGAGAGGGGTAGTTTCCCTGTGGCTCATTGCTGGAATATAACCACTGTATCCTACAGGACTATGGAGAAGTGTTGAGACTCCTGGAGAAAAGGGAGATGATTCTTGTCCTGGTGGGTAGTTTGCTTGCATTGTAATTGTCTTTGAGTACAGTAGTTTATAAATGGGATTTGCTGTACCCTAGAGAAAAAATGACCAAATGTACAAATGTGATATTAATGCAAGTTAAAAAAAAAAACAAGAAGAAGAAGGAAAGAACATCAAAACAAATTAAATTTGTTTCCATCTCCTAAGGGCCAGATTGCTAGATCAAGAGAGCTTAAAAACCCCAGTGTGAACGATTAGGCATGCCTGCGTTGTATATTGTCTTCCCCAGTCAGTGTGTACACTAATGTGTATGTGATAAGGGAAGGTAGTATCAGTGTGGTTTTTGAGAGCCTCTTCATAATTCCCTAATTGAAGTGGCAATTTTAGGGAGAAAAAAAATGATCTCCAACCATATGCATAAACCAAATACTAGGGGAATGGTCACTGCAATCAAGCTCGGAAAATGAGCCAGATGCTTGTTAAATGTGTTTATGCTCTGATGCAATTCCTCTTTAGTTTCCCTAATTGCTGGAGACACTGAACGGAGAATAAACACTGCAATATTTTTCATGCAAATCCCTTACATATTTTAGGCTTAGCTATAAATGCATGGAATGCTTTTGAGCGTTTGAAGTGCAATGCATTAGTAAAACGCCTTCAAGGGCTTAGTCTGGCAAAAGGCAGTATCATCATTCCCAGATCCAAGCTTGAGCTACATGTTGGTTTCTCTGAAGAATATCCTATTTTTGAAAGAAAGGGGGGAAAAAACACAAACATACCATGGGCCTCTATGTGCCTTTTAAATGAATCAATATTTAGCTTTTAATATAATGAGTGAGTTGTTGTTTTATGAGAATTTAATATTGCATGATGCAATCATTTCTGTACTTTTGAGTACAGAAATCCAAAATAGCCATCATTTGGCATAATTTATAAAACATATATGTTGCTAGAGATATAGATATCGATAGGAGGGCTCGAAAATAACAAATGAGCTCAGTATATGAAAACAGCTGTATTAAGTTGCACAGTGGTGTTTGTTTACTTACCAGCTTTGAAGGTGTAGTATACACTTTCAGAGTAATAGCATTAGAAAAAAACCAACAACTAATCTTGCAACAATTTAGAATTTAATATCACAGCAGTTTGAGTTGAAGTACAAGAGTGCGAGCTTCAGTGGGGGCTTAACGGGATCTTATAAACAGTGGTGCTGGCATGGATGTCTCTCACGGCACATTCAGTAGAAGCCTCTGCTTCATATCGCATTGTCTCCTTGCCAGTGCAGGCCACTGTACTAAACGTGGTCACATTCATTAGTGAGGAATGCATTTTGTCAGAGGTGCAGATTTACCAGTGCTGGGTCAGAGAGGCATTTACCTCAGTATGCAACACCTACGCTGAGTATTTCTCAACTGTCAGTGACCTCACTTCCCATAAAATGAATGATGGCATATTGATATGATCTCACACGAGAAGTTTCAGTCGCGTCACATTTATAGCGCATTAGGAGGGACTTTCAGCCTGCTCGCTTGCAGCCGATGCATTTGGCAGGCAGGCACAAAAGATGAGATTGTGGAACATATTCTTTGCTTCCGTGAAATCACAGCCTTCACATTGTATGTTTGAAATTAAGTGCATCTCTCGGTGCACCCCCCCGCACCCCCACCCCTTCTCTCTCCAACTATTTGTGTCTGTCTGAGTTGGAGTTGTCACGTGACTCATCAGACAATAGAGAGGCACTCTTGCACTATGGAGAGGTTAGTCGGGGTTTTTGTGTTGTCAGGCAAGAGGGGGGATGGCATCTAAGCTGTGAATGGGATCATTGAGTTGGAGGTAATTTTGGGCCCCGGTGAAGGGCATTAGTCAGAGAGGCCTTTCTGCTGACATGCCTGTTTCCCCAGCTCTCTCTCTCTCTTGTGCTCCCCCATCTTTTTTAACCCCAATCCACAGTCACCCCCCTCCTCCCATGCTGTATCGGCATTTCTGCCCAATTCCAGCCTTCATCGTTGTGCCCACGATGACATGTGTGTTAGGGCGTGGCAACCAAGACCTCTTTTCACCCTGTACCTTAGGGAGCCAACACACCTAGCTATAGATAAGCAGCAGTGCCACACTACACATTTCTCTGGTTTTATAAGCCACCAGAGCAAGCCTGATAAATGAATAGACACATGCAGGACATTCACATTCATTATCATTGGAAATGGTTGTGCCTGCTGGGAGTTTTTGTAGCAATTGCTGTGGGGCCTGACTGTTGAAGGGCCTCTCAGAGGTGTCCTGATGGCCAAATTTCAGGCAATGTTAAGGAGCTGTAGCTCATCTCAAGAAGAGGCCTGGGCTTAAAAAAACTCACGGGGGAAATGCTGCTGTCAAGTGCATGTCTGCACACATTTACAAAAGACTCATTGTTAAAAGTGCCAGTAGGACAGAACATGGAAAATAGGAGGCAATATATGGTATGAACCTCCAAACTGAGAGAGCGAGCAACACCTAGATGTATTTATATGTAAGTGGGGCCATGAATGTCAGGTATTTTTTGGGGGGCGGGAGAGAAGCCAGTTGGGCTAGATAGACATTTGTTGTCTATTAATTGCCTTTTATGGTTAGACATACCATTGTTTGTATGTCATTCCTATTTATTGACAAAAACCTGAATGAAGTGTCACTCAGTACAATGAGGAGGGGAGGAAATGGTTAGTTAGTACAGCTGAAAGAATGCAGAGGTGGATAAAAATGTTGGAGGGTTTGTTTCAATAATCAACCAAGCACTAGCCTCTCTGTTCCTGCAATTGCAGGTCATTATCTAATCAACAAAATAACCAGCTAATTTGATCAAATCTACGAACATTTGCAGAAAAGGATTATATATTTCTTAATTCACTTCAGTCAGAGCAGTGTGAGACTACCTACCTTACGCAGTGTGAAGCGTTTTGATTCTTTTGACTTTGACAGCCTCTTACTCTGTATTCTGCCTCTGAGTAGCTGCTGACTTGGGCTGGATCATGATAGCCTGAAGGCTCTGAGTTTGCGTGTACCTGTCTTTAAGGTAAAACCTTCAGAGGGAGAAGGTCATTTATCTGATGTCAGCAAGAAGAAAACAAATGGTCATGGGTAATTGAACCAGAAGGGGGAAGGTCAATAGAGAGTATATTCCAGTATGGAAGAAAGGTGGTGTCACTTTTATCTTTATTATTTGAACTGTTGGATATGAAAAGCTTGTAATGGAATGCAGAGCATGGTCCTTGCAAAAGATGTTCTCTTCCTATTTTGAAGAATGAATATGTGATTCCACTGCATGCCAATTTTCAAACTTTCCTCGGGCAACCTCATTGATTAATTCTCTCTCTTTCTCTTTTCTTCTCGCTTCTGTCATCACCAAGAGATTTAATAGTTGCAAGATGTGGTGTGCTTGTGGGGATTTCCAGTAGACCTTAAGCAAGTCTGCTGCATCCTCAAAACCCAGAGGAACTCAATGCTCTCCAAGAGCAGATGATGCTCTGAAGACATGAGCAAGTCCCCAGGGAAGCGGCACAAAGGAAGATTAGGCACCCACCTGCAAGGGTTTTGTTAAGTTATTCCACATCTGCTTTAATAATTCAAAGCAGCATCAGCAGAGCGGCCATAGAAATGATATATCTGTTTTTCAAGTATGGGGTGGGGGTGGGATGTTTGGGGTGTGGGGTGGGTTAACGGGGAAACATACCCATACACAAAGAAATCACACAAAGATGTTCTTAAGTGTCGAAGTATGTCTGTATGTTTGTGTGTATGGGCTTGTGCACGCACCTGCAAGAGCTACATAGGTTGTGCTGGACTGTCACTCACTTGTAACATGAACCGATGTTGTACCACTGCCACTGAGGCACCTGTGGGACTCGAAAGTCCACCTGTCTGACGCCTCGGTGTGTTTTTTGTGAACTCGCCTATAAAATAAATACTCATACACGCTCGCACACATGCCCACACGAACACACGCACCTGTCTTCCGAGGATTGCAGTCCCCCACAGAAGGCTTCCATGTGTGTCATCGGGGACAACGCAGCATGGAATGGCTTTAGCTGGAAAGAAAATAGCATTTAACTAGCAGAATAAACCATGTTTATGCACTTGCCTCGTAGTTTCTTAAACACGGGGAAACATGTAGACTAGTCTAATTTATACATCTCACTGTTAATGTATTGTTGTGGGTTTTGGGGCTTTTCATTAATAGCCCTTGAGGGGCACTCTTCCTCTCTTTTTCTTTAGTTATTTTTTCCTCCTCCTTCCATCTTTCTCCTCCGCTGCACCTGTTTTGAGCAATACCTTTGGGGCACAGCTTGAAGTGAATAATGTATGAGTATGAGAAGGAGAATCAGAAAACCTTTGTGGACCTTCTGTCTGGCTGCCTGTCTTCCTTCTCCTTTGTCTATATCCCTAGCTCTTTCTTCTTTATTTTCTGGGGTTTTACAGTTAAACTAATTTTGAACTCAAATCTATTTGTCTCTGTCTCTTGCAGTGAGGTTTGTCAGCTGTGGCCGTGGTGGTCTGATGCAGTTTGAATGCAGCAACCCATCTGACTTTCGGATAGAGGCCAACGGAGTCCTCTATGCTGCCAGGACTCTTCAGCGCTCCACACTCCCTGTGTCACCTTTGCTGATCACGGCGAGTGACGCCGCCACTCAGCAGCAATGGGTGGCCCAAGTCACGCTGGTGCCCAGGCAGCAGGTGAATACACCTCAACCCTTTTTATAACATTTTTAACTTGTTTGTTGAGTGTCTGATTGATGTTTAGTGCCATAAAGAAAGGTTGAATGGTCAATTCTCCCCTTGCATCAAATAACTTACACTTATTAGGTGCACTTCACATTCACAGTTGACTACTTCCCTAAATTGTAGCAGGTGTTCCCAAAGACTGGATGGATGCTTGCTAATTAAAAGTTAATGTGTCAATTTACTAGGAGCACAAACATACACTCAACACGGTCAGTGGGTAGCAAGAGCAGATGCCGAATAGCTCCCCATAAAGTTGATTTCACTGAGCATGCCTTGTGATTGTGAGGTTATTGCCTTATCATGCAAAAGGGGGCCACACCTCTTTTAGTGCTTTGGAAGATGGGGAGCATCTGCCTGAGCTGTAGTGTACCGCTCTAACTGTTCCTCTGGATGTGCTGTGCAGTCATCTGCAATTAGTCTGAATGACCATGTGCTCTTACGTCAACATTGTGGTTGGGAGGAGATCAAAGGAATTTTCCAAAAAAAAAGTACTCAATTAGGAAATATCTGCTTACAGTGCAGACATATACAGTAATATATAAAAGACTTGAGTGACTCCTCATATTTTTTTCCCAAAGAGCCAGATGTTTTCCTTCTGGACAAGTGGAGGACAAACGTAACAGTAGTAGGTCTAAACGCTATCTACAGCAGATGAACAGCATCTGTAAGTCATGCCCTTAAGGATGGTAAAAAATCCATCTGACACAGTATCTGAGAGACACATCGGGTCCTTCGGGTTATCTAGCTGCTTGCCTATTGGTGCCTATCAAGAATAGACTCTTAAGGAATGGAAACTGGGAGAAAAGGCTGAGCTATGCAAAATTACACAAGAACCAGACTGAAAATCAATGGTAACAGGTCGTATAGAGAAAGGAATTTAAATTCAGACAGTATATACAGAGGAAGGTGAATATCTAAAGGAATCTGTGAAACCTGGTGGAGCTTCTGTCATGGTTTGGGGTTGTATTTCAGCCAGTGATGTTGTTGTAAGTACTCATTAAAATCAAGTAGTCAGTAAAAACTTTCATTGGCCTTCTGGAGACTCTTCTGAATTTTCTGAAAAGCAAAACTCTTTTCAAAAGACCAATGTTCTTTTAATTTCAATTCCAGTACTGGACTTAAATAAACTCCCAGAAGTATTCATTTTTAAATGTTTAGCAACACGGATAAAAAGTCAATAGTTATTTTGTGTGTTTCTAGAATTAATACTGACAGTTCTGTGTAGTTACTATCAGTGCTGCAGGCATAGTGGTCTGCTTGGTCGAAATTAAACTTAGTGGGCTTTTCAAAACACCATCGTTAGCCACTGACAGTCATTTACTATAGGGACTCCTGCAGGTATATGTGATTTTAATGATACCATTACTCACTGTTGTTGGGTGGTCACAGGTAAATATATATTTTTTTAAATAATCAGGTAAAAATAGACTTTTCGCAGTTTCTGCATTGCTAAATCCGAATCTCACGTGGTCGATACATGTGTATACAAATGATTAACTTTATTATCAGTATCTGAACTCTGATCTGTATCTGGTGAGAGCTGCTGGATTTGGCCTGATTTGCTTGTAATGAAATCAGGGATTGACTTTCCCGTATCTTCCACGTTTACGAGGTCACGAGCGGCTATGTTATCTTCCCCTAGCACAATTATTGTCATGAATCATCACGCATCTCTTAATCACATCAGTGATTACATTTTTTTTTATTAGTGCCCTGAATGCTCCAGCCTTGGGGAAACATTTTAATCAATGACAACAAAACAATATCCTCATTAACATGAGTGTGTACTCGCCCACTGTCTTGACCTCCATTAGAACCTGAGCTCCGCCACAGTCCGTGAGGAGAAAACATTTCAGTATCCGAAAGAAGAATTTCTCCTAAAAGGGGAAACACACACATATGAAATCCTTTCCACACACTCACAAACACTCAGGCCATCACTCAGCCAAACACTCTCCTGCACTCTGAAGTAGACTCCTAGTCGGAAGATGAAGAGGGGTTCGCGGAGTGTGGATTGGTACAGACCTCCAGTGTACCAGAGATAGATTTGCGTTGGGCAGAACAAACCCACCATGCCATTCATCATTCCAGACACAAGTTGCAAATAATTACTGCTCTCACTCACACCCATTTTAATAGGGTAATAGATATTTCTGAAGCATGCTCCCTCACTATCTGTCCGCTTGCCTCTCTGCATTTCCAATGTGTGAAAGCAGTATAATCGGATTTCAAACATGATTAGTGGAAGCTCGGCAACAGCTCCCCAGATGTTAGAGGAGGGGGAGTGTGGGATATGGGTCATGTTATAAAGGTGAGAAAGTGGTAATTAATTTCTGTGTTTGCATAGGGTACTTTGTAGTTTGTAGGACTTGACTACCTCACGACCGGTCAACATTTAATTAATTACATAAAAATAACAGTGGGGGAGATACTTGAAGGGGCACGGCAGCTCCATTAAAATTCCAGCTATCATAGATTGACATTGACGGATTTCGCATATTGTTTTTCTGTTTTCCTTTCTGCCTTGTTTTGTTCAAGGTTATTTTAACTTTCTCTGGCACTACTTCAGTCTCCTCAGTCTCTGGAGCAGCATAGGCAATTTGAGCCATCTGTGTGTTTAGTGTCTGGCTTTCAGGTACCATCCTCCTTTGTTTCAAATCTCATTCATTACAGCCGAGGGAGGATGGCAGATCCATTATGGAAGCTGCTCTATCTCTGTGGGTGTATTTTATCAGGACATAAGAAGACGTCTGCCATTTAAAGCAAACCAGAACTCGTAGTGTGTTTCCTTATCATGCTTATATTCTGAAATCACCATGTTAGTGTTTGCCAATGAATGCTATTAACCCATAAAATAAATACATGTAATTGCAAAGGAACATCTTGACAAAAGTGTAAGAATCACTTGCTCTTTTTTATATCCTGAAGGGAATGTACCGCATTTTTCTGGCATGCATTAATTGGTCTTTTCAGTTCCCAGATCCTGGTTCTGCCAGAGGTTTCTTCCTGTTAAAATAGAGTTTTTCCTTCCCACTGTTGCCAAGTGCTTGTTCATAATGGGTTATCTGGTTGTTTTTCTGTGTTATTGTAGTATCTTTACCTTACAATATAAAACACCTTGAAGTGACTCTTGTTGTGATTTGTTGCTATATAAACTAAACTGAATCAAATTCATTTGTTCTAACCACAGTTGTCCGCCTGATGCTTGTGTCTGAGGTAGAGTCAGGTCACTAAAGTCATCAGGAGTCTAAAATGCAAGAATCTCTGTACAAACAGTCTCTGCATAATGTAAAGTGACTGTTGAAAAACTTCTGTGGCATTCAAACTTCAAGCTTTACCGTCCACAGAGCCGTGCGCTGGCAGGGCTAAAAATGTACGTGCTCATACTTGACCGCATACATGTGATCACTAAATCATTTGCTTTTGCCAGGTGCAGGAAGGCGCTGTCCCTCCAGTCATGTCCAAGGATTTAAAGGAAATAGCATTTCCACCACGAAACATGGACAGCCAGCTGAAACGCATGAAGAGAGACTGGGTCATCCCCCCAATCAATGTCCCAGAGAACTCACGAGGCCCATTCCCACAAGAGCTTGTCCGGGTAATGTACTTCACACAAGCACATGCATGTCCGCGCACACACACACACACACACACACACACACACACACACACACACACACACACACACACACACACACACACACACACACACACACACACAAACCAAAAAAAGCCCTTTGCTTTATATGACAACCTTGCAGGCTCGTCCTTACCCTGGGCCTTCACTCAAAGAGTCAGAGACAGGAGATTTGTGCCTTGAACAAAATGCTTCATATTTACAGCACTTTGCTAAAGGTTAGGTTTTTTTTCCCCCCACTGTATTATTTATCTTTTGTTTCAGGGAGCAGTCGGTGCCAGTATAACCTGGCATTATTTAGAAGCAGGGAGAAATCTGAAGTGCTCACGAGCATAATTGCTCTTCGGTTGACTGCTGAGATATTACACTCCTTTTTTCATGGCTCAAGGACAGACACAACCCAATTCATTTACACCAATTCTCTAGTCAGGGCTAGGTGTGAGTGGCTGACAGAGGACACGGAAAGCTTGAGACGGCTAAGAAGTAGATCCTTTCAGCATATTAAGCTTACTTTCTTACAGAGTGTTAAGTACTGTACATTCTCTAAGTATGATTTATTTTTAATCCGGCCATATTTGATGGGATGTTTATTGGCTTTAGTGGGTGATATCAGGAAGAGGAAAAGCTCAGTTTGCTCAGAACGGATCAAGAGTGCAGGAGCTGGGGTCTCAGCTTACATGGCAAGCAGGATAGACAGCCAAGAGAGAATTTCAATACGTGTATATGTAGACACTCATTTTATGTACTATTGTATTCACATAACAACCTATTTTTAAACCAATATTGTGATTGCTGTTGAAATCATTGATTAGTACTAGAAATAATTAGCAATTCAGGGATTATTGGGTGGGTTTCATTCACACACACACACACACACAATATATATATATATATATATATATATATATATATATATATATATATATATATATATATATATATATATATATATATATATATATATATATGGGTGTGTGTGTGTGCCCTATCATTAACAAATCTTTATACCAACAGATCCGATCAGATCATGATAAAAACCGATCCCTGCGATACAGCGTGACAGGCCCGGGTGCTGACCAGCCTCCCACTGGAATCTTCATCATCGACCCAATTTCCGGAGAGCTGTCTGTCAACAAGCCCCTTGATCGGGAGCACATCTCCAGCTTCCATGTGAGTCATGTAAAATAGTTAGAAACAAAGGCCCTCTTCAATAATTCCTTGTGATTTGAAAAGGTTTTTTCCATTCTGGATTATAAAGAGAAATGTTCTGTGGTAGTGCTGTACGTGCCTGCCAATTGGCATGTGCTCAAGAGTCATGTGTAGCCTTAACAATCTCAGATTCCATAAAGACTGGGGGTCTCCCAGGAAATCTGACTTATCCGTCTGAGAATTTCAAGGATTTTGAATAAATTGTATGTGTGTTAGATATATCACAATGAGCTGCGATGCTGCTGTATTAGTGGTTTTTCCATTCCATTAAGTTTGACTTAAATAATGTGCTTGAAAGCAATATGGTAGAAAATCATAAAGGTTGTAGTTTAAATGAAATCATAGCCTTTGACATATTCGTCTTGTAAAGTCTAATCAACTGGCCTTGGAAGGTCACAAAGTCACAGATGTCTATGCTTGTTCAATTTAAGCTATATGTCCGTAATTCTTTTGTAGTTTTTGCAATTTCCTCTATTAATGTTGCTGTCTGCACTTGACACTGTAACATGAAGTCCACTGAATATTTTGCAATTCAAGCACCAGGTATAAGAATCACACAGCAACTTGTGGTAAAAGACTAGTATAATAGATGATGCTATTCTGCTGCTGCACTCGATACATAACATCACCTGAAAGAAAACCGACAAAATCATTAAGATTTTAGTTATCCTCTCCTTTGTAGTGTCAGTGTGCGTGTATGTGTGTAGAGTTCTGTTGTAATAATGTGTCAGTTAAGTTGATTTGGCTTCATTTTATATACCATTTCTACCCGTGTGAGTTTCTTCATTACAAGTTGGTGAACTTTATCTTCATTCATTTGATGGGAATTATCACAGTGAGTTAAGAAGTAGTATCTGTCAATCTGTTTAGAGAGCTTGGATCTAATAGAGTAACTATATTTGCTGCCACAGATATAACTCTGAATTTATCATTTGTTTTTATACTTTTATGCTATAAAAGTATGACAACTCATGTATGAGTGAATTTAAATCCCATGTTAGGCATGAAGCATACATTATGTTGGACAAAATAGACTTGAACAACAAAAAGATGCAGTGAATCAGATTTAGTCTTATAAAACAAATGGGCTTCCATGTTAGGCAGCAGTATAACTATGATAAATGATGAATATGGTAAATATGATATGAGTTAAACCAGAATGTATTTGTCTCGCGAGACATCCATGAAACAGCTGTGGCATTTCATTTGAATAAATATAGTCGTCCTTTATCTTTTGCTATACATGCATAGCTGTCTTTACAGCGCGTTGAAAAAGTATTCATACTCTTTGAATTTCTCCATGTTTTGTTATGTCACAGCCACAAACATAAATGAATTTTATTGGGATTTTATGTGATGGACCGACACAAAGAAGGGTATAATTGTAAAGTAGAAGAAAAATATGCATCTTTTTTATAAAGAAACATCTGAAAAGTGTCCCGTGCGTTTGTATTCAGCTCACTTGTGTCAGTACTTTTTTGAACCTTTTGCTGCAATTACAGTTGCAAGTCTTTCGGGGTTTGTGTCTACTAGCTTTGCACATCGACAGACTGCAATTTCTGCCCATTCTTCTTTGCAAAATAGCTCTAGCTCAGTCAGATTGAGTGTCTGTGAACACCAATATTAAAGTCTTTCCACAGATTCTCAATAGGATTTAGGTCTGGACTTCAAATGGGCCATTCTAATGCATGAATAGGCTTGGACCTAATCCATTTCATTGTAGCTCTGGCTGTATGTTTAGGGTCGTTGTCGCTGTTGGAAGGTGAACCTCCGCCCAGTCTCAAGAATGTTGCAGCCTCAAACAGGTTTCCTTCCAGGATTGCCCAGTATTTAGCTCCATCCACTTTCCCATGATCTCTCGCCAACTTCCCAACAACATGATGATGTTGCCACCACTATGTTTCATAATTTTTTTCAGATGATAGATTGAAAAGTGGTCTGTGAGATACTGAAAACCCAAAATATGTTTTCATAATACAACCCTGCTTTAAACTTCTCCACAACTTTATCGCTGACATGTCTGGTATGTTTCCTGGTTTTCATGATGCTTTTTTTTGTTCACTAATGCTCTCCGAGGCTCTCTGGCCTCTCTTCTGTGGAACCAGCTCCCAGTTTGGATTCGATAGAAAGACACCCTCTCTACTTTTAGGATTAGACTTAAACTTTCCTTCTAGATAAGGCTTATAGTTATGCCTGGATCAGGTGACCCCGAATCCTCCCTTAGTTATACTGTAACAGGGCCTGGTCTTTTGCAGATGGCTCTCTGATCCTGCTTCCTGGAAAAGAGAGTTTTTCCTTCCCACTGTTGCCAAGTGTTTGTTCATAGGAGGTTATTTTAAGGTTGTCTCTGTATTATTGTTGGGTCTTTACCTTAAAAGATAAAGCACTTTGAGGCACATGATGTTTGTTTTGGACCTATATAAATACATTTGAATTAGCAAACCTCTGAAGCCTTCACAGAACAGCTGTATTTATAATGAAGTTAAAGTACACATAGGTGGACTATCCAAGTAAAGGAAGCTGAAAACAAATGCACGCCACACTTTATGTGGCTATCACATATAATCTCTGTTAAAATATGTTGTTGTAACGTGGCAAAACGTGGAAAAGTACTCCAAATACTTTTTCAAGGCACTGTATATGAGCAGTAACCCGCACACAAGTTGGTATAAGACTAATTCTTGTAATGGCTTTAACACAAAGTTTGATAGGTGAGACTGAGTAAGTGCTTTGTGGTTCAAGCCCATATGTTGTTTATGTGTATGAGAACATCCTTTACTTGAACAGTGCTTATAGTACAGATGTGTTTGTATTTTCCTCCAGCTAAGAGCTCATGCAGTAGACCTGAATGGAAACCAAGTTGAAAACCCTATTGATATTGTGATCAATGTGATCGACATGAATGACAACAGACCCGAGTTCACCCATCAGATCTGGAATGGCACCGTTCCAGAGGGTTCCAAGCCAGGTAATAAAGTGTATTCTCTACCACTGTGTTTGCAGATTAAAGAGTATTGATGGCATTTCTGGGGTGGCCACTGTGTTATCACTTTGTCTAGCGATCAGCTGTATTATAAGAAAACAAAAGCATTAAGGATGTATTACAGCAGAGCTATAATTCAGGTTGTGTTCAGCGTAGCGGCATTCGCTGAACTTCTAATGTATTTTGATTGCCAATTAGAGCGGTGACGTGAAAATATCGACACCCTGTCTCGTTCTTTCTATCCCTTAGGATCATTTGTTATGACAGTGACGGCTGTTGACAAAGATGACCCCAAAACAGCCAATGGGATGCTACGTTACAAGATCTTGTCTCAGAATCCCGAGAGTCCAACCTCCAATATGTTCACCATCAACAACAAAACCGGAGGCATCATTACAGTAGCAGCAGGCCTGGACAGAGAGGTATTTGACACTTTTCTTTCCTTGGTGCTTGTTTAATCTGCTCAAATACTGTTACTACCTTACTCTGACTGTAAAAATTGTGTTTAAGAAGGTTGATTTAATAGGCATACTGCACCTGCATTTAAGTGACACCTTCATTAGCAAGGCCATCCGTTATATTCCATGTTCTTCATCTTCTTACTCTGGAGATATATCAGTGCATTTGAGGTTTATGTTTCGATTCCTTTTTAAAGGAATGCCAAAGCTGCTTAAACATATATCAAGGCTGTCTGAGAGCTAAAAAGCCAACGGGAATATTTCTTATTTAGAATTAAAAGAGAAGTAGAACTGGACTTTCTTCATTTTCACCTTCTCTGTGTTTTTCTTTTCTTTGTTTTTTTCTTCTGTCTTTTTTCTAGCCTACGAGCTGTACTTTCATCTTATTTTTCCATCTCTGGAATTGCAGGGATCTATCTCATAATAAATAAAGTAATATATACAGCTAGTTGCCAGTTGGTTCAATTCTAGTGAGGGCAATCTGGCTGAGGTGGCTGCTCAATCACTTCCACCCTGGGGGCCACCATTTTATGTCCGCCAGTTGCCACCATGAAAGTAATTTGGCCGACTCTCATTACCTAGCAACTGGTCCATCACCTGAGTGGTTTTTAATGTGAAAAGAGTCATTTGTTAGCTTCATGATACTGTCCAGAGCAGAGATGTACTTTTCGCACGCGCACACAGAGACACACAAACAAATTCAGAGTACCTCACAGGAAATAAACCAGATTAATATAAAAAACCCACCATCAGTCACGATAATTATGAAGCTAGCCTGTTCAGTTTGGTTTCACTTTATTTGGACACATTAATACTGATTTACAGTGTGCTGCCTTCTTAATAGGGAGCCTCAATCAATTCAATAGTCTTAAGAATGGATCCTGTTTTTATGAAGCTTCAAATAGAGATTTTTTGATGATGCCATTGGGAGTGATGCTAATTCAGCCTCTTTTTCCTTTCCCTTTAGAAAGTGCCACAGTACACACTGATAATCCAGGCCAGTGACATGGAGGGCAATCCCATGTATGGCCTCTCTAACACGGCCACGGCTGTCATCAGAGTCACTGACATTAACGACAACCCGCCAGAGTTTACTGCTGAGACGGTAAGAAACAAGCTCATATCGGAGATGTCAGCACAGCAATCTTAGCGTAAAAGAGGCACCACAAGGACTCCTGTTTCACCCCAATGTAGATATATGCACTCAGCTATCGGTTCTGCTCACTTACCTAGTTCTGCTTGCCCTGCATTTCTGAAGCCATACACAGATATACAAGTTACCAGCCATGCGTAAAGTGTTATATCCCCCTCCAAATGTTGACACATGCAAGTACAGGGGATGCCTGCCCGAGTGAAAGAGGCACTTGCTGTGCCTGTGAATCACTGAAATTTGTAATGCTACTGTTGTGCTATCGGGGGAGCACGGGGAATGAGATGACCATGACGACATGATAAGTTACCTTAGATATCTATTTACCCAAGATCGGTCCTGCTGTGCCGTGTGAGACAAGGCTCAGTGTATTTTTCGCTGCCACAGCAGTATCACTAACAGCTCGCTGCTCTCTGTGTTCATGGTTTATTCATGCAGTTTTTCGGCGAGGTGCCTGAAAACCGCGTGAATGTCATTGTGGCTAACCTGACAGTGACTGACAAGGACCAGCCCAACACGCCGGCCTGGAATGCTGTCTACAAAATCACCGGGGGCGACCCCACCGGCAGGTTCTCCGTGCCCACTGATCCAACCACTAATGAGGGCTTGGTAACAGTCGTCAAGGTAAAGCCTCCTATTGAAAAAGCTCTTCAAACAGCCTGTAATCCCATGGAAACGCATAGTATATGTATGCATATATGTTTGCAATGATACATGACATGTGGTCTGGCATGAAAAACATGGGTCATGTTTATTTGATTAGGAGATGCATGGATTTAATAGAAGGAAAGTTGCCTCATATGTCATCTCACCTCTTGTCTGTAAAAACCCATTAGCAATCCGCCCTGATTAATTATCTGAAAGTAGAAAAATAATTTTGTGTAAAGCATCTGTAGACGAGTACTGATAAATTGCAGCACCTCTCGGATTTTGTCTTTTTTTTTTTTTTTTTTTTTTTACAAAGGTTAATTTAGTGACAGCAATTCATATTTTGTAAAAGCTTTGTTCCTAACAAATATTGTGCAAAATCAAAATTTTAAAATATAATGAAAGATTTAAATCCTTTTTTTTTGTTAATTCCGACCACATTTCAAATGGAAAAGATTGGTTGCGCATCTCTTACACCAGCTCTCCTGCTGTTTTGTATCCTTGAGCTGACCATAAAAGGATTTAGTCTCTTTATCTCGTCCCACTGTCCAATGCAAGTGTTCACGATAGCATTTTTCAGGCAAAGACGAAGAAAATGATTTAGTTATTGCTTTCAGATCAGTGACACATAACCACAATTTTCATGTGATTTAGTTTACCCTATATGTTTAAGGTGTGATTCACTCCAATCTCCTTTACTGTTTTTCAGCCTATTGATTATGAAACCAGCAGGACGTATGTGCTGACAGTGGAAGCGAGGAATGAAGTTTCCCTGGCCAAAGGCATCCACACTCCCCGACAGTCCACTGCCACCGTCTCCATCAGAGTGATAGATGTCAATGAGAGTCCTTACTTTGAGCCCAACCCCAAATTCGTTAGGCTTGAAGAGGGAATGATGCCACAGTCAACACTGACCACTTTCAGTGCACAGGATCCTGATCGCTTCATGCAGCAAACCATCAGGTACATTTTACAGTAAAAAGTAAAAAGGAGAGTCTGATTGAAACTTTACACCTCTTCAAAAGATTCGAGTCCACCTTTCAGATGTGGAAATTTGGAAGAATTCCTCTAATCTTTAAAGTTAGCCCAATTTCCTCGAATGTGTTCTCCCCCTTTTCAAGTACATCACATCCAGCTTCTAATATGAATAATGCTATTGAGCATGTGAAAAATATGGAGTAATATGGTAGGTTAAGGTGACAGCTATTCTCTCCATTAGGCCTGTTAAGATAACACTTAGCAGCCAGCAGCAGTCTCCATCTCATTCTTCAGCCTTATTTTTTTTCCTTTTCATCACAGCTATTTGGCAGTGGAAGTATTTATCTGCTTGAAAACAGTCCATGAGAAATGAGCTAGCTTTGTAATTCCACGGCTTGTCCTACAAATTAGTTTGAGCTACTGAGTTTGGTTTCCCCCGTGAGGCTGCTCTCCAAAGTTAGAATAATTATGTAAAAATTCATGGTCTAAAATATTTATTCCGTGTAAACTAATAAAGACAAAAAGAATAAAATGCCAAGCTGGAAACAGACTTTTTTTTCCAGCAGAATACAAAATTAAACCTTTGAGACATTCTCGATGCTTTTATCAGAGAACTCGGTAAATAACGCCTGGCTTGAAATAACGAGTCACTGTGTGAATCTCTTTGTATTTCTCTTCAGGTACTCCAAACTCTCAGATCCAGCCAACTGGTTAAGGATCGACACAAACACCGGCCGGATCACAACGATTGCCATTTTGGACCGAGAATCACCTTACGTGAAGAACAATCTGTACAATGCAACATTCCTGGCTACTGACAATGGTACGTATCTATCTAGATGGATGCAGTAAGAGCTAATACTCACTTCTCTAAAGGAAGCCTAGCTGTCTAGTGTAGCCTACCTCTCAAAGGTCTATCTTCCACCTTGCATCACTTTGACTACCTCTGTGATGTGTTTCACCTGAAGCCAGTGCACAAGTGCAACGCATCTGCTGAAAAAAAAATCTATCTTGGTTAAAGCCACAAAGACATTCTCAATTCTCGAAGGTCAACCTTAAACCAGGCACTTGGCACATCTGAAACGCCGAGCACCTTATTGGGGGGTTAATGTGCTAGCAATCCCAGAGCATGTGGATGTATTCACCTCGTCTCTGAACTGGCGGGATTTACCTCTGTTCAGGTTTACCCTGTTCTACGGAGCATAGCTTAGGCCAATAGGCTTAAAAACTCCACCAATAAAGAGGTTTCTCAGCATTAATGGGTCAGGATTGGATGACTAGCTCCTTTGAGCGTGGCCTGAATGGTAAAAAAGCCTCTTAGCTGAGTGAATACATAGAGGAGCCTGAGAGGAGCGACAGTGGGCTCTGTTTGTCTGCTTTAGTATTCCCGACCCGTGCCCTTCGTCAGGAAGACGTTCTTCAGACACACATACAAACATACACACTCAGAGACACACACACACACACACACACACACACACACACACACTAAATGTTCTGATATCCAAGTGTTTCGGCCCATCTCCCCACATAAGATTAAATTCTCAGATCAGTATTCATTTTGTGCGGATCTTCCTCCACTAGAGCAAAAAGCTTTTTAGAGTGAAACCCAAAGTTTAAACTTCATGCTTTACTTTTCTATGTCCACTGTATAATAACTGCGAAATGAGAGATGGCATTTCAATAGCAAGTATTGCTTTCCATATGTGAATTTTGGGAAATCTTACGTCTCGTAAAAAGTTGATGTTAACTATATGTGTGTTTTTTATTTTACACAGGTATACCGCCAGCAAGTGGCACAGGAACTCTCCAAATCTTCCTACTGGATATCAATGACAATGCGCCCCGGGTGTCCCCTCAGGAGGTGGAAATATGTGAAAAGCCAGACCCGAATGCCATCAACATCACTGCATTTGATGGAGACCTGAGCCCAAATGCTGGGCCATTCGCCTTTGAGTTAGCCAACAGGCCCGTTGATGTTCGGAGAAACTGGACCATAACAAGAATCAGCGGTAAGATGCAGACTATGATTTCACTGTGCTGCTCAGGCGCTCGAGCCCTGGGCTAATTTAGTAAAACTAACCTTCGTTTTACTGTTCCCCTGATAGCGTGTGACAGAAGGCAATTCGGCTGTTTTGCGCTTGCGTGCCCACGTTTGTGTTTGTTGATGTAAAAGAAAAGTAAAAAGTGGCATTTGATGATTAATTAGAAAACTCCAAAGTCTCAAATCATACAGTATTTATAGCATTCACATCTGTTATCCTCCAAAGCACATGTGAAATTTGTGTATTAGTTACACGCTGTAGAAATCACACAGCCAGATCTGACAATGAAACAATATATTAACCTTACTCAGCAGTCACTAATTGTTTATGCTAATTTACAACAAAACACGAGTGTAGGAACTCATCTGTTGTTTGTTAGCTACTAGATGGTGCGAGTTGAAACGCAGTGAATATATCTTAATAGGATAATGGCATTTGGATTATCGCAGCTGGGAATTTAGCCTAAGCAGCATTATCAAAACGCATTCAGTAGATTTATAAGCTCCAAATCCAAATCAGGACCATGTTTTGGATTAGATATGCTGATGCAACTTCCAGGTAGGAATTTATGTTGCATATTTGTGGTAATAGGAGTGTAATCACGCTGCGAACATAGTCTACACAAACAAGCATTCAGAGTTTAGACTTAATCCCCTATGAAAGGCTTCCTGTCTCTTTTATATTTAAACAGCCTGAGTTATTTAATCTTTAGACTCACCACTCGAAATGTGTTTCCTCTAACAAGGTGCTAAGACAGCTCTTTTCTCCTGTCCGTCTCTCAGGTGACTATGCTCAGGTGAGCCTGAAGATTGGCTTCCTTGAAAGTGGTATCTATGAGATCCCCATCATAATCACGGACTCAGGCAACCTGCCCATGTCTAACACCTCCTACCTGCGGATTAAAGTGTGCCAGTGCGACATGAACGGAGACTGCACTGACCAGCAGCACATCATGGCTGCCGGCCTAGGCACAGGCGCCATCATCTCCATTCTGCTCTGCATCATCATCCTCCTCAGTGAGTGTCTCAGTGGCTCTCTCAAACAGCACACCACGGGAACGCACACGGGAATTATAAAAACAGCTAAACATTATCCGAGATATCACTAGATTACCGCAGGATTAACAAAAAGATAGCCTTGATCAGGCCCACGTCCAAGCTCTAAAACACTGGATCCGATTACATTTGAATGAAAATATGCAGGTTATTATTTTTCATTGTATGAGAGCTGCTTTTCTTTCTGCCTATTAGTTCTCGTGCTGATGTTTGTGGTGTGGATGAAGCGTCGTGATAAAGAACGTCAGGCTAAGCAGCTCCTTATCGATCCTGAGGATGACGTGAGAGACAACATCCTGAAGTATGATGAAGAAGGTGGAGGAGAAGAGGATCAGGTAAGAATCATAACAGTTTGGGTGCACCTCTAAAGAATCAGAAAATCTGCTGTTCTCAATAGAATAGGTAACAACAGATGTTAATTACTGATTGTGAATTGTACCAGGATTTAAATGATTTTAAGAGAATCTGATGACATTTGTGGCAGTGTCTGCTTTTTTATTCAGCCCCAAACAAACGATATAAAACCCAAACTGTGCTGAATTGAAAAGTTAAATTAATAATAAATAATAAATGAATCATAGAGTACTGTGCGCAAGCCTTGAGCTACCCCACAATTCTTTATATTTTGTTTACAAGGAGCCAGACGTTCTTGTTTTTAAAATGGTCCTGAGCAATAGTTTCCCTGGGTTTCTAAAGGATCTTTCAAAGCAGCAAATGTTTTTATGGATAATTGCTGCTTTTTTCACTCATTTTCAGTCCAGTCCTTGTACCTGATTATTTTCAGAGATTTTTTTGTTTAACTTAATTGATAATTGATGAATTTTCATTTTATGCCTTGTATTAGTTACTAGCAAACACCCTCACCCCAATTTAGTTGAATCTACTGAAAATACCACAGACAACACAGGTATTTAACAAAGTATTTTTTGCACCAAGAAAGTCATTCCCAAAGAGCTAGTGTCCAAAAACTTGGCATATTTCGCCACGATGTGCACTGTGCCCTAAAAAGAACTGAGGAAACTGAAGTAGTTCGCCTAAAAAACAATCCGTATCCATCAGGCAAACAAAGGCTGAGTGATGCAAACTTACACAAGTACTATAATCAAAATTAACAGAAAGTCTTATGGTGTGAAATCTTTAGTTCAAATTGTTGTCAGTATGTTCAGAGAAGATCAGGACAGAAGTACGGCACGAGAGTCTACAGCCAACTGTAAAACACGGTGGAGGCTCTGTCATGGTTTGGGTCTGCTCTCACTGTCAAACTTCATGGAATTATGAACGCAGCAAAGTACAATCAGATTTTATCTACCATGCAGTATCATCTGCAAAGCATTTAATTGCAACATGGAAATGTTTCAGCATGACAAAGACCCCAAATAAAAGTATACCTGAATAGAAAAACACATGATAGACCACCGTCAATCAGCTTTCAGTGTCCTTCAAGAAGCCTGGAGAACTATTCCTGAAGACTGCTTAGGAAAGCTTGCCAGGGAGAGTTCAGGTGTGTCAAAGAGTAAAGGTGATTGTACCATATATCGACTATCTAGTTGGTTATAATTATAGAGACTCTGTTTTTGATTTTTGCACATTACTGTATGTCTTGATGTCTATATCAATTAGGCATTAATAAAGAAAGTAACAGAGAAATACTTTACAAATTCAAAGTTTCTGGTTTTTTTGGGGTTTTTTTTTTATTTGGACTGTGTCAGCATAGTTTAGTATAGGGAGATATGAAACAAGAAAACATCTCAGGGGCAGTTAATAAACCAGATTTTAATGGTCCTAAATAACTGTAATTCTTTGATGTATCCAAAAAGTATCAAAATTCCACAACAGCACATTTTTAAGTTAATAATAATGACAATAATGCTCAGATTTCTAAAATTCTTTTTGCATTGTAACATGTTTATATGTTTATCCAAACAACTTTTTGTTCTTTTTCTTTCTTTTCTTGTTTTGTGGAGAACCTTTGTGTTATTGCAGCTTAGGAGTCTATTCACACTGCAGAGAAATGCCATGCTATACACATCATCTAGCTGTACAGTGTGTGGTCTTTGTTGGTGTGGAATATTCAGGTCATATTTATGCAGCACGGAAGCAATTTCTGCATAGCTGAAGCTACAGAGGACATAGAGGACCACCTAGATTCTTTTGCAAGCATGCATAGACTTACAATGCTTCATTCTAGCATGAGGTCTGCTCATTGTGCCGCTTTAGGATACACTTCAGCAATTCACAATGAATTGTAAGACGTAAATTGGAAGTTTTTTTTCTAGGAGGGAGCTGGAAATCGAAAGCTCGAATCAATAAGGCAAACACATTTTGATCCAATTGGTTCCAGAAATATTGGGAATGTCTCTCAACTGGAACTGCTCTCCGCTTCGCAACACCAACACAACAGACATGCATTGCCACAGGCATCGGGAGAGTCACATCTCTGTATCATCCCGCACTGATCAGGCTCACACACAGGCACAAATTCAATTGTCCTAATAACCCCTTGTTAGCAAAATGGAATCATTTCATAAAAAAAAGGCAGTAATATACCAAATGGGCTATTTTCTTGCTGCTTGCTGAAGTGCTTTGGTGGCTTAGATATAGCAGAAATGTGCGGGAGACCCCAGCCTGACCCAGAGTAGGAGCAAATTAGCCTGGGAGACTTGTAATTGGTAAGCTGATGTCATTTAGAGACAGACATCTGCTGTGGCACAATAATGAAGCCCTGTCTAAGGTAACAATACGACTGGAAAGCCATTACACATCTGCCAGTGATTAGACAGGAGGGACTGAACCACTTGTGTATTCGCGTCCTCACTTTCCAGCACAAAATGCACAAACTTGCGGCCCAAAACATGTTGAAAAGGAAACAGCCACATGATATAACACCCTTCAAAGGCAAACGAGCGGGTGCAGCAATTTATTGAGGGAAAACAAGCTTCCATTTTGAGTGGTGCTGAGAAGGGCAGGGAGCCAGGAGAAAATGGTCTTGTCTGTGGAATCGGCGAAGTCAGTGTTGGGTAAAAAATAGACCTGACTTTCCCAGCAACGTGGACTTTATAATGCCCACCTCTGTTCTCCCTATCTCCCGCTGGGGAGGAAATTGAAGTGTCAGACCACTGGGTGCGCTCAGAGTATATGATTTTAGTTGTTGCTGCCATTGCCCTGGTTTTGTATTGCTCTGTGAAGTACGCATTTCATCAAAGGCAGACAGCTGATCAGGCACCCACTCAGCACACATTGAAAAAAGTAATAATAAGGAAATAATGACAGATGGACAGGCAGTTGCGGACAGGTTTGCAAGTTAAAAAAAATGGGAGAGAAAGAGCCATCTGCTTCCATAAGTGACCTCAGGAAAATTTCCTTTACCTTAACCTAACCCAGTGTGGCTTTGAAGGCATGCTTTGGAAAAACCCGAAAGGTTTTGATTTATTTTTCAATGAATGAAACAAATTAACCACCTGTTACACAGATAAGAAGACATTCTGCACATCAGAGGAACTATGACTTAACTTCAAGGAGAACTCCAAATTTATTAGAAAATAGCGCTTGCTTTTTTGCACCTTTGGTCATTATTTACATTTTTCATAACCCTGAGCAAAAGAAAATAATTACTGAACTACATCTACAGCTTTCAAATAGTTTAAAATTTTTGGATTTCTTTTTTTTTTTTTTACTCTTGTTTTATTAATATTGCTGTATATAAGAAAAGGAAAACTATGCTCAGATCTGCACAGTAAGAAGTAACCTCAGCGAAGATGGGGAGCTGCTAACAAGCAGACCTATTTCTAGTCTTTATGCTGAGCTAATGATAAGCTTATAATTGCAAGGACATGAGAATGGTAGTAATCTGTCGACCAAATGTATCACAGTAAAACAGAACGACAACATAATCCTTTAACAGGCACCTTGCATTTTAAAGCATATATATATATATATATATATATATATATATATATATATATATATATATATATATATATTATATATGCTTAACAATGTTTAGTCTTCTTTGAATGTGGGTCATGAACCCCGGTGGCAAATATTTCATCAGGCCAGCGTATGTGTGAAGAGTCTGATCCCTGAAGGGGGCTGGTGTATCATTAGACCTTCCTGCATAGTTAAGCCATTATATGGCTCCATTGCAATTCCTGTCACTTGTTCCTGACCCTTCTGGAGCACGACCTTAGACAAGGTGAAATGGGAGTTGGACTGAAATGAGCCAAAGATGATGGATACCTTTTTCGTGTGGCATGTGACTGTTATTATACCCCATTCACCAACAGAGCTTTTGTTATTGGGTATTAAATCAAATAGCAAAAAAATGTCTGGAGTAAAGTACTTGTAAACTGACTTCTTGCTTGGTTGTGTTTTTTCTATTCAGGATGTTGGTGCTTCATTTGAGGATTTGTTGTAAAATTGTTTCAAGAATATCTGCACGTTTTTTCCACTCTTTCGAGTGTCTGTGTGTAGGTATGTGTGCAACTGAGCAAAGACAATTTTGAAGGGGCATATTAGAGATGGATGGATTACGAAAATCTCTTAAAGAGAGACAATCCATCATGCACGCTTATTAGGCACACACTCTGATTCTCAAATGGCATTTTCTCTATCATATCTGCTGTCACCCTGATACCATTCAGCTCAGCTGGGTTGTTCTTCACCACAGCCTCTTTCTCGCTCTTAACTCTTTTTTTCTCTTCACCCTTTTTTTCCTCCTTCTTCCTTGCCCATGACTTTGCGCAAACTGCGAGCCATTCAGGTTGCCTTGGTAATGTTAATAGGATTAGAAATGGCTTATGCATATCCACCATCCCGTGTCTGGGCATTGATTAGAGCAAAACAGTCGCCTGCACATCCTTCCTGCAGCACACCGCCCAAGTACAAACACTCTGCAGCGTATGATGTGGTCCTCAGCTTGGCCCCCCCTCAGCGCTGGCGCTTTTTTATGTGTCAAATTGTCCCTGGGCTTGTACTTCACAGACAAGAAGATTAAAGTTTCCCTTGTGTTCCCTCAACTCTTCTCGCTGGATTCTAACTTTAAAATCTCCCCTCCACTGAGCTGAACTACTTCTTCCTACTTACAGCACAGGATGTGCTTACCTATTTAAATAATCATACTCAGTTTGGGGTCTTGCCACGGTGCTTAGCTAAGTCCCTTCTGTCTGTATTCCCCAGGATTATGACCTGAGTCAGCTCCAGCAGCCGGACACGATAGAGCCCGATGCCATCAAGCCGGTGGGAATCCGCCGTCTAGACGAGAGGCCCCTCCACCCTGAGCCACAGTACCCAATGAGGTCAGCAGCACCCCACCCCGGAGACATCGGAGACTTCATCAATGAGGTAAAAACATCAGCCAGTAATGTTGTTGAAATCTGACATTGTTTTGCGGTGAGGTGAAAATCAAATCCAAGGATAAGAGCTGAAATAAAAGGATCAGAGGTCTTGCAAAGCTTGAATTTCATTTCCAAGCTGACTGGTTTTCTTATAATAAACTTGTGTCTAAATAAACAATTTGGCTCATATGACTGAGCATCAAGGAGTTGCTCGCTCCCTTGTAGTTGACAGAGAAGTACTTTAAATTGAATCAGTCGTTATGAGAATTGTTTTCATCTTTTCCCAGCAGAAAGTTGAAACTTTTTTCATTTCAGAAATATCCACTCAAACATGTATAAAGCCCAAAAAGTACATGATGCTAACTCACTTGGATATAATTGTTTTTCTCCTCATTTTCTGCCAAAGTAGAGTTATAGATGTGTCAGGATATAGAAATAGGAGATGCGAGAAGCAATACATTGGCTTTCTATCGCAGTGAACTGTTCGGCGTGCCCTCGTTTGCCTCAGGCCATCATTGACTCCAGCATGAAGGGAGAATGTAAAATGAAAAGAGCAGTCATATATTTTTCACAAGCTCCAACAGACAAGAGTTTCACAGCATTACAAATGGAGTTCTCCCCTAGTTTTTGGATGGTGCCCATGTTTTTAGATTAGAGCTAGCTCTCTCTGCTCTGCCCCCGAACATCTATCTCTCAGATCCCTTTACTCAGGCACCTCTTATTTTAATCTCACCGTGAGCCATGTTACTTGTCGTAACAGCTAATATGTGATGAAATGTAATAGTCTGTGCTGTCCCGCGAGTAACAGCCTGACAGCTTAAACCATTCTTGATCACTTATTTTTTTCTTTAGCTTTTTTTTAAACATATCATTTTATAGTGCTTGCAAGGCCTTTGAGACATTTCCGAGCACCCTGACCTGTTTTTAGTTCCAAATTTGACTGCCACTAAAGCTCAGTCATGGTAGCTTCAGCATGCACATGGAGCTGGAATCCGACCTAACTGATAGGGCTATCTGCCAGAGGAGCAGGGAGACAGCGAGGGCTGGGGAGGGGGAGTGTGTCTGATCTCCATCCTGAATGGTCTCCACATGCCCCAGGAGCTTGTGTCTCCTAATTAAATTAGATGGACAAAAAATAGGAATAGGTTTAGCAGAAGGACTTTAACTTGACAATCTGACAAACAAAGGTCTATTACTGAACTCCTGCTTTGTTCTGACAGAGGGGGAGGGGGTAGTTTAAATACAATAGCACCAACTTCAAATGACCTTTGTTGTCCACAGGTGGGACGTCTCTCCACAGAGGGACGCAAACCTTAAATGATGGCGTTCATTGTTTTACATAGAGCCTGGCGGGGTTAGGTGTGCCTAGAGATTACAGTGGATTGATTGCACATCTCTTTGTTAACCGTGGCAGAAAAAAGAGACAGCGAGTTCACCATTTTACTAAGAGTGGTTATTATCTTCGGTGCGGTGTATGACTCAGTTAACAATGAAATTACAGTGAGTTCCGTGATTGACTAACCTTATGAAACTGCCAGTGGGGTTGTGGTTGTAGATGGAGGGGGCTATAACCAGCAGAGCGATTATGGTTGTAATTGTAATGAACGATCCATCTGTCATATTTCCCACAAAATTATCAGCACCACAGCCCTGAGCAAATACTTAACAAAAAGCTAACAAGTGGAAAATAATCGCTAAGTGCCCGGGCACTTTAATTCAGTACATCTTTTTATTTGAGAGCATTTCAGCACTGTAATGGCAGTGCGGAGGAAACTATAAATCTTCGACAAGTTCCCAGCGAGCTGAGGTCTCATTTCTCTGCGTTATGTTGCTCCACTTTATTTTTAATTCATTTATTATTTGTTGGGTGTCCTCAGTTCCAGGGGGTAAAAGGGAGAAACGAAGCCTGGATCCACATGGTTCATGGCCAAAGCGCATCTCAACTCCTAGATTGGCAATCCATCAACTCTCCCAAGTCCCGTTAAGGAAGGAGGCTGGAAATCAATAACAATCCATGAGGACTTTTCACACCGGTGTGAGGATTTCTTGGAATGTCAAACATGATCTTGAAAGTAGAACCGCTCCCACCAGCACTGCGGGCTTCACGATAACACACAGAGACACGTTCTCGCTGGTTTCCACAGTTAGGCGTAGTGTTTAGGCCACATTCAGATATAAAATGTTACAAATATTTTGATCTGATGATAGACGACCATGTGTCGGTGCCAGAGTCGTGCTCCCTGTACAAAGCCAGAGGAGTGTTAGTTGGGGTAAGGGGAGATGGAACTGTCATCTGAGGCTACTGGTCATGCTCAATCTTGGCTTTCGATCAAGCCAGCAGCCTAGAAACATCAGGAGAATCCCAATGAAACAACACAGAGGAAACACACAGGAACAGTAGAGCCTGATTAATCCTTATTTCCTGAGCAAGTGCGGAGGGAGCGACCGACTGTTTTTAGTACAGCCATTTGTGTGCGGTAGTGGGTGGGAGAGAGTTATTTTTACGTGACTCACTCCTCGTTGGAGACGGTGTTTAATCTTCTCATCTAACGTTTTGTTTTTTTTTTTGTACAGGGACTCAAGGCAGCAGACAATGACCCCACCGCTCCTCCCTACGACTCCCTGCTAGTGTTCGACTACGAGGGCAGCGGCTCCACAGCTGGCTCCCTAAGCTCCCTCAACTCCTCCAGCAGCGGGGGCGACCAGGACTACGATTACCTCAACGACTGGGGCCCTCGCTTTAGAAAACTGGCAGACATGTACGGTGGAAGTGACGACTAGGACACACAGTCACGCCCTGAAGGATATAAAGATGAGAGAGAAAAAAAATGAAGAAAAGGAAAGATTTCCTGTTGATGGACATGGACAGCTGATATTCCCTGAGAGAGAGAAAGGTAGAACCATGACAGAAAATAAACAAAAAAATAAACATTGATTCAGAATTTTTTTCAAAAAACAACCAACCTAGGCTTATTGTTGTAGTCTACGCATACATATGCTTGTTGAAAGCTTAGGCATAGACTGTGGTCCAGTTACGGAGGAAGTGGGAGGGAACACTGGTGGACTGTCACCATTCAGATTGTTGGTATTGAATGCGCTCAGTTACACTTGAATTTCACAGTACAGAAGCACTGGGATATAATGTGCCTTTTTGTACATTTTTTTGGATCTAAATGATTAGTTTTATGTTCAAGGCTTTAATGGTACTGACTTTTGGAGTGATTTCAAACAAAGTATGTTACACTCTGGTATGCTTCTACATGCTTTTTTTTTTCTCCTTTGGTTACAAAATGCTCCTGTTTGTTGAGGATTATTTAAATGAACCACAACGATGAAGAAATGAAGGATCATTTGTTAGTTTGGTTGGAAAAGAAAAACAGTTACGAGCAACACTGTACAGTATGCTAGACATCTAGACTTTCTCACTAAAAAAACACAAAAAAATTAAAAAAATTATGCAGCTGGTTGCAAATAAAGGGAGTTATGAATCATACTTTTGTAGCAGCTTTTTGTTCTCTTTTTTTGAAGTGATGTAGTGTTTTACAAAAACAACAAAAAACTTTTTTGGTCTAATCTATGTACACTTCATTTGCCTTAGTCATCATCTGGTATTTTCAAGTTTTACTTCACTGTAAAAAGATAAGATAATGTGTACATAATGTTTTTTTTTCTTTATCCTTTCTTTTGATGTAGTATATGAAGAAGTGCAAAAAGTTCCAAACTTGTAAATGTATAATTTGAACTACAAATTCAAGTTTTTTGCATGTTTTTATCTTTTCATGACAACAGAAAGGAAAAAAATTGTTGTTTCCCAAATTTATTTACAAAGTGGAAAGAAAAAAAAATAAAAATCTGGGTGACATTAAATGTGTAGAAGTTAAGAGAGTTTTTTGTAAGAAAAAAAAGAAAAAAAAAAACACACACTTAAAAAAAAAAGAAATTAAAGTAGTGATCTTGTCAGCACAACTGTTGAATTTGTACCAAAAAGGGTTGGGGGTGGGGGTGGGATGTTATGCTCGGCACTAATTACGGAATCAGCTTTAAGACTGGACAAAGGTGTTGGACTTAAGCTTTGTGGATAACCATGTGTACTGGAACACAAATTATACATCTCTGACCCCAACCTTCCAAATAAAATGCTAATTTTGGAGCTAAAAACTGCCTCTTCATTTGTTCTTACTGAAACTCAACGTTGTTGCAGAGGCTTAATTAGATTGCGAATTATGTAAGCTATCTCAAAGGACAATAGTGTTAAACAAAAACAAAAATAAATAATTCTACAACATTCTGCCAGAAGCAAGAATTAAATCATTTAAATCCTTATTTATTTGTTTCTCGCATATACATATAAAATCAAATCGCTTAAGGCCAATATTAGGCTATAGATGATAAGTTGTGTGGCTGGAAGGGTACACGCTAAACAATAAGCTCATTCTGGAACACTGTGTGTGTCCCTAAAGCAAGTCAAGGTCAAAGGCTCATGGCAAACTCAAATCCATCCAGCACCTCTCTGCCATCAGGGATTTGTACTGTTGAGTACTGTAGGTCAGATTGGACTTGACCTCAAAATGAAGAACGCCTCCAAAAACTGCCTCTAGGGACTCTGCGTGTATCTTGACTCCGGGGACATTTGGGAGGATGAACAAGAACAGCTGTGCGTGTGTGTGTGTGTGTGTGCTCTACGTGGGAGTTGCGGCAGTAACGATGTGTTCAGTTGTCACGTGCAAGTCGTTTGGCCTTCACCTGCCTTTCGTTTCCGCTCTCTCCTCTATTACATTGGGACTTGTAATTCACAGCCACCATTTGCCAAGTTGAATAGATGTGGACATGGCTTATTAATTCAACCAAATTAGACAGGAGCGGGTTTGGTTTTGTAGTCGTCACACAAAGCACAATGAATGTCTGTTAGAGAATAACCAGTGAACCGTACCTGGCTTTTGTTTTTCAGTTGGTGTAATCAGTGTGCTGATCTGTGTTAATCAGTTCCACATCCTGTACCTCTTAGCAGTCTTTCATATATCCTGCGTGAGCCACGGCGTTATTCTTGCAGACCTCAAATGACCTTGTGCGGCGTGTATCATTTATCTTGCTGTATGCATAACCCTGCCCTCCATTTGCCAGAAGCAACATAACATTTTACAGTGCCCAGTCAGATGATATGTTTAACGATGAACTGCCTGACCTCAAAGTGTTGTTTCATCTGCGACCGAATCAAATTTGCTTTTCCAAATTACTCCCTTTAACTTTCAAGTTTTTAAGTCAGATGGCTGGTGGGGTTTTTTGTATATCCCTTTGTTTCTGCTCTCCTGATAGAAGGCTTACACCACTTAAACCTTTGGTTAACTGTTTTTCTTTACTTTGATCTTGAGCAGGGACAGATGTGGTTAGTGAATCAACGTCTTAAAAGGGTTTTCATAAAATCCCTTTGATTGCGCTGATGTGCCCAAACTGTGTATCCATAGTTTTTCAGTCCTTAAAAGAAAAA
Organism: Maylandia zebra; assembly: GCF_041146795.1. Lineage (NCBI taxonomy): Eukaryota > Metazoa > Chordata > Actinopteri > Cichliformes > Cichlidae > Maylandia > Maylandia zebra. Next base: position 17,735,594 of record NC_135184.1, read on the forward strand.
AACTCATTTGTTTCCCATAAAATAAACATAGAGTCCAAAAGTTCCGACTCATCTGCTGTTTCTATATATTCTGCTAGGAAAATAGGGAATGGGAACCGCTATTTATTGAAACGTGCAAAGACACCTGGAAAACTGCATAAAAGGTAAAAGCAAAGTTTGTACAATACCAACGAGCTTGAAAGTCAATATTTGGTATGACCACCTTTATTCTTCAACACACCGTGAACTCTCCTTGACATGTGTTCTTTATGTAAGTAGTCCTTTGGAATAGTTCTCCTGGCTTCATGAAGGACATTCAAAGTTCTTCTTTGCTGGCTGATTTTTGTTCTGTTGTCTGTCAAGATGATCCCGCACTGCTTCAATAATGTTGAGGTCCAGACTCTGAGCAGGCCAATCGATTTTATTTTGTTCTATCCTGATATGCTTTTGCTGTAGTGGCAGTGTGTGGGTTCATGCTGAAAAATGAAGCCATTGCCAATCAGATGCTTTCAAGATGGTACTGCAAGGTACATCAAAATCTGACCATCCTTGTGTGCGTTTGAAATGTAATCAATTTTGACAAGATCCCCAGCAGTGTGGGATCATCTTGAAATGCAACCCTAAACCATGACAGGACCTCTGCTAGGTTTTACAGATTGCAGTAGATACTCCCTGTTTTGCTGATCTCCTGGCCTTCCTCCATACAGACTGTCTGAATTTCGATTCATCACTCCATTAGACCTGTTGCCACTGATTTTCAGTCTAGTCTTGGGTTATTTTGCATAACTCAAAATCTGACTGCATTACTCTGCATTAATAATTTGACAAGATCCCCAACATCCCTGGCTGAAACGCAGCCCCAAACCACGACAGACCCTCCTCTGTGTTTTACAGATGACTGGAGACCTTCACTGCTATGGATCAACTAAAAGGCTAGATGTATATCTCAGGTCCTGTCTCAAGTCTTTGCTCCTCAAAGACAGGACTTTTAGATACTGTTCATCTGTTATAGACAGTTTTTTTAGGCCTGCTACTTCTTCATCAATCCTGCACTTGTCAGTTTCCTGATATTTCTAAAATATCTTAGATATACCAGATAAGTCAAGTTTTGGCTAATAGCTCTTTGGAAATCACCAACAAGCTATGCCAAAATACTATTATACGCCTGTCAAACTATGTTATCATGTTTTTGTGATAGGCTGATAGTAACACAGTGCCTGAAGACACAATTTAATATTGGTTCCTTGCTAAATTGTCTCTTATGTGTAGACACTGTGCCTTTTTTTATGGTTGAATGAATCATTGCTAAGTGTTAATTTGCTTAAAAAAAACAACATTCCTTTGGAAATGGTAAAAACTTAATTACTTACTGAATAAATGAATTAGTTGCTTTCCTTGTTATATTACTTTTATTTTACTCTGAAGAAAATTACCTAAAATTCATTGCCACATAATTATCAGTTAACGATATAAAACTTATACAGGGTACACTTATGCACACATCCATATCCTAACGAGGACACACACACAATCTTTTTTTTGGTTTATATGTATGAACATAAAGCTGGCAACACAAAGCAAAGATGAAAACCAAATAGACAAAGATCAAACGGACTTTAAAGTGATCACTACAATGATTCTACTGAAACATATACAGGTATAAATGGAGACTGCAAGCCTGACTCCTCATTACTCCCTTTGTTAAAGTTCAGGGTCTGCCTGCTAGTCTACAGTCGGCATGGGCTCAGCTTTAATACTATTCTGGGTTCCTTGCTAGCTTTGTGTTAGCATGTCTGTGCAGTTGGTTGCAAGAAGTTGAAGTTGTATTAGCAATATTATGCAGATGTTTCTATCCCAAATGCAGTTTGCATTTCATCATTATGCACTTCTTTTGTGCAATAAAAATAAAAATGGTAAATGGTAAAATGGCCTGTATTTGTATAGCACTTTACTTAGTCCCTAAGGACCCCAAAGTCATCCACCCATTCACACACACATTCACACACTGGTGATGGCAAGCTACATTGTAGCCACAGCTGCCCTGGGGCGCACTGACAGAGGCGAAAAGAAATGACTATATCACCACTTCTCAAAAGCTGTAGATCACTTCACCGTTTTCCTCCTTTAAGCACATCAACTAAAAAAAGTTGATTGTTGCACAAACGAACAGGGAAAAAAAGTGGGTTTTTCTGTCGGTGTGAAAAGCGGCAGATTATGTAACGCATAAAACAACATACTAATATTACAGTTAATTATATTGTTATATTATTACCGAGATCAGTACAGTAACGCGTCACATTATTGCATTACTGGAAAATGTAATGTGATTACAATAACACGTTAAGTTGGAATGCGTTCGATCCTAATAGAATATATTGTTTGCTTATCATGTTATGCTTACCATGCTTGTAGTTTTTATGCTAAGCTAGCTCTTGCTAATCTCTACAATGTACACTAGAAAATAAATAGCTGTTGCCTTTTTTAGCCACTTTTTTTTTTTTTTAATTGACGCGATGCATTTTTTTTTTTAACTTTACTATCTCATTTATGCCTCCTCTCCAGCAAGATCTCCTCCACAGCACCTCCCATCCTGCCATATTGCCATCTTGATGTTTACATTGCTCCAGCCGGCTCCAAGAAGTCAAATTCTGTTCCATTTTTTAAAACTCCCAGTAGGGAGGAAAAAAAGTATTGATATTCCAGCACTGCACTTCAATTTCACAACATGGATTATCCCCTAAGGTACCTGGCATAGGACATAAAGGCAGCTGCTAGACAGTGCCTTCAGTATCCTCACCCAAAACATATAGCTTTGTACCATTTATAGACATGTACTGTTAGAGAATGTGGACTAATGCAAGGAAAGTTGTTTGCTATAGTTGGAGTGCAGCAGGAGTATGTTTTAAAAGAAAGTGAAAAGGATGTTACAGTATTTGGAAGATTCTTTTCACTGACATTGAGTGATTTTCATCATTAATATGCCATATGTTCTAGCAAGGTTGAGTGAAATTAATGTTCAAAACATTATCTCATTTGCACATTTTTAGCTAGCTGACAAATGGGTGCAAACACCCATTTAAAATGGATTAATATGAATATGAATGACAGCAGTTTCTTCCGCCAGTTTATGCAAATGTCACACAAAATGTATGCTAAAAAAAACACCTCAGAAACACTAAACAATAAATAATGAATGTGCTATTAATTGCTGGCTAGCATTATGGGCTTTGCTGTCCCTCCTGGGGTGAGATTTGGCTCTCGTGTGCATGTTGCTTTCCAGTGACACCATATCTTTTCCCATTAGATTCTGCAATATGTGGCGGGCACATTATTATTTTAGGTTTTATCCGAAAAATTAACTCCAAATACGAAGTGGGACTCAACTTAAACCCCCCTTGGGTACTCCCAAGATGTTGTCTTGGAAAACTGCTGCAGATTGCTGTTCTTACAAGCACCCCAGGGCCACTTTTATTGACTGTGAAACAATGCTTTTACCATCACCCCCTACACCATAGCAGATTTACAAGACAGCCATCTCAGCTCCTCGGTGTGTGTGTGTGGATGGCTGCGCAAGTGTCACAGAGCCACCCAGCCTCCATGGGGGGGACTGTCAGTAAACATGCAGAATACAGACTAGAATCCAATGCAAACCAGCTTCTAAGTTATGCTGCTCCTGACCTTTGGTGGACTTTGGGAAGATGGATGCTACCCAGGCTATCGATAGAAATTTCTGGCCTGGAGGAGAAAGAACATATTTCTTATAGTTTCCCAGCTCCTGCAAGCTACCTTGAATGAATAAGTAAGCAGGCTGGATGACAGAGAATGCACAGTGGGCCACATGAAGTCTTTAATGTATTTGTGTAGTGTCAGTGGCGTAGAATAAGTCAAATTCATTTCCATGCGATTGTTGACTAAGTATAATATGAGATCATTTTTGCTTGTGTTGTCTCACTAGCAGAGAGTGTAAGAGAACTGCTCTGGAGTCCCAGGTTTTGGTTGTTTGTTTGTTTTTTTGCAGTTGCACCAGCCTTGATCTATACCTCCCTGTGTTCACACTGACGGCAGACAGATATCTCTCGAATGGGTTTCCCTCTGTTTCAGCAGATATTGTTCTTCCTCTGTTCGTGATACTGATTTATCGGCTCTCATTTATCAGCTTCCACCCTGCCATTATTCTCAGTCAACACAGTTGTGACACTGGTCACAGAACTGAGAGATGGAGGGACGGCTGATTACGTGATTGGGAGTGAGCTTGGTGGCGTGGACTGACATGAATATGATGAAAGCTATTTTCTTTTTCTCCATAACATGCATATCAGCTGAGCATGAGACTTTCAGGTTGTATGTGAACGTTCAATGTCACTTGTTCTTGCCTGCGAGTGCACTGAAGGCATTTCTCATCTTGCTCTGGTCTCTCTTGCATGACTGGTTGATGCGATCCACAGAGGACATGTAATCGTAAACCATGCACATGCACAGAAAGACACCCAGGCCATCACTTTGTCTTTCTCTCTCTCACACTTGCACACACAGCAGCACTAGCCATCTCACGCACAACCTGAAACTGACTAAAAGGAGCAATTACATCAAGCAACTGCAACTCACTCCAGAGAAATACGTTTGAGATTTTAATTTTCAAATGAAATAGAATATGCAAAACTTGAGCTGGAAAAAGAGAACAGCAAGCAAAAAAGGAGCGAAACAAAGAATCCCTCGAGTACTGTTAGATTTATTCATGCTTTCAAATGCTTGACATTCCATCACCCTCTTGTCATTAAAGCTTTGGGTCCCTTGGCCACATTCGCACAATAAGTGGATAATTTCTTCCAATAAGCACAAATATGTTACTGGGATCTTGGTGCTGACTACACAGGGAGTTCCATGATCACTGGCTAATAAATGTAGAGAGTCCTGAGATCAATGTTACATTATGGTCTATATGGAGGGGGGAAAGAGGCCACTGGCTAGTCAAGTCTTTCCTGTCTGCTGACTCTATTGTAGTCAGTCATTCATATAGATAGCCGAGAGCTAAAGTGACAAGCGACTCATGAACAAAGCTCCGGAGCATAGACAGTCTAAGGAGCATTGGTTTTCATTCACGCGTTGTCAAAGAATGCTGGACTTGATATGGGAGTGCAAATCAATTCAAGAATGTTTTATACACCATCTTATTTCTTTAGCATCTGTAAAATGTCAGTAATAACATGAAGAACATTACTGAATAGTAATAAAAAAGTGGTAGTCAGCTCTGACAGATGTGTCAAACAATCTACTGTGATGAGCTAAACACAGCAATTATGAAATCCCTTCACTCTTTTTTTGCTTCTTTAGATTCAATTTAAATTCTTTTAAAAAATAAATTGCTCAAACTGGCATCAGATAATAATATATAGTGTAATACAATAACACCTTAATATCAACACTTTACTCGATGATAGGTGTTGAGAGCAAACATTTCCAAAGGGGCTCTATTTAATTGAAATCAGGTTACCGTGAAGGCAATTTAAGTACAGCGAACTGGTTGTGATGTCAAGAAACCAGTTTGAATTTTGTAACTTGGTGCTTTATTCTACTGGAAGCGTCCATGATGATAAAAGAATGTGAAGTTTAAACAATGCACAATGTTCGTTGCTGACAGAATTGGCAGCCGGTGCGGTCTTCTGCTGCTGTAGTCCATCTGTTTCAAGTTTTCACATACTGTACGTTCAGAGATGCTCTTCTGTAAACCTTGGTTGTAACGTGTGTTTATTTGAGTTACTGTTGACCTCCAGACTCAAAGCAGTGTGGCCTTTCTCCTCTGACCTCTGGCATCAATTAGATATTTTCATTCAGAGAGCTGCTACTCAATGGTTATTTTCTGTATTTCAAACCATCCGTCCATCCATTGTCTTCCACTTATCCTTGTCAGGGTTGCAGGGGGGCTGGAACCTATCCCTGGGCACCCTGGACAGGTCGGCAGTCTGTCGCAGGGTTAACACTGTATTTCAAACCATTCTCTGTAAACTCTGGAGACGCTTTTAGGGAAAAAATCACAGTAGATCAACAGTTTCTGAAATAGAACAGCCTTCTAGGCACTAACAACCATGCCCAGTCACCTAGTCATCTCTCTTTACGATTCTTAACTTTATTAGGGCGTCTTGAGCATCTCTATATGGCTAAATGGATGAACTTACTGCCATGTGACAGGCTGATTAGATATTTGTTTTAGGAGGCAATTCTGTCTCATTTTTTTGTTTTGTGTTTTTGAAACAAATATTTTTAGCTAGAAAAAGAAGAAAAAGAAGAAAGGATTGCAAGAAGGTTGTGGGTTCAAATCCAGCAGCTGATCTGTGTGGAGTAAGCATGTACTCAGGTACAGGTACACTGGCTTCCTCCACACACAATCCAAAGACATGCATGTTAGGTTAACTGGCAATTTTAAACTGGCTGTAGGTGAGTGTGAATTGTTATCTACGTCTGTGTGGTTTAACCCTGTGACAGATTGTGATCTGTGCAGGGTGTGCCCTGCCTCTCACTCCATGACAACTGGGATAAGTTCCAACTCTCCTGTGACCTGAACTGGATAAGTGGGAGAAAATGGATGGATAGACTGATGGAAAAAAAAAAGAACAGAGTAACAGGACTGAGAGAAATCATGAACCTAAAGCAGTGAGAGGACTATCTATCCGTGATTTGGAAGCAATTAATACAACACCAGAAAATTTAGGATACTGCAACACTTAACCAGGTACCAGAATTCATATTTGTGCTTATACATCTACTCCCATCCATGCCAAAAAACATTATTTAGATTTGTTTTATTCTCCTGCATCACAGAGACAGATTCAAAAGGAAAGCAGTACCTGCAGCCCAGGAATCTCTGGAGAAGCTTACGGGATGTGGGCACCGGCCACTCTGTGACTGCCTTGACCTTTGCTGGATCAGTCTTCAGTTGCCCCCCTGCCAGGATATAACCAAGAAAAGAGACTGACGATGCATGAAACTCACACTTTTCTGCCTTTATGTACAGTTTGTTCTCCAATAAGCGCTGGATGACAGCACGGACATGAGCGTGATGTTCCTGGAGCGATCTGGAAAATACGAGTATGTCATCCAGATATACGAACACAAATCTGTTCAGAAAGTCCCTGAGAACATCATTCACCAAAGCTTGAAATACGGCTGGGGCGTTCGTTAGTCCAAAGGGCATGACCAGGTACTCGAAGTGGCCCAGTGGCGTGTTAAAGGCCGTCTTCCACTCATCTCCCTGCCTAATGCAAACCAAATGATAAGCATTACGAAGATCCAGCTTAGTGAAGATAGTGGCGCCTTGCAGGGACTCTGACACAGAACTGATGAGTGGCAATGGGTATTTATTCTTTATAGTTATGTCGTTGAGACCACGGAAATCAATACATGGTCGTAGCGACCCGTCCTTCTTACCCACAAAGAAGAATCCGGCAGCAACAGGTGAAGACGACGGTCGAATTATTCCAGCAGCAAGTGACTCTCTGATGTACTTCTCCATAGCAACACGTTCTGGTTTAGATATGTTGTATAATCGACTGGAGGGCAAAGGAGCACCGGGGAGAAGGTCTATGGCACAGTCATATTGTCTGTGAGGCGGCAAAGCTTGCGCCTTACTCTTACTAAAAATCTCTTTGAAATCGTGATATTCCATGGGCACACCAGTGAGATCGGGGGTTGTTTCTTCCAACGCATAGGGCTCCTCGGGGCCCGGGGGACACGCCGACCTCAAACAATTAGCATAGCAGAATACACTCCAGCTTATTATCTTCTGTCCAGACCAATCCAAGTGTGGATTGTGTAGCTTTAACCAAGGGTAGCCGAATGTGAGGGGAGTGTCAGGCGATGAGAGGGCGAAGAAAGTGAGCTCCTCCCTATGATTTCCTGAAGTGATTACAGTCACTGGCTCAGTGTGGTGAGTTATTTGTGCAAAGACCTGGTTATTAAGTGCTTTCGCAGAAATGGGCGGATCTAAAGGCACAAGGTGCAATCCTAACCGTGTGGCGTGGTCAAAACTGATTAGGTTTTGCTCTGAACCGGAGTCGACCAGGGCCTGAAAGGTGTGCGTGGCACGGTTGATAACTAAACTGACTGTGAGAAGCAAACCGGGTTTATCATCACTATGAGAACCGCCCACCCGTATCCCCGAATCTACTGGCGGGCTGGCCCTTTTCCCCTCTTGGGACATGCTGCGATTAAATGTTCTGTCGACCCGCAATAAAAACACGCGCGTGCACGAAAGCGACGCTCTCTCTCCTCCGGCGGCAGCTGAGCACGGCCGATCTGCATCGGTTCCGGCGCCGCGTCCACGACGGAGGGAGAGGCGGCCGACACAGGCGACTGCATTATGGGTGGGGCTGGCGTAAACGAACACGGAAGTGGGCGGAGGAGGGGACGTTGGGGTTTGTAGTTCCTTTCATTCTCCCTCTCTCTCAGCCTGCTGTCAATACGGAGAGAAAGGGAGACTAACTCCTCAAACGTAGCGGGCTCATCCCGTGAAGCAAGCTGATCTTTCATGTTATCATTCAGGGACTGTAGAAAGATTCCCTGCAACGCGTGATCTGGCCACCCCGTCTCCGCGGCGGCCGTTCGAAAATCTATGAGGTAATCAGCAACACTACGGCGACCCTGGCGCAGCTTTAACAACTTACGGGCCGAACTGCCCTCAGAGACAGGATGAGTGAATGTCTTTTTAAACTCACCCAGGAAGTCATCATAAGAGCAAGTTCGCAGGGGATGGCTTGACAGGTATGCTTCTGCCCATTTTAGAGCACGGTCCCGTAATTTCCCTATGAAATAGGAAATCCGAGCGGCGTTGTCAATGAAGGTGCGCGGTGAGCGGCCAAATACCAGATCGCACTGAAGTAGGAACCCCGTGCAGCTCCCCGGATCCCCAGAAAAAGGTTCGGGCTCTGGGGATGATGCGTCGCGAAAAATCGGCCCACTTTGGAGCGCGTAAGCCGAGGCAGGGGACGAAGTGGATGGCTGTGTGTCTTGTGCGGGGGGCGCGGGTTCGGGGGCAGGACGCGGCACGGAAGCGAGGTTAGCTTGTAGAGTCTCTAGGGCAGCAAAGATCTTAGCCTGTCCCTCACCAAGGTCTTTCTGTGAAGCCAGGAGATATTGAATGGATTGCTCGTGGTGACCTAGGATTGCACCTTGTTTCTGAATGGCTGTCCGCTCTGCGTCTGCTGAGTCCATATTGTGGCCAGATCTTACTGTTACGGCCGAGAGGGCCCGGCTGTGGGTGTGGACTCAAATGCAGACACAGAGGGAGGCAAACGGGCGTGAACACAGTGCTTTATTTACAAGTGTCTAGTGAAATTACACAACAGGAGACTATGAATGCTATGACTTATGAAATACTATGAACTGTGAACTGTGAGGCCAAACTGTGAACATGAAACTGAGTGCTATGGCTAGGTGCTGGATTTCACAGATGGAAAAAAGGGGTACGCAGTCACTATAATGAGAAGAGACAAGTAGTCAGTGGCAGTCCAGTGAATCACAGCTGCAGGATTAGGCTATGGAGGTTAGGGCTTACGCGTTGCAGGTTTAAAGTGTCATGCGAGGAAGGGGTGTCCAGGGGGTTCCGGGTGAGGAGTGTCCAGAGAGGATCCAGAATATGCGTGGAGTGAGGGACTTGGCAGGGAGGCAGGCAGGTGTAGTCCGATGGTGGAGAGGAAGAAACCAGATGACAGAACCAGCGTCCAGGCGGAGATGAGAGTAGTTCGGGAAACGTGACTGCCAGGTGGGTCCTGACAAAGAAAAACACGGTGAGGGAAAAGCAGTAGTTGAGGGTTCTCACAAGGGGTTCGCAGCCTAGCACTGACATGGGTTAGCAGAAGATCTGGCAGAGGTCTGTTGTGAATGCTGGTCTTATATGCAGGTGACTTGATTGGAACCAGGTGTGGAAGCTGATTGGAGTCTCTGCCTGAAGGTAGAACCCAGCGGAGTGGAAAAACCCCGTGCTCACCCGGACCATGACACCAAATGCCAGGCAAAGACAACAGTGAAAAACAAAAAGACAAAAAAAACTAAGACCCCCATAAACTCTTCATTTTATAAACAAGTAGCAACACATGGCTGCCAAAATGGATAAATCATCTTCATGCTTTTAAAACGCCAAACACAGAATTCACAATACCAAAAATGACTTTATTATAAACGTGTGCAGCATGCTGGAAGGTTTTTTTTATACAGTTACACAAACAATAACAATGCTCAGTAGAAAGAAATGACAATAACTGTGTGCCCTTTCATACTGCTGTTTCAGTATCCCCATTTCTGGCAGCAAGTACAGCGCGCGACAGTCAAGATGATCAAGTATGCTACATACAGAACAGTGCGGCGAAGTAAATGCAAGCGCACAAACAGATTCAGCCTGGCATCATGTGGTAATAAATGAGTGGTTAGATGAAATTAAATGAACAAAAGTAGCCATTCATTAATCTTTTAATCAATCAACTTCTAAATACAGTATATTGCAGATGTAATGAGAGGGTGTGTGACCTCGCAAATGCCTTTACACTCATAATTCTTTGTTTAATTAGACAACCAACGTGGTACAATAAGACTAATTAATTCCAATTAAGTGTAAAATCTGCTCACCCTTAATTGATAACATAACAATTTCAGCTCATTATTTCCATCTATTGATACCAAGGCCAAGCCAGTCATTGCACATGCTGCTCTTTGTGTGTTTTTCATTGATTTCCCTCGTTTCAGTATGGACAACAAACTGCAGATGAGCATGCTCTCTTTAATTATGAAGGCCCTCTATGCACTTTTGCTCCAGACGTACTGGAGCAAAAGTGCATCAATGAAAAATACATCCTTAGCAAGACAGGTATGAGACAGATATTGCATATGAGGCTAAGATCTATCATTAATTAGATGTTACACACCACAGTTACTGCCGATTAGTGTCTTGAATAGGAACTATAGAGATACCATTAACACACATTAGTCATGAATTGGCTATGCAAAGCCAATAATTCCTTGGTTATAGCTGCCTGGGTGCGAGCCATTAAACATTCATATCCAAAGGTGTGTTTTTTTTTAAAAGATGTACTATTATTATATGGTAGAATCTGAATTTGTCCAATAATGCAAATCAATTACAGTGAAAAGTTTTTGTAGCACAAGTCACAAGCAGATATTTCGACAGTGTCAAGGATCAGCACTGATCATAATATGGTAGCAAGACCTTATTATCCAGTAGTCTCGGATTGAGCTCCACCATCACTGATGGCAGGATACTGTGATCAGTCACACTTTATAATATGGAAGAGTCAAGGCTTATTTTAGTGCTTCAACTGATTCCTTCTTTTATCTGTCTCTCTTGCGTTTTCCTGACATATAAGACAGTTTTATAGTTGCAGTGTGCTGCTTTGGTTTTAGCAGTCAGTCAGTCGTTCTTATGCAGCATCATTTATATGCAGCAGGTACTGGTGTCATTTTAAGACCTAGACCTGCCATGATGTTCAGGTTTACTGTAGGAGGCCTGTTTTAACTCATGACGTGAGAGAAATGTGACACTCAACAAAATTTGGATATCAAGACAGAAAGATGCTTTTTAACTTTTAACTATAAGCTATGCGTAAGTGTTTATATGGCTTAGCTTGTTTTATTATTTCCAGCACACAAATGTTTGTATTAGATATATTTAGTGTATTTTCCTGAAAAATAGAGACTGAAAAGGGATTATACATATAATCTCTTTTGACAAAATCTCCACCAGCTGAAAAATGAGCTACTGTGCAACATGGATAATCTTATCTGCAACTGAATGCACACAATGGAGTTCCCACACTCTAAGAATTAATTTAATGGAGCACACTGTATGCACGAGTGATCGTAAAATCATTACCAAACAGCATCCAACAGGTAGATGTGAATATTTGTCTTTATTTAGTTATTTGCTTGCCTGCTTTATTTGCATATGTAGTTAATATTTTGTGGAGCCCCTGCTTTTAGTCCAGGCACACAGAGGAAGCAGGACATCAGCAGAATATCAATCCCCAAGGCTGATGAGCACGTATGGAGGAGTGTTGAAAAACACACGGGCGGCACACCGGCCATCTATCATCTGCACCGGACTATTCGGCACATCCTTACCAAGGACAATACTCATGTTTACACAATGGAAATGATCTCAGATGAATATCTGATAAGGCTTTCCCTGGTGCATTACTCCACATGCTTCACTGATAATAAAGTGTTAGTGTGAAGATTACATCAGAGAAAACATTTTCTTAAACCTTTGACACAGTGTCATAAATCGAAAAGAGCACAATGCATCATTGGAGTTGCTTTTAGTGATGATTGCATACATGTGTGTATATTTATGGGACAGATTCTATGTAAAGAGGTCAGATTGACAATGTTAACAAAACTGCAGCATACTAAAATATATTTTTCTTTTTGAATGATCTCTACTTCTAAGTCAAGCAGGGCAGAGAAAGAAATTATATAGAGTGCACCAAATCTGTTGTTGCCGTCACCAAATTATGTTTTCTAGTGATTCCTAATGTCTCAAAGAGAGATAAGTAGAAAATAATCACTGGGGTGCCTACTGGGGTCAGCGGGGGGAGCTGGCCCTAGGGAGGGGCCGCTTGCCCCTCCCTTTCTTCCCTCCCCATCCTCAGCTGCCTCCCTATTCTCGCTCTACCACACCCACCCACACACGCAGGGCTTGGGGTGCAGGTATGTCAGCAGGGTGCAGGGGAGGCACTCCCCCTCTGTCTCCTTCTGGCTGCCTGTGCCTCAATTTTATTCTGCAACCTAGACATCCACATTACTCACACTCTCACATAACACATACATATAGGGCCTTGGGGGTGGGCACGTTTTACAGCATCCAGAGGATAGTCGGTGTATTCCAACCCACCTCTGGCGCTGGTGCCCTACCCTCAATTTTAAATGCATATAGACACTAAGGGTTTTCGGGAGGAGCCATGCTGCTCTCTGAGAGGAAACAAGTACCATGCTCTCCTGTGTTTTAAATGCACTTTAGAACAGCACACAGCAACACTACATATGAGTGGGCGTAGGGAGGTTTGGGGTCTTCACTCACCCCGGTTCTGTTAGCCATCAGGGCTGGGGGGCTGGGAGGAGGTGCTGGCCGTCAGATTGGGGTCTGGGATGCGGGGCCTCCCTGCTACTGCAGATAAGGAGGTGTTCCGCTTGCCTCCACCCCAGAGAGAAGGGTTACATCTCCTGGGTTTAGGTGCGGCTTGCCCCTCTGGGGGCGGGGGTACCTGGACCTGGGATATAGAGTATGTTTGGGGAGTGTGACTGTCTGTGCAGTGTCTATTTGTGTCTGTCTACACGTTGGGTGAGTGCCGAGTATTTGGTTGTGTATATGGGGTGGGAATGCACGTTTGTGTCCACGTGCGCCTGTTCGTCTGTGTCTATATGTCAGGTTGGGTCTTAGACTCAACCTCTCTGGGTACATCTCAGGCCCTCTAAAGTACGGAGGCCTATCTCACCACACTCCCTGCTGGTGGCTGATTACCTCAGACGTTGGTGTGTTGGTGGTCCTTGTTGTCTGGTGCTGGGCGCTCATGTATGTACCGGCTCACTCCTGGTGGCCGATTGGCGGGGCCTGGAGCCTGTGGCCCGGCTGGGCCCCTTCCGGGGGATGGGGTGCCCTCGGGCTTCTGGCCTCTGGGCCTGAAGCTCGGTCCTCTCTGGCACAGCTGGCTGCCGGCAGAGCCCGCGGGCACGCCACTGCAACCCCCTCTGGCCTCTGCTCCGTAGCTGCTGGGTGACCTCTCCTTTGGGGCTCTACTCAGCTCTTCACAGGAGGGTGGCACAGTTCCCCCCCTTTTGGTGGTCCACGTCGGGTCCTTGTACTCTGGGGCCTCTGGATATCTGGGGCCTGGATCTCCTCCATACCTGCTTCATGCCCTGGTGGACGGGGCTATGGCTCCCCACACTCCCTAGCACATCGTTACATGGAGAAACCTTTGGAATACAAGCATGCTGATCCACACAGGTATGCACACAGGTGTACACACGGGTGTTCACACCTTTCTTGGCTGCTGCCTCAAAGCACATTGTGCGCTATCTATCTTGCGTGCTGCACAATATCGTTTAATATTTAGTATCTACTGTTATCTACTGCTAGCTAGTTTATTGTGATGGTGCTGTTTTTATTATGTTTCTCTTTTTTTGTTTGCTTTCTCTTCTGGTTTTTTTTTCTCCATACAGGTGATCCAGGTGTTTTGTTTGTTTTTCTTTCTTCCCCCCCTTCTCACCGTCTCTTCTCCCCTTTGGTTTTCTTTCTCTCCCTCTCTTTCTTTCATTCTTTCTCCCTGTCCTATCCCCCAGTCATATCTGTCCCGAAAATAAAATAAATACATAATTATAATAAAGGTCAATCAAATGGACCAATATGGCAAGGCCATGATGATCCACTTGGTAAAATAAATCCGCTTGGCATCTTTCTTGGTCTTAAGACAACAATTCTGATGGCTAAAGATCCAAACGAGCCACACAAAAAAAAAGAAGAAAAAAGAAAATAATCACGTAGTGGGCCTGTCACAGGCTGAAAGTCAAGTAACATTAGGTGCACAATGGAGTATGAGGTTTTGTGAGCTTCTGATCGTCATGTAAAAGCCATGCTAGATTGTAAAATACCCCTTAGATAGTGTGCTAATCCCTTCATGTTTTTATTGAACCATTAATATTAAATGTCCCCTGCTTATTAAATGTAGTAATAATAATAATAATGGATTGGATTTATATAGCGCTTTTCAAGGCACCCAAAGCGCTTTACAATGCCACTATTCATTCACTCTCACATTCACACACTTGTGGAGGCAAGCTACGGTTGTAGCCACAGCTGCCCTGGGGCAGACTGACAGGAGCGAGGCTGCCATATCGCGCCATCGGCCCCTCTGGCCAACACCAGTAGGGTAAAGTGTCTTGCCCAAGGACACAACAACCAGGACAGAGAGCCCGGGGATCAAACCGGCGACCTTCCGGTTACAGATACGCTTCCCAACCCCCTGAGCCACGGTCGCCCGAGTAGGTTATTTACTATATCGCTTACATTATGCTGAATACCTGTGTTACTTGGTACTTGGGAGAAATATACAGCTGTTGGGGGGCAGACTACAGAAATGAGAAAACAAAGGAACACATTTCATATGCAGATTTTGAATGACAGCTTGCTTTTTTGCTTGAGAAATACCAGGTGTCACGCAGTGCCACTCAAGATGGTGTGTTTGACCACCATTTTTATTCACTGGGTGGCATCTGGCACTGAATAAACAGTGTTCAACAAGCTCTGAATGACATATTGTGAAGAAAAAAAAACAGCTATTAAGACACACTTGTACAGAGAGGCCAACAAGCTCGAAGGCAGCGTGTCTGCTTTGCTTCTGCTGAACTTGTTTGTGCCTGTCACTCATCTGCTAAATTTAGCCGGTTAGCCCGTAGCTAGAACAACCAACAATTCCAATGTAACTCTTCATCAACCAACAATACAGCGCCCCTCCAATTAAACAGAGTACACAGGCAGAGTAACGAGTAACTTTGCTTATTAATAAGAATCCATATGCATAAAAAGCTCAAGTTTATAGGTCATATTTTACATAACTGTATTTTTTAAATAACATATTATGATAGGAAATGCATTTTTATAAGAAAAAAGTTTCTAATTTGAAATCTAACTGGAAATGTACAGATGCCAAAACAAAAAGAGCAAAAAGTTAGGAGAGGATTTTCTTAAATGTTCCAAAAATAATTGGTATTAGTACAGGACTCTGCTCTTCGGGCTTCACAAGTATGATTGGACAACAAGCATTGTACATAGTCTGTTATCTGAATGGTGTAATTGATGTGAGAATTTGACTGGCTACAGTCCACCAGTAACCCTGCAGTTTTTCTGAGAAAAAAGCCTTTGTTTTCCCAGCACTTGACTTGAATCTTCCTCTGAGGTTTGATCACCCTCCCAATGAAGGAAAGAGGAGGACTGGAGGGGGGCTCGAGCAGGGGCACTATTCTCTTTATGCCAGTACCAGCTGCATCTCTGGGCACACAAACAGTATTAAGGTAGACACGTTTCTTTTGTGTTTCAGACACTGTGATGACTGCCAGTATTCACAGGTACTGCCTGGGATAGAGAGGGGAACTTTTGGATGTGTGTGGGTAGGATGCACCAACAGGAGCTCCTTTTACTTGAGAGGACACCCACAGGCTCCAGTGGGAGATGTTCTGACTGTGAGATGCCTACAAAGCTGGAGGTGGTGAGCAGAGGGAAAAAAAGCAAAGAAATGTAAATTCTTTTGCTCATTTGAAAAAAGGACAGACTGTGGGATACAGAGTGTTAAAAATCAGTTTATATCCTGCTTAGCTTTCTCAAAATAACCCAGTTTAGACAATGTTCTACAGCACAAGGGAATTAATCGGGCCCTGCAGGCAAATTAGTGGGACACTTGTACCTGCATGGCAATGCTTACAGGGATTCTGCTCAGCATTCAGAGCACAGGGAAACACATTAAACAAGGGAACTTCTGACTTTGGTATGAATGCCAGTTTTCATTCTTTGCACAGCTTTATTCATAATGCTCTCATAAAAAGACAGTGGAAAACATTTCTGAAAAGCCCATTTTTCTGGAAGCCTGTGCCACAGCATTAAAACCACTCACAGTTAATATTGATAACATTATTACAATCCAACCGTCTTCTGGGGAATGCTAAGTACTGGCATTCATTTGGATTTTATTTTGACATGTCCCAAACTTTAACAGACCAAACATCCCACAAGAAAATTTTAAAAACAGCCAAGAAAATTTACACCAAAATTCCCATATCCCAGTCAGATTGTACGTCTCTGTGTGCCATTACAAGGTTGTTCCACAGGTATAAAACATCAGACAAGTCCGATCTGTTTTGGTGAAATAAGGGGAGGTAACTGGTTTTAATCTTTGGGCTGATAGGTGGTTTTTTAAAACATTTTTAACTATGAAATGCTGCGGGGAAGGATATTGCAAAATTTTAAAGTTTTTGAATTGGCTAATTTTTTTATAATATGCTTAAATTTGGTGCTGTGATCAGCGGTCAGTACGCATGAACATCAACCAACATATTAAACCGCAGGATTAAAATTTTTAAGAATTGTATAGCAAGAAAAAACTGCCTACGAGTCTAATAGAGCAAGCACAGACACAAAACACAAGCCTGTATTCATGGTAAGATGTGACTGAAGGTCTCTTCTTCTATACGAGTCCATTAACCCTGCAGTTCTCTCCAGCCTTATATGTTTTTCCACAGTTAAGCAAAGAGGTGAGGAGGCACTGACCCACTTCAATAATGAGGAGGGGGTTTGACCATCCCTTGTACGCAGCCTATATTTTATTAATATGGGTAATAACGCTGTGCTAGCGTGGAGATAGAGACAATGATTAATATAAATATCTTGACAAAGGAAATGTACTAAAACGGTGGACCAATTTGCACTTTTTCAGAAATACTTTTATGGAAAAAACTAAAAGCTAGGTGATTAGTCAGGGCTCATTGGTCTCTGAGCTGCTTTGAAATAAATGAATAATGCTTGATACAGCCTGCCCCCTCTTAAGCCCCCAACACCCATCACACAAACACACACACCTCCCCTCCATCCCACCCAAGAAGTGGTACCAGCGATTAGAGCACCATTAACGGAGCACAGGGGGGGCTGAGGTCTGGACCGCACCAGATTTATGATGGCTGAGGCCCACGCACCAGTGACCCTCTTCAAGCTGGCCCTTTGTAAGGCTTCACCATAGATACAGTTAATGGATGCGCACAATGAGCCTCAATGGCCCTGCAATGATGGATCTGGGGCATTGTGAAAAGCTCTACAGACAAGGTATTTCAGAGGCCTGTCACCCAAACTTAGAAGTAGGAAGGAGAGGGAGTAGAGTGCACGCTGCAGAAATGTTGCTGGGAACATCTGGAGGAAAGTAATTGGGACACGGTGTAGTATTCCTTACTTTTGTCTTTCTTTTAATTGTACATAGAGGGAATGGACTAAATTAGAATCTGACACTGGAGTGTCTAATTTTGTGCCAGCTTAGATAAAATGAACATACACACACAGAGAGACACTTACACAATAATGCATGTTAGAACAAAACAGACACTTAGGTGTCAGATTCAAATGTAGTCCATTCCCTCTATGTACTGTTAAAAGAAAGACAAAAGTAAGGAATACTACACCGTGTCCCAATTATATTTCTCCAGGTGTTCCATCAAAAAAGACCAGAGAGAAAAAAAAAGAAGTGTGGTGACAGCTTGTGTTTTTTTAAGTAATCAATTAACAGATATGCTACTGGCATTTTGGTAGAAACAAATTTGATTCTGAAGCTATTGGCTTTTTTTACCTAATAAAGCCCAGCAGGACCAGACTGGTATTCACAAAAACTATTAGAGGTAAGTGACACAGTGAGTTACATTTATGCATTTTTGTGATATTATTTAAGCTTTTTTTTTAACTTGTCAAACCACTGTTTTCTGAAATTATCATTATCACTTTTTTTTTTTTTACCTTGTTAAACCTCAAACCACCTATAACTTTAAATGTTTGAAATATTTACCATGAACCTCCACAAATGTTTGAAATTCTACATTTGTTGCAATGAGGTATCTGCATGTGCACAATCTATAGGCAAGGGACAAGCTTGTTGGTACTGGAAGCTTTTTGGTGTCTGCTTGCGGTCAGTGCATTTGTAAATAATAATGACAAAAAAAAAAAAAAGTATTGAAATGAAGATTATGTCAAAGTTCATTAAGGAAGATCTGTAATCACTCATCTGCCTGCTTTCATGGGCGTTCGCCTTCTTGTTTATTCTTTTCCACACTTCCATGTTTTCCACGCTGCCAAACTCAGTGCTGACATCATTGCTCTTGGCCAATCATTTTCTTGCCTACTTTCTCTGAGCCAATCAGTCTCCGTTCTGCATGCTTTAAATCTCAGTGCACTTGTGCCATTCTGCCTTTCAGACTGTCATTCGTGCAACTCACTTCGTCCCCGTCTCCGCCTCATCCGGGTGACTCAGAGCCCCATCCAAGCATTCATCTTAATCTTCACCACCAGCAGCATCTAGACTCCAGGGGGTCCTGTCCTAATTCCTAAAACCTCTGGTATCCAGTTCTGCTGTGATGGGTCATCTGAGTCTAATGACCAAATAACTGAATTCTGCATCTCAATAAATCATGTTCAGTTCTTCCAAATGATCTCTATCCTTATTGAACTGGATATTCATTATTCTCTAGATGGCTATGTTAGAGGTCCTGAAAAAAACTGAACCAAGAGCCAAAGTCATCAGACCAGCTGATCAGTTCTGAGGCTGAATTTTGTCTGGTTGCATTTCTGTAATTGTATTCACAGTAAAAAAAAGCTTCATTCACAGATTAAAATATGCATTCAGAACTATTCAGCAGATTGCACTTAAAAATAAGGGCCCGCTCTCCGATGTAAACAAACCGTTAGCAAGAAAAATGATTACAAAATGTTGTTGTCCAGTTATCAACAGAGCAGTCAATAAATGTGCAAGATCCATTGTTGCGTTGTGAATTTATTTTTGATTTGCTTCATTATTGTCTTGCCATTAAATACAGAAAAAAATAAACAAACATTGGTAACTGACAGAGTGAAAACAAAACTAATTCTGTGGCTCGTTGATTCACGGGGAAAGCTCCACGCTGCTCCATTGTGAGGAGGAACAATGACATCATACAGTGGGATTTGAATCAGTGAGCATCACTTACAGCTTTGCAGTCTGCAACACAATTTGGATAGCTCTAAATTACACCCATTTAACTAGCTCCATTTAATTCCACCACCCCTTTACGGGTTACTACTCGCCCCGTCCAATTCAGCTTCTTTCCTGAGCGT
Source organism: Maylandia zebra (assembly GCF_041146795.1). NCBI lineage: Eukaryota > Metazoa > Chordata > Actinopteri > Cichliformes > Cichlidae > Maylandia > Maylandia zebra. The sequence goes on from NC_135184.1 coordinate 17,755,467, forward strand.
ACAGTTATTACGTGGTAGCTGTCTGCTGATCCTTGCCTCCACCCAGTGTCTGATGACAGTGGTTGGTGTCACACGTCTATCTCCCTCTACAGGGATGCAGCTCCTACCGGTAATACTCACTACAGGGGAGAAATGCGGTAATTATGTACAAGTGGGGAGACTGTAAATGGAGACGGAGATTGCAAGTGTGCTACAGAATGGAGGTTGTTCCCTTGTCAGTTTGATTACAATGTACAGTGTTGACCGGGCCTCACGCTCTGACATGTGTTTTTCTTTCGACGGGTCTGTCTTTTGTCACACCTTAGGTAATAATACGATTACTGAAGACGCAGAGGCTACTGTTTAATTACAACGCAGTTGCAGACACAGTATCACATCTCGACTGGCTGTGAGGTTACGCCATGAGACTATAAGGGTATTGACTGGTTATGATTAATGGATTGCAACAGCACGCCCATTTCATCCCACAAACTGCAGCGCAAGAGAAACTTTGTGTCGAGGTGATCTGTTTCACTACGCTACATACTGTCCTCCACACCCCCACTCCAATCAGTGTTTCTTCCACTCAGCAGCTTTGATCATGCTGAGATTGTTTTGCTCAAGCCTGTCCCAGTCCCCCCCACACTGAATCATTTCAGTGTCGGCAGTGCTGTCCTCCTGAACTCTGGTAACATAGAGAAAAGAAATTAACAATGGGCCCCATTAGCCAAATAAGAGGCAGAAGCAATAAGCATTAGGAGATTTGCTAATAATGCACATTCTAAAAAATAATTAAACTGTCAGATAGACTGTGGGGAGTCATTACAAACATCTGGCTAGAAGGTTTTGTGTTATGAATTACTGAATAGGTTGTGATGCCAGCTTGTCTTTCAAAAAAAGAGTCTTTGTTACTTCTGAATATTTTAAGCAAAAAATATTCAGAAAGCAAAAGATAAATAAAACGATAAATACAAGTGACAATATTGATCTATTTGTTCTTGACTTCCTTCTATATATTGGGGTCATGGCTAAAGAAAACAAACAGTACACAAAATTGTACCAATTCTAGTACCTGTGCGACGACAAGTGTATTTCATATTACTCTAAATCGTGCAGCACATGATCAAGAAACACCAGTGCTTTGGACCGTTCCCAAAGCAAGTTCATGGTCACCTTGTGTACACACAGCTTGAGAAAAATGCCAAAGCGGGATGTAACAGTCAGGAAGAAGGAAAGAGGAATGTAAGACAGAAAGGTCACATTGACTCCACAGCTAATCTCCATCCTCTCCAGTCAAGTGTACACGGTGACAGACAAATGAGCTCCTCTCCGATACATTAACACCATAAATAAATCTGCTGTTATGCATCCTATTTCGATGTGCAGGTGCCACCGTCACCTCGGACAATCTCTCTCCTTTGTACCCGATGGGTGATCTCTCCATTAGCCCTGTGATTTGGAGTGTGATGAGTCTATCACAGGTGACAGTGACAAGGAGATCCCTCATTATACTTCATATATGAGCACACAGCTGCGAATTTCCTTTTTGCCCTTTTTGCTGCTTTCAGTCACTTTATCATCCAGACACAATGACACCATATGGCCAGTGAATTACAAGCAAAAGCGGATACTATAAAAGCGTGTCTCATGAATTATTCTTCACATATATTTAGCCTAAAGAGGAGAAATTGAGCCATTTACCAAGGAAATATTCCCTTCTGATCTTGCGGACCAAAAAAAAACGTCAGCCAGAAGCCAGAAAACACATACACACACACACACACACACACACACACACACACACACACACACACACACACACACGCGCGCGCGCGTGCACGAACACAAATGCTATTCGAAGTGTCATAACAATTAGGCACCTGGAGCCGAAATACAGATTCATGAGTCACTCATCTGCAACTAAATGCTTAAAATGACCTTGATATCAATAAATGCCATATTGTAACCGCGGAAAAGAATTGTTATTGTGGCGAATGCGTTTTTCATTCCACATTAGGCTGCAGGTTTGCCTATGTTAAATCTAAAGGGCATAAAGTTGCGGAGGTTCATATTTAAAAACTGGAAATCAATCGTGCTTCCTCCAAATAATTGTGTCCGCGTGCATGTGCAGAGTTGTGCTTGTGTAACAAGAATGATTTGGCACAGAGCATATGGCCACTCTGCCAGTCCTAGTTTCACAGTTTCGTTATTGCCAGAGTAGTCAAACGGATTTCGACTGTGCCATGCGATCCAATTGTTCTCAATTTGCAACTCCTGAAACACAATGAAGAAAGGGAAGAAAAAGAAGAAAAAAATGTGTCGACAGCACATTATCCTGTCCATCTACCTTATTTTCTCTCAGATTTGTTGAACTAAGCAGCTTAAAGTGCACACTGGGAAAACTTGTCCTACATTATGAGTTGCTTGGTACTGAGGCATTCTGACAATCCATATATCTCTGTCTATCCTTTTGGCTGCAGCATTGTGCTGACCTGATGCTTCTCTCTGCCGCATGGAGGCCCAGTCGAGATAAACAGTAATTCTCTTTCAGTTCACTGGACCCACACTTAAATTAAACAGCTACTGTTTAAAAGAACTCAGTGGAGTCTGTCGCCTGGAGGGATCCTGAGAAACTCACAGACGCAACTTAACTTCTGTTAGGGCAATTGCTTTTTTGCTGGATTGATTTTTGTACCACAGAGACATGGCTACTGCCCTTTCCCCCATGCGACTTGTACTCCATTTTCAGTTGTGTGTGTGAGACAAGCATTTCTGATATTTTTCATCATGAGGTGTCACAGTAATGTCTGAACATGCATTTGTTGACCAAAAAATGCCCCCAAAACATCTTCGCATTTACACCATATTTCCCACAACACGATATGAAGTAGCACTCTTCAGTTTGCTTCTTGCTGAGAAATTGATAACATGACTTGTGTTTGTACATTAAACGAAAAGCAATAAGCTGCCTGTTATCTTAGCTTAGCAGAAAGACTCACTTTGTCCAAAAGTAAACTGCACGACAGCACCTATAAGCTTCACTAGTTACATGATATCCTGTTTGTTTAATATGTAGCAACAAAAAGAAGAGTGTTAAAGCCACTGTGAGTTTTTAAAAGGTTATGCACAGGACAGAATTTTGGCTTGGAGGCAGTCACCTCTCCTGATTGCTTTGTAGCTGCAAGTTGATAACATTTTATCTTTGGACATGCCAGGCTGGCTGCTTGCCTTGCAGTCTTTGTGCTAATCTGAGCTAAGTTGCTGCTGGCTATAGTGGGTTCATATACTGTACAGACATGGCATTGGTTTTGATGCTTTCATCTAACTTTCAGCAAGAAAGTGAATTAAAAAACTTGCTGAAATGTCAGTCTTTTAATGATGGTTTTCGTTTTGCAGAAAACATGGCACAGCTAATTTATTTTCTGATTGACTGCGAGTGATAATAAAGAGTAATCTGTTTTTCACTTCAACTTCAAGGAGTTTTAAAGGGCTTCCTTTAGATGTGTGAGGTTAGAGATGTGAGAGGCTAGGCTCCAGACAAAGACTAGAGCATCACTGATGAGCACAATGAGCTGCTACAATGTCAACCTGCAATGTAATGGCAAGTGCACACACAAAAATTTCCACAAACTGAAGCATTGTTAGGTCATATGAATGTATTTGTGCAGTTTGAATGTGTGTCAGTGTGAGTCGGTTCATGTGCCTATAAGCAGTTACTCTTTAGGCACTTTAGTGCAGAAGTGTATGCATAACAATTCTCTGTCTCTCTGTCTCTCCCTTGCTGCTCAGTGGAGATCAGCAGACTGTCACAGGGGAAATAAACAGCAGCAGCTCAGCAGGACAGGCCTAATTAAACAAAGCGCCATAGCACTGTACCTAACAGGCTGCTGCAGCTTGGACCGGTCTAGACCTGAGCGGTCCCGCCAAAGACTATTCGTTGCCATGATCACCGGCTGCCACAGCAAATGAATGCCAGGAAGAAAGAGGAGGACGAGCCGGAAGGCATATACAGTAGTTCATTCCTGCTCTGTGCAGCAGCTATGGACAGCACTCAGTCAGCACTTTAATGAGGTAGTCCTGAGGAAATGGACCTAGGACTTTGCTTTTTCTTCCATTATGACTTGAAAAGAAAGCTGAATCTGGGGATAAAGACCTAACATGAGATTTTGTTAGAAGTTTAAAGGCGTTAGACAAGTTTCGAAATTGAATTACTATATCTGTGATACTAGGGGGGAAAAACTTCATCTTTTTAAATTCTGCCCACGTTTAAGAGAGATTTTAACTAACTATTGTACCTCATTTTGCTTAAACCTACAGTATAGCTGCCAAAAATTACTGAATGTCTCACCCTGAATGCTGGAATGAGTTAGCCTGTAAATGTTGCTGGTTAAGCTGCTTATTTATTTATTTATTTATCCATTTCTTCCACTTATTCAGGTCAGAATTGCTGCTGGGGGGATGGAGCCTATCCCAGCTGTCATATAGTGAAAGGGAGTGCAAACCCTTGACAAGTCATGAGTCTGTTGCAGGACTAACCCAGAGATAGACAACCATTCACGTTAGCCATCTACTGTGAGAGGAAGCAGGAGAACACAGAGAGAAGTCACGGCAGCTATTTGTCTGTTAAAGCTTTTTCTTTTCATTACAGGTTTAATTAGTGTCATGTTAAAAGGTATTTATCTCATTTACAAACATTATAAAGTTAAATCAAAAGTGGTGATGAACTAACAATATGTAAAAATGGAGTTTTTGACAAAATGAGAGTTGTGGGCAAAATAAGGCAGAACTCTGTAGGCCAAGATCTACAAACAAAGGCATTGTTGTTTATGTTGTGTTTATCAGCTAAAACACCTTTTCTTAAAATAAACATGTAATTTAGAGCGACAATGATCATTTAAAAAATCAGGTGGCTTATCTTACTCTCTCAGCTGGCCAACATAATCCTTTACATCAGGCAAGTTGAGCCAATTGCTATTGACAGTCAACAACCTTGAGTTCAGTTGTGTGTGTTATTTTTATTAATGTGTCATTCAGCTACGCTTACATGAAAACTATCATTTTGCATCTCACTCTACATTGCAAGCGACTATTTTTAATTATTAGTTGAAGAACTCTTTTATGGAAAAACTTGTATGGCTGTTTTAACCAAAACAGCTCTTCAGCTGCAAGATGTTTATTTACTGTGTGTTTCCACAACACCTGTCTGTTTCTGATTTTTTGACATAAGAAACAGACAGATGGATTGCCAGAGTGCTAAGAGTAATTGTCCTGTTGAAAAGTTCACTTTCATTCCACGCTAATCTCATATTAACACTTAAAAAATCATTTTATTAACATAAAATTTACAGATGAATCAACAACCATGATGTTGTCGGCCACTAAGGCAGAAAAATAACCCAAGATGAGAACATTTCCACCAGCAAAATGCACAGTTTGTATACTCCTGGTCTGTTGTTACTGTTGTCAAACTGTTCTTTCTTTGACTTGACTTTCCACAGCAAAGTTTGTTCCAAAAAAGCTCTTTTCCCCCTCATTGGCTCATTGGCAAAACTGTAGTTCTGCTCTGATGGTTATTTGGAAGGCGGGGGTTTTTCTTGGCACATCAACAAATCGAGTCAACTTCAGGTAATCTCTTTCTTACTGTAGATGCATGTGTGCTGACACTAACAGTTCCAAGGGTTCGGTGCAGATCTGGTGATGAAATTTTGAGGGCCCTTTGAAAATTCTTTTTACATCAAATTGTCTGCTCTAGGGCTGAATTTGCTGGAATGGCCAGACAGGGACAAATTGGCATGGCATCTTAGCCAGTTGTAGTTTATTCATTACAGTGGAATGATTTATTTCAAATAAATTTTTTAATCTTCTGCTAGACTCATGGGCATCCACAGCCTCTTTCTCAGATGGTGGATGGCAGCATACTAAGGAAGAATTAAGAGAGCCTAGATGTCAGAGTGTCAGATATAACGCGGGCCACCTGTTACTCCTTGAGGAGGCTCTAATCATTGCCAGCTAATCCAAAGATTTTTTTGATGTGACTGATTTGTGATTTCATCAAGGCTACTTTCAGCTGCTGGGTCTTCTATTTCTTTTACGCGTATTAATTTCCACTAATCTACTATCTCTGATTAACAAAAGGTTAGAACTTGTGCAATATGTCGTGAAATTAGAAGAAATTTGTCACAGGATACTTTCTCCCATTGGTCGATGAGCCGAGAGATGTTCAACAAAAATGAAATATCAGAGCTGCCCTCGTGTGATTTAAAACAGCAGACTGCCGTAAGAGCTATTCCTGACTGTGTCTTTTAAGGTCTCACAGGAAATTACGATAAGCTTTTGTGAATGTTTGTGTGAAAGTGTGAATTGGATGGAAGCCAGGGTAAAATCACAAGGCAGTGTAGCTCTAGCAGGAGTCTGAGCACTGACTCTGGTTTCAGCTCTGTTTCCTTTCTGCTTCACACAGACTCGCTTCCTTTATTGCGTCGTACATAATAGAAGATGACAGCAAAGACGTCGGTGAGACAGCATAACATGCAGAGTGGCATTTGAATCTAAGCACAACCCACAGCATTACCCTAGCATGTGCCTCAGTCGTCTAATCTACTGAGCACCTTTTTCGTCTGTTCCAGCCTTGTATGTTCCATTTGACCTTTTGGCTCTCATGGTGTCACTTAAAATAAGCAGCTCCATCTCTTGTGCTATTCTTAAACCACTTAAACTGCCAGAGCGAGAAGACGGGGAGAGGGAGGAAGCTCATTCCCAGTTTGATGTTTATCTGGCATTTTCCACTGGCCTGTGACTCGGAGTGCTGTGATTGCTAGCAGAACACATCAGGTTGGCAGAGGCTCTCCCAGCGCTGGCTGTAGGGCACCACACACTGGATGATGAATTCCCGTAAACTCGCTCACACAGGAGACAGTAACGGCAAAATATTCCAGTAGGATTAGAGGAGGAATTTGGACCCATTCATGCTTCTTGTTTCCTCCATCTGCATTGTGTGCGCATTTGTTTTGAGCACATTCATGTGCATCTGTGCTTTTATTGTCTTGGCGAGAGCGCTGTCAGTTCTGTGGTGTGGTGTTTTTCTATTAAGTAATAAAAAAAAAAACAAACAAACAAAAGAAAACACCTGATCACTTGGTGATTAATGTAGTATAAAAAATAGAAGAAAGTATGCTTGTCTTTGGTGTACTGCCTGATGTGTTGCGTACTGTATGAACTTCCACTATGTAAACCTTTATTTCAGGATTGTAACTTTCATCCTAATCCTCTCACTGCTTGCCTGTAATAATGGGAAGAAAGCAGCTATGCAACACCCTTGAGATTATTCTTGTAGCAAAATGTATGAGATTCTCTATTGCTTTTTAAAGCTGTGCAGTCTATACATATGCAACTTTCAAGAAACGTCTGTTAGTAGCTGTGATGTGACAGCATAACATCCAGGTGTCCTGAAATAGGAAATACAGATGTCATTCCTCCATATTCAGATTTCATACAGAGAAATAGTGATTAGCATACATATCACATCACGGCCACCTGCTGATTGAGTTACATTTTTGTGCCGCACCGATTCAAAAACTCTCTCACCTACACCCACCACACACACACACACACACACACACCGCACACACACACACACACACACACACACACACACACACACACACACACACACACACACGCACACACACACACACACACACACACAAGTAAAATTTAATTATTCCAGATGTTGCACTCTAATGTATTCAGTAACTGTGCATGCAGTGTGGGATTCAGAGCCTCTTGGTGACGATATTAAGATATTTTAGAACATGTGGCAAAGAGCGGGCAAATACACACTTTGGGAAACATATTTCCTCATTCTTGATTCAGAACAGCTTTTAAGCATTTAAGGTCACCAGTTTTCAAAACCACAAGGCCCCTCATAATAAGAGCCACATGTGAACCGGGGGCAGAGTCTGGTCACCAGAATCAGCAGTGCTAACAACCCAAAGCATTAGCCATGACACATTTTTCATCAGTTTGATCTAATCTTGTTTGTCTGCATTCAGAAGAAGGTTCCCAGATCATTTTTCACAGCAGCAGGCAGAAAAAACCCCTCCTTCCATTCATTTCATTCATTTTCTTCTCTCTGTAGACTGAAATTACCAATCCACATAAGCACAGCTTGCCTTTAGGTTCCCTGTTTCTATACCTGTTCTTTGCAGTGTAAGTCTGACGGGAATGTTAAATACTAGGGCATTAAATAATGTAGGGGATTCACTCAAATGCAAAATTTAATTGCCAAAGTGCAGTAAGTGTTAAGGCTATTCACTGGGTGAAATGACTTAACAGCACAATTTAATGAAATGTCAGCTTCGTATATAATCTTTCAAAAAAAATTTATTTCAGTAAAATTACATTTTTATTTCAATTTTCTCTTTTTATTCAAGATCAGAAAAGTCATTTTAGAGATGGGCCCTGTTCTGTGACATTACGTGACTTTAAAGGTTTATACTCATTTGTTTTCTTAATCTCACTTCAAACACTTTGTTATTAGACTTTTCCAAGCAGAGAATTGAACTGTTAACAGGACACCATATGTCATACTGCATCTATCAGTTCATGATTCAGTTCAATTCAATTTTATTTATATAGCACCAAATCAACACAACAGTTACCTCAATGTGATTTATATGGCGAGGTAAAAGCCCTACATTAATACAGAGAAAACCCCAATAATCAGATGACCCCCTATGAGCAAGCACATGGTGCTGCTAAATTTGAGCTTTTATGTAATTTGACATACCTCAGCATTCTGTCCCTGCCCTCCATCCTTAAAACTGCTTTCTTGACACTCACTCTTCCATTGGGTCCATTTGTGATGAATGCTCAGAGATCATTAGAGCAGCTGCATCTCTCTCATTAGGTCTTTGGTGGATTATGTGTTTCTGCATCAGGCGACTAGGAACAAAGTGCCTAAAGTTACAATTTGAACATTTGTTCTTTGTCTTTTATGTGCGGATACAATACTTATTCATCCGTGTAGATATTTAGTTGAATGATTCGTGGGTCAGTGATAAATGGTTTAACAAACAAACAAAGAAAACGCTATCAGGACTGGACTGAAAAAGCAGCCAGTGTCTAAAAACCTAAAAGACCTTCAGAAAGCCTGGAGAACTATTGCACAACACCACATCAAACGACTAAAAAGCGAAGTCTGACTTCTTAGAAGCAAATATAAAGAAATGAGGAGTGGCTCAACATATTTCCACCGTATTGTAGAGAAGAATAACATTTTAATAGAATATGATGTTATGAATGTATGTTTTCTGTCTCTAATAACATAATTATGCTGTGACTATAAAGCAGATTTATTTTTTGAAGAGGAAAACAAAATAATATTTATGGGACTGTAAATGCATGCAAGAATAACATAATTTTGGGAGTGCAGTGAGGCGTTATTAGTCCCTTTTTATGGTCATATAGCACAAAAATATGATTTCTGTCTTTGTGTCTTGGATTTTGGATGACATGCACAGTCTGCCATGGATGAGTTTACAGGCAGGATATAACGGCGGACAGTCAGGCAGGCAGTGACTTAATTTTAAGGATAAATGAAGGCAAATAAATGTACGGGAACTGATATAGACTGGATTGCAACCAAGGGGGTATTAGATTGCAAAAATCAGTCCATGTCATGAGAAAAAAACTATAAATGATATAACAAACCATCAGCAAGTTCACTCTGTGTAACACACGCACACACACTTGTTTTCATATCTTAGTGAGGACATCTGCTGCTTACCCTAACCATCAAAAATGAATGCCTAACACTAACACTTAGCCTAAACCTAACCAAAACCTAATTGTAACCCTGACACTAAAACCACATTTTGAGCCTCAATAATGTCTTCGAACTCATGGGGACGGGCATTTTGTCTCCATAAGTGATTGTTGATCCCCACAAGTGTAGTGGCATGCCAATTAGCTGTCCTCACAAAGATGTCTAAACATGTACACACATGCAAACACGCAAACACACAAACACACACACAAGACAAGTGCTTGAGCGGGTGGGGAATGGAACAGAAATGCTAGGGGCATCTGGTGAGTAGTGGCATCTAGTGGCAGGTTCAGAGGTCAAGTTCGAATCTGTAAAAGAGGCAGAGAACTCGTAACACTGCCCTATAATACACTGATCATATAAGTTATCATTATATTGCACTTGACATTGAAAGTACATTTTTTTGCAGATTCCACAGCATTAAGTATCCATTGCTGCTGACTGTTGTTTCATCTCAAGTGACCGTACTCTCTTCCCTCTGTGTTGCCTGGTTTCATCTGCGGTATTTTTATATTTTCATTTTCAGCTTTATTGATTCACTTATTTTGGAATCCAGTCTGACAGAAATGATCTGATACGAAAAAAAAAAAAAAAGCAGATGGAAGTCCAAGCTCCTTCAGTATTAATCATTACTGAGAGTTGTTTTTGGTTTGTGTTTGTCCTCCACTCTTCTCTAATCAAACGGTCAGGCTTTCTCGTTGACAGCCTGAGACACAGTGCTCATTGACAATGTTGTGTCCGGGCTCCCTCCTTCAGAGACTTCTGCACCAGTGAACAGAGAACCGTGCTTATTAAAGAATTTAAATTTTTCACACATGTAAGATCTTGTTGTGCAAATAGCAGGGAACTGCTAACATTCTAGTTAACAGCAAACAGAAGGATTTTAAATGTCCAGTGAAATAAATTACATATGGATAAACTGCCAGTGACTCACAAGAAATATGCCTATATATTTTTTTTCTCTTTAATATATATATATATTAAAGAGAAAATTCAAACAATTCTATTAAAAAACAATCCTGTTTTATTTCAGCTAAAAAAGCCTGTAAGCCACTTCTGGCAGGCAACTTAAAATGCAGTGCCACCTCCCACATGATTTACACTCCTAGCTGAAGTATACATCCAAGGCACCCTTTGCTGTAGCCAAAGATCTGTTTTGTGCAGCCTTAATGCTACAGTTTTTTTTGCTGCTCTGCCCATTTGGTAAGTTTTCCCTAACACTTGCTGCTACAGCTTCTTCTCATGTTAGCTTTCAAAAGAAGATATGTCACCAACTTCAGTGTGACTTTAAGGCAAAAACAAGAGGGAGGAAAAAAAACAGATGTCAAGGAATAATAATGCTTTGGACCTTGCTCGCCACTGCTGTGACTTCCACAAACACCATTCATTGTTTTCTTTATTACTTCTCAGCCACAGGATGCTTTAGAAGCCAGTGGACTGTTTTTCTGTCATTGGTGTGTCATTTGAGATCAATGCTGCTAACAAGTGGTTGTTTACTGAGATGCCAGGTATCGCCACTGTTTCTTATCAAGATCAAGCACAGTTCACTTTACCAAACCGGTTATGTCTTTGCGGCCTTGCTCTGTTTCTATGTTTTTTGCACTTAGTAATATGAAACCATAATCTGCTCCTAAGCAAACTCTTAGTTTCTGCTTTCACAGTGCTTTATGTAGCTTCCTGCTTAAACTAGCTGCAGCAAAAGCCAGCTAATAAGGATTCTAGGATTAGAGAAGGTCTTTAATATCCTTTATAACCAAAATATACATTTTATGATTGGAAAAGTCTACTAAAATCCTTTCTCATGACAGATAGCCCACATTTTCTTTCCATGGAGACTTCAGCCATCCATCCATTGTCTATACCAGCTTATCTATTTAGGATCCCAGCAGGGCTGAATCCACCTCAGCATGCACTGGCCAATGGAGTACTGGATACCCTCAGGTTTCAACTGTATCTGTTCTAAAAATAAACATAAGGAAATGTGAAAAAGACTTGGTTTCACTAAACATGATCCTTGGACGTTTGACATGAAAGCACATGTTACAAATGCAGTAAAAGTGTTAGGTTATGGTTTTCTATTTCCCAGGTCTTTGTAAACTGCATTTTATACATCTTGACATGCAGTGTTTATAGTTGTGATGTCTTTCCTGTGTTTTTGTGTTTTGCCTCTTGGCATTGTCAAACATTCCTGCAGATCTACTCTGTGATAGTAGCTGCTCTTCATTGTGTGCTGACCTTGCCGTGTTCGATTAAAACTGATAAACTCACACAAGCCATTGTTCGGATTGAGCAGAGGGTAGAAGAGAGGTGCAAGGTTATTCATCAAGCCATCGAAGAAATAGGCAAATTTTTAGCTGTGTTAAAAAAATAAAAGTCGGGATAGAACATCCTTCCTTTGTTTTTGTTTTTTTGTTTTGTTTTTTACAGAGTTCTGAAAGAAGAATCACTTTTCACCTTTCTTAGGGAGACTTTGGATAATAAAGAGCGATGCACGTAATGTTTACAGTTAAATCCCAGGAAAGTAATAAGTAATAACCTGGCTTTCTGGCTTTCCCAGAAATATGGGCCATTAAGAGTAATAAAGAGTAACATTTTGTTGAATATTTAACACTATTAATGGAAGGATATGTATTCCCAAAGGCTTGGTCAGATAAACAACTGCTGCAGATTTATGCTGTTATTTTTTTAATGATTTTATTTCCCCCCCATCATTAAATTTACCATATGCTCACAACACATAAGAAGCTGATGGCTCTCAATAGAGCTGCACATCATCCTGTAGAGGATGGAAGAGGCGATATAAAGCTAATGAGTATAATTACAATCATAATGGCCTCACTATTGTACAGTGTTAATAAAGGTTCAGAGTTCTATTAATTCTGACCTCCAGCTCTCACTTTCCTCTTTTGTGCCTCCCTCTAAATCATCTCCTCGTGTTGCTCTGTGCACAGGATGTGAACCCACACACATATGTTTGACTAACTTGTGCATAAATATGTGTAGATGATTTGTGGCTGGATATGTCGTTACCCCTGTTTATTTGTCTTTCCCGGTCATTATGGAGGAGATTTACTGTGAACACATGGCACCATAATAATTTGTGTGCAATGCCAGTGCAGGAAAAACAAAATGAATGGTGTGGCATTTCAAGTTTATTATTGTTAATATAACAAGAGGTAAAGACATTTCAAAGAAACACAAACAGACATGGAGAGAATTCAACAAGTTTATTCTAGAAACTTGTACTCACCAGCAAGATTTTGAGAATTAAATGCACTTTGGAGGATTTTGTTGCAAAAATATTGTAGCAAAAAAGTCACGGGCCAAAGTGACCAACTGTACTGTGTCCTCAATTTAAGGGCGCCACATACGAGGCTGTTGTTATTGACTGTGTTTAATGATCATCAATGGAGAAACAGAGGGGTCATGATTCCTCAGGAATCAAAGAAGAGTTCTTATCTGAGTGCAGTGACCATCCTAAATCAAACATGATTACTGTAATGCACCATGGCACCTTTGATTTAATTCTTGATTCCTTCATATTAATAACTGTTTTGTATTGTCTGCTGAAAGATCTTGGTTTAATATGTGAATGACTTTGTTGTTTTGTGACTGGCTTGTTATTTATTTTGAGATTGCTACAGGACTAGTTCCAGATTTTTTTTCCCCTTTCGAATGAGCGTGAAACGAACTCTGATTCTAACTAAATATAAATTACAATAGATGCTTCATAAAAATAGTTATAAAGATAAACCATATGATCTTCTTCTGGGAGGCAATAACGACTCACAAAGACCAGCATCAAGGTAGCCATAGCAACATCAACTGGTACTAAAATGCTAAAATTAGAACTTTCAAAGTTATTTTTCAAGTGAACACCCAGCAGTACCCCTTTCTTTTCTTTCTTCTTTTTTTTTTTCACTTCAGGGATTCATGGACCAAACCAGGACTGACATGTGGTGACTCAATATTGGGCTTTTATTTGACAGGTAGAAGGAAAATAAAGACTCCAGTGGGATGCTGTGGTAGCTCTGTGTTTGTTGAATGTGTAAACAGCCAAATTTCTGCTAATACTTTAGCCCTAAGCACTTGCTAAGCCGATGGTATATCAAGGCTCTGTTGATTCTGTTTTGGAGGCTCCCCTCTCTCGTGGTAAAAACTTAATGCAGATTTAGGAGACATTCATTAGTGCACGACAGTACATGACAGACTTTCCTGGGGGACATCTTATTTGTACTCTTAAATTTTATGTTTAATTTATCATTAGACTAGAGGCATTTCGCAATACCAATACTGTCAATGGAAGACAGTAAGCACAAAGAAGAGGCTGATCCTGTCACGTTCCTGAGAGTAGTGCAGATATTTACCCAATGGTTTTTGTAAAATGCTCCAAACTTCATGTGTCGAAACACTTATGATTTATGAAGCCTTCACTCTATTGGTCCAGTATAGTTCATGACAGCTTGGAAAGCCATTAATCATGTGATGTGCATCTTGCACTTCCCATGGGGCTGATCTACTGTCATTGATCATTTTTATGTCAACAGGCCTGAAACTCAGCCTGGAGATATTAAACTTTAAAATAAAGATGATGGGAGCATTTCTTAACATTACTTAATGGGAATGACTATTATGACTCTTGACCGGGCTATCCTGTAACTCAACAGGACTGTGAATGTATTACATGAATGGTCACTCTCGGTGAGGGGAGATAATCCCTTCTTGGATTAACCTGAATGTTCACTGATGTAGTAAATATGAAAAGGCAGTTTGTGCTTTCATCTTAATTAAACATGGAGGTTCACATTTCAAGCAGATTAGACGGAGGTAACACGTTGGATCACATGAAATGTATTATGACCTCAGGTAACTTAGTGAAGAAGTTTAAGTCAGACTAGAGAACTGAGAAAATATTGAAAATTTACATAACAATAAAAGTGAGATATTGCTAATTGATATATTTATCTCTCTATATATGGAAAAGAGATCAATTCATCAATTGAAACTGCACTGCAAAGACATGTGTCTAAACCAATATTGATTCTTTTTACAAACATGGGCAGTTTGCAGCTTGGGCGTATGACTAATCAAAGACTTCCTCATAGCTTCACTACAGTTAACACATTCTAATAAATATCATCAAACCAAGACAGAACACACACTGCAGGTGCAGTGCACAAATTGTTAAGCCACTTAACACTGACCTATGAATCATTCAAGCATAAAAAAGTATCTGACTCAAGAGATTAACCAGTGTTGTGTCCACAAATAACTATAAAATATTAAATGGTAAGTTGAATGGTATCTGGCAGCCTGATGTTCCCATTTATTTTGCCAAATTAGCAAAAAAACAAAAACAAAACAAAAAAACAAACCCAAATTACACAGTTTGACAGGCATAAAAAAAGTATTTTTGGACCAACAAGGTAATTCCCAAAGAACTATTAGCCAAAAAAGGTATATGTTGGCATGGTTTGCAGCGTGTCATTAAAAATTGAGGAAAATGGGAATTGGGAGACTTAAACAGGACCTACATCAGATGAACAGTATCTGAAAGTTATGTCATTAAGAAATAGGAACAATCCAGCACAGTCTGGTCACAGGACCCAAGAGATGCATCTGACCCTTCAGTTAATCCACCCACTATTTGGATATAAAAAATCCCCCCCCAGTCTTTATTAAGCTTGGGTCCTCTAACACGGGCCTGGAAGCTTGAGGGTCCTGCGCTGTATCTTTGCTGTTTCTAGGACTGCGCTCTTCTGGACAGAGGTCTCAGATGTTGTTCCTGGGATTTGCTGGAGCAACTCGCCTAGCTTGGGAGTCACTGCACCAAGTGCTCTGACTACCACTGGGACCACTGTTGCCTTCACCCTCCACATCTTCTCGAGCTGTCTTTCAGTCCAGCCACTTTTAGGGTTTCTGAATGTCAGTCACTTCCTCTATCTGCCAGTGGTACATACCGTGCAGGGGCCTGTCCTTCCATGATGATTCCTCTTCTTGCTCCTCTTCCTTAGGTTTCTGCTGTCTTAGGTATTCACTGAGCACGCAGTCGGGTTGGAGCCATCTTTTTGATGTATACGTGAATGTTTAGTGTCTCATCCTGAAATGTAGTACTGACACTCACTAGTCCCCAGCCTCCTTCCTTCCACTTGGCATATACAGTCTCAGGGTGCTGCACTTGGGGTGAAACCCTCTATGCATGGTCAGGAGCTTCCTCATCTTGATGTCAGTTGCTTAGATCTCCTCGTTTGGCCAACTTATTATCCCAGCGGGGTACGTAATCATGGGCAGGGTATAGATGTTGATAGCCCGGATCTTGTACTTGCCGTTCAGCTGACTCCTCAGGACTTGCCTGACACTTTGCAGGTACTTGGTGGTTGCAGCCTCTTCACGGTGCCCATTTGCCTGTGGGATCCCCAGCTACTTGTCAATGTCTGTTTATGTATATATATCGGTGTTTATTAATGGTAATTGTAAAAGGTGCAATCACGAAGCCATCCTTATCACTATATTTGTCACGGTTTGCGGGGGCAAGCCGTGTGGAATATATATAGGACCAAAAGGCGGCAGCTCTGGTGCAGGTGAGTGTTTATTAACAACAAAAATGCAAACAACAAAGGCGCTAGGAACATGAAACTGAAACCTAAACTGGGTAAACTAACACACAAACCAGGAATGACGGTGCAGGGAGGTCCGGGGGAAATACATGCAGGGAGACCGAGGGGAAACAACACAGACGAACCAGCAACGAGGACACGGTAACACACACTATAAATACACATGCCAGGAATCAGGGGATGGGAAACAGGAGGGGAACACACCTGGAATACATGATAACTGACAAGGCAGGGGAAACGTAAACAGAACACACTGACATAAGACAGAGCCCTTCAAAGTAAAACAGGAAACACATACACGTAATGACACAGACTCAGAGACGCGGACTAAACACAGAGACTTACTACACTAAGGAAATGCACAAGCAGGGAAGACATCAACCAGAGGGAACACCACTAAATGCTAGAAAATACAAAACTATCAAAAGTAAAGGTACATAACCAAAAACACTGGGTCACCGACCCAGGACCATGACAGTACCCCCCCCTCAAAGGCTGGCTCCAGACAGCCCAACAAGAAAAAAAAAAAAAAACAGCCAGAAAAAACAGAAAACAACCCGACCAGGGCGGGCGGCGGGGGCCCAGGAAGGAGGGCTCGAAGCAAAACAAAACCGGAGCACCAGAAGGCCAAAAGACAAAAACAAAAAACGAGCCCAAAACCAAAAGAAACGAAGCACACCAAAACACAGGAAAAAAAAAAAAAACAGTCCAAAACAGAAGAGTCCAGGGGGCCGACAGCACAGGAGTCCAAAACAGTTCAGGGGGCCGGCCAGGGGGCCGACAGCACAGGAGTCCAAAACGGTTCGGGGGGGCCGGCCAGGGGGCCGACAGCACAGGAGTCCAAAACAGTTCGGGGGGCCGACCGTGCGGACGGCAACGGCGGCGACGTGGATACAGTTCGGGAGGCCGGCCGTGCGGACGGCAACGGCGGCCACTCAGGCGATGGCGGTCCGGGGGCCGGCCGTGCGGAAGGCAGCGGCGGCCACTCAGGCGATGGCGGTCCGGGGGCCGGCCGTGCGGAAGGCAGCGGCGGCCACTCAGGCGATGGCGGTCCGGGGGCCGGCCGTGCGGAAGGCAGCGGCGGCCACTCAGGCGATGGCGATCAGGGGGCCGGCCGCGCGGAAGGCAGCGGCGGCGCCCAAGTGTCAGGCGCACCGGCCGAGGCTTGGAGGGCACAGGACCAGGCGACACAGAAGCACAGGCAGAGGCAGCTGGACCAGGCGTGGACGAAGACTCTGATGAGGCCGGACCAGACGAGGACGAAGACTCTGATGAGGCCGGACCAGACGAGGACGAAGACTCTGATGAGGCCGGACCAGACGAGGACGAAGACTCTGATGAGGCCGGACCAGACGAGGACGAAGGCTCTGAGGCTGCAGCTGACGAAGGCTCTGAGGCTGCAGCTGACGAAGGCTCTGAGGCTGCAGCTGACGAAGGCTCTGAGGCTGCAGCTGACGAAGGCTCTGAGGCTGCAGCTGACGAAGGCTCTGAGGCTGCAGCTGACGAAGGCTCTGAGGCTGCAGCTGACGAAGGCTCTGAGGCTGCAGCTGACGAAGGCTCTGAGGCTGCAGCTGACGAAGGCTCTGAGGCTGCAGCTGACGAAGGCTCTGGAGCTGCAGCTGACGAAGCACAGGCTGGAGCTGGCGTAGCAGATGGTGGCTGGATGGGCTCCTCGGGCCCTCCAGCTGATGTGGCATGGTGCTGGTGCGGTTCTCCTGAACCCCCAGCTGACGAGGAAGGTTGCTGAACGGGCCCCTCGGACCCTCCAGCGGAGACAGGAGGCTGAACGGGCCCCTCGGACCCTCCAGCCGACGAGGCATGAGGCTGGTGTGGTTCTCCGGAACCACCAGCTGACGAGGAAGGCTGCTGGACGGGCTCCTCGGGCCCCCCAGCGGAAACAGGAAACAAAGACCGGAGCGGTCCGTCGGACCCTCCAGCGGAGACACGAGACGAAGGCCGGAGCAGTCCCTCGGACCCTCCAGCGGAGATACGAGACGAAGGCCGGAGCAGTCCCTCGGACCCTCCAGCGGAGATACGAGACGAAGGCTGGACGGGCCCCTTGGACCCTCCAGCAGAAGCCATCACAAAGCCAGCAGGCATGGAGTCCACTGGCAGACATGAAGGAAATGGGTGCTGTGCTGAGCACTGGCCCTGCTCAGACAGCACTGACACGGGGCACTTCCCAGGTGGCTGCTTAAACTCCAGGGGTCCAGAATCAGCTGAGGACTGGGACCTAGCCTCTGGGGAAGCCCTGGAGCGGCAAACAGTGCCAATGGCGGCTGAATCATGAAAAGCACCTTGAGTAGGACTTAGGCCTTCTCCCTGCACGGAGTGAATGGGTGGAACCGGTAATGCTGGAGCCAGAGCTACTGGGGCCTGCGCGACAGGCGGCACTGGAGCTACTGGGGCCTGCGCGACAGGCGGCACTGGAGCTACTGGGGCCTGCGCGACAGGCGGCACTGGAGCTACTGGGGCCTGCGCGACAGGCGGCACTGGAGCTACTGGGGCCTGCGCGACAGGCGGCACTGGAGCTACTGGGGCCTGCGCGACAGGCGGCACTGGAGCTACTGGGGCCTGCGCGACAGGCGGCACTGGAGCTACTGGGGCCTGCGCGACAGGCGGCACTGGAGCTACTGGGGCCTGCGCGACAGGCGGCACTGGAGCTACTGGGGCCTGCGCGACAGGCGGCACTGGAGCTACTGGGGCCTGCGCTACAGGCGGCACTGGAGCTACTGGGGCCTGCGCTACAGGCGGCACGGGAGACTGAGCTGAGGGTGGCACTGGAGACTGAGCTGAGGGTGGCACTGGAGACTGAGCTGAGGGTGGCACTGGAGACTGAGCTGAGGGTGGCACTGGAGACTGAGCTGAGGGTGGCACTGGAGACTGAGCTGAGGGTGGCACTGGAGACTGAGCTGAGGGTGGCACTGGCTGCGGGGGAGCTAACTGGGCTAAGATTGGCTGCGGGGGAGCTGATATGCTGTTCACAAAGTCATCTGCCGCACAGAACACCGCCCCTGAATGAACAGTCATACAGTCCGCAAATGGAAAACAGTCCTCATTCACCACAGCCGGCGAATTAGATGTCCGAACGTCCAGCTGTGGGGTGGCGCGCTTGCGGCGCGATCGGCGTCTCCTCCCCGCAGACGGCTCCGACGGGCCGGGCAAGATCACATCCGGCGAGTCGGGCAGCGAGGCAGGAGTGGCTGAGAGAAGGTGGGGTGTGTGCCGGAGAAAAGCCTGTATGGTCGGAGGAAGTGAATTCAGTAGCCATGGCAGGCCGGAAAAGAGCCGTTGTAGCCGACCTTCCACGGCGAGGCGAAGCTCGTGCGGAGGATTCTCCAGCCACAGCCCGAGGAGGATCTCCACATTGTAGCCGATGTCATCCTGGAGCTCCTCGGACGGATTGACTGCCGCTGGGTCCATGGTGGCTGGTTCGTTCTGTCACGGTTTGCGGGGGCAAGCCGTGTGGAATATATATAGGACCAAAAGGCGGCAGCTCTGGTGCAGGTGAGTGTTTATTAACAACAAAAATGCAAACAACAAAGGCGCTAGGAACATGAAACTGAAACCTAAACTGGGTAAACTAACACACAAACCAGGAATGACGGTGCAGGGAGGTCCGGGGAAATACATGCAGGGAGACCGAGGGGAAACAACACAGACGAACCAGCAACGAGGACACGGTAACACACACTATAAATACACATGCCAGGAATCAGGGGATGGGAAACAGGAGGGGAACACACCTGGAATACATGATAACTGACAAGGCAGGGGAAACGTAAACAGAACACACTGACATAAGACAGAGCCCTTCAAAGTAAAACAGGAAACACATACACGTAATGACACAGACTCAGAGACGCGGACTAAACACAGAGACTTACTACACTAAGGAAATGCACAAGCAGGGAAGACATCAACCAGAGGGAACACCACTAAATGCTAGAAAATACAAAACTATCAAAAGTAAAGGTACATAACCAAAAACACTGGGTCACCGACCCAGGACCATGACAATATTCTTTTAAATTTGTTTGTCTAGCATTCATTAACTGCTAATGGAAGTCCACCCACCCCCTTAAAAACCAGGTAATTTTGCAGAGCTTGACACTGATTGAACTAAACAGTGTGAGAAGTAAAACTGTCACTGGCGACTGTAACAGATTACTTCACTGCCCGGTTAAGGTTCAAAGAATATCAATAGCTCGTAGAAACATGGTAATCAAGTTTCACACTGTACACATAGTATGGACAGCCACCCATTTTCAGAGGAGATTGTGAGTAAAGCCTAAAGCGCTCAATGGCAATACTGTTTTAATCACTCTGTCACAGACTGGAAGCCAGCTTTAAGAGCATGCTAAAACATGATGAATGAGGGCTTAGGCTCAGTACAAATATGAGGTCTGCAGGATTGCTATGATACTACAGTAGAAAAAGCTGATTAGTGGCATCTGTGGACATGATTAATTGATGCAAACACATTTCAATTTAACGGCTCTTTGATCAATTATTAATTAACAGATATCCCTGCCCCCCCTACCCACACCCCTCAACCCCTTCTTTTATTATGTACAACTTCAATTAACAGTCCCGCTGCTTTGACCCATCACTGCCCTCTCTTGCAATTCTAAAACACTGGAAGCAAGAATATCTCAAAGAGCAAATAGTTCATGCAGATTTTTATTTGGGAGAAATCGCCACTTTTACACGTGTAAATCTCACTGAGAGTTGTATGCGGTTCTATTTGGACACTGTGATCTTTGCCTGAAGCTGGTTTTCACCCAAAATTAATGAAATTTAACAACGAGCTGTTTCCTCATCTGAGGGCAGTGATTTTGCACATTCTTGTGGAAGCAGTAAACTGGAGCACAGATTTCTCTAAGGACTTCTAGGTGAATGTGTTGCAGGTACGCTCAAAATTGTTCCCCTTAGGGCATCACTCATGATTTCGCTTGTCTCACAGACTAGTAGGAAAAAAATAAAAAAGGAAAAAAATACCTTTTGAGGATTATCCTGGGGCAAATGTTAAAATGCTTCCAGTAACATGTGGATTTTATTGTTGTTTCTGATTGCCTGGTAGCCATGGGTAATATCTGACACCCACTTAAAACTGGCAGAAACCTGAAACTGGAGTAGAAATATAATGATTGTTTGCTCTTACTCCACTGAGGTCAAATTGCACCTGAAAATGAAATATTTAGAGGGATTTGATCGATTTTAATTTATGCAGCAGAGTGGATTATTACAGTTAAGATCAATTGTTTGCACGGAATTCATAAAATAACAAAGTGATGCTAAATCTTTTTAATCAAAATTCATGTAGCTCATTGTTTTCCATTTTGGAAAAAAAAACCAATTGCTGCAAAATTTTGAAATTTAAGATGGTGCACGACTTATAATACTTTAAAACCTGTTTTGGTAAAGGGGCAAATGATGCTTTCCATATCATTTTATTGCAGTCATCGCTCCTTTTATTGGTATTTTTACTCCGAGGTAAATGCGCTACCCCCTTGCTCTCCGTACTATAAATAATTTATTAAGGAACTGAGGATAGCAAGGATATAACAAAAAATATATGCATTGCTAGTGATCTGGGAGTACAGCCAAAGGATATGTCAGACATAGTTATGGGGAAAGGGGTGAATAACTCCTTCCATGTACTGATTTGGCCCACTTGTCCCTTTGGCTCTGTTCTCAGCTCTTCTAGCCAGTGTGGATGGGTACATTAAGACACAGGTGGACTGATAGGGGTTGAAAGTGACCCTCTGCTCTTAACACTTGTGCAATGCTGCAGTGCATCAGGCTAAGCCACTTTGACTCTACCAGCTCGCTTAATTGCTCAGTGAACCTGGCTGCAGCATTGAGCTGGCTGACTTGCTGGTCCCCTGAGAATGTATTACGAGTGCTCTGTCCAACTAATTGCCTCCTTTGTCCCCCATCATCGCCACACGGTTTGTCCACACATGGTGACAGACCAGTCATGGCCATACCAGCATCATCACGTTCCTCATGTTCCCCGGGATCCCAGTCACTATCTTATTTCCCCAATACACCATCATATACAGATATATGCAAGTAGAGCCGATAAAAGAAAATTGGATTTTCCCTGTTCTAAAGTCATAAAAAATATTCTGCACGGACGTCTTCTGCAAACACTCGCTACAGTTCGACACTCTAACACACACTGGAAATTTTTGCATTCATTTTACATTCTTTTCTCTCTGTACAAGCCATCAGCATTCAAGGACACTGGATAATTTGATTTATAAAGATTGCTGTAGATCCAGGGCTTCTTTCTTTTACAAGGTGCAGTTACAAATTAATATATTAGCTGTAGATTTAAGTAACCCTTGGGAAAGACACAGATACACAACAGTGAGTGGGGCATGTTTTTGAAAGGACTGGATATCACAAATTAGGGAAAAAGATAACGGCTGCCAAGATGTATTATCAACGTCTAAGGTATTTAAATAAATTATTAAATGACCTTGACACAGATTAAATTAGATATTTGATTTGCATTAAATCATGCAGAAAAATATCTGAATCTATTAGTAAATTGTGTGCTAATATTATTAACATTATAATAGAGCAATATTTTACAGGATATTAGGCTACCTTTGTGAACTGACAGCCTAAGTCTGCATCCAGAACAAGAGGGGTAGAAAATGTAGATCTATTAAATACTTTTACAGCACTTTTTCTATCATTTCAATGTCATTTATATTGTCAAGAGACCTCTGAAGTCATTCCAGTTTATTTTTAGTGCAATAGTTCAAATATAATCTTTAATTTAAATATTTAAAATGCATTTTCATGTTGTGACCTTAGAAAACATTCAACTCTTCCTTTCCTGTTATTGTTTAAAGGTTGATAAAAAAAACAAAAACAAAAAAAAAAAAAAACAGAATATACTGGCAAGGTTCAGGAAGAAAGAGGACCTGAAAGCAGGACTTTCAGCAAACCAGGGAAACATAAAGTTGACCTTTTTATGAAAGTAGGATTCAAAAATCCCCAAAGTGCAAAAAAAAGAAAAAAAAAAGAAAAAAAACACACAAAAAATTTAATTTAAAAACAGGAACTGGTCATCACAAGGGAGGTTAAACAGACACACTGACAAAGACTGAAGGAGACTAAGGCTATAAACACACACGAGGCAAAAAAAAGGAGATAAGAAACACCTAGGAAACAAGAGATAGCTCAAAAATAATCACGGCAATGACAAAAGGTAGCAAAATTAAATGCAAGACACAAGCATGTGACAACAGAAATGATATAGGAAGTGAAAAACTGAAACACTGAATACATAGACCTTGACTCAGGAGGGAGAATAAAGGGAACAAACCCTCGCAGGAAAGAAACTGTAACCAAGACTAAAAATCTAATGGGAACTAAAAGCACGGCTTACAGGAAAATATACACCGGTAGCTAAGAAACCATTACTGAATAAAAAGAAATCACACACTTGGTAACAATTAAACTCTTGAATGATTCTATTAACATAATGATTGCTGTTTACCTGATCAAGTTTATTAAATGTATAATGTTCATAGTATCTTGCGATACGCTAATAAGTATTTAACCACAACTTTACTGGATACTTAAGAGTATTTTTGTCTGATAAAAAAATCAGACAAAAATACTCATAAGTATTGTTTGTTTTTTGTTGTTTTGCATCTTAGAGTTGGCTTTTAAGTTTTAACAAATGAAATTGAATATAGCCAAAGTAATTTTCACCTGGCGAGCAACGGCTAGAAAGTAATGAATTTATGATTTATTTTTGCTAATATGTTTCTCATTAGAATAAGTTTTACTTACTATTTGCTCGCCACCTTAAGTAGAACTGCAACATCATTTTTTAACTTATAATAACTAGTTTTGTTTGTTTGTTTGTTTTTTCCTTTACCTAAGTGTTCATTTTTTTAAATATATTGTTAATAGACATTTTAAAATACAATAAGAAATTCAATTCATTTGCTTTCTTACTTCTAGTTTGTGTGTGTGTGTTCATCTTCATCTAGTTATGAGCAGTATGTTTGATTTGGTAGTTTTGCTGGTCACTTTTGGGAGATACATATAAAATCTCACTTAGGGTCACTAAAATCCAAGCACAAAATGTTAACCTGGGCTTTATAAATCTAGTTACTAGCACATTCACATGGTTAGGGTGGTGTTGGTGGCATCTGCCCAATCAAAAACAGAGATAAGTGTACTAGAATCAGAGCAAATGATTTTCCAAGTGAAGATGAAAGTGTAATACTGCAAAAAATATGAAGATGCTAAACAAAGAAACCAGACCAAAAAGAACAGAACTGATGCAGACACATCAGCCTGTCTGTAACAGGAAAAGCATTGCACACTAGTATCATTTTAAAAACGTTGTAGGAGTGGGTGTGTGCTTTATATGCTTTGGTCGGTAAAACTGGAAATGAGCTACTATATTAATAACGTTTAGTAGATTTGAAGTCAGGAAGGAATGTTGGTAAGTGTAAGTTAACAGAATAATAATGCTCTACCAGTAAGACACATTTGATGCATTACAGTTGATCTTCTTCTTTCATGTTCTCCTTTACTACATCCACAAATTTCCTCTGAGGTCTTGGCAGCTCCATCTTCCACATTCTTTGCCCAATTGCCAAATCATCTCCACCTTGCCTCTTCATCCTAACATGTCCCTCTGGTGTTCTAATGTCTAATCTTGTCCATTTTGGTCTTTCTTATTGCCACCATCTCCAAACCATAAATTGCAGCAGGTCTCGCTACTGTGCTACAAAACCTTCCCTTTCACTCTTGCTGCCTTTTGTCACAAATCACACCGGACAGTTGTCTCCACTCTCTCCACCCTGTCTGCACTTTCCCCCCTCACTTTTCTTGAGCCCTGTCGAACGCTTCTACTGCTTTCTTCTACGGACTTTCATTCCTCTTCTCTCCAGAACATGCCTCCACCTCTTCAGACTCTCTTCAACCTACTCCCTGCTCTCACTACAGATCACAGCGTCATCTTCAAACATCCTAGTCCATGGAGACTTCATGTCTCGGTCTGTCCTTCACAAACACAAACAAGAAGGGGCTCAGAGACGATTCCTAATGTAATCCCACCCCCACTTTGAACCCATCTGTCTTGCTGTCCTAATGCATTTTGTGCACCAGTTTCACATACTTCTCTTCCACTCCTGAATTGCTCACACATTACTACAGTTCCTTTCTATCATATACTTTCTCTAGATCCACAAAGACACACCGTATTTCCTTCCGACCTTCTCTATGCCTTCCCATCAACACTCTCATAGAAAACATAGCATCTACAGTGCTCTTTTTCAGCATGGAGCCATAGTACTGCTTGCCAACTGTCACCTCTCTCTTTAACCTATCTTCAACAACTCTTTTATATAATTTCAAATAATAATCTTCATGGTATGGCTAATCACTTTTATCTCTATAGTTACAGGTATGCATATCACTCTTGTTCTTGAAAGTCTGTGTCACTATTCATTTCCATTTTTGCTGGTGTCTAAGCCAGATGCCGAACCATAGTGAGGCAGAATGAGCGTCAGCATCTTGATGGAGGTTGCTAGGCAGGAGGACAGGGCCGGAGACTTTCTAGCTGTTGCTGAACAAAGGAACTCGAAGTTGCATACATAATGGTGGCATTTTAAATGCAAAGTTTTGGGGGCAAATTCAAAGAAGCATCTGAGCAATGACAAATGTGTTTATCATTCAAGGGAGGTGTTCGTGTTGACTGTCTTCTTTGGACAGCCCCATGAAGGGTTCAGAGGCTATTCACAAGAAAAGGTGACTTTAGAGGTGACTTTTAATGCAGCTGTTAGAGAATTTTAACCACACTTAAAACAATTTCAGTGAGTACATATTTGCTGTCTTGATACCAGCAGGATTCTTATGACACAAAACATCATGTTTGAAGCACACCAACATATAAAAAAACCAAATAAAAGTCATGAACTAATATCATCCTGGATTATATACATTTTGTAGAAAAAGGTTAGAGCAAAGAAGAGGAGACAATCAGGCTCAGGTTTCTGGGGTTTGGGGTGTGTAGCTGTTAACAGGTTTAGGGGCTAAATGAGTTTTTAGGCATTGTAATCAAAAAGAGTGTGATGTTCTCAGCTTTGAGTAATATGTCAGTGTTCTACATCTAGTGTCCAGTTCTGTCTGAGTGGGAAACTTAAGGTTCTTCATTTCAGATGCTGAATGGGAGAAGAATGCAGCTTTACCGTCTTGTTGTTCTTGAATTTACTCCTGATAAGAGGTGTCATAATGTCCCATCCTGTGGCTCTCTAGGGTCATAAAATGCATATCTTTGTGGCCACTGGTGGTCTGTTTCAACAGGATAATCTATATTAGGGAGGCTGACAAAGTGTAGGCCTTTAGGTAGTCCTTGTTTTATCACAAATTCTTCTGAGCTCCACCAGCAGTTTCCTGCATTGATCTTCAAAAGATGATGTTTAGATAGATAACAACAGATAAGCCCAATGGGTGGCAGGAAGATAACAGACACTACGCACTGACGGATATTACTCTGTGCAAATGACCTCTCATTCAAGAACATCTGCCCTTTTGCATAAGCTATGGGCCAGTATTTGGAACATGACCTTTAAAAACAATGAGATATTTACCCAAAGGAAGGTGCTGGCATATTAGAAGGACTAAAGAGATGAAAATATCCGCATACAGTATGAGACTGGCAGAAGGAATTAAAGATAATGGCTGTCTAAATAGCCATTTAAACGGCTGAATCTTTCAATTATAACATAAAGCCTCCCTCACATTTCTTATATCTCACTCTTTTCACCATTTTCCTCCTTTTTTTCCACTCCATATCATGTGTACATAATTTATTCATCCATCTTCACCAGCTTTCAAAGTGACCCATCCCCCTCTCAAACATTTACCATTAATAAAACATTAAGTGTGCACGGAAATGTAAACAAATCTGGTTTTCATGTGAACATGACGTCAATGAAGGACAATGTTGTTAAATAGAAAATCTAACATAAATTGTGTTTTACAATATGTGCTTGCTGTATGCGTGGCTTTTCTTAATAAAGGCTTGTAATGCAAAGTGCTCTTTGTGTTCTCGCCTGCGCCTTGAATCAACAATGTTAATGAAGCCTCTTTCCTGCACATTGCCACACATCAGTAACACGTGGCTATGAGAGATTTGCTTCTCCCTTCCCTGTGTGGCTTTCTGCCTGTCTCTTTGTGTTTCTTTCGTCTTTTCCCTCCCTTCCCGCTTCGTCTCTCCTCCCCCTCTCGCTCTTTTCCTCTTCTGGTCTGTCTCCCTTTCGCTGGCATCAAAGATGTGCATAACCTGAAATGAATGCATGTGTTAATCACTATCTCCTAAGAATTAAATGATCTCCAACCACGCTGACAATTCATGTGCAAAGGAGAGCTCTCAGTATTCATAAGCACTGTGCAGAGCATTTACATGGATAACGGTGTCAAAACATTAAGTAGGAGGTTCAGAGAAAATGGCTCTTGCAGGAGATGAAAACCTTTCACTGTTCTGTGTGAATTGGTTTTCCCATATGTCTCTATTGCAGCCTAGGAGTGTGTTTTGTAACCTAGATATGTTCCAGAAACGAACCTTTTCATGAGATTTTTAAGGTTTCACTTCTCTGCGGAGTTCATGCCGCATGAGTAATTAACAGGAAACATCAACATCACATAACCAAGCTAATAATACTTTTATGAGCATTAAACAATGATCTTTAGGCTGGCCGTGTGATGTTATTAACTAGAGGCGTCTATATCTTTGAAATCTGCAGCTAGGAAAAGAAGAAGAAAGATCAATGAAAATAAAAGAATGATCCAGCTTTAGCTATTTTTTTTTTGGCCTATTGGAAACAATCTAAATAAGCTGTGACGAAAACAGTGAAATATTCTCACCCTTTACTGCACATCCATCAGCAACAGAGTAGCATTAGCATTTATTTATAGTCACTTTCCTTTTAGCCCTGCTTTTGGTCTCAACTCACTTCTCATGAAATTACCTGTCAGCGAAAAGTTCCTGCTAATGTTTTATGTCTGCAGTTTGCTCCAGAGTGGATTTCTGCAGCTTTGTCACTGAAAACATCTGCCTGCTGCATCGAGGGGCGTAATATTAATTCCCAAAATTCTACGTTAAACAGTATTTCCATTTAGTGCCATCCAAGATCCAGGGATGAGGACCAAAAGTAATTACATTTATATCCTTGTTTTACTCAGAGAGTTGAATTCATTTTAAACTTAAGATGTCAACTTGTGATCACAGAGTTATGACACGTCCCTGCGAATTGTCACACAGCGGTTCTAAATTCTGTAAGTATGAAATGAGGGATGTGTCTGTTTTTGGAGCGGGTTAACATTGTTAGAAAGACACTTATCATCTTTAGAAGTAACAGCAGTAGGTAAATGAGAAGGAAGTGTTTTTCCTGATTTATGTAAATGGCTTTGTTGAAAAGCAGATGTAACTGTGGAGTGGAAATGTTTGCACTGTTTGCTTTCAAATACACAAAAGAATTTTGAACTCAAGGAACTCCAAAAATCCTGCTGCTGATGAGTATTCACAAGTAACTCAAAATATTATGTGGGTTCGTGATATAACATTAAGCCATCCACTCTACACTCCACTGACTGAAGTGGCTTCATTTAGTCATGACAAGTATTTTTGTTGTTGATCGTTTCGTTTTTAAAAGGAGCACCAGCATCAAGAGAACTGATGCAAGTGATGCTAAAGCAATCAAAAAACTCTTCAGAAGTGAGCGAAAGCCCTGAAGTAGTGTTGGAAGAGAAAATGGGCTTAAAAGACCTCCGTAAATTTGTTGGCTGATGCAGAGTTAAACCTTTAGAAGTATGCGAGTGTATAAGAGACTGGGAAACCATTTAAAAGGTTAGCATATGGTAGGCTACACACAGAGTACTTTGAACAAATCTGTCACACAGTCAGAGAACCTCAAATAATGTTGTGGATACACTATGAATAAAATAGGCTATGCACCTTAAGCATAGTCCAGTGTTTCTAGAGCATGTGTCAAAACAACTTAAGCTGTCATCACATCAGAAATCTCCTCAAACCAGTGCTTTTCCTCGTGTTTGCTTTGCAGTTTCTATGGAGTGAGATTCTTTTACTTGACTGCCCTGGGGCTGAAAAATGAAGCCAACCCAAAAGGTAAGTCAAACCCAATAGACTCTCATGTTAAAACGGTTACATTCTCAGCAAAAATAACAAAAAAAATTCGCTTTGGTGTTTGTAAGATAAGTTGCACCTTACCTTCAAACTACATATTTCAAAAGCCAGAACTTTTACTTTAAAGGTATTTTGCCACCACTTCTGGTTCACTGCTTAACTATTCCTTGGAGAGCAGTTGCATAGAGTTTGTAGGCAAATCTAAGTCCATTCTGCAATGACCAAAACAATCAAAATCATGTTTTTATAGTAGCACTATGTGTCACTTTGCAACAAATTTCATGTCGGAAATGGCAGAGCCCTCCAGCAACTCCTCGTCAACCAGTCAGGGAATGCATTTCTTTTTCTTTAGCAACCTATGGTTGCCAAGGGGTTACCGACTGGTGTCTACTGTAGATATTACTCATTGAACTCTATGTCTTGATGGTGTTTCTGGTACCTTTTGCAGCATTTTTTGCAGCACAGTTAATGGCTTGCTCTGTAGTTAATTGTATTAAAAACCCGTCTGTGTTCCACAATTTATCATTTTATTAGTATATTATCAAGCACTATCAAACAGTTGTACCACTCAACTTACTGATAAACCCAGCTAATGACACATTTTTACAAAATAAATAAATAAATCACCAGCGGTAGGTCTGAGAGGCGGTTAACTGGTTGATATTTTTAACTTGGACGAGAGATACAGTTTCAACAACTGGCACAAGTGTCGAAGCTCTTCCCATTTAAATTAAAATGTTGTGGTTTTAAGCAAAATAAAGAGATTCAGCCTGAAAAAGTCAAGTGCTAAAAATCACTGGAAAACTCAATAACACAGAAGAATTTGATCATTACTCAGCCAACCCAATTTCTAAAATGAGAGGTAAAAAATGACCAAGTGGAGTGATATCATTTGAAATCAATTTGGTTTATAACTGCATTTTCATCAGCATGAACAAACAGCCTTGATGGTTAAGGTATGAGTAGTTTCAATCAATATGGAAAATCCCCTGCCTCTCGGCCGCAAAGCTATTATCTGGAATCCCTATTGAATTTGGAGATAATGAAGTCTTGATAAAAGATCAGACATGCATTTGACACGGGATTGTGTTTAATAGTCCAAAGTTGTCATTAGCAGTTGTTGCATTGAAGAGAGCCAAAAAATAAATGAGTGTGAAGTATGAGTCGCTGTAAAACAAACTAAGAAAGGAAACAATGAAAATTAAGGAGAGAGATGACAAGTGTCTATGGATTTTGAAGACCACAAAGCTCTTGTTAATTAGTGTCGAGGTAATTTAAGAATAAGAGGAAGCAGAGAAAAAATAATGTCATACACAATAAAAGGCTTTCCTCATACCAGCCATCATTTAAGCCTCTGGTGCCTCTGTTTTCGTTTTACCGGAGCCTTATATCTCTTAGTACATAGAAATGTTTATATATCTATACAAGCAAATAACCAGTTTGTTCCACAGAACCGGAGCTATCTGAATACAAATGCTGCCAGATTACCATGTTACATTAGAAATAGCTACAAAAAAGAAAAAAGAAAAAAAACAGTGCTTTTTAAATTATTTCTAAATGCTATACAAAAAGGACCTCAAATATTTATCCAAATAATTACTGCAACATAACCCACTTCTTCATATTATGTTATTTCACATATTACCAGCAGTCCATAATTGGTGAAAAATAATATATATTATACTGTCTACAATAAGAACATCAACAGCAGCATTTCTTAGCATGGTGCATCATGTGAACTAGTCCTCAAAGATGCAAGAACTTTATAAAACAAACTAACTAACAAAGCAGTCCTAGTAGGAACATTGTGTCAGCATCACTCCAAAACATACTTAAAAACCACTTTAACTGATTTAATCCTCCAGGTGTACGTCTTGTTGACACGGGATTAAAGAGTTAATACAGAGAAGATACCTAAGGCAAACCCCAGAAACCTCCCTCAAATCCCCCTTATTTCAGGAAACAATTAGCCCAGCAGCAAGTGCATGCCCTCACTCTTTCCTCGTGTTGATACATTTCTTTCCATGTGATTCAATTGATACTTTTTAATGTTTTCTGACATTTCACTCTTTTGATTTTATAGTGCTTTTATTTCCTTACTTTCATCCTGTTATACTGTAGAAACTCAACAAAGGTTAAATGGAATATATCTACACAGCTATAAAGGATCAGAATCTAGTGGTGCATTCAAGGACTTTGCGGATCCCAAAGCAGACCTTTTTTGGCTAAAAAGGAGCTCATGGGCTCTATTATCAGAAAATGTTCAAATGAAGTCAGCAAACTGCTATGAGAATGACATGAATTAAGTTCATTTCTTTCTGCTTATTCACGTTAAACATCCTTGAACATGTCAACAGATTTTCTGTTTTCACAATGTGAAGGTGTGGAATACACCAGGCACAGACACACGCACACACAGGTAGGTACAGCCAACTTCCACATTTATTCAAGTGTTGTTGTTTTGACAGCTGACTCAGTCACACAGTCTGACAGCTCACGAGCCCAGCTGATCTCTCTTCTGGCCGCTCCTCCTCGTCTCACTATAAACACAGCGGAGGGAGACCATCATCAGTCCATAAACAACATCAGCTGTTCTTACCGGCCTCGCAGCACCGCCCTGTTGAGCCTTCCGCTCCACTCCTCCCCTGCAGCTGCGCCCGGGGCCACGCCTCCGCCACAGAAGGCTTTATAATACAAAGAAAAAACCGAAACAAAAAAGATGGATGATAACATAACCATTCAAAACAAGTTTCAGATTTTTCACATGTTTGCAGTTCATAATGAAGAAAGAGAAAAACAAACAGCCCAATCATAAAATGCATTCTTGGCAACAATGTGAAATATACCACTCTTCGCTATTACCATTTGTATAATGTATTATATATAATATATATATATAACAAACGAACCCCGGCTGTCTAAAGATTTCTCTTGATGCCTCTTATGTGAAACATTTTCTGACATGAAGTTTACTTTTGCAGATTTACTTCTAAGCCTAATCTCGAAAGTTCTGTGCTTCTATCAAAGTTCCACAACATTAAAATGAATAATGGGCTGCGAAAGCTTGTGCAGTGTCAGGCTCCCAAGGCAGAGTGTCTGTCTATTTCCCAAAGTACAGTTTGTAAAGGAAATTGGTTTATACTTATGAGCTATTGATCCACAGAGAACGGTATAGTTTGTCATTCAGCAGATCGCTGGCACAGAGGATGGAGAGATAGCGGAAACTCCAGGGAGAGCTCGATCTAGGCAGGTTACATCCACAATAGCTATCAGCGCAGTCTAGGAGATAAAGCTAAAAAGAATGTCTCAGTGCTTAAAAACTGTTTACCTGCATTGCTAATTCCACTGTTTTATCTGCTGAGATCGTAATCCACAGTGTCTGACAAAAAAAGAACCAAATGACATGGCTCTTAAAGCTGTTTTGCCAGTGTTATTTGTCTACATTTAGAATATTTTATACTGGTTTAATTTGTACCATGAGATGCCTTAAATGCCCCCCCCCCCCCCCCCTTAATCTTTCTCTAAAATGGCTCACTAGCTTTATTTAAATACTTGCTTAACTAAAGATTCAGAGGATGCTTTTTTTTAAAGAAGATAGTAGCAGCGTTCATCAAAGGTTATAAAAACACTGTTTTGATGTGAAATACAGTAAATGTAAGGCATGTTTTGCTGTAGTGGTGTTTTGATATGTTTCTATGAGCTTCTCCTGTTTTTTTTTAATTGTAGAAACCTAGAAGCTATTGTAATCCTCGTGCTTTCGAGGCAGAATTCCAAGGTCACCACATAAAGTGCTCACAAATGAGAAAACAACACGTTGTGTTAGAGCTGCCTTTTGAGTCTGTTGAGTGAATATTTTATACCAGAAAAGAAAAACAAAACAAGGCCTGCTTCTATCCTATTTATAATGCATAATAATATTTGAATGCTTCAAGTTGCTGAAAATAAAAAATACTTAAGATAAGAAAGTAATGATAAAAAATTGATTCCATCTTCCTCTTCTAAAACTCATGGTTCAAAGGCAACAAGAAGATCAACCTAAGCAAGGATTCGGTGATAAAATAAAAGATTCAGAACAGATGTGGCCATTGCTGTGAATCATTGAAGATAATGTGGCAACAATCTAAACTTCTTTTTGTGCTGGTAGAACAGTTTACTGGGGAATTGCATCAACTTTAGTTCACATTTTGCCCCAAAGCTGACATTATATTCATTTTTTGTGCTCTGATAACGACAAATAAACTCAATAAATACCTTATTTTCTTCAAATGGCGTCAAACTCTTTTGAAAGGGAAGATTCAAGCACTTTTGATGCCCATGCTCCACTATCTGCAGTCACAATTTATATGTCATCACATACTCAAGTATCAGAAGAGCAATTCATGCTAATGGAAGTAATTATACAGAAATTACAACCTGTCTGATTGAAAGACTACAAATGAGCAGGCATGTGGCTGAAATAGGTGCTTGTCATACAATTAACATATCTATCTGTGTATGACATACTTAACCACTGTGCTCTCACTGTTCTTAACTACCGAGATGAGAGGAAGGAAATAGACTGACATTTCCATAATCTTACATGAACACTGAATTTGACCTTGTGTTACTTAATACCCTGCACAGCTCAACACTTGAAAGAACTCTTATCTCGATTTTGATGAATTTCAGAGGGGGAAGTGGATACATCCTTTCCCCCTGTGTAAATCCCAAAGGTTTAAATCTACTCTCTTGATATTTAATATATGATAGTGAATCTGATATCACAGATAATAAAGATATCCTTTTTGTAATATCATGGAGCTCAGTACATTTTAAGGTAGCCAGAATTTGTTCCATTGGTGAAACGCTGGTGATGTATATGTATTTGAAGTCTTAAAGTAATAATCAAAGATTTTTCTACAAAATCTTAAATTCTTTGTTCATTTCTACAGCACTTTAGCTGACACTGCAAACTTTCTATGTAAGCTGCAACATGTGAAATGGTGAAAAGACTGGACAAACCGCAAAAAGCTAAGATAAACGATATGGCATAAGATAATCTTTAATATATATTCACCATACAAGAAAATATCCCCTACCCGACCATGTGAATTGTAGCCTCATTTTTCTGTTCTAAGAGGAATGGGGCCTGGCGTGGTCTTCTGCATTCAGAGACGCTTTTCTGTAAACCTTGGTTGTAAAAAGTGGTTATTTAAGCTATTGTTATCTTCTTATCAGGTCAAAGCATCCTGGGCATTTTCCTCTGATGTCTGACACACACAAGGTATTTTGTTGAAGAGAACTGCTGCTGGTCATTAAGCATTATCTCTTTTTCATAGTATTCTTTGTAAAACCTTGAAATGATTGTGTGGGAAAATCCCAGCAGATCAGCAGTTTGTGGAGTACTCGGACCAGGCTGTCTGGCACCAGCAGCCATATTACATTCAACGTCACTTAAATCACCTTTGCTCGCTTTGAACTTCAGCAGTTCGTGATTTCGCCACGCTTAAGCATTGACTCGCTGCTACGTGACCGGCCAAGATATTTCCGTTGGCAAGCAGTTGAATTGCTGTAACTAATGAAGTGACCAGTGTGTGTAATGTGGTGTGATAATAAAAACAGTAACAATTATTGTAAGTAACGCGGTTGCATAATTTACAAGACACTTTGTACTATGTCAGATGGTGAAATTATAAAAAACAAAAATGAACTGCCATTACAGATTAGGTATTGGATCATTAATATTCATTCTTTTTTGTCCTTTTGAATATTTGATAGATGGTCATGCATAGTTTTTAGATTTATAATGAGCACAAGAGCCATATATCTATGTGGAATTTACTCAAGCATGGAGCTTATTATAATAAATAGAAAGGCTTTTGACAATTGCACAGAGTTCGATGTATATCATGACTAATTGGAGGTGACAATACCTCTACTGTCAGTAGTTTGAACTGTGAACCTGGCATTTTCAGAGAGAACAATCTCTGAACCAAATCCCAAACCTTTTCCGGTGGAGTTATGTGATGTTTTAAAGAGCTCCATAATGACTGATTGAGTTTAAAAGCTGAGGGACCTGGGTACCATTGAACCCCCAACCCTGACTGATATAACACAGTTAAATTATTCATTTGAAGTAATAGTCTTCCTGATGAAATATTCATCATTCTGTAATGAGGGATGTATTGATTTAAATAGCAGAGCTTTGTTGAAAGACCCAGCTTCAGCCAGTGCAAAAAGCATAAAGAATGAAAGGTATTCCACTGATCATCGTTTTGTATTTGATCAGCACTGAGCACTCATACTGATTACTAATTAGGCACTCTTATGTATAAACTATTTGGAGGAAATCATAGTTCCTTCATACAGTAGATTAGAAATCAGCAGTTACTGATAATGAAAACATTGTTACTCTTTATTGCATCATTTCATTCTGAACTTCATTTGCCTGAAGCATGAAATTGTGCAGACTGTTCAATGACCACTTGTTGAAGCTGTGTTACACTCTTTTTTTAAAAATTTTTTTAAAGGCAAATTTAGAGAACCAAATTAATTATCCATGGTGGTAATATTTAATAATACTGGGGTATTAAAGTATGTGCTTCTTGCTTAGGTACACTGTTGTGCAGCTGCAGATGAAAATGATTAACCACCACACTACAAACTGCAATTCAAATTTTCTAAAAAGTTCAACACTGAAACTATGGCACCGGAGCCTTTCACAGATCTAAGAAAACAGCAATTTACATATCATAATGGATGGTTTGACCCTGATGGACAACTTCCTCTTTGTCACAGCCTATATGACTATTTTGGAAATAAAATAAAGTATGGAATAAACAAAAGGAAAGCTGCAGATTTAACACATTTTAATACCTCAACATGTACAATAGTAACTATTTGCAGTCTTGTAACAAATTTTAACAGCTATTTATTTGAAGCAACAACATTTAAAATGTGAAGTTGCTGTCATATAGCACCATTGATGTTCTAATGAAGCAATAAACAGCTTTCACTGAAACAGGCAACATGAAAAGCTTTTTTCCCTACCATGTTCCTGCACAGCCTGATACTAGCTTTGATCTTTGTGCAGTATGGTCGTCGTTATAAACGAATCCTGTCAAGAAATCGCTATTTGTGTGAAAACACAGTATTGGAGGGGCTGTCAGACAGTTTATGGCAGAAAATAATGCCTTAGGATAACTTTGTTTACATCAGTGGAGAACGTGATAGCGTAGCATAACAGGTTTGAGTGCCAGTTTAGAGGATGCGCGTTAAGGATAAAAGAAGCACCATTTGTCTTGGGTAAGCATCGGCCTACGTCTGCTTCATGGCATAAACTGATGATTGAACATGACATATTGAGGGGGCTGAACAGGGCTTTGGAGAATTATGACACAATCATAAACACATAAGAAAACGTGTCCCTGCTGGCTAGCATTAATTAAAATACAATACTAGAGCACTTCTTTATTTAGCTGAAAAAAATCTTGGGACAAAAACTTGGAGTACTTTATAGGAACAGACGATTAGGTTTAAATTATTAAGTATGACTTCATTTGTGATATTTTGTAAAATTATACTGGACAATACACAAATACAACTGCACAATACAAAATTTTAAGTTATTAGATACAGCAGTTTTTATCTTTATCTTTGCCCAAAGACAAATCTCCACTATAAATGGTGAGTAACAAAGGTCTACACTGTATGCAAAATGTTGAGGGTAAAGTTATATCAGGCACTACTACTAAGACACTAATGGATTCAGATTCATCTATAGTTTACGGGATGAGTAAAAAGACAAAGTAGAAATGGCAGTGGATGTCTATTCTGCTGAACTGATCATTATTGTCTATTGCAGAAAGTCCTGTAACTTAAAAGTAAAGTTCAGATATATGGAATAATCTTCTGAGTATTCGTCACAATATGAAGATTTTCATGTCTTTGGTGTTGTTAACCCATTCTATTAATGGAAAATATAATTAATTTTCAGCTCCTGTTAAATATTTATTATTCAACAGTGTTAAAGAAGAACTAGGTCAGCCCTGAATCTGAGCGGCAACAAATATGACAAAGTCATGAAAAAGTTACACCAATTAAATAATGATGACAAAAGTCTGGAATATTCATCAGAAAACACTTTGACTGTCATTACTGTTGAGTTTTTGGCCTGCCCCATGCACTGAAGACTTCACTGTGAAGAAGACGTGAAAATGATTAATGACTCGTAAATCATGATGATTGAAATACCTTACTGGTTCCATTAATTACGGTATTGCTTTTACATTGTGCCATGCATGAGATTATTTTCAATCATGTCTGTTCCTGATATTTAATGAGGTTTTTTGCAAGTAATTAATGCTTAATATAACAAATATTTTTCTACCTATCCCCAAAGAAAGAGACATCCATTGATGTTCTTTTGCTTTGATGTTCACCTTTCTTTTTTTGTTTTGTTTTGTTTTTTTGTGAGATGTGAAAAGTTCCATTCACAAATATCCCAGTTCATTCATTCCCATTGATTAGTGGTCTAAAATACGTTTAAATAGTATATCCAGGGTAAAAGTTGCATAATATTTGGTTGAACGTTGAAAGTTAAATTACTGCCTTGATTACATCTAGTCATTATTTTTAAAATGCAAAGATGTGTTGTTATTTTTTACTAACACAACATTTGAAATAGTTAACAGCCACATGATGTCCACTGCAGGACATCATGCAGTGGACTAATATTATCTTACAGCACTTTTTTAATCATAAAAAAGTATCTATGTCATTTATTTAGAGCTATGCATGTATTATGAACTGTTCCCACGTGGAGTGGTGAAGTAATTATCACTGCTGCCTCACAAACATATTGTGTCGGTTGTTTGAAGGGTTTACAGAGAAGCTGAGAAGTAAAAGCATCCTGTCACCTTCTAAAGAACTGAAGGCGGTTTTATTCAACAAAATCATGTTTAGTGTCTTCTCATTGCGTTTTTGCTAGGTTGAGATGTTTAACATTTATTTGTAATTACTGTTTCATCCCTATAAAGGGGTTAGCACAATTAGATTTATTCCTCAATTAAACAATACTGAAAACATATATACAACAATGTGTAGCTGAACATGTAACTGTTTACTGGGGTTTCCATTAGATTTAAACTTTTATTACAGAGAAAAATTGCAATTTTCAGCAAATCCTTGTAACTCCCTGTGGGAAAAGGTATTAAATAAAGTCTATAAAACAAAAAGAGCAAGGGTTATCCTAAAACTTTGATGTTTTATGATGTTTTTATTACAACATGAATTGTTGATGTCTGTTTTTATTATAGCATGATGATGTCAGCTTGTTATGGCATCATTGTGGCATTGTAGGGCACTGTATTGACATTTTTTTAAAAGTGTCTTGTACATCTTGCTCCATGACGTTCACTTGATATATTTTTCATTGTCCTGGATCTTTGATCCAGTGTTTTGAGTTTTTTGTTCTGGAGTCCACTGAAGTTATGAAATGCTTGTGTTCAAGTTCTGCATTAGTTATTTTGAATTTACTATTCTCTAGCTCTTTTGAGCTTGTTATTGTTTGTTAGTTGTTCCTTGGTTCCTTTGGGGATTATGTTAGTTGCCCTTTATATCCAGTCTGTCCCAGTCTTCAGCGTCTCCTGTGATATTCAGTCTTTGGGTCCGTTCTTCGTACCTCGCTTACTACATCCAAGATCAAATGACACATCCAAGATCAAATCATCGCGCTAACTTTGAGCTCGCTATTCCGGTTCTCCGAACACACCTGTTGTTGACGATTAGTATAGCTGGATGAAGTAATGTGAGATCACTGGGTGGCTTAACAGGGGCTACGCATCGATAGTAGAAACGCGCTCGGTATTCTTCGGCAGCAGAGCAAGAACTCTTGAGTGAGGGATTTCAGGAGTTTCAGAGTTTAATTAAAACGCAAGGGAACACTGCAAAGGCTGCAAAAGCAAGGAGAGAGGGCTGGCAGAAAGTTGCTGACAAATCAAACTCGTAAGTAATTTAATAATAATAATAATAATAATAATAATAATAATAATAATAATAATAATAATGGATTGGATTTATATAGCGCTTTTCAAGGCACCCAAAGCGCTTTACAATGCCACTATTCATTCACTCTCACATTCACACACTGGTGGAGGCAGCTACGGTTGTAGCCACAGCTGCCCTGCGGCAGACTGACAGAAGCCAGGCTGCCATATCGCGCCATCGGCCCCTCTGGCCAACACCAGTAGGCAGTAGGGTAGATTTATTATATTATATTACATTATATCCTCTTTCACATTAGAGCCACGACAGGGCCCACTGGAACATGGGAACAAGTAAAAGTGAAATATAAGAATATTCTACAGAATGGTAAGATTTATCACTTATATTGCTTTTAGTCTCTTGCAAAGAGAGCCTGAAATAATCTGTTTGTTTGTTTATAACAGCAACCAAGAAAAGGGCAGAGCAAAAAAAAGACAGGTGGTGGTCCTGCACCCCCTCGTCAACAAGTTGGTTAAGTGAATAATACCCTCACGGGAAAATCGATATCTCTCAATGAGCACACTGTCGCGCTGAGCTAAAGGATCCTGTCTGTCCCGCAATATACGCTGAATTCTGAAAACTCTCCTTATCAATCTTGCACCTTCCGCAATGGGTGGCTCGCTTATACGGACAGGACATGGCTGCGACAGGCTTCCCAAATCCACCTTCGCTTTTATAGCCGTGGTCTCTCATCAAGATTACACGAAGTAATTTACAATTACTACTCTAAAATATGAATTACATCTGAAATAATCAAATACATGAAATAGAATGATTAATAGTACATTTCCATTTTTTTAAGGAATGACCTGTATGTATCTGTATGAAATCAATAAAAGGATCAAGTACTGCATTAACTTTAGTTACATTGATAATATTTATTTATGGTAAAACAGTGGTAAAATATCGCTGTTGCTTTCGTATAAATGAAGCGGACATACCTGAGTGGCCGCGATCTAATCCTGTTTACATGAAGTAAACCTGCTCCCGAGCAGGTTTACGCTTACGGATCTGTTGCTATGGCAGCAAGTCCCGGATGAGCTTCGGAGAACCGAACGATCCAGGATCATGCGAAATCGTCAACAATCAAATCCAGCTAACTTACTTAGCGGGGTACGAAGAACGGACCCTTTCTCTCCAAGTTTGTTTACCTTTTGTCACCGCAGTCATGTCCCTGTATCTGTCCAGCCCAGTATCACGACAAAATATTTAACAGATACACCAGTTCCCCCATGTCCATGCAAAAGTTGCAGTACTGTATATCGAAGTTGCAGTTACAAGGGGAGGTAATGCGTTTTAGCTGTGTTCCCAAGTGTGTTCACTCTGCACTAATCCCCCAGTGTGCGTCTCTCTCTGTTCTTTGTTATGTCCTCCTTCAGTATGAGCGTATAGCCTCTGCAAGTCTGTTTTACCTCTCTGTTCATACTAAGCTCAGTTATAGTGTTTGCTTTTTGACCAGCATTGAATAAAGCTGCATTTTGAGTTTAACTCTGTCTGGTCCACACTCTGTTCTTTCACCGCCACCTCATGACAGTATTACTTGATATGGTTTCTTGAAATTCTTTTTCAAGGTCATCTTCCATCATGGAAGCCACAGCACTAATAATGAACGTCAAGGTCAAACACGTAGGTGTTCATGTCCCCTAAGGCCTGCATTGTTGTAGGACCAGGTGACCCTGAATCCTCCCTTAGTTATGCTGCAATAGACATAGGCTGCCGGGGGATTCCCATGATGCATTGAGTTTTTCCTTTCCAGTCACCTTTCTCACTCACTATGTATTAATAGACTTCTCTGCATTGAATCATATCTGTTATTAACCTCTGTCTCTCTTCCACAGCATGTCTTTTATCCTGTCTTCCTTCTCTCACCCCAACCGGTCGCAGCAGATGGCCGCCCCTCCCTGAGCCTGGTTCTGCCGGAGGTTTCTTCCTGTTAAAAGGGAGTTTTTCCTTCCCACTGTTGCCAAAGTGCTTGCTCATAGGGGGTCATATGATTGTTGGGTTTTTCTCTGTATCTATGAAGCGCCTTGAGGCGACTTATGTTGTGATTTGGCGCTATATAAATAAAATTGAATTGAATTGAATTGAATTGTTGTACAGTTTGAAGACAATCCATAGAAAATTTTGGATAATATAAAACTTACTTACTGTACATTTACCATCAAACAAAATTTGAAAATGGCATCTTGAAAACTGTGGTTGTTATCAAGATGCCAAACAAACAAAATGAACCATTTACATACTTCCTCTCTTTGGAGGAAGAATAATTGAGCACCACAAATTTAAAAGAAAACATAGCTTCTGTTGTTGCTGCATTTAACCAGCTGATGGAAGAGTCCGTTATTTTGTAATTGTTACCTGTAGTTTACTTTCTTTACTTTTTCTTTTCTTTCTCTTGACGTTCGTTACTGGCACTCAGCAAGGTAAAAACAAAAGAAGAAGAATTACACCTGAAAAGACGAAAGCTGACATGATGATTTCATTTCCCATTCAGTTTATAAAATATCTACAGTGCCATGACAAAGTATTTACCTCATTCCTGATATCTTAGTTTTTTCATAACTGACATGGAAATTCCAATATCAGACAACATTAACCCAAGTTAATACAAAATGATTTTAATCATTAAAAAAATGATTTTATTTATTAGGGGAAAATGGCAAACCTACCTGGTTCTACCTGGTGAAAAAGAAAAATGAAACAAAGTCATTGACATCCATCATTCTGGAAAGGGTTACAAAGCCATTTCTAAGGCTTTGGGATTCTTATAATACATAGAACTAACAGCATTTCGTGAAAAGAAAACCATACCAAATATCAAACATTGTGATGGTAGTGTGATGGTCGGACCTGGGCGACTCTCCATAATGGAAGGAACCATGAATTCCTCTCTTTACCGGTAAATCGTGAAGGCAAGGCAAGGCAAGGCAAGGCAAGGCAAGTTTATTTGTATAGCACAATTCAACAACAAGGTGATTCAAAGTGCTTTACAGAGACATTAGAAACAAGAACAAATAAAAAGCATGATTTAAAATTGATTAAAACAAGCAAATAAACTAACTAATTAACAAACAAACAAACAAACAAAACAGTATATAAAATCAAAACAGATAAAATCAGAACAGTAGATAAAATCAGTAGTTAAATGTAAGTTTTGAAATTTAAGCTTAAAGTGTGGATTTGGTGCTTTATTCAAATGCAGCTGAGAACAGGTGAGTCTTCAACCTGGATTTAAATAAACTGAGTGTTTCAGCTGATCTGAGGCTTTCTGGGAGTTTGTTCCAGATATAAGGAGCATAAAAGCTGAATGCAGCTTCTCCGTGTCTGGTTCTGACTCTGGGAACTGATAAAAGACCGGATCCAGATGACCTGAGGGATCTGGAAGGTTCATACTGGGTCAGGAGGTCATTGATGTATTTTGGTCCTAAACCATTCAGAGCTTTATAGGCCAGCATCAGAACTTTAAAGTCTATCCTCTGACGGACAGGCAGCCAGTGTAAGGACCTCAGAGCTGGACTGATGTGGTCCACTTTTTTGGTCTTAGTGAGGACTCGAGCAGCAGAGTTCTGAATGAGCTGTAGTTGTCTGACTGATTTTTTAGGTAGACCTGTAAAGATGCTGTTACAGTAATCAAGCCTACTAAAGATGAATGCATGGACTAGTTTTTCCAGGTCCTGTTGAGACATCAGATCTTTTATTCTTGATATATTCTTGAGGTGATAGTAAGCTGACTTTGTTATTGTCTTAATGTGTTTTTCTAAGTTTAGGTATGCATCCATCACTACACCCAAATTTCTCGCCTGGTTTGTGGTTTTTAGATGTATAGATTGAAGTTCTCTGGTGACCTGTAATCGTTTTTCTTTGGCGCCAAAGACTATTACCTCAGTTTTGTTTTTGTTTAGCTGGAGAAAATTGTGGCACAACCAGTCATTGATTTCCTCAATGCATTTACCAAGAGCCTGTACAGGGCCTCGGTCTCCTGGTGACATTGTGATATATATTTGTGTGTCATCTGCATAGCTGTGATAGTTTATTTTGTTGTTGTTTATAATCTGTGCCAGTGGGAGCATGTAGATGTTAAACAGAAGGGGTCCCAAGATGGAACCTTGGGGAACTCCACATGTGATACTTGTCTGCTCAGATGTGAAGTTACCTATTGATACAAAGTATTTCCTGTTTTCTAAGTATGTTTTGAACCAGTTTAGTACAGTTCCTGAAAGACCTGTCCAGTTCTCCAGTCGTTTGAGTAATATGTTGTGGTCAACTGGATCAAATGCTGCACTGAGATCCAGTAAAACTAGGACTGACATTTTTCCACTGTCTGTATTCAGACATATGTCATTAAACACTTTGGTCAGAGCAGTTTCAGTGCTGTGGTTCTGTCTAAAACCTGACTGGAAGGCATCGTAGCAATTATTCTGTTTTAAGAAGTAACTGAGCTGTTGAGAAACTGCTTTTTCAATGATCTTACTTAAAAACGGGAGATTTGAGATCAGCCTGTAGTTGTTCATTTGTGTCTTGTCAAGATTGTCCTTTTTCAGTATAGGTTTGATTACAGCAGTTTTTAGTGATTCTGGAAACACACCTGATAATAAAGAAAAGTTGACGATCTGTAACAGGTCTGACTCTAAAGTCTTTGAGACCTTTTTGAAAAAACTTGTTGGCAGG
Source organism: Maylandia zebra (assembly GCF_041146795.1). Taxonomy (NCBI): domain Eukaryota; kingdom Metazoa; phylum Chordata; class Actinopteri; order Cichliformes; family Cichlidae; genus Maylandia; species Maylandia zebra. The sequence goes on from NC_135184.1 coordinate 17,799,772, forward strand.
ACATCTAAACAGCAGGAGGAGGAGTTCAGTTTACCTAAGATGTCCTCCAGGTCTTTGCTGTTAATCGGTTGAAACTGTTTCATGGTATTTAAACAGTTTTTTGGTGGACACAGTACATATCCTGGATCTGCTGTTGATGTACCAATTGCTTGTCTAATTTTTTGGATTTTTTCAGTGAAGAATTTGGCAAAGTCATTGCAGGCCATGGTCGAATGGAAGAATATTCAGTGATTAGTATGTGCCCATGTGTCTGAAGCACGTGGGCACTTGGGTATTGCAAGTTTACCTCTAAATGGCTCAAAAAAAAAAAAATTAAAAAGAAGAAGAAGGGTTTGAAGTGGCCCAGTTAGGCCCAGACTTCAATCTAATTGATGCTTTCACATGGCCTTGAAACTCTTGAAATTGAATTGAAAACCCTCCTGTGTGGCTGAATTAAAACAATTCTGCAAAGAAGGCTCAGCAAAAATTCCTTCACAGTGATGTGAAAGACTTACTGCTAGTTTTCAGAAACACTTGATTGCAGTTCTTGCTGCCAAGCAAGGCAAAACCAGTGTTTAGGTTTATGGCAAAATAATGTCTATTAAATTTGTTTGATGATCCGAAACATGTCAGTGTAAAAACTTTGCCAAAAAAATGAATTCCAAATATTTTTTCACAGCACTGTACCCTCACTTTAAATGGTCAATAACCCACTATCTTATATAAACAAAAGGTAAAAAGTAAAATATTTCTATTTATGCTCTGTTTTTTTAATTGTAGCAAAATAAATAGTTTAACAGGCTATAGCTACACTGTATTTACTATATTTACTTGTCAGTAACATTTATGCTGCATTGAAAAACAAATCAAAACAAAACAAAACAAAGAGATAAAGACACTTTGACTTGGCAGTATATCATTCTGCTTTTTGTGTTGCTCCCTGCTGAGGCAACATGGCAAAGCAGCACAGAAAAGCAATAACATAATAAATAATACGCAGGGGGTACTGCAAACAGTCCTCAAATTGGATCATAATAATAAAACAACACAAACAAACATTGTAAAAGAAAAGGTGTCTTCTAAAGTCTGCTCGGTTATTTGGACTGTCATGCAGTTGCACTTCTGACATTAATAACTTGTCAGGAACTGTACTGAAGACCAGCGTTGTAGTTCTGGAGTTGTTTCGTCTTTCACAGATTTGAGCTATAAAAATGTATCTTGGTTTAAAGATCATGCTTGCAGGTTTCCTGTTTCTAATTTGGTTGACATTTCAGTTAACGTCTGTTGGGAGACTTAGGATGGGTTTAGCAGGCTAAAGTACAATCAGTTGATTGCTCAAAGCTAAAGTAGAGAAGGCTGAGTTGAAGAGCCATGAAACGTGCTGCAGAGGGATTGATTGATATTCTGCTCTACACGAATATGTGATTACAGCAAAGCAATACTCAAAAAGAGATATAGGACCACAGCAGGAGAGGTTGAGGACAGTGTCCATTCAGTTACTGACATTAATATGTACAACAATACAGAGCAGTCACTTGCAAAATTACACAGAAATTATACTGCTATTAAATTCAATTTGCAAAAGGTTAACTATGGTTAAAAGAGGTGACTTTGTATAAAAGTGTAGCAAATCATAGAGGACTTTTGCTAAGTAGCTGCAATTACAAAAGAGAGCACAATCATTAAGTCATCATTAAATAATTTAAAAATAACCTACTAATGTATGTATAACACCAGACATAAAAAACTATGACAAAACCAGTTGTTTGATTGAATTGATCCAATGTACACTGCCAATGTAAATTCACTGTTAATGAATTAAAATTTTCATTTGTTCCATCCGTTTCTGTCCACAATTCACAAGAATTCACAAGAATCGCTGCCACTCTGAGAATTTAAGTTACGTACAATGATCACCCAATGGGTCTTTATCCAAACTGTGCTCAAGATCAGCATCACGTTTGTCATTTTCTTTTCATTTTCACTTTTCCAACTAGAGGGCTGGTCAAATTTTATAGAAACTTGTGCAGAGTGACCACCCGATGGGTCCTTTTGTTGTGCTTAAATTCAAGTCAAGATTTGTCATTTTACAGGCAATAACTTGTTAAGTGAGGTTCATGACCAGGAAGAGCTATTATGTCTTCTGATTTTAATTATTTTTAATAATTTTACCATTGACAATACATTTTTCTTTCAAATACTATGTTAAATGTGTGAATTCCAAAAACACGCAGTTACGTATTGGTGATTCTAAATTGCCCATAGGTGTGAATATTTGTACTTTAAAATCTGCAAATGCAAATATTAAAGGGGAGGCATGCTTTAGCACTGAAAGCTGCACCAGAGATTTCATACAAAATTGTATTATATCATGCCAAACTTAATCTAACATATTTTCTTCAAAAATCCAGGCTGCATGCTATCTTCATGTGGTAATGATAATGATAAACCATGATAATTTATACAGTGTCTGAGGTGGTGCTGCAGACTGTGGCACGTAGTCAGTGATACAATGTGGGTGGCTGTATTAATCTTTTTAAGCATTATTTATTTATTTATTCACGTTTTGTTGCCTGGAAGATATACAAATCCTAATATTTGAGTTAAAGTTATGATGCTTACAAAAAAACTGTTTGTCAATCTGCTACATGGAAACGGGATGTAAATCTTCCCCCATAACAGCCGAGCAAAGGCAGATGAGTCTTAAAATGTTATTTTTCCCATTTCTGCAACAACACCATCTTGGAAGCAGCTCTGTGTGGGCAGAGGACACAGCAAAAGTGCAAAATAGCATTTCATCTTTTTAACTGCTTGTGAAAAGCGAGGTGTTATCTAATGAAATCTAATGAAAATGAGAAACACTATTCCCCCCGCAGAGTCAACGCCAGAAGAATGTCAGAACAACTGAGCTCTTGCCCCCACTGCCGCTCCTGCTTCCTTCTTTCATAATGAATTTAACAAGCTTCCATAACGAGGCTATTATAGACTCGAGCCTCCCAGCCGAAGAGAGAATTAGATAAGAGGGCACCTGGACACTTCAGCAGCCATCAAAATAGATGCCAATCACATTAGCCAAGGTCTGTGTTCTCCCTTGTTTTTCTCCCAAAAGACAAGCCTATACAATCATCCAAAGGATTTATCACTCTGATTTACTGTTTTCATTTTCTTCAGACAATATGCTGTCATTAAAAATAACTTTATAATATATTAAAATCTAAATAAAGTAAGACACCTCTTTGTCTTGTCAAGTGTCTTTATAAATATAAGAGAAAGCTGAGACATCTCTGGGAGAGCACAGCAACTGACGGCCTCTGATAGATTTAATAATAATAATAAAACATTTTAAAAATGCTCTGAGGATTTGCATCAGCAGTAAACCTTAATTTAAATGTGTAAAATAGATGAAGACTCAATGGAACAGGACTTGGAGCTGGCCATCGGTGAGGCAATACTTAGGAAAGGTTTGAACTAAATGTTATCATGGCAACATGTCACCAAGCCCGATACCAATCCTCCCCCAGAAAACAAGCCCTTGTTTAAACTGCTATTAAGATCTACTCTTTAAAGTGGCTCTAGTGGCTGTGCACTGCAAAAGCCTATTTATTTTTTAGTTCTGTGACCACTAACCACGTGACAATAACTTCCTGGCTTTTTGGATGCGTTATAATATAGGATCAAATTAACAAAGCCCTTGTAACAGAGGCTTAGAGAGTCGTCAGTTACTCCTTGGAAACCACCAGTCGCTAGGAAAAAATGTTTATTCCCTCAATGTTTGGCAATAGCCTCCTCCGTGGTCACCCATAGTTTGCATGAAAATCACTGACCTGTCTGGAAACACTGACCAAATACTCTCATAGCAGTGGTGAAATTGAAAAATGTGACAAAAACTGGAAATGAAGCCAGTTGTGGTTTTTGAAAAGTATTGGCGATAGGGCTGAGGCACAATTTTCACTTTGAAGGTAAACATTCTTCTTTTCTGGTTTGCACTTTTTCAAGTTAGTAGTAAGCAGATTATTCATTGTCTTCCAAATTACAGGTAACCACCTCCTAGTGGCCTAAGCTATCACATGGAAGTTTTTGGTACAGTACCCTCTTTGTAAACAATTTCACCCAGCAAAAGCCAGCAACCTCAAAGAGCCACACAACAAGCAGTCAAAGAATACACAGAGCTTTTCTAAAATGTGTTTAACTTTAGATAAGTGTGTCCGATTGGTTAATGATGATGTAAACATCATCATCATATGGTGAGCGCAAAGCTCTGTGCAGTTGCCCACATGTCAAACCATTTTTTGTAAACTCTTGTTCATGGAGAATTTACTTTATAATGCACTAGACATGCAAACACCTCAAGAGGTGGATTTCAGTGAAGTATAACAGGAATGACCGCTCAGCCGTGGTGAGCTATCCAGCTATCTGTGTCCACAACAGACTCTAACAAAGGCTTAAGAGTATAGACAACAGTAAGTGTGTGCTTAAGTCGAAGATTGTGTGTGAAGCATGCCAACACAAAATACAGTTAGTGTAGGTAGTGTAGATTTCTGATCCATTATAGTCAGGGATGGACTGGTAACCTAGTTATCTTAGTGAACTTCTCAGGCCACATACTCCTGATAGAACACTTAAATCTACTACTCAACTACTTCTGACGCAACCTAGATCTCGGCTGAAGTCTCGGGGTGACCGTGTGTTTGCTCTGGCTGCCCCGGTACTGTGGAATAACCTCCCTCTCGCTATCCGCGCCTCTGATTCTATTGCACTTTTTAAATCATAACTAAAGACCCACTTATTCAATCTTGCCTTTCGTTCTAGTTAACATTTCACTTGTGATTTTACATTATGCACTTTTATGCTCATTTAATTCCTTGTTTGTTCTGTATCTGCTGCTTCACCTACAGTATGTATGAGTGACAATTATCTGCTTGCATACCTAGTACTTGCTTTGGTCCTATTTCTATGTCTGTTATCTTCCTTGTATTCTCTATGTTACTTGTTAAGCACCTTGGTATACCCTTGTGGTAAAAACTAAAACAAAAAAAATGGATTAGGGAGGGAAACTAAGCAAAATGAATAGCTGCTTTGACCATAAGCCACTGCTAACAGCTAAAGTTTAACTTTTACAATCCTGATTAAAAACAAAAACTGGAAAAAAAATACTGGACCAAAACGCAGGACTTTCTGGTTGGTGACAGCAAGTCTATTTAGACTGAATAAACAATCAATGAAGTACAGTTTCCCAATAACGTGGTTTCCTCTGTGACAAGTTCCCGTGCATTGAATTCCAGACACAATATTTACAGATAGTGCTCAGCTCCAGCCACACTCTCCGCACAGCTTTCCCGGTTAAAACAAGACATGGCGATTAGTTGACGTTTCTCAAAAACGAAGACCAAAGACAGCTTCACCTTAGTGAGCCAGGGCCTTACTGACTGTGTCACTCAACAATCCAGCTTTGACTAAAGCTCTGTTAAAAAGTGAGTTCCTGATGAGGATAACCAACAGCAGGTAAGCTTGATTTTAGACAGGTGTGGCTGGCTTAAGGGTGGGAAACTCTAAAGGCCTAGTGTAGCCTGTAAACTGGCACACTGAGTCGCACACACACACACACACACACACACACACACACACACACACACACACACACACACACACACACACAAACACACATGGGGGAAACGAGGGACATGGAGCAAACAACAAGACAAAACAAAAAGAAAACAAAAATGCAGGTCGACCTGCGAGGACCAACGGACCATGACAATATCATTACTGGGTCTTTATGATGCTGATTAACAAATGGTGACAACTGTCAGGATGAGGGGACAAAAGATTAAACTTTTCACCTGAGGCATTCCAGCTGACATCAGAAAGGAAGAAAGAAAGAAGACTGCCAAACAAAGCAAGCACTAGCCTGCGGGCAATAACTAGTCATACAATCCCATCAACACAACTGTCATTTTTGGGACTTCTTCCTAAGGATGTGGTGGGAAGATGGAGAGAAGCAAAAATAAAAGGAGAAATAGGATTATTAACAAAAATATACTTTTTGACAGAGCTTGACACTGCATATGCTGTAATTAAGACGGGAAATGGTCTGCATGATAGCATTGTGCTTCAAAATGTCATTTTGAAAGTGTGTACTCACTCAACAGTGTCTTATTGGGAATTTGTTTTCCCCAAGATACATGTCTGGATCTGGTATTAAACCAGCTTTAGTTAAATGTCACTGCCTCAGTGATTGTTGATTATATTATTGATCTCGGATCTTACTTCTTCTTCAGGGTCCTTCATCATTTGTCCTTGGTAGCCCCATGGCCTGTATAGCCACCACCCACAGCTTAGTCAGAATCTCCGCAGCCTCTCTTTCTTTTTTCAGTGTTCAGGAGAACTTGATTTCCTTCCTTAATGCTTTATAACCCTGCCACTGTCTCCAGGCAACTCAAAGGCTGTTGAGCTCGTTAAGTCTCTATCCCCTGAAGAGGCAGAGTTCCTTTAAGATTTTATGCTCTTATAGAACCTCTGTGTGTTTCTGGTGAAGATCAAATGATATTCAAAGACTGAGTACTTTAAAAATAATTAGAGCAATAGTAAAATAGGCAGTCTAAATCTTCATTAAGTTCCTGTTAATGTGGATATTTGAAACAGCTGTTTCTGACGGATCCATATAAAAGAGGAGAGATGGAAGACGGTCATTAATAGATGTATGACAGTTGACAAACACAGCCTTATGTCACATATTTTAGCATTATCATCATGAGACAGTTGAAAAGACATTTAAAGTCAAATGCAGCACATTTTTCTTACAACACAAAGCATAATAGAATATTTATAATTAGAGTATAATGATGTTTTACATTCTCTCATATTCTGTCGCATTAATCTTGGTAGTCTATCTTCTTATTCCTTTATTTTCTTCATCACTTTGTTTTCCCAACAAATTCACCTTATTCAAAATTAAAAAACCACCAGTCCTTGTTAAATAATATATCTGCCCACATTTTCTGAACCAGACAACCTCTAGTTGCCATTCCTTACATTCACTGTGATCCGTCACTTTCCCTATTAGGCAGTCTGTTATGCAGTCCTCCTCTTCCCCATCTCTGCCTCATCCGGATTGTCCAGAGCAACTGAGCCAAACTCTCCATCAGCCATCTGCCTACTGTGCCTGCCACCACCAGCATTTGGACCACAGGGGATCCAGGTAGTTTCTCTCACTTTCATTTGGGATTCTGATCTATGATGTTAATTCTCATAAGAAATCATTAATTTTACAACTTTATGTTTTTGAACAAAATGTTTACTTTTTCTTCCAAATAATTTCTTCTTATTGAATTAATAAAATGTATCAATAAATAAATTCTTTGTGGCACTTAAATATCTTTTTATATTTGTTTGTAACACATCCACTTTTTTTAATGCAACTATCTATAACTGATGTTGAGATGAGCTGCTCCAATATTCAGATGGTAGGGTAGGAATTAAGCGAGAGTGCAGTTTAGAGGTGTTTCTATCCATCAAGGACAGGAAACCATTGCGGTATCAAGCTCTTTCAGCAGGACCTAGATCCTGGTTCTGAAAGACCACTGTAGACACTGTCTGAACAGTGGCAAAAGATTTTATCTTGCAAATACTAGAAAAAAAATACAATCTGAGGTCAAATGTTGATGAATTTTAACCTAAAACAAAACTAAGAAACAGAAGTTTAAGAGATTTTATATTTGAGAACAGAGACAGAGAACTAAAAGAAATTCTGGTAGAAACTCTCTCATATAAGCAGACATAAGAAGGTAAAGACTGCTGCCAAAAAGCTGGCACCAGTACAGCACGAAAAACACCGGTGCTTTAAGTTGGAACTACTGGTACCACTGGATGTGAAAGGAGCTACAGTAAGAAATTCAAACATGATTCAAAGAAAAGAAAAAAAGACCCAGATTCTCTTCCCATGTAAACTACCCCAACCTCCCACTTTGTAAATGTCAGTTCTCAGATCTGTTGAAATGTGGGCTGGTTTCAGTGGGAAACAAGACAGAACTGCCTGTGCAATTCTAGCAGGTGGAGATGCAGAAACATAAAAATAAAATAAAAAAGGGGGAATAAAGTTGTCACAGTCAAAACAAAACCACACTATTTTGTCATATCCTTTATGAATAAGTTATCTTAATCCATGTAATCGCTTATTTTATACTGAAAATGGGGAAAATCTGACAGGAGTTGCCAAAAGTATAGTTTTATGAGCTACACTGGTATCTCGTGGACCATTAATGTGCAACAAGAAATTTTCATTTTTGAAATGGAGGTTTTCATAAAGATTCTTACAGCTTTAACGTTGAGTCTTGCTGATATTGTGATGTAGAATAAATAAGCATTTAAAACCACAGACTGCATCTGCCAATTTTCAAATTCAAAAAAAACTATTGCTGAATTTGATCCAGTCTATGTCTCTCCCAGGAGGGTGGTATATTAATTGTATATTAGTTATAAAAGGGAAGTATTCATACCTGTTTAACCAACCAGAAAATGACAGTTGAAGACATCCACATTCAATTGCCAGGTTCAAAAAAATGTATCCACTTTCCTACAGACAAAATACATCAGACTAGTTTTCTTGTCTTATCAGAAAACACTGCTTTTGCTCATCTGGGACACATTATGTATGATTCAACAGTGTTTTCGAGCATGTTTGACATTTCCATTTTAAAACATGAGTCATCAGTCTCACCTGAATGGTTGTGTGATTGTGGTAGTTTCTTCTTTCCTATTTACCAACACAGATGGCTTCCATAACCTTCCTTTTATCTCGCGTAACAGTAACAGAGATACATAAACTTCACTGTATATTTTTGTAGGTAACATCTTTATAGTTTTTTTTTCTGATGTTTTCCTGTAAGGTGTGTGTATTGCTCTTCCAACAACACACATCAAACACATCTGTGAGAATTGACAGGGCCACATTTGTTTACACCACCGACGGAAAAAATTCACAGTAACACAGACGTCTCTGGTGGCTTCTGACAGCTCTGAATATCAGAGTTCATCCTAGATCACTCATATCTGCAGTGTGTGAGTGGCGTTGCTATTAAGAAAATGTATCATTTCATATAAAGTTATTTTCCAACCTAGATAGTCTGCATCGGTTTCCCCAGAAACTGTAACATATTGTTCTGCATCTCAATATCAGAATACAAGCCATTAGACAGGGGCAATTGAGTTGAATTGTCAAATTTAGGAAGATCTATTGTGTTGATGGAGACAGATACGTGGTGCTATTCCCAACAGACGTAAATAAAGATGTAATCTGTGTCCAGCTTACTCCTATAGCTTGATAGTGTTGCTTTTTGAAAGGTATTTTTATAGTCTTCGTTTAAAAAAAAATGCTAGGATGGACAAAATATTGCCTGATAGCTTCCCCTAAAATCAATGACAGCCAGCATAACATACAAGCAATGTTGTCACATGACCACATTCTCATTGCCAGATAGGCAAATGATGCAGAGTACACTTGGGGAAGCCTCTAGATGTGCAGTATAATATGCATCATTGTCACAGCAGAGATCACATGCAATCAGTGTTGCTGCATTATTAGAGGACTGCTGTCTTTTGTGACAACCTCACCCGTGCAATTCAGTTTGATTACGTGCTATTCACTGAGAGAAAACATTCAGACTGTAATCATGCACATTCAAACATCATAGTGAAATGCATCTATTATGATAAAATTGAGGAAGATGATGAGTTTAAACTATGAGCAACGGTTGATTGAGGCTTTGATTATTAAGTCTAATTAGATCATCAAATTTCCATGTCATGCAGAAAAAAAAAACTATTACTTGTGGATGTCTCTGCAGCTTGCAAATGATTTCAATACTTCAGAATTACAAAGCCCTCTTCAGGCAGCCTGATGTGATTTGCACCAAGCGTCTACTGTGTCAAACATATTTCTTTATAAAAAGCTGTCTGTCCCACACCTTTCCCAGGGCTGTGCAGTCTGTCACCCAAACAGAGCGTGTCCATCTGTCCCTTCCCATTTATGGTATGTTGTTCTCGCCACTGCTGAGCCCCGTCAATATAACGCAGGGATGGTTGACAGCTGTTTGTTGATTCAATGCCACGGCTTATTTCCTCTGTCGGTTTGTTTCGATGTCAGCATTCAGCGGCATCGCTGCATGAGTCAACATGCTTTCAGTTTCAAGGCCCATTCCCGACATTAGGACATACATACTGCAAAGTTAGTCTTTTTCCTGCCGCAGATAAACAATTTCAGCAGGTCATCACAGCGACCGAATCCTCTTTCTTGCAATAGCAATTATGGGCTTATCATTTGAGGAACTGTGTGTAGATGACTTGATAAGTTTAGTGACATGTAAGTATTTTCAAGTTGTGTTTTAGATAAATTACAAAGGTAGAACACTGATGAATTACTTAGCCTTTTAGGTGCAAACCAAATTGCTCGCCTTTCTTACTTAAAGCCTTGCCAACCAATGCCCCTCATGCACACTATTTTTGTTATATATTTAGAGGTTTTAATTTCATAAGTCATCACTAACATTAAGGTCGAACAAAGCTCTAAGATACTCTGTAAACATTTAAAAAGGTAGAGCCCCCAAGGTAAGTTTTAAAATTCAATGTGCCTAGATTTTTTTATGGCAGGGTTGGTAGAAAAGGTCTCTAGTACACATGGTACCCACTTTATTAAGAACACATTCTCAGAAACACAAACAGCTTGTTCCTCCAGACAGTGAGTCATGATGTACATTAATAATGCATGAGTGTGAAGCATGCAAACAGAGTTGAAAGGTTCAGTTACTGTTTGACTAAACCGTAGAAAGGGCAGGATATGATCTAAGGAACTCTGAATGCGGTGTGATGTGTGATCCCACATGTGCTAATTCCAGCATAAACACCTTCACCATTCAGGGAAGTTTACTCACTACGGTAGCTTTAGTTTAACCGGCACAGTGACGTGAGCAAAACCTATGAGCAAACAGAAAGTGTCCAGTCAGTGACAGGTTTGTGGACAAAGACACCCCGTTGCCAGGCGAGGTCACAGAAGAATGACAAGATTTGTTCAAGCACACAGATGGCCCACAAAAAAACGATTCCGTACCAGGGTGATGTGCAGGAGGGCATCTTAAATCAGACAACTAGACAAATCTTAATGGAAGGACTAGCAGCAAAACATGATGCTAGGTTCCACTCTGTCGACTCAAAACAAATGAGGAGAAGCCATAGCGGGGATGTCATCACCACTGCACAGTGGGATGCTCTGCCACAAGGATAACGGTTTGTGTTGAGACATGGTCACGGCAGGGTAACAATTTAGCATAAACTACATGAAACCATGGGTCCATCCTTGTATGGAGGCTGTGCAGGCTGTGCAGGCTGCTTGTCGGTGCTTTCATGGTGCAATGTCTCTTTGGTGGCAACTGAGCAACATTTTAATGACACAGCGTGCCTAAACATTTCTGACAAAATTCATTTCATTTTCTTTTGCACAGCTCACACTTGTTTTGTTTTTTTCGTTGTTTTTTAAAAGGAATGCTTCCAGCAAGATGACGAGTCATATCGTTTTAAAACATTTCCTGAAATGTCAGAGATGCCAGTTTGGTTTCCAGATCTCAACCCAATAAGCTACATTTGTTTTGTGGTGTTAAATTTTGCTGTAGTCCCATTACAGATCTACTGTTTAATCCTGGCTTAGAAATAGTCAATTTTCTACAACATAAACAGCATATTTTGCATTTATCACAGGATTAACTGTTTTTCAGACATTAATAGCAATGCAATGCTATGAAACCAATTTATGATGTGCTGCAAGCCCATTAACTGGCCATTATTGAAGTGGCTGCGAGGAAAAGAAGAAAAAAAAAAGAAGCTTTTGCCGGCCAGTTTGTTTTGGTGTTCATCAACAAGCTGCTTGTTTGGTGAGTATTTGCAAATTGTAAAACTGCCTTATGCTCACACACACTTCTGTTCAACGTTTTTTGTCCTGGTACAATCTGCAATCACAGAGCATTTTATCATGTCTGACTTTCAGGGTTCATAAAAAAAGAAGAAGAAAAAAAAGAATTCAAAACCAGTATGGGGTACACTTTAATATCAATCAGTTATTCACAGCTCCCAGAAGGCAACACTGTGAATATGATAATGAAAGCTATGACAGGTAGACACTTATTGTCACAGGAAATTTAGAAAGCCACATAACTGGCATTTCTTCATCATATGATACTGCCATTAATCTTTATTAAGTGATTTTTAAAAGTCTTTTTTTTTTAACAGATTCTCTGAATAGGCAAAAATAAATCAGTCCCTATACTGCAGGAAAAAAAACCTGGGAAACGATGAATCTTTTGAAGGTTCCTTGCATTTTGACAAAGGCCTACAAAAATTAAAGTGAACATGACTTGTCATCCCCAATAAGCGCAGCTAGTTCATCTTATACCCTGATGCCTCATGTGAGAAAAAGAGTAGAGCCACTCCCTGACGAGGTGCTGATCAGAGTCATTCCGACAGGCATGCTGTGCATTCGTAGGTGAGTTCAATTTATCATGTAGTTCCAAACTAAAACCGTTTGCACCTTTGTTATTGCTGGCTGTTAGTGCTGTCTGTCATTTCTCTTGTGTCATCACACGGATGAGGAAATCACTTGCAACAAAAACAACAAACCCTTACACTCCAAATGCCTTCGGCTAAATAGATAAAGAGAAAAGATATTAAGACTTGTTCGGGTTCTTGTTGGCTTTATATTGTTGTACAATTACAATTTGTTTATTTTGGTCTAGTCCATCAGGTTGGAACTAACTCTTAGTCTTGGAAATGCCAGTTTTAAACACCTAACTAGTAAAATATCCTAGTATTGGAGTAACTGAAAAAGCAACAATGTGGATTTTTAAGACACCTACCATACTCAAGGAAAGATTTCCTATTATATTCTCCACATCTGATACAATACTATTTATCCTGTGCTGGTCTCATAAAGAGCTAAGCTGGGGTCTGCCCCAGCCTTGACTGTATTGTCTATAAACTATAGATTTTGATGACTCTGTACCAAAACTTTTTGACATATATTAATTTTCTATGGGGCGAAACACTTTTTTTCATCTATGAGAAATCTGGTTTCAGGGTGTGGCCACATTTTGTATTTAATTATTTATTTAAATACCATATAACAAGTTTTTATTCAGGATTTTAAAAAATTTAGACATAGTATTGAGAAGAAGGAATGGGTGGGATTTAAATGGAGTGTATTTCAATGTATAGTCAGACTATGGTGTTGTTGGATGAGCTATCTAACCCTTATTGAAGGATTGTTTCTCCTTCTTTCTTTTCACTTTACAGCCACTCTCAAATTTTGTCTTTGCTAAGTTACACAATGCGTACACATTTTGTAGGTGTGCACATTACATAACTAAAACTAGGGGGGAAATTTTAGAAATCTTCCTCTTTCCAGTGTTTCAAATCATCCAACAGAAAGGTCAGTTACACAAAATGAAAGCTCCTTAAGTCAAGCCAAGAAGATTGCTTTGATTTCACTCCTCTCACAAGCCGAGTTGGATCTTCTGGATACACCATCACTGTTGCACCAAATGATCCACCGGTTATGTCTTAAAACAAGCTCAAACTCTTTTCATACCAAAGTAGTGCAGAGAGTAAGCTGTGACTGGATATACTGCATATGTAATTACTAGATATATGGACAATAAAGGGAAAAAATAAAAGGAGATATGAAATAAAGGAAAAGAAAAAATGAGTACAGTTTTTGTATACTCCTCTTCCTGTGCATGTACATGATGATAAGTGCTATCTTCATAAATGTGACTGATCTTTTTCTTTTGCAGGGCTCGCAAAATCGCTAGCCCGACGTCCCGGAGCTAGCGATATCTCCGGTCGGACGACCAAAATCTACCTCAGGACGTCAGGCTAGCGATTTTGCGAGCCCTGTTTTGATTGCCATAGCAAATCTCGTCTCTGTACATTTACTTTCATTAAATATTAGCATGTTTTGTAATATTTTTAACATTTTTCTACAATGCTTTATGCTGAAAATATCTTTTCAAAACATATGTTTAAGTCACACTGCTCTAGAGACTGCTCCAGAACTTCGGTCTACATGTCTCTAGCACCACTTTTTTAAATCAAGAACAGATGTTTTAATTATCGTTCATGTTTAAAACTGCAGTGAAGGTTTAAGAGCCCAAATGTCAGATAGTCTGCATGGAGCTAGTTGTCTAAAATGCATGCTAATGACACAGGGCTAAACATGTGTGGTTATCATTACTTAAAGGTGAAACAGGAGCGCGAGTGACATCAGCCTGAGAGTATGTGGAATGTAAATAAATATGTAATCCAAAAAGAAAGGCTGGTTTTTCAATGCATGTTTAAATCTTTGAGAAATGTGGTTGAATTCCCTCTGTGTGGTGTTTGCATGGTTAATGTGATGCAATTATGAGCACATACTGTATGCTGATTTCTAACCAGTCATGAGCTAGTCATTGTCTAAAGGGGGAGGCTGACTAAAGCTGTCTTTGAAGATTCAACACTGTCCATTTTACAGAATGCCATACTCAAAAAGGATGGCAAGAGAGTAGTTTGTTAAGGCTTAGGGCTGGATAGTAGCACTGAATCTGACTGGGTTATACTGTGTTTTGAACTGCAAATATAGCAGTGCTCTTAGTCTAGTCAACACAATTATTAAAGCTTGGGAAAGCTAAATAGGGATACAGCAACATCATAGAACCTTAATTTTTTTTAAATTAGTGCTGTCAGCGTTAATCTCGTTAAAATGACGTTAACGCCATAACTGTATTAACATGGCAAATCTCCGTTAGCGAGTTAGTGCGGATCGCCCCGTGCGTGGGGCTGCACGGCATCAACGCATTAGCTCATTAACGCGCTTGTACAGACCCACGCATGGGGCGATCAGCGTGAACTCACTAACGGAGATTCGCTGCATTAATGCGGTTAAGACGTTAACGTCGTTTTAAGGAGATTAACGCTGAAAGCACTAATTTGAATACACCATTTTTGCTTTGTTATCAATACAAGCAAATTTCGGGTTCTCGAGCAAGAGAGGAGCTTGAGGGTCCTGCACAGAATCTTTGCTGTTCTTAGAACTGTGCTCTTCTGAACAGAGATCTTGTGTATCTATTCTGGTCAAAAGATTCCACGCTTCATACTGATGTCCACAATTCTTTTTTATTCCTTTCACAATCATGGAGAGGAATAACTAGAAACAAGTAAAATAATATCAATAGCACACATGACATCCATCTCAGCCACTTATTTCTTTTCACAAAGTGCACAAGTGCTTAACAAATTAACCAGCATAATGTTTTTACCGTGTACGTCTTGTAAAACCAGCAGCAGAAAAGTTGTAGATTCCGAAGTCTGCCGTGTTACCGTTCTGTCTTGTCTCTCCCGCGCACAACTTCCGGTTCCCGCGACTCACAGGAAGTGACTACTTCACAATCATTTTTAACAGAAACATTTTTTTATAAGAAAAATGGATACGGGACTCATAGATTATCTTTCTGATCTATCATTATGGCCTTCTTCCTCTGCTTGTCTACCAGTACTGTCTGGTTAGCCATCACAGTTTTGTCCTTTTCTATCTGGAAGTCCCATATGATCTCAGCTTGGTCTTTCTCAACTATCCTAGGGGGCTTTTAACCTCGAGACTTCCACTTGGAACAAATATTCCTGCATACTTTGAGAGCCATTTGGTTATGCTCTTCCATGTATATCCTGAATGCTAGCGTCTTACACCCTACTGTTATGTGCTGGATTGTCTCAAGGGCATCCGTACACAGCCTGCACCTGGGATCTTGTCTGGTAGACCTCAGCCTCTAGCGATCTTGTACTTAGAATTTGTTCTTGTGCTGCCATAATTAGTGTAATGTGTGCTGTCCTTCAGACCAGCTTTCTCCGGCGATATCAGCTACTTATACTATGTGCTGATGGCACATGCTGTGCGGGGTCCTGTCCTTCCAAGATGGTTCCTTTTCTTCCTCCACCTTCTATCTTGGGTTTTTGCTTCCTGAGGTATTCACTAGGGGTGCAACGATACACAAAATTCACGGTTCGGTTCGGTTCGATACTTTGGTGTCATGGTTCGATATTTTTTCGATACAAAAAAAATGTTCATGCCTTTTTAATTTGTCATTTATTAAAATTATAAATATATATTTTAACTCAAAAGTACAGTTTTTAAATTTAACCCTAACCCTTGTGCGTGTTTTTTTATTTTGACAGCGAATGCGCACCTGCGGACCACTTATGTGCAGCCCTGGTTATATAGCTCGTCATATTGCAGCCACAGAAATTCTTTTGTCCGTGAAACCATAAAGCTGCACTTTCTTTTTGCCTTATAGTCTGATTTGTCATAACTTCTCCGTTTTGTGGTAAGCTTTTCTTTGGCTGTCACTTCTTCACCCTGACCTGTCTTATTTGGCTCAGCAGAACTGAAATGCTTTTACACACGGACTCACATAAGCTCAGCGATTCTCTGCGCGATCAACCTCTCACATGTTTAAGCTGCGGGAGATTTCACTTGTCATGTTTGCATAGTAAGCTAACGATTAATAAGACGATGTCAGAGGAATTGGTGCACAAATTATCATCACTCACAGATCAGTGCTGTCGCTCTCTATACACAGTTCGCGCAATTGCAAAGTGAAAGCAAAAAAACAAGCGCAAATTCAAACGCGATTTCAATATGTCACATATTGACAGTGGCTCACCTATGCCAATGACATAATTACCCAGCTACATTTCTGAAAGAATGCAAAAGCATTGACATATATTTTTCCTTCCTACAATAGCCCGACGGGCAGGGCAGAGATAGATTTTGGTAGCCCGACTGAAAAAAATCGCTAGCTCCGGGACGTCAGGCTAGCGATATTGCAAGCCCTGTATCTGATTGAGGAATCACTCATCTTTGGAAAAGAGAGTTTATTACAGAGAAATGTCTCTTTCCAAAATAAAAGCTATACTATCCGCTTCTTCTGGGCTATATTCTCAGCAGCATAAGGAGAATCATGTGCTAACAGCTGTCTAAATGACTCGGCTAAAGTTAGTAGCATGCTTGCTTTTTTTTGTCTGCTTCCACTTGTCTTTGCACTAGGATGATGTCTGCGTAAATGTGCAGTCATATTTGTTGTGTTCCCACTAGTGCTTTCAGGTTAATCTCGTTGAAATGACCTTAACGCCACAACACGGCAAATCTCCGTTAACGAGCTACCGCCGATCGCCCCGTGTGTGGGGCTAGACGGCCAACACGTTAACGAGCTAACTGCGCTAACACACTAGTTCCCACCCATGTAATTGAGCATTGCATGGCACATCCAACATACTGTTTTACTTTAGTCCATGACTCGCTTACCTTCAGGGTCATACGTCACATGAAAACCAAAATAATTCCAAACGCCAGATCTGAATGAGGGTGGGGGAGGTCCATGTGTCTTGCTAGCTTGCCCTGCGCTCTTCCTTCTGACTATGCTGTCTGTGTTGAGTGCTCAGTGGATCTGCGCTCGACAGTGCAGCCTAGGCGGAGTAGTCGAACGCAGATTCACTGAGCGCTCAACACAGACAGCATCGTCGGAAGGAAAGTTGATAAAATAAATTACAAATGTTGTATTGTTCGATACATATGCGTACCGAACCGAAAGCACTGTATCGAACGGTTCAATATCGATACGAATATCGTTGCACCCCTAGTATTCACTAAGCATTAAGCTCATGGATCTGTGCTGATTCATCATGGATAGTGGTTCTGACACTCACTAGCCCGCTTTCTTCCACTTAGCGTACAATCCTAGGGTGCTAGACTTAGGGTGAAATCTCCATGCATGGTAGGGAACTTTCTTGTCTTGATGGCAGTAGCTTCTATCTCCTCCTTTGGCCTGTTTAGTATCCCTTCCGGGTATCAGGTGGCTGTCAGGGCGTAGGTGGAAATTGCCTGGATTTTGTTCTTCCCATTCAGATGACTCCTCAGGACTTACCTTGCTCTCTGCATGTATTTTCCTAGCAACCTCCTTTGTGGTTCCTATTTGCCTGTGGTAATCAAAGGTACTTGTAGCTGTCCTCGAATTCTGCAATGTTGCCTTTTGATAGTCTGAGGTAGGCTTGGGTTACATGGGGGGATCCAACCTTGGGCCCTGGACGGGATTCAAATCTCCAACCTATTGTTCCAAAGAATGTTACCACTACACAAATTATTACATATTTATATATTACAATAAAAGACGGAATATACGAATGAAAATAGAAAATATAGAATGAACCTCAAAGATATAAACAGTACAGTCTGATTTCCAACTACCAAATATTTATGACCACAATTTGAGCTCATAGATAGTATGTGATGTGTGATGCTGAATTAAGGTCACTTTATTACAGCGTCTCTTAAAACATGCAAGAAGAAGAACTATGCAAAGCTAGGCCCTCTCAATATTTCCAGTGACTTTAGCACTGCTAAAGGACAGCTAAAGGTTCTGACTGATTTGCTGACTAAATTTAATCACAACTGGTGCAATACTGAACCCTGTTACTAGTATTAGTTTGGACAAGGCATGCATTTTCCATAGTATTATGTCATCATTACTTAGGAATGCTGCTTCACTGCTGACTTATTTATAGTGCTACTTCTTGTAGTGATATTGCATGCTATATTACACATCTAAAACAAGTTGTCACCAGAGTCTCTGTAACATCAGTTAAAAAGAACTCTATATCCTATTTTTCTTACCCTAATTTATATATATATATATATAGATAGATAGATAGATAGATAGATAGATAGATAGATAGATAGATAGATAGATAGATAGATAGATAGATAGATAGACACACACACAAATATAAAAACCCATGAAAAGAAAAATAACATTAATGACATAGAGGTCTCAAAAATTCACAAAAACTCACATATCAGATATTAAACATTTATTTTAACCTCCATATTATTTCTTATGTTATGATATACAAATGTCTTAACTTCATCTTTCTATCTATATGTTTATGCCTAAGCAATAACAAGACTAATGATGCACAGGCAGACATAAAGTTATTGTTTGGAAAAAAACATCTAAACATGTTATTAGACGCAGTGTCTTGCCCACTTGTTTTGATTAGAACATTGTTCAACAGAGTGTTACTCTACCTGAAACCATCATGTAGGTGTTAACACTTCTGCTATTGCTGCTTAACATTTATAAGCCTTATTGATTGATTTTCCAGCCCAGGGGAATCCTCTGTTTTATGTGATTCTAATTCCATATAATTGTGTTATTTCACCTGGTCATTGCAGATGTAAACAAATTACTGAATTATGGTACATAGCATGCTGAGCACAGCTTGTAGCCACTGGCAGTTGTTGTGCATGGAAACAAAGACCACAGTGACGCACTTATTGATTTTGCTGTAAAGCACACACTCAGAGGGAGTATTCAAATAAAAGGTCAAGAAAAGATGAAATAGAACTTTCTTATTATAATACTGACAGTCCAGCCATTTAGTGAATCCATAGTCACCACTACTCCAAAGAGAGAAATGCAACACTTTGATTGCATTAATGTTTGTTGCTCAAGGACACTCTGTTTTACATTATTGCAATAATCAAAAAGATTTATATACAGTTTCTATTATTGCAATATCAGATACTAAAGGTTTACTACGGTGGCCCTGAGAGGCCAAACGGACTGCAACTTCAGAAAACACTTGCAAAAAGAAAAATGCTGCAAAAAGAAAAATGCTGCAAAAAGAAAAAAACGCTGCAAAAAGAAAAACGCTGCAAAAGCACACACAACACAACGGAAATAGGAAAAAGACAACGGAAATGTTTCTGGGGAGACAATAACCGGACGGACCAGTTGCACGAACCAAAACATGTATGTATGGCTGTATCCCAATTCAGGGACTGTTTCCCAATTCAGGGTCTGCAGCCTTAAAGTACGCAGCCTTAACGGTCCTCAAGGGCCGCACTCAAAGACCGCTAAGGCCGGAAGTGTGAGGCTTGTAGGCTTGTGAGATGGGACGGTCTAGCCCATAGGTGTCAAACTCTGGCCCGCAGCCTAATTACATTTGGCCCACGAAGCCATACCAAATTACTATTAGAGCTGGCCTACTGGTATTATACAGCTAATATATATATTGTTTAGTATTAAGCTTTTCTTGTTCCATATTCAGTTTTCCAGCAAAACTTATTTGAGTCCATAAAAAAAGATTCATTCTTATATCTGGAGGAAGATTTTTTTTTTCAATAAATATTAATGTTAGCCCACGACTTTGTTCCAGTTTTGAATTTTGGCCCACTGCGTATTTGAGTTTGACACCCCTGGTCTAGCCTCTGTCACGCTGCCCAGGTTGCCTAGCAACCATGATACTAACAGCTGGAAACGTTTCATACAGCTTTGTTTGACAGAAATGAAGGAGAACATATTTTGTACATTTGTTTCTACATGAGCTCTGTGTGATTTGATAAGTATCTGAGGCTGAGACCACAGGACTGTAAAACATGATTTTTGGGCTTCATTTCTGTACTGAACAGTCATTTAAGATTAGCTAGTAAATAACAATTAGCTAATGTTGTTCATCTCACTTTGGTAATGTAAATATAATATGGCCAATATTATATTAATCATTATTAGTTATTACAGCAGTGAACATGAACTCTGTGCCAAACACTGAGCTTCAGTAAAGATTCAAGTTGCATTTATTTATATTTCCCTTCACCTTAAATCTTCACTTAAAGACAAGTATCTGTGACAGTGTATATATAGATGTATTATATATAAGAGACAAATATTGTTCTTTTAATATGTTGGCATTACTAAATTTGGCTCAATATGTGTGGAAAAAGCAAATGTACGAACTGTGATAACTGTTTCTGATAGAATGAAGAGTGGACTGATATATGAAATATTCTTTTATTGGGTGAGAAAATCAGACCCTGTCATAACCATAAGTCCGAGCTGCAGCCTGTCAGCATCAACGGGGAGTGCGTGGAAAGGGTCTCCAGTTTCAAGTTTCTGGGTGTGCACATAGACACAGACCTCCAATGGAGCTCTAACACCGCTGCGGTTTTAAAGAAGGCCCAACAGCGTCTCCACTTTCTGAGAATCCTCAGAAAAATGGACCTGAAGAAGGAGCTGCTGACCGTCTTCTACCGCTGCTCCATTGAAAGTGTGCTGACATATTGCATCGGTGTGTGGTTCTCCAGCTGCACCACAGCACACAGAAAGGCACTCCAGAGGGTCATCAACATGGCCCAAAAAATCATTGGACATCCTCTTCCCTCCCTGAAGGACCTGTACAGCACTCGCTGTCTCAAGAGGGCACGCAGCATCCTACGGGACTGCACACACCCAGGACACCGGGTGTTTAAGCTGCTGCCGTCTGGCAGGAGGTTCAGGCTGCTGAGGTCCCGAACAAATAGACTCAAGGACAGCTTTTACAACAGGGCAATAGCCCTGATCAATGTAAATAGCTGACCTGACTGGATACCTCCCTGGACTTTTTAGGGGGAGTTTACAATGTTTAAAACGATAACAATAATATTTATATTTATAACAAGGTGCAATAATAATTAATGTGCAATAATAACAGTGTGCAATACACATACACTTATTCTTCTTTTTTATACTAAGTTAATATACTGTGTTGTGTTGTTTGTTACGTTGTGATGTGTCATATCGTGTCGTGTTGTGTTATATGTAGTGCCGACATAGGACAGTTTTTCCAATTTCATTGTACTACTGTACTATGTATGACTGTGCAATGACAATAAAGAGTTATCTTATCTTATCTTAACTGCTTTAAGTCATACAGAATAGATATCAGAGCCTTAAACAGGCTGACTTCTGTTAAATGGGTCAAACTGGGCAGAAAGTAGGGCTGCTCGATTATGGCAAAAATGATAATCACGATTATTTTCACTGAAATTGAGATCTCGATTATTTGACGATATTTATTTAACCCTTATGACCTACTATAGAACCAAGTCCGCCAGAGCTTATATTATTTTTTTACATGTTGTAGTGCCATTTGTGGGAGCATTTCAAGTTGCTATACAACTGTTATAGCCCATATTTTAATAATATGTATGCATTAAGTCCATAGTAATTACATTAATTGCAAAAAACTACAAAAAAATTGAAAATCGTTTTTGTTTTGTTTTTTACATATATTTCTACTTGGAGAAATTTAAGAGGTTTATCCCTCAAAACTTTAAATACAAAAAAGTTGCAAAAAATAGTTTACAACAACAGGAAATTTATTTTGAGTGCCTTCATAGTTTTATTTTGGAGATACACCAATTTTTATATACTGCAGGAAAAACGAAAAAACAATCCTATGACGCAAATTTGCAAAGAAAACAGCATGTGCATCAAAATAAAATATTTCCAGCAGTGCAATTTGAGTTCTAAGCATCCCAGAAACTATTCAGGAAAGTCAAACATGACCAGTATAGGTTTTTAAGGCCTACAAGTAAAAAACTACATTTTCTGCGAAAATGACGTCACTTCCAGTTTCGGGCAGGAAATGGCGGACATGCGATAGTTCGCGCTGATGTCTGTTTCACTGCTGTGGGAAGTGTTACGAACAGCTGATCGGATCGGCAAAGCGTGTTTCTGGAATATTATGTTTTTGTTCCTGCAAGAGCTTTTTACGCAATTTTTGCAAAGCTATATGTGGAAGGAAACCGTGACCGAGGACAAGCTGATGGCATAAGATGTAAGTACAACTCCTCCGGTTTCATATGCAAAACAAATTATTGCGCTAGCTTACACGGTTCAGGTTCTACAGGGATTTAAAAATAGTTACACAAAACGGAGCGTGCTGCTCTGACTGGCTTTAAAGGGTTAACAATAACAACGTATTGAATAATGACTTTAAAAAATAATATAAAATAGTGTGCAACACAAGTTTTTTTTACCTCTCTTTTCAACCAACGGCAGTCACTGTCCTCTCCAAATAACTTCTGCTTAGCTTTCCGAGCTTCCCTCGGGTGCTCTTAATCAGCGGTCTCCACCCTTTTTTGCTCCACGGACCGGTTTATGCCCGACAATATTTTCACGGACCGGCCTTTAAGGTGTCGCGGATAAATGAGGGAGGGGCTAATAATCGGCTCAGTCATTTTTAATGATCGTTGAAAGCCCAGATCGTAATCGTGATTAAAATTTGATTAATTGACCAGCCCTAGCAGAAAGTATACAAACACATAACATCCTTATAGAATATGATGTAACGCTATAGATCAACTTAACTCAGAATATATAAAGCATATAAAAAATTACAGCAATATGATGCAACAAACACAGCAGTGCTACTAATCCAAAAATACTCAAAGCTTCATAGAACTGAAACAAAGATTTATTTTTAGCTCCATTCTGCTGCTGATACATACTTTAGGTTTCTGAACATTAAACTTGTTGCTGCCTTTCATAGTGTGTAACTTGAAGGCCCTGAGTACTTTCTCCCACACTGAAAACACTGGGATGATAACATTATTTGAACATTACCTAATAAGACTGATTCAGGACAGACAATTAGCTATGTTAAACTTTTCTAGCAGTCCTTCACAAACAGGGAACAGTCTGTCTATTCTCTCCATCTGTCAGCTGCTGCTGGCTCTTCCTCCTCCTCTTCCTCACACACTGCTGAGTTTGTCCTGGTGGATCATCAGGGGTGCAAAGCCTCACAGATGATGTGCAGCAGTGGGTCCTTCAGTCTGTCCTCACTCTGGACACTTGCAGTTGTCACACATGGAAATCAAATGTGTGATAAGCTGCAGGATTCAAACACAAGTGTAACTTATAAACACATGTTCATACTTTTATTACACAATCAGAGAGAAAGAAACAGAGAGAGAGTGCACGACAGACAGACAGGTGACAGTCTCAGGTGTATACACTAGGGCTGCCACGATTTGTCGACTAGTCGCGATTACGTCGACTATCAAAATCGTCGACGACTGATTTAATAGTCGACGCGTCGTTTGAAGCTTTGTAAGATCACAAAAGACGCAGGAATAAGTGGCAGGATTTAAGAGTGTAATAACGGACTGAAACAGAAGATGGCAGCATTGCATGTACAAGGATGCCAGCTACCGTTAAACCCCGAAGAAGAAGAAGAAGCAGCTGTGTCCCAGAATTCATAGCGTGGCCCAGCGCAGTCTCCAACAATGGCGGCAGCTAGTTTTTTTTTTTTTTTATTTTTTTTTTTTATTAGTAATATAAACATACAAACAAAATGCACCATATATTACAGATTCAGAGAATAAACATTTCTTACATATTAGCAACTTTCATATATAGTGAAAATAAAATATAAAGATGGGGTCACATAAATTAACAGATTATTAACTCACTAAATCAAAATCTTCTACAAAGGAAACAAAAAAAGCAGCCTTTTTCTTTTTAACTAAAGTCAAAGATTTAACCAACAGGTTTAGGTCGTTTTTCCAGTGAGCCAGTGTTGGTTTAATCTTAAAAAAGCGACATTTATGTATAAAATACTTACACAAGATTAATAACACATTAACACCATAATTAGCTTTCTTTTCTTTCAAAAACACTCCAAACATTATCATATTTAAGGTAAATGGGGTAATTTGAATCCCACTGGAATAAAGCCAGGTATGAAAATCCAACCAAAATATTTGTATAAAATTGCACAAAAAGAATAGATGGTCCAAATCCTCCTCTTCTGTTTCACAAAATACACAATTACCCGTTTCTATTTTGAATCTATCACTAAGGAGTCTATTTGTCGGGTAAATTTTATTCAAGATTTTAAATTGGACTTCTTTCCCTTTAGGAGGGATAGGGAAGGTGATATAATCAGTTCTTATTTTTTCAATTTTTTCCCTTTGGAAATCTTTTAATATGTAATTACGTCTAAGTAAATTTGGAGAATAAAGACTCCTTAATGAAGATCTAAGAAACTTATTGTTGCATTTAACATCACAAAATCGAATACCATCTATATATAATTGCCTTAACTTGGGGGAGATGTCAGAATATATTATATCATTTACAACTATGTTTTTAAGTGACAATGGAATGGATTTTATAACCCGATTAAATTTACTTTTAGAACATTGGATATTAAACTTTTGGCAAAAATCTTGATGTCCTAGAACATGTCCTTCCTCATCTACAAAATGGGCAATTGCCCAAACACCTTTTGATAACCAATCTTGAATAAAAATAGATTTTCTGTTCATCAGTATATATCTATTGTTCCAAATTGGGCTATTATGTGGAGTGAAATTATGTTTAAATAACATTTTCCAATAAAGAAGGACCTGTTTATGGAATTCAGAGAGTTTAGCAGGTAGCTTAGTAATTTCAAAGTCACACTTTAGAAGAAAGTCGATACCCCCTAGTGTGTTAAAGACCTTACTTGGTATAAAAAACCAAATGGAGTGTGGATTATTTAGGAAGGATTTTAACCATTTAAGTTTCAAAACACCATTCATTATGTCAAAATCAATTGCGTTTCCACCGCCTTCAATGTATGGTTTAACCAAATCATCTTTAGATATATAATGGCACTTATTCCTCCAAATAAAATTAAAATTCAAGCTATTAATTGTTTTAATAACTTTATTCGATATTGATAGAGAGTAAGCTGGATATATAAATCTAGATAAACTATCCATTTTGGTTAATAATATTCTTCCAAAAATTGTGATGTCTCTTTGTAACCACTTATTTAGGATTGTCTTACATTTGTCAACATTATCTAAAATATTTACTTTTTATGGCGGCAGCTAGTTAGTTTTAATGTTACTCTTATTATTCTTTCTCGGTCACAAAATAAACGTTTAACATATTTTCAGGCGAGAATGTAGCTGTGTAAACCTCAAATATCTGCTCAGTTTATCAGGACACCACATATTTTCAAAAGCGCTCCGACGTTTTCGGAGACATCTGTTACCCACTAGCTCGTTAGCGAGCCGGGGGCTAGGCTCACTAGCACCGTGAGAACACCGGACTCCCGCAAATCGTTTTCAAACCCACCGCCGTCTTTCGCTACTCAGGTTAAATATATATGAGTCACTTAGATAACTTAAAATGTTATTGTTTGGCTTTTTTTTTTAGTATTTTATTTGTTCCTGAGTAAATCAGTTTGTCTGAGATTAAAGTTATAGTTTTTACACAGCTGAATAAACGTCAAGCAGACAACTGATTATCAGAAGTGTGAGATGCTCGAGAATATACTCCGGTGTCCTGTTATATTTTAGATAGCAAGGAGTTTATTAAACTTCACCGAAACAATCTGCAAATTTCATTAAAATTTAATAAACTATCATCTTGTCTTTATTTTTAGTTAGCACAGACCTTAAACACTTAAAGCTGTAAGCTAATGATAGTTATATAAGAGCAGATGCTGCTGGTGCAATAAGCTGTAGTTTTACGTCCAATGGATGATGATCTGATTAGTCGACTAATCGTAAAAATAATCGGTGACTAGTCGACTATCAAAATAATCGTTTGTGGCAGCCCTAGTATACACTGCTACAAACAGGAGGATTTAGTGTTTGTGTTATTACGAGTGCTAAACAAGAAGAGTTCCCAGATGGTACAGTGGACATATGTGTGACTCCTGTGATTAAAGCATCTTTCTTTCAGCTTAACGAGTGAACCGTCAGCTCGTTCAAACACACGTTAAAGTCCGTTTGGCTGACACCACCGAACAGAGGCAGCAATATAACATAGCTAACATTAACAGTGCAGTGAATCCTGCTTGTGCCGTGATATTCAGGACTGCAAACCGAGCAGCATCACTGACTTTCAGCTTGTTGTGTTTGTGGATATATGACTGACTTTAATTATCCACAAAATCATCAGATTCTCTGTAAGATTAAGGTTGACTATCTAACGGCGTATAAAGTAAAGGCTTTAAAACAAAGTAAATGCTGAAAGTACAAACATCGCTAATGAAACATAACTTTGCCAGCATGTGGCCAACAGTAATGTTTTAATGTTCCTCATTATTAAACATTTGCACATAAATAAGTGACATAATATTCAGAACTTACTTTTGAAAGTTTACTCTTTGGCCGCTCCAGTTCTTTGAAGTGTCTCCCAGTCGCTCTGCCCAGTCCCAGTGCACTTGTTAGCATGTTTTGGTTCGTGCAACTGGTCCGTCCGGTTATTGTCTCCCCAGAAACATTTCCGTTGTCTTTTTTCCTATTTCCGTTGTGTTGTGTGTGCTTTTGCAGCGTTTTTCTTTTTGCAGCATTTTTCTTTTTGCAGCGTTTTTCTTTTTGCAGCATTTTTCTTTTTGCAGCGTTTTTCTTTTTGCAAGTGTTTTCTGAAGTTGCAGTCCGTTTGGCCTCTCAGGGCCACCGTAGTAGGTTTACAGTTTTTTTAAAGTATGTTTATTGAGATTTTTTGATATAAGGAAAAAAGAGACACACAAAAAAACAAACAAAAAAAACAGACAACACAACAGCAAGGGCTAAAACACACAAATAAGACAAAAGATTACACTGCAAAGACAAAAATACTACATCAACACTGGCAATAAACAGAAATAAAACTCTAAGGTGGTAGGCTGAGTTATTGGTGATCGATCAAACAGGACTTTGTTTTAATACATGGTCTAAAAATGGCTGCCACACATCAAATTATTTGCAAACCAAGTTCCCCCCATGCCATCTTCAAAAAGTCAGATTTAAAATTTAAATACTCAGAAAAAGCTTTCACAAAACCAGAAACCAACTTTTTAGAATCCGGGGAACTCAGAAGGAGTGTAAAAATTGACCCCTCTTCCAGAAGAGATGGAAAATTAAGAATACTCTGACGAACATAGTTTCTTATCTGTAAATAGTGAAAAAAATGTGACGCAGGGAGAGAGAACTTGTTTTGCAACTGAGTAAATGATGCAAACTGCCTGTCAATATATACGTCTTTGAGAGTAATAATACCTTTCTGTGTCCAGACCTCAAAAGAGGCGTCTAAACACGAGGGTGGAAATGCATGATTACAATATATTGGAGTGTCTGGTAGAGCACAACCTTTTTTGATCTGACTAAAGATTTTAACGCAGTTCAAAGGTTTACAGTTAGGTGAAAACTTCAAGCTATCCAAAGGCAGTGTAGCTTTTTTTTTAAGTTTAAAGGAAGTATATGACACTATAAAGGAAAGAGGGGGATTATTGGCGCATTCTCAGTAAGACTGTTTTTTGGAACATAAATACAGAATAGGCACTTTCCTTGATGAGGATAATTATACTGTTTTTTTTTTTTTCTTCAATCAGCTTTTCAGCTCAGCATGGGACCCAGGAGTCTAACTTGGATGAATTTTTCACAGCCTTTCAACAGCTTTCAGTTTCAGCCAGTGAGCAACTGACATAAGAGGAACAGGGTACTTAGCTAACCTAAATAAACAGCATCACTGAGCACAACTCAACAGGAGGACACAGTAATGTGCTGCAGCACTCTGGTATTGTTTTTCTGAAGAGACAGGCTCCTCTTCAACCATTTTGTGGCAATGCAACACAGCCAACAGAGACAGGGGTAAAACTGTCACTGGCACTTTCATAAATGCATCCCCATGAATGCCTCGTCTAAGCTATGCAAAGTTTTTTTGTTTTGTTTTGTTGTTGTTTTTTACACAGAAACCACTGTGGCCAGCAGATATTGCACCAGTTTAAGTCAGGAACTGTTACTCGTCCAAAAAAGCAAGGGGCCCATTTAATATTCACTGACTGTAAATCATTTAACAGGAGTCCAACATAATAAAGGCAAACCTTATCAATTTGGCTAGATAGTATAAAGCATTAAAAAACAAACAAATCAAAACTGTAGGAAAGCCAAAAACTGTTATATGGTAAGCTGAAATAATACAGCCAGTGAGAACCAGTTCTTAATGTTTTGATAGTTTCACTACTGTAGTTAATGCAATAGAAGATGTACACTGGTAACGTGAGTTTGTACTTTTACTATATCAGGACCATCAAAATAGGAATATTATTGTATCTACATATTTCAAATTATGGTTCTGTGCTGGGAAGAACCTTAAATAGAGACAATATCATGACTTCATCATTGATTCTGACTTTATGACATCATATTGACAGAGTGAGAATTAGCATGAAATGAAGGCGCTAGAATGGAGGGGAGTTTGTAAAGCAGCTTTCAGAGGCTGTAGCAACGGCCCATATGAACTCTGATAAAAGGATTCAGAAAGAGGTTTCAGCTGAAGCATATGCTTAAACTTGGGCTAGCGTTAAGATCGGCTAATCTGAGCTGAAGTTCACATTTTTATTTTAGCAGATAAAGGAGAAACTTCTCAAGTCAGTTCTACAAGCCACAGGAATTAAATAGTGTGCTATGTTTGAAATGTTATTTAAACAAATATCACTTATAACAAGATTGTGAAAATAAAATGATGGAAGCTATTCCTTTAATTTCTCCTGTTCCAATGTGGTGCAAGCAGCTGCTCTCTACTTGATTTTGACTTTCAGTAAGTTAGTGCTATTGCTCTTGTTCTCAATGTTAACTTCAACTGAAAAATGATAACGCTGTTGATTTTTCATCCTTCCTTACAGAATGATGACCTTTGTTGATAGGATTTTGAACATCATTCCTTGATCTTTTTTAATTAACGCCCACGACACTATATAAATACACCACATTAAATTTGCTGCCCAAGAAAAGGCTTCTTGCTTCAAAGTTTCATTCATCTAGGTTATGTGTCATATTTAGGACATAATTCCTCATTGCTTAATGTTTCCTGGAGACACTTTGTATAGCAGGAACTACCACAGCACTGTGGTTCTGTGGTTGGTGTTTATCATTCTCTGTCTTTCTGGGGACAGATTTTGTCATCAAGACAGAACTGTAACTGAGCATGAAACAGTCGCAAAACTTTTACATTACCTTACTTTTCGAAATGAAGGTCAAGCTTGAAGATAGCTGTGGTCTGACCCACGGATACTGAATAACAGGGAGATGGACGAGGACAGCCATAGGGGCAGTGGCACCCCAGCATTAACCCTAACCCTTTGTTCTTTTTACGATTTCTAATATATTTTTAAGCGCCCACTATACTTTTAGTATATAAATTTGATTTATCATGTGCATAAACATGTATAATAATGCATGTACATAAAGAGTGTGCATCAAGCCGCTGCATGAGCATTGCAGCTGGTTAAATTCGATTGAATAGAGGTCTCTAGTTTGTTACTGTCTGAAGTCTTGTCCATTTCATTTTCTTAAACTGTTTGATCATATCACTGTGAACAGTGACTTTCATTTGTTTTGACATTTCCCTTCATTCTGCGGATAGAATGGAAAGTGTTGCCATAATGTGTTGCCATGTGGGAAGAGTCATGAAGCCAGAGGCTAACAGCCGAGCCCGTCAAAGGCAAAGTTGGAGCCACGTCCGCCCTTCACATGCACGCCTATGTGTGCATTTCAGCCACTGACTTTCGCTGCAAATGAGTGTTCTCTGAATGTTTCCAGGCTAATTTCAAGCTCACATAAAAATGATTTGAAAAAAAGAAAAAGAAAAGAATGCATTATACAGTAATAAAAAGATGGTACAGATGCCCATCAATCCTTGACTGTTTTCCCATAAGAAGTATGGTTTAGCCCATAAATTCATATCTATATACAATAGCTTGCGCCTATAGTGCATTAAGGGAAGGGTTTGCTCCTACAGGGACCGGCCTTTGGCAGCCTCACTAATGGGACATGGTCCACAGCACCACCTGTTCCAATGAATTTCTCTCTCTGGATCAGCTAGACACCATCACGTGAGAGGCTGCAGAACGGGAGTAATGGAGGGGTAGTGATTTGTGAGACAGCAACGATCATCCCTGATTTCATGGATATTATTCCTGCAGCCATTTAAAAATCAAACATCATCACTACTCTCTCTGCAGGGACAGAGAAGGGGGGCAAGAAGTTAAAAAAAGACAAAAAGGCTTCAAGGACAGGAACCAAAGAGCCCTGCCAGCATAACTTTAGTGGCTTTCAAGTTGATGTGGCTGTGTCACATATAATTATGATTTTTTGATCACAACAGAGTGACAGTGTTGACAAAAAAAGAAGAAAAAAAAACTCTGGCTGTCCTATTCCAGAGGGGGTATCCCTGCACATTAAATAACTTATATTATGTATAAACTTATATTATGTATTTGACGGGTTATTATTTTAGACTATAAGATAAGAAAAAGTCACAAGCAGAAGATCTGAAAGGCGAGTTAAGTGTGCCTTTCACCTCTACTTGAAGCTCATTTGTAATACAGATGATTCTGTTTGAACACTTTTCCTATCAAATGCACTGTACGTGGCAGGGTACACAATTTACTGCCAATCCATCTTAATAATTGTCATATGCCAAGTGGAGTGTTGACAGGATGAAACATGGTTATGCACCACCTCGCAAGTATTAAGAAGGACATTTTGTTTTATCACAACACACAACCTATATGTAAAGTAAATCATATTAAGGGGAAATGTTCAATGTGGACTGTTGTGACAAGCAGGGTATACTGTGGAGAATGGGATCGTTAAAATGTGCATTGATGTCGAATGGGGCTTTCAATCTACTCTTGTCTTACCCCTCACCCTATTTATTGTCTTCCTACCAAGTCGCTTTACATTTACAGCTCCAGTCGCATATTCACTTTGAACGCGTGTGCTTGCGTTCATGCATGTTTGTGTAAGTGTGTGTGGTCGGTGCATGTGTGTGTGCCATCCCTGGGTGTTTGTTTGCTAATAGAGTTCTTTAGTCACAGATCTATGTGACAGGTGGCCCTGCTGGCCTCTAGTGAGTGCTCAGTACAAGTGCTCTCCTGGGTGAGGATCTGTCACATTCACTTACATGAGGGAACAATGCCACCCCCACCCCCTCTCAAAACTCAGTGTCCTCCCACACTTTTCTTGAACAGTTTCACAATTTTAAATTCACACTGTTTCCTCTTTTTTTCAGCAAAGTCTACTATGTGCACAAATATCCTGAAGAAAATCCTGACAAACTACCCTAAAGTTTATTGGAAAGTCTGTGACTGCACTCAGAAATAACATTAGTACACATAAAATAACTCACTCTGCTGGTGTCTGGAAGATCTGTTAGATTTAAGCAATGACCATACATACACACGGGTGTGTGTGTGTGTTTTTGTGTACAAATATGCTGCATACTCTTTCTCCAGGAAAAAGTTGTTTTGACTTAGCGACTGAAGTGAAGGAAATAAGTTTTCTACTTCATATTCTTTCTATGCACCCTCTCCAGAACTTTTTATTCTAAGGTCACAATTATGCATTTTGAACTTAGGCAGGCAGTGTGGCTGTGGAAACTCAGATAAACATGCATCTGAGTTTCCACAGCCACACTGTCTTCTTGATGTTGGTGATAACGGTGGTTCTTAAGCCAAAGGTGTGGTCATCTCTACTACTGTCAGATTAATTTTCACCACTGTTCTGACTTTGTTAAAGGAATAGTCTGACATTATTATTATCATCATCAGTAGTAGTAGTTGATAGATAGGCACTGGCTCTACCCTACATTAACAATCCAGAAATTATAATAATAAAATCAAGAAAGCAATAAGAACATTTCCCCACCTGTACTCTGTTCTCCATATTATGACAGTGCTGGTTTACCCAACAAACTGTGGTAACCTGTAGCAGGGTGCTTTATTAAATTTTAATGCTTTCCAGTTAGCTACCTAACAATAGCCCCAGCCAACAGGTGTTGGCAGTTGGCTTGGCTTGTTTTATCTTGTTGATTACCACAAGATAAACAACAACAACAACAACAAGCTTTTTTATGTCACATCAATGCAGCTATTATATAGATGCACTCAAGGGTTGGACATTGACTTGGTGCAGTCATGAATATGTCAGTGTGCACCTTCATGACAAAACGGACTGGTCTGTCAATACTGAGACCCTCTGCAACAAAGGGTAGAGCTTTATTCTCAGGAGACTTGAATCCTTTAATATGCGTCATGAAATATTGATATTATACTGCTTTGGTTTGTTGGGATAAAAACATCACTCATAAAGACAGTAAGAAGTGGGACAAGCTGGTTAAAACGGCCAGCTCAGCTAGGAGCCAACTAGGAGAGACTGGACTTTGTGCGTGCTGTGCAGGAGAGCTGTATAAGGATCATGTTGTAGGTCATCCTCAGCAACCCCAGACCCCCCCCCCCCCCCCTCCCCCTCCACGTAACACTGGTCAGGCAGAAAAGCACACTAAACAAACGTCTCCTGTTCCTGTACTGCAGAACTGAGCAGTAAAGATTATTGCTCTTACAGGGATGATTCACACTTATCTATCGATCTATGTATCTATAGTAACTTCTCAAGCCATTTTCCCAATATTTTTGCATGCAGCCATTGCTTGAGTTGCCACAAGCTGAGATGTTGACACAACTGGAAAAGCTCTGAAGATTTTTTTTTTCTAAGCATGCTTTTCTTATTAAGTCATCATCCTGGGATAAGACTGATAGAAATATTAATATCAGAAAGCTGAAAGAGAGCTCATACTGTGTCACAGCATTCGCTGTTAAGTTAATGTCATACTGTATGATGCCACTAAGACTGTCACTCAGACTGTAAAGCTGAGGATCTGTTAATCTGTAGGTGGCCATGGTCTGTTTCAAAGCACACTGGCACCATCCTGAGGCTTCACTCAGCACCTACATCAGTTTAGAAAACATTTCGTCAGGTCTATTGCAGTAAACAAGGGAAATACCCATTCGCCATGTTCATCACAACTCTTTTATGATTCTAAAAAACGCTGTTGTGTGTGACACTAAGTTAAAAAATATTTTGCACATTTATCATACAGCTACTATTATTCATGCTGTGTTGACAAAAATATAGGTTTTGCTTTTTACAGTGTTGTGCTAGATGATTTTGTCTTTCTGGAGGTGTGACTTCTCTTTCTTGGCCTGAAGCAAAATCCATATTGTAAATGATGCATGCAGGCAAACTCTGCACGCTCTGTTTCCTAAACCAAAACCAGTACTTAAAAATTAACATCTGTAGGGAGTGCATCCTTTTTTTTAAAGTCCAGTCTATACACCAAATACGTTCTTGTAACTACAGGTTATATCTAAGGAGCATCCCACTGTTTTGCTTTGATCAGACTAAAAAGAGCTCAAAAGTGGTGGAGCAGACACTAAAGTATGCTAGAGTTTGAGTCAAGTCCGTAAGTCAAGGGTAGAAATCATGGATCTTTCACTTCCAATATGAATTGCATCTTCCTCTGCCTAGCAGAGCTTACATCTTTAAAATTGTGAATCTCCTCTCTGTATGCAGGCTCTCTGAAAAATTTCACTTTTAGACTAGATTAATTTCTCAGACCTCTGAAAGATCTCTCCACAGGCACAGACCCTGTTTTTTTTTCCAGAAACGAAACAATAACAATTATAACAATTATATTTGCGATATAATCCTTTCCGGAAAAATAACACTCTACTTTAGTTATTTCATCCATTTTATTTTAATCCATTTTTATGTTTTCTGTTGTTTTATCATTGGCCTGATTGCCTGGGATCCAGGGTAATCATTGACCTGTGGGCAGTCCATACATTACCTTGCTATTCTTTTAGGCCAGACAGGCAGCTCCTTTCTCTATGAGTGAGGTGATCGATGAAAAAAACAAACAAACAACTGGTGTATTTCTTTCTACTGGCCCGACTACAACACCAGCCTGTTTTTGGCAAATGGAAAGGAGTGAAATGTTTCCAGGACCGAGCTGATGAATGACTGCCATCAAATAGTATATTTTAAAAAAAGGAGCACAATGAAAAGAGCAGAGTTGGCACTGAGGCCAAAGAGGCAACATTCAGTAGCAAATCCGCCAGAGGCTGATTTATAAGTGGAAGTGCCCTAGAATTACAAAAGAAGGAGAGAGACACACACAGAGAGAAAGAGAGAATATAACTATAACTAATGAATTACAAATTTTAAATGAAACTGGTGAAACATAAGCTAGCTGACAAGATTTGGTATTTTCCTTTTGTTCTCTGTAAAAAAAATGTGGTCTACTCCTAAAGGAGGTTTTATGAAACAACAGATAAAGGAGAAGCCTTTTTACAGGAAAAGCTACAGAATACAGACAAAAATCTCCATCACACCCTTGGGTTTTCTGCTCTGTAGAAGTCTCATTTATTGAAGTTTTTTCAAGTCTTTGTCTTATCTACTTTTTATTTCTTTCCTGTGTGGATTTGCCTTTCTTAGAAACCCCTAATATAAGACCTCATGACTCAAAAAAAATTGTTGGCCTTGAGAGTTGGTGTCACATAAGTATTAAGGCACTGGTGGAGTGGTAAAGCCCTCACCTCTTGACTTGACAAATAAGTGAATGTCTTCCTATTTGCCTCAGTAACTTAAAGATGTTTTCCTCATTGACAAGACTTTCAGCTTGTACTCTGACTGTAAAACAATAGGTTATAGAGTAAAACATTAATCATCCCTGATATGTGGCGTGAATATGATGCAGTTTAAAGATATTAAAAAAATGGTTGGTATAACCCCCCTCCAAAAAAATAAAAATCAATAATCGGCCGACTTAGCGCTTTTTCTTTTCTATTGCCTTTTTTGCACAATATTCACAGTCATTTGTATATGATTTATTGATTGACCTTGGTCTAAACAAGAGCATGGATGGCATGGATCAATTCATGAGGAGGAAGCTCTATAGCTCACGAGTATAACATATTGATCACCTTGGGCGATAAAGAAGTTGTCAGTGGAGGTCTTGGGAGATTTCTCTCACTCATTCTAACTCTAAAAAATGTGGAGCATCAGTGTTGTGTTATTGAAGGAAGATTTTACTACTGGGACATCCAGATTTTTATGAGCATATTAGTAAAATAGTTAAATCTGTCCACTGGCAGCTCTGACAGCAGATTGTAAACTCAAGCTGAACCCAATGGACCGACACCTTGTGGAAGAGTAAGCTTATAATCAAAAATTCAGTTTGAATGCTTACCTCGTAAATATTTTCTTTTCCCTCTAATGCTGATGCTTGCAGACATCCTATTTCCTTCGATTTGGGAGTTGATGCTGATGGTTTGCAGCATCTGCAGTAGGCTCTTGTGGGTTTCAACCTGACAGCTTGCCTCAATGAAGGCTTGGTAATGAGAAAGACCGTGTTCATTCTGTCTACACGTGTCAGAATGACATATATACGAGTGTTTTTGGAGCTTGTGTGCACTGTGGTTTTCTTCTAACATTGCTTGACAAGTATAGCGACCGAAAAAAAGAGGAAAAATATTCAAACATTTATCTGAACCATCTACTTGTCCAGGATTGAAGATGTGTGAAGATGGTGTAGGCTTTTTGGAGTGTAATTTTATCCAGACATGACAACAGTGTGGTGCAAATCTCAGCCCCCCTCTGGGTGATGTTTTCAGTGCTGGCTGAACAAAATTGATTAGACTTTGTACTGTAATGTTAGAGTAGCTATGATAGTGTTGTAGTAGCTTTATAATCATACAAATGAAAAGCCCAAAAAAGGGTTAAAATCAGGTTTTGCAAATGTAAAATTGTCAATCATTTTTGCCCAAATGGAGGCCGTGCAACAAGCTACAAACTCAATATGGACTTACACCAACCAGTAAGATGATAGAGAGAGCTTCTCAGCATTACTGATGTAGAGCCATCGGCATCCATGTGCCAGGATTCTGTCCATTTATTCCCCTCTTAGCCCTGTTTTGATCTTCACCATTCTTAAGGAGACATTTAACTGCTAAATTTCATGTTCAACAGCTACTCCCAAATTTTCCTTTTTCTAGCAGCTGGAAATGGGGCTGATAAGAGCAGTGGGCCTGAACCAGAACACAAACTTGCAGACTGTAATAACCAAAGTTTAAAGATAAGGAAACTTTAACAGGACTGAGGCGAACTGAGGAAATTGGGATTTTCTTTTATTTCTTTAAGACCTTTTTACGATGCACATCATCCTTTCTTATTAGAAAAATAATAAGGGTGGCTGTATCTAGACATGTACTGGTACCATGCCATACATCATCAGCTTTGCATTTTGCATCAATTTAGGAAACAAGATTATTCACTGCTTCAACTTTTTCTTTCTGAAAAAAAAGACAGAACAATTATATTATAATCTATGTTATGAAGCTCATCTCCAGGTTGTGAATTAAATGTATATGTGTGTATGTGTGTGTGTATACAGTAGGCAGTAACCAGTTGTGAGATATTCATTTCTGCAGTGTTACAAGAGCCTGAATCATCTTTCCTTGACACTGTGGAAAATCTAAAAGGCCTGAAAGCCACTCTCTCATTATTTACTTATACTTCCACAACACAGAAGAATTTGTTCCCCTCTAATGATCTTGTCATTTGCTGCAATGAAAAACACAAGAATGCAGGCAAAATCACTTAACAAAACACACAGTTGTTGCTGTGAAGGCAAGATATTTATGATCTTTGGCGAGTGGGTGGTAGGTCCCAAACTGATCTTGACAGTACATAACATGCTTAGTGAGGCTGGATTTTCTCAGTCTCTCAGTTTGCAAATGAAGTGGAAAGACAACATGATATACTCAGAACTGACAGAGTTATAAAACCTAAAGCATTTGTGTCACTACCTTTTGTAAAATATGCAAAATGGGAGTGAAACTAAGTGTCAAACTACATGTGTTAGACAGACTGTTCAGTTGTTTTCCAGCTTCTGCTGATAATCATGTTTGTATACAGTTTTTCTGTAGCTCCAATGACAGTATTAACGGTGGAAAATTCTGGTCAAGTCACTGAATGTCTTTGAAGTCAATAGAACTGAACGAGACAGATAGTGGAAAAAAGAGGGGTAAAGGGAAAAAGTGGTCTTAAAATTAAATCCTGGGCAGGTGACAGTGACTTATGCTGAAGGTGATGCAATTTTCCTGTAAAAGCTTCTTGTGACATGTATTACCCTACCCTAGAAAAATACCACAAGTGATGATGGTCAGATGGTTCCCTTCAATTAAGAAGGTTTGGATTCTAAATTTACATTTGAGCTACATTCATCTTTTTTTGTTTTGTTTTGTTTTTCAAAATCACAGAGCATTTACTGCAGTGTATATAACGGTAAACACAGGACAACTAGTCATCTGTTCTCTATGTAATGTAGCTGTCAGCTTTGTTGACTGTTATCTGGCTATGTGTAAATGAGATGAGTGGCCTATGGCTGTTGTGTTCCATAAACTTTGTAGTGCTCATCTAGCAGTATCCAGTTTGCAAAACTTGTATAATTGATTTTTATGTGTCCTTCCTAGAATATGGATTCATTTATAATGAAGATTTCCTTTTTTCAAAGGGTAGAAAAGTGTGTAGAAACAAACATCAGTAATGACAGGATGAGTCTGAACCACCATCTACCACTAGAGGGAACTGAAGTGCACTGTGTTGAAGTTGAGGAAACCAAAGATCTAGATTCACTCAACCACAGTAGTTTTGGCTGTAACTATGCATTGGCAGGTGAGATAAGGGAATAGGTGGTTTCATCTTCCTGGTTAGGTAAAAAAAAACAAAAAAAACATTATTTTTGTCTTTCAGTTAAAAAATTTAATAAATAAAATAAAAATGAAATATTGTTTTTAGCTCCATATTTCTTCCCCAGCAGTGAGGCTTTTTGCTTAAGTTAGCCCAAGTAGAAAATCTGAGTATGCTCTCTGCATGATTGAATAGGAGTAATGAAGCTGACATGGAATGTGCTCCCTCCCCAGAGCAGAAGACAGAGGGATCCTTTCAAGTTGTTTTTGTCTAACAGCGCTATAATCTCAAGGTCTTTTGGGTCCCTCTGTGAAACAGACAGGGAGAAACAGAACAGATGATAAAGAAAGAGAAGAATCTGTTCTCTCTCTCTGTGTGTCCATCTGTGTGTGTGTGTGTGTGTGTGTGTGTGTGTGTGTGTGTGTGTGTGTGTGTGTGTGTGTGTGTGTGTGTGTGTGTGTGTGTGTGTGTGTGTGTGTGGTCAGCTGACTCATGTTAAGCTGCTAGCCACTTATACTGTGCAGGCATTTCTGTGTTGTGCTGATTCACCTCACTGGTTTGCCATTTTCTATAAAATAACAGCAGAAACTGGATGTCCAGTTCTCTGGTCTGTGAGTCTAGGATACAATTTCAGGGGAAATAAGAAAAGATACAGCGCACTGACTTGGATAGAAAAAGGTTTAAATTGCAGAGAAGCCATTTATGCTGCATGCATGCATGTACTAGCTGCATCATTCACTTGCATGAATCCATTTTGTTGCACATTTTTCTCTGCATTTCAAAGTTCAAACAAGCTTTTGAAGCACAGTCATGATTGGAGCACACAGAAAGAAGGTTAGGTAACAGAAACTAGCCTTTCATTGTGTTAAACTGAGAAAGTTACAAAATCTAAAAGGGCATGAGGCCAGGAAGCAAGAACACGCACCACTGTGACTAGACTGTGACTAGATATACACAGAAGACTAATTAGGGCAGTCTAGAGACGCCAAGGAAACTAGACACACCTGAACTAGACGAGACCTGGGGATTTAAAATTAAAAGCAAGGTACTAGGAATACCAAACACCTGATACAAACAGAATATACAGAATTACAAATGAATTAAAAATCCCCAGAATACCAACGAACAACAGGAATTAACTAGAAATGATAGTTAACCTAAAATAAAAGGGGCAGAGACAAGAAAACATAAACATAAAACCATAAGTAACAAATGGTAACAGCAGTAAAGCAAACCCAGATTTTAAGTAAATAACTCGAAACCACAAAACACAAGAACCATAACCGAAGAGCGAGTGCTTAATAATGAATTCAAAATCCAAAAGCAGAGCACTGGGAGTCCAAAGTCCAGGACCATTACAAGCATTCGTTTTCTTCATTTACTTCCATAAGAATAAACCCTTTCACAAGTTTTGAAAAGAGGCCTCACATTTGGTTCCCAGGCAAGCCTATAGATTATATAACAGTGTTGGGATTCTCTTCACTGTGGCATGTAGAGAACTTGGCGTGGTGCAGTGATAACAAAGACAGTAGCTTCTGCCTAACAATGCATGGCAACATTACCGAGCAAGTTGTTCACTACTAGAGACAGTTTGCCAGCGTTGCTCTCCATAAATTCCCAAGGTTACAGCTGAAATAAATATGTATTAAGTATTAATTAGCACTGCCCATGTGTAAATGGTAAATAATACCCAAAGTGATAATGAAATCCACTTAGTTGTTGTATTTGTTTGATGGCTCGTATGCACATGTTTAAAAGTTAGAAGCTTCTATGACAAACATGAAGAGTAAAAGTGAATACACAAAGTATTAAAAGCTCAAATATTTTAATACAGTGTCATCTTATGGAATATACACAATCCACATTTCACTTTCACAAGTGCGATAAGAACTCCTTTCTTTAAAGATTACTTAATTTGAAACTGAACAGCATAATCTAGGGGACAGCTCCCTAATCAAACACAACTCATACTATATCAACAAACATTAAGCGACTCAACTGCAATTTAAAGACATGCAAATCTGAAGAATTAAAGCAAGCTTTTAATTAGTAAAGAAGGGACTCCTCTGATGTGTGTGACGCCTGGAGGAACTATTGAAACAGGATCCAGGAAAAGAACCCCACATGATACTAAGTAACTGTTTTAAACGATTTATGTAGCTCATCAATATTCAAGTGTGTATAGTGCGCAGATATAAATTTCAGTGTAAAATGAGAAAGCCTGGTGGCCATATTTAGCATTGTAAATAATACTGTATGCATGCATAATTATCAGATTATGCATAAGGTGACTTTTTTGTTTGTTTTTCTTAATTGAGAGTAATCAAAAGAAGAGAAATCCTTCTTCTATGAAACTACTCATTCTGTGTTGTTTTTTGGCTGGACTTGCACGAAGGTAATTACTGGCATTACTCAAGCGTGATGATTGACAATAACAATATATGTCTATATGGCTTTATGTCATGAATGAGATTTTAAATTCAGAGACAAAAATTTAACTTCTGAAATTTATAGTGAATAGTGGATCAATCATGTTATGTGTACACTGATTAACAGTAATTCAAAATACCCCCAACTGCACCTTGACATGATAAAGTTCTACAAGTTGTAACCTTCATGCCCAAACAGCTAAAGGTTGTCCTGCAAAGGTTGTGTTTGCAGAACAACTAATAAGTCATCTATAAATGAGATTTTGCATGTTATTGCGTGTGTGTGTGTGTGTGTGTGTGTGTGTGTGTGTGTGTGTGTGTGTGTGTAGGACACACAAAGGTCAAAAGATTTTATCTGAATTATTTATATTGCAACTTAGTGACACATTAACACAGATAACACCAGAGAGACAGACATGGGAAGAGAGATGAAGAGGAGAGGTTGTCAGTTGTTACTTTTATTTATTTATTTATTTTATTTATTTTTTTTTTTTTCTAAATGACATCAGAAACAGCAGTATGCGACATTACGTGATGGCAGAGCTTCAGTTCATCCTTTGTCATTTTTTTTTTTTTTTTTTTTTTTTTTTTTAATAAATAGGACAGGGGGAATGAATGAGAGAAAGAGGGGGAGAGAAAGAAAGAAAACCAAAGGGGAGAAGAGACGGTGAGAAGGGGGGGGAAGAGAGAGAAAAAAAAAAAAGAACTCCTGGGTCACCTGTATGGAGAAAAAAAAAACAAACAAAAAAAACAAACAGAGGAGACAGCAAACAACAAAGAGTAACATAATAATAGAGAAAACAAAGCACCATCACAATAAACTAGCTAGTCATAGATATCAATATTTACTAAATAATAAACGATATTGTGCAGCACGCAAGATAGACAGCGCACAGTGTGCTTTGAGGCAGCAGCCAAGAAAGCTTTAGTCCGCGTCTGTGAATACCCATGTGTGCATACCTGTGTGGATCAGCATGCTTGCATTCCAAAGGTTTCTCCATGTAATGATCTGCTAGGGAGTGTGGGGGGGCCACAGCCCCGTCCTCCAGGGTGTGAAGCGGGTATGGAGGAGATCAAAACTCCAGACATCCAGAGGCCCCCAGAACACAGATAACACCAGAGAGACAGACATGGGAAGAGAGATGAAGAGGAGAGGTTGTCAGTTGTTACTTTTAACTGAATTTTATCTTAAACTCTTACTATGTTAACAAAATCCTGTAATATATTTTGATAAAGTGTGTATGTTTTTCTTTCTTTTCCTTTGTTAAAGAAGCATTGTGTTTTCTCGTTGCATTCTCACAAGTTACTGTATGTCAAAGTCACCTCTACTTTGTTGTTGGCCTTTTTGTTCGTTGATAGGGAGCAGAATTGGTGTGTTGGCCTGTGAAGGATCTTTAAGACAAATACTAACACATGAACTATATTAACACTTGAAAATTTTTGGGGAAAGTCCTTCTAGAGCAAGGTCACTTACATGGTCACTGAATGCATCATTAGGTTTGGTCTGACAAAATTGTATTGTTACATGTGCAGTACAAGTAAATCATTGTAGATGTGCACTCAGGGCTCACACACTACTCCATCTCAATGCCACCAGCATCTAGCTGGGGGTCATAGTTGGAGGGTAAAGTGGGACAGACTAGCTAAGAACCTAATGCTAGGAGGGGTTATAACAACCGTGGATTCATATATTTGTTTTAGTTTATGATTTTTTTTTAAATTTCTAAGTAATAATCAAAGTAAACAATTAAATTGTCTCTCACCAACAAAGCAAATTCAGATATTTTAAAAAAAAAAACACCAAAAGAAGAGAAAGAGAACGTAAACTGGGGGATGTCAGTTGTTAACAACCTTCATAGATAACGTGTTAAGAATGGATTAGCTATGGATTAAGTATGAGCAGTTGTTAAAGACAGCAATCCAATCTTAGATGTGACACCGTATTCATCATAATGAGCTATGACACAGCTTAACACCGTGAAACCCTTAATTTCAGAAACAGCCAGGGAAAGTGAGGCAGCAGCAGGTCACTCTCCAAATGATGTGACAGAAGATGAGCTCATATCACAGCAGCTAAAAGATATTCCAAGCAATTATTTGTATCAATAGCAGTTTCAGCTTAAACTTTTACATCGCTGACATCAAGTAGCATTCAGCTTTATTGTAATCTGGACCAGTGGTTCTCAGCCCGTGTGCTGTGACTCTTAAACTGCTGCATAACTCTCATGTTCGATAACATGAACACTAACACGAACAAAAAATGGATACGATATGTCATGTAACTGCAGATAACGTAATTCTAATGTAACCTAATGCATTTTAACATGCAAGTACTGTAGTTCAGCATTACAGTTTTAAAAACATAGTACAGTTTGAACACATATTTAAGCTTTTGCATATTAACATTATTGGGTAGTACTTTATAATAATGTCACACTATTAATTGATAAGGTATTAAAAAGTGCTTAATTTACCATTCATATATAATTCGACAACCTTAATATGCCATTTATAAATACAGATATATTATTATGCCTATGATTATGACTATGATTAGGATTATTACTAGCAGTGATATAGTAGCACTGATAGCTGTACATAGTCACACCATGTACTGCAGTGATAGCTGTAATGGCATAACAGTAACAGTTGGATAAACATATCTGTATTTGTAAATGTCATATTAAGGAGCAGTAGTGATATAAAAATGATGACTTAAGCACTTGCCTTATACAGCCTTACTAATGCTTAATAGTGTTATGTTATAACAAAGTGCTAAAGTGCTTTGAAGCTGGATTGAGGATATAAGTACATAAAATTAAAGTTCTGAAACGTTTATTTCCATCTTGTTAAAGTACAGAACATCACATCATGGGGTTGGTTGGGTGGTTGCAGTTAACTGACTTACATTAGTTTATGTTAACTAACTAGTGACAGAACTGATAAGTCAGTGCAAAACAAGGGGACCAAAACTAGCAATCAGTCTAAGGGGATCACTTTTTCACTTCAAGTAAACATACAATTTATGGTTTTAATGGTCGTTGCACATCTTCTTAAGCTGATAACTTGGATGTGTGTATACCAACAGACTGTCGAACTAGGCCAGTGTTAATGGGGTTAATCCCCAAAACCTTTTGCACAGTGGTCTTGTCAAAGGTCTTGCCTTGTTTAAACAATGAGGTGATGTTCAAAAGGACAAAACAAAGCACTCTTTATTCCTGTTTTGTTAATTTGCTCTTGTCACCCCAACTAACTGAATGAGTTCACATGAAAAAATATTGCGTGTGAGATCTGTACACATGTTTTTTTTATGGTGGAAGTAGATACAGTAGCAAATCTGCAATCTAAAAACTAAATTCCAAAAATCAAACTAACAAATTCTAAGACTTATGAAGCATAATGAACCAAAAGTAAAACTGTAAATTATGTATATGATCCTTTTCACAGCTTCATGTTATGTTATGATCATAACATTTTTAACTGTTGATAGAATCAGGGTAATTTTGTCTTATTTTAATGTAGATATTTAAGCAGTATTTATGGTATGGTATTTATTTAGGTATGGTATGTGTTTATATTTAGTATGATGTATTTTTGTATAAAATCACTTTAGCCAAAACATTTTGCTTGAATAGTTTTTTAACCTGATATACCTTGTTTTCATTCAAGGTATTACAATAATTTCAGTGTAATATTTAGATATTACACTGAAATTATTGTAATACCTTGAATGATCTAAATATGGCAATCTTTTCATAACAAGCTATTTTGGGATTACCATACCTTATTATTGTTGAGGGGTTTTATTGTTTACAACTTTTTAAATGGGCTGTGATAAACGGGTGGACATCTAAAGTGACTATAAATGGGCAGTTGCACAGCAAGAATGATTACAGCTTAATATTTGACCTCTATCACATGTTCTGCCTACTATATAAACGTGTCATTTGAATGCCAACCTAACGTCCTGTAAGAATGTCTGTTACAGAAACTAAATCAACATGTTTGATGGAAGCGTGTCAATAAACTACAGGAGGAAAGTGCTGCTTTTATGTTCAACGAATACAGTTTAATAGTTTCCCCTGTTTTGTATGCTCTCTGC
Source organism: Maylandia zebra (assembly GCF_041146795.1). Taxonomy (NCBI): domain Eukaryota; kingdom Metazoa; phylum Chordata; class Actinopteri; order Cichliformes; family Cichlidae; genus Maylandia; species Maylandia zebra. Next base: position 17,844,746 of record NC_135184.1, read on the forward strand.
TTGATAAGCCTGTCATTTGAATGACATCCAGAACTACTGTAAGAATGTCTGTCAGAGAAAGTTAATCAACATGTTTGATTTAGTTGTGTCAATACACTGCATCAGTAAAGTACTGCTTTTATGTTTAGCGATTACAGCTTCATATTTAACCACTGTTAGGTATGCTGTCTGATATGAAGGCTAACATTTGAATGACATACAGTCAGACATACAGTCAGAATTTCTGCTACAGTGACCTACTCAGCATGTCTGTGTTTAACGCTCCCCTGCAATAGTTCAGCTCAGGCAGCTTGAAGATTTTCAAGCTGTTTGTCCTTTTTTTCCTTAAATCATTGCAACCAACCAAAGCACCAATGGCTCAACTGCCTTTTCTCACGCATGGTCATAAAGTGTAAGAAGAAGGTAAGATTATTTACTTTGGAACGTTTCTTTAAAGTGCCATACCAGAAATAAAAATAAATTAATAATATAAAACAACAAATTAATTAAAAGCTGGTCTGTATAGAGACGTCTTCAGCTGCTTTTTGAAAGAGTCAGTGGAGTCTGCACAGCGTAAAGACAGTGGAAGAGAATTCCACAACCTTGGTGCCACTGCCTGAAAAGCCGGATCCCCACGTGTTTGGAACAGAGTACATGGGGCCAAGAGCAACCTCTGACCTGAAGACCTAAGTGCTGGGGAAGAAGCATGAGGTTTCAACAGGTCAGAGATACATTGGGGAGCTTTACCATGTAGAGCCCTAAAAGTTCAAACTGAAATTTTAAATTGAAACCTAAAATTTATTGACAACCAGTGAAGAGAAGCCAAAAGAAGAGTAATAATAATAATAGTAATAACAAAGTAATAGGAGTAGTAAAGGAGCAGAGAAGCCTCCTGTCAGGATTTTTCAGTTTTACTTAATTTAGCATATTTAGAAATTCACTTTTCTCCGATTCAGACCAACACTCTGCAGTAATGGATGTTTTTCTAACACTTGTTTGAGGTTGGTTTGAATGTTATGACATATTATCAAATGCATGTTAGGGAAATCATTTCTGACAGTGAGGACAGTGAGATAGATAACAGTGAGGAGGAGTGAAGAAGAGATGTAGAAGGCAGAAAAACAGTAAAAAGGGTTTAAAATATTGCTTGTCTGGTTGTTACTGAACACATTTAACCCTCCTGTTGTGTTCGCCTCTCAGTAACAGTAGTGATGTTCCTGGGTAAATTTGACCCGGGGCATATTTAAACCGAATAGTTAAATAGTTTTAATAGTGTAAAACTTCTTTGCTTGGATTAATAAGTGTAATCACCGTAAAAGATGAAAACCTGCAAACCCTCCTGCATGTTTATATGGCATAGATACTGTTTGGGTCAGTTTGACCCAGCTGTCAAATGAACGTTAAAGACCTCAGAAGTGTCAAATAATATTTGTTTCTTTGCATTTGTGACAAATATGTCACTCCAATTACACACACACATAAACACACACGTGCACAGACTCCCTATCCTATTGACTTCATCTGTAAAGTGCAAGAATGTAGATGTTGTTGTGACTTTTGACGGGAACCTTTTCTGTTCCCATGAGCAAACTCCACCTAGTGTGTGTGCACATAAGTGGAGATTCAGCAGAGAAGGAGTAAAAACTTAAAGATATAAAGGATTTTTTTTTGTTTCTAACACTTTTGGGTCATTAACAGATGAAGTTGAGTGAGTGATTTATTTTATTATTTTTTATTTGACAACTTTTCTGAACTGGTGACTTTGCACCTTAAAAAATAATCATTTGTAAATATTCTTCTTACTCCTGCAAGTTTTCAAAGCTCCAATATGAATGCGATTTGACACTGAATGAGTAAATGTGCAGTTGCACTGTGTGCATCAAAGATATTGTTTGCTCAGCAGGCAAATCTCTTGACTCCTCCTCCTGAGCAGGATGTTTAATTCCTGTGAGGGGATGCTCGGGTAGTAACCTAATAAAGCTGCTGGATGCAATCCCAGGGCACAATGAGTGGATCATGCTCATCTGACAGACCTGCTTTCTCCAACAACCCTGCGCACGCACGACCTGCTGCTCCTCTGTAAGTACTGCAGGTCACAGCAATTACAACTTGTACAGTAGATAAAATGAAGAGTCAAGTGTCTCTGCTGGTTGAAAAGATCATCAGGACGCATGAATGAAATATATTTCACGTTATGGGGACAAGGAGAGAGAGAATACATTATTGCTTTCGGTAAGTTTTAGATTTTTGTTTGTATTTTTTTTTCAAAGTTATTGTTTGTTGTCCTGCAGGTTTGCAGGTCTTATATTGTTTTTTGAACGTACATTTTTGTTTTGCAGATATTTGAATTCGTACAAAACAGATTCCTTTTAGCATTAATACTCAAACAATGTACAGTCTTTCCTCATCCTGGTTAAAGTCCACTGAGTAGCAGCAATTAAAAGTTGTATGCTTTGACTCTAAGAATGATAATTTGCCCTTATGTACAATGTTTAAAGAATGCTCTCAATTGCATTTTGTCATGGAAAAGTCACTTGCTTAAATCCCTAGTGGAGTTATAAATGTTTTGCCCAAAGGCAGCTGCTCTGATAGGGTTCAGTACAATTCCAGCCACATGCACACACTAGGAATCCACAAGTAGGCTAATCATTTTTCTCATTATTCTTTTTGCCAGGAGGTTGCTGTCCTGGTGTAACTGTCAGAACATAATGGTGGCATTTAAAGGGATCTGGACCAAGGACTTCTGGAGGGCTGTGTCTGGAGAATACCTAGCCACACTCATCTTTGTCCTTCTTGGCCTGGGCTCCACCATCAACTGGGCTGCAGGGGAGGAGAAGCCTCCGCCAGCTGACCTAGTCCTTATCTCCCTGTGCTTTGGCCTTACTATTGCCACTATGGTGCAGTGCTTTGGCCACATCAGTGGTGGACACATTAACCCTGCAGTCACTGCAGCTATGGTTGTAACTAGAAAACTGAGCCTGGCAAAGGCTGTGTTCTATGTGGCAGCTCAGTGCCTGGGAGCTATTACAGGAGCTGGGATTCTCTACTTAGTCACACCTACTGCTGCCAGAGGGTCCTTTGGTGTGACCACAGTAAGAACTTGGTTGTTATTATGGTTATGATAAATGTAAAATAGGTTTTTACTATTGTTCCTATTGTTTCTTTTCATCATTTGTTTCCCAACCGCATTGTTTCCTAATAAGGTATTCTGATTCTGAATCCTAGGTGAATCCCACCATATCCGTGGGACACGGCTTTCTCGTGGAGCTCCTGATCACATTTGAACTGGTTTTTACCGTCTTCGCCACCTGTGATCCCAAACGCACAGACTTAGGTGGTTCTGCAAGCCTGGCTATTGGTATTGCTGTAGTGATAGGGCACTTATTTGCAGTAAGTAGCTTTCAGCAAGTTAAATAAATACATATAGATAGAAACAATGTCACATTCACAGAAATGGTATATTCAGATCACTTATATAAAAAAAATTTAACTACATCAGAGCCTTAGAAATTTTCTGCAACCACATCTACATATCAGCTGACTCATCTAGTACTCCTACAACTAGCAGTGAAACAGATTTAAAGATTAACCTGAAGCTCACATTACATTCCCAAATTAAAGAATTTCAGTGCAAGTTCTTTTCCAAGTGCAAGCTTTTTCAGTGGAAAAAGAGCAGGTGGATCAAGCATCTATTCGTGAATGTGTGATACTCACACTTGTCAGTGTTCACACCCACACGCCATCGCATGGCAACCAATCTCTGGGGGCTTCCTGAAACCTGCAGAGAAAATGAATGCACAGGGAAACAGATATCATCTCTCACAACGCACAACTGATTTCTCATTTGGGCTGTTTACATACATACACACACACACACACACACACACACACACACACACACACACACATATTGATAATATGCAAATTTATGATGTACAGTCCTTTTAGACTAAAATCAGTATTATTATCCATGTTGCAGATCCCATACACAGGAGCCAGCATGAACCCTGCCCGTTCTTTTGGTCCTGCAATGGTCACACTTAACTTCGAGAACCATTGGGTGAGAGATCCTTCTGTATGATGTTATTCTTACTTTAAGGAGTTTGTGCAGGCGAAATTTAATTCAGCATTTCTTCCCTGTTATAGCAGAGAAAAGTCAGTCTTTCTGTGTGGAATGTTATAAATGTTAAATATACAGTATAAACATCCTTTTTAGGTGCGAAGTGTCTCTTTAAGTTGGTTCAATGAAAAAAAAATGCTTCAACTGAGGGTGACTAGTTAGTTGTGAGTTTTAGAAATGCTGAACTGAGATCAATGAAGTGCTAATCCTAATTGAATGAGTTGAGTGAACCCTTGCCAGACCATTTATTTAACTCATCATAGCCTTCAAGGCGTCAAGTCACAGTTTATTAATGTGTAATTATTTGCTAATTAAAATAATTTGCCTAGCGACATAAAAATTGGGTGTTCCATGATGTGAATGACACCAAGTGTAACTCGTTCTCACTGTGTCTGCCGTCATATTCAGAAGTCACTTCAGCCTGCAGACACAAAACGTACCTACCTCTAACAAGGCACCGATTAACCAATTGACTAATTAAGGTGTATGTCTTGCTGCTTGTGTTAGGTCTACTGGGTGGGACCTATTATCGGAGGTATCTTGGCTGCTGGTTTGTATGAGTACCTGTACTGCCCCGACCCTGAGATAAAGAAGAGGATGAAACAAGTCTTCAAGAAGGACCCAACGGGGAAATACAGGGAAGTGGAGGCAGGGGACATTGCCGTCAAGCCCAGCTCCATCCATAACATCAACGTGGAGAAAGCTGATGTTATGTTAACAGGAGAAGTATGACTATCACGTGCACTGGAAATGGAGACTAATTTGTAGAGCACAATCACAATCAAACTTTGGGGTTATCCAACTTAAGACTGCCCCCCCCACCACCACCACCACCACCACCACCAAACACCACACACACACACACACACACACACAACCCCCTCCCCATCTAAAGACTGTGTCTTTAAAACAGAAAAAAAAATTCTGTCTGTGACACACCCGAACTGCACTGCTTTTATTGTCATAAAGCTTGCGTGATGCTATGGCTCAACATCTGCACCCTGTATAAATGATTTAGGAACAGTGTTGGCATGTGGCATATATTGTACAGCCCACAGTACATGAAGTTAAGGAAATGTTGGTAGGGTCAACCAATTATGTGAGGTCATCGCAGTGAATTGGAGGCGAGAAGAAGAAAATGCAGCCTTGTTATTTTTGGATTAGTGTCACATTTGGTCCTCATGCTTTATATGTAATTAAAAGTAGAGGCTTTCCTTGTAATCATTAATCACATTACAGATCCCAAGCAAAGTAAGACAGCTCTGACAAGCATTATTATCAGAGTCAGAGCATTAAGTTGGAGAAAAATAAACACAGCTCATTTTGTTTGAAACACAATGTCTTTTGTTTGTTTTTTGTTAAATAAAAATCAAACTCCACTTTTTGCTGTTTATTTTTATCATTTTCCATTTCGTAAAAATGTCATATTTATAAAATATTTTTCTTGTTTTTTTGTTTTATAGATCTATATTCTTGTAAGTGTTTGCTTGGCTGTATATCATATCTTCTCTTTTTTATAGGATAATTGGCTAATCTATGTTTATGTTCAAGTATTATTCAGTTATTGTGCTCGCAATCTGGAACATGTAAAACTGTGAAGTTGCAATAATAAACCTTCTACTACTCAGTTATCATTAATAATTCATCTTTCTTAATATTTCAGCCTCCATAAGAAAACTAGTAATGATACCTATATGTTGTTGTTTTTTTGTTATCCATTCCTCTTGGCTCATTGCTTTCTTATGGTAGGTGGTAGACTCCGGGGAAAAGATAAGTCCAGATCACTGATGTACTGGCTCATCTACACATGGATAATATCTCCCTGTGGCCCAATAACTGTCTAGGATGTGTGTTCCTTGTGAGTTAAGTCGCTGAGAATATCTCCAAGTAATCTCATTTCATCAACAAAGCACAGGAAATGATAACGCTTCTGATAGGAAATAGAGGTGATCTATTATAGGATTTTTTTTTCTTAACTGAAAAAAAAAAAACACACACACACACACACACACAAAAAATCGGTGCTATCTCATCTTTTTCTACAACATGGAGGAAATGATCAGCCCCACTGATTCTGTTGCATCCACTGAATTTGTCTACATGGTGCAACTAGATTGCATTTGCAAAGTGAAAATACAAGTATGAGTCAGATACTGACTCAAAAGTGTTATTACTCCCATATTGATAGGATCATACCAAAGTCACTGGTTCAGCACAACCTTTATATGGGACAACAGCATCATCTACTGGCCGTGGTGTGAGAAGGGTTCCCTTTTGCATTTCTCCAGGGGAGGGCAGCCACGAGCTTTTAATGGACAGGTTACGCTGCCATAGTCGGCAGACAGTTCGTCTTTTTCACAACTCTATATTTAAATCGATCTAGATCATCAAATGCAAAGTAAACAGCAGTATTAGGTCTTGTGCAGCCCCCATATTAGTACAACAAGAGTCCCAGTAAGTTAATAATGTTTTTTTTCTCTTAAGGGTTGTATTACAAGTTTAAAAATTGATTTAGTTATAGTATTTATTTATTGTGTGCATTTAAGAATGAATGGCAACACTTTTTGTGTTACCATCAGTAATAAATATAGAGAAGTAATGAGGCGGAAACAAAAAGATAATAACGTAGAAATAGCAAGTTATTACCACTTAATTTCCAAGGTAATGCCTAGGTAACTCTTTTTCTCACCACCCATTATAGCTGAGTAATATGAAAATACTCAAATTTGTACAACTGGTTATAACTAGAATGTAATTAGTAATAGTATAATAATATCCTGGTAACAAAACAATAACCTGATAATAATAAAATGGTAATATGTATGCATTAGAATTTGTATATGCTGACTTTTCAATACTACCTTATGTCCTCTGCATTCTTCTTTTTTTAAAATTAGCAATGCAAAAATGATGCTTCATGTTGTGGTTATTACCTGAGAACACATGCAGCAGTTTCTGTGTAATAGCCAAGAGTAGGGCTGCAAACCCCAAGTGACCATTTTCAACTAATTCCATGTTTGTGTCCCATTAAAGCAAACTTTAAGAAATTTGATGAGTACCTGCAGATATGTGGTCGTTTATGTGTTTACAACTAGAAATCAGGCACAGAAATATCCATACTATTCCAGCTCAAACTTTTTGAACTTTGCTTTAACTGGTTATTAATGTGGAATTAGACAGAAAGGGGAAAGGTTTGATTTTGAAGCCTTGCCTCCTATTTATTACACAGAAACTACAACAAATGTTTCCAAGGAAAAAGCCGCAAGATTAAATATAATGTTTTCATCGTTATCGTCAAAAAAAAAGAATGCATTGGATATACCAGCATTATAATGTGGTAATAATACACTAATGTTTAAAGCATCAATAATATTGCCTTATGTTGCTAGCAGGTTATTATATTGTTACTAATATATTACTATACTGTCACTAATTGATTTGTTTCTACATTGTTACCTGTGGTTTCTGACTTTTTATTACCTGATTACATAGATTTCAGCATAGCATCATTCATCATTACTTGGATAGTAGTCGATATTAATTTGGTAATTAAGTGGTAATAACTTGCTTTTCTATATTAGTACCTTCTTGTTTCTGCTGTGTTGTCCTACTATTACTATAACTGAACTGCATAGAATGTGCTACGAAATTAACTCCAACTGTGACTCTTCAGATACTGTTGTGTACTGGAGTTGAGCATTTACAGCACCATCCTTTACCTGCTTGCATGGGGCTATGTCCCTTAAGGCTTCAGTATTTTGAGTCCAGCACCCTTTCATTTATATAGCACAAACAAATGAGTACGTAAATCTGATGTTTTATGCACTGACTGTTTCCTCTCAAGACAGACGATGAGAAATTGATCGTTGGTTGGTTTGGATTTATTGACCCCACTCATCTTCAACTTACATTGAAGAAGAATATTTGTGACCTGAAAGTATATGTGACTTTTGTTTCCATACACAGACATTGACTCTTAGATAAATGCGGGACTGTTGGAAATTACCAAACAACATCCTGAGCAAACCACTAGCACAAACAGACAGGAAGCCATTCTCATCAAATGCCCGAGCTATACATGTTTTTATGCCAGAGTACCCAGAGACACCATACAGACTCTACACAAAGGATGCCAGCCAGCTGGAGGGTTTGAACCCAGAAACTTCTTATTGTGACACAACAGTGTTTATCATTGCACTACAACGCCTCACGAAAGTATATCAAACAAATATATCCACTCTATGTTGACAAACTTTCAAAAGTTTGCCTCAGACCCCTCAATTAGGAAAAGCTAATAAAAAGTGATAGCAAATAATACACCAACATTTTTTTCAGCTGTTGTTTGTGAACATCTTGAATGGCTTGTCAGCAAGATGTTGAACAGAAAACTGATAACGCATGGCTAGCCCTCATCGCGTCTGCTTCCATGAGTCATTAATTTGCATTCACATTCAAATACCAACAATGGCTATATGATGGGAATATTGTTATACCCAAAGATTCATTTGCACATCACATAGATGCCAGAAAATTATATTTCAAAGTGCACCCCGTCCTTATCTAATTGAAAACAGACCAATTTCTTGCGACCTCAGATTCCCCATTCCCAGCGTAGAATAGAAAGGGCAAAAGATAAAACATACACCTTAAAGATCATTAGCAATTAATATTTGGGGATTCGTGAAGAAAAACAGCGTTAAACACTTGTTTAATAATTCATACTATAAACAAGAAAGTCTCCCACTTCCTTAATAATTTAGACGTAAGCTAATGTTGATTTATTCAGGAAGGTCTCTGCCACCAGCACTGCCTAGAGTGCCCAAATTTGAATTAAAGTAGGACAGTAGCAGGCGAGTCTGTAATAACATTTGTATAATTTTATTATTGCTCTGGGCTCAGTTCATTTCCTCCTCCAGTAGCTGCGTGAAATTGTTTGATTCTGGAAACTGCCTTGAGTCTGCGGCTCTGGGGTTGGAGGGTGGTACAGGAACAGGAAGGCATGCGACACTCTCTCTGTCTGATGCTGTCAGAAACATAAACACAGACACACACCTACGCGCACACACACTAAACTCCACGTACATGTACATACACACATGCTGAAATGGAGCGAGAGAGAGAGAAATAACTTTGTTATTCTGGGTTTTGTAATACTGTTACATTGGCTCACTTAATAACTCAAGCTGTCTAGAGGATATGATTGATATTCTCACTCACCTTGTCACTTATGATAAATATTATGCTGCATTTATGTGAGATGGCTAGGAAGTGGAATAACTCGTTCATTACATTATCATATCACACAAATATGAGAGTTTGTGTTTATGTCCCTTTCTAGCAGGGAGATTGTCATTTCTTCCTAATATTAGTCAAAGAAAGTCAAGCAAAAAATGTTTCTGTGCAAAAGAGTTTGTTTGTAAAGCGGCTAATCTGATGACAGCCCAGCTTTTTTTGGTAACTTTACCACTTGGAAAGCTTTAATTTTATTTGGCCCATGAGGAAGAATTAAACTCCATAATTATTTGGGGGGGGGGTTGCTAGGCTATCAACTCTTATCATGTGATTTCTAGTTTGTGTTGTTCCACTACAACTATATTGTGATTTTGTTTACCAATGATAGGACTATCATTTCCAAAATGGTAATTTAGAAAACTCTGATTACTCTAACACAAACAATCAAGTTTGGGAGGTATTAGCTCATGTAACACACACCTGAGACCCCAATGGCTTTGACACAGGAAGGGAGGGTGGAGAAGTTCTGATTGGTTTCCTCGGGGCTCTGCTTCCAACTTCCCACCCGCACACATTCCCTCACTCCTCCCCGTCCTCCCCCTTCAATTCCTTTATGCAGAGCAGCCCAAACTGCAGTTTGATGAAACACATTTGTTTGACTTAACTCTTGCCTCCCCATCATGGCTAAATCTCGAAGGCCTGTCGTTGTAATGTGGCCCAACAGCAATTGGGTTAATGAGAGGATATATGTACAAGTGTGGGACTTGACCGGAGGAGCTGTTTTCCATTTGGGTTTGGTCTGCTCATGTTATTAGGGAAACCTTTATTATTGTTGCCCTCTAGTGGGAACCATATAATAGGATTACATTTTATTAGAGCCTCCCAGCATTACCCAAGCAGCCCCCTCCTCTTGTCTCTCTTCCCCACATAGTAGTGTCACTGACTTCTGTCCACTGTGGGTGGGAAGGGTACATTTGGCGCTGCGAGGGAAGCCAACAAGTGGGGAAACCGATGACACCATAGAGTTGAGATCTCTATTGTTCCTCAGTTACTGAAAAAGAAACTCGCTGTGGTAAAATCTTAATTTTTGCATAACAAACTTGAACAATCTCATGAACATAACAGACTCTGTCATGTTTTGTTTAATGTAGGCTAATAATCAGCGGTTACACTGGTCAGGGCTCTATCTCATCACTCTTCTGCCACATCATAGCTGATATATTGTTACAATTCTCTGTCTTAATATTTTTACACATTACTATATTACATTTTGTCTAAGACCATTAGCTCTAATAGCTCTAGCTAATTGCAGCTGAGGGGTATAAGAAAGGGGTTCCAGTTCTACTTGCAGTGGTTTCCCCACCTTTTGTTAGTCGGATGACGCAGGTGATGTGATAGATGCAAGCTACCTATGCCTAGGAAGTGGGAGAAATTATTCAAAAGTCGAAATGGAAATCTGGCAGGGGCCATCCTGAAGCTATTATATTAGGTCTGAAATATTCCACATGATGTCTTACCAGATATCTAGTGTGGATGGCATAACATTAGAGTACTACCAGAGACTAGAAAGAGAGGTCGTATTTCTCCCATATTAACTTCTCTCTGTTGGCTCCATGTTAAGTCGAGAATTGTATTTCAAATCCTTTTCCTCACAGATTTCTGAATGATCAGGCCGCATCATATATTAAATACCTCATAGTATCATATTAGTTCAATAGAGCACTTTGGTCTCAGAGTACAGGCTTACTCTTGGTTCCTAAAGTAGGTCCAAAAGTACAATGAGAGACAGAGCCTTCAGCTATCTCCTGTGGAACCAGCTTCCAGTTTGGGAGACAGACACACTCTCTATTTCATACTTTCCTTTTTCATAAAGCTTATAGTTAGATGATCCTGTTCGTGAACCACCCTTTGGCTATGCTGCTGTAGGCTCAGGCTGCTTGGGGACTTCCCATGATGAACTGAGCATTTCTCCTCCACTCCTGTCTTTTTACTCCCCATGCCACAATCGTTCATTTACTCCCACCTCCTTCATAGTATGTGTTTTACCCTATTTGGGGTCTCCATGTATTCCTATTTTCTGTCTTCTCTTTCTCCTCAGCCTTCAACCAAGGGGAGCAGATGGCTGCACCTACCTAAGCCAGTTTTTTTTTTCCCTGTTAAAAGTAAAGTTCTTCCTTCCCACCACTGCCAAATGCTTGTTCATAGGGAGTCATCTGGCTGTTGTGAAATTCTCTCTAGTATTAAACAGTCTTTACCTGAACATAAAGCAAACCTGGCCTGTTGTTGTGAAGTGGCACTCTAGAAATATAGCTTAGCTGAAATAAAATAAGATTAAACTTAATTGTGTAACTGGAATTAAACTGTTAAAAAAGTCTTAAATCACAAACGTCTCTTTTTACTAAATGCCTTTTACCAAGCTTTGGGCCTAGCTGAAATAATCCAGTATGGGTTGCTTGTAAGCTCAAACTCAATTTAACCTTCCACGCTAGCATGGTTTGAACAGAATACCATAGCAAGTCAAACAGGCTGTTAATGCAGGATAGTCTGAACTATAGTTTTAGTATTGTTTGTGTATATTTTGCTAGAATATATAATATAAATTAATGATCCATTAATATAATTTTCTTTAAAATGATATTGATGCATAATGGCGATCGTGGCTCAAGAGTTGGGCGTTTGCCTTGTAATCGGAAGGTTGCCGGTTCGAGCCCTGGCTTGGACAGTCTCGGTTGTTGTGTCCTTGGGCAAGACACTTCACTCGTTGCCTACTGGTGGTGGTCAGAGGGCCCGGTGGCCCCGGTGTCCGGCAGCCTCGCCTCTGTCAGTGCGCCCCAAGGTGGCTGTGGCTACAATGTAGCTTGCCATCACCAGTTGTGAATGTGTGGGTGGATGACTGGATATGTAAAGCGCTTTGGGGTCCTTAGGGACTAGTAAAAGCACTATATAAATACAGACCATTTACCATATTACTGTCTCCTACTTATGATAGCCTGACACCATTATTCCTGTGTGCTAACACACTAGAGTGTGCACTTATAGAAAGGTGTTTTTTCACACTACAAGCAGTGTGCATCAGACCTTACAGTTATTTATATACAGTCTGGCACATGCTCTCTATCATAAGCCTACTCTTTATAGTTTGTTTTTGGATTCAAATCCAGGAAGAAGTATGTATGAAGATATATTTGTTACTGCGGGTAAGTTGTGGCAACCCTGTAACAAGGTCTACACATACTACAAACCCCTCGTAACAGCCCCACAGCAACACTGAGGGAAGCACATGTACATGCAAACTCAAAAGAGTTTGCATACTGAAAGTTTCTATTGAAGGGAGTGAACAAAGGCTCAACTATTATGCAGACACTTGTTTCTTGTCTTTTTCCTGTTTGCTATTACTAATTGAATAAAAGAGCTTCAGTTATACAATTACTATAATTCATGTTTAGCCTTTCAAAGCCTGATGTGACTTGGACTATATTATGGCAAAGGAGAGGTTCTCCAAAGCTAAATTTCATTGTGCCAAAGATAATACTGTATTTGATGAACAGGTCTGGCCTCAAACTGTGCAACCCTGCAGGGCAGACTGAGTCAGGAGCTACAACAGCTACAGCACTTTCCCTTATCCATCCCACTCCCTTACATAACCACAGGCCATGAGAGGGGTGTGGCGGGTAAAGCAGCAGTTATTAACTTGGTCTCAGGCAAAACCAACATCTCTTTTAGTCAACACTGAATTGCAAAGAGAGGAGAGCCGAGTAAGGTACTATAAGTGCAGTGTTAATTCACACAATTTAGGTTTATCAACGGGTTTGGGCGCAGGGGTAGGGGGAGTGTCATGTGTGTAGGTAATAAAATATATATGCAGAGGGCAGTGAATTATTAATGGTAAATGGAGTTTGCTTAGAAGTTACATAAATTATCACTTTGTCCAGAACAGAAACTTATGGGATAATAATAAATGTTAACATGCAGTGTAGCTGTGGCACAATTAAATAATCACACAGTAAACAAGCTGACTAATCTAAATGTTGCACACCAGTACTATTTGAAGTTTGCAATCTTTAGCCACCATAAGGCAGTAGTTATTCTAGCAAGTTAGGGTGCAATTAGGAAAAGTCTAAAGAAAAGCTTTCCTGGACTTCTAATGCTTATTGAACTTCCTCTTTCAAAACTTACTCTCACTAAGTGTTAACAGCAGAGACCAATTGTCATGCAAGTAATCACACCTAGTGTTTCTGAGACATTACTGTAGTCCGTTAAAATAAATAAATAAATTAAAAAAAAGAAAAGAAAAATTCCAGCAGGCGGAGTGAGTTTTCCAGGCTTCCTCTCTGCTTTCTCCAGTAAGAGCATTTATAACCCTATGATGTCATTCAGGTTCGGCAGTTTCTGTTTGGGGCAAATTTAACATCTGCAACCAATCTGGATAATTTGTCCACCAAAATGTGGTACAGCCAGTGAGTGCAGGCCTGCTGTTGCTGCCATTATTTAGGTCTAAATCCAAGTTAAATACCTGCCGTTCACAGGGACATTGGAACAATTGCTTAGGTTCCTTTTTTTGGCAACCAACACCGCACTCATTCAGCAGTCTACCCTGGTTAGTTTCATGATACGCATTTTGAATGCTTTGAAGTTTATATTAAAGACAGCTTCACTCGTGCAGAAAAAAATAACATATGGGATTTCTATAAAGGTTGTTCATTCTTATGGCATCATGGCTGACACCTGATTCTTGAAGTATTGTGGCCCAAACCAGCAACCTGTGGAAAAAGTAACCTCATCTTAACAGTTGAATCCCCTGTCCCTGTGGGACGTGCTGGTCAAAAAGTGGAAAGTTTCATGGCCGAATTGGACGTTCATCCTCAAAAGGCAATTTTGTTTGTAATTTATAAAAGATCTGAGGACACCACTTTCCTGATGAAAAGAGCTGAAATATGTTTTCACATGGTTCAGTCCATCAGTCCCTAGTGACGTGGCATTGTTTCTCCACTGTTGCTTGAACTTCAAAACGAGCTTGGATTCAGTTTTGTCTCTGCGTGAACATTAGGCTACATGGCATGTTTATAAATATTTAGTTTAAATTGATGTCTTATCCATCTTTTTTTCTCTCTGGTTTCTCTGCTTTTTATGTTGGGTAAAGTTACACTAACAGCTTTGCTTTCATATAAGAAAGTTTATGTTCTGCCCAGTAGGGGGCGCAGGAGATATTTCAGCCTTCCTTCATAGTGTATGGTATGGGGATAACTATTAAGAATCTAAAGGAATAACTGTCAACCCTGTGCCCACATGTGCACAAAACACCACTCTTAACTCGGAAAGAATAATTATGCCTGTTGACTTGTAACTTTGAACATGTAATTCCTTTACTGTTTGCATCCCCAAAGTAATTCTAAAAGCCTCAGAAGTGCCTCAATCTTCCTGAAATCATGCATGGTTGAACATTTGAAATGAGCTCGCACATCACCCTCGGGCACTGATTCAGACTTGATTGAGGCAAGGCAAGCTGCAAGTGCTTATTTATACAACTGGTCTACGTCATTTGGAGGTTGTCCAAAGGGAGGAAAGAGACTGAAAAGATCACAAAGACCAAACTCGAGTGAGAATTTCATTTAAGCACATTCTATTAATTTCGTTGATTCAAGGTTAATCAACAAGTTGTCAGGGAGCACATGCTGCGTGTATACGTTAAAGAAGCAAACTAGTCAGGTTAGATGTCTGAAAAGTAAGGGGGAGAAAAAAAAATCAAAGGACTCCACCAACAATCTATATAATTATCATCATCTGCTGCCTTTCCTCCCTGGCAGAAAAACACTCCATCCATTTGTAGAAATCGCCCGGGGGAACGTTACATCAAAACTAATCATAACGATTAAAATCAGCTTCTCTGCGAGACCGAGGCAATAGGCAAGTTGGAGGCAGGAGGGGTGAGGGTGTTGTAAATGCAGAAAGAAAAAAAATATTTGATTTTATAAAAACATAAACTCAACAAAGACTGAGGCACTGCTGCTGTGATCTCTTTCTTTGCTCGCGGTTTTATTTTGCAGATTGGTTTAGACTGGGGCAGAGACATGAGCTAATTGTATCCTGATCTTTGCCTTGAGGGGTTTCGGAGCCCTGGAGCAAGTATTCTCTGTATTTTGTTCTGTCTACCTTAGCCAAGCTATTGCATTTCTCACTGGTGTAGGAACAGAGGCAGATCGTGGGCCAAATCGGACGGAAAAGGTGCCCAAAAAGATACTTTATGCTGCTCTATGTTTCAGGTAAGCGAAGATTTATTTGGTTTGATTTTATTCCCGAGGTTGGATGGACTGGGACATAGAGGCGCAGCAGCTTTTACGCATGTGCCAAGCGATTCGAGCGGTACAGTTCTTAAAAAATATTTAACCACTTCCTGGCTATTGTCCCTTACTTACTGTACAAATGTATGCGCGTGACTACAATGTAGGACGTTCTGGTGCATCCAATCTAAACGAACAGCGGGCTCAGACTGTGATCTTGTCGAGCAAAGACTCTACTTATCCACCGTGTGAATTCGCTCCTGGCGCGTTTCAGATCGGAAAACATCGCCGTCTCCGTGTCTGCTGCTGCTGTGCAACTTGCTCGTAACTTACTTAAACCCGCGTTTGTCGTTTTCGTAAAGGTTTTTCGAAGTGAGTTTTGTCGTGAAACACTTCCATTTCCTGGCTGCCCTAGATCTTCTAATGAAAGACGCCATTGTGGAGTAATTTTGCCTAGGGCGTATTTCTTATTCTGTATGACAGGATGTACCTTTTACACACGTCAGTGCGGAATCTGTGAATCATCCGTTAATGCAAGCCATGTCCGCGTTATGAGATTCACATTTATGCATTTAAAGACGAAAATAGGAGCGAATTTAGTCTTTAGTCTAATCGCTTTACCACCGCGCCGTGCGTAATCAACTCCAAGGTCCGGATGCGAATCGGCACAGATATACTTACTCAGTAGTAGTAACAGTATCGACTTATTTCGCCTGTAGGACTATACTTTGTAAACAGACATGTACTCCGTTTAAAGTGTGTACTTTCTACAGTATTGCATGTGGTATCCTAAAATATAAAGATTTTTTTTAAATAAAATAAAATAAAAGATTGTGTTTGATTACTAAACATCTACCACTGGACCCCAGGGAGAATACTCAAATCCAGCTCTGGTCACCTGTAATGAAGCCCTTAGCCAGTTTCACGAGTTCCAGGGGGTGAATGAATAAAGAGAATGGTGGGACTGAGATGTTTGGTTGTCAGGACCGATCACCTGATGGCGCTGTTAAAAAGGGAAAGGGGGGAGGGGGGGGGAGAGAACTGTATATAGGGCTTCAGTTCATCTGTTTCACAGTGACAGTAGATTTACAAACAGAGCTCTGAGCTGAAAGAAGACACTTAACAAAACAGGCCAGAATCGCATTAGTGAAACTACAGGATCGGTTTGAACTTCATCTTTGCTTGCTCTCGATTGGAACACTGGGAGAGAAATGCTGTTATTGTATTTTTGTAGTGGCTCTGCCACTCCTGTGCCCTGGGATAGTTTGCTCTATGCCAGTGAACGTGCACTACAGTCTCTAACAGCCTGCGGCTACATAGCACTGATCACACTTCCTTATCTGTGATGTCATGCTGATGTACAGCTCCAGTAACTCCACAAAGAATCGTTTTCAAGTAGATTAGTACGTCTGAGAAAACTGAGGGAGTAATTGTGTGTTCCTGGTTGATAAATAAGTAAGCACTACTATGGCTTGTTTTATAGTTACCAGCTGTGTATGAAATTCTTGATCGTGTGGAGAATCAAAGCTTATCCGGACCACCGTGCTCTACTGGAAATGATTATTTTTATGCAAGTTACAGCCAAAAATTGAAATGGTGACTACACACAAAATCAACAAGATGCTTTAAAGTACGGTACAGGTTTGCATAGTATGTTCAAATGTGGTGATGTGTTTGTGTTTGTGTGGGCAACCTCTTCATTCTTTCATTTAATGCCTTAGTACTTTTTCATACTAAACACATCTCCACGGGTCATTTGAAACATACCAAATACTCCCTTTACTGTTAAGTATAAGACGTGGAGTCAGTTTGAAGACAAAGTCTCTGCAGTCATTGTTCAGAACTTATATGCTTATGTCAGTTGTCATCAAAGAGGGGAGATGTGAAAACAAAAACATTAATGACAATGACAAAAGTTTTATTGAAATGCGGTATTTTGGCTTTGCTGCAGCATGCAGTTACTTTATATTTACAAAGTATACAAAGTCCAGTGGGATATGCATTTGATCTAGCTTACAGTTTTTACCCAAACCATGCTGTTATAACAGTTCATCATTACCTTTTTCATATATATTTTATATATACAGCTAGCGGCAACTGATGTTAACCCAGAGTTTGTAGTTGTCTGTGTATGGACATTTCAAACAAATGGCCACAGGCAACAAAGCAGAGACAACCCATCCAGATTATGTAAATACCAGTCTGCCTGCCTTGAACTGAATGTTAATGCTCTGATCTGAAATGCTAATTGTATCTTGTGAGATATGTCGAAACAGTGAAGAGTTGCATTCTGGGATGGCCAACTTAAAGTCAGTCTGTTACATATGCTGAACCCCAGAAGGCCCTTCAATTATTACAACAGCAGACAGATCCTTGCTTTCTATGTTTTTGGATTAATTATTAGTGGAACACATACCCTGCTATTTCTTACTAAATATTCAACCTGAGCTACTGTAAGGTGTTAGTTCCTTAAAGTTTGAAGAAAGATGGTCTTGCATTAAAGGCCTGAAAGAAAACTGGTGAAAAACAACAGAAACAAAAGGGAGTAGCTCGACTGCTCCGGGCTTTGATGCTCTGCGCATGTTTTAGATTTGTTTGTGCATACTGTGGTGCAACAAAATTACACGAGCTGGATAAACGAACAGATTCCCTGAACACATACGTTTTGACTTCTTTCGCAAACATCCTAACATGCATGGGAGACTTCTGTAGCGCTGTGCCAAATTCAAAATGGCAACAGGTTGGAAAAGCGCTCGTGTGGCACATCTCAGGATTCGTACTTGTAGATTCTGAGGACGCTGTGACCTTTGAACTGATTTTGAGCAACGTAGACACAGGTCCGACTAAAGGTTCACGACACGTCTTTATTTCCAGCAACTCGGGATGATTTTGTGATATGAGAGCTCATTCCCTCAACTGGCTCCCTCCAGCTCCCAACCCTCCACTTCCCACCCACCCAACCACCCGTTCTCTTTCACTCTCTCTTCTTTCTCCCCTGCAATTTTCCATAATGCCTCACAGATTTTACACTCAATCCACCTTTGCAATGACAAGGCTTTGAGGAAATCCAATTCCACCAAGCTGTTTTCAGAACTTACTCTCCACAGGCACACACTTTCTCTCACTCACTCTCTCTCACGCACGCACACACACGCACACACCACCATCTCCACAAATTAGTCAGGGAACAAATTACCTGCATTCTGAGTGTGATCCCACGCACTTTGCCGGCTGCCTTACACAGGTCCCCTTTTGAAGAGCAGCCATGTGATTTCTCTCTCTTTTGCCCCGCAGGCCCCTTTGCCTTCTGCGAGGGATTCTGGAGTTGAATTTTAAAACTATGTATGGCTGCTGCCTGCGCTTATCAGCGCGTGCACAAGTGGCATGCAAATCAGACCAGGATCACACACCGCATTGGAGGCCTACACTCAAAGGCAAGCTTAATTGCTAATTGGGTATCTAGGTGTGAAACTCACACTGCCAATGAGAAACAGGAATGTGGATGTTTTAAGGCCAGTGGTTGAACTAATTAATTTTAATCTGAATGTTATTAAAAATTGTGGATTCCCTACATTTCTTCTGCGGAAAAAAAAACAACCCAGGAGAGTGCTGTGGCAGTACTTTTAACCGCAATTGGACATGTTGTGGTCTGGTTTTATACTCCACGATATCATTAGTGTGGTAGCTTTGCAATGCTGATGTGGTCACTGGAGGTGGTGTTAACACCACACCGCAGCGCTTAGACTTGTCAGACACAGAGCCAGGGAGAAACAGATGAAGAAGTTTTATAGCTGCTCTGAGGGTCACACCGTTGATTTGAAGGGGTGTTAGCTGGTACTTCACATGCAGTGTTTCTTTGCTGACCTCAAGGACGTTTAGTTATTGATAACATCTTGCAGCCTGTAAATAGTGAAGAGTCTTTTCCCTTAAAACATCATATTCAGAATGCATTTGGCCATCTAAAAAATAAGAGTGATGTTCCTGACTGCTTTTGTGTGACTGGAAAGCGCACAATCAATCAGGTGCTTATGGCTGGTAAGTGTGTGTATGGGTGGGGGGAGGTTGTATTTTGGGGGGGGGGGGGGGGGGGGGGGGTTGAATGGGCTATTGCAGTGGTATTTTTTTTCTTTTCTTTTCTTTTTTTTGTCCATGTGATTGAGAAGGTTGGCCACTGTTTCGGCTTTGTCACAGACTCAACTTTGTTCGACTGATGTGTTGGAAGGCTGAACAAAAACTGCTGCTGAACAATGGGCAGCAACGTGTAGGGGGGGGGCAGTGGTCGCGCGTGGAAACACTGCTCCGAAAAGGGGGGCAAAGGCCAGCTGTTCAAGGTCCAGATGTGGCGTGTTAACCCAAATCGCATCATAAGCAGACGATCGCATTTTGCAGGCTAAGGCAGGATTTGTTTCATTCCGCGAAAATGCGACACACATACCTGCCACTGAAACAGCGACAGCCCAAAAGAGCCGCGGGCGCTACAATGCTAATGTTGTCGGGGGCTTTGACTTCTCCCAGCCACTGCAAAGAAGCCGCTCCGTGTGACAGCAACGGCTTTCGCTCTCACCCCCGGTGCTCGCTATTTTTTTCACGCCTCTTCATTTTTGGCAGGTGTGTTGGAGAGGGTGAAAAAAAAAGCCTCACTGCTTTCTCCTATCTCTTTGACCCTAAACGTCTGAGCCGTAATGGACGAAACGGATATCATGGACTTAACGCATCAGAAGGCGAGAAAGCGTCCCCGTCCAATCAGTTCCGTGGATGAGTCCGTGCACGCTTCCCTCAAACGGCTCCCGATCCGAGCGGCGGAGTGCAGGGAGAGCTCGCTGATGTTCGCTGTCAGAGGAGAGCCCGTTCCCGCAGCATCTCTGAAGCAAAATGACCATTCGGTGACTTCCTCTCCAACCACAGTGATGCCGGCGCAGGTAAACGCGTAAAAGTGTCGTGTTGTCTGGGGAGGGGGAGAGCGATTTAACTTTCGACTTTATGGAGCGAAGTGCCGGACACTTTGTTTTTTGGTAGTTTTGTTTTTTTTATTTACCGAATCGAAGAAATCATCACCTCGGTGCCCTCAACCGTAGACTGCGCACACAGTGTCAGATAGTCCTTCCTGTGCAATATACTGTAAAATGTATGTGTTGAGTTCACGGTTTTGTTTTGTTTTTATTTGTTTTGTTTTTTAAAGCAGATGTGTCTAATGTCCTGCTCACTCCTTAGTGATCGGGACACTTTTGAGGTTTTCTCCAATCTTCACTCAAACTTTTTCGGGTATAAAGTCATTTTTCATCTCAGAGCTTAACAGAAATCGTCTCCTAATGGTGTTTGTAGGTTATCGTGAGACGTTATTCTCCAAATCCTATTATAGTATTCAAATCAGGAATCATTATTGCTCATTTTCATGACTGAGATTGATGCTCCAAATTAATTTGGTTTTGGAGATTATGGCCCACAGGAGTGGATGCTTGTGGATTGTGGCAACATTCAGGTCAAGGTCGGGCTGCTCTATCTTGCACAGAAAAGGGTAACAAGAAAAAAACCCACCCTTGCTCTCCACTCCTGACTGCAGAATATATTGGATAAAGAAATGCACAGATTGTTGTCTCTTATTAGCCTTTCTTTCTTTTTTCTTTCCTAATATACTAATTTTTTCGATCTTCCCTAGAGTTGTTTTAATTGTCTGTTTCATTTGCAGCAGAAGATTACAATCTAATGTGTCTTCCTACATGCATTTCCTTTGTGCTCCCTCAGGATAATCGCTCCAGCATGTCCAGGCCCATGATCACACGGTCACCGGTGTCTCCCTTGAGTAACCAGGGCATCCCAACACCTGCTCAGCTCACCAAGTCCAATGCTCCTGTGCACATCGATGTAGGTGGGCACATGTACACCAGCAGTCTGGCCACCTTAACAAAATTTCCAGAATCTCGGTGAGTTTGCCCTGCCATACAGATGTATTTTAAGTGGAGGGGGAAGGTTAAGATCCAGGGTCAGGGGTAACCATTTGTGGCAGGATTTTTGCATGTATTGTGTGTTTTACAGGGATGTTTTCTGATGGAGCCTAATGTTTTTTTGTCAGAATTTCCTTGCAGTTTGTTGTTTATTAGTTATTGTTGTAACGCGACGGCCAGATGTCACATTTTGTAAAACTCTGCTATTTTAAAGGGGTAAACAATTTGTGAGCACTTTAAGTGCAGAATGCAGAGAGCAGACAAAGGCAACTTGGTTATTCTGACAGATGTCACAGCGGCAGTAAAGAGCCAAAGGGCATGGAGCCATCTGGAGGCTGGGAGGCCACACTGTCGCTCCAAGCACAGGCCCGCGGGTGACTGCCTCCCTGCCTCAGGCAACCAAGCACCAGCTGGCCTTGACCTCTCAGGACCTTCTTTCTTTCTTTAAGACAGATTTAGTGAGATCAAGTTTAGGTTTTAAAAATTGTTACAAGTATTGTTTGTGAGTGTAAAAAATACACTGATATGTTGTCCTCCTTCTTCCTTCCTTACCTCCCTTTCTGCTTAAATCACCACCCCTCCTCTCTCTCTCTTACGGGCAGAATTGGTCGTCTCTTTGATGGCACAGAGCCTATAGTCCTGGACAGCCTGAAGCAGCACTACTTCATTGACAGGGATGGACACATGTTCCGCTATATCCTCAACTTCCTCAGGACGTCCAAGCTCCTCATCCCCGACGACTTCAAAGTAAGTTGATGCCCATCCTAGAAACTGTAAATTCCCATCAGCCAGTCAGCAGTCCTACAACTTAACACACACAATGAATGCTAAGGCCGTGGAACGCCTTTGGTCACTGGTCCTCCCTGAGTTACTGAAAATGGTTCACATGCTGGAGAGAAAATATCAGGGCTCTACCAAACAAACCCCAATTGCAAAGCATTTCCTCATCAAGAGATGCAGTTTGATTCCTTCTAGCTACAAACTGGCAAAGATTCTTTTGCAATACATAAGTAAAAAAGCAGGCTCGTACTGAAACAATTATACTGACACCCATGGCCATACGATATCCTTTTTTCTGCAGCTCTCTGTGTTCTTGTGCCAAGTGTCCATCCAAGGTGCCTGTCACTGTATGTGGCACATAAGCAGCCCACCCCCCACTCAAATAGTTAAGCAATAATTATTGAACTTGCCCTGGGAGAAAACAAATAACCACATTATCAGATGGACTGTCCACTGTGCAAAAAGTATGTCAGTTAAAATAAGCAGAGGCAAAAGACAAGACCAAGTTCAGGCTAAGGCCATATGCTCAGTGAGTAGATGTTGAGAGGATCATGTGAAAACTGGAATGTGGTGCAGTTTAGGCCCTGCAGTGCTGTGAGTAAAGGCTCTGCTCCTCTAGCCCATGCAACCCTGTGTTACACGTCGCCCTGTATCTTCTCTACTTTGGATCTTTTGTAATTTTTCCTGAGTGGTGTCTCGACTAGGGTTTATTGTTCATTCATGTAGAACAGTGCTTTTAAAGCTTCCTTGTTCTTTCTGGGGGTTTTTTTTGGAATATCTCAGCTTTAGAAAGAAAATGACGACTTTTAACTGTTTTGCTTTTTGTGTCTTTTAGTATGTTGCTCTCTAGTATCCAGATTGTCCAGAATTCTGCATCAAGACTACCTGTGTAGAAGATAATATTGTACAATTAAGCATCGATCTAGGAGGGAAAAAACAAAAAATATTACAAAATACTTTGAAATCTAAACAGAATAATCAACAGGAACAACATATTTGATACAACCCTGAAAACATATACCATATTTACCATGGTTTTAATGTGTCTTTTTCGAGAATGCAATGATGTGAAAACCCTTCAACTTTTATATCCTACAGGACTACAGCTTGCTGTATGAGGAAGCACGATATTTCCAGCTGCAGCCCATGCTTGCTGAGCTGGAGCGCTGGCGCCAGGACCAGGAGCTAGGTCGGGTGTCCCGTCCCTGCGAGTGCTTGGTGGTGCGTGTTGCACCCGACCTGGGTGAGAGGATCACACTCAGCGGTGACAAGGCCCTGATCGAAGATGTGTTTCCAGAAATCGGAGACGTTATGTGCAACTCCGTCAATGCTGGCTGGAACCACGACTCCACACACGTCATCCGGTTCCCACTGAATGGGTACTGTCACCTCAACTCTGTCCAGGTTTGTATCCATCTATCTTGAAAACATAATAATTGATTGCAGTAATGTTGTGCTCATTTAGCCTTTTTCTGTCATAAAAAATTAGTTATGTCTGATTGCAGGCTTTCTTTTTTTTATCTTTTTTAATCCAATCAAATTACAAGAACGGCCTCGCAGAAAAATGGGTGCTTTGATGAGTTCATCAAAGCGCTAATTTAGAAAGCTATCATTACACAAGTCTACCACCATCTTTACTTTCTGTGATTTGTATGGAATAATAATGTTGACTGTAACTGGAGAGCTGAAAAAGGGCTGAGCTTCAGTACTATCCACTGATGTAACACTATGTTTTTGGATGGTTTTGAACATATAACATTGCATCACACAAAAATGAAGCTGTAGGTGTGCTTCATATGCCAAAAAAAAAAATCAGTTAATCTGGACTTTTGGTTTTACATACAGTTTGAAAGGTCTCTGTTCAACCCATTACTTCAGGTGAAACCATGTCTCACAACCTATAAACATTTTATTTTGGTCTCTTGGTCTAAAAAGTCATTACATTGGCCAGAGTCTTCCACCATGTGCTAGATGGTTTAAAGACTGAAAACAGAGACCAGAGAAGCTGAAGGAGCCTCTCAGCCCATTTCAAGTTTGTTGTGAATTATTTGAACAATGATGACCAAAACGCCAGCTTACAGTGGGCATTAGGGCCAAACTAATGAAAAGTGATGAGAAAGTTGTTAATGATGGGAGTTTTACATAGTGGAACAGCTGAGACCTTTATCAGTGGTGCAAAAGGAAACTGTAAGGAAGAAGAAAGAGGAAGTTCAGCGTGTAATGAAAACACAAGTCAGTAACTCTGAGTGTCTTAGTGGATCAACAGATTGACGTCCAATTTAAAATAAAATCAAGACTTTGATGGTGTTCTGTTCAAGTATTGTTTCTGCGTATAACATCCGAAAAGCATTTGGCAAGATTTCCTACTAAGAATTGGATGCCTTAGTGAATCAATACCAGCAATATCTTGAGGTTGTGCACTTCTGATATATTAGTTTATCTTTGTTTATTAAAGTTAACTTTGCCTTTGTAAACTCTTATAAGTTATTAGGGGTGTTATAAATCTAAGGGTTGGGAGTCTATTCGAACACCATTCATTACAAGGAGATAGAAAATAAGTTTGTTGTAAGAACTAGAGGTCAAGTTTCAATTTGCTTTCTATTAAAATATGATCCTTTCCCAGGAACTGTGTTTTTACCTGAAACTAATACATGCAAAACTGAAGCTTTTAAAAAATAGGTGTATGCTGCACACACAAGTAAGCCTTTACTCAACAAAACACTCTTTTTGTGTCAACCTCCATTGTTATTGTCTGCATGTATTTGGCAATCCTGCATTTCCCAGATTATAAATTCATACTCCAATAACTCATTGATGGTAAAATCCTCAGACATGCATCCATAAAGGATGAAGTAAAGGCATATTTGAAAAGATTTTACAATGATTTTGGACTATGTCTCCGTCTGAGGAAGTCAAATCACCGCCTCCTTCCCAAAAAACACACACACAAACCAGACTCTGGAGTGTGTGTGTGTGTGTGTGTGTGTGTGTGTGTGAGTCGTGGAGAGCAAGCAAGAGAGTGAGCATGCTCCCTAGCAGGTTGTCCCCAGGCAGGGCCCATAATCCTGTTTGGTTATTAAAGCACGCCGGCGGTGAATGCTGTATCTGCGGCTAATGGAGGCAGGGCGGGGGGTTTGAGAGAAGGAAGGGGAGCAGAGAGAGCTGCCAGCAGTAGGGGGACCTTTGTAGTTTTGGTGAAGGCTTGGGCCTGGGGGAGAATTGGGGAGAGGGTTTTTTTTTTCCTGAGCAGCCCACACTGAGCCAAGTGGCAGAGAGAAAGCCTCACTGCTCCCTGGGGCCTCTTCGATGGAATGTGATCCTACAACCCCCCTGGACACGTCTGTAGATGTCTGCGAGGCTGTGGGATCAGGAACAGCTACACACACATAGACAAACACACATATACACTAGAAAACAATGAAAATGAGGTATGAGGCAATATGAGAGGCTCTTGGTTTTGTGAAAGTCTTGTGAAAGTCCCATCCAAATTCCCGTCACAAGCCGTATGTTGCTGCTACTTACTCCCAAAGCTGTTTCCAATGCTAGACTAAGGCAGCAGCACATAATTGGAGGAGTTTTGGGTGATTGAATGCTTTTCAGCTTTGCAGCAGTGAACAAAAGGTTAGTGGTTAACAATTTAGCATCACTGTTGTAGCGACTCCCTGACTGGCTTATCACACTGACTTTTACCAAGAAATGACCAACCGTGTGCATTTCCTTCTATAATCAATATCTTGCTTCTGACATCCTCCCCCCTTCTATCTTGTTCCACATTTCCCAGGTTCTAGAGCGTCTCCAGCAACGTGGCTTCGAGATCGCTGGCTCCTGCGGCGGAGGCGTGGACTCATCCCAGTTCAGCGAGTACGTCCTGAGGAGGGAACTGAGGAGGACAAGTCAGCGAGGGCCCAATTCAAACAGGATAAAGCAGGAGCAGCTAGACTAGAAGCCTCCCAAGCAGCAGGAGGTGCTAGACTTTTCTGTGGCAGCCAAACGCTTGACGCTGCAGAGCTCTGTGGACTCTGTTTTTCTTTGTTCCCTTGTTGATGTTTTTTGTTTTCTTAAACTTGAGAATCATCTAAAGAATAAAAATGAAGTGCAACAGGAGATTTTTTTTTTTTTTTTTTTTTTTTGCCATAAGAAGATACAAGATATTTGATAAGTTTGAGATTGTCCCCCTAAACCAGTTTAAAAAAGGATTTATATATGCTGGATCCCCAAACAAAGTTTGTTTTAAAACTTGGAGCCTACATTAGGTTGAATAGGAGTCCTAATTTTCCCATATAAATTAAAAAGAAAAGAATTTGTTGCTGATTTTATGTGTTGCATAGCTTTTTTATTTGTATTTTTTTCAACCAGTGACTTGATTCAGTGTCGCTGGCATATTGGTTAAATCAGTTTTTACCCCTTGTTTTGAAAAGGTCACTAATGTGTTGCTTACAGTGCAGAATGTCTTCGTTGTCATAAACAGTTAGTCTCAACAACAGCATCTGTTTTTCATATAATAACATGACGTTAAATAATTACGACACCAATGAAGTGTTTTTTTCTTTAATTGCTTATTTTATTGGCCTAAGTCAAAAAATACAGTTGACATCAAAATTTAACTTCAAAGACTTTTATTTATATATATATATATATATACACACACACACATGTATGCAGTAAGGAAATAGAAGAAGCTACTTTCGTCTGCTCTCTTATTCACAAGGGGTCACCACAGCGGGTGGCTCTGCATGTTTGATTTGACAGATTGTTCTTATTCCGGATGCCCTTCCTGCCACAACCCCAAAAGGGATTTGTGTCTCCTCAAACTGGGGATCTTTCTTTTGTTGGGCAAATGTGTAAACCACTACACTATGGAGCCGCTAGATGCAGTAAGGAAATCATTTTGTGAATTATTATGACACACCATTTGCCTCATCAGGGACTATGAGCTGCAAACCCCCCGCGTCCTACTTTGGGAATTATTTAATTGGATCAAAAAAAATTCCCTTGAGTCATGACCTGTAAATTTTCATCGTATATGTGTTTGTGTTTTTTACATTTAAACTTTTTAAAGGAAATTTTGTTGCTTCAGACATGACTGAACAGATTAAAAGCTTATTGTACTACCCACTCCAAGATCACTTTTATTTGTAGCACATATTCATATGAAGTTGAATATAAAGTATTTCTTAAATAACTGACCCACCTATGCTCCCTAGATTTGAGTAAAGAAGAATGTAGCAAAAAAAAAAAGTGAAATAAATCTCAGCTAAAGTAGTTATGGTGTCTGTTCACAGTTTTTACTTTGCTGCAGGGACTGCTTTCACATGTCTCACAGCAGTTAATTAGTAATTCCATAAATTTGATTTTGCTGCATCTGTTGTACCGCTCGCAATTATTTCAAGAAACCTGAATGTATTTATGGCAAACATGATAAAAAAAAAAACCAAAACATGACATTATGTAGTGTCTTTGCTCTTTCCAACCAGAGAGGTAAAGCAAACTGCCGAGGCAATATTATACCTTGGAGGATTTATGCTGGTGCATCAGTGACTACACGGGGCATTCTTTACTTAGTTATATTGAATAGAGCCGACTTCTCCACGCAAGTCCTGTCAGTTGTACTTCCACATATTCCTGCAGGGTCAAAATCCAAAGTGAAATCCCACACGGAGCCATGTTGTCTTGTCTCCATCCCTTTTGGCAGAATCTCCACTTTCTTTGGCTATCTACAGTTTATGCTATATGTCTCCCTTTCAGGCCCCTTTGCCCCAGATTCCCTTTTGATTGACTGTTATGCTCATAGGCTAGAGGTGCAACTGTGAGTGGTTCAAAGCAATGCTCTGTTCTCAGTCATAAAATCAAAAACAATTCCTGTGCACGTGGAAGAAACTATCAACTTTCAATTAAAAGCACTAGAATTCATTCAATTAAAACTTTGTGTTTAAGACAATACATCATTGGCTAAACATTCTTTTAGCAAAGCTAAATATAATGCTTTAAATATTCAGCTCTTTTAATTTTTATTTCAGTACTCATTATTTAAAATGACTGATCATTTTAAGCAGAGCCATTTGCTTTGTTCTTGAAAGTTAAATGAAAAGGTGACATCTTGGCCAGGATATATTGTAGATACATTTCTAAAAGCTAAATCATGATTGGAAGAGGTGACCTTGTTGGTTTCTAGATAGATGGGCATCACCCAATTTACAGGAACTTTACTTTGGTGCAACCAAAGCTTACTCAGATTGGTCTATAACACTCAGACTACGAATACACTACAAACCAGAAAGTTTCCACTACCACCAGTCTTATCCCTCCCCTACAGGGTCTGGATATTCACACAGATAGTGGTTTATAACATTTAACACATAGCATAACATAAAGCAACAACCTGCAACGACAAAGTACAAAAACCTACAAAACCAAAAGCCTGTTTTTACTTTACAGGCCAAACAAAGAACTTAATCTTTACATTTTTAGGATTGACTTAACATGTAGATGTTTACACGTAAAAACATGTAAATATAGACATGTAGTTATCTTTGTAGGTGCTGCTGGATAGATTTTGTATCTACCGCTAAGCTAAGCTAAGCTAAGTTAAGCTAACCAAACCAGCTACTGGCTGTAGCCTCATATGCATCGCATGAGAGTGGTATGCCTGTCTCTCAAGTATTTCTATAGTAACTAGAGCATTTTTTCCTTTTAAAAATATGTTGCTATTCTTAAATAAGTTGTAATTTTATAGGTATATTAATCTTCTTATGAATAAAATGTTATTAAGGATAGTGTCACTCACTAAACCAGTGAGCTTTATTTTAAATTCTGTAGCACTCCTACTTTTTGTGCAACATATGTGATTTTTGTTCTTTAAGTTTACTACCTGTGGGGCAGCCTCAGTATAATGAGACCTTGTCCATTCCTATCGCTTTTCACTTCCTGGATTTAGACTAACTTGAAAAGGAATTAGAGATATCCTCCTCTCAGAACGCATTATGCTGAAGAAAAGATGAATAGTATTAAAAACTGACTTCCAGTTCTTTAAAGGGCAGTAGTTTGGAGGAGAATAAAGTAATCTGGGATCCTCCTCCTTCTTCTGTGGCGCCTCTGTGATTATGTCTCTTTCACTTGCTTTCTCTCTAGTGATTATTTCCAGTCATCAAAAGGCATTGCAGGGCCTGGAGAAAGTGGCTGTGGCCATCTTTCCCTCAATCCCGAGGCTCTGCTTACTCACCACTAGTGAAGGTCAGTGGATGGACTCATTCACCTCATCTTCAGATCATCAGCCCTCGCAGTGCTCAGTTCTACAGCCTATAGTGCAAGCAGTGGCTCCAGTTCCTAATGAATATACAAACTAAACAGACTTATTAGATCATGTACGCTGTACACCATCTTCCTCTAGCTGCAGTCTTCTCTCTTGTTCTGTGTTGATCTGTAGGTAATATTTTCTACCGTAGGTGCCTCCTACCTTTATTGAAAAAGCCTCTTGGCCATTTTATGCCAGCAAGATAATTATAAATGTAACCTATGGCAAAAAAGAAAAACACAACTCCCACATCTCTCCCTTGCCATTTCTCTCTCTCTCTCTCTCTTTCTCTCTTTCTCTTTCCTTCTCTTTCTCTCCCTCCCTTCCTCCCCCAACCTCAGCCTCAGGAGCTGATTTCAAATTTTCAAAGATATCTCATAGTGAGGCTGTGAGATTGAAGGCTCATAAATACCTTTATTATAATATAATGGTCACATATTTCCACCCATTATTTCTGGTGGAAAAGAATAGTTCATTGGTGTGATGAATGTCTCGCAGTCTTTGGTACTTTAAATGTTTTTAGTTGGACAATCGCCGGTAGAATAATATCTCAAACGGACACTCGCTAGTATAATGATATCTCATTGTGGCTTTGCTTCAGTTAACAGCCATTCTCAACCACTGGATGTGTAACATTGCTGACCTTATTTATCTGTTAAAGTCACAAGGCCCTGTCCGTCATGTAGG
This sequence comes from Maylandia zebra, assembly GCF_041146795.1. Taxonomy (NCBI): domain Eukaryota; kingdom Metazoa; phylum Chordata; class Actinopteri; order Cichliformes; family Cichlidae; genus Maylandia; species Maylandia zebra. The sequence goes on from NC_135184.1 coordinate 17,875,055, forward strand.
TTTTGGGAATGCCTACTTTCCAGTAATTTGGGACTATGTAAATATGCTGTCTTCTGGTTCCTTTTTTTTCTTTTATAAGAGGAGTGATGGACAATGCTAACGAGGCAGACTTGGTAACATTTATGTATCACTATTCCCATTGGCACAAGCCTGACTGCATGTGCTCACATTAATGAATAGGTGTGTACAAGATTACCACTATGGAATGAAAACAATTTCAAGTCTAATCAACTTCATTTCAAATCTGAAATAAGATTAAGACATTAATCCATGAGGCAGTGTGCAAGGTGTATGGGCAGTTGCTGCAGCACACAGTGCACAGACTCTGCGTTTATGCACAATGTTGATCGAGTGAATTTTTGGGTGAACACTGACAATTCCTATTCCTGTATGTGCAACAAGCCATTTGCACTTCCGAAGAATCATGTGCAGACCTTAACTCTTTCCATCACTGTCATAGATTATATGGACCAGAGTACTGGGCCACATTACAAGTACAGAAGGCACCCAGTCATGGAAATCCATGCCAAAAGACCCTGGTTCACAGTTTTTGTGCTGCTGTTAATGTCAAAGTAGGTTTTAAAAGCTGCACTTAGTGGTCTGCCACTTTGTGGCTGAATTACTTTGTTTTCTATATGGTTCCACTTTGCAATAAGACTGCTCACCGATAGTTAAACAAACTGACTTGTTGCAGTTTTGTCATCCTATTACAGTGCTGAGTGAGCTCTTTAGAAAGACCCATCGTTTCCACAATTTTTGTATGGCAATGAGCCTGAAAGAACCTGAATTCAGATGAAGAGGTGTGGCTCAATTCTTTTGTTTATATAGCGTATATGCGAATGAAGCTATGAGGGACACTAATGAGAGAGTTAACAGAATTATGATCCAGTAATTTATGATAAGTACTTGAGACTTAGAATGATTTTTTTAGGTTCATATGACTGCATTCAGCTTCATCCAGACATTTCCACAACTATAATGGAGCCAAGGTTCAGGTGCATACCATGTGTGTATCGACAGAGGTGTGAAAAAGTATTTACCCATTTCCTAATTTCTTCTTTTTTGATTATTTCATTTATACAGGGTAAAAATCTATCCAGACCTAGTTGGCATTGTGTGAAAGTAATTGTCCCCCAAGACTACTGGGAACACATTCTGTGCACTGTCCAAACTAAAGTTTAGCTTTTTGGAAGATTTGAGTCCCACTGCATCTGGCATAAAATTAACACAGAATTTCATAAAAAGAACATCATGCTTAAAGTCAAACATGGATTTGGCTTTGCTGCTTTAGGACTTGGATGACTTGCCATAATTGATGGAAACGTGAATTTTGCTCTCTACCAGAAAATCCTGAAAGAGAACGTTTGGCCTGCAGTTTGTGGTCTAAAGCTCAAGCCCACTTGGGTTATGCAACAAGACAGTGATCCAAAACATCAGCAAGTCCACCACTGAATGGCACCAAAAAAATAGATAAATAAATAAAAGTGCGTGTTGGACTGGCCTAGTCAAACTTAAATCCAATTGAGATGCTTTGCCATGACCTTAAACATGCTCACAAAACCTCCAGTGTTCCTTTAGCTGTACACTTGTCTCTTGTTCTGTGTTGATCTGTAGAAATATTTTCTACAGTAGGTGCCTCCCATACCTTTATTTAAATTTTGGTGTGGCACAGTCAATGTCGGGACTTAAAGCCAATTGAGATGCCCAGGCATGACCTTAAAAAACCTCCAGTGTGGGTGAATTAAAACAATTCTGCAAAGATGAGTGGACCACAATTCCTCCGCAGCAATATGAAAGGCTCATTGCCAGTTACCACAAACACTTGATTCCAGTTCTTGCTACCAAGGATGGCGCATCCAGTTATACAGGTTTGGGTGCAATTAGTTTTTCAAAGGCAAGTTTTGGATAGCTTTTATTCTGAAATGTTTTTCTCTGATGATCTGATGAACAAATAAGCAAAGATAAGAAATCAGTATGGGGATAAATACTTTTTCACAGCACTGTATGCAGATTTCTAGCACTTGTGGCAGCTAATATTGACTGTGGAGTCTGTAATTAGGTCCCATTTTTTCCTATGTGAAATACATGCTAAGCGTTGCAGTCTTTCGTGTGCTTATCCATTAATGTGACAACATCCAATTTAGACTTCTGAAATGTTGATAGAAGTTAGTAAAATTTGCTAAGTCTGACAGGTTGCTTCCTTAGTTTTTAGGAGAAAGTAACCTGGTGCTCATTCATGGCTGAAGCTAAATGTCTTAGATTAATTGAAAAGTGTTTGTATCTGAAAGAGTAGCTTGGTATCTTTATGGATGCATCGTTAAAGCCCGCTCTTACTCCCAACTCATAATACGCTGAGGCTTCTCATACCATTTTAGCTTATACGGTGAGGAAAATTAATGTGTAAAATTGGCAGGTTTTATGCATTCATAAAAACTGAAATTATGTGAAACTTCAAATGGGTCGTTAGGATAACGTGGGCCTGAAACACTACATGTACTAAGAGTAATTTACACCATAGAGCCATACTTTTAAAAAAAACCCTCTAAACAACTATTTCTTAAATGGCTTTACAGAGTTAAATCTGTGTTTTATTTTTACTTATAAAGAGAAATACTTTGTGTATTGAAAACTGGTGGTAAAGGAGTACTCAGTGTAACTTAAAATGTGAAAAGAAAGGCTGATGACCAAGGACCTGTGTGTGGGATTTGGGAGTGACAGTGTGTTGGGGTGTGTTTTGGATATAAAACTGTTTAAGGCATGATGAATTCTATAGAGAATCTCTTACTTTTGTTGCAGGATACTTGTTTACACAAAATGAAAGGGAAACACACACACACACACACACACACACACACACACACACATGCATAAGGCAACTTCGTATCTATCCACACAAGCATGATACTTTCATTGTATATGGAACATAGCATTTTACCTGGAGTTATTTGCTGAATTTCAAAGATTCATCCTTATGTAAATGAAACAGTCCCTGCAAGTTATTCATGTACAGGGAACTGTCCAGTCAGTCGTTGGGCTACAAGCTCTATGAGACTGTACTTTGAGCTGAGAGGTAGCAGGGTTTAACTTACTGTGTGTACATTTCTTTCGGTTTTGCAGTGTTGTACATATGCATCCTCCACCATGATATACAGAATACTGTCAAAAACAGTAGTTATTATTCCGTAGACCCACCTTTACAATGTAGCCTATGGTGTTTGCCCTATAATGTGCGACAGTGCTCCAAGTGGAGACATTGAGGTAGTGCTTCACAGTATGCTGTGCTTTGTATTGTTTATTTATCAGTCAGGCCTTGAATTATGGTTTGCTTGCAGTGAAGAATTTTAGACCGGACTACGGTCGCTGCAGGCCCCTTGGCATACACTGTACACTGAGAGGGAATCATTTATATTCTACTCCAGAGGTAACAGAAGAACATGAGATTGGGAAACAGCTCAAACACCACTCTGCTTGTGAGGCTCAAGGCGGAGAAAAGTCAAGCTGTTTTGTTTTTTTTCTTGTGGGCTGCAAAGCACATTCAAGCAAGTTGTGTTATTCTTTTCTATTTTTTAAACTTATTCCTCCTAAAAAAGAAAAGCTTCATATATAGGCTGTGTCCAGTTTCATTGCCATGCCTAGTGTCTCAGTGGAGGTCTGATGGAATGCTCAGCAGCACGGAAATCTGATCAGTGGAGCTACATGATTAAAGATGACATATTTTAACCTGTGCTGAGAACTGCAAAATCGACTTTTTGGCGAAAACACTAGCAAAGTTACCCCATCACAGCTTTTCTTATTTCCCCCCTCTTACCCTCCTTTCATTGGTTGAGAGTTAATATGAAAAAGCTAGCCTTGATCAAAAGGTCTCAACTATACTGTAACTGTACTGTTCACAAGGAGCACACCTCCCTGCACCAGTCTTTCACATGGGTAGACCTGCATGTTCGGAGTGCTCTAATGATTCTGGAGCTTGCCATTCGAGGGCCACCCATCCATCATAGTGGTAAGGCCAGCGGCTTTATTATAATACAGAGGACAGATATGCTCTGAGGCTATGTGGGACACAATAGAGGTCTTTCAACAGACCTATAAATACATGATCTGTCAGAGTTGCTATCCTGAGGGCGCTCTCAGCCAGGCTCTAGCCCTCCGGTTGGCCATCACTTATGCTAAGATATGCGCCAGCCCCCAGGCTAAGGCTAAGGCTCAGTTCATTTCAGCCCCTCATCAACCACCACATTCTACCTCCAGCCATGAGAATAAATAAGAACAAGATGAAAAAAAATGGTGATTCATTATGATGGAGTGCAAAACCTTAACAAAACAAACAAATCGAGGGAGTGAAAATAAGCAGTGATAGCCCACTATTGACTCTTTGGCAACAGCATCTGAACGAAAAAAAAAGAGCTGTTGCTGAAATAACACAGGGATGTTGATCCAACAGCACACTTCAATATGAGGCAAAAGCTGACTGAAAAGGCTTACATGCCAAGATATTTGCTTTGCTGCGTATCGCAATGGACGACTATATCAAAATTTCTCACAAACATCCCTGTGGAAGTGTGTGTGCTAATAAAAGAAATGTCTGGTGGGTAGATGTCACCTAGAGGAAGAAGTGGAACATCACTGTACTGTCTCCCATCAGCTCTTCCTCCAATATTGTGGGGGGTTTTTTTTCAAAGTATATTTTAAGTGATATATGCAGCTCCTCCTCTCCTCCTCATCTTATCTCAGGTGAGAATCTCTTTTCACTGTTGCCTCCAAGCCAAGATCAGCAATCTGGGAGTTGGGTGTGTTCTTTTGGAGATTAGTGCGGATGGAGGCTGTTGCCTGTTGGAATAATAAACAGGTGAAGACTTTAGCTCTGCATAATTCTCTATCTCTGCGCCACCTTAATGTATTAAAATCATATTCTTCCTCTGGGCAGAAAACCAGCAGCAGATTATGTCCGGGGCACGGTGAGTGGAAACCCAATGACAAATCTCACAACTCTCACAACAATGATCACCTGGGCAGGAGGTAGCCATTTATCATGCTTTTCACCAAACCCCAGCTTTCAAAGGTACGATTCGAGCTGTTTAAATTATAAGCATTGCTTAAGTGCCTGGTGATGTGGTAATGCCGTGTTTACACTGTGACACACTTCACTGTATCTGTAAACAACACCTTTCTCCAAACACATGTTCATGTACGCGGCCCTCCACCCCTAACCCAAGTTCTTCCTGTCCCCACTCAGAGCATACCTACAAACCTCAGCCCATCTCTGAGTTCTCCAAGGGTTATTCCAGTCACGCTGACAGCCAAGCCAGGTAGAGAGTTGTGTTTATAATGGCTGGTGTTCCCAGCTTTAGATTTTTTGTGGCCTCATCCATTCACACACTACAACACAACACCCCACCCCCCACCCCCCCTGCACCAGCCTCATCCACCCCCAAGCGCTCCCTCCCCAACTCACTCTCTCCTCTTCTTCTTCCCCCAGATCTCTCTTTGCCACAGCTGCTGCCTCCTGGCCTCACCCAGAGCCTTCAGGAGGCTTCCCAGCTCCCTCTCCTTTTCCCTGAAGCCAAGAAGGAAAAGCAGGCAAAGAAGGAAAATAAAACTTCAGGCACACCACGCAAGGCCATCTGGGTAATCTTGTTCAAAAGGCTTGAGGTGATAGCTGCAATTTACACAGGCAAAAAAAAGAAGAAGAAGAAGAAGAACAGACCTCATTTCCATACCTACCAGCCTCAAGGAGATGAAATTGAATAAACTAAGAATTAGAAAAGAATTACAGTAAAACCAATACGGAATATTCAACATTAGTTCATTTTGTCCTTGTAACACCCCCCTTTTCTCTCACACACACATACACACACACTGACACACACGCGCATATTTTGATTTCTTAAGAAAGAAACCGTTGCGCTGACATGAAGGTGCCATGGACTAACTAACAGAAGCACACAAGTTTACACACTCGGCTGCAATCACACGCTGAAACAGTTCCACTTAAATACACGTGCAGACACACACACAGCCGAGGGGGGAAACAATATATGTGATGAAAGCAAATCAAACTGAAATCCAACATGTTAAAGTCAAGTTGATTAGTGTGGAAATGTAAAAGCATCCTCAACTGGCATATCCCACAGTCATAAAGATATGTTAATTTGCAACTTAATGGCTGAAAGCATAATTTTGCTTATATAAACCTTGAAACATGCTGCATTTCTTAAATGTGCCTTAATTTAATGAAGTAAACACCACCACAAAACAATAAATGCCCCAATTAAAGAACAGGCATGAAGAGAAGTGTCTATTTCCCACTTTGCCCCTGTGGACATATGTATCCAAGCGTGTCTGTGCATTTACCCACACGCAGAAACATATGCATTGTGTGCAACTCATAAACATCATGCCTTCACGTTTCACATTAGCATATCTGCCGTGTTGTTTTAGATGTAGTTTATCTGGTGTGAGATCCAGGCTGCATGTTTCTGTCAATATCGGCGATTATGCATTTTAGTATGAGTGTGGTGGGGGTAGGAATTTAACACGTAAAAGTACAGCAATAACTGCATAGCAATACTGTATAGTTAGCGCACAATGTAGACAGGGCTACCATTCATAATTGCATGCATGTTATTAAAACATATTGCGTATCGGAGGCAAGATGTGCCATCCTCTATTCTTCCTTCCTTCTTTTCCTGCCCCTGTGTCTGTATGTCATCTGGACTGCTTCGCACCCCTGGGGGGCATATCCCATCAGGCTTGCTGTGCTCCAATGTGTCCCGACAGACCTGATGTGATCTGAGTGGCTGACGGGTTTGTCCCTGCTGCCCGCTGTCTTTTCACTTCCCTGCTTCGCTCGCACATGTGCCTAAGAAACACACAACCTGATGCAGGCTGACTGGAGTTTGCACCTCCTGTGGAAAGCTTCCAATGTGCATGTGCAATCATCTGCTGCATGCTCATCCACCAAAACGTTTGCAGCTTGCAGGAGTCATGCACAATGCCTCACAATAATAATCTCGAGTTTAATCTCGACTTTCAGTTTCGCCACAGATAATTCCAGTGCGGAACGGGGCTACGTGCTTCACTTCTACTTTTAGTATCTATTTGAATGTGTGCATAAATGTGAATGTTCAATTATGAAACCCCGCTGGAGAGAAACAATGCCCTCTTGGTTCAGTAGCCATCTTACGCACACACACACACACAGAAGCCTGAGGGGATGCAGAAAGAGTGGGGGTTGGATACCATGAGACTAGGGCATCAAACTGGAGCTTAGAGACAGAGATATACCAACTGGAACCTTATACCTACAGGGTGTGTGTCTGTATCTATGTGTGTGTGTGTGTGTGTGTCTCCTCGCATCCTCATGCTAACACAAACTCACACATACGGAGGAAGCAAGTGTCATACTGAGGAAGGGAGAATGCTACATAGGGGGAATGCTGTTTGTGGAGGCTTTGTGTGTGTGTGTATGTGTGCTTGAATATAATCTAATTGCTTACTAGTGGAGGACAAAATTGTTTTGCCTGCAGGTATAAGTATGGGTGGTGCTGATGAGAACTCATCTGATATCTCAATCCACCAATCAGCTAAGCTGGGCCGCCCCAAAGCTTACCTCCTAAAATCGTGACAGTCATATTACAAATAGGGTGTTTGTGAGAGCATTTTTTAAATAGACAGTAAGGGCGATTTAACCCTCAAGAGATCAAGTCATCATAAGCAATGACCTAACCCTAAAGCCCACACTAGAAGATTCTCTACATGCGTAGAATGAACATTTCAACTTGTATTTCTCCAAAACATAGGGTTAGGACTGAATCAGCTAAGCTAGGGTAAAAAGGTATTTGGGTGTAAGAGTACCCACTCGAGTATGGAAGCGACAGGGAGCATCAGGCTTTTAGCATTCAATTAAAAAAACAGAAAGAAAGATCAAGGGCACTTTTATTGATATTTGTCTGCACACTTCAGGCACAGTGCTATATTGCCCTAAGTTCACAGTAATGTTTTTTTTTCTTTTTTTCTGATCAGTGATTAACTACCCTAGTCAGGATCTCAGATCACCTTTAGGTGCTTAACACAACCTAGTGTGTATCACGGCTAAAATAAACCACAGCATGAAGGAAATGGCTGCAGAAATGGCTCAGGGAGGGCATTGATGAAGCAATGCTATTATCGCACTTGTATCCACTCAAGCAGCACAGCTCGGTATTTGCTTGAACTCAAGGTAAAGGTCCGACAAGACAGGTGCTTTCAATCACAAATTTGCTCTCAGTGACTGCCATCAGTATAAATGATGAATTACTTGCTTAGTTTTACTGTAGCGCTCAAACTCTTTCCACTTGAATAATATTGCAGCTCTACTGCTTTAAGATGACACATAAAGTTGGCCATTTCTGACATGATGTTTTGACACTGTCAACTTGAAAAATTCTTCCTCCGAAAGCCCAAGGACATTACCGCCATTTTGGGGGGGCACATGTGACCCTTATGTTGTTTGCGATCATTCTAACTGACTCGTTGAGAGGAGGAGAGGGGTTGCAAGAGGCCACTCAGGTCAGGAGTCAGTCAAGGCATGTGACAACCCCAGGGCGTTGTTGGGAGTGACAGGGAGACCAAGAAGCAGAGCTGTGATGTAGCTGCGAGCCCACGGGTGAAAAGGAGGTCACTGGCCACAGGAAGCGGTGTATAAGTGAGCCCCGAGCTACCGTCCTTAATGAGTGCACATCCCCTGGGGTGTATATCCCAGCAGCCTAACTGCCACATGAAAAACTCCAATCTATAGAGCGCTGCAGGCACAAGAGAGCAGCCATTTTCATGGTCCATTCCCTAAGCCAGGAGCCATCTTATGAGGTAAACAAACCCCAAGTACAAAGATGCTCACCTTGGTATGTGGCCAGTGTTGTTCAATCATTCAATCCGTGCTCTGTGATCCCCTTGTCTTACAATTTGTTTGGTTTGAAAAGCTCACGTCTCAATCTGGGCCTCCTGCAAAGCACTGTAAACTGATTTATTAATAAAGTTTGTGTGCTGCCATGGAACGGAGGCTAATAAAACAGGATCCCTATAGGCTGAGTGGGAGAGATACATTTGAAAATAAACTTTGAGTAACTCATTAGATTAGGAAAATTATAAGAATAATAACCCTGAGCGCTGCCCGAGGAGGCAAATCTCATTAACAGGTTTTTCGATTCCCCCTTTCAATACATTTGTTAAAAGTGCCAGAGAGTGTTCAATTATCACCCGCCCTCTCACCTCCAAGACACGGGGTGACAAGAAACCCCAGAGAAACCTGCAGGGCTAGGGCGGGACCTCGTGTACACAAGAACAAACACATATACACACAGTTTCCATTCATCCACCCTGTGAGTAATGGGCTTTCTGACCATTTGTTTAATACAGTCAACAAACAAGACAAGAGCTGGAGGGCTACTCAGGCAATGCAGTGCCACTTTTGAATGAGTATGAGCACATGAAACACACATATGCTCTCAAGTCTACACATGTCCGAGTGTTAGTACCTGGAAAAGAAAGCGTTTGCCCAAATGTATCTTTGTGTTCCCAAAACTCTTTCATTCAGCTGGGTTTCATAAGAGGAACATAAAAGCCCCACCTAAGTTTTTTTTCTCTCATCTCTTTCCAATCTTCCGATTGGCCTTTGGGCTATGTCCTTGAGGCAAAGTTTGGGAGGCTATATTTGCTCTGGAATTATTTACTCTGCCCTCCTCTTTCTCAAGACATGGCAGAGTGCCTAAGGGAGGGTTCAATCCAGCCTATACCTGGAGTGTCTCCACCCAACCCCCCTCTGGTGGTAGGGAAAACAGTGTGCAGCATTGGTTTCTGTCCCACAGGCCTCCAACTACTGCAACAGCTTAGAAAGACATCACAATCTGAAGATCATGGATGAACAAAGCCAGATCCTAAACATACTTTTCTTATGTATTTAGGTGAATGAACGGATTAAAGGCAAAGCTCTGTTAAGACGGTACCCATTATCGTTTACAAGTCAAACCTTTAAAGCAGGGATTTGTTGCCGAGTAAAATAAAAAGGAAGCCGAACTTTATGCTGGAAGTGCATAAACACCTTACACTCGTTTATTTCTGGTACCAATTGGCTAACAGTTAGCGTCATTGCAGCAACACCTAGAGGTAACCTATTTTGCCAGCTAATACTTCTTAAAATAACCTTCAAGATCCATGCAAAGAAGGCGTAAAATGGACTTGCACTCAGAAGACAGCTAAGCAGCTTCCTCATTAGAAAATAAGATTTAAGTTGAGCCACATGTGATTAGGCTGCTTGCAAGTGCCAAATTCAGAAGATTTTGCACAGGCTAAAAATGACTTATGCTGTACCAGAAATTGAATACTAATTGAAGTCTAATATAGTTCTACTTTTGTTGTGATATGCGTTTCTCACTATTAAAAATAATTTAGATCATGTATTAATTTTTTGCAGAAAAGTGTGTCAAACAAAGAAAACACCTGCGCAATCTGGCTGTGAACAACAAGTAAATAATAATAACAAAATAAAATAACACTCATATGAAATCTGTTGACGGGTTAATACATTTCTGCATTTTAAAGGCAGGGATCCACTAGAACGGTCCTCTGGAATTCAGATTTGAAATGTACAAATTAAAGACTACAAATTAAAAATTTAATTAAAGGACACTGTTTTGTTATTTTGTCATTTTAAATGAAAGGGATCAGCATCTGAACCAAAATGATGGATTGTCTCCACGAGTTTCATAAAAATTTCAATTGGCACTTTTTGAATAACAGATGGTAACAGTTACCTCTGCCTCAGCTCTCTGGTACCTGGCAGAGGAACAATGTAAATAACACATATTTGGTACACTGAAGTGCAGACACAAATGTATGATGGCTGTGTGCTATACTTACACTGAGTGTATGAACACGTGTTCTTTTTTACATAAAGAAGGAAGAGGATTGGTAGATATATACATACACTGTATAAAGGCAAAAGAGGAAGTCATTTCTATTCTAGCCTTCTAGCTCCAAACATGGCATCATTCATTTCCATTTCTGTGTTGCCTACGCAACTGTTGAAGCTGCATCACATGCTTGGCTTCATTATTGGTTTCCTTTTATTTTCTGTGGATTGACACTTGGCGTGACAGAGGAAAAGGAGAATGAGTTTAAAAATCAGTCCTTTGAAAATTGCTTTTCATCAAGGAAACGGTGTCTGATGTCTGTGTTATGTCAAAGCACAACCACACACTCTGCAGAGTGGCACTGATGCAGAGGAGCAGAAATCTACATGAGTGCAATGACAACAGTTTTAGGCTTGTAGGGCCCAACCTCTGCCTCATCATGAAGACTTTAAACTTTAAATCTACAAGAGCAGGAGATTTGCGGAATAAGCTGTTTTCCCAGCAGACATTTTGACTTGATTACACAGTGATTATTACAAACTATGGCGCTGCTTTGTTTCATGTCCAGGTAAGCCAATACAGTGAGTAGAGGTGGGCGGATAGATCTAAATATCAATAGTATCGATACCAATTGGTATTGGTATCAGATCGACACTAGTGCAATAGGATTGATACTTTATTTCTATCCCGTAAGTTCAGTAAGTATCCCACTGAATTGTGTTATATAAAATATGTTTCAGAAATGAAAAGAAATATACCTCAAACATGCACTATGAAAAATGTCTGGGCCTTTTTGTGTTGACTGTCACATCTATATTATACAGCACGTTTAAACAAGAGTAGTTGACCCAAAGCGCTTAGGAGACATTTACACATTTACATCCCAGCGGTCCAAAAAACCCCAACTGTTTTTAAAATCAATGAAAAGGTGAAATGTGTGTTTTGTTGTGTAACTAAATATTGTGGTGATGTAGTGGTCATTAAAATGTGGTCAGAATTTGCAAATTCATGATAATTTATCTCACAAATCATGCCATACTGCTCTCCCCTACATAAATTGAATATATAGGTTAAGAGTCTCGGCAATGCTGGCCCCGTATTTACTAGATATAAGATCGGACCAAAATTTGCAGTATGGCACAGCACTAACAGTGAGCCACAAGCGTAATACCAGGAAGGTGAAGCAGCTAAATGGAGTTCAACTGTCATTAATTATTTAAAGCTGTTCTTCCTCTATTGTGACATATCAAAAAGTATTCATAAAAAAAGCCTACAGGCAAAAAAAATTACTTCCATTTGCAATTTTGACAATAATGCCACCTGTGAGTGAGGCAGCAAGCAATGAATCATTTATTTGTGAGTATACATCTGTGCATTTAGGCCCACCTGTGTGGCCAAATTGAAAAAGAATACAAACACTAAGATTTGACAGATTTATTTTCATTGAAATGTACCCACCATGTATGAAAATATAATTGCATCTATAGGTTGGTTGTTTTTTTTTGTTTGTTTGTTTGTTTTTTGGGGGAGAGGGGTTGTTTTTAAAGAAAAAAAGGGAACAGTTGTAAAATTTATTGTCTGCAGATGGTTTCATTTTATACCTGTCTTTGCCTGTAGGGGGCAACCTCAATGTGCCACCTAGCTTGAACAATTGTGGGTTCAATTCAGTGCTGTTCTATTTGCGTGACAAGGTAAAAAAAAAAAAAAAGAAAAAAAAAAGCAAACTATTATTGCGCCGTCTATGGCACACACTAACAACTGCTCCTTGTCTAAAAACACAGTCGTGATGCAAAGAATTTAAAACAGAGCTCCTGTTGAAGTGAAATGAGTAACAGTGCTTTCGTGATAGACTGTAGGACAAAAAAAAACTGCAGGCATAGACACACACACACACACACACACACACACACACAGTCAAAGTTTTAGTGCTTAGTTTTGATTCAGCTCCTCATTAGCCACAGGGCCCAACTCCGGTTAGCTCCAGTATTAGGCTCAATTAGAACAAGATCCAATTAGAGGGCTCCTTTCCCCTGGGGCAAGGAGAGGCAGGAAATGGAGACTGAGAAATGTATAAGTCGACAACATGCGGACACAGCCAACATAAACAAACTTACTTTGTTGATCTCTGCTGTTGCTACGCAGGAGTCCTCTGGGAGTTAAAACCCTGCTAGTCTAAGCTATGAGATAAAACAAAATAAAAAATAAAAAAAGAAAGCAAAAAAAAAAAAAAAAGCCCCGCAGCAAAACATGAACTCTGTGAACACAAGGGCTCCGACACCATGAAGGGAACGTCTGGGCCCAGAAAATGAAAAGCCCACAGGCGTTTTCCATTTACAGCTAAAAATCCAGCACTAGCTTCTAGCCACGGTTAGTATCAGACTCTCAAAATGAACACTAACACTACAGGGGGAACAAATGAGTAGCTTTCTATTTTCGCTCTATTAAATCTGTCGGTTAATAGACATATACCTTACTACTGACAGAAATCAATAATGTACAATAAGATAAAGGGCGACGAAGAAGTGAAGAATAGAAGGAATAAGTAGGGGGAAAAAGAAAGACAGAAGATCCAATGAGGCGATTCTGAGCTCAGTATTTCTGTCCTCCTATCCGTATGGTTAGAGGTGGTGATGGCGGCAATGTTGTGCGAGCTGTTTGGCTTGCCCTTGCCTCGGGCCCCTAGTGTTCCTCCCTCAGGCGCCATGTGAGGGAAATGGTGTGTGGTGCGAGGGTAAACCTTGACCTGCCTGCCAGGAGGCTGCACACGGAATGAAATGAGCACAAACAAAACGGGGGAAGAGAAGAGGAGGAAGAGGAAGGGTGTCAGGCCAGCAGCAACAGCAGCAGCGGAGGAGGAGGTATATGGCTTCACTTGTATCACCTTTCTGCACCTCTTTTTTTTATTGCTGTCTGATCTGACTCTGGGTGGCAGGATACATGCCGCACATCAGTGACAAGGCGCACACATCTTTCTGATTGGGAGTGCTCAGGTGTTGTGGGTGGCATCCTGGTACGCCGGCAAAGATGGAATGTGAAATGAACCGTTTTTCCTTCATGCTCTGCCAAGTTGTGTTTCAGGGAAAGATGGAAATCCCATTATGTCACATGTCTAACTTGGCCCCATACAAACTCTGAAACTCATTTGTGAAATTGGGTTCAAATCTTAATGAGTTGCAAAGTGGTTTTGGCTGTATAAGTCTGCGGAGAATATGTTTGTGGGGACGTTACGGGAAAATGTGGCAATGCGTCAGCTCTGTTTTAAAAGTTCACTTACAACCAACTTGCAACCTGGAAACCCAGACCTACAGGTCTATTCTGCTTCTAAGTCATTTAAGTGCAATAAGTGCTGTATTTGAAGATTTGCTTATCTTTATGCTGTGAGGATTTTAAAAAGAAAACAAAATTAACAGTTTTAATCACTCGAAACAAGCATGTTGACAGATGTGTGTTTGCCACATCACCCTGCTTACCTGTGAAAAGCCCAGTGAAATCCATTACATACTTTAGAGACGACTCATGAATGGAATAATTAGCACAGCATGCTTTCCGCCCGGCTGGAAGTCTCTCTCGATAATGAACAAAGGAAAGGAAATTAGCTTTTGTCTCATAAAGTCACAACTTCAAAGATCCCTGCCATTGCATTAATACAGCCATAGCCTGCAGCAGCAGGGAAGAGAATAAAATAAGCACTCTCACTCAGACCCCATTCTTATCAAGGTCTTTCTCAGGACAAATACAAGGAGTTTGGCTCTTATAGACCACACATACACACACTGAAAATGGATGAGTGTACGAAATAAGAGGAAGGGGCTTGCACGTCTTTAGGTGTAACGCTATTTCAATGCATTATTCTCCTTTGTGCAGCTGGATGTACACTTAATCATTTCAGATCAACACTTTGGCCCAGGGCTTCCCCAGCTGTGGCCTGGGCGACCTGTGATGGCTGTCTCGCCTAACTGCTGTTCCAGTCAGCTGCCCCCAGGAGCGTGAGTGCTACACTGATCTGGTGCTGGGTCATCTGGCCTGGCACTACTACATTACAGCGCATTAACAAAGGCCTAAACAACCCAGTGTTTGTATCTGACCTGATGCAATTGATGGTGATGGATACAGTTTAGCTCACAAATCGAATCAACGTCGGCGGGGGGTTGGAGGTTTCGAATGCTGTTCTCTGCATAAAACATATGTGCAAAGCAAAAGCACATTGTGGGCAAACTAATATGTATTTTGAATTAGAAAGAAAATGTATGCGGCTGCAGAATGATTGGTGTTGTCGGTGTTCTCATTATCAGCATTTTGCCCTAAGAGTTCTGCTCTCAGAACTAAGGGAAGCAGTGCTGATGACGAGGGCGAGGCAAGTATTGTCCAAGGCACTCTCTCCTCGCTTATCTGCTCCTTTATCTGCCGGGATCAGTTGTTAGTGCTGGCAGTTTTCCTCTCCTGTCCTCTGGAGAGAGGTGGCTCTCAGCTGGAGAGAGGTGCCAGAGGCTATGCACTGTCTCCATTGTGTGGAGAGACACACAGAGGCATTGAGAGACTCAGTGCAGGTGCAGAGAGGAGGAGTGAGAGGGAACACACCTGAGGGGGCTGATTTTTTATTTTTTTTCCTCACAAAAGTCAGACTTGTTTTTTGAGGGCCTTTTTAGTGCAGGGACATTTCTTGTCTGGAGGACTTATTTACTGGAGGTGCACTATACTAGAGGGAGGGAAAGGGTTTGCAGTACAAATGCTTCCTCTCTGACTGCCAGAGATACTTGTTTACAGATAGAGGCTGCCAGAATAAATAAAGCATAAAGAACATAATGCAGGACAGCACTATCGCTGGTACTAAAACCGTCTCGTGAATTTAATTAGTCACTTTGTATGAAGAGCAGCCTATGGTATGATGAGGCATGAAACCGGTCCCTGCGTGAGGTCATATTCCTTCAATCACAGGGTGGGTGTTCCCATACAGGCAGAAGCCAAGAACCTAAAGCCGATAACCTCATCTCAGACTGGGAGTTTTCCTGTGAAAGTGATCCTTTTGGTAACTGTTTGTTTAAAAAGTGACAGGCTACAAGAGTCTTGGTGACAGCGTCTATTCATCTCAGAGTGTCAGTTGGAGAGAAAAAGGGAACGAGGGAGGCAGAAAGAGACAAGGAGAGAGGAAGGCAGAAGGAAAGATGCTAAAAGAAAGTCCAGTAAGGAGTAAACGGGAGATTAGAGTGTTTTCACCGAAGGTGTGATTTACCTTTAGCTCTTAACCATCTTCAGATCATCCTACTAGCAATTTCAGAAATTCATCTGTTGGGTGACTGAATGAGTGCTGATGTTTTCATCACTTTCGTTTTAATTATATGTCTCACTCAGCACAGTCTTCCTTCTACTCGGCTAATTTAGATTGAGATCCTTCCAGGCTTTCCCCTATCTTTCATTTCCCTCCCCTTCTTCTCTCCTCTCTGCATCCCATCAGCCCCTTTGTAGAAAAAAAGAGGAAGGAAAAAAACCTTCATGTCTGTGACTTTCTTGCCCTCCAGCGTATGAAGCCCTCTTTTATTTTGATCATCGCAGCACAATGGATTCATGCCATTCTGGCAACTTTATTCAGTATCAGCCCAAATTTACATACTGCTTAACAAGTTTGTGCGTGACTGTTGATGCCTCTGATCAAAGTGCTTTTGGAAATCTTTCTCATCTGATTTTTTTCCCGTCCTTCATTTCAAATGCATGCTGCAGACAGGCATCTTTAACTCAGGGGCAAAGAAAGGTAACCTTAGTGCTGCACAAGCCCAAATGTCATCCAACAAGGAGGGCTCATGTCCCGGGGATAAAGATAATGTAATCTAAGCAGTATACAGTGTGTGACTGTGTGTCTTTGAGTGTGTGTATCTACGCTAGCCTCAGTGTTTGTTGGAGGCTTGGGTTCGGGGGCGTAGGGAGACAGGGGATGACAAAAGTCAAAGCAGTCATGTGTCATTTTCAGTGCTGAAGGGCTGGGACCTGCCTCCAGGGCTGTCCTCTCTGTCAGACGCACTCAGATATCTGCGCTGAACTCTCTCGCTGTCTCTTTCTTTTCCTCTTTCCATCCTTCTCTCCGTCTTTATCTAATGCACGCGCATATGTGCAGCTGCACGTCCATGCACCAGCACACGCAACAACTCTGTGCTCGAAGAGCCATACAGCAACAAAGGTAGAAGAACATTTGCATAATAGAGACTATGCAAAACAGATGACGGTAAACCATAAACATCTGCTTTAGATATACAATATGCAATGAGTCATTTCACATTTCAACATCAGTGTCTTGACCGCGTGCCTGCTGCGGGAGCGAGACTGGAAGGGACGGGAATTGTTCCGTGACCAGAGACGCAACATGTAGCTCCCCACCCACCCAACCCCGATAGGGTCTGTGAAGACAAGTGGGGGAGAATATTTCACCACACTGCAAACCAGCGGTCCATAAATTTTCCACGAGGATAGAAAAGGCTTCACTGCAAAAGCCCTGAAGTAGCCTCTATTTACAATAAAACGGGACTTTTGTAAATTTATGTGGCTACCAGGGCAAACAAGGGAATTGAAAACATTAAAGAACTAAGATTCAAAAAAATACAATGAAAAGAGGGTGTGGGTGGAAAGAGAGGAATCGTGGGAATGCAAGATTGCACCTCCCTCAGGCAATCAAATTATCCTATGGGCCGATGGTTCCTCCTTATGCGTCGGCTGACATTTTCTTGTAACCCCATCCCGAGTAATGCTATGTGATGTGTGTGACTGGCTTCTGCCACGGCCCTCAGAGGCCATGAAGCCCTAGGGCCATTTGCTTTTGGCCTGCAGCATCCCGGGAATTGTTTATTTTAGCTCTGTCTGCCCCCATTTTTTTTTTTGCCTCTCCCCCCATCATTTCACTTAAGCTCTCCTCATCTCTCCTGTTCTCTCCGTTTCTCTTTCCTTCTTGCCCAGTGGTATCTACTTTCAATTAAAGAAGGATGCACTTCTGTTCTTCTGTGAGACAAAACCACTGACAGGTGACTCTTGAGGGGTAACTTAAAACCATGCCTTTGGTCTCTTCACACAAACTGTTAGTAGTATCCCCGCACCTTTCAGAGATTACAAAGGTAATGACGGCTAACAACGACAGCGGTATCTGTTACTTGACTGTATGTGCATCTCTGTGCTGTGATGGTGAGAGCGGTAGGGGTATGCTGGAGAAAGAAAACAGCTGAAAATCAATGTACGATGTGCATGTGTGCGAGAGAGAGAGAGGAAAGAGATTTGAAGACAGAAAAAGATAAGATGTGTGATAAGAGATAATAGAATGATATTCAAAATATATCCCTGGAGCTAGAAGTTAAAAGAGAACATTAAAAGAAAACATTTTTGGATAACTTATGGATATGTAAGCCAGTACACCAATACGCCCGAACTTTACTTCATACTGACGCAGAGCCCTAAAGGGCATTGGTGGAGGCAGGCCAATCTGCTATACCCAAACAATGTGTGTGTGTAACTGTCGACATGTGACATGCAGAAAAGGGACAGTGTTGAGAGCGTAGCCTTTTATGACCCAACACACTTTGACAGCTTGGCCATCGCTTGAGGACACAGGCAATGTTGCTTTTTCATGTGACAATTTTAAGCAAAACAACTCTCCCTCGATGGATTCGATTGTTTCAGAGAGCCTTTGTGGCCGTGTACGTTAAAGTACAGAGACACGTCACAGTGGCCAGTAGATTCTGCTCGCTGCTAGCTAGAGGAGTCATACTGTCAATCTGTAGAACAAAAAGTGAGAGAAAGTGTAAGCGATATGATGGAAACTGCTTTTATGCAACACTGCGCTCTGCTGGTAGAGAGGCTGCTAACACGTTGATTAATTTGGCACAAGGAGGGAGACAGGCTTTGCAGGACTAATGCAACCTTAGTTCCCCGAGGATGCGAGTGTGCTTCTATCCTTGAAGCAGTTACCTCATTTGGACCTAAGGACATTTTGCACTGGCAAATTTTAAATATCCCAGGAGGGGCATACTTTGAAATATGGCCACAGGGTGGAACATCAGAATGACAAAAATATAGATACTTAAAGTGAAATCTGCCTGTGACTTGGAGACCAACTAGAGAGGATAGCATTGAACAAGAGGTTCTGACTGTTGAAGTAGATCCAGCAAATTGCTTAAATCTCATCCAGCTATTGTTTAACATCATCTACAAAATACGAATGAATGACGCTTAAAGTGTACATGAACGCACGCAGATGGAAGAGATGCAAGGATTGTTTTTTTTTTAAAAGCTCTGTTACGTGTTCACATTAATACATTGTGTGTGTGCAATTGGCCTGTAAGCTGTGTGTATGCATGCGCATACAAATAATGCACCGTCGACAGCCTGCAGCAGTGTGCATTCTTGCTCGGAGAGTACATGTCCCGAGGCCTTGTTCCTCCGTCAATGACCTCTGGTGAAGCCATTATTTTCTGCATTAATGATGAGTAGCAGCCAGCGATGAGAGAGATGGACTTAGTCCTGAGGCACAGTAGCACCGATTATGGGCAACAACAATGCCAGCAAAAAGAAAGACGGAAAACTCTTCCCACAAGCAGTTCAAACGACTCGGAGTCTTAGCGAAGAATAAGCTGCATTTGCCTTATTGGCAAGATGAATTAGATAACCTAGAGGATTACCCAGAATGCACTATACCTATAGCTTTTCGTTTGGCTAATTTAGCGTCTCTCTGTCCACAATATGAACACCCCCCCAAAAAAACTAATGGCCGCTACAGCCAAGTAATATTAAAATCCAACTGGAAATGCATTAGTGAGAGCAATTAGCGTATGGATGAAATGGCTGAGAGTGAGTTACACAAAACCCATTATGTCCTACAATTTATTAACTTATTACATGGGAAAAGATATCAGAGCACTAATTGATCTCGGACATCAGCAGAAACACCAATCTGTAAAGACTCACAAACAAGACAAAGTGCAATTGCTCTAGTCAAGGCAGCCAGGGCACCCACTCAGGAAATCCTGGCTTGGGGAGATGACTCTAAATGAAGGACTTTACCATTCACCATTATGTCTTTGGTAAGAGTCAGAGGGAACCCCCGGGGCTCTTCAGCACAGCACGGTACAACTTTTCAAAGGGCTCCAGATTAAAGTCACTGAAAGTTCCCACTGGGGTCTGAGGCCAGGATCCCATTAAGCAGCCCTACCACACCGCCGGCCATAATTGTGTCGTTGAGAATTCAGAGCAGTGGTTGCTTGATAAGCGAATTTAGGGAGAAATAAAAAAGGAGAGGCAAAAAAGGGGGTCTCGTTGGGCCACCATTAGACACTTCATTCGTTCATCACTAATTCGTTTTAAATGACTGAGGGAAAGGTGAGCACTTTATAAAGCAATCCAAGCTTCCAGCAACTCCCCACCCCCTTCCATTTTCAGGTCTGTGCAACAGAATGCTGATAAATGAAAAACATTACACTTTATAGCCACACGCTTCACTTCTGCTGGTGGCGTTTTTAAACTGTAGTTATCTTTATCACACTACTTGCGTTGCAGTAGAATAATCAATAAAGAGAGTGAGGAAATCTTGTGCTCTTTTTCCAAGCCTCATCTTGAAGAAACCAGTCTTTGTTACTAGGAGTGTCACTACTAATAATTTCAGTCATTTTTATACAATGGCTGTATTTCGTAGAGCAAGCTGGTATAATGGAGTGAAACAACTTTTATAATAAATCATACAAACAACTCTGCTTTTGAGTATTTTGTTTCATTAAGGTTCTGAGTATCACATACAGTTTATTTTAACACCGGGGAGTTATTAGAATTGTTTACTGAATGATAAAAAAAAATGTGACCATAGTTTAAGATCTGAACCCTAACCTGAGATCTACGACTGTGTGTTTTCGCAATAGTCAGCTCAACAGTTGGATGTATAATTCTGAAGGTCTTTACAACTGGTATAGCATCTACACAATAAGTGAAAATCACAAGTTATGAGTCATTTCTTTACAATGAAATAAATGAATAAACCTTCTGAAACCTGCTAATATTTGGAACTTAAGTATGATATCATCATCATCATCCAAGTGCAATAAGGACAAGATTTTATACAACTGCTTTATGTGGATTTTTTCTGCTTTTTCTTCTCTGCTTCTTCTTCTTTTTCCTTTTCAATCTCAGCCACCAGGGTCTCAATTTCCTTGGATTCCAAAATCTGCAAAGAACAAAATGCAAACCCATTAGCACTTTAGTGAACTAGTAGAAAAAATAAAGTAACATTTGCCTTGTTAATTACCTTCAGTGGCTGATTTCGTCTGATAACAGCAAGTTCAATATTTTTCCCTCCTGACTGGACAACCTGTGACCAGCAAACAAAAAATAAAGTGAATACTGTGACCAATTCAGGACACATTTACTACGCCTGCTAAGACCACACACACACACACACACACACACACACACACACACACCCACACACACACACACCCACACCCCCCCCCCCATTGGAAAGCTATATAGAAGTTATAGTTTATTTGGCAGCAGTTTGTGCTCTTTGATGAAACCACGACTGTTTAATTTCACATCATAGAAGATGTAAATACACTGAGTTCAACATATATGGAAATGCAGAAACTAATCGTAACCTTACCTCAAGCAAAGCTTTGATGGCCAACTTGATTGCCTCATTGTCCCCAGCAATGGCTTCTTCTGTGTAATTCTTCTCCAAGAACTCTCTCACAGTTTTTGCGCTACGGCCGATTGCATTTGCCTGTTTTGTTGTTTTTCAAAAATACATTTTTTAAAAGTCATTTTCATACTTGTACAAGAAACCTTTTGGACACAGAAATCCTACTGACCTTCCAGGCATGGTACGTTCCTGACGGGTCCGTCTGATACAGCCTGGGAGTTCCATCGTAGTCAAAGCCAACAATTAATGCAGAGATGCCAAACGGCCTGCGACCATTGCTTTGAGTATAGCGCTACAAATACATTTAAAAAAATAAAAATTAAAAAAAAATTTGACAGGTTATTCATGACTCTGTACTGAAAATGAAACGGCTAGCAACCATGGTGCAGTGCACAAATGCCTACTGAAAGGAATAGCTAACACATGCCTTTTTGAAGGTGTTAACAGTAAACGACTGCTCAGATGCTTCCATACCTGTTTCAGTGTAGCTATGTAGCGTGTGATGTATTCCACTGTGACTGGGTCCTCAACTGTTAGCCTGTGGCTCTGGCACTCAACACGAGCTCTGTTTATCACAATACGAGCATCTGCGGTCAAACCTATAAAACAATGAATGAGGCCATTTAACACATTACAAAGCTAAAACAAAAATATAAAAGCCAAGTACTAACACATGACACAGCTGTCTTCTACTATGCCATGTTAAATAATGAACACATTATTCAGTTATGGAAAGAAAAGTATTATCTGGGATACCTGCAAATGCCATGCAGACGTGCTCATCCAGTGCGCATATCTTGCGGACAGTCCTTTCCTCCTGTAACTTTGCAACAGATTTCTTCTCCACACCAAGGACAACAATGTCTTTACCTCTGATTCCCACCTGCATATATAAAAAAAGAAAAAAAGAAAACATTAATATTAATTTTCTCCCACAGGCTAGCAGTTGACGTGAGTAAATAGTATACAGCAAATATTCAGATTCCCAAATAAATCTACAAAGCGGATACCTCTGCATGTTTGATTTGGCAGAGTTTTAAGCTGCAAGGCTCCAAATAAGTTTATGTGTCCAGGTGTAAATGAAAAATTCCCCAATAAGTTGACTAAAGAAAGTAAGTACACAATGCAAAGTATATCAGAGGGACAGCTCAGGTTGAGGTTGAGGAGAGATAGTGAATACAGTGAACAAGGGAGCTGACTATGGAGCTGCCAGGCAGGAGCAAATGAGGAAGAGCAAAAAGAAGATACATAAATGTAATGAAGGTGGACATGCAGAGGGTTGGCATGACAGAAGAGGATTCTTGGGATAGGGTGAGACAAAGGCAGATGATCTGCTGTGTTGACCCCTAAAGGGAGCAGCCAAAAGAGGAATTAGAAGAGAGTGATGACATTTTTCAGTTACAACTAGGGCTGCCACAAACGATTATTTTGATAGTCGACTAGTCACCGATTATTTTTGCGATTAGTCGACTAATCAGATCATCATCCATTGGACGTAAAACTACAGCTTATTGCACCAGCAGCATCTGCTCTTATATAACTATCATTAGCTTACAGCTTTAAGTGTTTAAGGTCTGTGCTAACTAAAAATAAAGACAAGATGATAGTTTATTAAATTTTAATGAAATTTGCAGATTGTTTCGGTGAAGTTTAATAAACTCCTTGCTATCTAAAATATAACAGGACACTGGAGTATATTCTGGAGCATCTCACACTTCTGATAATCAGTTGTCTGCTTGACGTTTATTCAGCTGTGTAAAAACTATAACTTTAATCTCAGACAAACTGATTTACTCAGGAACAAATAAAATACAAAAAAAAAGCCAAACAATAACATTTTAAGTTATCTAAGTGACTCATATATATTTTAACCTGAGTAGCGCAAGACGGCGGTGGGTTTGAAAACGATTTGCGGGGAGTCCGGTGTTCTCACGGCGCTAGTGAGCCTAGCCCCCGGCTCGCTAACGAGCTAGTGGGTAACAGATGTCTCCGAAAACGTCGGAGCGCTTTTGAAAATATGTGGTGTCCTGATAAACTGAGCAGATATTTGAGGTTTACACAGCTACATTCTCGCCTGAAAATATGTTAAACGTTTATTTTGTGACCCAGAAAGAATAATAAGAGTAACATTAAAACTAACTAGCTGCCGCCATTGTTGGAAACTGCGCTGGGCCGCGCTATGAATTCTGGGACACAGCTGCTCCTTCTTCTTCTTCTTCGGGGTTTAGCGGTAGCTGACATCCTTGTACATGCAATGCTGCCATCTTCTGTTTCAGTCCGTTATTACACTCTTAAATCCTGCCACTTATTCCTGCGTCTTTTGTGATCTTACAAAGCTTCAAACGACGCGTCGACTATTAAATCAGTCGTCGACGATTTTGATAGTCGACGTAATCGTGACTAGTCGACAAATCGTGGCAGCCCTAGTTACAACCTCAGTAAAACCCAATTAAAAACTCTGCTCAGGTCACAGGTGTTTGGGTTTTTTATTTTTATGTGAGGTTTTTTCTGTGGTCCACCTGTCCAAAAAGGAGCCCTCTACAAAGTAATCAGTTATCATAGCCAAATTTACTCAACAACCCTGATTAGGACTTATTTAAGATTACTCCCAAACACTCTAAAGTTAGAATTTTTTTTTTTTGCATTTATTTTCATATAATAAATATAAACCGTTTGGTTTAGCCTTCATCGTTTCTCAGTGTCCTTTCTAAGCCACTATTATGACAGATGTTACCTGTAACCAGGGGAGCTGTGACTTAGTAGCTTTGTGAGTTTATAACCTTTGTCACTAAACCTTAACATAACTACCATTAGTTATGAGGCTACTACAGTGGCTTTTCGGTGATTTAGAGGGAGATATAATATGCTGAGTAAAATTCAACTTTCCAGACCAGGTAATAATCAATCATGGGTACTTGCAAACTCCTGTCAGTTAGTACCAACACAACGAAAATGAAAGTTAAGTGAAGAGTGACACAGCGACAAAATGCTAGCTAACGCTGACTGCTTTTTGTTTGCCATTTCCGGCATTAAAAATATGTATTACACATTAGCACGCCAACAAGCTCGTAAAATTGCAACAAAGCCTTTGTCCATAACAGAAGGTGTTAAGAAAGAAAACTGCTAAACACATAAAGGAAACCGCTAGCCGCGCGTTGATCGGCTAATCTAGCGTCTCCCATGTTGCTATCGTTAGCTTTAGCATTAGTTTCATTTAAAGACTTACCGCTGTAGAACCTTTCTTTACAGCTTCCTGTGCATACTCCACTTGAAACAGATGACCATCGGGAGAAAAGACAGTAATAGCTCTGTCATATCTTGCCGCCATTGCACCGCAAGACGCGTATTATAGCAATAAACTGGAGAAAAGGCTACCAAATGATTCAGCTTGTTAGCAACAAGCGATTCACTCCGTGTGTTGAAAAGGGCGCCTGCGCATGACCTGTGAACTGAGACGATACCAAAAGTGGAGTCCACCCAGAGGGAACTTGTGATTAAAACATAATACTCTGTATAATTTTATTGGTTCTCCGAAAAACAGAAATCGTAAAAAGTAGAATATTACACTACGAGCATATACGGTATTTTAATATCAAGTTTCATTTACTTTATATATTGAGAGAGGTTCCTCCTTTGAATACGGATGCTATAAGAGTGAATAAGAGTACATAAATCCCAGGACTGATATTAGTTATTACTACCAAAATATATGCAATGTTATTTTTAATTAGATATATACACTAAACGCTCCGCTTTCCCCCTTTTTCTGGCAGTTTATTTTATATGGTCTTATGGTCTAGCTCTAGACTGTTCCATTATATGAAAAATAGGTGAAATTGTAATTTAATTAAGCCAAAATGTGTGTGATTTTAGCTATTTAAATAAATTTTCTTATATATTATGATTTATCTGATCTTAAGTTTTACATCAATTACTCATGTATGGTCAGAACAAGCAGAAATCAGTAACTATGAGTTAAAATGTGCTACTTCGTCCCCCAAAACGGACCACCGCATTACGAAATTGCATCGTATTCTCAACTGCTTGATCTGAGTTCTACCGATTTGTTCAGTGTGTTAGCTACTTTTAACTTTTATGCTGTAGCTTACGTTAATATTCTATAGTATCACCATGTCGGTGGCATTTGCACCTCACAGACAGCGTGGGAAGGGTGATATAACACCCGCTGGAATACAAAAGGTAATTCATCTATTTTAGCGCGTCGCAGAATGGAGGCTGTGGCATCAAACGCGGCTAGCCGTTGAGATAATCAATGTAGCAGTGCCCATCCAAGTCCAACTGTGAGCAGCTCAGGAACAATGTTACAGGGTCAGAGCGCGGTGAATATGAACCTCCCTGGAAACGGCACTCCACGTGTGGAGTACGAATCTTGGGTGGATTTATCGGACTAACGTATAATTGTGTTTTAGGTTAATGGAGGCCTGTGGTTTTGTTAGCAAAGCACAGCTAGCTAGCAAGACGCGTCTTTTGTTGGCTAGAAACGCACACTCACATTTTACAAAACACGACCCTTCACTGTCTCAAAATTAAGACAGAATAACATTCGGCAAGTAAATTAATTGTCACGCCAAATGACCAAGTTCGTCTGCTTTATTATGAATATTTTGGGAAGTTATATTGAGTAACACACGTAATAGAAATATCTGAATTTACCATTGCAGTTACTTGATGAAAACAACCAGCTGATCCAGTGCATAATGGATTTCCAGAGTAAAGGCAAAACGGCTGAGTGTTCACAGTAAGTTATTTGAGTTATTAAGTTTTTTTATTTTTTTTATTTCACGTTATATTTATTTCAAGTTCCCATTCACTCAAACACTGCACTGTTCACTTGCCCAGGTATCAACAGATGCTGCACAGAAATTTAGTGTACTTGGCGACGATAGCAGACTCCAATCAGAACATGCAGTCTCTCCTCCCTGCTGTGAGTATGAATTCTTAGTGGTTGTTGTGAATGACTGAAATGTCTGACTGTCTTCTCTGTACCTGTCTTCTTCGATCATACCCAATTCAGGTCACTTGGGTGTTTTAGATAAATCATCAATGTTAAAGAAACATTTTTTTAATGAGATTAAGAATTTTGAACAAAGTCATGATTTTTTTTTTTTCCCTGTCAGCAAAATTAAAATAAGTCTTTTGAAAACCCTCATTGTTATGGATGTTCAGTACAAACAGACTGCAGTATTTCTTTATGTATGAGTGCTATCTGTTGAGCTGTTGTAGCTGCCATTTAAGGATTTATTGCCAGTAGTGCTCATTCGCAAGGCTTCATTAAGTAGAATAAATATTTTGGGTGAACAAATTGAATCCTTTGCTGAGAAAATCTATTCATTTCTCAGTTTGGTTAAGCTCTCAGGCACTTGTTAGTAGTGTTTAATATTGATATTGTTTTTATTGGTAGTAGTAGTGTAATTATTGAGTCTGCTTATAGTTGGATTATCCATGCTCTTAATCATTTTGTAACAATTACCCATTTGAATAACAAGTAGGCTACAAGAGTCAAATATGTCAAAAACTAAAAGCACAATTTATTTTTTTCAAGTCATTAAATGTAATCTTGATTAACTCAAAGGAGTGTTTATCAACTAGAACATTTATTAAACCTCAAATAAAGGTGTGCTTTCCTTGACCGTTAAATATAACCGAATTCCAATAAAAGATGTAAATAGGTACATGGAGAGAGGGGAAAAAAATGGTTGAAGTTAGCCCGAGAAAGCCCATCTCACAAGAGCAACTGCCAGTCACAGTGGATGCAGGCAAATGGGGATAAAGAGTCATCATTATATCTCAATTACCTTTGGAAGCCAAAACTTAATTCATATTAAAACTTGATCAATTACTCAGCCCTAAGGTTCCCAGCATCAACAAGCAACACTGTGTACAATGTGTCTGAACACAGTGTAGAAATGGCCCAAAAAAGGCTTTTATTTGCAGTTTATTTGGCGTGCTCATCTACGCAAAACAGTTGTCGGCATCGAATAAGAAGAATTGATAAGCTTGGAGGCATAGAATTTTATTAGACTTGATTAATTCCATTAAAATCTGTTATCGATTTTCAACTGGAACTATTCTTGCATTCCCATCCGTAGTTGCGAAGAAGCACAGTGGTTACAAAAGTGATTGAAGTCACTGATTTGCTAACAATCATATAGTAAAGGAGTGAGTGTATTCTTATGAGTAAATGTTGCTTACATACCTTAAACTCAGATGATGAGTGTGGGCACATTCATTTTCTTAATATGCTGCATGGTGAGCATGTTTCTGGAGGGGTTGTCAATGACTCAAACAGCTGAGATTAGGACCAGCTGTTTGAAAGAAATGCAGACTAGAGAACGGTTTTAATTGCTGCTTTTAAGCCATAAACCGTTTAAACTGCTGCATGCATAACAGTCTTAGTTCAGGCTAGTTTTTTAAGCCAGTTTTGTTCAGTTTGTTGCAACTTTGTCTATCTATGCATTTTTTTAATCATTGAAGGTTTCTAGCTGTTCCTTTTATTGAAAAACTTTTTTCCTTTCAGTGTATATTAATAGATTTTATTCTCCTTACATTAGTGTTCTACATGAATGCCGCAATCTCTGTATCAGAGTTATCATATTTTTTTCAGGAGTTTTTATCTCGAGTGGCTCAGGTTGAGATCTGTTTTCAGAGAGGTCATGTGGATTTATTTTTTTGTCTGTGTTGTGCACCTACAGCCGCCCACTCAAAATATGCCCATGGGTCCTGGTGGCATGAACCAAAGTGGCCCCCCTCCTCAGCCTCCTCACGGTCACAACATGCCCTCTGAGGGTATGGTCAGCGGCGGCCCTCCAGCCCCACATATGCAGAACCAGATGAATGGACAGATGCCTGGTATGTGTCCCCCCCCCCTGCCTTGTCTTTCTTTTCTCTTTCTCCTTTTCCCTCAGTTCCTGTCTCACTTGGGTTGCCTAGCAACACCACAGAACTGTGAGGGAGGTCGCTCTAAGGTATTATAGGCAAACATGCTGAAGGATGATGTCACCCATTTGCCAGCTGTGGTGGTCTTGGGCTTGATTCTCCATCTGATTGTGGTTATCCTTCTCTGCTGAAGTAGCATAGTTCATGCATGCATCATTGTCTTTCTCCTGTTATTGATTGTTTTGTTTTTTTTTGGGAGGGAGCATTTTCTTTTCTTTCTTTTCTTTTCTCTTCTTTTTTTTTTTTTTTTAAGAAGAACTGAATTAACAATTTTATAAAACAAAATGTGCTGACGTCTGCACCACATGGTAATTAACTGAGGAAAAATGAAAGATATTTGACAAGCCCTGGTAGTACACATTGTGTTTCCCATGTTTCCCATCATGCAGTTCTTATTGTTACATAACAAAGGTAACATCATACACAGTTGGATCAGACATTAAACAGTCTTTAACCTGCCAGCTGCGTAGCACAAAATCTGGGTAATGTCCTGTTGTAGCCATTTGAAAATTTAGGTATTTGTCCTTTGCTATTCACAGCAAGTGTGTGGGCATCATGTGCCTTTGCCTCCTGCACACTCGGGCAGCAAACTATAAGTGGAGTATTTCTTGTTGTGTGCTAGATACGAGAAAATGCAACAGCGAACAATCCCCTGACCTGATCGTTCAGCACTATGTGCAGAAATGGAGTAGTCACACAACATAGAAAACACTCTATTATTGTTCTCCTTCGAATTGTGATATCTGGACCCCGTGTTTCATACATTGCTTAGAAGATCCAGTATTAACTGTGTGATCCAGGATCAACTGATCCTTGCTACTGTTATCCAGTTTGTTTGGTTATTCAAAGCTGCAAGAGACTTAGATTTGGCAGGCTGGAATGAATCCTTCAAGATGACTGCTCGTTCTTGTTGTTATCGACAAGGGAAAAATATAGAGACAAGAAAACTATGATTGTCAACTCTGTGATGAAATTATTAGAAAAGTCATCTGGATGTAAATAGCATCAATAGTAACTTACAATTCTACTGGAAGTCTCAGAATATATATATATTTTTCTGTTACCTTTCAAAGCATCATGGAGATCTTCTTATTTTTCAGGACCTAATCACATGCCCATGCAAGGTCCTGGTCCAGGCCCCAACCAGCCCCCGAACATGCCCAGTGGCTCTATGAATATGCCCCCCAGCAGCCACGGCTCCATGGGTGGCTACAATCACGCTGTCCCTTCCTCCCAGGGCATGCCATCTCAGAGCCAAATGAATATGACCCAAGGCCAACCCATGGGAAACTATGGGCCTCGTCCAAACATGAACATGCAGCCCAATCAAGGTAAAGCAGAAAACTTGTTATCTTCTACTCAATTGCATTAATTTCCAATTGCATTATTGTATAAAATCGCCCTTCTTTTCTTTTTAGTCATCGTGGACGTGAAATAGGTCTAAAAATACATTCACAAAAGAAAAGTCTTTAACATGTTGAAAATGGTTTTGCAGTGCCTTGTCATTTCTCTGACAGCTCATTTTTATTTTTTATTTTTTTGTTTACTTCAGGTCCAATGATGCACCAGCAGCCTCCCTCACAGCAATATAACATGCCTCCTGGTGGTGGTGGACAGCACTACCAAGGACAACAGAACCCAATGGGCATGATTGGCCAAGTCAACCAGGGGAATCATGTCATGGGGCAAAGGCCAATGCCGCCCTACAGACCCCCACAGCAAGGTATATTCTTTCGGAGTGTGTTTCTTATGTGTGCGAGTTGTGAGTGTTGGTCTTTCCTCTCCCTAACCCACCCTCCTGTATTTCTTACTCTCATTCCTCCCAGTTCCCTCTTATTTCCTCCACTGTTGCTCACAGAGATGTTGGCGACTAAAGATGTAACCTAGAGCCTCCCGCCTCTATAAAAATTAGTCAAGTGACCAAAAGAAAGCTTTCTACTAGGAACTAGTGGCAAGGAATCCATCCTCTTTACTCTTCCCCTCACACAACCAATCCAACAACACCTTGAATCTACTTGTGTGTATGTTGTGTGTATGTGTATGTAGGACCCCCTCAGCAGTATCCAGGGCAGGAAGACTACTATGGGGACCAGTACAGTCACGCAGGACAGGGAGCATCAGAAGGTAGGAGAACCTTCCAGCCGCTTGGAAACAAGGAAAAACAAAAACCTCAACAAATGAACCCAGGACTTGTGTTAAAACACAAATGATGCAAAGAGACTGTGACAAAGCAAACACTTCAGTTTCTTCATTATTTTCTGGGGAAATCAAAGTAAAAAACAAAGGTGCTGCTGTCCATTGATAAATCAGGATCTAAGCAGTCATACAGTTCTTGTAATGCTGACTCCGCTTATTCGTGAACGGGTCTCTTCGAGTTGGGGTGAAAGAAAAGTCAGGGACAGTCTTATTTGAGGCATTACGGTAAAGTTGTGCAGAAGTAGCCTGATATCATGCTACTGCACTTTTTTGGTGCAGTAGCTGATAAGTACATATGTGTTTATATATATTTTCTATTTGAGCTCTCAAGAGTTTTCCTCATTTACCCATTCACATACTCGCATTACAATAGATGCTATGGGGGAAACTTATGAATCACTATGTTGCCCAAGGATACTTCAACATGTAGATTAGAGGATCGAACTGCCAACTTTGCGATTTACCTCCTGAACCACAGCCACCTTATTCATATTTATAAGCACTTGTAGGTGTGCCTCTGTCCACTTCACGTAAAGCAGACTGACATTTGAAATCAAAAACTGTGGGGTTTGTTTAAGAGCCGCAGTAGCGACACTGAAGTCTTCAAATGTTTTTTTTTTTTTAAAGTATGGCACCTTTGCATTCTTGTCAAAATATAACGGCTCATGTGCAGTAGATTTTCTTGTTGTTGGTGTATTTAGGGATAGTATTAATTGCATAAGAAAACACACTTTTAAGATTACCTACTAAAATGTAGCTTTTTTTTCTTTTCTTTTTTTTTCTTCAATTAACATTTACCTTTTTTTTTTCTCCTTTTGTTTTGATTTTCCCTCTTTCTACACTGTTTCTCTTTTGACTTTTCAAACACAAGTGATTTGCTTTGGGATTTTTCTTTTTGTTTGTTTGTTTTTCTTTTTAGTCGTTTTAATGGCAAAAATGAGGAAAAATATGTATGTTAAAAATGTGCTGCTATTAAATATGATTGTGCATGTTTGAAATTCACAATAATGACCTGTTACCTCTTTTTCCTATCTTAGAAGAAATTATTAATATGTAAACTTGTACTTTATTTTTATATTCGTACTTATTCATACAAAACTGATGTTAGACTTCATACTTCACACAAATCTGATATGGTGGCTGGACACTGACTTCTGACCCTGACACTCCCTACTACAGCCGTAGTGTAGCAGTAGTGTCTGAGTTTTATTTCCTCTATAAGAGCACTGGCACATATCATACTCTTACAAATCAAATTCATCTCTTCATTGGATAGTAAGATATTTTATTCACAGTCTTCCTTGCTTTTGTGCTGTAGTCAATAACATGTTGCTCACATTCGCTGCTGCCCCCTTCCCCCTCAAAGGTAATGCTCAATATGGCCAGCAGCAGGAGGCATACCAGCAAGGCCCACCTCAGCAACAGGGATATCCTCCTCAGCAGCAGTACCCAGGTCAACAGGGCTATCCACCCCAACAACAGGGATATGGTGAGTTACGGCAAAAATTTTATTTCCCCTGTAGGAGGCGCTATAAGCCCTCTTTGGGTGCCTTATAGCCGTTGAAAAAACATTGTTCCTTTATACACTGTTGCTTGATGTAACTAAGCTTTGTGCATATCAAGATATCATTTTGAGCAGAGAGTTGAATGACACAACCGTTCTTAATGATTACAGTTACTTAATTTTAGTAGTGCTGTGTAATATCATGTTAGCAAATTATACATGATAATAGAAACTGTCTGAAAAATAATTGAAAGTAGAAACATTCATGTTTTACAACAATACCTGGAAATAAATTTGTCAAAAAAATGTTTTCCTTGCACTTTCAGTGTAGCTCTTGCAGCTTTTAGGCTTTTCTTTCCTCATCCCATTTTTCTCTGCAACTTTCCATCACTCACCCTCTGTCTGAGCCAGAGCTCATGCAAGTAATGAGCTACTGGAGACGCAGAGGTTGTGAGGTGAGATCCATCTGGCACATACACATGCCTGCTCTCTCAGGCCCCCACAAGGTTATGCTCAACAGCATAAGGCATTATGAGCGCCTAATGATGTTGCGTGGGCCTCATTTGACTTCAACTCCAGTCAGACTTTGCCCAGTCCTTCACAACATCTGTACAGGAGCATATATAACATAATAATATAATATATACACAACCTTTTTTTTCCCCCCTGCTTTTTTTCCTGTCTTTCTGGGGGTTTTTTTTTTTTTTTTTAAATGATGCTTGCTCCTCTAATGAAGACCAACAGAATCTCTTTGATGTCTCCTTGCATTAGGGAACCACTGCCTGTCTCCAGCCTGACTCACTCGCTCTCATTCATTACTGAGTCAGGCGTGGTGGAGGCAGCCGTAACAAATGGGTCTGACAGATCCGCTATTCTTTTTGTCATCCATCACTTTTTTTTTTATTGCAGCCCACTAGTTAATGTAAACTAACAGGTATTTCCCAAAGTTTTCAGAATAACAAGTCCAAAGCATAAGAAAAATGGAAATGAGTTTGGCAGAATCAGAGCCGGATTAGGACTTCAAGTATAAACCTGTTTTTGATGCTGCACCTTAACACTTCAGTAACACTGGTTGACAGTCAGTTTTTATAGAATTTTCCTGCACTGCATGCTTCAGTGCTTCAACCTAAATTAGTTTTTTTTTTGTTCCATATCCTTTCTTCTTCTTTTTAATAAACTGTGTTCATAATAAACTACACTGTGTGGAAGCATTTCATTTCTCTGTTAACAGTGCCCAGCAATCAAAGAGTTTTGGGTTCACTCAAGGCTGACAAGCATAAAAAGTTCTCCATTTATTAATGTGTTTGTTTGTAGGTCCCTCCCAAAGTGCCCCAGGACAGTATCCTAACTATCCTCAAGGGCAGGGACAGCAGTATGGGGGCTATCGCCCTCCACAACCCGGTCCCCCACAGGGCCAACAGCAGCGCCCTTATGGTTATGACCAGGTGAGTATAACGCCAACAATGGACAGTGACAGAGGCTTGTCTGTACATTGCACTTAGGCTTTCTCTTACTGTGTTTATTGCCATGCTAAGTTGTATGTTATATATAACTCTCAGTTAGACCAGTAATTAATGTAAGTGAAGTACGATGGTAAAAATTAAGCAGTAGTACGTTATGCATGCTGTCATCATATTCGGTGGTTAAATGTGTTCTTCCTAAAAGGGTTTTCTATGTTAATATTGTTGTGTTCTGGCTAATGTGGTATGCCATTCCAGTGAAATATGAGGGCTTTAAAGAAGATTCTTCCTTAAACTTGATGCAGACTGCTCTAGTGTTTAAAGGAAGATCTGTTTGTTGCCCTGTATTTCCTGTGGTCTTATGTGGGGACCACAGCTACACTTTGATATCTTTATCTTTGAATATTCAGGGGCACATGAGGAAATAAAGACCCAGGGATTTGAACCCCTGACTAGCTCTGTAAGAAGCAAAGGTAATGGTTGCTGTGAAGACCTCAACGTCCAATCTAGACGCTTGACCACCTAGCCTTAATTTGCATTTGTTTTGTTTCTTCTGTCTCTCGTCTGTCTTTCTTTACCCATCTTTTCTTTTTCTTAAATTTTTCCTTTTCTATTTTTTTTTCTTTTTTTTATTAACCAGGGGTCGAATTGTAAAGATATGAGGTCCAGAAACACAGCATTCTTAGATTGTAATAAGACAGACAGGAGCTCACATTCTCTGACTGTCCTTAATCTCTACAATGTATGACACTGGTCTTCATAACCAGTGTGTTTGTTGGATTTAAATTTTATCTTTCAAATCATTGTTTCCAAATTTGCTTCCATTGCATTTTCCATTAAAGTCAAACACATACTTCGACCCCTGTGTAGGAATAAAGAGAATACTGCTGTTCTTCCACTGAATTTGTCTCACTTGAAAATTAGTGTCCACTGTTTAATAAGGATTATCGTCCTCAGCCATGCTGCTGCTGAAACCTGAGGTAAAAAGTTCGAATTTAGAGCTCACAGGTTGTGAGGTTATGCTGCCATCTGCTGGTCAAAACCAGTCAGTGCAGGCATAAATCACGGTTTGCAGTATGATATGGTTGAAACCACAGATTTTTGTCTGCACCTTATTGAGATTTGTGAACATAAACTTCTGATTTTTTTTATTTATTTATTTATTTTTGTTTGTTTGTTTGTTTTGAAAAGGTCAGTATCACGAGGATGTTGCATTTCTCTCCACAGGGCCAGTATGGAAATTACCAGCAATGAGAAGTGATCACAGCAACCAACACAGCTCTGCTCTGATCTCTAAGCTCTGACCTCTGGTCAGTTACGAAGCAGACTTTAATGATGGTTTTAATCTCTCGGACACAAACACACAATGCTCAAAAATACAAGATACAGTTTCCCCTCTCTTTGGGATTTTATCTTTGCTGATAAGATGTAGTCATGTTTATCATATTTGCTGACATTACGTCAAAGTCAGCGAGTCACCTCTGGTCCAGTATGTCTCAAAGCAGCAATGCCTTAAAAATGGAACTGCCTTATCCTTTAGCATTGCAGATTGTGAAATGGGCTAACAAAATTTTGGATAACACATGATGTAAATGTACAGTTTGAATCTACGTGGTGCATTGTTTCTCGATCCTTCAGCTCCCCGATCATCAGAAGCAATAATGCCAGCAGTAGGTAATTGTGTGGGGGACAGGGAAAGATGAAATGGTGCACCAAGTGAACTTCCAGCTAGGCCATGGTACATGTCTTGATGTATGTGATGATGTAAAAATATATTTTATGCTTTTTAGATCAAGCTAACTTTGTATAAGACATTGGAAACTAGTACTAAAGCTGTGTTGTTAATTTCATCAAGTGTATGTGTCAATGTTTTTGTTTCTTTGGTTTTTTTTAATGCTCTTTAAGATCCCATCCAGCACATTTCCTTTAATTGTTTAATTGTGGAACAATTAAATTAAATCTGCAACATCAGCAGCGCGAACACCGAAATATAAGAACAGGGATTTTTTTTGACATACACAGTAATTCATCAGTAAACAAATATGAACATCATACTTATCAGAAATCTGGTGTATTCTGCGAGTTCTTTAGATTTTTTTTTTTTCTCTTAAAAAAGTGGGTGAGTAATTTTTTTTTTTTTTTTTTTTTCCCCAAACCCACAGTACTTGACAGAATAATGGTTGTTGGCCTCTATTTCATAAATGCGCCCGAAGAGGTAATATGTAGCAGATGCCACTGAAAATTGTGAGTAAATGCTCTCTGGAGCCCTGTTTTTATTTTTTACTTTTTCTATACATGCACCTCAGTCTTGTCCATTGACTGCAAATTAGTGGATGGGGAAAGAATCCAACTCGGTATTACAAATATATCTGGCAAGTACTTCATTTGTTAGTTGATAACGTTAGTTTGTTCACAGTGCTGGAAACCCTCCTCCCCTTTGAATAAACGTCTAAGTTGATGCCATTCAAATAGTGTTGTGTGTGAATAAATGATTGTTACTGTCAAATATGTAACATAAGATGTGAAAATAATGTTCTGAAATCGATTCCTTAATTTCACAGTAAAGACTGGTTGTGCAGTTTTATATTACTGGCTTGATATCTGTATTATGGTGCATATTTTATTGATTCCCACGTGTACAGCGACATAAAAAGAGGAATTCAGTGTCCTCCTGGTATTGTTTATATGGTTGTTTTAATATTTTTCATTCTGCACCCCATTTAAGTGGTGGTCACATTTGTGTCATGGCAATGTATAACTGTACATTATAATAAATCGGAAGAATCTTTAATATATTTTGCCGTGTGTAATTTATAGATATTGACAGTTTATCAAGAGACTGTTTATGACACCAGAAACATTCATCCTGAACAGCATAAACAAGATGTGCACTATTGGTGCTGTCATAATGTGACAGTATGATATAATTGTTTTGTCTTCATCTGCTATCTGGTAGTCAGTTTCCAACTGATAATGACCCTGCCCTGCTCAGCAGCGTGTCTGCTTTGTCCAGATGCATCCAGAGAGGTCCAGACCACATTTACACCCAAAATTACCTTCCGTGTCCCTCTTTCCCCTTCTGCTCCCTCCAGAGAGGGAGAGGGACTACCTGTCACATTGGGGGGAGTGATACAGATGGTACACCAGATGTGTGGCCAAAGCACGTGATGGGAGAGCGGTGCGGTATTAAGAGCGCTGCGGACTGCTTGGGATGCCTTAGTGCTGATGAAATGTGTGTTTGGATTAATGAGTGCAGCAGAAGTGCTTTAAGAAAAGAAGCGAGAAAGAACTTTTTTTTTTTTGCAGTGCGCCTGTTTTTATTTTTGCTTTATGTGCTTGTGTGAACATTTGTGTATCCCTGCTCAGGTTTAGTGGCGTCGCCTAGTCACCCCACCACCCTGCTGCTCCACAGCTGGCTGCCCCACCCTTCCCAGCTGCCACTGGGGCTCCCCCTGGCCCCTCTGCTTGGCAGAGCTGGCGTTTTGGGCGCTCCCCCACCAGTCCTCCCTGGCAGCTGCTGCCCTCAGCTGCGCTCTTGCAGACGGTATTGGGGTCGGACAAAGTCACTCCTCCTGTGACTGTGTCTCGGGCCGTCGTGGGAGGATGAAGAGGTGGCAAGGAGACTCTTGCTTCCTATAAAAGCTTTGCTTTTTAGGCTCTCGTGGATGCTTGAGGGTTGGAAATACATTCGACAAGCTTAACATTCGAAAAATCCACCTGTTTTTCCATTGAAAAGAAGATGTCTTTGGCTGTGCAGATCTAAATAAGTTATCAAGAAAGCTTGCAGGAGAGCATTACACCATGCATGTTCTGTGATGGCAAATAGTGAAGTGGCAGCATCATTTAAGAGGATGATTATCTTGTTCAATATTTTGATAATTATAATTCAGGGCACCTTTCAGAGGAGGCTCCTAACCACTGAGGAGAAAATGACATCGTGATCATAGCTGGCAGGCAAGATGTGATCTCTCTCTCTTTCTCTCTCCCCCCCCCCGTCTCCACACTAGCTCTCCTTTTCACTCTCTCATACCCACACTCTCAGTGTGACAGAAAGTCTATGGGGAGGTATAAGAGGTAGTTATGGGGGGAATGCAGCAGCCTCCACAGTTTAATTGGAGATGTGTCACACTAAATAAATGGTGCAAAAACAAGCCCTGACTGGAGGCTTGAGGGAGGGGCCCTGGGGATGCAGCCTGTTTTATTGGGCAGGAGCTTTGCACCGCTCCAGGGTGAAACGGGGCTATGCACTGCTGAGATACCCTCCAACCACCAAACCACCAGGCCTCCCAAAGACTACTGTGGAGGAAAAGACAAAGGCATCCATTTCTCTCTTGCAGGGGAGAAAAGAAAAAAAATTGGTGCTGAGGAGAAGGTGTGGGTGAGTATGGTGACCCGATTGTTTCTCGTCCAAACGGGAGCACATCATAGTCCTCATTCAGTTTCTGAACGCCGGCAAACAAATCCATAACTGAAAAGTCTTGAGTAAGCGCTGTCTGCCTCACTTACTCCTAGATCTTATATATGTCAATTTATGTTTTGAGGAGAAGGCAGCCAACAGCCTCCAGCTAATCCCATTTCCCTGCGTAATCCATAAATGACCTCCAAGTTAGCAGAAGAATGTGTTTTCCGATATTCCATCAATGTTGATATAACTGTTGGACCGCTTTGCTTGTACAGTGCGTGTCTGTTTGTGTGTGCGTGCATTTGCACCTCGGATTGCAGAGTTCACGGCACGAGTTTTGATTTACTTCTACAGTGTGCTGCGGTAATTGGATGTGACACCATTCTCTCTGCTCTCCCTGGGGGATATAACAGAAATCTGACTATTATGGCCCCAGTCATGAATATGTCAGGAAAGCTGCAAACAAAAGGCCCGCGATTTGGATAAGACTCCTTTGTATGTTGTCTCTGCACTGATGTATGAGATAAATGCTGCAAGAGTAAATGAGTTTTCCGTAGAGCAATTTGCTGTGTTTACAAAGAAAGATTAATTGTCATTGTTTAGAAGAAATCATAAATATGGTCGAGACAACGTTTAGTATCGCATTATGCTTGCCAGATACACGCTCGCTTCACGCATATTTGTGTAAGCTATTATATCTAGTTTCAAAACAACTGAAAAGATTTTTTGGACCTGACGATACACAAACAGGGTGATCCCCTAGAAAGACATTGTTTTGCATGCATTTGATGTGCAGAGCTTCGCTTAAATCCCATCGTTTGTTGAGGGTTTAGCTATCAAATCAAATTGAGTGTGCTGTTTTGTATGTGTTCTAGCCTCAAAAAAGTAGTCTCTGGGTAAAATAGCAGGTATGCTGATATTAGTATTCCCACAGCCTGCATAATTGCTGTAATTTGCTTTCCCTTTGGGTAATCTGTAAACATGGCTGTTTTGATGTTTTTGGCATCCTCCATTGGCTGAGCTCTCAACTCCTCCAGTGGAGCCCCCATCCCGGCCCAGGGTGACACAAATAGATCCTTCCCCAGAAGGTGCACGTAGTTCCACATGGGCACAATCAATACAACCCAGTCATCGCTGGAACTGTGGCGGTATTAAAAGCACCCCGTGAGCTGGTTCTCACCATGCCGGCATTTTAGGGAAATAAAGCTATTGATCCTCCAGGGCTTCTGGCAGAGCATTAACCTGGGCCTACAAATTAGAACGTGCTCATCTGGACACATCTGCCTGCAATGTTCCAAAAAAGCCAGTCCCAGGGAGAGAAAAGGAGAGCTGTGAAGCCTGCTGCTTCCAGTGATGAGAAGAGCGCTACTTGACGCCCATGTCAGAGCGGGGGAGGCATCTGGATGCCCAGGACTTCCATTAGAGGCCCAGGATGGTGGCATGGGTCGATGTGGTAAGGTTTTGTTGGGGGTACTCCATCTCAGATCAGTGTGGTTTCTTCTCCCTGTTGTAGGAAGAGGGGGGTTGACCCACAGTAATCCCGAGCTCCTGACTGGAAGGACAATAAGGTAAAGGGCTGCTGCTAATACTGTTTCTTCCAGCAGTGTTGAAGACCTTGCCTTTTTCCCCCTGCTTTTGAATACACTTTATGAAAACTGGACTGTATCTATCACTGTCACTATTCACAAAAATATTCAGTAGAACTTCATATCTCCGTTTTCAGATTATATATTTATTTGTCTGCAAAAACACTTCCCAACATGGAGATCACGAGGCTGTATCAGCCGCTGATTCAAATGTATCACTTGCTCGAATGTCATACAGGTCAGTAATTATTTTTGAGTGGGAGATTAGACTCTGTATATTAACACACACATTTTCAATACTTCTACTCAGACTTTATTCTAACCATTTTCCTCTGGAATGTAACCCACCTATATGAGATGTGACACCAGTCTAACCCCTTCTTTAACACATAATAGGGTTTAATTGTGAATTCTATATAATACATTTTACATTTAAATGTCTTGCAGACTAGAGGTATTCTGTGCACAACAGGCTTTTGCTTGATTATTGTTTACTGAACAAGAGAACTGATGATATCCCTTTTAACAACGCATTTCACTGGTAATGCTCAAACAGATCGAGACACTTTGGAAACTCTCCCTTTTTTCTCAGCCTGCCCTAACAGTGGGAAGCTTGGAAGTTCTCTGCCCCAGTTCTCCATGTCCTTGAGAGTTGTGCCTTCAGGCCGGGGCTGGTGGGGTCCCGCAGTGCACAATGTGTGCTTCTCACTCAGGCTCCCGCTGTACTCCGCAGCCCCTGCATGGCTCTGGAGAGTTGCCAAGCTCTGAGGGGATGTCCGTGTGAGGTGGGGGCGTGCGCACGTTAGCACAGAACTACTCTAAACATCTCACTTCCTTTTTCCCCATGACAGTCGACCGGATATAAATCACTTTGCTGGATTGGCGGACTACAATGGGATGCTTGGGAAGATTGTTGTTATGAATAATCAGACTAATTGCAATAACCAGTGTGAAGTGATGTGCAAATGAATGAGGAGCTTGTTTTTCCACATTCTGCTTTTGCAAAGGTTAAACCTTAGGGCACGGTCTGATTCCTACTTAGTGAAGTCAATGAAAGCCTGTGTGGAATTTGCATTAAATGGGACGAAAATTAAATTAGTCGTGGTATATTTTTATTATTTTTTTAAGTAATTTTTTAGACATTATTTTATGTCGGCCTTTTGATTGAATTAACATAAGAGCAGAGTATAGGAGGTGGTCTTAATTTGTAGCTGTATGTATTTGACAAATCTCTTTATATTTTATTCAGTGCATTTGTATTGTTGTTCTTTTTTCTCGCAATTAATATGGATATTGGCCAAGAGCAAAGATAAAGATCCATTTTCTAATATTTTGTCCTTGGATTGTGCACTCAGGGAATTCACTCCCCTTCTTCTCTTTCGTTTCCCTGGTTAAGGCATGGGGAATTGGTGGGATGAGAGGCTATTCCCTAAATAGCCCATGGCAAGAGGTATCCTGATTAGCATGCTGCCTGCTCTCTGGCAGCAGTCCTCCAGGCCACCAGTGCTATCACTTATGTGCTGTTTGTATTTGTAGTTGATAGTGTGTGCTGTTATAATTGGAATGAGCTCAGGAACCTCGTTTGCTTTTGATCCGCTGCCAGCCACTCAGAGTGCTACTGGGCCACAGCTCTCACCTCAACACTCCCAGTGGATTATGGGAAACTGCAACGCTTATGTTCTAAAAAGCGCCTGACAGCATCTCACTCAAGGTCGAACAATACAATGGTGAGTGTGGGGAGTAGAACAAAAAAAAAAATATGGGGGAAAAAGTTGAACAGATATTTGATGTAAGACTGGGTATTGAGCTTGGAACTGTCAAAATGACATTTCAGACTTGTGAAACTGAGGCAAAGGGCTGAATGATTGTTTAGAATCATTTTAATAACAAACAACGATATGTGGATTTGCAACTCTGAGAGCATAGCCTAAATCTGCCTTTTTATGAAGAGCAAGATGAGCTACCGATGTGTCGGCGAATCCGTGCGACATGAGCACCAGATGTTTACAACAGGTATCGCGTGTTGTTATCTTGGAATAGCACAGGCCTTACTAATAACTTTAAAGATATGATCTTTCAAAATTTCAGTGCTCCGTGATTTGGCGACACCTATGGTTGGTGTTGGTAACTACAAGTGTAGTTAGATAAGGCTGAAATGCATTGAACAGGTAACAGAAGAGTGACAGCAGACTAAACGTTTGATTCATACCATGAGTCACCACAATCAGATTTCATGCGTCACATAATGCAAAGAGCTTTCTAAGCAACAGCAGGTCACCTCACTGAGAATGTGGATTGGTACATTCGCTCTGGCTGCAACTATTTCTGTCTGGCAGTGCACATTTCAGTTGTTCTTACTGTCTTCATTTTAAAAAGAAAAAAAAAGGTAATTTTCTAGTTTAAAAAAAGTTTAAAATGTGGGATTTCTTCTTCACCAAAAATAGTGAATTCAATTCCACTTTTATTTTTATAGCTCAAAGTCACAACAACAATCATCTCAAGGTGCTTTATATTGTAAGGTAAAGACCCTAGAATAATCCAAATTAAACCCCAACAACCAGAAAACTCTTGGCAAGAGCGAGAAGGAAAATCTCACTTTTAACAGGAAGAAGTCTCCGACAGAACCAGGAGGAAGATGTGGAGGGTGACAGGAAGAAAAAATAAAAGATAGTGACTCTGTATTTTGGCAGATTAATGTTTTTAATGTGCAGACACAGCAGGAGATGATGGATTCCCAACAGCAATAAGGTAGTTTTTGCGATAATGCTGCAGAAGAACAGCAGAGAAATAGCTGCATTGCCACTATCAGTGAAAACCATGAGAATACGAGTATAGAATTACTGAAAATGGCCTAATTACAAAAAATCAGGCTTGATTTAAAGACAGTCTTATTTAATTACTATTAAATAGTGATAAGTGATACTATTTCCCGGTGATAAGCAATGACACTGACATACAACAAACCCTAATTTTGTCTTATTATGAAAAATCAGGCACATTAAAAATTCTAGCTTCACTTTGGTTTTGTTCATATTAACATCATGGAAGTCTATAAGATGTGGAGAAGACTCTCAATCGATGCACGCTTGTAGCTCATTTTCTTTCACTCTGTGACATTTCTACAGTTTGATCTGCTGGCTCAGCACTTTTCCAGAGTGGACTAACTCTGGGGACTTATAGGAGTTTGATGCTCCCCTGCTGCCAAATGCCAGCAGGCCAATGAAAAAAGATATCTGAAACTCCGTAGCTCAATATTTAATCAAGCGCTGGGTTACATTTGCTGTTTGATTAGGTGAGAGAATTCCACCTCCCAGAGTCTTTGATTGCTTTGAAAATATTTGGCCAAAAAAATGAATACTTCTTTTTGAACTGCGTGCTCACAGCACTAATATTTCAGCATGCATAACAGTTTATGATTGTCAAGATTACATTGGTATTCTATCACAGATGGGACTCAAGTACTTTCTTCTTCTTCTATTTTTTCCTACGTCATTTATTTTTCTTCTTCTTATAATGTGTAGTAGAAGTAGTAGTGGTGGTGGTGGTGGTAGCAGTGTCACTGTGAGTTTTGGTTATTTTTTTGTGATGATGATTATTATTATGTTGCTGTTTTTGTTGTTGTTACTGTCACCAGGTTCGGCAGCCTCTTTATTATCCATGTTTTTGTCCACAAGTCCATCTTGTCGCATAATAATCACACAGGACTGCAGAGATTCACCTGAGAATACTCCTGATGAGCTTGTTCCAGGAGGGCATTACCACTGGTTAAGTACAAACACCTGCTAAAATATTGGCAATTAGGACATAATTAGCTGCTAATGTATTTCTAATCCGAAGCGGGCCATAGATTTGTCTTTTTCTGCGTAGACTCCTTTTTTTTAATGTTCTCAGTTGTTATTGTTTTCCTCAGGTATTTGTATCCCGAGAACATTGACTAAGTGCCCTAGTTCATCATATGCAAATGGCTTATTAATTACACATGCATTATGCCCGTATTCACAAGACATCAAAGAGCCTGCGAGTCTTCAGATGGTCCCCCTCTGTACCACACTCAGGTTACAAATGCCTGCGTGTGCACTTTCCTGCATGCCTTTTCGGGCAGAATATCTACATCCTCAATTAAAAATTTTCACAGGAACCTCTCTCATCTTTCCTCCTAATATTTGAGAAACACCTCCGGTGGTCTGTGGTTGTTTGGGAACTGCAAATTGCAAATAATCATTTGAGCCTAGATTACATACCATTATTAGAAAGCAGCGAGTCTGTGAGTGCATCTTTGTAAGAAACTTAAACCAATGTTTTCTTTACTAACTCAGACGCATCACTACTAGTTATTTAGCTGTATGGCCCCCTTTTGTACCAGTTTTTCTCCTCACTGATCAGCTCTTTGGGTCACCATAATGACGGTCTAATATCAATTCGTTATCCTGAGCCTCAGACATTTGTGTTCAGCCTGTCTGCATGTTTGTTCTGTCTATCCCTCCCTGGTG
The DNA here is from genome assembly GCF_041146795.1 of Maylandia zebra. Classification (NCBI taxonomy): domain Eukaryota; kingdom Metazoa; phylum Chordata; class Actinopteri; order Cichliformes; family Cichlidae; genus Maylandia; species Maylandia zebra. Next base: position 17,919,193 of record NC_135184.1, read on the forward strand.
AGTTCTCTGTTAACGACCCATACAGCAGGTGTCAGAGTGTGATTTATACAACCTATAATGTCTCACATTGATTAGCAATAGAGCTCTAATGGGATGCCAGCTCTTGAACTCGGGTTAAAAAGGGAACAAAAAAACCACGCATTGCACATCACACCTTCTTAATGTTGCTTTGTATCATCGCGCATCCTATTAATGCAGGAATATCAGCAACCTCAACCTGCCCAATGAGATGGCAAAGAGGAAGTGAGTGCAATCACTCTAACCCTGGGCAGTGCTCTGTTATCAGTCTCTTGTGGGCTCTGACTGGGTGCTACTAGCATAATTAGCACAGCACTCACTTTGATGATAAAAAGGGTAATAGAGCATTCCCCTCCCTCCCCTGCCTACCTGATTTTACCATAATTCATTGATCTAATTAAAATTATTCAGCTGTTAATGGTGTATTTTTTATAGCCGTCATTATTGAAAGGGGAGTTTTGATTAAAGATACTTAAAAATAACATGTGGTCTCCGTTTTAACACTCATAAGACTTTAATTCTTTTATTATTTTCTATTCAACTGTATGTGTTTCTGTTTTGTTACCATCTGCAGGCCCAAATGCTTAAAATATATATTTTCTAAAGTCAGTCTGAAGCAGATATAATGTTCTCCATCCACCCAAGATGTCTCAAAAAACAAAAATCTCACTGAAAATATTGCGTTGGTGTTGAAATACTGTGGTAAACTGAGGCTAATCTAAGCTATTTCTCCTCTTTATTTATAGCAGGGTATATTGTACATCAAAGCCACCAGGTGGGGCCCATTCCTTCACAAGTACATCTCACTTTTGCTATTTTTGTGGAGAATCACAGAAAATGCTTAAGCGAGGTGTTACTCTATGGCATTTTTGTATGGCACCTCTGAAAACATCATTTCTCGTTAGGAGACCAAACTGTTTGTGGTTGTCCTCATTACTAAAAAGGTAGAGCTCTACCCCCAAAGGTAACTTCATCAACACCAGAGACAAATCTATCTTAGGTGCTCTATTTATATTTCTAACTCACTGCCACAAAGATTTATTCTGCTTTCCTGTCAATCCATCTCTCTAATGGGCAATGGCATCCTTTTTAGTTTAGTGCGTGTGTGTATATGTGTGTGCGTGCGCGCATGGGCCCACGTTCTTTAGCACCAGGATTTTTTTTTCATCAGATGCGCAGACAAAAACAAGTACCTCGAAGTCACAGGGCCTGTCTCATCTCTGAAGAGACTCATCTTTAGATAGAGAGCTCAGATGTCATGTAATTAAGATGATAAAAAAAGCCCATTTGCACTTCCATGGGTTATTAATGTGGACTAATGATGCTCAGATCAACTATAAGATGTCTGCTAGTTATGGGGTTAATCTCCTCATTCTCGCAAAAGCCATAAAGATAAACATCTTTACACAGAAATGGGCTTGTGAGGATCCCCAGAGATCTGTATCCCAACTTCATAGGAAAGTTTGAAGGACCAGAAATAAAACTGCTGTAAAGACTTGCATGGGCATTTTTACAAAATAAATTTAAAACAAAGCAAAGAACTCTAAGAAGAAAATGCACTAATTACATTTCTATGTGGGTGGTGGTTTCATGCATCGTATATTTTATTTGATGTGTGCGGAACGAAAATGAAAATGTATATTATTAAATATTTGTAGTACGTAATTTAAATCATTCTAAGCATGCTAAAAGTCTATTCGATAAAGTCCAAAAATATGGACCCTAGCACCCTGGGCAAGAACAGGATATTTACAATATATGCAGCAAAATATCTCCGTGGAGTAACAAATAGCAGTCCCTATATTTATCAATGAGACTTTTTCTTGGCCTCAAAGATTTCAGCTGTTTCAGTGGAGTTTGTAATTCTAACTCACTAAAAGTGGAAACACAAAGTTTCTGGCTAAAAAGTAAAGACGGGATAAGTTGTTTCCTGCCTCTAAGGGTCACAAGTCTAAAGTTGAATGTGTAATCACTTCCCCACTTCTCAAATGGATAAAAGTGTGGCGGAACCTGGGTTCACCTGAGTGTATGGGTGGTAGAGCTCATGCTAATACATCAAAAGTGTAAGTGTCACGGCTTCTGATGACTTTATCATAAATGCTCTGATCATTACATTGTCATTAGTTAGCCGACTCGGTTGCATCTCGTTAATGCACGCAAACAATCCGAGGAGCAGCAGATAATGTTGTGTGGTGGTGGTAGTGTTTAATGAGGGTCTGCATTTGCATACTGGCCTCCACCCCCACTTGCATTCCCACCCCTCTCTCATTTATAAAAATAAATCACATTAGAACATCACCAGCTAATAAAGTCGACTCCGGCCCACATCCCACGTCCCAGTGATAGCCAAGTCTCAGTGCAGGAAATACACAAAGCAGTCTCCCAGGATTAGAGAAAACCTATTATAGAAAATTCTCATAAGGCACTGGAACATTCTTCATATTAACATTGTGCTGCTGAAGAAAATTATGCCAGTTGTTGTGCATGATACAATCAAATCATCTATCAAGAATCTCCTCTGGAAGTAGGAGCAAATGTTCAAAGTCAGCCTATCAAGTAATGCAACTACTTAGAGGAGTCAGATTTAATTACATATTCCATCACTGAAAATAGAAATAAAATAGGAGTGGGTTTGATTTTGAAGTAGTTTGTATTCTTGATTGCACTTAATTGTACAGGATACCACCTGAGGCGAGCCAGTTTCACTGCCATTTCTGCATTACCGAACAGCTTTGATTTGGTGAAGAAAAGATTGCACTTTGATTTTGAAGCAAATGCAGCTAATAGCAAAACCCACTTTTTCTTTTTTCCAACTTAAATAGCTCAACCTGTTTAATATGCTTTCCCGATATCATGCAGCGATGGCAACGAACATCGCAGCCAGAACTAGAGAGGTCAAGAGCTGCAACCTCGTAAGAGTACTTTGTCTTGTGTCGGTGTGTCTGTTCGAGTGTGCACACATTTGTGCCCCCAAGTCAAAACCCACTAAATAAACAGTGTGTTTCCTGATGCTTAACGGTGTGCACGGCCCATGCACAGCTGATGTCAATCCACCCAGGACTACCAGTGGCCCCACTTTGCTCACTTACTTACTCTTTGGCTCACTCCATCCTTCCTTCATGCTCAAATTGACACTTGGTGCAGAGGCAGTCAGACAGGGGGCCTCTCCGCCCTGCGCCTCCAGAGATGTGGCCCAGCTGTCAGCCGTCTAATCCAGTCCAACCTCCCCCTGAGCCAGGCAGGAACTCCAGGCTGCTCCCCCTCATCCTCACGCCTAGAGGCACAGCAAACAACTCAGCCTTTTTCAACACTACACACAGCAGGCCGGGAGGGGAGCACTTTGCTAGTCAAATCAGTCTGGACGACTCTTCATAAATCAAGCACAACTGTGTGATAGTGCACTCCAAAAGCCTCGTGATTGAGCTGAAAGACAACATGTTTTTGACCGTATGTCGATATTCTGTTGGTATCAGTTGCATCATATATCACCTGTTAATTTGATGAGAAACTATAGTAAAGATAAGGGATGTAAGGGGAAATAAGCGACACTGCTATTAGCGCAAAACACACACACAAAAACTGTCAAATACTGTAGCTGTACACGACTGTTTTTGTTTCCACTCAGCCATCACAATCTGAACAAAGGCTCAACTGGCTGTATCATCTCCTTTTACATCCTAGGTGTAACTGTTGCCATTGTTACTATGGAAACAACTATAGAGACAAAAACGGCATATTGTCAAATTTAGATACAATGCTAAGAATGAATGAGACACAATACAATCGATTCTATCCAATATTAAGCCACACTCTGGATAAGCAGTCTGCATCACAATTACTGACTATTTGTTAATACATAAAACAGCATTTTTAAAAATGGATTTGCTTTTTTGTGCGGTTTGTGAGCGCTCGTAACAGAGTTGTGGGCATGTGTGTTTTGAGGAGTACGTCTGTACCCTTTCGTGTGGATCCCCATGGCATTCCCAATATCTGTATTCCTGTAGATGTGTTTGATGTGTTTGAAGCCACGCAGCATACCTTGGAACATGACAGTAAACATGGCAGAGGCTCTCCCTCAGTGGAGCAGTGATGCACGTCACCCCTTCAGATGTGTGTGACGGGTGTACAAACCAAACCCACCGGGCCACGTTGCCTCCCGGGGATTTTCCTTTACCATGCAGCACTGACTGGCTGCATTTTGCTCAGCGCTCTGCTGTTCTACCCTCGGCCTGAAAACAAAAGAGCAAACTAAACTGGGTGACGAGGAAAGAAAAAGGAGTGCATAATGTGGACTTGTGACAAGTTGCGGAACCCAGTTAACTGGTTATCTGACCCAGCAGCGGTAGATGTCATGATATATTGTGGTCTAATGTTTTCCCTGTGTTTCATCCTTGGAAAATCACTAGTGTATGTTTCCCGCATGCATCCCCGGGGAAATTAAGAGGCACACTACGTATCTCGGGAGAATTCCCCCAAGAATGAGAATAAAGCAGGCAGCATGAAAGAGTAGTGTTGGTGTGAGGGAGTTATTGGTCTGGCAAAGGAATTGCCAACACATCAAAATAGCATGGGTGTTGAACAAGACAGAAACTTGCACCATTTACACCTGCCAGATAGAGAGAGCGTGAGAGAGACTGAATGAGAGGGAGCGTTATTCTAACATGGGAAATTTCCATAGCCACATACGCGCCACCTGATGTGAAGTGCAAGAGTTGAAGCTCCATGTCAGACTGAATTTTTCAAAGTGACATGTACAACATGTTCACATGACAGAGGTGCTTTGAATATTATTTTTGGGTTGATAAGATAAGTCCTTTGTATACAGTAGCAGTTTTATAATATCACAAAGCTTTGAAAGAGAATGTGTGGACCCGAATTAAAAAGTAAGTGCACGAGACTTGACAAAATGCTAAGTAGTTTACAGTATACAGTATGTAGTTTATGAAAATGTATAGTATAGCGTTCCTAAATTCAGTGCACAGACATTAACGTGCCGTACTGGACAGCAACATATGTGAGACAATACTGAAAATGAAACATAAAAAAGTAAGAGTAAATGAGTTTGTGTTGTTTATTTTCTGGGTTTTCTACTTCTTAACATACGAGCAGAGACAACCAACAACCAAAAGCAAACTCAACTCACCATCTCGCCATGAGATCACTTCAGTCATCCATCAACATCCATTAAGTATTCAAAAGTCATTAGTACTTAAGTACTCAGTGCTGTTATGTTCTGTGATATTGTATTTATTTAATTGAGTTAAGTTGTTTAAATATGTGCACTGGTTAATTTTTAATGTCTTTATCCCTGTAAAATAATGACTTACTTATTACTTTTTCAAAACTACTCTGAGTGCCTGGACTTTAGATGTTTTATGGCTTCGTCTGCTCATAATTTCACTTTTTCCTCTCTTTTTTCTTAGCTGTCTTTTCATGTTTTGGCTGTTATAATGCCGTAATTTCCCAGATTTTAGAAATAACTAAAGTATTTCTTCTTTTTGTAGTATTATTACTGCCCATTACTGATCAAATTTGCCGTCCTGTAAAGTTTGTGACAGTGTTATTTCACATAGACAAATACTCAAAACCTCCTTTCTGGTAACTTTTGCTACAGTTTTGTTATGATGACACACGCACGCAGACTCATAGGTGATCCATCTAAAGGAAAAACAAGGCGAACACAGTGAAAACGTGTTCTCAAAACCAAATTAGTATGAGCTCTGATTTTGGGATTCTCTACCAGTTTTTTGCTGAATACAGAAGCAGCACTTGTTTTATGTCTATTTATAAAATGACTTAAGTCGTACCGAGATTTTAGAAGATTTCTGAGAACAAGTAAAAACAGGAAATGAAAGGACAGGGCAAAGGGAGAAGATGAAAAGGAGGGGCTGGAGAAGGGCAGTTCATTGAGGGCAGGATGACAGTAAAGAACAGATGAGATGGGGAGGCTGAGGAGTGTTGTTGTAGGTGGTATATTGTAGGAGGGAATAGGAAAGGAGGGGAGTAGTAGAGGGGGGTGAAACTAGGCCATTGTCCAGACTCAGAGCACCAAAGGCCCCGTGTCCCTAGATGCCCTGTGTCAGCCTTCTGACAGGAGAGATGGGACTTTAACACAGAGTTTCTCACCACCATACGCTCCCTGTCTCCTCTGAAGAATACCCCTCCTCCCTGACACACTCACCAGTCAGAGTTTGAGGAGAGAAATGCACTCGTTACAATAAGGAGGGCACATGGCATGGGACCTGAGGCTTTGAGTGCCGCCTCCTCCACACTCTCAGTAGAATTAGGATCTTTCCTGCAAGAAGTGTGCATTTCTAAAGTTGATGTGCAGTAAATAGAATGTTTTAGGCAAGTGCACGATCATATGTTTTTTGTTGTTTTTTTTTGCTTGTTGGCCACAACCTTATTAACAGTGAATTCATGACTCTCTGATAGCTAAATTTGAATATTCCTCCTCATCCCTGCAGTCTATTCTGCTCACTCCTACCTCGCAGATAAAGCAGACTTATTGTCAGGCTTAATCAGGTGGTCTGTTACCTTGGCAATTAAAGCCTTGTTAGAGATATAAAACCTTGAGACTCAAATGGAGAGTCCCTAGTGAGTCAAACCACTGAGCAAATCCTTAAACCAAACAACCTTCCAGTGGGAACACTTCTTCTCTGAGGATAGATGTTTAATTATCTCTGCTTGTTTGGGGGGGAAAGGAAGGAAAAACTGTTTCACTCCCTCTTGTTTGTCTTAAAAGCTCATGAGTATTTATTGGAATTAATTAAAGTGGCAATCAGCGAGCTATGTTTGATTGTCACAATGTATTGACCTAAGATGGTGAATGATGGGAGCCGTTTGCGTTAAGATTTAAAATGACTTAGTGCGTTGTTGTGTTCACTGTGAAAATTAAGAACCAAAATCCAAACATAAAATGTCTGTAAAATAAAAAATATCTTATTACTGGAATATTAAACAGATGCAGAGTTCTTAATGTAATTTAATGAATTAATCTTTAAAATATTGCTGCTAAATGGGAATCCATTTATCATTTATTCCCAGTTGATGCAAAACACCTAACTCTTCTAAACTAGGCCAACAGTTTTCCCCTGTGAACGTTGGAGTTTTTGGAAAATAACGCGGCAAAGTTGAGCGATATCAAGTGATAATTTATCATTATTTAATGATCTCCCACAGACAGTACATCACATATTGTGCAGTCAGTGACAACAGCTGTACGGCATGGCAACGTTCTAATCTCAGCGATTCAACGTTTCTGCACGTTCAGGTTCACAGAAAACTCTGACCCACGCTTTGGTGTCCACCAAAGGCCATTTCTGTTCCTCTCTGTCTCCCTTCATTTTGCCTTTTTTTTTTTATCTGTTTCTCCTTACCTCTCTGACATTCTCCTCTAAATGGGCCTGGCACACATCCCACTGTCTAACGAAGGTTTTTGTGTGTGTGTGTGTGTGTGTGTGTGGGAGGTGTTTAGGGAGGTGAGACCTTCTCTGGGACACACTAATCAGCTCAAAGCCAAAGCCCAGGCAGGGAGGCGCTGGACAGGTGAGCGGAACCACTCAGTACACCTACTGGCTGATCTTTAGTTTGAGGGTCAAATCCATCCTTTATGCCACAGTCACTTCTTCATTCTGGTGTCCCCCACTCACCTGGCCTCTGTCCCAGGTTGCCAACTCCCTTCCTTGGGGTCTCTGTGGGAGGAAACAGCGAGCAGCTGCTCTACCAAGGGAGCCTCCTGCTGAATGCACCTTCTGCTAACCCCAAGTGTGTTAACCTTTTCTTTTAATTAACACTGTACCAACTCCCAGCTCCTGCAACCATAGTCCAGAGAGAGGTGGCTGCAACTGTCAGAGAAGCCAAGGAATCATCAGGGGACATGAAAAGGTGGTGGGTGGGTGGGAGTGGTGAAGGTGAGAAGGGTGAGGAGGAAGAGGAGGAGGAGGTGGGATGAATAATGCGTTCATGGCCTGGAAGTGAGGCTTCTTCTAATCCTTCAGAGCCTTCTTTATCTGCATGCCTTCACAAAACTCCAACACACCAGTCACTCTACACAACAACTGCCTATTTTCCAGGGAAAATCCTGAAGTAAATGGGACATTCTGATGAGAAGATCACTACTTCTAATTTACACTATAACTCATAAGGCTGCAGGATAATCAAAAAACCTTTAATTCGTTGTTTAGTCACTCAATTTGCAAGTGTGTGACATTTCAGGAAAACAAAAAAACAACAACTTTCGAACTGTGCATGTTTGTGTTTCTTCACCAGGTTATAAAAACTATAAGCAGTATAGAGGCAGCGGACACACTGAGTAATACATGATATACATTTATTTCTAATTTTATATGCTTCATTAACTTGTTAATTCAGTGTGAAATCCAGTGAACCAAATAACCAGACACCGGTACCCCTCCAGGTGTCTGTCTGACTGTGTAAAATGTTCTGTATGAGAAGGGGCTAGCACAGCTATGTGTGGCAGCCTAGTTAACTAGCACCATATAGAGAGGTGAGCATGCTTGATCTCACCTTAAAGTGAAGATCTCCTAATGAGAGAGTGGTAATGAGCAAGAAAAAGAATTACTCTCATTTCTCTTTTAAAAAAAAGTGTTGAAAGCATGAAAGTATGCTGTCTTTTCCTTCCGTCTCATGTGGTGGTGCCAAGTGGAAAGTGTCCATCTTTCACCGGGAGATTTTTATGTTCACCTTGGCTCATGGTAACGTCCCTGGGGATCCTCTTTCTTGGCATGGTCACAGTGGTCACCATTTGCGAGAGATGGGCTGCTGAGGTCAAAACCATTTGAGAAGGACATAAAACCTCTAAAATAATTTTTGATCACACTATGAAACCATCCCACTGTGGTCAAATAATATTCTTTAGGCCAGTAACGCATCACTGTGGAGGTTATTGTTAGAAAAGTAATTTTAGCCGGTGTATATTCTGGACATCAATGCAGCCAGCTGGTGAATGCTAGAGCTTTAGTTTGTCTGCTAATTTTTCATGCTAGCAATTAGCTAGCTGATGGTATTAACCACCTTTCATTGCCTGATCCAGCGCCACGGGTGATAATTTAGTTATCAAACCATGCTAAGACCCTACAATTCAGGTCGCAGCGTTCCAAGTGAGAGATATATGCGAATCTAACATCTCGTGACCCTCGGTTTTATGATGGAGTAAGTAAGGGGGGAAACTGCCAGGACCTTCTCCTCATGAAGACCCAGAGCAAGGGCACTGTCTCCCCAGCCCCATAGATCAGCCAGCCCTGAATGTCAAACTGCACAGCAGCCACTACAGTGCCAGGAGTCCCTCTCTCACTCCCTCTCTGGCCCATGATCTGCTGTCTGGTGACACCACTGTGCTAATGACCTGGTTTGGGATTTGCACCATGGGGCTCCTTGGCTTACGAAGATGGAAGTTGTGGATATCCAGCTGGAAGGTCACCGTTGACGACGTCCACTCACTCCACATTTCCTCTATTCCGTTGACATCCTTCAGTTTTCAAGGAGGTTGACACAGTGCGGCTGTCACCGTTTCTTTGTATATATTTTTTTCAATATAATACACAGTTTCTCAAATTATGAAACAATAATGTCGTTTCCACAGAGTTATTGAAATGCACTATTTATTTATTTATTTATTTTGGTAGTGGGGGACACAATGTTTATGTGAACTGCATGCATATGATGTTTTTGTTTTGTTTTTTTGCTCCAGAGTTTAATTGCTTGACAATTTGGATAACAGTAAAGTTGGAAAGCAGCACTCACGCCTTGCTTGCCAACTCTGAAGCCTTGTGATTGTTAGCTCTCCATGTAGTTTTTGTTCTTTTTTTTTAATCAGTTTACTGTGAGAAAAAAAAATGCCTCATTGCTTGGAGAGGGCAATGTTTTCAGTCACTCGCTATCTTCACTTTTTTTTCAGCCTCAGGAGTTTGGCTTGTTGGAGCAGAGTGTAAAGTCCCTGGGGAGGAGCTCCTCTGGTGTTGGGGGCACTGCCTCGACCTCACTCATGCCTGGTGTGGGTGGCATCCAACAAGGGAGACACACAATGGAGAGCAGGACTTGAAGATGGTGATGCTTCTGGTGGGCTCTCTCAGGACTCAGCCTTATTCTCAGGGTCATGCATTCCAGCAATCTCTGTAATTATAAGCAAGTGAGAAAAAAGTCGAGTCTTCTGCCTTTCTCAAAATGAACGTGCCCCACTCCTCAAGGGAAACATTCACATCTCTGAGTTCTAGTAGCTGGACGGGTTTTAATGAGGCAAGTCAAGTGTGTGTGTGTGTGAGTGTGTGATTGTGCGTGGTTGGTGTACATGTACGTCTGTGTATCTGCCCTCTTCTAACGAGCGTAATTGACCGACTATGCTTTTAAGCCGCCGTTTTTCACCATTTGTGAGAATATTCTACTAAATAGCCTTCAGTGATTATTACTTCTACGGGAGACACTTCATTGGGATTAAAACTTTCTCTGAGTTTTAAACTTCAGTTACTACTTTTTTTTCCTCCCTTTTTTGACAGTGTACTGTTAGAGCCAAATGGACAGAGGTTGAAGAGGCCACAGGTCAAAAGGAACTGCTGAAGAATCCCACCACCCGAGGACCATGAATTCCACTGGGGAACATTTCACCCTGCTGAGAGGCAGAGTGAAATCTGTGATGCAGCAGCACACGCTCGCTCGCTGTGGTGCCTCGATGTCTAGCTAAAATCTACGGGAGATGGGGGGGAAAAAAATCTCTGCACAACTGCTCAGTTTTACTACAAATACCGTGGCAAAAAAAATAAAAATGGAAAAAAAGACTGTGCTTTTGTGCATTCGATAGCATTTCAAAGACTTCTAGTCCACATAATGACTTTTGGAAGCACAACACAATATTGGGGATTGATGTTTATGCAAATGGCTTCATGTGAAGCTACAATGCAGGCCTATAAAACAAAAGAAAATAGTTGAATATTGAAGGCACGTGCAGGTACATGCATGACCTTATGCGCTGAATAGAAATTTCCTGGCTTGCGTTGTTTTCATTGCAAACATGTCATCTTTTCTGTATAACTTTGTTTGATTCCCCTTTCCATTCTCCTCAGAGATGAGACTTGAAACAAAAAACAAAAACAAAAAAAAACATTTGTGATGATCTTCATTGTGCCTATTTGCTCCCAAAATTTCCACATGGTTCTCCTTTCCTTATTTATAAGGGTATCCCTAAGAGGGAAGCCATGTCAGACACGTTTTTTTTTTTTTTTTTTTTGGAGCTTCTTGAGCAACATTCCTCACATGAGGTTTCTTCTACTTGAAGAAAAAAAACAACTTCTGAGGAAAAGTGTACTGTAACTTAGAGACTTAACAGTGCAAGCTCTGAGTCAAGCCTTGCTTTGTCACTAATGAAAGTAGCAAAGAGCCCTCGAGGACTGAAGAGCACTGTTTGTTTGTGTTTGTGAGAGGAGGTGTGTATGTGGGGGGGGGGGGGGGGGGGGGGGGGGGGGGGGGAGGCAAGGTGGTAAAACTTTGGGAGAGCCGCCTGACAGAGCGCTGAGACACCGAGGGGGGAACTTTGGAGCATTGTTAAGATTGAAGTTTTAAGGCAGCTGAGACCTCCTGACAGATTCCAAGCACCTACAAATAGATGTTTTATATGAGTGTGTTTACCAACTTTACTGTAGTTTGTGAGGGCTTTGAATTTACCAAAGCACCTCGTGTCAATCTGTGTCATACTACCTTTTATTGATCTTCTTCGAGCATTTTATGGCACCATGTGGGTGGGGAGATTATTCCAAAAGCAAAAGGTGTGGACTGCGATTACAAACCGGGGAAAGCTTTGACATCACATATACATCGAAAGCCATATCTTAGAATATTTTAGCCTTGCATTTACTACTGATTGGGGAGAAACGAAGGAAAACAACAAGGCCTCTTTAAAACACGAGCATAATAATGGCTGTCAGTTAATAGCTACGTCTTCTCCCTTATAGGTCTAAATTTTCTATTACTTGTGCATTACTTCTCACTAGATGATTACCTTAAATGCCTGTAACAGTATTGCCTCATTATGAACTCCAACGAGAAACTGGGTATGCCCTATAGAATAAGAGCAGCATTATTATACAACCACATCATTAACTTTTATAGTTATAGCTGACTTTATAGTGAATTTTCTTTAACAACATTACATTTGGCCACACTAAAGGCTATCAAAGGTTGCTGTTAATTTTCTTCTTCTACACCAGCCCGTATTCAGGAGTATATCCAGACTGACTGTTTCTCTCCTTCCCTTTAGGATTGCAGTTGAAAAAAAAAACAAACCTTTGGTTTCCTCTTATATTTGGCTCTGTGGATCAGTCCAAATAAGAATGCACTGAAAGTGGTGGAAAGCAGTTGCGTGACTGTGATTTTTAGATGGGGCCCCTGGCAGAGGCAGCCTCCAGCCTGCAGAGGGGAAGAGTGCAGAGTGAGAAGCCCACTGCAGGGCTCCTCTCTGGATCTCATTTTCACATAGCAGGGGTAGGTTTGGGGCATGGACCTCCACATGCAGGTGAGGGTGTATTCCAGTGCACCGCTGTGAACATCTTGATAAGAAGGGAAAGGAAAAAAGAAAGAAAGAAAGGAAAAAAGCCATTTCAAACGACACACTAAAGTGATGATTAAAGAAATGATAAAACAAGAGAAATCACGGAATATTAATATTATAGTGGGTTGTTTTCATTCTATGTAGCCTCTTATTTGAAATGGAAGAAAACAATGTATTTCTCATGAATAACACTGAAATGATTAGGGGATAGGCTGTAATAGTTCTAGTCCGTAGTACGTTAAAAATCCCTCAATCTTAAAGTACACTCGATATCCCAATTCCACGCGTGCCGTTACATGTCATATATGTCAACAGCAAAAGAGAAAATGTCTTTCTGCTTAACCATTTCTACCAGAAGGGGGACCAGTCCGTCTGCCGTAGACGGAGAGTGGCCGACGGCGAGCTGAGGCAGAGGAGACGCCAGGGTGAGCAAGCCGACTTTGGGTTTAGAGTTCGACTCCGGATCCGGGGACAAGCAGATCCAGCAATCCGCATCTTGCCATGATCCCTAGGATTTTAATCATGCCTCTCTGTCTGTGTGTGAGTGCAGGCAGGCTGACAATGATTTCCTCAGTGATTACGTACAGAGCGAGTCCCTGCGGGGTAGGGGCCCCCTCTGGAGCCATCCTGATGGCTTTGGGGGCCTTGCTTCCATTTTCCATTATTATGTGGACTACCGGAGCGACAGCGCAGTCCAAGACCTTGCAGGTTTGTGATGAGGAGGGAGCTTCCATCTTCTCTCTGCTTCTTCATCCTCTTTTTAAGAGCAATTTAGACGTAGACTTAGATCAGATTCCGAACCTAATTCATGATTAGCTGACTGGAGTGAGAAAAGGAAGAGTCTGCAATAGTTTTGATGCTGTTAGGTGGATATGAAGTGAAAAGTGTTATTGTCATTTTTTTTCCAATTTTTTTTTGGGGGGTTTGTTGCATTTTTGCACACTCACGGGAGGCGTTTTGCTGATGTCTTTCTCACGCGGATGCATTTGAGATGAGAAGCGAAAAGCAAATATTGCGCTTTTGTTTCTAAACGAACATCATGCCTACACGCGTGTGTGTTTTCCCGGAGAATGGACGCGCATGACGGGATTACTATATTCTCACACTTTTCCCGATACCTAGCTCAACTAAATAAAGTCGCCTATAGCGATCGGGCTAATTGGATTTTATAACATCCACCTACTCATCACAAAATAACAGCAAACTCGTGTACAGACGGCGCGGCCGGGGCTAAGTTGCATCTTTATGTAATGGTAAAAAGGCAGCCGCGGTTTTGGTCAGTCAATTTTAGAGAGACTATACCTTTAGACTATCCCGTCCTACACAAATTGTCAGGCAGAAACTGAGCAACTTCAGCGTTTTCTATAGGATGTCGCGCCGCAAGCAAGCTAAACCAAGATCACTGAAAGGTAAGTGATAAGCCTGTTTGGTGGCTCTCAAAACATTTTGCTTTTTAAGGACATGACACAAAATGTGGACGAGCATGAACTGAATGCTCGTGAAATGTAACTGTCTCTCCCCCCACCCCTTTCTTTCTTTCTTCCTTTCTTTTTTACGCATTTCGAAGTGTTCCTTCCTATTTGTGTTGCGCATGAAATCGACTGTTTACGTACTTGGCATCGGAGGGGGATAAATAATAATACTAATAATATTAATAATAATAAAAAATTAAAAACATGCTCGGCTTTCGGTTCTCACTGTATACTGATGAGAGTTAAAGAAGGGGCAGGGATACGTTTAAAGAGCAACAGTGCAGCGCGACGCTGGCGAACATCTGGATGCGTTAAAGACGCTCCTGGTCGGAACTTGAGCCGTCTGATGGAATGGGGTGCACAGTCACGTGACTCACCCCGTCTGAAAACTCAAAGAGGAAACATTTTATACGTTGGGGAGGGGGGGCTGTGATGTGCGTGCTCGCAAGTGTGTGGTGAGGTGCAAATACTACCCAACGTTTAATACTAATGAGACATTTCATTAAGAAAAAGAAAAAGTTCTGGATTTATCAGTCAGGTTGCTTAAAGCTTGAAAACAGCTGAATTTCATCGGTAACGTCTATGATGTTATTTGGGGGGGGTTTTCTTACTCCCCTTTTTGGTCACTTTTTCCCTTTTTCTTCTTTAAACAGTTGGTTTGGTGGTAATCTGATCTACCATTTGCCACAGAGTGTACATGTCTGTGAGAGTTTCAGAAAGGGGGAGGGAGAGGGAAATAGAGACAGAAAGGGAGAGCAACATACACACACACATACACACATATTCACACATTACTTTTCTCTGTAGCATTTTAGTGGGGGGAGCTGTAGGTTTTTGGAGGTTGAGCTCCAGTTCATCTGGCAGGCATTGTATTTTGCTCAGCAAATAATTGTCCACAATTTCACATTCCCAGCTTGTGGTCTGTGGACCCCTTTCTCTCTCCCCCCCTTTTCGTTCTCGGAAGTCTTCATCTCAAAGGAAGATTACATGGTCTGTGGTACATTCATGCAGCCACCATTTTAAATCAATACCCAGGAGAGAGTGGAAATGTGAGTGCATGCACATCTTAAAATTGTCACATTCTGTTTCCAGACCTGCACTGCTCTATTCGCGGTAAACAGCTCCATACATAGATTTCATATTTTCTCAGAGCAGATTGGCATTGGCATTATTTTTTTTTCTTGTTTAGTTGGTGTGACATTTGCTATTCTCAAAAGACATATCACATATAATCGTCTCCTGCCAGCATGCCTACATGCTACAAGTGTGTGTGTGTGTGTGTGTGTGTGTGTGTGTGTGTGTGTGTGTGAGAGAGAGAGAGAGAGAGAGAGAGAGACTGTGTGTGTGCATTCAGAAGAACATCTGTTAAGATTTGTGTACATCTAAGTGTGCGGCAGAGAGGGATGCAGAGTGAGCAAATCAGTATGCAAATGAAGTCAGAGTGATGACATTGTTTGTTTTGTTATTGTCACTAAAATTTAAATTGGGAAAATGTGGAGCACGGAACATCGTGACTTTTATGTCTTCATTCCGGCTGCTCAACCGGAGCAGAAATGCAGATACGTCATAGATATTCCCTTGTTTTGGATCGGACCCAAGGAAGGCCAGGCAGATGTTATTTATTGTTCTTTGTCCATCTATTTCCTCAGGGACAGAGATAAACTTATACAGATGTCCACAATAACTTTGTTTGTCTTTTTTTTTTAATTGACATTTGACACTTTATTCTTCTCTATTGTTCAAGGAAGACATGATTGGTCATTTTATTTGTAGTTTCTTGTTTTGTGGCATCTCCTAATTTGTGTCGCTCACATTCATACATGTGTGAGCCCGTGTCTCCTATTCCTGTGTCTTTTCGCGAGCAGACCGGGATCTCCGAGTTCAGATTTCACTTTTATAGGTTGTCTTGAGGCAGTGGTCAATGTGAACGTTCCAATTTTTTCCCCTTTGCTCAGAAAGAACGCATTGTTCTGCAGAGGGGAGAATGAACAGAGATGCTGATGGAACGTGGTGGGAAGGTAGAACGAGCATCATGTGCAGCGTTTTGAGGGACTGGTATGGATAGTATGGACGTGGGGTGCATGCAGAGAAGATGAGAAAATAATGCTGTGACAGTTGGCACTCCTTTTTCCCTTGTGTACCTCCAACACACACCCACTTGCTCAGTATTGGCTGCTTGTGGGAGTCAGAGGTTATGTTTTTGGTCCCATGGAGGAAAAGGGCAACATTACAAGTCCCGTTTCAATTAAGTCTGAGAGACAGATCCGGCTACGTTATTGCTTGGGGGAATAAATGGCACAGGACGAGACCATACATCATTCGCTTATATGCAAACACTTCACCCCAGCCACTGAAATTTACTCAATCCTGAGCCTTCTATATTTCTCAACTGTAGGCACATTGTAATTTTGTTTTGATGTGCAGAGGCTTTGGGTCAGCACATTGCCTCAGTCAGTGGTGAGCAGCGAGGAAGGAGGATCTCACTCCAAATCCTGCATGATGACTGCCACGTTGCCTGTCCTCCACTACTTCCTGAATAACATGAGACGCGGTTGATATTTTCATTTGGAGCGCAAATTACACTCTCAGGTCTTGGCACTGATGTGTTCATTGGCCGAGGAGGAAGTTTCCAGGTCTGTTAATTGCATATATAAATATATTTTCTGCACCATTTCCATTAGGTATGGTGATCGCCATGAAATCAGGGCTGTGCCATGTACACCGTAAATATTTGATGATTTTAAGAAACTCAAATTCATCACCAGACAAGTGATCCCAGGAGGTTATCGTGCTTTAAATATACTTGACAGGAAATATCACTTTACACTTTAAATATACCCCTCATGCACTGGGTGGATTTGTAAAATCTGTAATAGGCCTGTAAAAATAAAATTAATGATTAAATTGTCTGTTTTGGGGGAGGGGTTGAATTCCTAAGCTTGTGCATAATAATTCGATTTAAAGTTTTTATTGACGTTTTTCTGGTATTGAAACCAGACCTTTCGGGAAAAACTGAAACAAATATTTACTTGCTTAATCAAAAAAAATTGGCCATAAAATTTGAAGCTTTTCCTTTTAGTGAAAACAAAATTGAACATTTGACACGCATAACCACTCCCACTCCTATTCTCTTCAGTACTTTGAAGCATAGGTCTGTGTATGTACAAAAAATAAATAAATAAAAGTGTGAAGGGGTGGTTAAAGCTTCTGTAGTTTAGTCGGAAACAAGTCAAAAACTAACTTGCCTGTTTTTTTGGGGGTTTTTTTAAGGCAGCCTGTTTGCAGTATGTTCACCGTTAAATGGTCTGAATGTCTAATCTTAATTTTATCAGCTGGAACGCAGACGCATGCTACAGTCCACTCTTTTTTTCTCTTTTCATGTCTAAAAGGTGCGTTATTCTTAGTTTACAGCAAGCTGCAGTATTCCAGTCTGTTCACAATTAATGATCTGTGGCATAACACCCATTAACACTTTTCTAATGTGACACAAAAATATGGATAGTATTATCATTAAGGAAATTATGATGGAGGCATGGAAAAATCCCATTAGCACGGCTGTCAGTGCTCTTGACATGCGGCTCAGTGTGTCGGACTGGGCGTCGCGGGAGCTGGCCGATATGTCTTCTTATTCCATGGCATGTGTCTCTCTTGTTGTCATGGATTGTCTGCCACATGGAGAAAGAGTTCTGATTCAGAGACAATGACGGATTTCCTCCACTGCCGCAAATGAAATGCTACGTTTCTGGGGTTTCTTTCTTTCTTTTTCTTGTCTTTTTCCCCCCTCTCCTCTTGTCTCGTTTGCATTTATGAATAGCATTAATATTTTTGGAAGCTGAAGTTGCAATAATTGCATAATGAGATTATTGATTTGTGACGTTTTTATAGTGCTGCTAGTGGAGTTCTCTCGCGCTCTCTTTCTTTTCTTTTTCTTTTTTCTTTTGCTTACAATGCAAGGCAAAATATAGAATATAAATATTATGCAACATGATTAACATGCTCCTCTATTGCAAATTATTTATGACACCAATCACCAGTTCAAATAATGCTCATTAAGAAAGTTATTCATGTGCAGTGTGTGTTCTCCTCCCTCCCTCCCCAACCCTAATTGAGGAGCGTTGACCTCGTGACCCGAGCTAAATTGAGTTGTAGTCCCTGTGGCGAGCGTCTCCTTCCCGGTCAGTCAGGGCGGATTACACAGCCATTGTGTTCGGCACTTTATCGTCCAAGCTGGCTGTAACCAAGCAGATGAGTCACGCATATCCAGGAACACACTCAGGGCTTTTTTTTTAAATGTCTGAGAAGTGCTGCGAGATACCCTCACACACAAACAGAGACACACCAAATTTGTGGCAATGCTCGCATAAAAGCGCAAGACATGTACGGCATTAAATACATGTATCTGTGCACATACACACTTCCCAAAGCAGCAGGAATTCATTTGATGGATTTGAAAAAGTCCAAGCTTCTGCGACTCTGCCTTATTCATCTCTGTTAAGCCATTAGTTGTTGCTGTTATGGCGTGTCATGGTTTGTGCGCATGTAAATTAGCGTGGGGTATTTTTTCAGTTGTTCAGTTGTGAGGGTTTTGGGGGGTTTTTGTTTCGTTTTGTGTTATTTTTTTATTTTTTGCTCCTCGTTTTGTTCCGATAGAAAATGAATTCATTTCCTAAAAAGTAAGCGTCCCGTCTTGGGAATTGTCACTCACGATATAATGACAGTTACTCCACATTCATTTTTTTTGTGTGTGTGTTTGGCCATTGTGTTAATTAGCGGCCTTTAATGCTGTGCCACTTGTTGTGGGATTATGTTTTTCCTGCTCTGCATTTTGAAAATCAAAGGAGCTGTGCTGAAATGGTCCCATGTGTGTTTGGTATTGTATCAACAAAACCTTGCGGCATGATTACAGTTTGTCACTGACTGAGTGATACACTGTACCTTGTCAAACATTAATTAACTGATAGCAGTGATGCAGTTACAGCAGTGTGGACTGAGTTGCAGTCAGCTGAAGTCATTATGAGGTAATCATGAGCTTCAGAGTATATTAATTAAAAGTGCCCACCCTATTTATATATGTACTGTTATGACTGTTCATCAAATGTCCAGCTAGAAGGAAACGTCACAGGAATTTGGCCTGACTTGACAGCTTACCCTCTATGATTGCTCCTAGCTAGCTATTAATTATCTAGCAGACAGGTGCAAATGAGAAAAGAATTTGCACGGTGATGGAAGTTGTTTACTTTAAATGGCAAAACTTTTAATAAGTTCACCGTGGTGACAAATCATCGCAAACCGCTGTAATGTTTAAGTTCTTATGGCAATGTAAAATAGAATTTTCTGCCTGAACTCCCTCATCTCACCAACAGGGACGGTAATCAAAACAAAAACTCCAGCTCCCACCACCAATCTCTGATAGAACCATGGGGGATTTATTAGGACCCCCTATCTCTAGCCCATTTAAATGATTCTAGATGCAAGGCGCTCAACGGTGTTAGAGAAACTCATTAAACTCTCAGGGCGCCAGCCACTAAGGCCTCCTTTAAGAGGACAAGGTTTCTCTGTTGGCTGAAACAGTCCTCTTTGGAGGCTCTGAGGGATATATACCTCCACGGTGTCCAACTATGTCTGCTCCATCACTTTTAATTGATTTAGCTAATTAATTGCTAGACCCATGACCATTTGTTTTGCATATTTTCTTCCTACATCAATTATAATTGTTGCTCGGGGAAATATTCAAGATATTCGGAAAACATCCCTATATGTAACTGAATTTACATTGTCGTTTCTTTACAAGTTTATTTTGAATAAAAGATTCTTTTTTTCTATATTGGAGTTCCTTGAAAATTCACTTTTGGCTGGACACCGGATGACAGCGAACCATAGTCGCTCCATCGTTTGCTGTCTTCATAAGAAACAGCTCGACACTTTCCTCTTCATTTTTCACTGAAGTTTGACACCTCACTTGACACTAACTTGTGCTCCCCTGTGGAAAAGGCTTCTGCCACCATAGGATCCTGGCTTAATTATGCAAAGTACAGGATATTTTGTACGATTTTAAAAGTGCGCCAGTTTCTGCTTTGGCAGTCACTGCCACACTCCCCTACTGGGAGGTCCTGTCAGACTCCCCCTTCCTCTTTGCCCAGGAAAATGAAAGGCTAGAAAGAAAAGACATAATGGAGAATGCATTTCAACTGCAGGGGTGGAACGCAGAGGCGTAAGAAGTCCTCAGTGAGACCCTCATTTTACATGGAACAGGTGGGAGACTCTTTTGTTCTCTTCCCGCTGTTAAAATCCATTTCATTTCTTGTACTTGACATGCCACGAGGAACTCTCACCGGTTCCAAAAAGGCTCCAATGTAAAAGGTTCCTACCTTTTACTAAACATAAGTCGTGTTTTTCAAGGCCGGTGCTGTTGTCAGAAAGTCAAAAGTGGTTTAGCTGCCATGCACCTAATGAGCAGATGCGAGTGCCGATCAAGCCGTCACTATTTTGTCACCCACCCTGTTAAAGAGCAAAAACACTTTGCAGCCACTTTGGCTGCATCTATTTTCTATGTGTCTGTTGGCGTCTTATTACATTTGTATACTTTACTGTAGGTTTCATTTTGGATCACAGGATCACAGCTTTAGGAAGATCCATATTTATGCTGCAGTGCTCTTTTCATGATGCCAGTCTAACGTAGCTAACCAGTGCGCCGTGCAACCTTCTTACTAATATAGTCATCAAGGTATTTTTCACTTGGTCACTGTTGATGTTGGGAGTGTGTTTCATGGGAGACGTTCATAATTCATCACGTCATTACTCAGTCCAATATGTTATTTACGTGGGTGGCTGTTTGCCTCGTTGCCAAACCTCATACATATGAAAGGCTTGTGCGGATTGCCAAACCACAGGTTGAGCTTTGGAAAGCTGCTGAAATCTCCTGGAGTTTCCATATAGAAAATCTCAATTGTAAATAATAGAAAAGAAGGAAATCTCAATGTGTCTAACTTGTTTTTCGCTGTTAACTGTTTCTTTCCCTCTGTTTCTCCCCCTTCTCTTTTTCTGGCAGTAGAAGACAATGTGACAGAGGACCAGCACAGTCCTGGGCAGACTGCCATTCCAAGCGGTAATGCTCCATTTCATATTTCATCATTTTCGGCTGGAAAGTGGATCATGTGTCTCTGTGTGCGTTTGTGTGTGTGCGCCTATGTGTGTGCGTCTGTCTGTAACATTTTTTGTTGGGATCAGAATGAAATAAAGTCTGTGCTTCCTGTTTCTGAGGTTTTCTTGCTGTAAACCGAATGGTTGCATGTGTTTTTTATAACTCAAGCGCTTTAGTGCATTTTCCGTGTTTGTGTGCACGCATGCAGGTGTGCCTATAGCTGTCCTTGTGTTTCTGTGTGTTCTTGCCTCTTTTTTTTTTTTTTACGCTCTTTGTTTCCAAACCCTCTGTATGATGTAGAATAGAGCTACGCAGATGAATGTGTCCTGTCTCCACGCGTGCCATTCACAGTGGCCCTCCAGGAACAGAGCGGTAATTCAGGTCAGGCTAGCAGAAAGCCCCCTATGAATGAAGCCTGCTCCTGATGCACCACACTGTATATTTTCATTTCATTTGTCTCTGGTAAAGGTTAAGTCTCAGGCGTGGTTATTTTAAACCCGATATGGATGGTTTTGCCCAGCAGGCTGGGGACCCTGGGTACTCCTAGGCTGCCACATTAGTCCAGCATTTACCCATAGCGTTCTGAGTGCCTCTGTGTAAAATACAGGAGCTGTATGCATTACTGCAGTAAATCCTGGCTTAACTCACTTGCTCACTAGTACTCAGTAACTGTTTTTGTCTGATGTCTTGTTTGTTAGCTGGTATCTTAAGGTAGATGTGAGGTTCCTGCACTGATTTAGAAAGAAGCAGTTTTTGCACATACACTTTTCTGCTATCTGTTTCCGACTGAGCTTTTCCTCTTCATCAGACTTACTATTAGACCCTTTTGCCACATATTTGTGTATGGCTAAACTAAATAGCCGGGCCAATACATCTTCTGCTGTGTTAATTTGTATTGATGGCTATTGGTGGGTGGTTCTTTGAAAAGAATCTGCCTCCTTTGCCCATCTAACCCCGGCTCAAGGGATGAAGGACTGGGCATAAGAGGCAGACTTGCCTCGGAGACCTCCTGTCATCCAGAGCCAAAGCAGAGCTAATGAGTGTGCCTGATTACAACGACCCCCTCAGACACACGAATCTCTCCTCTCCCCGTCTCTGCACCGCCTCTATCTCCAGAGCGAGGGGAGACAGCCGCCACATGATCGATGTCTGCCTGTGGAGAAATCAGGAGGGCGCACAAATTAATTTCTCACTTTCCTCATTTGACTTCGTTTGACTGATTTATTTTTTAACCTCCTCTCAGGATGCAGCTTGACGAATGGTCAATGAGGAAATAGTTGTTTGCAGCGATGAACTTTTAAGATACAGCGAGCTTTCGCTTTGCCTATCTGTCACCTGTCTGAGTTTTAAAATGCAGTAATTCTACATAATGCCCCAACAAGTCCTCATAAAATCAAACTGAAAAGCAGCAGAAAGAGCTTACCTGATTGTCATGCGTTTGCTGCTTTGACGGACAGGGCCACAATAGCCATTAGACTTCTGACAAGCTAAGGGCTTCACCAGACATGGTGTCAGGATCTGCCTCATAAGTAGACCCCCAGTTGCGCTCTTCTGTGACTCTGCAAGCATTCTGCAGACCCTGCATCCTGTTTCTTATTCATGTTTGATATGTAGCAAAGGCAAAGGAGAAATGCTAACAAAAGAGGCCCTCTAAAAGATAGACAGTATTATGCATAGTATAGAGGGGCAGGAACAGTGTGATATCTGAGATTTAATGAGGCAGTGTGCTTTTTTACCCAGAGAGTCTGGAGCAGGCTTAAGATCTGCAGCTTGGCTTTACCACTGCGCTGCCTGTGTGTAATTATAACCACATGCTCAGTGCTTTTTCTTCTCTTTTATATATACATCCCTTTCTTTTTTCTTTCTTTCTTTTTTTTTTTTGCTCTTGGCTATTACAGATTGAGGCTTTTTTCTTTCTTTGTTTCTTTTTTTTTTTTAGAAGACTGTGTCAGCTCTGTCAAAGTGGAGTGGAGTGAGGCAAATAGAAGAGTTTCAGAGATCTGAAGGGGTGTCTGGGTGGCTAGGTGCTCTAGTGTGGAGTAGTGTTGCGTGTTGGTGCGGTGTCTGAGACTCTGGCTCTGGCTGAGGTTGAGGCTGCCCACAGATCAATGTACTGCAGGGCTCGCAACAGCAGGAAGAGGAAAAGGCTCTTTCACTACACCACTTCAGAAAATCATATTCTCTATTATTCATTTCCTTTGATGTTTTACTGCACTAATGGCATAGCAAGGCGCTCCGTGCAATATTATCACTGCCTGTGAGAGCGCGAGTGAGACGGCTGAACAAGAGAAAGAGCATTTGGTGTGTTCAAATGTTGTTTCTCATTCAGCTTCTTTGATTTCCATTCTTCTTTGTGTGCTCATATCTTTTTTTGGTGCAGAGATTTTAATGGCGGTTGATGCCATCTGTATACCTGTGATTCGATGTGCTGCTTGCTTCATGAGCTGCTCTCTGTTGTCTCCGTTGTTTGTTCTTGTCTCTCCTGTAATTGTTTGACACCTTTTCTCCCTTCCTTTGCTACTCTTATCTTCATCTCAGCGTGCATCATAAAATTTTCATAAAAATACTACATGTTTATTTGTAATTTATAACAAGGTGCCAAACACTTTCTGCCAGTGCACCACTTTAAGCTCGTCTTTAGTGCTCTAAGAGAAATGGCTTTTGACAAACACCTCTGCTAATCGGTGTTCAAATTTAAAATGGATCAAATGACTGACTAATAATTAGACTTAATAATTAATAATTAGACTTAGACACACACACATGTAAATTCTTGACAATTATTAACAATCTGGCAAGTGTCAAGCTCACAGCCCTGTCGCCGTATCATATTCTTTAATGATGGCGAATCAGTGGATGTGACGGTTTAAGCGGAGAGCCCCGAGTCCCATCCTCACAGAGGAGGATATACTTGGAGGCACATGTGGCATTAGAATGTAGTGTGACCTATATATATGGTAGGTTCTCGGCAAAAAAAAAAAAAAAAAGAAAAGTTTCAGATTTTTAAATAATGAGGTGCCGGCAAGCGTGTGAAGGTTATTCAATCTTAATGTCCTCCTATTTCTGACAGCCTCCCTCACTCTGATAAAGAAGCGTGCCCACCTTTGATCAGGCCTGCCGACACGTGTCGAGAGAAGCTGCTTGCTGGTTGGAATAAATTCTTAATTCGAACTTGGGGGTGGGTTGTTGTAGGACGGGGTGCCATGGAGAGAGGGGAGGGGCGTGGGGTGGTGGAGTGGGGGCATCGTAAGATCAGGATCTTTGTAACATCATGGGGAAATGAGGAGATGGGTGCACTGGTAATGATGTTTTTGACACCCAAGTTCTTACGCTGCACAAAGGAGGCTCTGTCAGGCTAAACCCTGATGGAGCCTGTATCTACAGGCAAGTAAGAACATGGCCCTCAGTGGTTTCACACTTTTTTGTGCTCAGTATGTCTCAGATGCATTTGAGTCAAATTCAGATTAAAACCCTGACATCCGTTAAATTTTGTGCCTAGCATCCACAACTACTTTTTTGTCTTCTCTTTATTGTAGGCCCAAGTTTTTATGAATTTTTCTAGCTTAGGGTTAGATATTAAATCTCCAGTGTTAAGGTTCGCGCAGAGACTTAAACTTTTTAGATTAAAATTCTATTAACAGGCTTGGCCAGACAGTTCACTTTATATTATTATTGTTTTTTATTATTATATTTTCTTCTATCCCTCTGTGCTCATGCCTCCCTCTCTCCCTGTGGTCAGTGTCTGCACCTGTCACAGTGTGTGGGCCAGACAGTGGGGGATGAGGCTACGCTTCCTTGCTAGGGACCACGGGTCCCTGGTGGGGCTAATGGAGCAGCGAAGAGAATATCAATTAAAAGGTTATAAATATTTAAAAGCAAAAAAATATTCAATAATATAAGGGTAGGGGGTCCAGGAGAGTCTTCAACTCACAAGATGAAAGTTGTGGCATGATAAATGTCACTAGGCACCATAAGAGATCATAAGTGTGCGCGTGATGGATGGATTTGGACCCGGACAGATATTACACGGCTCTAAAGACGTCAATCACCATTCAGATCCCCACATTTTATTAGTACAGTATTAATGTGCTTTTAGTACAATAAAGGTTTGAAATTTATCCTTAGAAATCATTTTGTTAGATCTTCATTATATCCCCCCTATGAATAATTTCTCAGTCGCAGCTATGATCATCTCCCTTTGAGCCGCCCTTATCAGAGTATGGATCAGCGGTCAGTGTAGCCTCTCTCTTGTCCTTACCTTCCACGCCGACGCTGTTAAGATGCTCATCGGAAATTAACAAGGGTGTTAATTCGAACCTTTGTTTTAAATTAACAAGGGCGTTGGGCCTGATGAAAAATTCTCAATATCTTACACATCTTCGCCCAATATTCCACAGCCATCCCGAGCATACTGGTATCGATCTGCTGTCCAGCCAGTAGAGGCTGGTAGAAGAGAATGTCCTGATCTGATGGATTACTGTATGAGGCCCAGAGGCACAGGAACCTCAGTATTGATGTGGCTCTTTAATCCCACGGTTGGACGTGACCTTGCCGTGTCTAAACCCCCACGCCCCCAGAGCGACTTTCCAAACCACCGCCCCCATCCCCTTCCCCCAAACATGTAACAGTTTACACTTCCAGTGCCGCATCGCTACAGCTCAGGTCGCTCACCTCAGCTGAGTGCAGTGACCCAGCTCGGATTCGCTGAAAGTTGGAGCAGAAAGTTGTTACCTAAAACAAGAGAAAGCAAGGGATTGGAAATCAAACTTACGAATGCATAACGCTGATCCTTTTCCCCGGTAATCATAAAAAAAATGTATTTTATTTGGTCGTTATTGTGGATCTATGAAATAATATGAGAATACCAGTGAAATTCATCCACGCTCTGCTCAGAGGAATGTATTTCTATTTCAGATTAGACATAAAATGCTTAAATGTAGCCATCAGTTGTTTTCCCTGACAGGACCATGCTGTAATATTAGAGAATTTAATGATTCATGAAGGCCTTTGGGGAAAAAAAGAAAGTTTTAACCTCCTCCACAGGCACCCTGTAAAAAACACACACACATGAAGTGTTCATATTTCTGTGCATATTGTGAATTCTGTGCCTCTGTGTGCGGATGAATCATAACTCTATATTGTGTGGCTTTTGGCCTCAGTCAGAAGTGTTTCCCCCCAGAGCAAGAAAGGCCTGCATCTGTGAGGATTGGGTTGGGATTTTCATTTTCTTGAAACACCTTCTGTTCTGTTCTGCATGGTCCCACCGGGGACCACAGTGCTGATATTTTTAGAGGGCATGTTCCGAGAGCCTCAGTCGCCAAGAGGGAAGGACAATGGAGGGTGTGATGTTACATCAATACTTGGCGCAAGTGGGGGAAAGAAAAAACCCCTGGGTGGCCTTGATGAGTTCTCGACCGCCTTTCCTCAAGGAATTTCACAGTTTAAGAGCACCCTAACAGAAAGAGGACCTAAAATGGCCGCCCCAGTGCACACGCACCCAGCACCAGTACAGCCACACCTGCACGCTTTTGGTGCCACACACTCCTTGTCCTCAGGCTCTGTTAACTGTGTGCGGGGTGAAAAAAACAGGCTTACTCCTAACGTTCCCCTCCGGAGTTTCCAGACAAGCCGAGGAACACTTATTGGAGTGGGGCTTAAAATGGCTGCCAGTGAAGTGCAGAGGCTTTTCTTCCACCCCGCAAAAGCCTAACCAGGGTGGCATGATTGTTTGATTGTAAATATGGTGTTTTAATTAGAAGTATTGTGAAGTGTAAAGGTCGCAATGTGAGGAGAGACAGGGCTGCGGGCCATTCTGCCTATTAATAAGATACTATTCCAAGCTGCTTTGGCTTAACTACGTGTCAGAATGAAGATATGCGTGGTACGCTGCGAGTGAGCGATGCGAGGTTTGATTTGCTGTCGGAACGCTTTAGTATCACGTGAAGAACTTCAGATTAGAGTGGTAATTTGAAAGATGGTTCCTCCTGATTCAGGGTAGTAAGTTGCCCACCCCTGGCACTGCTGCAGCACAAAGCCAACGAGAGACAAAACTGCAGATGGATTGAAGAATATTGATGTGCGCGACCCGCAGCTGCCTGCGAGCAAAGCTGAATAATTTAGGGAAGTGTGTCGTGACGACAGCCCAACACACACCAATCTCAGTTTTTGTGTGTCTTCCTGCGCTATGCTACATACATCCACAGTTCTGGTCTAAATGTCTGAGTAATATGGCAAGGTCTTTCTCCTCTGATAGATGCTGACTGATGCAATTCAGCACTCGCTGGCAGAATTTCATATTTCTTTGGTCCAGCCAAAACTGCAATCCAGGATTTATTAACTACACATATTCCCATCAGTCTAGTTTCATATACTGAAGTTTTGCTTGGGTGAAGCAGGGCAAACACAACGTAAAACCATTTCTAATAACAGAGGGTGCGTGCTTGTGTGTTTGTATGTGTGTGTCGGATTTGTGTGTGCGAGCGTCGTACCGCCTTCTCCGCCTGTATATCTCTCGCCCGCACCTGCCCAACAGTTCTGTTATGGCATGAGTGGTTGAGTTACAGAGGCCCAAATTGAACCTGCATTTTTATTACAGCTTTTATTATTGTTTTTATTAAATCCAGAGTCTAGAAATCCATTTTATTGTCACCCAGAGGAAGCCGTAGTACCTCGCTGTGTGGGTCACCCCTCTGACTATGTGGTGCTGTCATTTCCTGTGGCTCGGCAGATCCAGAGTGCGCCCTCGAGAGGGCGGCGGAGGATGGTGAGACCGGGCATCTAAGGAAGAGGCTGCTCTCTCCAGAGGAAGGAGAGGAGGGAGAGGAGGAGGACGAGGAGCCCGCGCTGCACAGCTGCGACAGCTGCCGGCAGGTGTTCGAGTCGCTGAGCGATCTCACCGAACACAAGATTAATCAATGCCAGCTGACAGGTAAACAACGTTCAGCCCACCGAGCCTCCCCTCCACTCTGCCACTCAGCTCTTCTCCCACTCTCACTCTATGCTTTCATCTGAGAATATGCCACACTATGTGTGTTAGTACACTGCACCAAGGGGAGCACAACACCAGACTACCAGTTTCTTTGGTAGATATCCAGCAGCACAGGCCTCCACACACATAGCGCATTAGTTATATTGTGGTGTACGTTAATATCATCAGAGACGACATCTAAACAGGCCCACACGTGCCCATTAAAATAGATAGCAGTATATGTATTTATAGTATGAGCCTCGTGTCCTTACATGTGTCAGTGCAAGGTTTTATACGGCACCATACTAATTCGAAACGTTTCAATAACACCGAGTATTAGTAACATGGAGCTAGTAGGTCCCACAGTAACCAGACCACCAACTGGAGATGGATCTTTGCTCCAGGAAAGTCCCTCAGCTGCTCCCAGTGCGAGCTAGCTGCAGTAGTAATACCTTGTGGGATTGAAAGAGAAGGATGCCATTGGCAGACTGTGTCATTGACCTGTTGATGGATGAATAGGACTATAAATACCCTGACAAGGTGGCAGACAGAACTAATGATGTGAACTGAAGGTTTCCATGTGCTTCTCCTGGACTTGCTGTCCTCCTTTACATGCCCTGACAGGCCCGTATTGAGAAACACCATCTGATACTCATTTCATAGTGTTTGGGCACATGTCTCGTCTCTTTCTACTGTCAAAAATAAAGTGAACTAAAATGTCCTATTTCTGTTTCAGATGTAGTACAGACGCTATTGTTTGTCATTCAACAGAAAAGCCCAGAGATGTTTACGATTGAGTTGCATTCAGTCTTTAAGTATGATGACTAGCCTGTTTCATTTGGGCTCAAAGTCCAATAAAGTCATGTAGTGCATGGTGTGTAAAAATGCCAGTCATAATTCTTTAATGACAGTCATTGCATGTGTTATCATGAGGATTTTTCTCTTTAATATGTTTAATATTTCTCACTGAACCCAGTAATCGACTCTTTTATTGATGCCCCAGGGATGGTAAATGGACACAAGAGGAGAAATTGCAAGCAAGAAAGTTTATGGCTTAAAGATACACTCGATAATTGAAGTGGAATAGATAGCACATTGAATTTTAAAAAGAAAATGAATGTATGTATAATGTATATATATAAATGAATGTATATAAAACATAAGACAGAAAAAAAAACTCAACTGCACTAGCAACATAAAAAGTAAGCTGGTAAGTAAGCATTTGCAGGAAACAACAACCTCAACCAATTAGAGATGTCGCTGTTTTCAGTTTTGTAGGGTAGTTCTTTTCCGTGACATTGCAAATAAGATGGGTTTCATGCAGACCTGTGGTTCCTACAAGAACACATACTGTTGTTTCACAGTGTTGTAGCTCTTGGTAAGTCTACATTACAACACCATGGCTCATAATCAAAACCCCTGCTTCTAGAACATCACTGTTGCGCTCCATTAGAGGTAGTCCTTTAAGCCTTGTGGTTATGTGCTCTAAGTTCAATGTCACAGCTTACTTTATCCATTTCAAATTTAAAGTCTTGGAGCACCTCAGTGCACAGAAACCCTTCCTAACAAGGCTTTTATTGTGAAACTTTGAAAGAAAGAAAGTGTCGTATAAACATCATATTGTAACCTTAGGTTGTTGTTTTTTTTTTTTAACACAACTTTTTTTGTTGGGTCACTCAGCAGCAGGATGTTATTACTGACTAGCTGACAGACACAGTTGTCGGGGTCATGCGCCTCTCTGACTGTAAGGAATCTTCCCCAGCTGGTAGGAACAGTATTTACGTGTGTTATGCCCCCTCTTAGAATGTTTCAGCTAGCACTTTTGTGTATGCCCAGCAATAGTCTCTTTTCTGTTTACATTCAAGCACAGTTTGATTTCATATTTTGCAACCGTCAGCAAACCACAAATTATAGGTTAGATATCCCATGAGTTTTACAAAGATTTTCCATTAACTGTGAGACAGCCTCAAGTCTCGTGTTTTTGTGTACTCAATATGTAAAAATGCCTTCTGTTACCCTCCCGTCTGTGTTAATTTGAGCAGAAACGCATACATGTGCATTGCACAATTGATTTTATGCCCTGCTATGTGTTTAAATTCAGAAGAAGCGACACTCAATCAGCTAAAGGTTTGAAAACTGACTGCACTCTTCACTTCTGCATTACTGTCATCCAACAAAAAAAATGACTGGTCTAAGGGAAAGAAAGTGCAGAGTCTCCTGTCACTCTTTTTTTTCTTCAATCTGACACCCAATTCAATCAAGTCATTGCAGATGTGTGGACAGTCTTTGTTTGGGGACAATTTGAGGAATGCAGAAAGAAAAGAAAAAAAACCCACAAAGGATTTTATTTAATTAAAGTTCTTCCTATACTTATACTGTTGCACAACACTGAGAAAACAATAATGTTATAAAGTTGTGTTTCTGATTCAGGGACAGGTCTTTAATGTTCAGCAGCATTTTCAGTATGTGGTCATGACTGACTCAGCCATATTTTTTTTCTATAATTAAGCCTGTCTTTTAAAAATGTCAATCTTATGGACAAATAACTCTTAATTGCTCAATGATGAAAAAAAAAACACAGTTTGGATAAGAGCCCCTGTGGAAGCCAAACAAAAGATTCTAATTGCCATTAGGGTATTGTGATTGTGCAGAAACACTCTATTAGTATTCAAACACAGTGGGAGAAAAGAAACTTCTAGATGGCATACTAAGTACTTTGAATGTGTGTGTGTGTGTGTGTGTGTGTGTGTGTGTGTGTGTGTGTGTGTGTGTGTGTGTGTGTGTGTGTGTGTGTGTGTGTGTGTGTGTGTGTGTGTGTGTCTGTGAGTATGTGTTTGTGCATTCTCTGGAATATGGGATATGAGATTTCCTATGTGGCATTATGTAGACATCCATGACCAATTAATCTGCCTTACATCAAGTCTCTACTCACAGATGGATCCTTTATTAGAGCCGTTTTCTAATCAACCACCAGCACCTGCTAAACTCTCCATTTTTACGATTTCAAATATTTTATTTTTGGTTAACAAATTGCAAAAGCTTGACTGGAACCAATCCATGTATGAAGATTTGCATGCTGACACAACTCTGCATTTTTTCCCCTCCCATCAAAACATATACAGTGAGTTTCCTAAGACAGACAGCCCATATACAGTCAGTAAGCTTAAAAAATACATATTATAAAAGCAGTCGGATAAGGCAAGTGAAATAAAGTCTAAACAGATTCTAACTGTGTGTCGACCACACCCGATGGACAGAGAGAAAGAAAAAGATGTTACATGTCACTGCGATCAATGGCGGCCATTGTCTCTCCCCATCTGGCAGAGGTATAACACCTTCCCATGCACTTAAGCTGTGGCCACTGCAGTGCGCTAAGGGAGCACATGGGTATGGATTGCCTCGTGTCCCCGATGCGATCGGTGCTATTGATCGCACTAATGCTGGACTGCAGAGGAAGGCGAGCGCCTGAGAAAGAGAGCAAGGGAGAAGAAGGGAGATGTGGAGAGTGAAAGAGAGGGAGAGAGAGTGCTGCAGGAATGTGTCCCCAGGGAGCCCGTCTTGGGCTGGGGCAGGGCTTCAGGAATGCTCCCCAGGAGATCCCAGTGAAGGCTAGGGCAGGGCTGGAAGAATGCTCCTCTAGAGAGTTGAGAGTGGAGGCTGGCTGGGGCAGGGCTAGAAGAATGTTCCCCCAGAGCACCCCTCTAACTCTGGGGCAGAAGTAGAGAGGCTCTGAGGGGGGAGACCCCCCCCCCCCCCCCCCCCACCCCACCCCTCGGCTCCAGAATGGCTGCGGATCAGGTTTCCGTGTGGGGATCAGCATCCTGCCGACATGGCTTTAGGCTACCCTGGGGAAGAGACAGGAGGCTGGAGGCATAGCTATTCCATAGGACTTTCCAAAAACGCTTCACAAATGCTTTGTCTCACTATCACGCTGCATTGTCTGCGCACACTTATAGTGTTACCTATCCTTAATGGAGAAAGAGAAACAGTGTGTGTGTAGTTTGACTTTTGTTCTCAGTTGGCACAAGAGATGTTCATATGCCAGGTATGAGATTGCAGTGGTAGGCAAGGAAACATGCCTTCAGGCCTACTCGCCAAAGAAATACCTTGCTTCTCATCTCATTTCAGCTTGTGTTTACTAGCCCACACTGTAAATAAAAATAACACCTCTAGCTCAGAGTTTAATTCAAAAGATTGCATTTTCACACAGCCTTACTCGGTCAATTCTTCAATTCCGCGTCTCTGAAGGTATTTGAATAGCCTAGTGCACACATGGGCTGGCAGCCTAGTGGCCGTTCTTTCATTATGGGTCCAGCTCCCTTGAGCAACACCTTTTCTTGTGTCCTTCACTAGAGGAGGGGCATGTCTGCTCCCCCCAGAGAGATCTGTGCCCTGCTATTTTAACCCTCTGTGAGATGACCTTTTTAATAAGTGTCTTTCTCTGCTTTCCTGCCGGCCACTGTGCGAGCAAACAGAGCATGTCTTCTGCTTCCCTCAGATAAAGGAATCAATCAGAGTGGGTGCAACAGAGAAAGAGAGAGATAACTGGGCCATATATGGATTTATATTATGTAGATTTCCCCTTTTCCTCATCCCTGTAGACACTGCAAAATGCACTCAGCTTCAATAAAACACATTTCAGATTTATGAGAAAAATACAAATGAAACACTAATACTCACTGAAAAACAATAACATTTCCTCACAATGCAGAACATGCTAATATGATAGAAGCTCTTTCTCTGTTTGCAATGGGCACCATTTCTTTTTTTAAACCTGCTGATCAATGTCCCCCCCTTCTATTCCCAACCACAACATGTTTGCTTGAAGTGTTTGAATTCATTTACATCAAGCCTTTGGGTCAGCAGCATGGAAACATTCAGTAATACCCTCAACTATGAACAGACTCCTGGCAGTCCGTGCTTTATACTAACTGTTTCCAACAGGCTCCTATTGGTTGTACTGTTTTTTTTCTACTAACTTTGTGTATTGATCCAACAGCTGCTTTGTAGCTGCCAAGAAGAATGTGCCAAACTGCAAAGACTTTATTCGCTTCAAAAGGGCTCACATAAGAAGAAAAGCGACATGACAAGACCTGATTAGCCGAACTCTGAGCCACCGCCGTTCATCAGAAATTCTGCTGTGTTTTTGCCGGGGTGTCTTGCGACATCCTGGTACAAAGAGCAGCACACTGATTACAAGGCTTTGAAAGGAGGAGAGGCGGTCAGGGGAGAATAGCTACTTCTGGCACAACGCAGCCACTGAAAAGAGACCTCATGCTAGAGTGAGCTCTTACAATTGGGCTTGAGTCTTTCCTGTGTATGTGTTTGTGTGGGGGGCATGTTCTACGTGAGCGTCTGAGAGAAAAGAAAAATAGGTATGGAGGGAAAGAGGTAGAAAAGATATTAAAGTAGATGTTGACTCCGTGGTATAGAGTCCCCGTGTATTTCCTCTTTGTGCAACAGTGCCAGCAATGTTAACAGGAATGTCATTAGGAATTCAAAGCATATGCCCTCGTGAGGACGCCCTCTTTCTCTTTCCCCTGTGCTCCACACGGCACATATTATGCACTGTATAAAGTATTTATTGGTCTTTGTCAGACGAGGGCTGCATTTTCTGCAGAAAAACCATCAAAATAAGAATAGAGGAACTTGCAGGGTTTTTTTGTGTGTTTTTTTGCTCGGCTTTGTGGGTTTAAGGCATAAACAACAATGGCTAGCACTGCAACTCTTTGCTTTTCTCGTATCCGCATCCCCCATCTATCTAACACTCTGTGTCTCTCACG
The DNA here is from genome assembly GCF_041146795.1 of Maylandia zebra. Lineage (NCBI taxonomy): Eukaryota > Metazoa > Chordata > Actinopteri > Cichliformes > Cichlidae > Maylandia > Maylandia zebra. Next base: position 17,953,133 of record NC_135184.1, read on the forward strand.
TTTTCGCTTGTTCAATCAGTCATCCGTGCACACACAAACACTTATTAACAAGCACGAGCACACACGCTCCCTCTCAGCACCTGCGTGCCTGCACTTTGCATTTTAGACGACACATAATTCATCGCCCAGGAGGCTAAACACATGCCGGGACTTCATCCAGTTGACCTCTTTCTTAAGTAGGTAGCCACAAAAGCCGAGATGACATGTGGACAAAACAGAGATAATCTCCTGCACTCACCCAGAACTACAAGCTACAAGCACCTGAGCGAAAACCTATACCAACAACAGTGTTCTTATTTCCCCTTTTTGCTGTGTAGCGGTCCTTTGAAACTACTGTCTTCAGTTCTGAGACAATGACCAGCCCAAGAAGCGGTTGTTTCGGTTTCTCTCACACTCAGTATCTCTCCCTGGCCCTGGCTCTGCCTGCTCTTTGTTCACTCTCTTCCTCAGCCTGCAAGTCTTTTTCAGCGGCACAAGCAGAAGAATGGCACATTAAATCTTAATAGGACTGCGTCTGGCCGTGTTGAATTGCAGAGCGTGTTAAGCCGGCGCTTTCCTCCCCCTTGGCACACGCTTGTGGAAGTGGAAAACAATTGAATAAAAGAAACCGCTCTCTCTCTCTGTAACACAAGTGACTTCGGCTGTTCTGCTGAAACTATGAGATTGAACTGACTCCAGCTCACAAATGGCTTAAGCCCTTACTAAGAGACTGTAAAATAAACATTTGTACTTTTCAAGATGCATATGTGGAAGGTGCACAGAGGATTTACCTGACCACCCACAATGAAGCCGTCGCATTATTCCCTGTTCCAAGTGACAGCTGAAAAATGCTGCCGTAGACTCTGTGCTTAACTGGTGGCTGAGGAGGCAGGAGTAACCTCGCTAGGAGGGATATGTGAAATGTATGAAGAGAAGGAGATAAAAAACTGAATATTTAGATTGAATAAAGTCAGAAAAAATAATAAAGAAGTAGAGAAAAGACAGTGAAGGTAGGGAAGAGCCAATCTTAGCAGCAATGTGAGTCCAGGCCTTCTTTGTAAGGCAGTCAGAGGTGGTAATTAGCCAATGATGAGTTGACGGGTTGTGTGTCCAGTGCTCGGCACTGCTGGGTGGGGCTGTGGGAGGTAGATAAGGCCAGCAGTGGGCTTATCTCTGAGAAGGACAGGCACCAGGCCTGCCAGGCAAATCCACCCACAGACCTGCCGTATTTTATTAACAACATCATTAATGCCAGACAGGTTATGTGCGATGGCTCGGAAGAGAGACGGGAAAAAGTAAAAAACAAATAAAGTCTCAATTCCTGCTTGGCCGGCCAGTCTAAAGTACATAGGCACCGGTTGACGTGTTTTGAAAGCAAGGAGCTTGTGGAGATGTTTACCAGGTAGGCAGCCAACGGAAGGGCACGGAGAGCGAGCTTGGATCTTACCTCTGGGTTTTGCTCATTCTCCTCTGGGTCCCCAGAATTCAAATGATTTTCTTTTTTTCCCTTTCAAACGTGGGACTACTCACCAGAATAATGATGAAGCAGATACAGAGAAACATAACTAGACACAAAGAAAAGGCAAAAATGTTTTTTTTTTTTAACTTTACGGACATCCAGGGTTTCATTTTTAAACACATGCTTTGTAAAATGCTTAGTTTTCCCCATTTCTCTTTCTCTCGCTCACCTGCATCTTTCAATCAGGTGTTCAAAGTTTTGTCTTCTTCATGCTCCTTTAAATTATAGAGCATTAGTAATGCATTTATTACATTTTCTTTAGTTTGCAGTAATCTATTGACCTTGAATCAGATGGCACTATAACAGTTATCAGTTATCCTTTTGTATTAGTATGTGAAATATGCCAAATAGCGTTTGTTCAGTGGCATGTCTCCCTATAATAATAATCACCCCCAGGTTATGAGGATGTGACCTGGGTGCACCAATCAGTGTATACCTCACTCACCCCAATGCACACCTAAATGAAACAGGCTTTTGAATCGTCTTCTGCAATTTCCCCCAATGAAAAAAAAAAAAAGTCTTAGGATTTTGCTCATGTCTGTGTGGAAATGTACTGCACATTGATCCCCATAGGGCTTTTTCCTTACATGGCTTTTGCCAAACTCACCAGTAATGGGAGGAAAGGAAGGAGGGAGTCGGAGGGTGGTGGAAAGAGTGACCAGTCCGACAGGTTTATGTCTCCCTGCAGGCTGAGCTCTGTGGAGCGGGCCCACAGGAAGGAACGGAGCCAGCTGTGACGGCATCCTGCTAGCCACTGTGGTTTAGGAGCTTTGGGGCTACACTATCACCAACTCAACATTTCCCCCTCTCCTCTACCCTTCCCAGGGGTTGTTTTTGTTGGCCAGGGGGCAGTGTTTGGGTGGGGGCTGCTATGTGGCTCTGTGGAACAGCCACTCCTACACTTCAGGATATGGGAAGTTGAACCACCCGCAAGGACAGGGATTCTCAAATATCGTGTAAAGTAGCACATTTGTTCCTTAGCACTAATTGCCATTTTCAGACTGGAAGGTAGGTTCATAAATGTTATTTTATGGGCACGATGGGTGTCATTTAAGGTCTCCAAGGCCACCAGCTGGACTATGCTTTGGCAGTGAAAGCACCATGTGCTATAACAGAATGTAATGGTTCAACAGTAAAGACATGCTGTCAGGTAGCACAGAGACGTCCTTCTAATGTTAAGAGCAGTGGACAGATTGGGTGGGGGGGGGGACTGAGAATGTAAAGGTTATCTGATCTATTCCACCTCCAACCTGCCTGGCTGATCAATCTGCTGGAAGAGTCAATCGATTTGATCAGAGAGCCTCTCCTTAGAGAGGACCTCCCAAGGAGTGGGTAGGATTCTGCGAAAGGCTGCCAGCTTGGAACATGTCTCCGCGATAAACCGAGACATTAAAATCCCTGATTAAATAGTAACTCACCACCTGTGGCAGCCATTCTCTAAATAAGCCACTGATTTAAGACGGCAAAGAACATCTACTGGTGCTGTCACTCCACCGTGTTATCAGGCTCATTATAAATGCAATATGTGTACAGTGAAATCACATCAACAAAATCCTGCAAGACTGACTGACAGCCAAGAGAGATCAGGCCGTAGTAAACAGAGTGGTAATCTTTATATTAGGACATTATGTGCCCCCAGTCAAAGCATGATGCATCTTTCTCATCATGAACTTGGTTTGTAGAACATACCCCACAAACAAAGTCAACAGACAAAACCATCTTATGATTGGATTTTAATCCAATTGCATTATTATTCAGGCCTCCCATTGGCCATTCATTACTCTCACATGGAGCCTGTGTGGGTTGTTATCACCCAATCAGGCTCAAGACTGTATTCTGGAGAGCATGCTTTCGTTTGCATCCTTTAAACCCTATGAGCCTTCCCTCTCTCTGGGCCCGCCAACGGAATACCTAATTCCAAAGTAAACTGATTGCTCTCTCCAACAAGATTACGCTGTGATGATGTTAGCCAAATGAGACTGCTATTCAGATGCAACCAGGGCAGGCAAGGATGCTTACCGCAAGATGACTGATCAGCATGTTAAGAGAAACAAGGTTGGGAAAAAAAGAGGAGAAAACGAGGGATAGAAATCGAAAGAGTGCGAGAGAGTTGTGTGCGTGGGGGTAAGCAGAAATGTAATTTGCTTCTCACCTCAGGCGACTGGGCTCTGAGGCCAGTAAATATGCAAACAAGCTGAGCCTGGCCATCAATATGAAGACCCTAGATGATTACTAATCTCCACCGCTGAAGTAGATTGAGGTCTGTTCAGCAGTGCCATGTAGCATGAGGGTAGGGGTGGGGGGGGATTGGGAGGTTAGAGTCCAAACTTCGTCTCCATGTTGGCTGCCAAGATTATGCACAATTTAGAGTTATAGGTGTAGCTGACCTTCAGTTTGGGAAGTGCTATACTATTTATGATGCATACCAATTAGCAATAGAGTGGCAATAAAAATGCAGGCGTCTTAAACCTATATTGTACATGTTTTTGAAAGGATACATTAATCATGTTGTGAATGTAATTCAGAAACTTCTGCTGCAAGTTTCCAGTAACTTTGAACCTTGTTTCAAACTCAGCCTAGTCTTTTCATCATGGAGAGCTCCTTGTCTGATATGAGCTCTTAGACGTGCGGCACAGTAGTTTACCAGCCCATTGTCATTCCCCATCCGTAATCCGGGATAAAACCTATGGGACGCAGACCGGTCTGGAGTCATTAGGTGTGTGCGTGGCTTACCCAGACAGCCAGATAAACCAGATGCCTCGGGATGGCCAGGGGTCATCTCTCTGTGTGAACACGTTGTTGATGTCCTTGTTTGTCTCTACCTCTTCTTTGCCCGTATCCCCCCCTCACACCCTTCATCATTCCTTTTTTTGCGTGCTTTCTTTCACTCCCTTGATTGCCCTGCACAGTCATCACAAACACAGAAGTCCGCGTTGGAGCTTAGCAGTCGAAGAACCTGTCAGCTAAAGGGAAGGAGGAAAGAGAGACAGGGGAGTTGACTGTGGCCCTAGGTTGAATGCCTGAGGGTGTACTACGTGTGGAGGATAGTTAGTGCAGAAGGACACGCCACAGTCTGCAGGTGAATTCTCTCATTTTGGGAGACTTAATGCATTTGAATCATCACCTCTAGGGGGACGTCTTATGACTTTCTGTTACAGAATGAGCCTTGATATAAAATGCAGCAAAGGTTGTGTGTGTATGTGTGGTTTGTGTTTTTAATACAGCAGGAGGGCCTGTAAGAGGAATATATATATTCTAAGAAAGTCTTTCCAGTCCTAAACATAATTGACTATTTCTTGTATTTTGGAGTATGTTTCCAGCATTGAGCTTTACCCTCTGCAGTGAGTGCACAAGGCTTGAGGATGTTTACCTGGCATGGTGCCTGTTGTAGCTGCCCTCCTGTTGAGGAAAAGCAGGTCAGGGTATAGCTTTGTGTTTGTTTGTTTGTGCAGGTGTGTGTTTTTTTCTCGCACGTGTGTATTGTGTGGCTTGTGAATGTGTATGGCTTCGTGTGTGCACGTATGTGAAGAGGAGGGAAGATCATTAAGATAGAAATAGTCGGAGAGTGCATTACATTCAGCTAGTTAAAAAAAAAACACAGAATGTAATCTAATGTAAGCAGTTATTTTTCAGGAGAGGGCGGGGTGGTCAGTGATGGGGATGGTGGATGGCGGGTAACTGGATTCTCAGTTCACCTGAACCATCCATCTGCTCAGCCATCAATCTTCCTGCTTTCTAGCCCTCCGTTCATTTACTCATCCACCCATTTATCCAGCCTTACCCATGGCCAAAGGGCCATGTCTCTTTGTGGCCCTGATAATCTAGACCAATTTCCTCTGCAATTTATTTCCCAGCCAACCACCCACCTGGTCAAGCAGCATCAGGCTTCTCAAGGTAGAGCCACTCATCCCAGCAAGCCCCTTCCCACCAATCACAGCCTTCCCCCCCTCTGTCCTCAAGCCTTAGATCTTTTTGTCTTTTGTGTTCTGAAGTTTCAGTTTTATACAATAGTAATGGAGCATCCTTTCCTTTATAGTAATCTCTGACACCACTCAGCATGTGTTGTTTACCTCTAATGCCTCAGCCCTTCTTCTTCTTTGATTTCTATTATCATTTCCTATTTCTACCACTTTCTGTGCTCCTTCATCTCCGTCTTTCTCTTCCTTTGTCACTTTCTCTTCCTCTCTTTCTTGCATTCTTTCCTCCTTTTCTCCATCCTGTCATGGCTCTTCAGTATTCTGCTGCTGTCTTGTGTAGAGTGATTTTGCCCAGACACGTCTGGCTCTGGGTAAAGTGCAGTCCCCAGAGAGCGTGCTCCGCAGCCCCCAGGTCGCCAGCACCATGAATACATTATGATCCCCATTTCCATCCTGTTGCCACGGCAGCACTTTTGGAGCCGCAGGGCGATTAAGACGTGTGCTGTCGATACCCTGATAGGAGCAGAAGTTGGATCTGGAAGCTGGCCTTTGATCAGATTTCATCCTCCTGCCTGCTATTGGTAGCTTCAGTGCAGGAAGACAAAGACGGAGTCTTGTGGGCTTTTTATTGGTTTGACAAGCTCACCTGCTGCACATAAGCATACCATGCATCCATCCTTGAGCTTTTTTTCCCACCTCTATGCTTTATCTCTGTCTTTCCTGCCTGAAACCATTTCCCTCCCTTTTTCTCATTTCCTTTGCTCCTCCCCATCACCGCAGTTCAGCTAAGGCAGCATTATACGCAGTCTCTCTCTGCTCTATGATATTCTGCTATGCTCACAAAGGAAGCAACTCCCTTACCTTTTATTGTTTCCTTTTTTCTTTGGGGGATGATGTATAAAACATGGTGCCTCAGGTAGAGGATGTTGGGTAGGAAGCCATGTCCCCCTAAATGGCCAGCCGTGTGCATGCGCCTAACACTTCACTGAGCAATCTGTCAACATGTCAGCAACACATGTTTTGTAAAAAGCCTCTGGTGGGAGCCAGGGGAAAAAAGGCACTCCTGCCAGACCAGAGAGGAAATGCTTTTTTCTCCTCTATGCAGTGGATTTTCTATTGCTGGTGCTCTGTCCCACGGGCCCCCCACCACCACGCTCTCCTCCCCCACACATACACCCGTTGTCTGCACTTCAGAAATTTGAACTGGGGACCCTCGAGGGGGTTTACTGGGAGGGTGGGGGTAGGCTGCGAGGGAGGGGCTCCCTCTTTTTCAGAGCGTATGAAATTGTGAAGGTATATTGTGGCAGGTCCCCAAGCGGTCTTTTCTAATACCTGAGTTTCTGGCGAAGCTGGAAATTACCAGCGGCTCCCCCGAGGGACGGCTTTATCCACACCAGGAAGGGGAGCAGAACTCAGTGGGGAGGTTACTTAATGCATGGCTGAAATAAAAGAATTTCTGAGAGACAGAGGCTGAAAAGCTAGCTTTTTTTTTCTTCATTTTTCACCCCCCTCCTCTCTTACTCTCGTTCCCTCTCCCTTTCTCTTTTCCTCCCCAGTAGTATAGTTTACTACTCTCTGCCTTCTCTTGAAGGGTTCTAGTTTAATAAACTTTCAGAGGATCCTGCTGGTGCAGACAGCTAGACAAATACCCTTGTGTGTTCTCTTTTGTCAGAGATACAGCTTTTTGTTATGTTCTTGCAAATTTGATTTCTCCCTCTGTCTTTCGTTTTCTCTGCCGCCCTCTGTCTCTCTCCCTTTCTGCATTTGTCTTCATCTCCCTTGTCCTTCTCTTGCTTTCTGTCTCCCTCTTTGATTCACAAACACATAAATACACACACACACACACACACACACACACACACACACACACGAAGTTAAACTCTCTTGTGGTTGAGTTTATTGTTTGGTCTGTCTCTTCGTTCTCCCCCTCTGTGTTCCCTTTTGTTTTCTGTATGTTTTGTTGTATTGTGCACAGAGGCTGAGATGCAGATAGAATGCAGACAGTTTGCCCTGGGTGAAGAGTGTGCACAAGCATCGCTGTTATCTATTTAACAAAACACATTATTCTATTTATACATGACCAAATTCTTTAAGTTCCGCCTACCGTTAAGGTGCAAAGTGCAGTATATTTTTCATCAAGGAGATTTAGAGCAAAGTGTTGGGGGCAATTTACTCATCTCTGTATAGTTTCTACTCACTGAATCCGGCTGCCTTTTTAATCAGAGCCTGTATCTAATGTCTGTGCATCATTAAGCTTGCCATGTTCATAACCTATAAAAAAACAACAACATAAAAATCTCATCCATGTATGAAATGCCTCTCTCCTTGCATCTTAGTTCCTCTGTCTTCCTCCCCCTCTGCTGTTGGTAAATAATTCAACCTTTCCCTGTAACAAGTGCTGGCCTTAATAGGGAGCAGTACCTGTAGTTGGGATAAACAAGGCAGCCGGCCTCACCAGTGAAACAGAGGGATTTGGGCTTCATGAGGGCAGAGGAATAAGTCGTTTCCTTCTGAAAGGCAGAGTAGACTGGCTGACATTAATTAAACCCTATAGGATAAAGGTTATCTGAGGCCTAGCAAAGCAGAGGCCGTGAATGCAGGATGTTATGTCTGACGAATCCTAATCAAGACTTCTTGGTGAAGCAACATGTACGGGTTGAGGCATTATATGTACGCTATATCTGTGATATTATTATTCTAAAATCTGTGTTCCTGCGGGAACTAATTTTACAAAAGAGTGGTATTTCATCGATAGAGGAAAGGCACTATGATGTTTGACTGTCTGTTTTCAGTTGCAGACACATGCTGATAAAACAAAAAAATCGTTTAAAAAAAAAAATAAAAAAAATACGAAGAACAGGCTTTGCTAGAGTTTCAATTCCAAGAAATTTCCTGGAGAATTTCATGTTGAGAAAACACTGTTGCCCACTGTGCTCTATGGCGGAAATTGTGCCAAGGAGTCTCCCATGTGATGTGTGATCAGTGTCGGATGTAATGTGTTACTGTAATCTCATCAGCTTGTTCATGACACAGTAATGTAACACAAAACTGCGACTTAATTCAGTAATCATATGATAATCACTAATCAAACAAATCTGAACTTGCTTTTGTTACAGTTCCTCAATTATCTGCATGACGAGTAGAGGGCAAAAGAAAAAAAACCTAATTAGCTTTTTTGTGTGCGCTTACACCAGAATCTCCTCACCTTAATTGGTAAGAGGGTGAAAACATGGCGATGGCAAAACTGCAGGACGGTTTATGACTTTTGAGTTGTTAAGTTATGCACATTGCTTTGAATTTCGTTTGCACACTGTGTCCAGGACAAAAGCAGCTATCTACTGCAGCAAACACAAGATCAAGGCTCTCCAAGTCGCTGCAAACGTGACATGCTAACACAAGGTTAATAGCAAACCACCCAACCCAGAAGTGAGTGTATAACGGCCTCAACCAAGCAGTCAAGGCTAACAAAAGCAGAGATGAACAGGCTTTTAGCTCTGTGTATTCTGCAGCCAAAACACTGTCACTACATTTTCCATGAAGTGTGATTAATCGTCTTTGCGATAAAAGCTGAAATACTACCAGAAAGATCTTGGGTTTGCTTTCCTTATTAGGTTTAGTGATTTGCACATTATATGCAGATTTGACTTAATGCAGTTAACTGTCACAAAAGTAATTAAACAAATAGTTTCATATAGGCAGCAAATAAGGAAAGAAATGCATTTAAAAATAAGTAGTGCCCAGTGCCTTACTTTTTTGAATAACGAACAAAATCCTGCTGTGACTGACTTAGCTGACCCTAAGTTTGGCATGCCACTCGGGTGCCAAGGCTCATGTTTTACAAATTACCCAGAGGGCCGTGCATCACCTCTGTGCCCATATTTTCTCCCTGCTGTATGCATAGTGTGTGGGATTATATTCCCCCAACTCTAGCTCTTCCCTAAGACAATGAACAGCTGCAGAGATGACAGTCACCTCACTAACCCAGGAATGCAGAGAAAATTTCAAATTAGGGGAGAAGCTTCACTCTGACCTATTGGCATACCCCATTTGTCCTGGTTTTAGGTAGGTAAGGCTCCATGTATATGTCATCAGGACACCCGTGGAAATTAAAAGTCACCTTCTTTGAAATGGTCTTGTTATTTAAAATAGCCAAGGAAGTGGGCGAGTGACACGGGTTTTATTACCATCTCATTGTGTTCAGTTTCTATATTAAGGACTTGTTTTGTAACACTAGCTCATCCGCGCGAGTAGTAAAATAGTAATGTGCGCTCCTTCCATATACTGATAACAGCTGATGTCCGCTCATGAAAAGTAATTAGCTGATATGGATGTTGCTGTCAGTGAGAGCTGATATTGGCGGATTATTACATTCACTCTCCTTGAAATGAGTTCATCACAGTAAGCTGTACATCCAGATAGACATTAAGATTGCCACATGTAAGAAGGACAGCTTGTTATTACAGCAGGATAGGAAGATTCCAAGAGGATGTCACAAAACGGCCGCACTATCCACAAAAATTAAAGGACCGAATATATTCTTCTTCTTCTTCTTCTCCTTTTTAAGATATCACAGAATTTGCCTGTGACCGTCGATCTACTCGCCATATGTTGCTTCAGATGCAAAAATCATATGTAAAATTATACAGGGCATCTGAGATGTTTCCTCTGATTTTCTTGTATTGAATTGATGGTAATTCATGTGGGGGATATTTTTTGGCAGGCATGCCAAGCTCCTCTCCTGAGACTAAGATAAATAACCTCCCCAGGTGGTGTTTTTACTTAGTAAACAGGTACTAACCCAAGAATCGCTGGTTTTATGTAAATAGGGAGATAAGTATTTGTTGAGGTGTTGGAGTGAGGGGATGGTATTCAAGGGTGAGAGGAACCTCAATAATCTCTTTTAAGGATTTTTCTACAGTGACCCTGAAAGTTTTCCACTAAGTACGTCAGCATGCAAACTTTTAGCAAAACAATCTAGGGGAAAGTGGGTTTTTTTTCAGCTGATAAATAGATAAACATGAATAAATCAATGTGAAGTGATGGATGAATAAGTAAAATGCCCTGTAGTCATTTGTCTAGTTGTATTCAGGCCTCATATCCCATCCTTGTTCTGCAAATGAAGATGAGGGTGAGGGGCAGCGAAGAACGTGCTTCGCTCGGTGAGGTGTTGGCATGTTTGTTTGCCTGTATCGGCGTCTTGTGTGTGCATTTTTATCATCTTTTAGTATTAAGATAGGATGACGAGCTGCCTGGATACCAGCAGAAAACAATGGAAGGGGAAACAAAGCAAACCCCTAAATCTGTCTGCCATTTGCGCTCACATACTGTACACACATGTCATGAGTATCTTGGCACAGTTACTGGGCCAGGGAAGTGCTGGTCTGGGGCCTGGCCCATTCTCCAGAGACACCCCACCACCTCCCACCCCACCACCTCCCCTCGCCTCCTCATTCTCTCTCCCCCCCCCCCCCCCCCCCCCTTCCCCCTTCCTGTGCAGTCTGTGGACGCAGTCTGAGGCGACAAGGTTGCACAACAGCTCTCAAAACCTTCACTTTGCAAAGATGATCATAAAAAAAAAAACACAGTCTGCCATTAGAAATCTGTTAAAGAAGGAAAATAATTAGAAGGACTGTGATAATTGTGTCAAGGGGGAGATAGATCAGACGAATTATGGGAAGAACCACAAAATCTTGCCATGGCTTTGTTACTTTGCTGTTTGGTTCATTCCGACATTGATCCACCCTTCCATCTGTCATCCTTTTCCTGTGCTCCTTCTTCAACTCTCCATTTGTATCTCTCTTTCTTTCGTTCTTTCTTCCTTTGTTGGATTCGAGAGTGGAGGAGCCTTCTGGCTTTAACAGAGAAGGGATGAAGATGTTTATTCATCTGGAGGGTATTAGAGCCATGATTAAGGAGGGGAGGGAGTAGTAAGGCTGATGCGACGTCTGCAATGCTCGTTCTTGGGCCGCCTTTGGGATTCTGGCCAACACACACCAGGAAAACAAGAAGTGAAGAAGAATGAAAAAATACTTGTAGTGAAATTCGATTCTCTCGGGAAAGGACAGAAGTTTGAATTTTAGCTGGCTCGCTCTCCCTCTCTCCCTCTCTCTCGCACTCGTTCTCACTCCCTGTCCTCACAGCTAAGCTAATTATTAATGAATGCGGTTTCTGTTGAACCTTGGAGAGGTGTCAGCACTGCAGTCACTGAGGGTTAAGAAATCTTGACATTTAAGACAGGGATGCATGAAAATACATCGTCTTGCTTGAGTTGATGCTTGTTTTTCTTCCCCTCCCGCTTTCCTCTCCACGATGCATGTTTTCTTCTCCCTCTTGGGCTGTCTCCAGTTGTTTTACCACTGACAAGCTGGGCTGGTATTGAGGAGATATCAAATAAAGCCACAGTGTATTAATCGGGGGAACCAAAGGTCATGGGTCAAAAGACCGAGTCAGAGTTCGCTGATAAATGCTAATGCTAAACCTAACACAAGTTCATTTCCAGGTTGTTTGTCCACATGCATGTGATTCTCTTCGTTGTTTGCGATGAGGGGAAGAAAAAAGAGGGAGAGATGAGGATACAAGTATTTTTATGGGCATTTGGCAAACTAACTGGCCCTTTTAAAATATCTCCAGTGCAACTTAAACTAATAAGTGAGACGATCCTTTCTTGAAGTCTAGCCCAAGTTTTATGGGTCACTCTGAGGTAGTTTGATTAAAAAGAATTAGACCCTATTTTCTGAATTCAGTCAGTGCTGTGTTGGGTTTTAAGTAATGGATAGCGTCTCTGGAAACTTGCAGACCAAACCCTATTTTAATGAAGCAACCATACAGTAACTCAGCATATTTCTCTATGCACAACAATTTTTTTCTGTTCCACGGTGATCACATAAATCACATTTCTGTGAGTAACTAAGAGTGTTTGTGGGGGGAGGGGGAAATAAAAGAGCATCCAAGTAAACTCCCGCACAGTGAGAAAATATAGTAGCGGCACAGTGCTGCAGCATCTCTCAAATTGGCTGACTGGCTGGCTGGCTGGCTAGCTGACTGTCCACTGGGTCCTGCGCCTGGTCTGCCGCAGTGTTGAGGGAACAGCACGCACACACGCAGGCACCCTTGCCTATTGAAGCCCAGCCCAGTCCAGTCCCGCCTGGCCCAGCACTCCCTTAGAGCCAGTGCAGTGAGGCAGGCGGTGAAGGGCCATGCTGAGGGACAGATTGTCATCCTCCTTTCTCCCCCTGGGAGGCTCACTGTGGCTGCTGGTCCAGCCAAGACCTGAGGAACAGCCTCCTTCCTGTTTGTGCTGAAGTCTACCTGAAGTGGTCAACGGTCCTCCTACCTTACCAACACCACCAGCTGCTCAGTTGAAGAGGAAATGATACCACTGCCACCGTCGCACTCCCACACACAAACTGCTCCAACTACATCGCAAATACAGCGTTGATCATAGATAGATAGATAGATAGAACACCAACATGAGCCATCAAGCCCACCCACTACTACTCTGAATAATAACCTGCGGTGAACCCCAAATTCACCTTTTTGAATAATAGTTTAATTAAATGCCTTGATTTTCCGTTCTCTCGTTAATTTTCCTTTTTCTCATTTGAAAAACGGACTTAATTTTGAAAGGAGGAAAATGAAGCACTCCTGACAATTTAATTCCTCCGCTCCATGTTAGCTTGCCTCATCCTACTATAACACCTTCTTTTCTGGCAGAAAAACACAACAGGGCGCACACAGGGCCAAATAGCGATACAAGATGACATCCCTGCAAATGCTGTGAATTCACATTTTTACAAGCATCAAACGGCAAATTATTAAATTAAAAACATTTTCATAAATAAGTTCACATCTTCTATTAATATTAAGTGTTTTAAGTCTGTTGCTGGCTTCAGATATTTAATAGTATGCAGAATGATAAATGTGTTATCCAGCAGACAGACAGCCCTGACATGCTTTTAGAGTTCAGTCGCTGTGGTTATGGATTATGGTACGATGTTAGCTTTCACAGGAAATGCAATGAGTCAGATCATGCACTAAACATCCTCCCTCTTTTTAAGAAACCTTATCATTGATTATTATTATTCAGCTTGTCCATTTTGGCAGAGACGCATTAGTGCTGCAGTGACACATCTTTGCAATAAGTAATAAAATTCCTCTTTGGCTGTGTCTCACCGTCACAGAGAGAAAAAAGCATAGTAAAGGATGACTGGCCGCCCTACTTTTCTTGCTCTGGCCTTCCATTTGTCTAACTTTCCTGTGTTGCCACTGGGGCGCTGTGATTTCTGGGACAGTGACCAAGTGCTCCTGTCTGAGCTGGGGGACGTGGGTAATGTGGACAAAGTAGTTGACAGTTTGCCGTTTCCCCATGGTTGAGAGACAGAGCCATGAGGGCCAGAATAATGGACACCCAGACCACAGAGTCAGGACAGCGCTTGATGTTCCAGCTCTTTGTGTCAGGCCCTGCGTGAAAAAATCCCCATTGACTGCAATTTTCCCTTCAAGTTTGTGTGTGTCTGTGTGTGTGTGGATATGTGTTGTGTTGCGCATGTACATGATGTTAGGCCAGAGTAACTTGCTGCTACGGCACTGATGAAACCGCGGGAAGTGAATCCTTATTCCATCTAATGTTTTTCTACCTTGTCCAGTAAAAGACAGCATCCTTGTTCGCTGATCCTCCAGCCGTCTCCCACCACCCCTCCTTCTCATCCTGTAGCATAGTGGATTTGATTGATCTGTAGCAAGGGGGGAGAGGGACCTGACATTTCTCAGCGATGTGTAAAAACATATTGTGTTTGCTAAGAAAAAAAAAGAGGAAAAGAGAGAGACAAACCCAGTATACACACAACACTAGTACCCACACACACACATACACAACACAATGTCTGAGGTTGGGGAAAAAGTGGTGAAAAAGCAGCCTCTTTAACTAGCTGTGCTTGTGCTTATTTGTGTGTGTTAATCAGCTGCATGGTGCAAAAAGCCACATCAAGCCACCTGGTACTTTTGTTGACAGCTACTGGGAATTATCAGTGCTTCATTTTGACTGGATTTGATGTCTTAAAACAGGGATGTAGCAGGACTACTGTGAGTAAAGCCCAGCACTGGGCCTCTTCCAATAGCTCTGTGTCCTCTGAGCTCTCTGTCCTGAATCAACTGAGTCATTTGTTCATCTGACTGGAATTAGTCCCCCCGAAAAAAAAAAAAGAAAAAAAAAGAAAAGAAAAAGCTATCCTTGCCCACCTTATCCTGCTTCTCTGTCAGGAAAAAGAGCGCTAATATAGAAAAAATATATATATATATGTATATTACACCACTTCTTCTATTAGATCTTAAGTGATTGTGTCACAAAGCGGCGTACATGAATACGTGTTGTTCAGACACGCACTGCTATTTGGACATCAGAACAGGGAAAAGTGTTGAGATGACACATGCATCATCTCATGGGAAAGGCTCACTACTTTTCCCAGTAACTGTAAAAAGATCCCCTCTCTGAATATGAAGTGGGGTCACGGTGTTACATCAGACAAGTTGTCAGCTTTTTGTTTATTCAATGAATCCCCAATCCCCAATGTGCCACAAATACACTCACACAAACACATCTCTTATGACAACCACTATGTACAGATCTCTGGTACAACACACAGGAAGATAAGGTTTGGCGACTGAAAGCCTGGCCATGCTTTGCTTCACTAGAATGGCTTTTGAACAAAGTCTAGCTTGTTATAGAAGTGGCAGATGAGTGATGGGGGGGGAAACATTTTTTCTGATAAGATAAGGTCCTGGACCTGGATAAGAGTTTGGCTTCCTAAATAGAGGAGATGTACTCTGTTGCTGTCAGACAGTGATAAGGCATCATGAACAGCTTCCAGTGCCTCGGACACGAAGGTCTGGGCACCAGAAGTGAGTTGTTCCCAAATGATGCGGTCCCTGAAAGGTTTAAAGAGGGTGTAACTGCAAAAATTACATTTTCTGAAACACAAAAAAAGGTAGATAATTGCTTTTTTTATTGCTTTTTTTTTTGTACTTTTCATAATGTGGACTAAAAAAGTGTAGATACAAAAAAAATAAAAAATAAATTCCCCCCCCAAAAAAACACCTCTAAAAAAATGGTTGGTCAACTGAGGCATGGTTTGTATTTTGAGCCAGCTGGAATAAAATAACCAAGGATATTTTCAGTATTTTAAAAGCTCTGCACAAAATCAGCTTGAATACAGATGTAGCTGTTTTTGCTCAGTTGTTTCATATTGTATGAGACATTTCATAATTATCTTTAAAAAGCGAGACATCTATGTGCATGTGTATGAAAGCAATAAAATGCTTTTGCAAAGCAAGATGCAGTTTTTTAGGATATACATGCAAAAGCATTAAATATTATACCAAATGTCAAACCAAGCACCCATGCTTTATCTCAATTACATTTAACAAGAGACTCAGTTACATTTGTGTGCACTCATTCCTGTTACAAATACTTAATGGCCATTAAAATATTTTTATAATCCCATTTTAAAATTTTTTTCCTGCCAGTTGAACTTTAATATATACCTTTGTTTCCCTTTTTGCAGTCTCTAACGGAAAGGAGCTTTATTAGATTTTAATATCAATAACTTGGATATTTTATTTATTGGGCCACTGCTAAGCACAGCATACAGCCATACATTTGAAGAACAGTTTATGTGAAAATCCGTCTTTGTTGCCTTCTTTTGAGCTCTTACGCTCAAATTATACTGAGACCCAATAGTATTTGTCTACAAAGAAATCAACAGACATTATTCTTTAAACATTTTTGTATCATTTAGCTTTTAAAACATAGACACAGTTTGCCACCATATGTGTTAAAGTCCAAAGGGAAACAATGTCATCATGAAAATTAATGACTTGCTCTCAAAAAATATTTATGCATGCTAATTTTCAAATGCATTAATTGCATAAATAAAAGATTCTTCAGGGGCTTGGAAAGCTATTCTGCTGTGCAGAAAAATGGTAAGCGTACCTGTTCCCAGCATTAGGGATCTTATTTGAACAGGGGTATTTACTTTGGGAAAGGGTGCTATAAATGAACACAGAGGAAGTGCTGCACAAAAGGCAGTTCAGACTGGCTTAGAGGAAACTGAGACCTGCGTGTGAATCGGGAATTCTCAGTGGTTACTTCTGGAGTACCAGGAAAAAAAAAAGAAAACATAATTTGTATAGAACAGAAAACGTCTTTATTAATTTAGCATATTTTGATCAGTGAACTTCACAGGCCAAGTTATATTTTTGTGACTTTTAAGAAGTTCTTAGTTACTTTAGCTTCGACTTTAATGTTTATCTTTCTGGTAAATGTGGCAGTGGCACATTTTGTGCCATTCCCTATAGGGGAACTCCAAATGAGGTTGTTTTGTTCCATATAGGAGACATTAAAAAAAAGGAGGGAGGGGGGTAGGGACAGAACTCCCAGAGAGGGACAGGCCTTAAGATGGAGGTCTTCCTCCCAGGACGTGACAGGCTGTTGGCTGGAGGATGCTCAGGAAGGCCTTGGCAGACCAACAAAGACAGCCCTTCAGCTGCAGGGTGTAGTTTTTCAGGCCCCAGCATCCCCTTTGGCAGCGGCACAGAGAGTGCTGGCGTGCACAGGCCCCCGGCCCGAGAGACAGGGAAGTAAGGCCCGTTCTTTTATTTACTCAGGCTGCTGCTGAGGCCTGGGCATTTCTTGTCTGGGTGAAGAAGGAAAAAAAAACAAGTCTCTCTCTCTTTTTCCTCTTGAGGTCTCCTGAGGAAGATTGCTCTTTCATCTGCAGTTGTTCACACACTTGCTTCGGCCATTGGACTTGTATCTGTGTATTCTATGTGTACATGCTATGTGTGCACATGTATATTCTTGTCAGTGTATGCACACAAGTGTGCTCTTGCTCTGTGTGCGCGTGTGTTTGGTGTGAGGTTGGGTGGGGGTGAGCGGTACACAGTAAAACTCCTGCAGTTCTATAGTTTTATCTATCGACTCACCAGAAAAAATAGGTGAAGAAGCACAAAAGGAGAACCTTTGTCTACTGGTTACAGCATGGCTATAACGTATTTGTTGGCCAGTGTGACTATACCCTATGCAGTCCAACGTGAAATCAAATGATGCATTATTACTAACTGTGTTATATTTGCTATCCAGACACAAATTTTAACATAGCTACTTATTCAAAACCCTTCATTGCAACTTCCATATATATGAATCAGATATTACTCTATATATGTCATCACCGTAAGGCCCTAAATAAATAATATACACTGAGCAAACAAACAACGAGAATGGAATGAGATTGTCCTGACAGCTTAGTAATGTCTCAAGGCATCAAGACATCCTCATTTAAGACAGCAGAATTTCATTTAGCCTTGTATACAGAACCATTTATTTGTTTGTTTTATACTATTGTCTCGAAGCCAATACGTTTGACTGTAAGGCATTGGCTGGGGTCATTCTTCTTGCACTGTCTTCTTCTCCTATACCCGGAGAGGCAGTATGAGATAGGGCAGATCCGCCCCCTCTGTGGAGGAGGGCATAGCACTGAGTCACCCATCCTCCCTCAAACCAGAGAGAGAGAGAGAGAAAACATTGAGACATGTATGAAAGATAAAGCAAGTAAATCAGGCAAGGTTTGCTCCTTCAGTGAGATGTGTGTACAGAGTGGGCGCCTTGCCAGGGGTGGGAGGTTTCCGGGAGGGCCACGGTGTGGAGGTGGGCTCTCAATGTGCCGCTTTCAGCAGTTTGGAGGGGCAAGGGAATGGCCTCCGACCCCATCTGTTTCCTGAAGATAGGCCCTGATGGGGGTAAGTGCTCAGAGAGGGCATGATATCCTGACAAAGGGCAGATCTCCCAGCAAAAACAACAGAAAGGGGGAGAGAGAGAGAAAGACTTAGATTTGTCAGCTGAAGGAGAGTACAGAGGTTGGATCCTGGAAAGAGCTCGTGCTTTTCCTCCGTCCCTCTCATAAATCTTTGCAGCTTCCTCTTGTTTTTCCCATTCCAAGTTATGGCCTTTTGACATTTTTTTTTTCTGAAGAGGTTGGGATTATGTTGTTTTATTTAGGTAAGGAAGTTCACATCACTTAGATTTCAGCAGCGGGAAGAAGTGGCCTGTAACCTTTTGAACCTGTGGAAAGTGGTGCTCTGTTTTCCATGCATATAACCGCACAGTGAACCAGTGGATTGGAATGTTGGAGCCATTTGAATAGGAACACATTAAAGTGATTGTAAAAAAAAGTTGGTCATTCTCTGCACCTGCTTGTCCTTGACCGAGACAGTAAGCCACCACTAGCCACCTACCCCCTACCCCTCCTTGCATCAGAACATGGATGGCACGTTCATCCATCCACGATCACTTGCCTCACAGCTTAACGCAGACTGCACAGACAAATTTTGTAATAATGCATATTCTATAATCTGATATCTATTGACGGATGTTCTGATGGGTCTATGTTTCATGAAAATCATCCGTTTTGCAGCAGAGCGTTCCCAAAGGCTATGCATAGCTGTGGTTTAAATTGCATATTTAATCTTCTCCTTCATCCTTAAAACTGCTTTTGCCTGTTTTTCTCTTGTCTTAAGGTCATTTCAAGGGCTCTTGTTATTCAAAAATATTCAAGTAATTCTTCAGGAATAATAGAAATGTTCTAATTTACCTCATGCAGGGCTTACATCCTAGAGTAGACCCATTGTCTTGTGTTGGCTTTAAATGTCAGAGAGATTGTGTTTTGAGTCACAGTGGGCTAAGCCATTACATGGCCACATACAAGGTTAATTGTAGTAAAAGTATTTCCACTTATTCTCTTCTCTAATTATACTTTAAATTGCATATTTAATGTAACTTTTTAGATAACACCTAAGGAGAGGTATTGTTTCAGCTGAAGAAAAAATGGTCTACATTGCAAAGAATTTGAAAATCATACACCACAACCTTATAATTACTATGACAAATAACGCCACGGTGGCCTACCTTTTCAAGACTAATGACTTGCTAATATAGTGACTAGCTTACAAAACACCTTTCTAACTCATTCACTTTCTCCATTTTTCCTCCTCCATCTTTTTCCCTCTGACCTGCCCTCAATGCCTTCATTTCTACATTTCTTTCTGTCTTCTTCTCCAGACGGCGCTGATCTTGAGGATGACCCATCGTGTTCTTGGCCAGCATCATCTCCCTCTAGTAAGGATCAGACTTCTCCAGGACACTGTGAGGACTATGATTTTGGCGAGGAAGAAGGAGGCCCTGGCCTACCGTACCCATGCCAGTTCTGCGACAAGTCTTTCAGTCGTTTGAGTTTCCTCAAGCGTCACGAGCAGAGCCACGGTGATAAGCTGCCTTTCAGCTGTACCTTTTGCAGCCGCCTGTTTAAACACAAGCGGAGCCGAGATCGACACGTGAAGCTACACACGGGTGATAAGAAGTATCACTGCGGAGAGTGTGACTCTGCCTTCTCCCGCAGCGATCACCTCAAAATCCACATGAAAACCCACGCCTCCAACAAACCCCACAAGTGCCCTGTGTGCCGTCGAGGCTTCCTTTCCTCCAGCTCTCTCCACGGCCACATGCAAGTACACGAAAGGGGCAAAGATGGCACGGGCTCCGGTTTCTCTAGGGCTGATGAATGGAAGCTGAAAGAAACCCGCAAATGCAGCCGGTGTGAGGAAGGCTTCGATGTTCCAGAAGAGCTCCAAAGGCATATCGCAGAATGCCACCCTGAGTGCTCCCCATCAGAGGATGGAGGCCTGGGTGCCACCCTGCAGTGCATCTACTGCCACGAGCCTTTCAGCGATGAGGGCACCCTGCTGACCCACATTGACCAAGCCCACAGCAGAGATAGGAAGGGCCACACCTGTGCTATCTGCTCAGAGCATTTTCTGTCTGTTGAGGACCTCTATGCTCATATGGACATCCACCAGCTCCCTGAATCTAGTAACCATAGTAACAGCCCTTCCTTGCTGACTGTAGGCTACACCTCTGTGTCTAGCACAACTCCGGACTCCAACCTCTCCGTTGACAGCTCCACAATGGTGGAGACAGCACCACCTGTGCCCAAGACCAGGGGAAGGAGAAAGAGGGCTGCACAGAACACTTCAGACATGGGAGGACGTTCCTCTAAGCAGCCTAAAGTCTCTTACAGTTGCATCTACTGCAACAAGCAAGTGTTCTCCAGTTTGGCTGTGCTTCAAATTCACCTGCGAACCATGCATCTGGACAAGCCAGAGCAGGCTCACACTTGCCAGTTTTGTTTGGAAGTTCTGCCCTCTTTACTAAATCTGAATGAACATCTTAAGCAGGTCCACAATGCAGAAGATCACGCTGCCCTGTTAGCGAGCTTGCCTGATGCCCTCCTTCAGTGTAATTTCTGCCCCGAGGTGTTAAATGACCTAAATGCCCTCCAGGAACACATCCGCTGCTCTCATGGCTTTCCCAGTCCAGTGGCCAAGGAGAGCAATGCCTTTTTCTGCCCCCAGTGCTTCATGGGGTTCTTGACAGAGGCTACCTTGGAGGAGCATGTTCGCCAGACTCACTGTGATGGGGGGAGCCTACGCTTTGACTCCCCCTTGGCTGTAACTCCCAAGGAGCCAATAGTCGAAGTGTACTCCTGTTCATACTGCACCAACTCCCCCATATTCAACAGTGTTCTAAAGCTTAACAAGCACATCAAGGAGAATCACAAGAACATTCCACTAGCCCTGAACTACATCAACAATGGGAAGAAATCCCTCCGCACTCTCAGCCCCTCTTCGCCAATATCTGTGGAACAAACTGCCGTGCTGAAACAAGGTAGCTCAGCCTCCCGTGCCACCAGTGAGTTCATATGTAACCAGTGTGGTGCCAAGTATACAAGCTTAGACCTTTTCCAGACTCACCTCAAAACGCATCTGGATGGTCTGCAGCCTCAGCTTACCTGTCCGCAGTGCAACAAGGAGTTTCCCAACCAGGAATCTCTGCTAAAGCATGTGACAATTCACTTCACTATTACGTCGACTTATTACATCTGCGAGAGCTGTGACAAGCAGTTCACTTCAGTGGATGACCTGCAGAAGCACCTACTCGACATGCATACTTTTGTGTTCTTTCGTTGCACTCTGTGCCAAGAGGTGTTCGACTCAAAAGTGTCTACTCAGCTCCACCTGGCTGTGAAGCACAGCAACGAGAAGAAAGTGTACCGCTGCACCTCCTGTAACTGGGACTTCAGGCATGAGACTGACTTGCAGCTTCACGTCAAACACAGCCACCTGGAAAACCAAGGCCGTGCCCACCGCTGCATTTTTTGCGGGGAGTCCTTTGGAACGGAAGTGGAGCTGCAGTGCCACATCACCACCCATAGCAAGAAGTATAACTGCCGCTTCTGCAGCAAGGCTTTCCATGCCATTGTTCTTTTGGAGAAACATTTGAGGGAGAAACACTGTGTGTTTGAGGGAAAGTCACAGAACTGTGGCGCCAATGGTTCTACTGTAGTTGGTGGGGAAAGCCAGCCTAAAGAAGATGCTGAGCTACAAGGTCTCCTAACTAACAGCCATGGTTCAGGGGCAGTAGGTGGATCTGTGATGGAGTCCCAGAACAGCCATGATGGAAGTGAGGAAGAGGTGGACACTGCAGAGCCCATGTATGGATGCGACATATGTGGGGCATCTTATACTATGGAGTCACTGCTCACTAACCACCAGTTGAGAGATCACAATATACGCCCTGGTGAGAGTGCCATGATAAAAAGAAAGGCTGAGATGATCAAGGGTAACCACAAGTGCAATGTTTGCTCCCGTACCTTCTTCTCTGAGGCTGGGCTGAGAGAACATATGCAGACCCACCTTGGGCCTGTCAAACACTACATGTGTCCCATCTGCGGGGAGCGCTTCCCCTCATTGCTCACCCTGACAGAGCACAAGGTCACCCATAGCAAGAGTTTGGACACGGGGAGCTGCCGCATTTGTAAGATGCCACTGCATAGTGAGGAGGACTTCCTGGAGCACTGCCAGATGCACCCTGACCTGAGGAACTCCCTTACAGGTTTCCGCTGTGTTGTTTGCATGCAGACGGTCACCTCCACATTGGAGCTCAAGATCCATGGTACTTTCCACATGCAAAAGACAGGCACTATGTCCGCAAACCAACCCATGGGCCGCACCAATGCCATGTCTCAAAACCAGCAGCAACACCACGCCCCAAAATTTTTCAAGTGTGCCTCCTGCCTAAAAGATTTCCGGTCCAAACTAGACCTGGTAAAGCTGGACATCAACGGACTGCCTTATGGACTCTGCGCGTCCTGTGTGGCGGCTGCCGGCTCCAAGAGCTCCAGCCCAACAGTGAATGGAGGGAGGCAACAGCAGCAGCAGGGGGGAGCCACCACTCCAGCAACAACTACAGCCACATGGGTCCAAGGGGAGAGCCTCAGCCCTGGAGATGGAAAAGGCAAAGGTGTTTCTTCATCGTCCTCATCCTCTTCCACGTCGTCCTCGTCTGCAGCCAAGACACGATGTTCCAGCTGCAATGTGAAGTTTGAATCTGAGGCAGAGTTGCAAAACCATGTCCAGACAGTGCATCGGGAACAGTCTGGGGACAGCAACAGTGGACAGCTGAAGACCCCCCAGGTGTCTCCCATGCCAAGAGCCAGTCCATCGCAAACTGAAGAGGTATTGCTAAGTAGCCTCGCACTAAATAAGTAAATGAAAACATGCAGAGAATTTACAATTTACAAATGATACAAATATTTCTACCATATATCTTTTATTCACACTTGACTGTAATCCCTGTTGTCTGATTTACAGAAGAAGACATACCAGTGCATCAAATGTCAGATGGTGTTCTACAGTGAATGGGACATCCAAGTTCATGTGGCCAACCACATGCTGGGTAGGAGATAGCACTTTCTGATTCATTTATTATGGTTTCTGTTATACTCCAGAAACAAGAGTCATTAAATACAGTGCTTGTGTAATATATACAAATATGTTTGTCCAAATTTCCCAAGTGTTTCTAAAATCTAGCGTAAATTTAATCAACATATCTTTTAGGCATGCAATTTAAGTGTTAAAATCTCACCCGCGCAGTGTGCAAATTATTAAGAAAAATTCACCCAATTTCAGTGTTTTCCTACCTTTTTAAAGATGAATCACATACTAAAAATAAATGTGATATGTAATAAAATATTTGACCCTGTCTCATTCAGGCTCACAAGTATCTGGATCACATCACCAAATAGGTGGAATTATTTTTTTATTTGACCATCAACTGCATCCCCAGTGTTGTGCTTTCATAAACCCACAAGCTTCATTTCTCCATGCATGTGAATGGTATAATATGGTCCGTGTGCATGCTTCAAGCTGAATTTCTCCACTTCAAACCACTCTGTAATTAAGGTAGTTTGAAGTAGTGGAAAATAAAATACACAGATTGTTCAAATATTGAAATATCAAACAGATTTGATCATTCTGATCATCCCAAAGATTATCAATCAATTTTCTGAAAAAAAAAAAAGGTAAAAATTTCTCTAGTTCTTCTATATGTATTTTTGGTTTGTTTGTCTGTTGTACTTTGTCACACAAGTACTGTTTTCAGATGACTGAGATCTGCATACTAGATTTTATACTTTCATGCTCTCTCCTTTTATGACGTCAAATCAACTGAAAAAATGGATATTTGCCATTTCGGTGTTTAATATCAAAAGAAATATTCCAAATTTTGCATTTCATTTCGCAAGATTTCTCAGCTAAGAGTGCTGGTGTACGACTAAGCTCCACATTTTCAAAATGTCTCTACTTTTGGTTGTCATTTGTATGCAGGCAGAATAATTTATAGGGAACAGACAATTGGAAAACAGGTTTTCTTGCCTGCAGTAAGTAGGCGTCTGAATTCCGGTCTCACGTTCCTTTATTCATTCATTTATTCAGCTCGTTTGGCGGCTCTTTCATTACACTGCATTATCTGTTGTCTTCAGTGGGAGAGAGACTCATTGATCTGGAACCAAACCGCCTCTCTGTTTGGGACACGCTTCTAGGCGCAGGTGAATTTAAACACGGTGGGCAATTCTATCAGGACCGGTAGGCAATTCTATCAGGGACCCACTGTTTGTGCATAAACAATCAGAAGCATGTGATTTGTGATTTTGATGCTGCGGTGTATTTGCAAAAGAGAGAGATGAGCTGAGAGTGTGTAGGTGTGTATTTTGTATTCATCTTTGCGATCTGCTCACCCACTAGTCTACTGGGGGTGCCTAATACAGTACCATGCCAGCATTAGTCCTTTCTCTCGCAAAGGCAGGCACGGAGCACACTGGGAGGGTAGAAAACAAACCCCCCTACTGGTTATTTTATGTTTTTCAGCCGCACAAGCACACAGTTTCCCCGTAATAGTGGAATTCAGACAGCTTAAGATAACAGGAGGATAGGTGATTGGGTTATTGTCTGATGTCTTACTTCTCTGATATGCCATCGCTTTGTATTCAACATGATCACGGGTTTCATCTGACTTCTCAAAAGGGTTTCTGTTAGATACGTTTGCTTTGTGATCTCTAAAATAAGGAGAAAACAAAACTCATTGTAATGTGAAGTTGTCAAACAAACAAGAGGAAAACAGAGCAGAATGAAGTAAAGTTAAGGAAATGTGTTTAATGGACAAGGCGTGAGGTACGACATGTGAGCCGTGTTTCAAGCGCTGATCTTGTTCTTTTACGTACCCTCTGAAAAATTGCTCTGTTTAATTTGGAGCATGGTTAAATTCAACCCACACTTTAATCACTGAAGAGCCAATTTGGGCCAAAAACAACCCCCCAAAAAATGCACATTTGGAAAAGCTCTAAATATCTTTTCGACAGAAAAAAAAGGGACACTTTCTCCTTTTAATGACCATCTGCACAGGAGAGGGGAAACAGGGGGCTGGGGTCATCTCCGCTCAGCTGTCAGCGTTATTAGCGTAGGTAATGGAGCAGACGCTGGATTCATAGGGGTGTTGTTTTCATCCATGCCCCGCTCCATGGTGTCAGTTCACACTGATAACTCTATATATAGTGATGTGCCGTGACATAACCATAGTGCTAAGTGTATGGAACAACAAAACCTGAGCCCGTCTCACCCAGACGAGTCCACATTAGCTGCCTTTGTAATACAATAGTCTCCCTCAAACCCGGCGCAATGAGCCTCCACCCCTTACCTCCTCCCATCAGGCCGAAGTGGTCGCGGCTGCCTCTTCTGTCCGACTGCCAGCACATTTTGATGCATGGATATTACACTCAGATGATGACGCTCCTGGTTCAGACATAAAGGGCAGCTCTGGTGCTCAGCTACTCAACATTTACTATGATAATGGAGGTAAA
The DNA here is from genome assembly GCF_041146795.1 of Maylandia zebra. Lineage (NCBI taxonomy): Eukaryota > Metazoa > Chordata > Actinopteri > Cichliformes > Cichlidae > Maylandia > Maylandia zebra. The sequence continues at coordinate 17,978,848 of NC_135184.1, forward strand.
TGAAAGGGACGGAGGTAGCCGTGGGTGCAGAAGGGTGTGTTGCGGACCAGCCCCAGCCAAGCCTGTGAACGGCCCCACGTGTCTTAAGATGGAGGCTGCAGCCTGCTAGGGCCCAGATGGATCAGTACACATTTGCTGTACAGCTGGTCGCTCTGTTTGGGGACCTGGTGTGATACTCCTATGGAGAAAAAAATGATATCGCCACCATCCAAGGAGCAATTTAATAGCAGGCCAGAAGACAGCTGGCCACTCTTTAGTTTAGAGTTTTTTTGGCATGGCACACTTACAGAATTGAGGGTGTCCGATTTTTCTCCAGAGACACACAGATTTATACAGCTTTCAGCTGTCGCAGTCACTATCAATTCTTTAATTTTCTGTTTTTCTTTGAGATTAGAAGAAAGGCCTCTTCGTGAATAAAAATTTCTCATTTTGAGATGTAATAACTGCATTGCAAAAAAAAAAATGTAAATAGTAGTCCCCGTTCATTTTTTTTCTTTTCTTTTTTTTTTAAGAGGACCTTTGAAGGTCCTTCACTGACACAAAAGCCTGTTTGGTTTTATCAGCATGCCATCATGCCACCCCATTGCTTCACTTTGACCCCAGTGTAAACTATGACATTTGGAGCCTCATGGGGGGCACGTTTGGCCCATTTATCGCACTGTTTCAAATGTCCCTGTGTGGATTTTCAGAGCCCTGACATGTTTTGAAGCATGGGCTCTGTCTTAAAGGGTTCTGAAGGTGAAAGAGGGTTTAGCTTTTTTTGTGATATCTGCTTTCAATCTCATTCTCATCTCACTTCTGTCCTTTCCAAGTAGCTACTGCCAAGGTGGCAGTACTGAGAAGGACAACTGTAAACAAACAAACCAAACCACATCCCCCCCCCAAAAAAGTGTTTTTTGGGGTCACCTCTACAGATTTTTTGGGTTGGTGACAGCACAGAGCTTGAAGCCAAGTCAGGGAGGAGGCTTCTCTCTCAGAGTGGAGCCAGTGGCCTGGTCGGCCCAGGCAAAGGGGGGCACTGGAGGGGTGGAAAGGTTCGGGGGCGGAGAGGGAAAGGCACATTTGCTGTACAGCTGGCCGCTCTGTGTGAAGCAGGCACTGTGGGCCGTTACAGAGCTGGAGAGGAGAGCGAGTGAGAGGCCTTTAGCTCTCCTCTAGTTTCTCCTCCTCCGCTCTGTTCTCTCGTTCTCATTCCCCCTGTCCACTATCTCTCAATATTCCTCTGTCTCAGTATCTAGCGTTTGCATTTTCATATTAACTGAGCTCCATCCTGGCAAAACACACTGTGTTGGCTGTTATTGGAAGAACCGACAGGAGGCACACTGTAACAGTATTTGAAGCTGAAAGCCTTGTTTTGTTTCTTGCTAAGGGCCGCAAATTATCCTTGACACATATCCTCTTGTCTTGGGCCCCTAGAGCAGCTTGGCCAGTGTATGTTGATTATATGGTCTCCATCACTGTCTCTGCCCTGGTGGAAACACATTTACTACCCCATTAAGTGCTTTTTTTCCCTCTTGATACATAAGCAGAATGTGGTATTTTCATTCTTTGTTTCTTTTCCTATAATCCTCTTTGATTAGGTGCGTCTGATGGTGTTCCCTCCGTTTCTAGAGCTCATTCATAGAGTACATACACATGTAATCTGTTAACAAACATGACCAAACACTCCTCATTTGACTCCTAGGGGGCTAAATCAGAGTCAGAACTCAATAAACAACACAGCAGAGGAACAGGATCAATCTTATGAAATAAATAAGAGAACAGGTTTGGACCAGCCATTGGAAACAAAGGAAACCATGCATGCCTTATGCTGAGCGTGATATCTGCCTGCTTTTATTAATTGGTGATTAATAACGCCTCTCTGTTCGTTAGCATAGTCACCTCCCGTGCAGCCAAGTGTGTTGCTGCTAATATGCAATTATGCGCACCTTACTGCTCGTTACATTATACCTCTCCCTGACTAATGTGGGGTCCATGAGGAGAATAGAAATCAGAGCGAGCTGCATAAAAAAGAGCTATCAATAAGATTTTCGCACCCACTGTGTTACTTACCTGTCTGGATGGAAAACAAGAAAAAGTTGGGCTTTTTTTTTCTTTCTTTTTTTTTTCTTTACAAATTCCTCAATGTAACCAGGAGACTGTATTAAAAGTTTAACAGCATTGCAGAGACTGTTTTGCTCTTCCTGGTGTTTTTGTTGTAAAGCAGAGGTAATTGACATCACCATGGGGATGCTCTGTTGCTAGGCCAGACAAGCTCAGTCTGATGTGGTCCTTATCTATTGATTTTCCTGACATTTCCCCACACCTCACAGACTAGGCCAACATGTGAGAAAATATCTGATGCTCTCAGTTCATACAGCCTGTTTGTACAAACTCCGGGCGAACTCTTGCTGCCCCTGACTGCATCGCAATTGGTAGGTTGATGTCACCATGGTGACTTGGGGCAAATTCCTGCCAGTGATTGGCTGAAATCTGCTCAGTTGTTGAGTTAATCGTTGTACGGGACTAATAGTAGTTCAAAAGGAGCATTTCGATTTAAATACCTTGAATTTAAAGACATTCACTGGCATATTTTTCCAATTTTCCCATCCTAGGCTTAGTTAAGGACTTTGGCGACCTGAATAAAGGTAGGCTCTCCCTGTCCTTCTGTTATGTTTTATTGATATACAGGAGAGATGTCTCCTTTAGAGTGTTAATGCCAACCCTTGTTCTGAAGTGAAGCCCATAAATACTGGATGATCAGAATTAACCTCTGCATTACTCCACCTCCCCATGGTCTCTAAGATGTCACCAAGGCCGGAGGTGCATGCACACCCCTGGTCTGCTGGGGTTGCTTAGCAGTCTGACTGGAGGGGGGCTTATGGGAGAAGTGCAAACAGACAGTCCTGCCTTAGTAAAGGTCAGATCTGCAACCTACACCTCTCAAATCCCACTCTGGCCCTGATGGGACCTGGGTTCCAGGCGTGCCTAGAGATGCTTGTGGTAAGGGAGACTTGCAGTGAGAATGAAGTGGAGTGCAACCACTGAACTGCACTGCTTTTAGAGGTTGTCAGCACCAACAGTAGTGTGATAGATATGACCTAACTTTGTGTAGGGGCTCTTACCTGGCGTATTTTTGGAATGTCATTCTGTAGCTATCATATGCTGCTGAATATAAATGGCTTCCAGTGTTGTTCTCAAAGCTGTTATTAAGCAAGCTTCATAGGTGTAGAGAGGTTTGTTTTAGAAAACAAACAGAGAACAAAAGAGTGCCGCAAAAAAGTTTTAGCTTTATGGACCACAATGGTGGTTTTCCAAAGTACCATGTAACAAATGACTATCCTCATCAAACTTTGGCTGTGTGAATGGTAGACAGGGGAGGAGCGGGGAGGGGAATAGGGTTCTGAAAGGCCCCCCAGCGTCAAAGCCTTAATAATCATGTGAGCAGCGCTGGACTTCATTACCCTCCTGTTCGACAGGCCGAGTGCCAGCCTGGATTGCTGGCTGGCTGTGGCAAGGTCAACGGCGGAGGAAAAACCAGTTACTGTGTTACTCTGGAGCGGAATGGAGAGGGGCGGCCATCTGTCAGCTCAGGCCTGCCATACCCGCAGAGCAAATGGACACGGGCGGCCAGAGGAGAGGCCACAGACACCCATAGAGCTAAACCCAGTGAGCATAACACTGAGGCATGGACACAAATCCAGCCAAAGTGATGGGCATTGGTACCACTAAAACACACACACGCACATATATCTATATATATATCTATATATATATATCTTTCTTTCCTCACAGCATATACATATATATATATATATATATATATATATATATATATATATATATATATATATATATATATATATATATATATATATGAAAGGCAAGGCTGCAGTCAAGAAATTTGGCAGTAAGCTATGTCTGTGTTTATGCATGTTTATTTTTACTATCAGCACACTATTGGGCCCCTACTGCTTTAAATCCAGATGGCAAACCATTTGATAAAAAGTTGACAAAAGTTTCGCTTTGCTTGCCAACAGTAAATGTGTTTAATCAGCTCTTTTATGGAGGCAAACTCCTTCTGAATATAAGTGCAGAAAATGTAGACCATTTTGGACTTTAAAAGACTCATGTTTTCTTCCTAAACACAGCAACATAACACAGTTTTTTTTTCTTCATCAAACTCTCCCATATCCAGTTTTTAGTGTTTCACCTTGCTGGCTGTTTGTCAGCATCTGAGTCGCATGAACCTTCTTTGCGAGGACCTTTATGATGCCCTCTGGCCAAAGTGGAAGAACCCTGTGGAATGTTCCAAAACTCTCTAATAGGTTTCAGGTGCTGCAGGCCACCCGCCAGCCTCCCCACTATCACCCCACTCTGCGTGTCTTGTGTGATAAGACTTCAACAGTCAGAGCACCAGCAATTCTCCTCCATGGGATTGAGGGCAGAGCTAAGTGCGAAATGTTTCCCCGTCTCCATTATATATGAGTGTTTTCCGTCTCCTTTGACCGAAGCGGCGAAGTAAATAAAAGTATAGCTTCTCTCGCGAGTGTGGCTCAAGTTCAGACAAGAAATATAGCAACTCCGCCATCCCACAACTAAGCACAGCTAACGCTCCTTTTTGTTTTCCTCTCGAACCCCCCGGCTTGAGCATCAACACACTCCGGAAAACAGGGAGATGGTCCTGGGCGATTCCCCTCACATTAATGGAAATCACACAGGAACTCCCTGGATGAAAGCCTTATGCGTTATTAAGGTTTAATGTTGATATCAGTGCTTATATGTTTACTTGAGTGCGCGGTGTTGCTGATGTAGAATTGTCAGAGAGGTGCAGATTTAGTAAGGAATTAGTGTACACCCAGGATTTAATTAAGCGGATCTATTTCCATCTTGTTAGAAAGAGATAATGTGAGTACCGCATGCATCATAGGTTACCATATTAAATGCTGCTTCCTGTAACAGCATTATATCTTCTAGAGTGGTGCTTGCAGATTATAGAAAGGAAATGCTATGTTTATCTGAAACAGTTGTCGCTTAAAGACGAGGGCTAAAAACACACGAGCTAGCACGTTGTTTGCCATACTTCTTTGCATACGCAAACATGCTCATTAAAAATGAATTTTAAAAAAAGAAAAATGGTCACACTTCCAATTTCCTTTTACAGATACCTTGTTCCATTTCTCGCATGACAGTGGAGTGTGAACACTGAAGCGACATGGCCTCTTTGTCTCTCCATTCGTCCCACTGCTGCCTAGAGACGTAAACCTTAAGCCACTCACTCGCTGATTAATCTTTTAACATTTATAATTACTAATTAAGTTAGTAAGAGACTTTTAATGTAGTCCTCCTTCAATGGGGAGCAGAGAGGACAACAGATCATTAGCTTCAATAATGAACGCGGATGAGACAGATAATGGCCTATGATAGGTGAATACTGACAGTTATATTAAATGAGGCGAGTATATGGGAAATGCAGCATGGATTCCAAAAGCCATGCAGAGACAAGGTGGTAAAGTGCACCACTAACTCCAGAAAAAAAAGCATGTGAGGCATAAAGAAGTAGCTTGTACTAATTAAAGCATGCATGTAGCTCTCTGATAACGTCACTTTTATATATGCGCTGTGTATTTAACATGCAACGATATCTATATCTGATTTGATAATTGTGTCAAAGCCAGTTTCAAGTGCAGATTTCATGCAGCAATTCACACTGGTTTCATTGAGTTTTTGGTCTCCCTAATGTCATCGGTGTATCTCATTATCACATTATTACATTAGTGTCTGCGTTATCCTGGTGGCTGTAAGTTGCTGCCCATTAAAAGAGTCATTTCATCTCAGGTTTTCTTGTCTTTTTTTTTTTTTTTTTACCTTAACGACGATGCTACTCTGGCACATTTCGTGTGCTTTCCCACTTTGGGGAAGGTGCTTATGCCATAATGATTATTATCATTAAGAAGATATTAATGTGCTTAGTGTTTGCGACCCAGCTGCTCATCATGGCCCGAGCTACCTGCCGGGGGAAGGAAGTGAGCTGCTGCCAAAATGGACAGTGCACATAGGCCACCGCCCACCTGTCCAGAGGTTTCAGGGTCAGTGGAGGTCACACCTACCTCCCTTTCTGCACTCTGCTGAACTAGCGGAGGGATGGCTCAGAACATAAAATTGGAGGAGATGAATTGTGTTATGTGGGATGATGTTAAAAAGTGTAATGGAACGGGCTATGTTTCGGGCTTGACCGTGACTGTGTGCATCCCCTGTCTTATATATACATATTAAATAAATAGTAATATGGGGAATTATATCCTTTAATTCTTAAGTGGCATTAAATCGTGTTTCAGCCCATTTTAGAGGCACTACACTAATACTAAATTTGTTTGCATTAAACTAGAGTTTTACAAATACGTTTGTGTTAACTGGATTTAAAAAAAAATCTTTACATTTTGCACTGGCTCTTGTTTTGAAGCCTTATATCATCATCACCATAGATAGATGGTGCAAGCCAGACTGGCTCCACCTCCAGTCTCTCAGTTTCAAATTGCTGCTTCATTAGGACTTGGAAAAGAAACCCATGGTTACATTTAATCAAACGAATCTTTATGGCAGACCAACATAATCAATCACAATCCTTATCCAATATGCTACATTCTGTAACTACCAAGCTGGCTTGGAGAGAAGTCAATTATGGCCGTACTCTCTCTCATCCACTGCCGACGTAGCTGTGTGTGATATTATACCGTTTCTGCAGTTATTTTCATTATGCAAATCTGGACTGTGCATCTCACACGCGCAACCTTTTTCCTATTCGTGTGGTTAATTCCTGCTTCTCTCTTTTATACTTGCAGTTCTTGTATGATACATGAACTGGGGGGTTGTTGGAGAGTGTGATGTGCCATATCTAGAATAATCAAATTAAGTATTAATGATTTTTGCTCTCAAACTAACACTTGTGTTGCACAGTGGGCTGCAGTCAGTGGTGTTGTTCATATTTCATATGTTTTGTGTCCATACAGAGCTGTTTGCACTGAATCTTTGTGTGCGTGCGTGCGTGCGTGCGTGTGTCTATGAAATCATTTACAGTTTGTTTTTTCCATATAAGTTCTGCTCTCTCGCCCCATATCCTCAAGTACATTTATGTCTGGATGCAAAACACATGCAACTTCACACACTGCAAGCGCGTTTACACATTGTACAGGCGCTCATCGTTTAATCTATCAATCTGTTTTTTTTCCCTCCTTTCCTCCTCATCTTGTGTGTTCTTCCTCCACGCCTTTTCACTTCGGCACTCGGAATCACGCACAATCCACACACACCGCATAATACACATAAGCACGGAAACACACAGAGGCGCACGCACACACAAGGTAGCTTGGTTGGTGGGGGCCATGGCTGCAGCTCTTCTGCGCAGTCCCAGAGTGGCTCCCGGGGCTCGGCTGCCAGTTGTTTGCCAGCGTCTCCGGGTGGAATTCATTCAAATTAAAGCGGTGGAATGAGGCCCGAGTCCCAGAATGCCTCGTCCCTCTCCTTCATCAGCATTCCGCCGATGAGAGTAATTAAAGCAGAAATTAATTCTGCTGTAAGCAGAGGAGCCACAGAATAACTGATATTAGAGGCTGGATGATGAATGCTTGGCATCAAGGGAGGTCTCAGGGGAGGAAGAGGAAATTCACAGATCTCTCTTTCTTTCTTTCTCTCTTTCTTTCTTTCTTTCTTTCTTTCCTCACAGCCTTTTTCTCTATTTTCCCCTTTTCTGCCCGTTCCTATGTTTGTATTTCTTTATTTTTTGTCGTCTGCATTTCTCTCTCCTGCGTGGTCTATTACTCGTTTCTCATCTTTGCATTTCTTTCATCCTCCATGGCAACATTTGTCCTTCTGTGCCACCTAAAGACTGCTACAAAGCACTGGATCTATTGACTTTAAGCATGACTGAAGACATTGGGAGTAAGCCCCCTCTGCTCAGAAACAGTATTTCACATTCTGTCAGCACCGGTGTTCGTATTTTCAGTCAAAAAAAAGCATATTAGAGTGAGGTGATGCTGCAAATGCTCGTGCTTTGCTATTTGTTAACAGAAGCCGAAATGGAAAGTGCTTTCAGGTGAATTCTTTAAGGGCACAGTATCAGGCATCACAGAAAAATATAAAGCTGTTGTGATTAGAAATATAGATGATGTTGGCATGAATAAAAATATACAATTATTAAATTAGGGTGTTTATTTAAAAAGGCTTGGAAATAAATAATTTGTAATGTTTTTAAGGCAAGCTGCCTCTTTGTTTTCTCAGGCTTAATTTGAGACTGAACCTTGAATCTCTCCAGATGATGTGATATTCTACCCAGGATGATTCAGTGATCCCCCAGTGTCCCCTGACGCGTTATTTTTGGAATAGCACATCTTTAGCAAGAACAGTCACAAGACTGAAAGACAAACAACTGAACTCTTGAAACACCGGGCCTGGATGAGGCTGTCAGTGTTTTCCTCTCTTAGAATCAAATGGAATTGAACAAAGGTTAGCTCTTTGGGGCTTTATGGTAATGTGATATACGATGCTGCCATGGAATTTGCCAATGCATGTCTTAGCACTGTCTGACTCTAAGGAAGAAGTGAATGGTAATTACGCTGACCTCTGCCCCTCCCTTTCTTATTCTGCCCTCTGGGTAAAAAGCCCGAGGTGGTAATAAACAATAGATAGATCTGTCTTGTTTATATTGCAGCTGCCGCACTCTAATGACACACGAGATTGGTCTCTATTTTGAAAATAATGCATGCCAAGAGGTGCAGGTAGTAAAACTGCATTTTTAATTGGTTTTGTGCAAGAATATCTCAATCAGATGTAAATGAATGGAAGCCCAACCTGAGAGTTACCGACTGTTATTAAGAATTTAGGAGGCTGGCATGGAGTTGAAACACAGAATGAATGATTAGACACTGTAAAGAGCCCCAGATGCAAAAGAGATGCAGACTGGCTAAAGCAGCTACCGACCTGTTGATGAGGCCTCGCCGAATAGAGGCTAAAGATTTCGCTACTACTGCCCAGCAAAGGTGCCCTAAGGGGTCAGAGAAGGTGAATTGTACCCCTGCTCACAGTTTAAAGATGCATAAGATGTTAAAAAACAACATTTTTTTCCACCATGATGATTATTTAGATGTAAAAATAATGAATTTCTCTGTTTTGACCTTTTTAAAGTTTCTGCTGAAACTATGAAGTCCTCCCCAATTCTTCCATGTCATTTTTTTTTTATTCCTCCTTTGGAAAGATGATATGAAGCATGAAGCAGAAATAGTGATCATACAGTAAAGACATTTCCTCTAAATTATTTAGCAAGAGTGGCTTTTTATAGACGCAAATTTACCTATGGACCTAAAAGCTTAGTACTTAGCTGCAGTTTTCTGAGAATATCTCTGCAGTGGATCATGTTGCTGTGGAGCATGATATTTCTCTCTATCATTCAAATGGTGTTGCCATTATGAACAGCGCTGGCCTATCTTGATGTCTGCCATCCTGGAAATGGCGGCAGCATTGTTTGTTTGTCTACTTGGTTCCATACACCAATAAAAATACACTCAAAATGAAACCTTGGTGTAACGATGACCTTAAACACAATGACACTCTTTCCCATAACATTGTCCTGTCCAATAGTCCAGAACTCCCCTAAGAGGCCTTACAGCAAGTCTAGGAGGAACCAAATGAGAGAGAAATCGATTACTTTCCTCTCTCCACTGTCTCTGCCCTGGCTGAATTACTGAAACAAGATGCTGCACTTAGAGGAGTCTTTGGAGAGGCAGAGGGAGAGAAAGAGAGGTGGGGAAGAGAGAAACACTTTTAGGGACATGGGTGCCATTTAGACTAGGACCATCTTCTCACAGAAAGCCACTAAAAGCAGTGAATGATCCTCTTCCTGTCCCAGGCTGGGAGTTGGTTAGCCTCCCGTGGTTAAGTGAATACAGAAAATACACTCAGGTTTGAGGTCAAAGCAAGATCATTAAAAACAATATTAATTTCTGAAATCCAAGCACAACAGTCATTTGCAGTCACCCCGAACTTGGCCGGAGCACACTCGACTGCTACAGTGTGTGCGTGTCCAAAAGCACAAGACCTACATGGCTACACGGATCCAGTCTGATGTTGTTTTCTGACTTCATAATGTCAAATGGGTGTTGTTTAACATCCACAGATTTTATTGTCTGAACTATGAAGATGAAAATGAAGCCCGCTCGTTTGGTAGATAGAACGTGGTGCTTAAGGGACCCAATCCCTGTAAGTGCCATTAAGTGGAAATTGCCGTTCACATATTCCAGTGGTTTGATTAATTACACTCTCTCATGTGCTTTCATAAAGGCCCAATGAAATATGGGGAGCAAATTGCATTGTGTTCCTGTATCCTGTTATGTAAAAGCAGTTTAATTATTGACACATGTTTTGCCACCTGGCAGGGGAGAGGATGGTTGGACATGAATAGAAATCAAACAATAGATATTATGAAAGGGTAGAGCTAGCACTTGAGATGCCATGTGTTTCCGTATCTGTGACTCACGTTATGTCCCCTTCTTCACCTCGCCTCAGGTCCTCCTCCTGAATCAGAGCAAAGAGCAGTCGTGATCGGCTGCGTGTGTCAAAGTTGTAAGGGAAGCTTTATGTGGAAGTGAGCGCACTTTGAAACCTGTTTAACTTTGGAGGCAGGACTGCTTTTTTAAAGGTCTCTTCTAATAAATGTGTAGTTAATGTGATATTTTGTGAAGGCTTCATAGTCTCTCTAGAGAATTAAAAGATCCCTGCTGGCTTTGTGTGATATCTTAAGAAAGCTCTTTTTTGATCAGAGTAAAGACGCTACTTAGCTGCTGATACACTTTGAACTCAAGGAAGCGGTGTGAGAAGACAACAAGCAAAGTTGCAGTTTTAACATAAATGTCTTTATTTCCCTTTTCTTTCTTTTTTCTTTGTTCCTAGATAAGAGCAGTGCCCTCTACTGCCATGGAGACTGAATAACATGAGTGTTTCAGGGCAGTGTTTGCCTTCTGTTGTAGCCAGTAGTACTTAGGCTCCACTCTATTCTGTATTCTACAGTGTATGTGGAGGTATTAGCTCATAAAACCCTCCTACTGTCATATGAACCCACTGCAGTCCCTGAGCTCTATATGAACAGCAGGGCTCTGATACTTAGTCCCAAGCTGTTCCTGTTTGCCCAAAACGATCAGGCCTGGCCTCGTGCTCTCTACCTGATCTAGTTGACTGGGCTGTGTAAGTTAGGTAGGCAGTCCCTGTCTCCATCCCCCCTCCTCCCTCTCAATATGCACTTGGACCCGGGCTCAGGCTGCACCTTTTGTGTTCCACAGGGATAAGGGGGCCAGATGGAGGAATTTGATTAACCAGCAGTGGAGGACCAAATGTTCAATTGGATACAGAACCAGTTGGAAGACGGGAGGGAGCGAGGGATGAGGCGGGGTAGAGGGAGAAATCTAAAATGGCTGGTCATGTGCACCGGCCAACACTTTGCAAAGGGGAGCCCAAACAGACACTGAGGTGTAGTAATGCAGAAGCCCTTTTCCAAGTACCAGCTGGGCCTTTTAGGAGCCTCTATCCCCACAGCAGACACACGGCAGCCTCCAAGCAGCTTGACTTTACCATATGTGGAACTTTTTTATGCTCCACCTGGTTTCCCCAGGGGACCTGTGCCGCTGGGACGCCGGAGGCAGGTGAATTGCTCTTAATGCAAGGCACTGAATCACTAGGCCAACAACATGAGGGAAGTGCCTAGGGAGAGGAAATGGATCTGCAGAAAGACTGGCGCGGACTGGCGCGACCTTGGAGCTAGTGCCCGCTGTGCAGCAGAAAACTGTGTGACGTGTCACTGTGCTTCATCTTTAATAATATCCACACTTAGATTTCTTGCACAACATTATGTATTATTTCACAAAGTGGTTTTTTTTCCAAAATGGAACTGTTCCATTTGTAAACTGGCTTTAGTTTAGAGCCTCTGTACTCTTGCCTGAATTCCCCCCCCCCCCCTCCCATTTTTCCTATTAGCATTTTTTTCTTAGAATAATTTACTGATTCACAAAGATTTTGGTTTATGTAATACATATTGTGTGCACTTTGCTAATATTTCTATGCACTCCTGCTTAAATCTAAGTTACATCGTAGCTTCAGTTGTTTCTACTCCTTTACATAGTTTGTGCTGACTTCCAGGACAGGTACTGTAGGTCGAATGAGGGAAAATTTGGCCAAGACAGTGAGGCTGTGGTCACTCTCCTGCCTGCACCTGTCTTACTGAGTCTGTGGCAAAAAGCCAGAGGTCAGGGGTCACCACAGGGGGCTGTCAAGGTCAAAGGTTTATCACTCTCCAAGGGGTCCTGGAGCCATCACTCAGACCCTACAGTACACACGATCTGCCCAGTTGAGGTTTTTTTTTTTTTTCCTTCCCTACTTTTTCTAATCCCTCCAAATGGCTCGGGCAAAACTCCTGACAGCAGCAAGAGAAACAAACTGTGGGGTGTGGAGCTCTAAGCCATCAGCTGGAGATTTCACTTTGAAAAGATTCCCTTTTACTCACTGCCCTTTCCACCAATCAGAGGGCTCGCCAGAGTCCAGGCACCCAGAGCTGCTGCCCTCTGACCCTGCCAGCGGTTGTTGGTTTATTTTGTTTGGGCATTTTGGAGAGGATGGGGCTGCTTTTGACAGTTCAGGCAGCAGGACTTGGATAAGGTCTTTAACAAAGACAGCCAGAGAGGGTGAGTTTCACAGCTCGAAAAAAGGCACAAGCTACCCTGAGCTGGTTTTTGCAGTTTCGGTACTGCACTCGTATTGCTGGAGAGGTTGTCATATTCATTGAGACATGTGGAAAATGGCCCATTTTGGAGGGGAAATAGGGGCCATTCATGCAAAGTCAATCCCATCAAGTAGACAGAAATTCCTCGATACCCATGTTTATGCAGCTGTGCCCGGCGATCAAATTACACCAACCCTCTTGTAACAACCTCGCCTCCTTCTGCCCTTTCTGCTTGTTCCCCCTGACCTCCTCTGAATATGAAAGGAGCCTCAGATGGGTCTCGCCATCACCGGGGAGCAAGGGAGAGGCAACGAGACAAAAGGGGGCACCTAACCTAGAGTTTTACCTACCCGCAACAGTAATTGGGTCAAAGCCACGGAGCTTCCATGGGTCAGCGGAGGGGCCCGTCATATGAGGGGCACATAGGGGCAGTCAAAGAAGGCCCGTCCCCAGAGAAGAAGTACTAACCGTCATTGGCTGTAGCACCAACTCTGACAGACCGCAGGGAACGGACCCACCGCATCGAGCTTGTCAGCTGTTCCGGCAGCGCGGAGCGATCGTGGAGCGCTCCACTGGGAGTGTATTACTGAAGGCTTTTCTTCTCTGCCTCTGTGTTTTATTTTTTTGGGTGGGGAGGGCAGGGTTGCAAGTCTGTGTGCAAGAGGGGGTGTTGAGGGGTATAATTTAGAGCACAGAGGGAGCTTCGTCTCTCCATCTTATGATTTGGAGGTGAAGACAAGCGCCCTCGGGGGCCCCCTGTCAGAGCTTTTGGGCGCGCTCAATGCAGACTTCAATAAAAACACACAAAAAGAATTCCCCCACAAGGGCGCCCGGCTGAATTGCTGACGCCAATGTAAAAGATTCAGTTTTCTGTGAATCATTTAGTACAGCGACCCTGAGCTCTCTACACAACGTGACAATAACAGGAAACCCCCCTCTGTCCTCCTCATCATGAAAAAACGAGACTTGCAACAAACCCGGAGAATGCAGAATTATTTTTTTCACACATACAATTTCACACATCGATCACCCTCTGCCACTCCTCCATTTTCCTCTTCCCCTCCCATCTCTCACTCCTCTTCTCTTTCCTTCTCTCACTGTATTCCTGTCATGACAAATGTCAAACACAGTCAGTTAGGAGAGCGGGGGTTTTTTTTCTAACCCTTTTTTTTCCTTCTTCTTCTTCTTGGTAACCAAGAGCTTGCCAAGACGAATGTGCGCTGGGACAAGACTGCTGCAGAAGCATCACATTGGAGCATCAGCATCAGATATTTCTGTGAAAGTAACAGAAATGTTTGAAGGTGTTGTCACAAGCTCACAGGTTCCTGCTGTTTGTGTGCACCAGAGGGAAATGGCGCCTTCTCAGCCCTTTTGTCTCCTCCCTCCCCATTGTTGTTTTTAAACTTATTTCTCTGTTTAGTTGTTATCACTTTTATTGTGGTTAAGAATCTCAGCATGGCTGTTTTTGTGGATTTTGACAGAGGGGGTTGGTGTTATAGTCAGAGTTAAAATTAGAGGAGTTGCTTTTCTGTGTGACTTGGAGACATGTCATCTTCTGGAAGCAGTGGGGAGTCTGTCAGTCACAGCCATGGTGTGTTTTAATCATCTCTGTCCCACTTGGTGAAGCGCTGACGGTTAGAGTGAGGGTTACCTCCCCTGGACAATACCAGTATGCTAGAATCTCATACACTCTGATGTCAGACATAGCAACCAGTTAAGAAATATGAGACGTTTCTTCCTCAAGTTAATCCTGCAAATTCAATGGGGGAATCAAGCAACGTCTGGTGAATCTGAAGATATATCACGAGTGCGTTTGAAGGGTTTTCTGATCTTTCAAAAGATATGACAGCTGGAAGGAGATTGGCAACAAAATAGCAGGAGTTTGTCACTATAATAAGAGCATGACGCTGATAGAATAATCAAAACCCACGACATCTTAGAAGCTTAATGAGTGGGGGCTCCCCCCAAGCGAGCAATAATAATAGTGTTTTGTAATTCTATCGCCATTATAATGATACTCTAAGGAATTTTAAATAGACATTTCTTTGTAAAACAAAGTAGGTTAGACTGCAAATTATATTTTCCATAATGAAGCAGCTGTGACTACAAGCATGTATTTACAGTGCTTGCATGTATTTACAGTGCTTGCATGTGACGACGCCATAAGAGTTAGGCCACACTGGCCTTTTTTACAGGACGCCCATCCTGCTCGTTTTCCTTTAACCCCTATCTGAGCATGCTCCCTGCTGTCCTCTCCAGAGATATGGATTCTCATTTCTGAGAGCATCCTCTGACAGTCTTAATGGACAAGTATTCTCTACGAGGATCGGAGAGCTCTCGCTGAAAAGACTGCTCTCGTCATCGCTGGAATAAGTACGTTTTTCTCCTCTCCTCTTCTGCCCCGAACCCATCTAAGGTTGCTTTTAAGGGGCAGAAATTAAACCGAGCCTTCAGAGAGCAATGAAAACAGAAAACAAGGGTGGAGAGCGGATGCTTTTGATGCCACCTTAATGTCAAACAAGCACTGTACAACAGAAAGCATTTAAATATTAAAGGATAAATTGCAAATGCATTAACAAATATGAATCCTAAATACCGTTTTCGTTCGCAGATGCATGACATAAGCCACTAAATTGAGCTTTAAACAGAAGTACTTAGAAAAATATTCCTGCAAGGCCCCAAGCAATTAGTCCAGCTGCCTGCCTTTGTCCACCTACCCATTGTGTTCTTTGTAAAAACCATTCTCTTACACCTCCACTTACTCCATCCTTTGAGACGCCATTGGAAATCCAGGGCTCTGAGTTGAACCCACAGTTGGTTTAAGTGTAATGAAATGTATGTCATGTCTCTGGCTCGCTCCCTCTGGCTTCCCCTCACCCCTGGCCCCCTGAAAGCACTGCCTTTGACAGGAAGGCCTCTGTGGCTTCTGCTGCAGTGATCTTTAGCCCCTTCAGGTCCCACTGACTATTTAGGATGTCCCTGTGATTTGAGGGTGGACTCAACCGTCCACACATGTTTCAGAGCACCAAGTGATAGACAGATAATAGACAGATAGATGAGAGTGGGAGCCTTGGACAGCTAAACAAGCCCCGTGGGAAATTTTACTCTGATTCCCGACTGCATTTTATAACAAATAACCTCTATCCTGTTACTATTTATTAATGTTTTACAGTACGCTTACGGAAAACACCAAGTTGGCTATGCTTATCGTACGCACTGGGAGCCTAGCAATGTGCACATTTACTCTGCGGTTTATGCTGTTTATCTGTTATGTGTGTTCTGTCCTACATTGTGCACATTATAGAGACCCCATGGTAACAGAAGTCAGATGCAGTGTCTGTAAGAGGACCCAAGCTGAGCCATTTCAGATGATGCGCATTTAAATTTGTACATATATTGACTATGGAGTTCTCCGTTTATTTATCATACATTCAATCTTTATGCAGATGAGGGTGAACGCATCATGCATGGCACACCTAGGTTGCATCTCGATGTGTGTATCTTTATGAGGCTTTTTTTTGTTTTCTTTTTTTATTTATCTAAAGCTTTGTGAGCGTGAGACTCTTATGTGTCTGTGCATGGATATTGCAGCTTGGAGAGCGTGTGCATGTCCACTATATTAGACGGAGCGTGCGAGGGGTGCCTCAGCGTGAGTGTACTGCTGTCTGTTCAGAGCTCTCTGCACCAGCAGGGTGCGCCATTCCAATTTACCCATCAGCCGTGGAGGTAGGGGGTAAAAGTGCGGGGCAGCACTGTCGGAGATTTCACATTCGAGGGACGAGATTACCAGTCAGGGGACCCCTGTGTGGAGGTGATGAGGGAGGGCGACTGCAGGGGCACAGTGTGAGGGAGTTGGGGCTGATGGAGGATGGGGGAAGGGGGAAGGGGGAGGGCAACAAGACTCCAGCACCACCCTGGAATCCATGGGCTCTCTGTTTTCTGGGGAGCATAGCTGCCAAGCTGCACATCTGTTTGACACCAGGCGCTGTGGTATGGCAGTCAGGGGCTGTCTGTCCCGATTCACGTCTCTTCGCCCTCTAGTTTGTTGTAAGGATCTGGACAACTTTTGAAGCCTATCTCTTTTGAAATCCTTCTTAAAACTGTGCAGGTTTTTGGAAAAGAAAACCAAAAATAAAGGACAGATGGAGTCTCACTTTCATAACAGCAAATATTTATACTTCTACAGCTCTCTTTTTTTATTTCCTCTAATCACATGCTCGTGAAAGATTTGTATATCCTAAAACTCTGGAGCATAATCATGGCATTAAAAATCATCTTTAGCAGTTACCTCAGGCCCACAGACCAAGCCTGCTTTTGGCTGTACTCACTCAGTCTGTATTTGAGTGTCAGCCAAGTCAGCCGTGGCTGCTCCAGAGACCCAGAAGTCTGTTGGGGAGACAGGACATTCCAAACAGCATAACTCATTCTTTACACCATCTCCACCACTATTAGTTAATTATATGCAGGTGTTTTCCTTTCTGCTTTTTTTTCATTGTTGTTTTTTTTTTTGTTTGTAGATCTAATAAAAATGTGACCAAAGTACATAAAGCCAGAAACACGGCAAAAAAAGAAGGGAGAGATAGTGTGGAGGAAGTGGCTGAATGTGCTGCATGAAGCAAATTATTGCCCCCATGTAGATTCATCAGTTCTCCCTGCTGGATTAAGGAAGGGCCTTTCTAATGAAGTTCGCCCCGTCAAAATGAAGGGACTAATTCTGATTTAGCTGAGGTAATGAACTTCCCCTCTCCTAGTGAGAGCAGCACCATGGGGTGGTTGTGCAGGGGGGGTGGGGGCAAAGGAGAGTGGCAGCAAGAGAGAGGGAAGACGAGACGGAAGAGAGACATGGAAGGAGGACAGATAGAGCTAGAAGGGAGAGAGAAAGCTAGGTGGAGAATGAGGGGGAAAAAAATTATGCAAAACGGCTGTCTCGTATTTGCTGAGATGTATTAAATTTCCAGTGCGGGTGCCTGTGTTATATAAAATTATGTTAATGTCTTGTGGCCCGCTGCGAATGGCGGCTTGCTGGTCCTGAGCATGCGTGGCTGGCCGCTACATGGAGCGCACTCAGTGGGACTCAGCTTTTCTATTAAGGAAAACCTCTAGACACCTGATGATGAATTCTCTCTCACCAACTGTTCCCCCTTTTTTGTGTCGAAAATATGAGCGCTTTTCTAAATGACTTTGGAGAGCCTGGCGTGGCGCTTGGCGGCCTCCATCGAGCAGGGGGGAAAGGGGTGTGGGGGGGGGGTCCCTCTGCAGCAGGCTAAGGGAGTCAATTAAGGCAAGCGCTGATAATTATAAGCCGGCAGAACGCAGAGGCTGGCTAATTGTACAGTGTTCCATGCCGCGAGCACAGCCATGGGGCCTCTGCTCAACGCTCTCCTTCCCTGCTCCATTGTGCGGACCTCAAACCCCATAAACCCACAAACCTCGGCGCGACAATGCCACAGTGAGGCTACCAAAAAAAGCCGGTCATGTGTCCATAATGAACTTTTTACATTCAGGCCACTCACGCTGTCGAGACCTGAAAGAGAGTCTGGTCTGTATTCACATCTCATGTATTTATTTTTTGCTCTTTTACGTTACTTTTACTTTCCTCGCTGTTGTGTTTCTGTTCTTCTTTGTAAAAAAATTTTCCCTCACTTTGCGAAGCAACTTTCATAGAGTACAAGATCCTTGGAAAGTCAGGGCATAGTCACTTGACCTTTGTTTCCTTCTAACAAGAAAAAAAGCCCAGCAGTTTAGAATAGGCACGTATAGAGTAAATTAGAGCATTTCAGTGTAGAATGGTGTTTGTGTGGCTGCAGGGGGTCCGGCACTCCATGCAATCCATCTCAGCAGCCTGCACTGTTTGTCCCCAATGGACCTCCGTACCTGCCTGCAGCTGCAGCGCCTACATATCATTCGTTAACAAGTATTCGCCTCTTGCCTTTGTTGTTGTGGATTTCTCCCTTTTCTTTCTTCTTCTGTTCTGTCTCCGTGACCTGCACACTGTTCATTTGACCGAGTTTTAGCCATTGCGGGCTTTAGCTGCGAGAATTGCAGGTAGCGTGGAAACACAAAATGGCAGCGCATTCTTCAAACGGTACTGCAGATCCAAATCCTGCTGAAACGCCAGCTTCATCTGGTTTTACCAGCTACTCTCCCTTTGGCAGACTGAAGAGTGAAACATTCAATTCACTGTTTCAAATCTAAAATTATCTGTAAGCACAAAAACTGAAAAATAGACAGTGTTCTGGCCACTACACCAGATATTCCAAGATATCTGGACTTATTTGAAATATATATATATATATAATATATATATTCCTGGATGAGAGGCAACAGGTCTGCATAATTTCCGTCCAATTTTTCTTTTATGTAGTTATGTAGTCAAGTTGTCATAAAGGTGAGTCATTAAACATAAAACAAAGCACAGAAGGCTCTGCACAAATACTGGCGTTCATGTAGTCAGTGGCACACAGACTCTTTTGCATAACTGGCCTCAGGTATTCTAGTAGAAAATGGTTTAATGTATTGTAGTAATTCATAGCGAAGCGGTGTCCTTAATAATTCAGTAATGACTGTTAATTATAGCCTTTTTCTATATATATATTACATTTTTATTTACATATATAAAAATCTGAGCATTGCTATATACATGTGTAGGGAATCGGAGCAAATAGCTCAACTAAAAATGTCTGCTCGTTGTGCTTATGGAGAAGGAGAAAAGTCCTTATGCTTGCATCCCTCTTGTTTTGTAAAACCCAAAAGGTGTTCTAGTCGGCTAAACCTTTTGTAACACCCATTCAAGCGTTACGCATGTTTATCTCAACACAAAAACCTGCCAGTTTGGTGTTTCTACCTCTGGCGTGGTAGCCAAGGGAGCTGTGAAGCGGTTAATGTAGGCGCAGAGTGGCTGATCCTAGCAGGAGCCTAGCCCTGCTCTGATTAGCACCTCCAACGAGCTGCCATGCATCAGAGCTGACATTCTCCGAGAGTCATGTTCCCCCAGAATCCTTTGCTCTCGCTGTGCGAGGGCGTCACCACTACTGACATGTCACAGCCAACAATCTCACTTCACCTCTCATTCTCCCTCTGGAGGTTGGAAAGCAGCATCAGCCGCGCTCCAGCGTTGGGACCCTGACATGGGGGCTCAGCTTATCTTTTTTTTTTTACTTCTTTCTTGCAGACACAGGCTATATCTTTTCCACGCAGGTCTTACTACAGTACCAACACCTTTCATTTTGTATTGTAGTAAGTTCTCCAGTATCTCGATTCCATTAGCTAGCTCAAACACATTACCATCGCTGTTTGTGTAATGCATTAGGTCTTTGATGGAGTGTGTGGAGGGGTTGGGGGGATTTTACAATGCCTGAGTAAAATCTTATACTTGAATCTCAAACATTTTGCACTTGATTGACTCTGTCCTTCTAAAACTGTGGAGGCAGGAGATAGATATTAGTGCTGTTCCCCCCGGGCAGTTCTCCAATCAGCTTCAGTCCAGGGGGAGTCCATCCCTTTGCGTTCCCACCTACAACCTCCCTACCCCCACATGCTGCATTCACCAGGCCCTAATGGGTGTAGCAATACTTCTGAAATGAGTTTATTCCTTATGAGCAGTGCCTCCACCTCAAGAGAGCGCACCACACAGAGGTGGAGTCAATTTGTATTCACCCATAATTCCCTGGGCCTTAATCACTCTGATTTTCCTCCCATTATCTGTTAATGGATAGTTCCCGCGGAGAGAAAAGAGAAGTAAACCCACCTACTGTTTACAGGCCTGAAGCTGTCTACTCTGCTACCATCCACAATCCCATGGTGGGTTGTATATACAGCAGTGAGTCCGCTGAAAACCGAATCTTCTTGGATTATTAACATATAACTCCAATATGTGGCTGAATAGCAGGAGACAGATGGTGGAATAGAAACCAAACTCTTGCTAAAGGTGAAATTCCTCATAAACAAGATTGTTCTGAAAATAAATGTAAAAAAAGGCATTTCTGTTTTTATGGCTAGGTTTGGCAGCTTAGAAACTCAGCACTGACCTGTTAGTTATAAATCGACCCCCCCCCCTACACACACACACACACACACACACGCATTCTTCACGCATTCCCTGTGATTACTATGGTTGTTGTGCCTGTATCTTGTTTAAAACAACCACTAAATATTCCCAATTTGTTCCCCCAGTTGTTTGCTCATTACTTTCAGCGCAGAAGTGCCTTGATTGATGCCGTTAATATCATCTGCTTTGGCGACACGAGAAACACGGGCCCCTGTGAGCCTGAGCTTCAGAGAACTGTTCATTATGCCCCAGAGAAGAGCGCAGATCTAAGTATCAGATTTTTCTTGTCCAAAGTCAAACGCTGAAAGTGGTCCTGAATTCCCTTCGCATTCTCACTGCTCCTCGGCAGAATTGTTTAAAGGGAGAAAGGGGCAGTGGTGGTGAGGGAAGCGGTGGCGTTGGAACGGAATAAGCTGAGGGAGAGTTTTTAATTAAGCAATGCCCTGCGATATACTTAATTACACATTATTGTCAGAAAGTTAGAGCGCCTTTAGTTACATCGGTTTCAGTCACTGTCAGCTGACGGCTGTGCGTTTGTACTCTTAAGCACAATAAAACATCTATCAGAATCGCAGGCGCTTTTACCGCTGCCTTACAAAATTCAATATGCTGCAGCTGTGTCGCTGTTACATAAAGAGTTCACTAAACTATGCAAGCGAGACCTGCAAGCCCCAGCGTCCCAAACAACCTTCAACGGCACATGAACTTCAGCCTGGATACAAAAAAAGGGAAAAAAGTAAACAGCGCAGAGAAATAAAGACCATTCTTTTTGAGAATAGTTTTTTCCTCTCCCCCTCTCCTGTCCTCCACATGGGAGAGATATTAGGCGTTTGTGTTTTAAGGAGCTGTGAAATACATAAACCATGAGCCACAGGAACGCAAGGCCCTGTGGATATGCAGATGGGCTTACTTTGCTGGTGTCAGGGATGCTTAGAGGGAGCAGACACAGGAGCAGTTCTCATCTAAAGGATTTTCTTAGGAGTGCGGAGGGACAGGGTGGTGGCAGTGGAGAACACCCGGGAGACTCTGAAACAGAGAGTGGGAGGAGGGAAAGGGAGAGAGATGAGGATAGAGAGAGAGGGCTGACAGTCCCCTGTGGCCCTGTAACTATATCCAGAGTCTGCTCGGTGGATAGAGAGGGGTGGGGGCTCACGCAGGGCCATGCTGATTGGGCAGCCCAAGAGAAGGGCTGGGGGAGCAACAGGAAGTGACCTCAGCCCAATGAGGCAGCTATAGGGGCGAGCAAGCCGACTTTCTCCCTTGGCTCTCACTAAGAAACAAGCTGCCAGCCTGATTCAACCCCTGTTACACTGCTGAATACAAACCCAGCCCTAAACAGGCTACATTAGAGGTGCTAACGGAGCAGAATTTGCTTGTGATAGGCCCTCACTTAAACCTCGTTTTCCTTCTCAGTCGCATATCCTCAACACTAAAAGATATTATATATCAACAGTGGCGTCATCTTAATGTTGACAAATCATGTGAAAATTAATACTTTGACTCCACAAGTATAAGTAGCTTTGTGGCCAAAAGCCTTGTGAGCATTGTGGCCACATAAAGTGCCTGTAGAGAAATCATTCTAAGGCATGGATTTGCTAACAGTAAGAAAAAAACAAAATTGCTCCTGTATTCTTTAAATTGGGAACATTCTGTTTCATTTATATCTGTCATTTTCACCTGATGCACCTGCTCACAGACACAGTCACACACATGCACACATGCAAGGTCAGTCAGGCAGGTGCAGAGTTATATGCATAATGAAGCAGGCCAGGTCTCCAAAGGGACCGCATTGTGCACTAGGGTCAAATGAGGGCTGCACATATGGCAGAAGAACAGATCTGTGCACGCTGCAGCAAGGTTGACCTTAGTGTACACCGTCACACAGATAAGCAAACTGAATGGTGATCAAAGAGGACAGTGATCCTCTTGCACGGCTGCGTGGATGCGCTCGTGGCAAACACCCCCTCCCCTTCCCCTCTTTCGCTGATGCCTGCTGCTACACTCAGATGCACATGTAGGCTACAGAGTATCTCATCTGTCAAATGCATGATTGCAGAACACAGCATCAACTCTTTCCCTTTCAAACTACCATGAGCTGCTTTGATCAGCTTTTACCTTTTGTGAGACAGACATACAGGAATGTTGTCTGTGAGCTTGTGCTGATGCACAACTAATTTGGGTTTTTTTAGGTTTCAGACATCATATTAAAGGATATGCATGATGAAAGAAGATTAAGAAGAAAAAAAATGGAAAAAATGTGTTATAGTAAAAACTGCAGTGTACTGCAAAGAGCCTGACACTGTAGGAGATGTTTTCATTCCTTTTTTTTCCAGAATATTGGGGTTATTGGGTCACAGTTGTCTCTATTTGTCAGTATCAGTCGATGAGTGCAAACACTGCGATACTGCCTATTTTTATGTCTAGTTTCAGCTTTAAGAAATTCAGAAAAACATTTTAGAGCTAAGGCTTTTTTTTTCATTCTCTAATATTTTAGAAATAATTGCCCAGTATAGCTTAAAATGTGGTGGCCAAGGTGACCATATTCTTGGAAAGCTTTGCTTTTCAGATTACTTGTTTGCCAAATTTGCCTAAAGCATGTTCAACTAACCCTCTACCTGGACCCACCAGGAATCAAGCTCTGCACAGCTGTTTAGGTGGATTATGTATACATGCTTCTGGCACCCAGGGTCTATGCGGTGAGCACTGGGCTGCAGAGACCTGGGGATAAACCATGGCTGAGGTATGCACCCCCGCCCCTTTGCCGTACAGTAGCAAGAGTTTGATCGAGCACTAGTCTGGCAGAGTGCATAGGCCTTTTATTGACACACTGGAGATGGGCGGTTCTCTAAAAGTCTGAGTCAGCAGATTGTTGTGCTGCAAAGAAATGTGCAGGTCTACCACGATGACATTTATTTAAGCTATCATTGGCTGTGGTTGAGGTAGTCAAATGTTGACATAGACATTTGGGTATTTTTAAAGCAAAGAAGATAATCTGTCGTGCAAGTGAGCGTGCTGTAAAGGAGAGTTGGGTTTATACGAGTTGATGAGAGCCGAGATCAGGGACATATAAGTAAGGTTTGAGAAGCATTTTTTCAGTTATTTGGGGGGGGATTTTGTCCTTGAAAAACTGATAATGACCCTCTGCACCGTTTGACATGCACTGTTTGACTATTGTTGATTTATTTTTGATTCGCAGTCTGCGAAGCACATATGACTCTTTCCTCCTCCATTTAGACTTTGCAGATTTATTTTTATGTAAGTTGATGAAAAGAAAAGGGAAAAAAAGATGACACTCGCCATGTTCAAAGTGCAAGCCCTCGTCTGAGCTATTAGGACCCCAGCTGGTCATCCAATTTATGCCTGATGGGAGCAGATCACACAATATTTTTTTTTCCTGTTTGAGTCATGAAAATCACAGACACAAGAGTGTTCCTATAAATTTGTTAAATTTAAATTTCATGTTAAAAGGGAAGAGGGAAAAAAGGACCAGGACAAAGTGAGATCTCTGCAACTCCTCAGCCATTCATGCTCTGCTTCTTCCGCCTCTTATGGTTTTCTGCGTATTTTCTTTTTTTTGTTGTTTCTTCTCTACAGAGGAAGGATTGAACCATGAATGCAAGCTCTGCAGTCAGTCATTCGACTCACCAGCGAAGCTTCAATGCCACCTGATTGAGCACAGCTTTGAGGGCATGGGTGGAACCTTCAAGTGCCCGGTCTGCTTTACAGGTGCGTATTGTGCATGTGTTTGTGTGCATGCAAGCGTGTGTGTATCGTGCAGTATCAGCCCAGTGAACACATGGAAAGATTATAAATTAAAAGTTTTTTTTATGTTAACTTTTCTAACACAGTTACATTTTCAACAAAGCTTCTTTGCATGTTTTTTCTTTTTCGCTTTGAAGGCAAATGGGTTCTAAATGAGTTGGGAAAGGTCGATCAAGCAGGCCAGCTAAAGCTAAGAGCAGTTTGCTGCATGTGGATTTTTATTTAGTCAAATTGCCTCCAAATCAAGGCCAAAGAAGTGTCATGAGGTGAGAGGGGGAGAAAGAAAGAGAGCAGGGGGGAAGGCAGTGTGAGCTGAGGGGAGATGGGGGATTGAGGAGTGGGGAAAGAAAAGGAGATGTGCTAATTGTGGATGGCAGTGGTGCTGATAGCTGTAATGATCTCATCTGTCTCTGTGCGTGGAGGTGGAAGGACCGGACTCCTCCTGAGAGGATAGCGCCCTCCTTCAGTGTCAACAGGGTTAACTATCTCTATAATGAAATCTGCAAAGTCGTTAACTTCAGCTCTTCACTCTTTCTCCCATCTCAGCTCTTTACTCTTCCTAACACTTTTTTGGTCCTCAGCTCATTTCCCCCTCTTGTGCTTCCTGTAACCCCCCATCCACCCATTGCACAAAAACTAATTTGTCTCTCCTTCACTTGTTACATCAATTAACATCATTAGTCCACATTTTGCGCGTTGCTCAAAGTTGTTTTCACATCTTTTTTTTTAACTCCAGATCCCCCTCACATCGCCGCTCCTTCTTCCTTTTCCTTCTTTCTCTCCACTCCCCTCCCTCTAGTCTGCTCCACTTCTCTCATTGCTGTTTTGGCCTTATCTCTCTTTTAGGAGAGGCCTATTGATATTTCCCCACCCCGAACCCCCCCCCCCCCCCCCCCCCCCCCCCCCTCCTCCTCCTCCTACCCCTCACAGGGGTCTGGGCATTTAATATACAGAGCATGCCTCCTTCATCTGAGCCTTCATTTTCCACCGCCGGCTTTGACAGACAGGTCCCCCCTCTCCCTCTGCGTCCATATCGATCACGGCGCATGAGAGAGAGGGATGCTGGGAGGGAGAGGGGAGGAGGGAGAGACAGAGTACACCCTCAGGACAGCGGTCGCAGTGCAGACAGACAGATGGGCGAAGGCCTATGGTAGCGGGGAAGGAAGGCTGTGGAGAGTATGGGATGAACGGAAAGGCCTCCCTCTGTTGGGGATGCAGGGGACAGGCAGACTGAAGTCAGAGCACTTGGAGAAAAAGGAGCAGTTGAGAGATTGGCTAAACAGCTGAATGTATCTCTTCAAGCTGAGCTTGACATAAAGTAAAGAAAAAACACTTGTTTAACACCCTAACATAACTCTACTTACAGTATATTGTCAGATAATATGCACTAAGTTCGTTTTTTTATGTGCTTCATTTCATGGACTTTTTTGGATTTTTTATCACTACACAGAGTAGTAGAAAAAGTTAATTACAACTTTTCATCGATAGAACATACATATTAAGTTAAGATACCAGTAAATTTAAGCAGCAAAAAACAAAATAATGTTTTCTATATATTTCTTTGTGTTTTACTGACACTTAATGGAAACCATAGAAGCCATTTAACTTTTGCACTTTAGTACTTTTGTTGCATTGTTGAGGCAGTAATGATGTAAAAAAAAATAGTTTTCTACTAAAAAGTACCACACAAAAGTACTTTAAAGTAAATAAAAAGTACTTCAGTGTTATCAGAAAAATGTAGTACAAAAATTGCAAAAAGGTAAAAAAACAAACAAAAAAAACAGCTATTATGTACATTTATGAATGAGTTCTTATACATATGTTGCAACATACTTGTCCAAAGTAGAGCTAATTTTAACTGTTAGTTTAAGGTAGTGCATTAACATATAACAAGATTATCCGGTGATTCATACATAAAGTTGTAATATACAGATATCAAGTGATAATGGTAAATGAAACGGTTATATTCACATCGAAACACTTTAAAACAATACTTAAGTGTATTACCAAATAGACTGAAGTACTTTTTACTTCTGGTCATTAAAACTGTTTTGTTTTCAGAGAACGCTTTCTAAAATCAACCATTTTTGTTTGCACCATTTTAAATCCATATTTGCATATTAAAAGGATTCCCATTTTAGGTATAATGATTGGAACATGAACATGAAAGCAAAACTTTGATCAAACTAGGTGGTGGAGGTAGTAGTTCCTGGGTTATTGAGTCCGCTTGATTAACAAGGTTACTCTTTGTTTAAAAGATCATCCCCCCGTGATGCCCATGTTTTAGTTTGATCTACCCCCATGCGACCTGAAAAACGCAACGGGAGGTAGAGAATGAATGTCATTCTTTGACACACCTGATTACTCTCAATCCACACCAATGGGAATGGCGAGAGGACAAAAAAAAAAAAAACCTAGCACAAAACAGACCGGAGCAGAAGTATGGAGCGGGGGGGAAGTAAGTTGTCGATGGTGGATGAGGAGAGACAAAATAGAAGAGAAAAGGAGACAAACTTAGAGGAAACTGAGAAGGTTGCAACTGGCAAGTTTGGATGTGAGATGAAAGGAGGGAAGTGGAGGAGGAAAAGAGAACTGTGTAGGGGAGGGAGGGTAAATGGAGAGAGGTCCATAAGCCCCTGGATGATGAGAGAGAGGCTGACTCTCCCAGGACAGATTTGACAGGTTTCAGAAGTGGGGGAGCCTGCAGCTAGAAGTGTCTGCCTGCACCCTTAGGAGCAGTAGCGAGGGCTGGTGTGGAAATTGTGATTGGGAATATGTGCTTAAGACAAACAAAACAGAAGAAAGTGTGCCTGATGAAAGTCCTGTGTATGTGTGTGCGCGCGTGTGTGTCTGTACGTGTGTGTATACGTATACACTTTTCTTTTACTTATGTCACAGCGTGAAGTAGAAACTTAAAAAACTAGAGGAGGCGCTGCTTTAGAATCCACACGAGTCTGACAACTACAGTAGTTTAATTAGTTTTTTTTTGTGTTTAGTTGCTGCGCATGTTTGCGCTGGTGCTTGATGTTAGAATTATGACATCTTACCACCAAAAACAAATAAAACACACGGGCTTAGCCTTTTCCCGAAATTTCGCAGTTATCGGCTCCATATCAACTCGCGCGGCCGACTTATTTGTGTTGCCTCGAAACTCTCGTATCGGCCTCTGCATTGTGAACCCTTGGATTAAGCAGGAACCAGTACATGTAAGCTAGATGAATAAATAAAGGAAAAAGGAAAACGAGGGGGTGAAGGATAAACTTATTTTTCCTCTCTGCACAAACAGCTCAGTATTGGTGCAGTGCAGCCTGCAGAGAGCACCACCCTGCCAAAATAAAGATGAGCTGGGGCCTGTAGTAAAGGAGACGTCTGCCATGGGCGGCCCCTGAGATCTAATCAGAGGGCTTAATATCCCCCACAGCGAGGAGACCTTGGCCCCTCAGCCCCCTCAGCCCTGACACCCCTGACGCCCAACCCGGCTCAGCGCTCTGTTCAGCTCTGCTCCGACTCCACAGCCAACAAACTCCACAAAGTTCTCTCTTTCCCTCTCTCGCTCCCTCCCTCTCTCGCTCCCTCCCTCTCTCTCTCCCTCGCTCATACTCAGCAGGGAGAGACACAATGGGCAGCCACTGATCCTGTTTGGATGTGGTTTTGGATTATTTCTTCCTTGTTTTTCTATGTCCTCATTTTAACCCTCTAGAAAGACATGCCTGTGTTCCTCCTCTAAATGGGCAATGCAATGGCATATTTTATATCTGACTCATGCTGCCAAATGCCAATGCAATGTCCCCCCATTGCCCATTTCAGCTTATCCCTTTATTACACGTTGCATGCTAATTTGAAAAACAACGACGAAGACAAAGGACTCCAAATTTGAACCCTGCTGTTAATTAAATGTTTACCACAGTAAATATTAGTGATTGCTGATTCTTGCAATCATCTTTAGTAAACATAAATACAGCCCGAGCCTTTAAAAATGTCAAAAACAAACATATATAAATTAGCAGAAAAGTATTTATTGGACTTACACTGGCATTAAAACATTTCAGGCCCCCGGTGCTTTAAATCAACTGTCACTTCCCACTTGTGTGTAAGTGACTGCCAAGCTATAAATTGATAAATGCGCTGCTGATTAAATGTAACTCTTACTGGAAGTGGACCAGAGATGCATGTAAATAGCAAGAAACAGCTAACTTGACATCTCAGTTGTGTTTGGCCCTATTGTACAGTATTTGAAGGCCCCCCAAGTCTCAAATCCATTTTTATTTTTGCTGTATTGACTTTTTCCTCCTCTAGCCAAAGACATAATGAAGGCTTCCTGCAGCTGCTGTGACCTGTTTCTGTACAGTATATGCAGACAAAACACAGCTAAAGAAATAGGCTATTGTTTATCAGCACATTATTTTTCCTTTCCAAGCTGTGTATTCCCCACAAAGAAAATTGTCATCGTTTTTGGAGCATAAAAGAGGCACAAATGTGCATGATAGCCGAGGCCTTAACCTTGAGCGGTAATATTTTGTAACCCGACTGTAAAAGCAGCCGTGTAGCCGCAGTTATGTTTATCCTCATATCGCCGCAGCCATTAGTTTCAGAAATGGACCATGGAGTTGTTTGTCAATTAGAGGAGGTTTGTTCATTTCTGGTTTAACATGCTGCCGTGTTCCAGAGACAGCTGTCACCCAGGCATTAGCAGTCGTAAGGCATCGCAGCACTGCGTCTGCTTTGGATCTAAACTTTTATTTCCCAGGTCAGGCGTGTGGCATTCGATGCGTCTCAAGTCTATATGACTCAGTAATTAATAACCCGGCTCTCACGTGAGCTCAAACTGGGACACGCTGAAGTTGCGGAGCCTCGCCAAGGGGGTTGCAGCAACCTCCCCAAAGCAATCGCCAGCAGACACTTCACCTTTTGTGGCTTTGCTCCCCCACCCCTCTTTCTCCTTGTGGCTCTCAGTGCATGCATTAGAAGAAAAGTTATTTCGAGCTGTAAGAAATTCAAATGAAGCCCCCACATGCTAACTTTTCCAGAGCATCCAGACCTTTGAGATTAGGCAGCCATCCTTAAAGCACAAGGGTCTGGGATAACAAACGGCATGTTTGAAGTGCTCCTTAGAGAATCCAGACACACACACACGTGCCAGACACATACACTCAAGACGCACACAGTTGCGTCCCCCTTGGCGTCTCAGCGTGGACTGTGGCTTAATTAAAGCACAAATGTACGGTATATGTTTTAAGTACCAGCAAGTTGTGTGTTTCCATGATGGTGAATGTAGTCTGCATGAATAAATAGCGCAACACCATGAATATTTATATTGTCAATATAATTAGCGATGTAGACTAATGGAGGCCATGTTTTGCACTTGAAGCCATGCCAATTTTTGCGGTTGTTTATTTTCCGGCTTGTTGTCCCCACAGTAGCGCTAAATAAAGACCGTTGTTATTCTCAAAGCATTATGCATCCGCTAGCTGTGGCGCCATGCGTATGACCACTGCAGTTTTACTTTTAACACCTAAATTGTTCTCTGTTGTTTTTGGGGGACTCATAGCGCATGCATTTGTTTGTGATTAACTTATTTTTCTTGCCATTTGACATAGTCTGCTTTTGATTTTTATTCGGGCTAAAGCACTCAGGACGTTGCCTTGATGGAAGCGACATCTTTCTTTAATTTAGCCCCATCAATAAGAAGAAGAAGCAGAAAAAAAACAAGTCTTAATCTTGCAGCGTGTAAGCTAATGTATGCTAATATTTATCAATTTCTTCTCTACCCTTTGACACCCCCCCCCCCCCCCCCCCCCCCCCCTACCTTCTCATGTATGTGAGCAGTGTTTGTCCAGGCCAATAAGCTCCAGCAGCACATCTTCTCTGCCCACGGACAGGAGGATAAGATCTATGACTGCTCACAGTGCCCGCAGAAGTTCTTCTTCCAGACAGAGTTACAGGTGAGCCTTGGGCCGGGGGGAGCTGAAGGGGCCTCTAGCAGAAACTGTGACTGCTAATCACACATGACAGCTTAACAAACACTAAACACCGCTCACAGCACTCTGGTTATCCCCCTCCATCCCGGCTGGGATGAGAGACTCAGAAGGAATTATTTCAGTCCGTTTCCAAAACTCATTTGTGATGTGCAGATATGATTTGATTTGCTTATTAGACCAGCAGAGCACTAAAATATCTGGAATTAGAGGATTAGTGGAATGTTCGTTTTTGAAGAGGTAATTACATACGGTGCAGAGGCAAAAACACAGTTGAGTCAATATGCCTGCATCTCCCCTTCTAATCACAGAGGAGGCCTCGTGGCTAAATATGAGCTTTGTCCTCTGGGAGACCGTATCTGCCCTTCAACAAAGTTAGTAGTTGGACTTATGAACTCGCAATGTTAGAGAGATAATCCATTTTCTAGCAATCTTTTTCCATGGTCCTTGGAGAACCTGAAAAAATGAAACAAACCTTATTATATTATTTCACTGTGGAGGTGCTTTCAAGCAGCTCTGTTTTGTTTGGGGGATTCTTTATCATACACATGGCACACTTCTCATATCCACATTTTTTCTCTTACCTTTTTGAAACGAAATCATTAAAATATGAGCGGTCTTAAAAGAACACCGTGTTCAGCGTAATCACTTAAAGTATTTTAATTCACCTTAAAGTGCTAAGAGAAGCCAGTAGCCCCTGACCATATCCTCTATGTGCATCTATTTGAAACTTGGATTAGCTGCGCCATGTATTAGCCGGGTAGCTGGTGGAAATATCCAGGGCTCGGCTGGCAATTGATCGGCAATGATTTTCATATTGAGATTCAGGTTGTAAACGCAGAGGTGTGCGTCTGCCAGGAGGAAGGTGAATGCGATCATTATCTGCTGGTCATTTGAGCATACAAACATGAATAAAACAAGGCCTGATCTACTGACATGCAACTCCACTGCAGAGAAGATTATTTAACAAGGCTCGCACTCCACCAAACTGCCAATGTGGAAGCCTTTCATTCACTTCAAGCTCTGCTATTTATCACATTTTCATCTCTCATTGGTACAAATGTTCTCTATATAGCGAGGGTTGTAGCAGGTACCTGTAAACAATCTCAAATAACCTGGGGATGTTTTCCTACTTTTTTTTTTTTTTTTTTTTGTCTGACATTTTTTGGAATGAAGTGATCTCCACCTCCCGGAGGTGATGTTTCATGCATGATTATATTGTTTTACTCTGTGTGAAGAGACAAGAGCAGAACATGAAAGACCTATGGCACTCTCTTGTGAAACAGAGGGTTATGAAAGGAGAGCAGGAACGAGCTTGGGGGATAAGACGATCATTATGCTCAACATGTGCCATGCTCTCAAGGCAGTCCCATGTCTCTGCATGCTCACAGTCTCAAACATATACGGAGCACATATAGATACAAATATGTGCACTGCTTTCTTATGCAAAAACAGCGACTTTTTTTGTATACATGCCACGGCCAGCTCGTATCTTCAAGCTATTTTTTCACATTTTTATATTAGCATGCTAAAAATTGATTCAGTAAATGTTGGAATTGCTGCATCGCCCAGTTAAAACCTTACAAAGAGTGCAGGTTGGAGGCTTGTTTTTTAGTTGCTGTTTGTTTGCGGTTGCCATTTCCCATGCATCACACTTCAAAATGTCTCACTGACACAGGGCAGTCGTTTGTCAGTCTGTCAGAAGTGGAGCTGTCTTCCAGCAGCGAGAGCTCTCTCTCTTCGCCGGGTCTTGAGTTTGGAGTTTCTCCCTATTTCTCCCTGACACTCTGGCCCACTCACCGGCTGCCTGGGCTCCTCATCTCTCACAGTAGTCGGAGGGGTCAAAGGGCCGGTGCAAGCTGGGAGAAGGAGCGGCGAGAGGGAGAGCTGCCACGGCAGGTAAAGGGAAGCAGGAAAGATATTTTATTAATTTGCTGCTGAGATCCTGAAACAGACCAAAGGCTGTGACAGGTATCCAGCGCACCACTCCACATCATCCCCCCACCACCTCCCCCTGTGAACTCTACCCTGCAAGGGGCTAGCCAATTTTCGCCAGCCTGTCGAGATGGATGATGGGAGAGCATCCGTCTAATCAGCCCTCCTAGGACCCCCCGCCCAGCCACCCCCCTCAGACCGGCCAGATTGACTGACTCCTGGGCCTGTGTGCCCCAGAATCCATATTCCAATGGAGAATAAGCTCTCTTTCTCTTCTTCACCTTCCCTCCATTTCTCAATTTCTCTCACAAAAATAAGCTGTGAGACGCATAGACCATCCTTCCCTTTGAAGATCTCCGGAGGACTCCCCTCTACCATCACAAACTCACACAGCCTGCACCCTGCGCATCCCTTTCCCTCAAATATGGAGCAGTCTAGATATTTCATGAAGTGCTGATAGGGAGGGCAAGGAGGCTGGCTGTGCTCTGCTCTCTCTGACCCTCAACTTCTGCCCACCCCTTGAGCAACAAACAGACATAGCTTCACTTCAGAATACACTCCCACCAAAATAAAATCCACTGTCTTCCCGTTGCTAGCGTCCCCGTTTGAGACAAAAAAAAATGTCCCTGGGTTCTAATAAAGGCCATATTGCAATGTGAAACTTGATAATGAACTTCCTTTCCCCTTCATGTTGCCGTCGGATACAGTAGCTTTTCACATTGCAGAAAGAACAGAGCCACTGACAATGCTGCTAGGCTGGATTAATTAGCCAGATTCATTAACTGATGGATGCGCAGTATTAGCCACAGCTTAAATCTGACATTTCTCCGAGTGCAGTTCGTTTGTGAAGAAACGGACAAGTTCAGCTCTCGTACCACAGTATACTGGAGGGCTGCAATCATAGGATTCTCTCCCAATGATCTCAATTTCTCCATAGACAAGACAATGAGGCTGAAGTTACACAACAGTCAAGATGACATTTTCTGCATGAGACTCCCTTGTTCCTTTTAAGCTGGGGTTGTCTCTGCTCCTTCCATCCTCCAGTTTCATTATCATTCCTTGGAAGTGACATGAGATTTTAAGTCATGTGTTAAGTCGCGCCGTGATCGACGGAGGAGTGGAAGGACTGAGATGCTGCATGACTTCTCCCTCTCTCCTCAGACGCCCGCAGGACACATACCTTAATTGGAGTGTCTTTTAAAAGGATTCCTTCAAAGACAATTCAAAGCTCCCTGGCCTTAATGAGTGCTGAAAGTGACAAGAGCACATCTGCATCATGTTCTACTTCCCCACACAAATGAGATTCTCCTCTCCCCGTGTGATACCCATTATTGCCAAGCTGTGTCCAATTCTGCTGTTTTAATTAAGCATATTTATAGGCTTTGCGGTCACCAGGTCATTGTAAACAGCTATGTATGTCATAACATGTGTCCAGGATAGAAAATAGGGAGAAAAAGGGGACTGATGGACACCGAGTGAGAAGAAGGGGGTAGCTGTATTAGATGGAAATAATTGTTGCCAAAGAAATCAGCGCAGTGTATGCTTTGCGCATTACAATGCAGCAAATGTCTGGAGTTGATTCTCTGAGTGATGGATCTTTAAAAAAAAAAAGCAAAAACAATATTTTTGGGTTTTATTTCCCTCCTTCCTTTTCATGAAGCATTCTTCAGTCTGAAGCACAGAGACCCAATTCCCCAGAAGTTATTCTTTCTTTCTTTTTTTTTGCCTCATGAATTTTAAAATATGCCCCGAAAAAATGCCCTAACTGCCCCGAGTCCCAAACGTGCGGCAAAAAAAAGAAGTAAAGCTTCATGTGTTTGTCCCTAAGTGGTGCTCAAACACCAAATTTTCTCTGAATATCTTGATCTGCCAAGTGTGACAGCTCTTCACGCTTTTGGAAGTTGCATATATATTTATATATATTTCCTTTCATATGACAACTTGTTTTCTTCTTCATCACCCCAGGTGCTCCGCATCCTGTCACCATTTCAAAAAAAGTTGCACTACAAAATAAAAGAACAAGGAATTGGAAGAAAGTAACGGTGGCTTTTGTGAGGTGCCATCATTAATATTTTAGCGTATTTGTAATTACACTGTACACACACGGCTCTGCACTGTAAACGGGGACATAAACTCTCTTAGACGACTCGTGATGAATCACTGGTGTTCTAGTTTTGTAGGTGGATCAGAATTAGACAGCATGACAGACCTAATGATCCTAGGAGGATATTCTTTTTCTTGGTGCAAGAGTATGTTTGTGTGTATACATCTGCGTGCGTGCTGTATGTATTTGTCTTTGTCTCCATCTCTCCCAGGGTCTGATATGTGCATGCAAACACAATGTCTGGAGGGAGACATGACAAAAACTCCCAGAAGCCTTTGAGCCACTCTTTTTTTTTTCCTTTTTCCTCTGTTGCACCACTGGGGAAAGTTAAATCCAAACAAAAGAGGAGACGCTTGGTGTACTGTGCTAGAATCCATCACCGGATCTCTCCCTCAAACATGTCTCCTTTACTTTTCTTAGTTGACTTTTTCCAGCAACTTTGATAAAATACCATTTCAAGCGCTTCCCAGGAAACTCACTACAGGTTTAATTTACTCTCCGTGGTGATCTGATTTTTCAAGTGTCTGTTATGCTGTTGATGTTAACAAAATGCAACAGAGGCCAAAATAAACAGCATTAGAACAATTATTCCCCCCTCGAATTTCATATTCGCACATCATAACAGCCAAGTAATTTGACTCTTCAGCTCTGGAAAAGCAGGCTGAATGGCACCAATTGTGGGTCAATTAAAAGTTTATTTTGCGATCCGCTCCTCTATTTTGGCGAGGAAAACAGGAGAGCGCAGCTCGACTGTCGCCTTCGTGTGAAAGCGTGGAAGTGCAAGAGAAAATATAGTCCTCAAATAAATTGCTGCATTTGTGAAGTGGCATATCTACTGCAGCGGCGCTGGAGAGGTGGGGGGGTGCTCTGTAGTATCCCTAGTCAAAGTCTGTCCCTGACTGAAGTGGTTAAATGTGAAAGTAATTGTGTTTTGTTTCTGGGACTGACATGTGGAACCCCATGGACCCCATCTCCCTCCTAGTGACAGGCAGAGATCCTCCCCCCTCGCTCTGTCTAATTAGAGGATGTAGCCCAGGGCTCATGTCCCAGGAAGACCCATCCCCCTCCCAAGATGGCTCCCCTAAGAAAGCCCTTAATTGGGTTCTTTAGTCATAGTCTTCATTTTGGCTGGAAAGGCATCTGTGTGTTGCTATCACCTCAGAATACAGTTTGTATCGCTCTCTTGTGTTTTTTTTTTTTCGTTCTCTCTTTTTCTGCCTCTTGCTGGCCCTCTTTCTATTGCTTTTCCTCTCTCCCCTCTCCCCGTCTCCCACTCTCTCCTCACTTAATGAGGCCCCATAATAACACAGCAGTTGTGCAGTTGTTTTGCTACCTCAGTCAAACAGCGGGATCACTGCATAGTGTGTTTCTAGTACCATTCACTTGTCTACTTAGACAGGGTAATGAGTATCATTTGGAGCTACAAAGCACCAGCTCGCAAAAAAGGGTGGTCAGTCATCTCCAGTTACACCTCAGAAGTATTTGGTTGGGGTAGTTAGACATCTAATCAAAGCTTTTTTTGAACATTATGGATTTATTATATATTTTTACAACTGTTCGGTGTGGAAATGACTCACGTGGAAGACGCTGAAATCCATTGCTGTTGTCAACTCCACCCTAGCGTTTTGCTGTTACTGTATGACTATGACTCCCCGAGCACCTCGCTTCAAACAAGGCAGTCTGTTACCAAGGAGACCAGGCCGGTTGTGGCATAACAGTGTTTGGGGTCAACCCTCCCTACGGCCTGATAAGTGATGACTGTGGAGAATGCCAACCGCTGTATTATTTATTTATTTGATTGTGTTCTTCATTGGCTAAACTAGCCAGCAGTAAGCCTGGCCTCAGGTCAAAGCAGGAAGGGATTACTCCCTCAGTGGACTGGTCAACAGCAGAGAATGCACAAAGGGAGGACTGAGTCAATACTGGGCCGAGTTCAGCACACCATTAAAGATCAAGAAGGAATGCAACGCTCCTGTCTATCCCCACAGTAGTTTTGAACAGCGAGAAAACATTTTACGTGGCAGCAAAGCATGAATTGCAACCGCAAAAAATCACCAGAGAAACAGAGCGGCCATTACTGATCGAAGGCCGCTGTACATCTTTCGGTCGTTACGCAAACATAAATGAGCCTAAATAACTAAGTGATTAAATTCCTTCAAGTCAGTCTACAATGTGGAGGCTGCAGAAACGAATGCAGGTTCTTTGTTTTAGTATCGTTCGGTGACATTCTCTCTTATGCCTTAATTAAATTCCTGAGTGATGACTACGGGTATGCGTAGGTCTCAGTGGTTTTGTGCGTCGTCCCCGTGCTCCAGATGCGGCTATGCAGACTTACTGCATGCCAGGCATGTGATGTAAAGGCAGAGGCTTTCATTCGGAGCTTCGGGAGGGCGGCGTTTATAGTTTTGATTAGCTTTTTAAATATTTCATCATAGATAAATAAAAAAAGGAACTTGGGCTGCAGGTGTTACATGGATGTGCTGAACTCTTGAAATAAACAGTTTCTTTAATCTGATCTTTAATCTCCACTGTAAGTAAGTTTGATTTATGGATTGCTGTCACACCAGCATCTCCAATCATGTAAAGAAATGTTCTAACTCCAAGACTCTAACTCTACTTTATTTCTTTTTGTTAGAGCTTCCTTTACTAAAAATCAAAAGTGAGTAACATTATCATACTGTTTTCTAGCTGCATTTCTTCCTACCTTTGTATGGATTACTAATATAGTAATTATGCTGCTAGTGTAAATGTGACTTTATCATAAACTTCTTACGATTGTAGCTTATAGCAGCAGTTAAGCCATTTAATTACAGGTCAGTTACATTTTCAACACTTGCATTATGCCACCCTCAAAAAACGACAGATTCTGGTCTATTCACTAGTCAACGCTGCACAATGTTTTATTTGTTTAAGAAGCCTTAAATAGGCCATAGCTTATAAAGTCATTATTGTTCGCTCAGCTCTCTAACCACTCAATAAAGCCCGGGTTTAATGTTACATGCCGGATAACACCAGGTAGAAGAGCAGATACAATGTACTTAACATGTGCTCAGCAGGTATTAACATTATGCTAATCAAACATTGTTAGCTTTGTGATTAAGCTTTACATCCTCTCTCTGTGATGTTGGGCAATCTGAAGATTGTCTTTAATACGGCAAGATCAGATGAAAGGGAGAACGTGTCTGCTAGTCCACTGGCCTTCCTCTGCAGAGCTGATGTAAGAGATGCACCTCTGTTGCCTCACTGGAGACCGGGTGCTATCGATGGAGACCAGAGCAATGGGGAACGACATAAAGAATGATTAGTTAATAAATCAGCTCCCTAGCCTGCTTGCTCTTTCCCGGTCTCCACTCTTCCCCAATCGTTCCCCATATTTTCCCCTCGCTCTCTCCTTCTTTGCAGCCGCGTTAAATTCCTAAGACATGTTGCACCTGTTTGCATGGGTACACAAGACCCCTGCCGGGTGTTCTCCCTTCTCTTCCACTACCCCTGAGGGCGTTGCAGTAGGGTGATGTAATAAGATGAAAGTGGTGGTTTAACGGTGGCGGGGAGTCGGTGAGAGAACGGGAGAGGAGGAAGAGGCTCGCTCCGAGCCAGTGCAGCCAGTGCTCATAAGGGAGAAGCGGGTGCGCATTATTGATCAGTGCAAAATTTAATTTAGTGGAGAATTGACTGCTATGGTTTACCTGAACACTGCTGGTAACTGGGCCCTGCAGCAGGCCTGTGTGGCCAGCAGGTGGTTGAAAGGATCGAGGAGGAGATTAAGGGTTGGATATAAGGGAAGGAAATGGATGATAAGGGGAATGGCAGAGTTTCAGGGGGAATAGGATGGCATTGAAGGAGGGAGTTAAGATGAGAGCTAAAAGGCTTAATGGAGGGCATCTAATCCTAAATTGCAGTGATTCTAGTGTGACACCATTAGTGACATCCTCCTTCCTAGGGCAGTGGACATTTTGGTCATTTTGATGTGAATAATGCGATTTTCTATGTAACGTGACATTTGTTGAAGCGCACCGTGGGTATTTTACTTATCCAACACTTGCGCCGAGGCACTCGAAGAACTTGACAAGGATGAAGACGGGAAAGTGAATTTTCACTCTCCCTCCCTTTTACCACCTTCCGCACTCGTACACAGAACAGTTTATAGCTACTCTGCAGAGTTCAGTATCCACAGAGATAAAGGTATCAGTTTCATTTTCTTTTAATGTTTTTTTTATTCCTCCCTCCCT
Source organism: Maylandia zebra (assembly GCF_041146795.1). Lineage (NCBI taxonomy): Eukaryota > Metazoa > Chordata > Actinopteri > Cichliformes > Cichlidae > Maylandia > Maylandia zebra. The sequence goes on from NC_135184.1 coordinate 18,017,639, forward strand.
CTTTTCCTCTATTTCCCTTTAGTCTGCATGGCTGCCAAAGCCACTGAAGTCGTTTAACACCGTCCTTGAGAAAGCCCTCAGTGAGAAAACTCCTGGCATGTTTAAGGAAAAGGTAGAATGCAGTGTGTGTCAGACAGAGCTGGGACATGCAGAGGGGGGAGCCATTCCCCAGAGGGGTTATTTTCCCCTCTAATAGCTGTTACGAGCCCTACATTATATCCAAGGAGCTACATTCCTTTGGGGTCCACAGACACACACACACACACACCTAGACGCACTGGCACACTCACACAAAGGCATGCACACTCAGTTGAGCACAAATTTTCTCTCTGTGTTTCTCTCTCTTTCACATACACACACACACACTCAGTTCTAGCCGCTTTGCTCTCCCCGTGTCAATATCCTGCCATTTGAAGTCACGTACTGCAGGGGCTTCTGGGAGTCGCTGAGGAGCCAGGCTGACGGGTAATGGGCCGCATTCATTAATAAGGTTGCCGTGCTCCTGTCCCTCCTCAGCAACGCCAAGGATGTCTTCACCGGGGGGTAGGGGGTTGGTGGAGTGTGAGGAGGGGGAGGAGGTGAGGTGAGGAGAAAGAGAGAGAGAGAGAGAGCATCCCATGGGGAGTCTCCTCCCAGACTCACTTAAAGGAGCTTTATTTCAGCAAGAGAGGAAAGATGGAAGCAGAGGAGCTGTCCGGAGCCGCCTCTCTTTAAAAAAGGGAGCGCAGGGCCCAGGTGAGCTACACTAACCCGTACAGGGGTCACAATCCTGTTCCCCGTCAAACAGCTTATTACCCCACCTGTCGGGAAGTAATCGTCCTAGCTGAAAGGAAAGCTGTCGAGGCGTTTAAATGCTTTATATGGAGGCAGCCGAAAGGGTAAAGAGGGAAGGAATGAATGCAAGGGGGCTAATAGTTGCTCCCTACTGCTGCCCGAGGGATTCTGCACCACTGAAGGTGACTGCTTTGGTAAACCTTCAGACTGAGGTTGCGCTACTCATTTTCGGTTGTATTTGAAAGGCTAGTTAAGCAGTAAAAGTAGTGTAATTTCACATACTTTGATTACACATTTCCGTGCCTATGTGTAGGGTAAAATGTATGTGTGTACCGAGTGTGCGGCGGATGTGTGTATTTGTGCATGCATGCGTAGTGATGTCTCTGTGACAGGTGTGTCTAGTCCATGCCAGTTTAGAGAGTCCAAGGCTGTGTTTTAAACAGAGCACAGCAAGTGGGGCATGTAGTTTGCATTAAAGGGATTAGCAGTCACTTCAAAAGATGACCTGGATTCAGCCCACCAGGGACACCAGTTACACACCCCCTGGTCCACACTCCCTTTAAAGAACCTGGCACAACTGCCCCACTACAACCACTCTCGACGGTCTGTGTGTGTGCTTGCATAATTTTGGAAGATACAGCACAACAGTGCGATATTGTCAGCTTGTTATCCTGTCATAGTGAATTGTGCACAGTTAGAGACTTACAGAAGTGTGGAGGATCAAATCTTCTGAGGCCTTATCTGCGTGTGAAGTATTCCTTTTTTGGGGGTACATTTACAGCATGCTTAATGCACGTAGTCAGCGGACAGACAGAACTCCAAGGATGATATTCCATCGGGTCTGTCAGTGTGTTGTTATGGATTCGCTTTTGATTGGACAGGCAGGGTGGGATGTTATCGGTCAGTGGTCTTATGTGTCTGAGATTTAACTGTGGTATGGGCCCAAAGCTGACTACTATTGATCTACAGACCGATTTGACTTCCTTGCAAGTTAATTAGAAGGGAATGACGATGATATTCAAACATTGAGATGACCACACGGCAGTGCTCATGTCTGGATCATCGAATTTAAACAGAACTGTAAGCTTTGAGAACATCTACAGCCATATAAGGAGGTTTTGTTATGTCTTTTTAATGAAGGGGAAGGATTTTTTTTTTTTTTTTTTGGATTTCTGTTTTTGCGGTGTATGCCATCATAATGTTTTCCCTCTTTCTTTTTGTGTCCTTGCAGAACCACACGTTGACTCAGCACAGCAGCTAACATGGCAAAGCTCAGCGCCGTGGCCGAGAACAAGGATCACATGACGCACAGAATTATGCCCGACCGCCAATTACCGTCAGTGCAGTTTCCCACTGACTGTCTTGCACTGAAATTTTCAGTTACACCACAAGAAACGATGCCAGAGCAAGAAAAAAGAAAAGCAAAGCAAAGAAAATAAAAGAAGGAGGGGGGGGAGAACAAAAAAGAAACCTCTCAGTAGGCCTACTTTACTAACCATTATTTCAGAAATAAAGAAAAAGCCAACTTGTTTGTACATAGACTTCTTCATGTGTTGCTTAACTACAGCTATATTGCAATCTTATACAGTATTTGCCGATGTACAGTTCAAAATGTTTGTCCAAAAAAAAAAATGAGAGACAGAGAAGAGGGAGGGAGGGAGGGAAAGAAAAAAAGATTCATTACATTGTCAGTCAGACCAGATGGGACTGAAGGAGAAACAGGGTGCCACTGAGAGCATAGGAAACTGTAGGAACTGGTGAGTGTTGTCAGGAAGACTCTTTTCATCAGTGCCACTCCTACTGCGCAGTACGTCACTCTGTATCCTGACATGGTCAATCATTATTGGGTGAAAAAAAAAAGCTCGATTCACCAGTGTAGGCTGAAACCTTGTCTGTGTGTTCGTCCTAATATGGCTGCCAGAGGACCAGCTGTGAACTGTGGTGCGGCTAATCTCCACTGCCTGCGCTGGAGTTCAGACGAGAGGTGAAAAGGAAAAAAAATAAATTAAAAAATCATCCCAGAGAACAGAAAAAACAGGACAGAGGACAAGATGCTGATATATGCAAACGCAGTGACACAGATTTGGAAAAGGCTAGCTCCTTCTGTTGGCTCATGAACAGAGGCGCGAAACTCCCATGTGGCTCTCAGAGCGTGGGGAAATCTCCAGCCCACTGATTCAACCTGTACATTTCTGTTATTAATGTTTACTGCTCGTTCAAGCCTGGAGATTACTGGAATAATTTTTTTTTGTTTATGTTTTGTTATCTCTACTTGTTCTCTTTTTTTTCACAATGGGGGAAGTAAATCCAGTTGAATTTGGGATCATGAACGCTGAACACAATTTCGGTCTGTCACGGGATTTACCGTGGTTGCAAAACTCCATCCCTGGCTCTCCTGGAGAGTGCCCAAGTACTTTTTCTTGTTGTTGTGTTTTTATTTAGTTTTTTTCTTTAACTTTTTTAAATTTTTTTGCAGTGTCCCATTGCTCTCTGCTCAAGCTGGAAGCCACTGTGGCATCATACACAACTTTAATCCATTCTGTTATGTAAATGTTTTGCATTCATTGAACCTGAGATGCACTTTTGTATGAAACTTTAATGTTTTGACATTTTGATCGAGAATCGTTCGTACGCAGTTTACAGGAAATCACCATCTCCTGCGGCAAAAAGACAGTTATCTCCGATGTTATTAAAATGTATTGTACAAATATGGAGTTCTGTATTTGGCAGACCTCATTTTTTTGTGTTGCACATGTGATGGAAATATTAAAAACTGTATGAGGAAATGGACTCCATGTCCCTCCATCTTAACAGTCTGTATGTTAATGTGTTGGTGTGTGCGTGTGAGTGTGTGTGTGTGTGTGCGTGTGTGTGTGTGTGAGTGAGCGAGAACACAATTAACCCATCAGACGAGACCTATGACAGCATAAACAGGATCATCATCAGATGCTTACACCGCTTTTTTTTTTTCATTGTATCAAATTGCATCCTATTTTTTCTCCCTCCCTCGTGGCTCACACTAACGAACATCTGAGCATCTTAAGGGAGGTCTGTGTTATTAATGACTCCATTACCCATCACCCTGTGCGGTCCCATTCTACACACCCTTGCGCTGGGTCTATTTAGGGAGCCTCCAGCACTCCGGGGGACAGAGGAAAAGATTCTTCTGCCTTTGCCGAATGGGACAAAACCCGCGCAACAACATCTGTCTGTCTCAGTAGATGATTCATCAGCGGTGACACACGAGCAGCATAACATTTGTTGAAGCTTTCAGTTTTGTTTTGAAAAGGCTCAGCGCTGCAGCTCAAAGCACTTTAACTGTGGTGAGTAACAAGACTGAAAAGTGATGGTTCATTTGAAATAAACAGTGGATACGGCTTTCGAGTTGTACTGTATCTAAAAACACTGCATACTTAACTGTGTTATGAGAACAATAGGAGGAAAAAAACACGCTTATATGTTATTTTGATCCATTAAGACCAGAATATATAAAAAAGCAAGGATGCGATCCCTTGGATTGGGATTTAAGCTAATTTGTGCCATGATCACAATCACAAGATCTGAGGATTTTATCAAACATCTGTATAATTCAGCTTTTCCTAAACATGCACAACATGAAATGCACATTAGGTTTTACAACATTAACATATTGGGGATTGTGGACAGGGCCTCACACAATGACTGACTTTCACAATGAAGATGCAACCCCTCATCCTAATCGAAAGTGGTACATCCCAGCATTAACTGTCATACCAAATGCAAGCTGGGCATCCATTAAACAACTTTGCTAGCATCTCCCTGTGCCAGGCACTTTTAATAAGCTTCAAGGGCATTTGAACAGGTCCAAAACTTTGCTTTGCCAGAGATGGACTGGCCCACATCATCCATTACATTAAATTGGGTGGCGGCCTCCAGCTCATATTTATGATTTAATTAAATTCACTTGTGAGGCGTATCAGAACCACTGCGGCCTCCCTTTTAACGCCAGCCTAAGCAGCAAAACGTACACACACGCGCGCAGCTACACACGTTGTGTTTTTGACACTCGCCCAAGTGTGTGAGACTTTGTGGGCGCTTTGGCAGGGGGGTTCTCATGGGTTCATTTAAAGCAATATAATTACACAGCCCCCAAGTATTCTTCCATCAGAAAGCAGCAGAATGGATGACTTGTTCAGAGATAACTTAGCCTGGCTGATCCTCTGCGGTGTCGTCGTACCGAACATAACCTCAATGCAAGTGGCACTCAATGCTGCTCAGAGCCTGGCCGGTCCTTAGTGGAACTGGGCAATCGGGCCAGATGTTTGGGAGTCGCTGAAATGGCATTGTTCTTGTCCGGGATGTGTAAAATGGGATTTCTTTTTTTGGCGCTGTTGTTTTTGATTTTGATTTTTGTTTTGTTTTCCTATTCTATTCGACAGCCACACACCCTTAGTCCTCTGGAGTAAAAGTGTCAGCCTGTGTAAGGACTATATTAAAGAATTAAGAGAGCTTACTGAGGCTGTGCAATGTGCTGCACTCCAGGAAGCTCAAAATGTGTCATTTCTCCCCCTGTATGGACAAACCCACACAAATCTAAGTATGCATTCAGTGCTCGTCCCTTGTGTTCCAGTGTCCTTGCTATTGCTCTTCTTTGGTGCAAAATTTAGTTTGGTGAAAACTCCACATTGTTAGGCTGCACATTCCTCCCACTGAAGGAGACCTCAGAGACCTCTTATGGCATTCAATATGTGCGCCCAAGCGTGAGATCCAGATCCATTTGGCCGGGAGATCCGCTGGGAGTGTCTGAGGTAACCCAATCTCTCACACCGGCACTTCACATCCAGAGAGCCATCTTTTCACTTCAGAACTGTGTCAGCAAAATGGACGCCTCAACCTCAGCGTGTAGCTCTGCCAGGGTGTTTTTGGACAGAGCGCCACGGCCTCTGTTATTGTTTGAGCATTTCCTGTGTAAGCTTGTGAACACCCTGTTTCTATTTATTTGAAATACCACGAAAGTAATGAGAAAAGGAAAATAAACAACAGAAATGATATGTTGTCTTCCTCAGAGTGAAGTTACTTTAAAGACTTTTCTTCAGCAAATGTTTGAATGGAAAAAGAGCTTCATTGGGCATAATTAAGGACCACAATTGAAATTTCCAAGCTATTTTTCCTGTCCTGGGTCACAGGACAGGAAAAAGTGGGAAGCAAAGTTTGTCACGCAGGAAATGCATGTATAGATAAACAAATACACTCACACTCTTTCCTCCTCTGTAGCCCCTTCTAATGATCCCCCTGCTTCCTGTACAGGGAGAAGTGAAGGTGAGTATCCCCCTCCAGTCATCTCCTTTTGCCTCACCAAGACAGACACCTGAAATAGACAAGGTACTAGATGGGCTAGGATTTTCAAAAATGTATTAAACGCCAAGCAATAAAAAATAGACCAGGCGGGGTCAGATTTACTGCAACTCTCCAGGCTCTAAAGCCAGTGTGGCTGGTGTGATGATATGAGGACAAGAGAAGAGTCGAACAAAAGGAGGGGAAAGGGAAAGAAACTATCAATAATGCAGGGTACACTGTATACAGCTGACAGTAAAAATGGAAAAGACACTGCCTAACAGAGAGGAGGGATGAGTGCATTGTATGTAAGTGCCAGAACACATCATTGGTCAAATTATTCAGTTTGGGTTTTTTTTCTTTGTTTGTTTTTTGCAACTAGTTCGAATGGTCTACTTTTATGGAATAGTGTGCAGCAATGTCAGCACAAATATCTGCACTTCTTAACATGTTTTTAACATTTTTAATGAGCAGGACTATTTGCAGTTTGGGTTTATTTAATGAACACATGGCGCAAATAGTGGTGTGTGTGTGTGCATAAAGTAAATGTGCAGAAGGAGAATGTAGAGCAATATGAATTTATTGTTTTTAAAAAGGATCATCTTTATTTTTTGCTTTATTTTTGTTGAATTTTAGCTAAACACATTGCTTCATATTTTCTACTCATTTTGCTCTCGTTTGCTTGTTTGTAAGAATAATGGCTTCAATCCTCCAGTGTTCCACACTTTTTACCTCTTCTTCTTCTCTTTCTTCTTATTTTGTCTCTATCCCTATCCCCCCCCCCCCCCCCCCCTTTACATTGGAGCATCCCGTTCATTCCCTTCCCGTCTTTTCATCATTTATTCTCACCCTCTCTCACCCATGTCAGTCTTCCTGGCTGTTCGTCTTCCACCACTCCTCCTCTTGCTTTGCATCTCTTATATTGTAAACAGCTCACAAAAGCATGACAAGGTCTCCGCTCGTGTTCCCTGTGCCTCCCTTCTCTGTTCTCCGAGCTATTTGTTATTGTCTCCTCGCTATCGTGCGTGTTTGTCTCTATCACGCGTTCTTTATTCTGTTTTTTTCCTCTGCGTCAGAAAAGCAAAAGTTAATTAAATATGGAACGAGATGGAGCAGCATCTCTTTAAACCATCATGTCATTAAAATGGCATCCCTGAGAGATCAGCTTAAAAGAAGTTGGAGAACAATGTCTTCTCAGTCAGATATTTATGGGCCTGGTTATGTAAACATGCTCCCTTTATTCACTATGTATATTTCATGTAATTATCGCTTTTTGTAGCTCTTTCCCCCTGAGATTCATACAGGCAAGAAGTTACTGGGGGAATGTCATTAGAAGAGACTATTGTTACAGCGCTGCTATGATACTGCACAGAAAGAAAAAAAAAGCTGCATTCGCCATCCTGGTGAAACTTTTATCTATATTTGACTTCATCATATTAAAAAAATCATCAATGTCTTGTTAAAATATATGTGCAGCTCATGGCCTATTCACACACTTACCCATATTTAACAACAACAACAAAAAAAGCACAGCGAGTAATGCATTCAACAGTATTTTTGCTCCTTCCAGCAGCATTTGATCTAGATACCAGGAACATTCACTGATGATTTACAGGTTTACGAAAAAACCTTGATGCCTCTTATTTAGACCGCCCATGCATTCATCTGTTAGACAAGCTAAAGATCTGGAGTGAACTAGATTCCTTCAGCAGCAGAGGCCAGCGACTGGTGCTTGAAGGCCTGGGTGCCAGCTGATGGAAGCCGCTAATTAAGAGGGCTGGAGAGCCAGTGGGGCGCCTTATGAAACAGGGGCACCTGGGTTTCACATGAGGGGGGCGGGTATCCATCACTACTCATCTGTGTTGCACAGCAAAGACGATAGTCGGCTCCAGCACCGTGCCACGTAGCACGCTTTCACTCAAGCCTAATGTCAAAATACAGCTCTCGCAACGACCTCCTCTGCCCTCTCGCAGCTTGTTTGCCATCACAGAGGGAGGTGTTATTGCATAGCATGATGAAATTGCACGTGTCGAGATGCATTTCATTCGAGCCAAATGGACTTAAATGCAGATGCAAAAAGAAACAGCCGCGTATAGACACATAATAGAAAATGAAGCGTGCACACACTCAAACATCTATACTCCCACATGCATAACTTAATGCCCCTCTCCCTTCCATTGTTCAGTGAGTCTTCTTAGCTGCAGGGTCAAAATGTCTCCAAGTAATCTAACTAGCTCCGACTTATGGGACAATATAAGGTCTGCCATGAGTTCTGTCGTTACAGTTTCACGCACCAGAGGCAGATACAGCTCTAGACCACCAGTGAACCTGCCATATTGCTATCCAACCTGACCCCGCAGTTGCAGTAAACCTAAGTGAACCGCAGTTTCGAAAGTCGACAGCAATAACCACTGCAGAATTGCTTTTAATCAACGTCTGAAATGAGGGTGACTTGAAGCGTCGCCCCATGCTGATTAAATGTAATTGTTTAATTGCCAAGTGCTGGGAACCCATCCTAAGAGGATTCCAATGGAATTATTTAATCTCTAGTCAGGAAGTACACTGCAGGAAAAAGCTGAGGGAAAACGAAAGCAAAAAAAAAAGAAAAAAAATCAAGCAGAATTAGCCTTTTTATATGTGTATTTTTGATTACATCATGAAATATTAACTGGGGTTTACAATTAGTTAGCTCAGAACAGAATGAGGTGGAGGACCATGATGCATTCACTAGTGTGGTTGCAGTTTTTGACCTGTCATGATAAAGTGTGTGATGCTGTCTGCAGGTTTACTTTTACATTCCAGCTTTACCCTGGAAATAACAAAACTGTAGAATATTGGCTCTACGTTGTAAAGAGTGCCTGTAGCTTTTGCCACATATTACCGTTGCTTCATACCACATCTGCCACCTTTTACAGTCTCTTTGGTATTATCCAGTTTGAAAACAAGAGATTCCAGCATTAAATCACTCCAACAAAGTGCTACAGGAGGAGCTCTAAGAGTTTACTATTCAAAGACCCTCATGGGGAAGTTAAAAAGGCCCTCTCCCCCCTCTGATCACCTACTGATCTCTGCTAATGGGGCTCTATAAACTTAAGGGGTACAGGTGTGCTCCATTTGAGGTCACAACACGTTGCTTGGGGTCACAAACAGCCACCATTAACACACAACACAGACATGGTGGGATTAAGAGCCACGTGAACACACATTTCTATGTGTTCGTAATTATTATCTCTCATCTGTATTTCCCATGGCGCTACCTCTCCTAGACCAATTTAAGCTGGCATGATCCCCAATTGGTTTGGCACACAAGCCATGACATTTCAATCTATCAACAAAATCAATAGCAGTACGCCTCTTAATATAACTGTACACAGTGCAAGTGCTCCACAGTAAAAAACATTCTTGCTGTCGCATTCAAATAAACAGAGAGTAAAGCCAGCCTCGCCATTCTGCTGATAAATGCAGTTCTGCCCTCCCGAGGGAAACGTGCCTGCATCCCTCTGGTCAGAAGTGTGCTTCTGCCCCCCCATTCCCCCCCCCCCCCCCCCCAACACGCCACGGGCAGAGAGAGAGTGGGTTGGTTTGGGGTGGGGGTTGTGGGGGAGTAGGCAGAGGCCACTTCCCTGCAGCTGTGCCCTTATTCCCAGCACCTGACCAGGGGCCCAGATGTGCACACAGGCAAAAGCAACAATTTGAGAAATGTAAGTCCCCTGTGGGACCCAGGCACCTGCAAATGTAACCTCACTATCTAACATGATGGCGTAATTACAGGTCTAACAAGTCTACATCTGGAAAGGACTCATTTAATCTATCAAATCAAACGTTATCAGACTGGGGAACAATACAAAAATGGAATCGCACTCTCAGCATTTCATCTGCACATCAAACAAAGTCCACACTGCATTTGGCGCTGACCCAATTAGCCATCAAGTAGACAGCAACTACAGGGCACACGGCGGTCATTTACAACACAACGCAGAGAGAAACTTTTATTTATTTCACTCCACGCCTGCATAAAGATCATGAGCCAGTTAAAGACACGTGTTTTTATATTTGCTTTCATTCTTTAAAAAAGGAAAAAAGCTGATGTTTAATACAGTGCGGTTCCTATGAGCCAAGAAGATCACATACGAGCCGTCACTAATAGTAACTATTACAGCTGCACAAATATATAGCATTTATAGCACCAATAGCATTACATCACACGGTGACTCTATTTAACATTAGCCAGAGCACAGAACATACTGCTACTGATTAGGTTTTTAAAATTTTAAAGTTGCTATATGCAGTTTACAGTAAACTGACTGGCCGACTTCACTTCATAAAGCTTTGCACTCAAAGGAAACTATAAAGGTTAATGGTGACATCTAGTGGCACATACAGATATATACACATGGTAATCACAGTAAAAATGGGGGTTTGGGCATATATAATCCATCACTAATATATAACATTTTACCTTAAATATAGGCTTTAAAAGCAGATCTCATTTTTAAAATTGCACACTTGAACCTAATCGCACTTTGTATTTTCCTCACTGTGCTTCTGGCATTACAGGAGCAGTAAACCTTCTGACAGTAGAGGGTGATAGTGATCTGTTTATTTAAGCTCTGGCCACAGTGGAGGAAACCCTTTAAATATATTTATTCTCACACAAAATAATCTATCTATCTTACCTGTCGCTTAATTAAAAAAGACAATTAATGTGCCAATAAAATGAATTGCTTGACAATATTTCACTGACACGTAAGCTTGCAGATTATATTGCAATGTTTGGGGTTTTTTGCATTATATTTGTGTATATGTGTTTCACCTCCTCGTGATTTTTTTCTTCCTCATATTCAACAACTGACATAACACTGCTAATAGTTTTTCAGTTCCTTCTCCAGCATCTTATCAAAATACATTTGGGGATATTTCTATGCCTCTTAACACATCCTTTGGCTGAACACAGGAAAACTGATTGCTAAATTCTGATATGTTTTGCAGCAAAAATCTTGAACTTCCAAATGCTGAAAAACACAACTGAAAACTGTGAGTTACTTTCTATATAACAAACTATGGTGCACAGATTGGTTTCAACGGTTTATAAACACATCCATCAACAGTTCAGGCGCATTGTTCATCACCATCCATCCACAGGCATCAGTTTGTCACTGGCCAGTGCGTAGGACAGATGATGGGGGAGTAGTGTGCCGCTTTGGGCAGAGAATCTTGCTAAAGGCCCTGCGGAAGCTACTGTGGCACAGCGGGTAGAGGAATGGGTTAATAGCAGAGTTGAGCCACAGGAGCCAGAAGGTGACCTCGTACCAGTGATGCTGGATGCATCGCCCTCTGCAGGCAGCACGGATGATCATCAGTAGGGTGTACGGTGCCCAGCAGATGGCAAACACACATACTATGATGGCCAGAGACTTAGCAATTTTCTTATCCCTGGACAGACGGCTAGGATGGGCTGCCCTGCTGTTTGAGGCATCTAGCTTACCCAAACCAGGAGAGGATGTCTGGGAGTTGATAGAGCCTCTTACAGCCAGTTTTATCCCAAACCCCCAATTGTGGGACAGGGGGATACCTTCCCCCTGGGCAGAGGCGGGTTCACTTGCTTGAAGGTGAAGCTGAGCCTCCCTGCTGTGCAGCCTCCTCCTGCGTATACTGAGGTAAATGCTGAGGTTGAAGAAAGCCACAGAGATGAAAGGAGAAAAAAACTCCAGCATAGAGGCACTCAGCAGGAAGTACCAAGAGTAATAGAACTCTGCGAAGCACTCATCCTTTGGCACACGGCTTCTGCCCACCACCAGCTCCCAGAATATGATAGCAGGGCCATAGAGGACAAAGGCTAGCACCCAGACTGCAGTCATGTTGATTATGGCTTGATGAGTCATGCTCTGTCTGGCACGGTAGCTTACCTGCAGTAAATACATACATAAATCAGGAAATATACTTTAGAAATCCTGCCAGGGTAAAGACACTCAATTAGTCAGTTATTGTAGACATATTTGCAAATGGTTGTTTAGCTACTGCAGCAATACTGGAGGATGAGGCTTTCTGGCTGTATAATGCAGTTTTAGAAGAAGGACACAATATGAAAAAGGTCATATTACAGCCTAACTCTCACATTCACAATATTCTTGATAATAAATTACAAGTGAAACTAGACTGAAAAATTATTATGTTTAAAAAGAAGAAGAAATGTCCGTCACTATTTAGTATTGTTCTCCAAATTTTTAGCCTATTTTCTTCATAATTTACTACTAAATCGCCAAAACAAGTGCAAATTTTATCTGTCATTCTGTCTGAAGGTTTGTCAAGATTAGTTTAAAAACTATCAAAACTACAATGTGGTGGAGAGGTGTAGAATGGCCGTAGGAAGAAAACATTGAAATTTGGTACAGATCCAGATCATTTTCACTGGCTTGGCAGAGGATGAGCCCTTTGAGTGCCCTTCTAAACTGAGCTGCTTTAGTCATGCATGAATAAGTGTGCAGCGTCTATGAATATCTAGTCAGAGTGGGGTTTAATGTAACTGTTTTATATACTGCAATGTTAATAATATTTAGTAAAATAGTTTTTTAAGTACCAAGTAGTATTTGTTTTTCTCAATAATGTGAGAGTACAGCAAAAGAATACATTTTTCCCCTAAGTTGTATCCAAAAATTTATTTAGTTTTTTTAAAAACACTATTTTACAATTCACTGTCTTGCTTCAGCTAAAGATAGGCAGTAATTATGGTCACTGTGTCTGTAAGATTAGAGTCAGATGGTGAAACCCTTCAACACCAACACCTTTATTTTTAACTTGCAAAGAGCCAGAGTTTGTTGTCATTTTTAAGTTGATCTTGGAAATAGTTTTCCAGACTTTGTGAAGATCTTTCAAAGTTTTTCTTTGGACACTGCCTGCTTTTTGATTCGTTTTCAGCCCAGTCTTTTACCTGATCATTTTTATTTTCATTTAAGAGTTATAGAAAAAAAGGAAACTGGACAAGAGGAGGACACAGAAAGAGAAGTGCAGGATTACAAAGCAGGTGAAGATTGTCTTAAGGTCATGTCGGTCGAACGGTCGCTGTTAAGAAGCTCTTCTTAAGGAATGGAAACAGGGAAAAAATAATGTATCCCAAATTACACAAAAACTGGGCTTCAGTTCTTAGCTCTTACTGAGTGATGAATCCAAATTTAAAAATTTGGTTTGAATTGCCATCAGTAGATACAGAGGATGCCAGGCGAGAGGTAAAAAAGTGAGTGTCTAGAACCATCTGTAAAACAAGGGGAGAGGCTCTACCATGGTTTGATGCTGCGTTCTAGCCAGTGGTGTTGGGAATCTTGTCAAAACTGCTGAATTGTGAACTCAGAAAAGTACAGCAAGATTTTGAGCCACCATGCAATACCATCTGAAAAGCATCTGATTGGAAATGACTTCATTTTTAAGCATGACAGTGATTCCAAACACACTGCCAATGCAGTAAAAGCACACCTGAATAGAAAAACACATAATGGACCGCTATCAGTCATGATCTGAGGCCCAGACCTTAATATTACTGAAGCAGTGTGGGATCATCTTGACAAAGAAGAGAACAAAAGGCTGCCAACATCCAAAGAAGAGCTTTGGGTGTTCTTGAAGAAGCCTGGAAAAGTATTCCTGAAGACTGCTTAAAGAAAAGACAAGAAAGCTGCCTAACAGACTGTGAACCTACCAAATATTGACTTTCATGCATGTTAGAATTGTACAAACTCTATTTTTGCCTGATATGCTTTTTTCGTGCACGTTTGCACATGTTTAAATAATTTACCACATCTATTTCCCCAAAAGATGAGGGATGACTCACCACTTTTGTACAGTACTATATTTATCAACCGTCATAGTATACTGATGGAAAGACCAAATAAACACATAATGAGAACATCAATGTAACAATGTGCAGTACAAAAGTCAGTGAAGTACCCCTTATCACCACTTGTCTCAATTAGTGTCACATCCTATGTCTCTGCCCACATTCTTGCCCAGCTCGCAGCATCTCTGAGCACACATGTTTGTCACCTTCTGTCTTTCTGATTAACTCAAGACCTTCTGCAAAGAATATGAAAGATGATTTCACTTTTGTTTGCATAAATTTGTATGACATGAACATGGCCCCTCAGCTATACATGTTAATCAGTTAAGACATATAGTGTTAACATGAGGCATGTTGACTCTACACTCGTAAATCAGTCTTTTTTATTTAAAGAAAACTTTGTTAAATTCTTTCTAAGATCTTAGTAGGCAAACTCCCTCTTACATTCCAAACTAGCTCATTAATTACGTTGTTTTCTCTCTGACACTGTGCTATTAGCATTTTAGAAATGTGTTGACATTTGATCTATTTAACAGTCAGTATTTGTCTACATCTTTTCATTTCAAAGACAAACTTTGTCTGTGACTGCTACTGACCCTTTGTCTTTCCATGTTCAGAGAAAAATGCTTTTAGGAAAATGTTGCTTGGCTGCCGGTGGCCTGTTTCTACTACGATTGATCTCTTCAGGTTGGAACGACCATGGTACGGAGGAGGATCTCTATGATCAAAGCTTGCTAATTAAAGAAGAGCCTCTTTCTCTCCGGTGTTATTTGTATTCATTGCTCTGATGTTAAGTGTTTCCTTTCTGAAAGGAAACAGAGCCCTCTCTTTGTCCACTATGCCAAGCCTTGTCCCACCTTTGAGTTATCGCACATATCTGTAGGACACAGTCAGCTGTGTAAGGCACAGACAAGCCCCGACAACAGGCTAAATGGGGCTAACGTCTTCAGAAGTTACAAAAAAATTCTCCTCAGAAAGTGTGTTCCAAAGCAGGAAGAGATAGAGTATATACAGGAGCAGTGATGTACCATTGTCTTTCTATGTTTTAGAGGGGGGAAAAATCAATTAATTACTGAGTGGCAATAAAGCAGATTTTAAGATTAAACAATTTTTTTGACAGTGATTTATTGTATACTGAATATTTTCTGAAGCCCAGTTTGTCCCAAAGTCATAACGCAACTTTTTTCTATCTTCATCATGTGGAAAAACTATAATTAGCGGTGGCGCTGGGCCTGAACGGGTCAGGAATGATTAACCTCTGCAGATGGGCACATTTGGGAGACTGAGCTTCGATTGCCCCTACCGATGACCTGGGAGATTCATTGGAAACTAAGCCACACAGTGGAAGAATAAACACTGGTGTATCTGCAAATAAGTGAGATTTTAAACATTTAATATTACCCTTTAAAAGACTCATTCAAATAGATAAATGGGTGAATGGCAGAAAGAGGGCGACAATATTATTCTTTACAAATATGGGAGTTAATTTTGTTCTGTCAGAGTCCCTTAAATTATTTTTGACATCTGTGAGCATGGCAAATTCCACGACATATTCCACTCACTGCTCTGGTGACTGACAGGAAGCGGTCGTAGCTGATGAGAACAATGCTGAAGACAGACGCCGAACAAAGCAGGTAGTCCATGACCAGCCACAGCTTACACAGTCCTCGACCCAGCGTCCACCTGCCTGTGAGGATGTAGGGGATGTACACCGGGATGCAAAATGCTCCTAGAGAAATAGTGATGATGTAATGGGAGCAGAAACCAAAGCAAAAATAACAATACGTAGTATATTTTCATTTCTTTAGGGAGGAAAACATGTAACCAGATTATCAATATACCACAATACACTTGCTAACATAAAATATGTCTTTACAGGAGACGTTATGGTGGTGGATAATTAAAGAACACTTTAAATATATATTTAAATGTTATTACAACATTTCTGCATGACTGTTTCTATACTGCTTGCATTCTCTAATAAAGCAGATTAAACTGTAAATGTGAAAGAGAAGTGCTTATAAATGAGGCAAAATTCGCCCTTGCCAAATGAAAAATGTATCAAGCTCTCTGATTATTTATTGTCAGTCACATTCATTTAACTGATTAGCAGCTATTTAATCTTGTAATCTAGCCCCAGTCAATCAGTGCACAGGTATCTGTTAGCAGCCATCTCCATTGCAGGGAGAATGAAAGCCATAAGAAACAGGTCCTTATCACTAAAATACTGTGGGAATTTCAAAACTTTACATATCATCGAATATTCACGCATGGATCATATGCTATCAGATTGCATCACATCAAAACATGTTAAGTTAATATGTGCATTTTATCATATCAACTTCACTAGCTTGTCTGATATTCCATGCTCTGCAAGGCAGACTGCGCTTGGACTTACCTACAAGAAAATCGGATATTGCTAGATTCAGGAAGTAGTAATTGCACTGTCTCCTCAAACTCTTGTCCACTTTAAATGCCAAGATGACGAGCGCGTTGCCTAAAACTATCACAACAACCAAAGTCACCATCATCACCATTAAAATGACAATCATGGGTCCCGAGAAGACGAAGCTGCTCTGGACTCTAGTGGAGGCATTGCCAAAATAGTACCCAGTGGAGTTGGAATCAGTTTGCTCCTCTGACATGGTCCTGATGTGAGGTGAATGCTGCGGTCGTTAAATCCCCAACGGGCCAGCTCTAAATGTAATAAGCAACAGGTGCCAGGCGAACGGACGCTGCGTTCAACACCCCATGTTCCGAAAGCTCCGGTTTACTGATGGAACTGAGCATTATGTCCACGGATATCCACGAGAGAGCGCAACGCACAACACGACCCGGGCACCTGATGAATTACGCACGTCTGTCAGCGTTTGTCTGGCATGAAGCACTTCGTTGAAATGAGAATTTTTCTCCACACAACCATTAAACTGCAATTTTAGAAGTGACCAAAGTCTGTGACGTTACTGGCACAAATCTTTAGTTTGGTTTTAAACTTAGGTGCGATATGCCTTTAATAAATAATTGAGGGAAAGCAAGCGAGCTTATATTTCAACAGCATCCTATCCGGTGGTGTTTATGGAAAGGTAGTTTCTGTCTTTTTACAGTAAATTGAGATGTCTCACCTCTGAATGCATTAGTCTGTGCCTTACTGACTTTTCCCCCCTTTAAAACATATTCAGGATGTGAATCAACACAGGAAGCACTTAATAGCCGTCCCTCGTATTTTCTTCGCTGAAATAAATTCATAAAAGTCTCATATCTGATTCACAGACGCACATTCCCCTCGCCACGGCTCACACAAGGTGAAAAGCATGTGGGTGTGCGCGCAGCTCGCAGGAAGCCCATTTAGGCTATGCTGTTATAGTAATTTAATTCGCTATGGGATGATGCATACACATAGTAGCATGCTGAGGGTTTGACACCAGCTAACTGTCCAGACAATTACCTCATCCCAAACGCATCGTGAGTGAGCAAAAGAACATTTCCTTTAAGCTATAAAAAAACTTTTTTTCTTGTTTCGCTTGTTTACTTCCGTCCTTTGCTGTCAAAATGCTTCTTATATTGTTTTTTCCTAATCATGGAGTCTCTCTCTCTCTCTCTCTGTCTGTCTGGTTTCCTTGAAACCTCAACGTCTGAGGTTTGATTCTAAAAGAAGAAGTCTTACAATTTTTGTTGAGGATTCAATAAAAAAAAAATGATAAGGCTCATTTACATATTATCTTGCCAGCTCCTCAACTGTGATCCAGGAAAAATGAGAAACATTAAAGAACAGTAGAAGTGACTGAAAGAATTTAGTCTGAATAACTGTTATTTTGGAGCCACCGTCATCTCTCAGTTAGCCGCGTTGGAGATGCAACACTGAGTAGCAGAGTAATGCAAGTACACATTTTCACACAGTCCATTTAGCATTGTTAAAAGAAGATGAGTGCGCTATCATGTGAGAAATGTTTCAAAATTGGTCAAACATGACAATGCATTTGTGAGTTTGAAGAAACAGGGACTGAGTGGAAATGTGGAAAGATAATAACAAAAAGCACACCGGCAGCAAGGGTAGGTTAGGGATTACATAAGAGGCTA
Source organism: Maylandia zebra (assembly GCF_041146795.1). NCBI lineage: Eukaryota > Metazoa > Chordata > Actinopteri > Cichliformes > Cichlidae > Maylandia > Maylandia zebra. The sequence continues at coordinate 18,035,628 of NC_135184.1, forward strand.
CCCTCTCATATTGTACTGTGAGTTGAGCATACAGTCTATGTAATGACAGGTCTAAAGTATGAACAGCTGAATTGCTTTTAGTTGGACATTTACATATGAATTGAACAAAGTCTTGGACTGTAACTACTCAAATTGTTGTTCCTTATAACCTAATTAACACAATGCCACAGTCTGCTAAGGATTGGTTGTCTCAGCAACATTTCCCTAAGGTCAGACTGTGCAATACTCAATGTAACAGCAAAAACATCAAAGTGGTACATCCCAGACTCTACAGGGCCCCAATTAGCAAACATTTAACCAATTGTTAAATGTCCACAATAGTACAGATTGACAGAAAAAAGCCTCTTCTGTCCAAAAGGAAAATGACAGCACAGCTTTCATCTTCAAAGTTGCATTTAAACAAACCACAAGATTTCTGGAACAATGTCCTTTATGTACAAAAGACCAAAGTGGAGACGTTTGGAGACGCAGCAGAGGGCTGATCTGGGCAGCTTTGCAGGCACTGGACCGGGAAACCTTGCAGTCATTGAGTCGACCATGAACTCCTCTGTTTACCAATGTATTCTAGACTCAAATGTGTCAAACAGCTAAAGCTTTCCTGAAATGATGTCAAACAACAGGTCAATGATCCCAAGCACACCATTAAATCTACAATCTGGCTGAAAAAGAAAAGAATGAAGTTGTTCTAATGGCCCAGTCAATATCCAGACCTTAACCAGACTGAAATGTTGTAACGGGACCTTAAGAGAGCTGTGTATAAATGCATCCCCCAAACCTCAATGAACTGGAGATGCATTCTAAAGAAGCCTGGGTCAAAAGGTATAAACGTACAGGATATTAGTTGAAGTTATTGCAGTTAGAGACTAGAGACCAGACTGCATAGAGTCCTAGACTCCTGTGAAAATTCTTTTTTTCAGATAGATAGATAGATAGATAGATAGATAGATAGATAGATAGATAGATAGATAGATAGATAGATAGATAGATAGATAGATAGATAGATAGACTAAAGTATAGTTGGTGAAGCGCTGAAACAATTAAATATTGAGAACTGGTTAACATGAATATTCTTCTTCTTCTTAACAAAAGTGTGTCAGGAAAGCAATCTGTTTAGCAGGTGCACTGCTGCTGGATTTGGAAATACAAATGAAATACCTCATCTAAATATGGAGGGCACTCAAAAAGAAAGCAGTGTCATGGAGGGTACACAGAGGCTCTAGTGTTGCCTATTATACTGTGTCCTGCTGTGGCTCTCCATTACTCTAGTGCTCAAGTGTTTGCGTTTGGATGCTGGGCTGGAATACAGATGCTACAATACTGTAACAGTGTGCCTATCCACAGTAATCACCATCAAGATTTAACCAAAAACATGCACAGGTAAATGGCCTGTATTTGTATAGCGCTTTACTAGTCCCTAAGGACCCCAAGGCGCACACATTCATATGGTGACAGCAAGCTACATTGTAGCCACAGCCACCCTGGGGTGCACTGACCGAGGCAAGGCTGCCAGACACTGGCGCCACTGAGCACTCTGACCACCACCAGTAGGCAATGGGTGAAGTGTCTTGCCCAAGGACACAACGACTGAGACTGTGCAAGCTGGGACTCGAACCGGCAACCTTCCGATTACAAGGCAAACTCCCAACTCTTGAGCCACAATCGCCCCAGCAAAGTTACACCCTGAGTCATCATTTTGCAAAATTGTTTCTGCCATTTTGTAAAAGTCTATTCCAGATTAGTTTTTAATGTGTAGAAATATATTTATATTTAAACTAAACATACTAAAGCAAAATGCATGGCTTCACACACGAACGCAAGCAATATTTGGGAAATATGATTGGCAAGAAAAAGGTTAAAAGGCCTTTTCACTATTGGTCATTGTTGTAAGTGGATTACAAAGGAATAATCAGAAAAATGCATTGACATACATGTATTAATTTTTTGTCTGTGGAGCTCAAAAATCTAAAATATGTGACGTTTTTATAATTGCTGCCTTCATTTACTGTTTTGCAGCTTGAGACTTGATCTAAGTCTTCCTAAATGTCACACTGATAGCAAAATTGCAATCTTAAATCTCCTAGATAAATTGATTCCTGTCCTTGCTGATTTTTCTACCTGAAAGAACTCATGTTCAGTGAACACTAAACAGACCTATTATAGTGGATGGTTATGGGTGCAGATTTGTTTTCACTTGGCTCAGTTCTGAGGAGCTCCTGACAAGCAGCCAACTGCAACTTGGGTTTGAAAAAGCATTTAAAGAAATTGCAATCTGCCTCACACAACCCCAATAATAAAAAAAAAATTGAGAAAAATCTAAATAAAAACAGAACAAAAACACAAAGGGTCTGGAGTGTGGGCAGGCCAAGTTACCACCTGGATTCTTCTACTACAAACCAGCGCTGTTATAATAGATCCAGTATGCAGTATGCAGTTTAGCATTGTCTTGGTCAAATATGTAAGGCTATCCCTGAAAAAGACGTGATCTAGATAAGTTGCTCTAATACCTTTATGTGAAAGTCAGATGATCCCTCTCCTCTTTTGTCCAGAGGATGCAGGGGCAATGTCCCCCCCCCCCCCCCCCCCCCAAAAAAAAAAAAGTGAACTTCAACTTGTTCCCATAGGGCGAGAGGCCGTGTGCAGCATGGACAGGTCGCCAGTCTGTCGCAGGTTGGTAGCTGGGAGAGGCTCCAGTCCCTCCGCGACCATGGATGGATGGATGTCATGGTCCTGGGTCGAGCGACCCAGTGTTTGAGTTTATGTATCTTTTGTATTTATTTGTGCCTTAGCTTAGTTCACCTAGTTAATTTCTAGATTACTGTGTAGTCCTGTTTCTTAGTTGTTTATGTCATCTCCCCCTGTACTAGTCTCCCTGGTTCATGCGTCATGTCTGTGTGGTTATGTTTGGTTCATGTCATGTCTAGTCTCCATGTTTCCTGTTTTACTTTGAAAGTCTGTATTCAATGTCAGTATATGTAGTTTCACTCTCCCTGTCCTGTCATTAGGTTCATGTGTATCAGCTGTTCCCCCTCATGTGTCTCCACTTCCCCTGATCACCTCATGTGTGTATTTAGTCCTCAGTCTTGCTGTGTTCAGTGTCGCGTCGTCTGTGTTATCTCCCATACCCCTTGTCATAGTTTCCCAGTCTATGTTCAGGTTTTCCCTCAGTTACTTTGTTGTTGTTTTTTCCGTGAGTTTTCGGCCCTAAATAAAGGCTCGCCTTTTTTTAAGTCCAGTTTTGTGTCCTCACCTCTGTCTGCGCTTGGGTCCTCTACTCACTCCACACTGTCTGCCCCGGCAGTCCGTGACAGATGGATACAGAAAAGCTTTCTATTTTCCAGTTCAGTCCATTATAAATTAGATTTGGCCCAGAGAAGACTGTGGTGTCTTAGGACCATGGACCCATCACACATGATAGACCGTTAACCTGTATTTGTGGATGACACAGTGAACTGTGTTCACAGACAGTGATTTCTGGAAGGCTTCCTGAGCCCATGCAGTGATTTCCATGACAGAATCATGCCTGTACTTAATGCAGTGCTGCCTGAGGGGATACTCATTTCAGCTTTGTCCCTTACACACAAAGATTTCTCCATATTTCCAGAATCTTTTGATGATAGTATGTGCTGTGGAAGATGAGATGTATTTGAGGTCATCACAATTTTACTTTGAGGAACATATTTTGAAATTGTTCCGTACTTTGTAGACGGAGTTTTTTACAGAATGCTGAACGTCTGCCCAGCTTTACTTCTGAGAAACTTTGGCTCTCTAAGATGCTCTTTTTGTGTTAATAACACAAAAAGAGTGTGTTAATAACCTTTTGCCAGTTAACCTAATTAGTTACAAAGTGTTCCTCCATGTGTTTTTCTCTTTAGCAGCACTCACTTTTCCAGCCTTTTGCTGCCCTTCTGCCAACTTCAGACTTTGTTGCTGCCATCAAATTCAAATTGAGCTTCTTAAAATTGTAAACATTTGATATGTTTTCTATGTTCTACCATGACTAAAATATGGCTTTATGAGATTTTTAAACCCCTAAATTCTGCTTTTATTTAGATTTCACACAATGGCTTTTCAGCTATTTTTATTTTTCAGCTTTATTTTTCTTAACTGTTAACTACTGTTGGACAGGGCTGCATCAATATGCTAGTATGGGCTAATTGCCATTTGGGCACAACAGATATATCCCCTGGTAGTCTAAGGCTTCACATCACATCAGCACTGTCAGAGTTTACATAATAAAAGCTGATCATTAATGAGAGAGCTGAACTCATAGTTGGATGGCTTCTCAGTCTCACAGTCTGTTTGGGAAAGCTGCCTGTGAGATGAAGGGTGCTGGCATTTACCTTATGCTCTAGATCCACAGAAGCTCATTGAAATGCCGTGGGTGTGCCTCATCGTGACAGTATTTGGACTTGTTTAATTTTTCATCTGATTTTCAAAAGCTCCAAGCTGTTTAGTCCATGTATCTCTTTACCCCATCCACATGTCAAAATTTGTCAAGTAAGTCATCACTGCAAATATAACTGAATTGTATGTAAGTAAACATTAAGGGGAAATCCAATGCTTTAAGAGCGCGTTTATACTGCCATCACATTTTGAGCTGTTTGTGTGATTTAGAAATTCTTTCCTTTTTTAAAAGGTTCCCTTCCACCACGATGCAAACAGCTCTTGTGGTTTATTTTAATATCCTCTTAGATGCTGTGGAAAGACTTTCTGCTTTCACTAGTATTTAAATCAGTTTTGCTTATTGTGATGTAAATATTTATTATCATCTCTCCCAAAATAGCATCCTATCTAAATTGGAATATCAAAGTCTTATCAAAGCAATTATAAATGTCTTGACACCTATCAGTGCTACTGATAACAACCTTGTGAAAATAAACACAGCTGAACCTAAGGATCCACGGAGGTTCAGTCAATCAAGAGACAATTTGGAAGCTTCACTTTTTTTGAGAATCGATGCATGCACTCGGTTGATGAGTCATCCTTTAATTGATTGCAATAATTTATGATAAATGCTCTGTCTGGGCTTGATTTCCATGCGGTCCACGCTTTGTGATCCTGACCCGATCTTGATCCTGATGATGGGATCCTGTGTGTATTTCCACAACTTGTTACTAAGAATTCCTCCTTATGTAGATACAGTACACGTTGATATACAGATCACCTCTTAATACGCTCTTAAATATTGCTGAATCTACTGTTACATACAGTACAGCAGGAATGCTGCAGATGCAAAGTGCTGTGTGTATTTTTGGCAGTCTTGTACATTGATGAGACATCTGCTTGCAAGAACTTTATTTTCTTTATTTCAGGTATTACATTATATGTGGTATGGTATGACAATGTCTAAGGCAGCACAAGCAGGGAGCATGGGGGAAAATATAATAAAAGGATAGAGTAAGAATAGAAATGCACAATGTATCGCCAACTGCTGCACCTCTAAGAAAAATCAAACATACAGCACCTGGAACACAAAATTTACAAAATACACAGATACATAAATCGACAATCTTCTTGTAGTGTGAGTGTGAATATGATACAGAGAGCCAAGAAAGTGAGAGTGCCTGTGTCTTTCTCGCGAATGTACTTGATAATGAGGGTGGAGTGTCGCAATAATGCCCCCCCAGGAGCCAGAGGCAGACAGAGAAGGAATCAGGAAACCCACGCCATTGGCAGCCCCCAAGAGTACCAGAGACCTAAAGCCACACATCTCAGCAACATCTGCATATCCGTCCAAGCAGGAGAACGAGGGAAGCCTAAGATGGGGTGCCCAAGGACAAAAGGTGAGAGTTTACCCCACTAGAGGCTGCCTGGTACAAGTCAAGAACAGGGCTCCAAGTGGTGCGAGTCAAGAACAGGGCTCCAAGTGCCCAAGAACCACTTGGAGCCCTGTTCTTTACTCGCACCACTGCCGGGTACCAGAACCACCTGGCACCTGGCAGAACCCCCACGCCCCAAGAGGAGAAGCGGGCCACCAAGGGAGTGGGCAGGAGTGTTCAGCAGGGAGCAGTGACCATGTCCCACAGGGGCCAAAGCTCAGAAAGACCCAGACCCAGCACAACACACTCACTCATACAGACCATTCACTCACTCACTCTCACCCACCCACTAATGACACACGGTTCGATCCCCGGGCTCTCTGTCGTGATCGTTGTGTCCTTGGGCAAGACACTTTACCCTACCGCCTACTGGTGTTGGCCAGAGGGGCCGATGGCGCGATATGGCAGCCTCGCTTCTGTCAGTCTGCCCCAGGGCAGCTGTGGCTACAACCGTAGCTTGCCTCCACCAGTGTGTGAATGTGAGAGTGAGAGTGAATGAATAGTGGCATTGTAAAGCGCTTTGGGTGCCTTGAAAAGCGCTATATAAATCCAATCCATTATTATTATTACCATTTTTAATAAAGGAATATGATTCAACCGTACCAGGACTGAGAGCTTGGTATAAAAACTTATACCTAGATATCTAATGTTACCTCACCTGTTGATTTATTCCAGTTGATGGAGTATTCCGATATAGATGAGACTTATGTATAAGTGTGGTTGTCTTCATAAGTGAGGTTTGTGAGCTCCTGGGGAAAAATAATACACCATCAACATATGGGCTTATCATAGGATCTGTATTTTCAGGTTGAACTCCTTTGATATCTACATTTTATCTGATTTCTCCTGCTAATGGTTTGATAAAAAATAACACAAAGGGGGAAAGTGGACAGTACTGTCTGGTGCCCCGCAAGGTTGATGCTTGCAAAGCGCAAAAAATGCACATTAGAAGAAGCTTGTACCAGTCTGCACCACAGTCGAGCAGTCCCCGTGTTGCATTCAGACAAAGGGGACTTTTGATCTCTCCTTATTAGCTGAAGCATTCTTGACTGCATAAAACACAACAGAATCCAGAGTCACTTATTGATTGCCATTATCTTAAAAAACGTTTCAGAGAACAGTTTAACATTCAAAATGACACATTGTGAGTTAAAAGAAGAACAGTCTTTGAGCTCTGTTTCCTTTGGAGCCAATCACTTTACCAGGCAGTCAAATAAGCTTCTGCTATTCATGCTGCTGTATGTGAAGGGAATACACGCTGTTCTTTTCCCCCTACCTTTTCCCTCACTCGCTGTCTCTCTCTGCCTGTCCCTAAAATGTCCCTGCTGGGGATTCTATCTCCTGGTTCCTTTTGAAGCAGTGGCCTCTCTTTGCCTCCATTATCTTGTAATTTGTGAGGGATTACACTCTGGAGCACACACAGTCCACCCCGTTGCTTAAGAGCTGTGACAGCTTACAATAATTGCCATGCTAATTAGCAGGAACTAGCCCAGCGCGCTTCGTTCCCTCACCAGACCTGATTTGATGAATATGCTTTGATTAATGTCTGCAGTGATGTTTCCATAAATTTTAAGACCTTATAATTAACCAATAATAATGAAGGATATATGTTCACAAGTAAAACGTAGAGTGTATTTTCTCAGGATGAAAAGAAACGGCAGCGCTTGCTTCTGCTAGGCAGGAGCACAGAGTTAATGTGCGGAGAACATTTGCCTTTTTTTGTTCCAACTCTTTGTCAGAGAAGTTTTGATTGTCTTCGTTTGACATAATTGTGTTGATTTCCATGTCTTGTTACCCTTGAATAATTTCTGCTGTTGCTCTGACAGATTCAACAACAATTAAGGCACAGCTGAGTTGCCCACATTTCTTTAAAAAAAAACTTGCATAACAAAGCCCTGACGTTTTTTTAAAGATCAGAACACGTTGTTGAGGTTATTCAAACTCAACTAGCTAAACTTTGCGATGCTTTTATAAATGCAATTCAACCTCACAATTTATTTCATTGGGTTTTTGTGTCGTCGTCCCCCCCAGTCCCTACACCCCCATTTCTTCCAGGTGACTGAGGTTAAATATACCTCCATTATGCCGAAGACTAAGCAACTTATCTTTGAAGTTCTCGCAGACATGTACCTTCATTACAGCACGACCCTATCACCTTTACTCACAAATGTGCACATACCTCAGGGGACCTAATTGCTTGAGATAAGCAGGGCCTTTAAAGTCACACACAGAGAATTGACCTTCAATGCCTCAAAATGTTTGTAGCTATATAGAATAATAAAGTAACAAATATCTAAGATGTATGACCTTTAAAAGAACAGTGGTATGGTACCATTGCATTTTTTTCTCTCAAACAATGTAACTGTTTTGTGTTTCTGGGTTTCAGCAATGACACACTTGTGCAGACTCACCTGCTCCAGCAAATACCTACATCTAGGGAATAATTTGGTCAGACCAGTTCATTAACACTTTGCAGGAACAGACATATTCCACTGGGACACCGTTTGCAAATACTGCACGCTGCATGTAACGGCGTGATTTAGGATTATACTGTATATGTAATGAAGCACATACTTTCAAGGGAAAGGATGAAAGTATGACATTGTTTCAGGAATAGTTTCATGTCTAATTGTTGGTACAATCCACACTGATAATGCTTGTTTACTGTTACTGTTAATACTGTTTATCATTTTAATATGAACTTTCATGTTAACATCTGTCTCGCAGTGTTTCATAAATGTCAGTGTGGAAAACTAAGATATCTTTAACTGCAACCTCGTGTCTGTTATCTTTAATTAAAATATTGTTTTCTGGGCTGTTTACTTGTATTTATTTTCAGCATTGTGCTATTTCACAAATGTCATAGATGTTGGCTGGCAATTCCACCTGACACACTGTAGAGAAAGATAAAAAAAACAAACATTGCCATATGAGGTTTGTGGATATGAATAAAATCAGATTAATATGTTTTACTTTGAAGTTGTAGTTTTTTTTAATCATTTGCCTGTAAAGTAATAGCCGTCTTGCATTACTGAAATAACATTGACCTTGTGTTACTGTATGATACTGTTGTTGTGGATGTCATTATAACACAGAATAATGACAGTATAGAAACCAACAACAGAAATACTGAATGAAAAATTGAGTTGCAGAAACTAGGACATAAGACATGACAGTAAACTGTCAAGAGTATGATGCCGCTACTAAGAAAAGAGTCACAACTGAAGAGAGATGTTAAAAGCATGTAGCATGAACTAGTTTGAGTATTTTAGGGATTTTCCTACACAGCCATCTCTAGGCTTTACAGAGAATAGCACCAGAATCAGGTGCAGTTTTCTGTGAAAGAAATTCCTTGTTAATGTCAGAGGCCAAGTCAAAAGTGGCTCATATAAGAAGAGAATATCTGATCACACAACAGGTGGAACCTTGAAGCAGATGGGCTGCAGCAGCAGAAGACCGCACCAGGTGCCATTCCTGTTGGCTAAGGACAGGATACTGAGGGGACAGTTCACACGGAATCACCAAAATTAGACAATTGAAGACTGAAAAAAATGTTGCATGGTCTAATGAATCTTGGTTTCTACAGCAACATTCGTAAGGGTCAGGATTTGTTTTGGTGTAAAACAACATGAAAGCGTGTAGCCAGCCTTCCTTCTATCAACAGTTCATGCTGATGGTGGTGTAATGGTGTGGGTGGTTATTTTCTTGGCACACTTTGGGCTCCTTTGCAACAACTGAGTACAATTTAAGCACTACAGCGTAACTCAGTACTGTTGCTAACCATGTCCATTTCTTTATGGGCACAGTGTACCAATCTTCTTATGGCAGCTTCAAGCAAGACAGTGCACATGTCAGCATGGACCACCGTCTGAGGAAGGTTTCCAACACCTTGTTGAAACTATACCAGGAAGAATTAATGAGGTTATGAACGCAAAAAGGGGGTCCAACCCAGTACTTGCTAGGTATGACTAATGCTAGTAGCTACTCAAAAATACTCTGTCCGGTCACGTGGCGGCTGCCTGTCACCTGATTGAACCGATCAGATTTCAGCCGTGGCGTGTTGTCCCTGTGAAGCAGACCAAAGATTGTGAAAGAGTTTCAAATCCATAGCTACACGTAAGTCTGAGTTTAACATTTTATCCTCGCCAACGTTAGTAAGATAACTATTTAGAGTTACTTCCGCTCTTAGTTTGAAAGGTAACGCTGCTTTAGCTCAATAAAAACACAGTTGAGCTGGACAAACGTAAATAAAAACAGATATTATGTCGACCTCTAACTAAAACCTTAAATTCTTCACTTGCAGATGAGAAGCTGTATTAACTGCACCTTGCTTAACGTGGTTAATTGACCAATTTGAGCTAACTGCCTTGTGTTTAACATCATTTTTCATAAGTCCAGTGATGGAGGATTGCACACTGGAAGAACAACTTCTCCTTCATGCTAAAGAGGGCAACTGTCCTCAGGTTCAGAGGCTCCTTCAGTCGAGGATTCACCAAAACAGCTCTCTCAACATCAACTGCAGATGTAAGCTGGTGTGTGGGGGAGGATGCCATCATCCAGCTGCCCTAATGTCACATGTAACTAGAAAATTGCTGATTTTATTTTATTTTTTCTTCTTCTTTTTCTTTCTCTCGCTGTAGCTCGTTCGAAAACCTGCTCGGGATGGACACCTCTTCATTTGGCCTGCAGCTTTGGACACAGAGATGTTGTTGAGGAGTTGCTGAAGGTGAGAGCAGTGTATGAGTCACATCATTATCATGCTTTTTGTGTTCAGGACCTGCAGCCAGAGACATTTTTATATTCACCTAATAAAGAATGCATTTGCAGGCAGGGGCTGATGTGAATTTGCAGAATAACCTGGGTGACACACCTCTGCATAAAGCAGCATATGCTGGACGAAAGGTAAGGATAGAGAGGGGAAAAAGTAGTGCTTCCTTACAAGTCTGTAAAAGCACGGTAAACTGTGGTGTACCTTCTTCTTCTAACCTAATGTCAGCTGGATCAGCTGTCACAGAAACACATAATATATTTTCTCATCTCCCACTGAAGCTTTTGAGTGAAATGTGATGGTCAGGTTTTTTCTTTAATCCCCCCCCCACCCCCACCCTTTGGACCCTTAAGGAGATTGTTCTGTTGCTTCTGCGCTATGATGCCTGTGCCAACATAATCAATGGAACTGCTCAAATCCCCAAAGATGTCACAGAGGACGATGAAATCATTACCATGCTTGAGGGTATGAAATCATGGGAGCGTTTTTCTTTTTTTTTTTTTTTAAACGTCTGATGGCTTCTCATTACTGAAGATCAGCTGCCTTTGTTCTCAAGTACTGATTTGGTTTGTGCAGCTGCAGAGAGGAGAGCGGCAAGGCGGCATGAGGAGAAGCTTCTGGAAGCAGCCAGAGAGGGGGATATATCCACTCTGTCTAAATTGGTTAGTGTCTGACCTTTCAAAGAACTTTTGGCAGAAAATAGTATGCTTTAAGAGCATCTCTCCAAATTTCACACATTTAACAAGTGCCTTGGGGCCTTGCACACTCTTCAGTTGTCTCCCAGAGATTGTTGAAATGCACCACCGTTATTACAAATACTCTTTATACGATCGTGGCTCAAGAGTTGGGCGTTTGCCTTGTAATCGGAAGGTTGCCGGTTCGAACCCCGGCTTGGACAGTCTCGGTCGTTGTGTCCTTGGGCAAGACACTTCACCCGTTGCCTAGTGGTGGTGGTCAGAGGGCCCGGTGGCGCCAGTGTCCGGCAGCCTCGCCTCTGTCAGTGCGCCCCAGGGTGGCTGTGGCTACAATGTAGCTTACCATCACCAGTGTGTGAATGTGTGCGTGAATGGGTGGATGACTGGATATGTAAAGCGCTTTGGGGTCCTTAGGGACTAGAAAAGGGCTATATAAATACAGGCCATTTACCATTTACCATTTACGATTCGATATTTGTACAGAGTTCGGGGGGTCTGATGTTCAATCACAAAGTGACAAATCTGAGTCCACAAATAAGATGGCATGTGGCAACTTGCAGTAAAAGCCAGTTCAGGTTTTTTTTTGTTTTTTAAATCTCATTCTGTCTTGCTGTTTTTAAGATTGATCATTTAAATAGTTTTATGCATGTTTCAGATAGATGTATGTAAAAGGTTAACCTCATTTTCCTGCCTGTTGTTTCTGTCATTTCTCTGGTTTATATCCCTCAGCTCAATGGGAAAGATGCTGCAGATATCCACTGCAGGGATTCAGTGGGTAATACGCCTTTACACTGTGCAGCCTACAGGGGGCAGAAGCAGTGCGTTATAAAGCTGCTCAAGTGTGGAGCCAACCCTAGTATCAAGAACAACAATGGTATATCACTTATCTTGTTCTCATCATCAGCTCCTATTATTCCGGCTGTTTAATTTGTTCAGTGGTGTTTAAAATGGTTGTTTAAGAATCACACGTTATTTTCTAAGGATGGTAAATACTATAGTCCACCGGTTTTGTTCCAAGGAAGTGTCAAAAGGTGCATAATAATTTGTTTGTATGGCTGATGATTTTGCAGCTCAGACTGCATTGGACCTGGTTTGCACTGATGAACTGAAACAGATTCTAGCAGCCTATAAAAATAAGGTGAGCTCAAATGGCTGGTCTGTAATGTCTCATCTGCTTTGAATGATCAGGATGGGTTCTGCTAAGAACATTCGGCACAGCTGCATTACAAGTATGGTGTCTTAGTCGTGATCCACAAAGGATGATACCTTTTTGGTTACTTGATTAATTAGAGTACTTGAGCTGCCCCTCATTTCTTTATATTTTATTTCCAAGGAGCCAGGCTTTCTTGTAATTTTTCTTATAAAGTGGTTTTCAGCAATAGTTCTCCAGGCTTTCTTAATGTTTTGGGGGTTTTTGGGTAATTTGTTTTTTAGATATTTGCTGTTTTTTATAAATACATCTAATCCAAGGGATGAATTGTTGTGTTTACAGATAAACAATAATTTAAGTTATATCTTTAGGCACTTTGTTACTAGCAGCCTGTAACAAGGGGCATCAGTTGATCCCATTTCATTAGTTGGATCTGCAAAACATGTCATAGATAACAGTTTGACACGCATAAAATAGTTTTTGTTTTTTTTTCGTGCCAGCTGAAAACGTGACATATCAGGGGGAAAAAATGAGGCGACTAGGCAAGTGCAAGACAAAAGAGAAAATGTCAGGCTAAAAAAAGTTGTCTAAGCGTATATGAACAGTTTCTAAAGGTTATATTCTTAAAACAAATTGGGACCTAGACCGGCCCTTCACTTTTCACTGAAGTCCCATCAGAAGTGGAAAGAAGAAGTTGGAAGGGTGGCTGTCAAGACGTGTGTCTTAATAAAGAGAAACCAGGAGAAAAGGTTGAAGTGCGACTAGTTACACAGGAAGTGAACTGAAACTTAAAGGTAACAGGTCTTATGGGCTGATGGATCCAAATTCAAGTTCAAATTGTCATCAGTGTGTACGGAGGAGGTAAAACAACCGGGAGCCTCTGTCATGGTTTGGGGCTGCAATTCAGCCAGTGGTGTTAGAGGTCTTGCAAAAATCGATAGAAGATAGGTACAGAGCAAAATATCGTCAGACTTTGGTCCACCATGCATGAAGTGGAAATGTCTGATTGGCAACATACGTAGATGATGCTGCATTTTGGTTTGTTTTTGATTTTGTTTTTTTTTAATCTGTCATGGACTGACCCTCCCAGAGTCCAGACCTCAACACTATTTAAGTAGTGTGGGATCATCTTGGCAGAGAATGGAACAAAAGGTCCAAAGAAGAGCTTTGAATGTCCTTCAAGAAGCCTGGAGAACTATTCCTGAAGACTGCTTAAAGAAATAACAGGAAAGCTTTCCCAAGAGAGTTCAGAATAAAGTTTGTCATACCAAATATTTATTTTATTTGTATAAACAGTTTTTTCCTTATATCCTGGATTTCTTTTACATTTGCACGTTTCAATGCATTCAATAAATTTCCCCTTTTATTAGCCATGAAATTTGACTCGAGGCTTTTGCGCAGTACTTGTGTCTTGTCTTTTTTTTTTTTTTTTTTTTTCACCAAATTTTATCTGGGAAAACTGCAAATCCAACTTGATGAAATTTACTGTGCTCATTCTTGTTTCTCACAGGGTTAAAGAGCCCATCACTGGAAACGTGTTCATAAAACCAAAAGGCACTTTAAAAAAAAAAAAAATCTAAAGTCCATCACATTAATCACAGATACTGCAGTTCTCTGAACTACATCATATCGGCACTTTCTCTTCGTATGTTTTCATGTGTTCACACAGTTATGGTGACTGTAGAGGAAAAAGTCAGCTTTTATTAAGAATAAATACGTCCGTATCCGTATGTCTGATAATGCAGCGTTAATGTGGAGCACCACGTAGTCATGGTGCAATTCTTTTAAAAAGACTGCGCGCTAATGCTGTTAGTATATTAAAAACGAATGATTCACACACAGACTATTCAACGCTGTACACAAGACTGATATTTCGTTTTTCTTAAAGGACATGAGCAGTGTGGTGCAGAAGATTGAAGGACCTCTTTGGAAGGTATCTGGATTTATGTTGTACTATTATTAGGTCAGACCATGTTCAGACTTTGACCTTTACAATTTGATGAAATTGACTTTTTTCACATTACATGACACAGAATATTTGAACTTCTTTAAAAAAAAGACTTATAGGAACTATTTATTCTTTTGTTTTTCTTAACATGCTACACTTTAATTTACAAGAAAAGTCATACCACTCTGGGATAACAATAATAATAATAATAAAACTTTAAAATTGATAATATTTGTTCTTTCTAAAGTCATTTAAACTAGATATGTAATGATGATGTGTAGTTTTGCTGCGTGGGGTATTTGTTAAATTATTGTTTCTCTGACAGAGCTCACGCTTCCTCGGATGGCGTTCCCACTGGGTTGTAGTTGAGAATGGAACTGTCTCCTGGTACCCTAGACAGTGAGATACTTTTATCAGCCGATTTTATAAAGCTAAACGCTATAGTATGTATATTTATAGTATTATATATTTCACTTTGTGTGAAATGTTGCTTATAATCCACTAATGAAATGTTTTGTTTTTTTAAAAAGAGAGAGGGGATATAAAAATAACTGTTACTGGAGATGACGTCGCCTGTGGTTTGCCAATTATACCGTTAATACTTACTTAAAAGTGGTAACTGTTAATGCTGCTTTATCTTTCACTGTGAGTGTGTGTTTGTGTGTGATTTTTCTGCATGCTCTTTCATCATTTTTGTTGTTGTTTTTGTTTTTTTAGAGCTGATGCACTGGCTGGTGTTAGGAAACAGGGCTGTAAGTCTCTTTCACAAGCCTACTGCATGGTAAGTACTGGAGGTTTAGAGGCGTGTTTTCTATCAATCTATATTACCCCACAGATGCTCAGTAAATACATGTTTCATTTATTTTCAATTTGAAGCATGATGTTGAGTTATACTGTATCTATTGCAGCAGTGATTGCAGTGCATTAGTGATTTCTTGTTATTCCAGGTCAAACCATGGGATCACTGCTTCTTCATGCTCAGGTGCTTCGATGACTCTGTGCATTATTTTAAAGTCCCCTCGCAGACAAATGCCGTGGCAACAAGAAAAGTGAGATAAAATCGGTCACCTTCTTTATGGAAGAAACAGTATTATCTGTATGAAAGGACTAATACGGAAATGTTGCCGCCATTTATTCTGTTAGAGATGGCTGGATGCTTTTGAAGAGCATGCATCCTACTGCACTCGCCACGACACTGAAGAGGTGATTATAGATTATGCTGCGGGTGATGTGAGAGTGAGGAACCTTGAACAAGCGCTTCAGGTAAGACCGGGATCAAAAAGTAAGGTGATGATGATCAGATGGTTTATGGCACTATTATATCGAACCCAAAAAGTTGATTCATTTCATATCGACGTAGCATTTTCAAAAATTACATTAACCTGTGAATTGTGATGGATCACGCGCCGGATGAACTTCAGTGTCATTGACCTTTGGGTTTGAGCCATATAGGATTTCAAAACCCTCAGTTTTGTTGAGTTGTACAGAGTTCTAGTGTTAAGTTTCTCTCTTGTCTAAAATTGTTGCAGGCAGCCAGGGCCTTCCAGCAAAAATTGGAGAGTGAAGTGTCAACATTTCTGTCCATGGCGAAGAATGAGGAGAATTATGGTAAGTGCTTCAGACATATCCAGTTATTACTGTGCCGAGATATTTTAGGAGAGTATTTTTAGACTTGTTCAAAAATGATTATTCAGGCTGGTAAATGACAGAAAATTATCAAGATGACCAACCATTTATATCATTTGCTGTGGAAAAAGCATGTGCGGCTGGGATACCAGACCTCAATGCAAAATGTAGAATTAAATTTTGTTCTAGAAAATTGCAGCCACTTCATTAGCTACACCTGTTTAACTGCTCATTAGTGAAAGTATCTAATCAGCCAATCACATGGCAGGTACTTAGTACATTTGGGCATGTAGACATGGTCAAGATAGCCTTTCGTATTCATCAGAATGGGGAAGAGAGGCGACTTTAAGTCACTTTGTGTGTGACAGGCTGGTTTGTGTATGTTGGAATCTATTGGGATTTTCCCACATAACCGTCTCCAGGGAGAGAGAAAATATCCAGTGAAGAGCACGTCTGTGGGCAGAAATGTTGATACAGTACTGAAGTGAATGGCCAGACTGCTTTGAGCTGACAGGCACACAAATGAACTAAAATAAAAACACATTCCAACTAACTTATGGACAAGCGCATCTCTGAACACAGAGCGCAGTGCAGTTCGCACAGGCTCAACAAAATGGACAATACAAGGTAAGAAGATTTTTGCCTGGACTAATGAGTCTTGATTTCTGCTGTAACATTCATATGGTAGGATGAGGCATGAAAGCATGGCTACATCCTGCTTTCTGTAACCTTACCTTAACCTTAGCTAAATTAGACCCCATTTACCATGCTGCCATAACGTATATAACAGGCTCACACTTCATGACTCATCGTTGCACTTTGTAAACCCTTGCTGGATTTACTTCACTCAATAATCAAAGGTTGAAGCATTGGGATATTTTTACATGCAAAGCCATTCTAAGAAAATTGCCGTCATATACCTACGCCAAGTTCATTGCCCTCCACAAGACCTACAATCTCAGAGCCAGTAGCTGGCTGCAGTTTAAAGTGTCCCTAGCGAGCACGGAGTGAGGAAAGTTTAGTCTATCTTTTTTTCCGGCCCGTGATCTTGGAATGATCTGCAGCTCAGGAATCTCTTATCCCTTTAACTACTTTGAAGTAAAAACTGACAGATGTTTTAGTCGCCAACTGTACCTGTAAAATTTAAATGGGTGGAATTTGATTTGGAACTTGTTTTGCACTTTGCAAACTGTGCTGCTTCTCATCTTGGCCAGGACATCCTTGTAAAAGAGATTTTCTCATCTCAATGGATATTTTTTCCTTTTTAAATAAAGATTAAATTCAAATTAAATAACTTGTTCAGGCTGGTGCTGCTGGGCTAATTGTGTGGGGGATATTTTCTTGGCATTCTTTAGGCCTTTTAGTAGTAGTTCAACAGGGTGCACATCTTCTGCAATAAATACACATGTACTCAGTTAATTGTGAAAAAAAAACATGCCAGTAATGAAAAATGATGTTTAATTCCTTTTTAAAATATATAATATTGTGTACAGTATAAGCTAATACAGATACATTCATTTTATTTTTTTATAAAGAGTTGACTGGTACACTTCTGCTGAAAGCAAAAGAGACGAGTGAACTTTCCAGTGAAACATGCTCTGCTCTCCATCTGTGCCTTGAACTGCTGTCAAAGCAAGAAGAGGTAAGAGGAGCATATTACTCTTCTTGGGGAGGGCAAGTTGAGACAGTCCATCATCTTTGGATGGATTGTACTGCTTGAAAATCTATTATAGATTATTTAAAATAGTGTAAGAGTTTAATCTAATGCAGTGTAATCTGTGATTCTGATGTATTTTGATTCTGTCAGCTGCATGCAGTCTTCTGTAACCCCTCCACTTGATGTAAATAGAGGGTACTGTTGTAGATTAGCTGCAGCTCACTGAGCATGTATGAATCGTCCTCTCATTCATATACTTTCACCCGCATACTCTCCTCCTATTGGCTGAATAAATTATACTGACTGATTACAAAATCCTTAAATCCCTCCCCCTTACGTTAGCTCCTTCACACCAATCAGGTTTAAAATGTGTGTGTGAGTGTGTGCGTATGCAGGCGCGTGCGTGTACCAGTCCCTGTCCACTTGTCTTGGTGGCTGTGCTGTGCCCTTGGGGAAGCACCAGGACAGCGTGGTAATCACTGGCACGTCTGTAGGAAGGACGTAGGAAAGATCCGCTTTTATGCTTAGGTCTGCATTCAGCCTGCAGATCAGTGCAGACGCACACACGCAGACACTCTTGGACTCGAATCCACACACCCCCCGCTCTAGGGGAAAGGCTGTGCGTTTAGTGAGGGAACCCAAGCGCTTTCATATTCACTGGCTCAGCCGCACATACATGTATTCACGCTCGCATAGTGTGAATACACTCTCGCACGCACATTTCCATATGCCAGAGCATCCGAGAACGGGAAAAGAAGACACAGCGACAGCACTTTCCTCTCGCATCTACACAGGTAAAACAAAACAAACAGTTGTTGTTGTTGTTGTTGTATAAAATTTACAGCTTTGCCTTTTATTGTGAGCTGAACAACCGGCTGTGTTTGCCGGTTGTTCAAAGCGGCAAAAAGCGTTTTGAAGTTTGGAGCGATTTAATTTGATGTTACTTAGTGTATTGTTGATTTGAGGGTTGGTCTAAAGCAGTGGCGCCAGCGAGGGCTGTTCATCAGTATGCGGAGGTCATTTCTGTGGATTTAATGATCTGTATTTGGAGTGTGAAACTGAGCGTCTTTGAAGTGGCACCGAAATCTACACTGCTCATTACATCTTTATAATGAGATCATCTTATAAAGGAATTAATTCTGCCAAGTAGGAGCATAGATAGGCATTGATTAAATTGCACTGAGGATGCATTTGATCTGGTAATAGATAAATGGAAGGATTCAAAGCAAAGGTTTGTGGGTTTAACTATTTAATCATTCTTTATGTTGCACCCAAATTATTTCCTTTCTTCCTTTAGCAGCTGATTTTAAATTATCACTCTAAAACTACTACTCTGTGCTTACTGTATGATATACACTTAGACTGCCTGAAAACCTTTAATAAGGCAACTGTCTTGTTAACTTGTTCTTGTTAATTAAGCATGCATGAGAACCAATAAAACACAAGGGTGTTTAATATTTTGCTATAAATCCTAAATATAGCAGTATTGCACTGACTAAGAGTAATGTATTCATCCAAATCTGGTACAACTGTCATGTCACTAGGACTTAATCAGGCTTTTTAAATAAGAAAGCCGAGGACGTTCACTGGAATCTCATCAATCAAACATTAAAACGTTCCAATAAAACAAACTGGATTAATTTCTGACAAACGAATGTAATAAGAAGAAAATGTCTTAACAAGCATGGTAAATCTACTGGTGCCACGTTAAGCTAATGCTACTACATGTACAAAATGGATTATATTTTCTACAGTGCTGAGATTGCCCGTGTTAAGCTGTATTAGCTCTAATCCCACATTTCTATTCTCCCACCCCAGATGCTTCTGTTGGTCATACTTGTTTTCTACTGTCCACAGTCCATGGCAGTATTCACATTCTGTTGTAACTGCACACATGTTTGATACTGAATCATGTCACTTAATGGCTCAAAGGGTCTTTCACCAATTAGAGTATTGTCCTTCAGAAGTGTAGATGTGGTCTGACCCATTTCAGCAGGCGCTGCAGAAGTAAAGTATGCTAGTGGAAGTGCCACATCTTTACAGTACATGTAGGGCACACTGTGACTAGGATGTGAGTATATGGCATATAAAGTAAGGAGAATTGTGCTTTTAACAAATGGGTAGAAAGCTTCATGAGGAGGTTTGACGACACTCGCGTACAACAGAGATTTATAGGCCCCACTTTGCTTGGTGTTTGTCAGGCGGCACGATTGCCCCCCTGTCTAGAAAGCGAACAGAGGATTACAGTTTGGAACCACTTAGTGGTGATGTGCTGAAAAGCAGATCTGTCACTTTGTGTTGGTCTGACGTCAGGAATAAGGCATAAAGCACATTTATTTGATTGAAGTTATACATTTTTTTTTCTTCTTCTTTAGTCTGTCAGAAAGCCAGTTGACCTTTAAAACTTTGGGGGTTGGTGTGAAGACAGTGTAGCAATTGACCTTTAGTTCAGCCATTGCCACATAAGTAACAAACCTCCTGTCGTATCCCAGACAGGAGATTTTTTACTGGCTTTGTTTCAGTAGTGGCTGGTGAGTGGGTGTATATATATATATGGATGTATTCAGTGCAGTTAGGTATGTAAACATGGTCAAGATGGTCTGCTGGCTTTAGAGTCACCTTTAAAGGTGACTTTAAGTCACTTTGTATGTGTCAGACAGGCTCGTCTGAAGGTTTCAGAAACTGCTGATCTACTGGGATGTTCCCACACAACCGTCTCTATAACAATAAAATCCAAAAAAGAGAAAATATCCAATGAGCAGCAGTTCTGTGGTCAGACTATCTGAGATATCCAATTCTGGCTCACCTAAATTGGACAATAGTAGATTGATCAGACCAAACATTTTTCCAATCTCGAGTTCTCCTATGATGTTTGGGTGCTAGGGTCAGAACTGGATGTTAACAACATGAAAGCATGAATTCAGTCTACATTGTATCCATGATTCAGGTTGATGGTGGTGATGTAATGGTGTGGGGGGTACACTTTGGGCTGGTTAGTACCAAGTGAGCATCATTTAAAGACTACCTGAGTATTATTACTAACCATGGCCAAGCCTTTCATGAACACAGTGTATATCTGTTTATTCTGATTTTTGGGACTGAGGTTCCTCATAGCGTTTACTACATCTCTTACTATAAAGGTACTTCCTTTACTCTAGTTGAATGGCTCCTTTGAAGCAGGCTTTCCAAATACAGTTGGATATAGAGTTAATGTTACAGTCCAATGTATAGAGCTATAATAATATTGCCTCTGAGGTTTGCTTTTCTTTAAACAAGAGAGTATATTTCAGCACAGAATAAAATTTTTACCCTTTGGGGTGCTGGCCAAGGAGAAGCATCCCTCCCAGGCTCCAGTAACAGCTACAGCACAGAGCCTCAGCAGGGCTTAAAATAGCACTGTTTGTGCTCAGGCGAGAGGATGCAGTGAGAATGAAAGAGCTGGCTGCGATGGTTACACAAGTGTTCCATTCCTGGATGGGCTCTCACGCCAAGTGCCTGGGACAGGGAGTGTTAACACAGGCTCCTAGACAGGAAGATGAGTCACCTTTAAACTACAGTATATATTTATCAAATATGTTTGATGAAAATAAAATCACAATTCAGCAGACATTCCCATTGCACAAACTTTAAAGAAAAAATATAATGCTAAAGAATTTACTATTTTTATGCATTTTTAAATGATGCTGCATTTAAAGTCCTAAATTAGATGAACATAGATTCAGAAACACAGCTGTAATGGAAACGTTAACCTTAAATGTAGGTGCCAGACTTAAAGACTCGCTGCCAGACTTGTTCCCTAGTGCAGAAGAAGGGAGAATATAGAGAGTGCTGAGATCTCAGAGAGGCTCTCTTTGCTAAACCTAGTTATGGATCTGATCAATGAAAAGTATATGGGAATTTTCTATTAGCCAACACAGTAATTAATGGATCTACACCTGCAGCCTGCGGGATTCGTTACTGATCCGACCAGTAATTGCCCAGGACTAGATTAGATTAGATCAGTCCCAATCTCCAAGCTTACAAATGTACAGACTTTGAGGTCTCGGGGCTTTCACACAGTCAAATTGTCAAGTACACGAGACTCTTAAAAACCCTTTTGGTCCTTTACACACACTTTGACAGGCTGAAGCCAAATGTTCGACGTTACTTCTAATGTCTAATTGTTGAAAAATATGTGTGATTCTTTCTAATAATACTGTGTCTGCCTTGCGTTAAACCAGAGGGAACCAGAACAGGAATATAATTGTGCTTCTAATACAAATTACAATAAATTTGACCCAAGCTATCACCTTTTGTTAAATAGTCATTTTCTGATTTGCCAGTGCTGGCATTTCATTAACTGGTGACAGCTTCATCAGATCTTCATCTGACTACGGCAAAATAATAAATGATCTAAAGCTTATAGCTTGTGCAGACTTCTCAGTTGTCTTATTTTTATCCATTTTCCATCACCAACCTCCTGCAAAAGGAGCTTATAAGTGTCTGTCATGTTACCAAGACAAAAAAGGATGTTGAACATGTTGTAGTTCTTATGTTTCTAGAGAAAGTGCATCGGTACAGATCTATAGATGGTCATTATAGATAAGCTGGACTATAACTTGACAGAGGATGATAAATTTGAATAAACAAGGTGTCTTGAAATATACTCATCAGATATTGAATGAATACATAGATCTCCAAATTTAACATTTAACGTGTCACTTTTTTTTGGATTTACATACAGTTTATTGGGATTTGACTGGATTTCAGTGATGCCTTTTTAAACCCTGCAATTTCCATAATAACCCAGCTGGAAGTTGCAGTTCCGGTTGTGCTGACCCAACATTTGGCAATCGGAAACAATCAATGTTCATTACAAATGGCTGGATCATGGTCTTTGGAGTAGGCATGCTATTCAGCAAGTAAGTAAATGTGTCTGGGTTTTCCCTGCCTCTTTTCTGTTAAGTGTATGTGGCTGATTTGATCAGATTCTACCACAAAGGCATCTGAAGCAGTTTATATTTAAGTAGCTGATGTTTTTGAGAGGATTTTTTGAAAATAATCAAAAGTTATTAGTTTTCTTCCAATCATCCCTTTAAAGGAAATATTAGACGTCATGAGAATCTGATGTCTGACGCAAAATCACTCATCTAAATCTTCTAAATGTTACATTTTTTTATTCATGTTGTTAATCAGACAACATCCTCGCAGGGACTAATACACTCGATCAAAGGGAAATGGGTTAACCACACATACACGATTACAGTCATAAATTGCTACCTAGGCATCAGTAGCTGTGTCTTTGTGCATGTCTGTGTGCTCACCTTGTAACACATCGGGCACGATAAGAGATGACACAGAACTTTTCATCTTTAGTCGAAGATACCGACCTTGCTGTCAAGTCTCAGATTTGCAGTGTGATTTGCAAGCTCCTGTTTCTCAGCTGCCTTCTTCAAGGTGACACTGGACGTTTATCAAACTGGGAAGGCTGTGCTCAGTTTCTTTATTTTGCAATAATTCACTAAACTGAATTTACAAGAAGTAAAAGGTGTTACCTGTTTTTAAATAATATGTTGCTGTTAAAGCTTTAGTGTTATTTTTGTCATTTTGTTAGAGGCTGTGGATATTTGCTGGGTTTTCGACTCCTGTTGGTAGAGCTTGAACATCAGCAGCAGTGGACAATAGGACAGACTAATCTGGGCTGTCACGCAGTGGCCTGGCTCAGGTTCCTTTGAAGGGACACTCAATCCTGGGCTTCGGAGCTCTCTGAGACTATGGTGTTTGGTTCAGCCTGGAAGAAACTAGATCTGTGGGCAGGGTTAAAACAATGCCTGCGATCAAAACCCCAGACAGAGAGTCATGTTTGATTGACATCAAAATATTAATCTGCTTGTTCCACTATGATCATCACATTTTTAAGAGCAATGTTTTTCTGCAATAAAATGTTAAGTTAGTAGCTCTGGGCACGCTCTCTTCGGTCGCTTTTAACCTTCTGTCTGGTTGTCCTGTGTTTGCAGGTGTGGAGCCTGAAAGTAGAGCAGGAAGTGGAGAAGAACAAAGCTCTAACAGAAGCCTTGCAGACTTTGGCAACTGAGAACCACGAGCTCAAGCAATCCTTGAGTAAAAGGCGGAAGTCCTCCAACCTTAGTACTCTCAATGAAGATGACTTCTATGATGCCGTGTCAGGTCAGCGGCCTCTTGGTGGAAGTAATCAGTCAATGTGTGTAGTATGTCTTGTTGGTTGGGAGAGATCGAAAATGCAATTGTTATTTTCTACTGCCCTAAAACATGCTTACAATCAAATGGATTTAGAAATGAGTCAGGTCACGTCGCTTTTTGCAGATTTCTTGTTGTAAATTGCATTTTAAAAGAGTTAAATATTTTTGGGTTTTTTTCTATTCTTCTGCTGAAAAACTCAGTATGCGGAGTACAATATACAGTGTACATTTCAGTACAGTCCTATTTAGCAGACTTTCCTTTTTTGTTAGATTTTGTGTGAGTCATATAACTGAAGGCGTCTGGATTTGGACAGATATTTCATAATTGAAGCACCTGAGAACTGACATCTTCTGGTAATTTGATTCATACTTAAATACCACTTTTCTACTAAGACTTCTTACTACCAGCCTCATTCACTAATTCACACACACGGGTGAGTGTGTGTGTCTATGCCTAAGAATTCTTTCTAAGAGGCGTAGAAAAAATGCCTAAGAATTACAACCATCCATCCTGAGGTCCTTCCCTAAAATTTCCAAGAGGTTTTAGTCCGGGTTGTGAATTCTCCTGAAGCTACTCCAGCATACCCTGTGCTCTGTGCTTTGGGTCATTGCAATGATGATATGTGAATTATCATTCTAGTGTCTGTTCAAGGATCTCTCTGCATCCACCTGTATTTATCGATTAGTCAGTTCCTCCTAAGAAGCACTTCCATAAATTAATGTTGCCACCATTCTGGTTTATTTGAGGCATTCAGTGTTTAGTGTTCACCATCACTTAGTGCGTGGAGATCAGTTTTTCTTTCATCAGACTATAAAATCTTTTTCCTCTGTCTCATGGACAGATGGTCATCCTCTAGAATGTGCAGTGGACTATACTGCCCTTCTTGCACTTGTTACTTAATTTAGCTGCACAGATGCCTCTAAAAGATTAAAAGAGAGAGAAACCTGGTGGTTACAAATGTTCTCCTGTGGAAACACAGATCATTAGAAATAATTTTACACACTGCCCCTGATCAATACTGTTCCACAGCGTTATTGCAGAGGTCTGCAGAGAGGTCTTCATGGCTTGGTTTTTGTCCTGATAGGTAGTGTGATTTGAGGCACCTTTTTATATACACAAGTGTATACTTTTCACAGCTATGTCTGGTCTATTACATTTTTCCATTACAGAAAATAAAATTGCAGACATGTTTAAAGGATAATCAAAACTAACAAGATGCAACTGTGTCACCATGAAGGGCTGAATTTTTAAAGCAACGTTTTCATTCTTTTTGCTTTACTTTTAGCATTCTGAACTGCCACAGAGCAAAGACTGATGAACAAAATTGCAATTTTAGTGCATGTGCACCTCTGTTCATATAGAGCATGCTTATTATGCAGTGTTATATTTGCTTCTCCATCCATGTAGGTGGGTGGATGAGAAATTCTTTCAACACATAAGTCAGAATGCGGTATGTGATCGCACAATAAGCACCAATTTCACTCAAGCATATTCAGCTTCTCTTATTCGTCTTTGCTTTGTGATTTTTGACAGTAATGTCAGTGACAGTGCTTTCTAGGGGGAGGAGTACCATCCCAGTGAACACAGTGCAAACAAATGTTACAGGAAGCGAATCCTTTGTGCGGCCTCTCATTGGAACACAATCCTCAGGTGGGGTTTTGCATGGCAGCAGGGAGGGGGGAGTTTGGAGAGGAACTCGAGCACAAGTGCTTATTTGCAGATAGTAAACTGTTGAGGCTGGAGGTTTTTTTCTTTTCTTTTTTTTTTTCATTTCCCGAGCCAGCTACTGGAACCTGTACTTGCAAGCGGTTTGGTATGACCTGGCATCTAACCCTACAGAGTCTGAGTCGGAGCACTCGCTGAGCGGCTTCCTGTCTGTGGCCAGTTACTCCTGCGAAGAGGACGAGGGGAGAGACACCCCCTTTCTCAACACCCTCCGCCGTCCCAGCGCATACAGGGGGCCTTCCGGAATGTCAGGGGAGGGTAACCATGGCAACCAGCCATCCCAGCACAATGGAGTTAAGCACAGGTGAGCTGGGACTTGTTTCAGTTGATGATGTTGTGCTTGTTTACTGGATTAAATGATTGCAAAGAGCGGAAAATACAAAGGCTTCCAAGGCTCAGTGCTCGGCATTCAACTTGTTCACCGTTTGCTGTATGTGAGGCTTTGTTGAAGTTGGTGATAACAGGATTCGGTACGGTGTATGTTTACTTTGCCAAATGATGAAAATTTTGTGGATATGATTTGTTTGGTATCTAATGACAGGCTGCAGACCTCAGTCAGCAAGAGGATAGGTCAGTGGACAGAGCTGGTGTAATGGGATACCAGCTTTCCACCCTAGTCTGTTTTTTCTCATCAGGTGTTTTTTTGTTTTTTGTTTTTTTTGCTTGCTCGAGCATCCAGTCCACAGAGAATAGCCTGTTTTTGTTTTTCCTGACAGTTCCAACTCTCCAAGCCAACAGTCGTTTCAGTACTCAGTGCATCTTGCTGTGTTGTCGTGAAGATTTGACACTCTCTCTCATTTCCGTGGATGCTGATTCTGGCTTGGCCTGTCTTCCTCAGTCCAACAAGTGATCCATGAATAATTAAGCATGTGCTGGCTCAGAGTAGAGTTGGAGAAAAGGGCTGCCTGGCAAGCTCTGTGTGCATATGTGTGGGCTCGTATGTGTTGTACATGAAAGATTTATGAGGTGTCTGTTTATTTGAAATTAATTCTGTCATTCAAAGGATGCCCGTCAATGATTGCCTACAGTCTGGTGTGTTTTTCTCTATGTTGAGTCATTTTGCCATTAATTCTTTACAAGATTATTATTACGCTTATTTAACCAGGAGATGGCCTTGAAATCAAAAACTTTTACAAGGGAGAGACCTGGGAAGGAAATAGCTGTAAAAACATCTCAAAAATACAACAAATATAGAATAAAATATAAGCACTATGACATAATATACAATAAACAAATTGCAATAATATAAAACCTTCGTAGCCTCTCAAGAAAACCATCCACAGGTCTCCACAGTAATTGATACAGGCGTGTTTAAATTGAAGTCTTTCTCTGAATGATTCTATGAAAACACAGTGTTTCAATTATCTGTCAGAACTCCAAATACACCGCCTTAATATATCATTAGTACCATGGTGTTGTAGCTGTGTTATCTGTTTGTATATGAAATAATGATTTGAAAACTGAGCACAGTGCCAGCTGTAAGATATTTCTGCTTCAAAGTAGTTAAAGATTCGCTTGTATAGCATGTCACACCTCACTTCCAGGTGGGCTCATGTTTCAGTAACCTCAGCTGACCAGCACAGTATCCCTTAAATGCATTTTTAACTGTATTTTGGAAACAATCAAAGATAGATTTGAGCATTTTCCTCCACATTTAAAGGTAAACATGTTAAATGTTTGAAGGAAGAAAGAAGAAATGAAGAAATCCATCCATGCTTTAATAAATCTTGAAGCAGAGGCCAGTGGAACAAAAAATAGGCCAGGAGTATGGTCTGCCATGCATCACTGCTCTGCTCATCCTACAGATGGAGCAAACCCCCACTCCCCGCTCACTGTTTATTTAGCTGAAGTAATGGCTTTTATTTGTGTGTTGGACCAGCACTCTTTTCATTTTTTTTTTTCTTTAAACAAGGACACCATCTGCCTCCAGCTACCATACCTGTAAAAGAGTCCATACTGCAGATGCTGGCAAGACTGCAAGATGAACTCAGTGACCAAGAAAACAAAAACAAGCACATACTTTAATCTAATTTGCATCTTAGCTTTCTTATGCGAAGAATGTTTCCAGATAACTGCATATGCAACAAGAAAAATTAAAGGAAAGCGTATTATAGTCAGCGTGCACACACACACACACAGCTGTACATGCATTCATGGGTATTGCATGAGGTTGAACGGACTAGCTGAAAGCTTACAGGTGTCGGATAACCCTTTTTCTCAAATGGTGGGTTGAGCTAAGTTGTCTGCTCTGAAGCTTTTAAATAGTGCAGCTTCGTACCCACAGGAGACAGATTTATGTGTTTTTAATGTGCGCTTTACCCAAAACGTGAAGGTTTTAGAATTTAGCTCGGTGCCACATTTTAAAAGAAAAGCTGTTTGGAGTGTGGATGAGGCCAGATCATCTAGCATGAAGCCACAGTGTTTGCCTGCTTTGAATTGCACAGCTGAGACAACAAGCGATGTTGTAATTTTCCATATGTTAATAGAGCTGGATCACGTGATACAGGAAATCCTCTCTGTGTTTACCCTTCTTTTTGTTATTCATATTGCTTTCGCACAGAACATCTCTACCGGCTCCCATGTTCTCCAGGAACGACGTGAGCATCTGGAGTATCCTAAAAAAATGCATTGGCATGGTGAGAACACATCACTCTCAGTCCGGTAGATGTTTTGTTTTATTTTCCTCGTTGTGTTTTAATGTAGATATGAGCTTTTGTAATGTAGATTGTTGAATTAGAACCAGGATATGATATGGAAAAAATTAGGATTTATGAAAAGCGAGGGCTTTTTTTGTAGTTGCTTTTATGAAAAAAGGCAAAATGTGAGACAGTATAGTGTAAAAGAAGTGTAGAGGTGGGGTTTGATCATCCTCAGTCTAAAATATAATCAGCCTCTCTGTGCAGCACAGAGAGTTCAGTTCATTTTTTCCCCCCAAAAGAGCTGAAAGCCCTTGACACTTACCCCTTTTTCAAGGGAGACCTGGCCAGACAAAGCACACCATTACGTGGTTACCAAAATGATAAAATTGGGTATAACAGAAACAGATATAGGATAACAAAAACAGAGCAAATTGGGACAAACAAAAACAAAAAAAATAGAAAGCTCAGGTTATGAATAGTAGTGCTACACTCTTACGTTAACGAATCATTTTGAGTTTAAACTCTCCCAGGGAGAGCAAAAAACAAAAAGCCTTTTTGTGTTCTGAAGGTTTTCCCATAAACTTGAAGAATGCTTTTCTACAAAGTACTGAAACAAAATCTCAGTACACAAAAAACATAAACACAAGTGCTTTGGTCTCCTTAGGCTTAAGTCTGCTAATAAAGCAAAAACCATATCATGTTTGTCCTAATAGTCTTTTTTTATCTTCTCTAACTCTTCTTTGCAGGAGTTATCAAAGATTGCCATGCCTGTGGTATTTAATGAGCCTCTGAGCTTCCTCCAGCGGCTAACAGAATACATGGAGCACACCTACCTCATCCACCAGGCGAATGCCACAACAGACTCTATCGAGAGGATGAAGGTACCATTCTGGCCATATATCCTTTCTTCAGTTAAATAAAAACTCCAAAACAGATGCATTTTTAATAGTAGTGATGCATTTAATTATCTGACTGGGATCAAATCACTATCCTCTCATTAAACTGCTGAACTATTATTAAATGAGTGCAGAGAGGCTGTGGCGTCTCGGCACTATCAAAAATTGAGTTAGTTGCCTGTAATTTGATTAACATAAAACAATGTTCGGTGTAGTGTGTTGCAGCATTTGCTGTGTCAGCTGTAGCGTCACAGTGGGAGAGGACTGGGAAGCCCTTCAACCCCCTCTTGGGGGAGACCTATGAGCTAATCAGGTAAGGCAGCAGACTCATCAGTATTAGCGCACCTATACACAAATCAGCTTTTGTTTACTGTACACGTGTATTTTTGTTAATGAGCTTTGTCTTGTATCAAACATACGCCTGCTTGCCATCAGAGACGATTTGGGCTTTAGGTGGATGTCTGAGCAAGTAAGCCATCACCCTCCGGTTAGTGCCTTTCATGCTGAGGGCCTCAAGGAGGATTTTGTCTTTCATGGTTCCATCTACCCCAAACTCAAGTTTTGGGGGAAGAGCATAGAAGCTGAGCCCAAGGGAGTTATCACGCTGGAGTTACCCAAGTGAGCTCACACTGAAGACTGTTTTATAAATCTGTTCTGATGTATTTTAGTAAGGAATTGATTTTCTCCTTTGCTGAGTGCTTTTTTGTCTCTGTAGATATAACGAAGCGTACACCTGGACAAACCCCACCTGTTGCGTCCACAACATTATCGTCGGTCAGCTTTGGATTGAGCAGTATGGCAGCGTGGAAGTGCTCAATCACAAGTAAAATATGTATTGCAGTGTTCTCCGTATCTGTGAAACACATTTGCATGCACAGAGACTTGGATGTAGGAATATATTTTTCCCTTGCTCTGCAGAGGAATGTTGATCTACTTTATAAACCTTAAGCTTATTGATCATGGAAGCAGAACTGGGACAGTCGCATGAGCAGGTTAATTAATGTTTGAAAGCTTCAGCTCGCAGAGGGAGAGTGAAAGAGAATTGGTAAAGAGGCTATCATTTGCTTGCAGAACCGGAGAGAGATGCAGCATGACTTTCAAGCCCTGTGGCCTCTTTGGAAAAGAGCTGCATAAAGTTGAAGGATACATCCTAGATAAAAGGTATCTTCGTGAGTTATTGCTGTTTAGTAATGCCTGTAAGCAGTAAGTCAATTTGTCATAAAGCGTTTCTTTGTGATTTACTTTATAATGTATATTAAAGTGGCGCAGTTTATATTGCACGATGGGAATGTTAGCGCTTGGTATTATCTGCACCTAAAGCTGTGATATATTAATATCTCATCTTCTTATGTTTGCAGCAAAAAGAAGCTCTGTGCAATATATGGCAAATGGACTGAATGCCTTTACACAGTAGACCCTGCGACTTTTGATGCCCACAAAAAGACTGAAAAAAAGAATCCAGATGAAAAAAAGGGCAACAAACAGGTACCACGTTTGACTGCTTTCAAAAGCGCCTTTGTTCTGTCTCCATTGGTTTCCAGAGTTTACGGCACTGGGCTTGTAGGTTTATTTGTTTTTGATGATCCCCCCCACCCCTTCATACCTTTTCAATATTTCACCCGGTAAACTGCTGAGGCTACAGCCCATAGTGTTTGTGCTGCACTTTAGAACCAACAAACTCTCCTAGTTCAAATGTGTTAATATTATAAGGTGGATGTAAACACTTATCTCATAAAGCAAAATGTAATTATTGTTGTATTTAGTCTGTGTCACTTTTTCTATACCTTTATCATTAATGACATGGTGCTGGAACTGCTAGCCACCCTGTGAGTGTAGCTGTGCATCGTTACTGTTTAAAGTTCAGTTCACGGTGTTTAACTTGTGTTTATGTACACAGCATTGTCCATTTTGGTTAGCTCACCAATACCTTTTAAATTACTGGTAGTTTCCATTTTGCACAGGTGACTGAACGGCTGCATCTTCCACCTGTAGAGACTGCCCTCTGGTGGTTTGTGCTTTGCAGTGCACACCACCTCAGTACAGTGTTGTCTGTATGAAAACAAAGAGGAGCATGTGTTTTATAGAGAGCATTGAAAAATCATGCTGGGACTTTACAGTAATCTACATGTAGATTAGATATGTAGTCCCCCATAACTGAGTAAGCTTGAACAAGTAAGGTCATGAGTATTTTTATGAATTCCTACAAGTGCAGTAAAGCAGAACCTACATTTGGTTGATATTTGGCCTTAAAGCGGCTCCATTTGCAGATCCCAGGAAGCATTCATAACTTACAGTTCTATTTATTTGGTCCATTTCAGCTACTTCATGTTGCTGCATGTAATATATTTAGATCACGGCTCTGAGGGAACCAAGTGGTTGCTGGACTTCTTGATCTTGTCACTGAAGACAGTTCCTAATGACACTGGGTGAACCCTAAGGGAATTTGTCATGGTGCAGAATGATCTCAGGCACGGGCACTCAGGCAATCAGACACTGTGATTTTTATCCATAAGCCAACATTAAATCCCTGCAAATAACATGGTCTGTGACAACGCTTCACTGTTGCCTGCAGACATTCACCATTAAGGGAGCCCTTTAGTGGCCTGCCTTCTGTTGGGGTCATGTCTAGAGCACCTCTTTTTTTGTCTGCAAGTATTGCCTAAAGAGCACATCTGAACAAACTGGACCAGATTGTTCCAGGGTCCCAACATTTTATTCTGCCAGCAGCTGATGGCGCTGCTGAATCTCTCCCAGTTTCACAGGGACACCTTGCTTTCGCTGTTGCACTCAGTTTCTACAATTGTCTGCTTGGGAGAGAAACATCTTATATTTATGATCAAGCTGTCACTTCTACAGCATCTTTGCCTTTTTAATGATGCTTTCACTGTGCAGTTTTTTTATCCCAACCCAGCTGTTTCTGTTTCAGTTAATGATTTCAGGTCAACCGACATATGTTTTTACATCTAATTCTTCCTGTTACATAGTATTTGTTTTGTGTGGCAGAGCAGAATCTGTCGACTGTGTTGTATTTTAGTCAGTTTAACAACGTGGAAGTTTCCTCGTGGATTGAACCTATTATAACTGTCAAAAACTAAAAGAAAGTGTAAAACATCAGAAGTACTTGTGTGTCTCTGCTCTGTACTGTATATATCTCTCTCTGTGGCCTTAGACCAGTGTCGATGAGGAGCCTGAAGAGATGCCTCCACCTGATACTGAGACTGTGCAGGTCATCCCAGGCAGTGAACTCATCTGGAAAATAACGCCACGTCCGGAAAACTCATCCAAGGTACAAAAGGAAATAAACGTGACATCGGTCAGATCAGTTTTGAATATTTTGCTTTAAGTTTCTTTCTTGTGTGTATGCGGGTGTTGCAGTTCTACGCATTTTCGACATTCGCCATGCAGCTAAACGAGCTAGACAAGCGCATGGAGGGCGTCATACCTTCCACAGACAGTCGCCTCAGACCAGATATTTGCGCCATGGAGAAGGGAGACATAGGTACAGTGCGTGATCTTGATTTCCTATGCTGAGCCCGCTGAATGTAATCTGTGGTGGTATTCAGTTTTCTGTATCCACGGCTGTTAGATCTGGCAAGTGCTGAGAAGAAGAGACTTGAGGAAAAACAGAGGATGGCCCGGAAGAATCGCACCAAATCAACAGAGGAATGGAAAGTGAGGTTAGTCAATGAGAAATGAAATTTAAATCGATTGTGGGTGGGCATTGACTGATTGCCTACATGTTGTCTTCTGCTATTAACTATGCATTTAACTTATTATAATTGAAAAGGAACGCTGCACTTGGCCCAAGGTTTGCTGCGCTTTTTCTGAGTGTTATTTTTCTCTCATGTGAAGTGCTGCACTACACTACACCACACTCCTCAGGACAAAATGCACAAATGCATGTTTTTGTTGCTCTTGGTCTGTCTGTGTGTGTTTTCAGACTATGTCACATAAAAAGTCTGGTGTTTAATACTGTTCAGCTTTTTAACCTCCTAGGATCTGCCGTCCACATATGTGGACATCACATTTTGGGTTGTTTAGACCAAAATACTCAATTTTGCTCTACATGGGCCTGATATCCAATTACGAGGACATACTGCTACTGTTCTATCGAAATTTTAAATGAATATCCTCATATGTGGATCTCATTTTTTTAGAAACAAAAATCAGGTATAAAATAAAAAAAATCTGGTAATTCTTTGTTTTTACATTCATCGGGCTCCAATATGGCCAAATATCAAAGAGAAATTAAAAATGCATGCTGTGGAAGAGTTCGGGTCTTAGGAGTTAAAGTTGTACACCGTGGATGGAGCCTTGCCATCAGAGTGTGTGTGTGTGTGTGTGTGTGTGTGTGTGTGTGTGTGTGTGTGTGTGTGTGTGTGTGTGTGTGTGTGTGTCAGTCAGTCATTCTCTTATGTATTTATTTAATCCTTTTGTTATTTCCAAGTGCTGTGCTCATACTAAATCTTCTCACTGTTCAGGTGGTTTCAACAAGGACCCAACCCACACAACAAAGCTCAGGACTGGCTTTACTTGAAAGGCTACTGGGACAGGAATTACTCTCAGCTGCCTGACATTTACTAATAAGTTAAAAAAACAAGGCAAAACTACATACTGTACAGAGTTCTCACCTTTGGACTTCATCTGCTATACTGGGGGTCATAAGCAACTATGTAATAGAGTATAGAACAACAGCTAATGTGTTGGTGTTCGGTTTGAACCCAGAGACATATAATCCTCAGTAGGTCTGTGTGAGTAATAAAGCACAATGCTTTCTTTCACTTATTTATTGTGGTTCTTCTTGACCACTTGAGATACCGGCATGTTCTAAAAAAAAATCTAGAATGTATTTTTAGAAATGTTTCATGTTGGATAGACCGAGTGTTTAAATAGCAGGCTGAGCTCTACTGTCTGTAGTTTTTCCGTAATTCACATTTGGTCATGAAAACATTTTCCTCATTAGCTTCAGCATCGAGAGGAGTGACGATTCTTAAAATCACCTTTGGCTACGATTGACACTTGTGCATACATACTGTTATGCAGTGCGAAGTATTAAAATAGGTCATTTTGGTATATCGGCCTCTGTTTTCACTTCCTGTTATGAGTGCTACAGATATTTAGCGATTAACTGAATGTGTTACAAATTTGCCTAATTTGTAGACCTCTACAGTCAAGTGAAACTGTGTGTGTAGCTATATCTAACAGTGTATAAGAAAGATGGCTAGAAATATGACAGTAAGACTTGTTTGAATATCTGATGAAATAAACCCTATACTACGTACTGTATAGATGTGCATAGCAATTAACAGCATTGCGTAAGTCTACCTGGTTCTGTAAACATAACTTTTTTTCTTAACTATACTAAAGCAGGGACATTGGTTCTTCAATTAGATTAGTGTGTGAGTGTGTTTGTGTAAAAGTCTTGATATAGATTAGAATAACTGGTGATCGTCTTAGTACTATGTGCATTGATATAACTGAAATCCAACTATCTCAAACGCATGTGCATCACTACAACTATGCAAGCCTTACCTCCTTTACAGTTAAGCACTGAATATTCATTACTCATGTAACAATAGCTGCTACATGTATACACTTTAGATGTGTTATCACTGTTTGGTTATTTAAACAGAATTTCTATGTTGCTAAATAAAAGCTGAATGTAAACTCGACGTTGTGGTTTTGTGGGTTTTTGCAGTTAAAAAAAAAAAAAAAAAAAAAAAAAAAAAATTCCTGTGTACATGGTTATGGTCATGAATGTTACATTTGCTATGACTGAATCAAGCAATCTGATTACCCAGAAGTTATCTTCTGTGGTGGCTGTAGCACAGCAGGTCATCTGAGAACTGGAAGGCTGGTACTTTGATTCCTGGCTGCTCCAGTCTATGTACCAAAGTGTCCTTAAGCAAGATACTGAACTCTGAGTTGCTCTTTCATTACTCTAAATTTTGTTTGGCATGTTTCCATTTGACAGCTGAAACAAACGTTGATCTTTTTAGCAAAAAGATGCCCATCTAAATATGTTTAGAGGGGCAGAAGACACACCATCACCAAAATCAGGACCATGAAACCTAGTATAAAGGGGGAATCATGGTTTAGCATTGCTTTGCTACCTTGGGTACAAGACACCCTGTCATCAAGGAACAATGAATTAAAACAGGTAATAAGTATTAGCCCTGTTACAGGCTGGTGGCCTGTGCGCCTGTGACAGCTGGGATAGGCCCAAGCTCCCCTGTTACCTTGAATTTAATAACCAGAAGAAGATGGATGTAATAACAATATAATAGCAGTAGTTCATAGATGAAGCTCGGAAGTTCTGTAATACAGGATAAAAAAAAGTTAACACAAAACAAGAAAATGGTAAGGAAAAAAAAAAATGTCCACTTTCCATGATCTGAAGGCATCTGAAGCAGTTTGAGGAGGAATGATAAAAGATTCCTCATCATTGTCTGTGCCTCATAAGCCACTACAGGAAAGGCTTAATGCCCCTCGTGATTACTTTGATCACTAAAGAAGTACAAATTCTGTTGGTGAAGAAATGTATTTGTCACCTTTAAGCTATGACACTTAAACAGTCGACGAAAACAGATATTCAGTTTTACAATGTTGTTTTTATTATAACAAATATACAGGAAAAACTTTGCAGCAGAAAGGAGCGTTGTGCATTTAAGCCGCTCAAAGTGGCACATTTATTAAAACCTTTATGTGAGACATATTTACACTGATAAAAACGACTGCTTAAAAAGGGGCTGTGCTTTTAAAAAAACAAAAACAAAAGATTAATAAACTGCCTATAGATTAGCTTTACAAATGTCAAAGTCAACAACCAACACTGAAGTGGAAATATTGGCTTCTTAAAGACATTTTCAGAGTCATTTCTTGTAATTGCTTTGATGCTTAATACTTGATATGTGCCTTTACACAATCTGAAGAACATTTCCTCCATGTAAGCAATAATGCCTAAGATCTTACAAAACAAATCTACGGGTTTTCATTCAATTCAACAGGTATCTAGTTTTAAAACAAACCCTGAAGACAAAAACAAACAGTGTATTGTGCCGTACAGTAACAGATCGATAACACCTCTTGTACCTGTTTTCTTGTGAAATATTCATGTTTGTGTTCTAAATGATGCACTGGCTCAGAATCTTATAAGTATAAAGAAATTATTTTAAAGTGAAAATATCCATACTCATTATTGTGGCTTTTTCAAAGACATTTCAGATTAAAGTTCAAGGCTGGGCGGAGGCCGCCATAGAGGCGAAAGCTGAATGAATACGAACGTGGAGTCGGTTCTCAAAGTCATAGCCAGCGTAGTCCTCCTGCACGGAAAACAAAATGAATTTTATTTTGTTCGTGCTCTGCCCTCTAACAACCTCTGCAGTCAACACAGACAGATCAATGAACATGCTGACCAATCAGGTAAGAAAAACAGAGAGCCCAGTGCCCAGTGCTCCTCTTAGACACCGTGTGTCTGCCCAGACATGCAGAGATGGCTGTTACGGCTAATAGAGTGAGATCTAATGCAAGCAAGATACTTACAACACTGCTCTGCAGGGCGAGACTGCATCAGGCATTCAGACCATTTAATTCCGTTGTTTTCATTCTAATTCTGTTGTTTGTTTTAAACTTCCATTGTTTTCATTCAAATTCTTTTCTTTTCATTCTAATTCCGTTGTTTTCATTCAAATGCTGTTTTCATTCAAATTCCGTCGTTTTGATTCAAATTCCATTGTTTTGATTCAAATTCTATTCATTTCATTCTAATTCCGTTGTTTTCATTCAAATTCTGTTGTTTTCATTCAAATTCTACTCTTTTTATTCAAATTCTATTGTTTGTTTTAGAATTCTGTTGCTTTCATTCAAACTCTGTTCTATACATTCTAATTCCGTTGTTTTCATTCTAATTCTGTTGTTTTCTTTTAAACTTCCATTGTTTTCATTCAAATTCCGTCGTTTTCATTTTAATTCCGTTGTTTTCATTCTAATTCTGTTGTTTTCTTTTAAACTTCCATTGTTTTCATTCAAATTCCGTCGTTTTCATTTTAATTCCGTTGTTTTCATTCTAATTCTGTTGTTTTCTTTTAAACTTCCATTGTTTTCATTCAAATTCCGTCGTTTTCATTCTATTTCCGTTGTTTTCATTCTATTTCCATTGTTTTGATTCAAATTCTGTTCTGTTCATTCTAATTCTGTTGTTTGTTTTAAACTTCCATTGTTTTCATTCAAATTCCGTCGTTTTCATTTTAATTCCGTTGTTTTCGTTCTAATTCTGTTGTTTTCTTTTAAACTTCCATTGTTTTCATTCTATTTCCGTTGTTTTCATTCTATTTCCGTTGTTTTCATTCTATTTCCGTTGTTTTCATTCTATTTCCGTTGTTTTCATTCTATTTCCGTTGTTTTGATTCAAATTCTGTTCTGTTCATTCTAATTCTGTTGTTTGTTTTAAACTTCCATTGTTTTCATTCAAATTCCGTTGTTTTCATTCAAATTCTATTCTTTTCATTCTAATTCCATTGTTTTGATTCAAATTCTGGTCTGTTCATTCTAATTCCGTTGTTTTCATTCAAATTCTATTCATTTCATTCTAATTCCATTCTTTTCATTGAAATTCCGTTTTTTTCATTCAAATGCTGTTGTTTTCATTCTAATTCTACTTTTTTATTCAAATGCTATTGTTTGTTTTAGAATTATGTTGCTTTCATTCAAACTGTTCTGTACATTCTAATTCCATTGTTTTCATTCAAATTCGGTTGTTTGATTTCAAATTCCGTTGTTTTCATTCCAATTCCGTTGTTTTCATTCCAATTCCGTTGTTTTCATTCCAATTCCGTTGTTTTCATTCCAATTCCATTGTTTTCGTTCAAATTAGGGCTGGGCCATATTATACCGTTCACGGTAATGCCGGTATAATGTTTGGCAACGATAGGAAAATGAAATATCGCGATAGAATATGAGTAAAACGCGCATGCGCAGTGCCTTTGTTTTCATACGCACATGGCCGATTGTTGAGTGAAACAGATGAACCAGAATTGGTTTGTAAAAATGGTGCAACTTCAGTGATGTGGAACTGGTTTGGTGTTTGTCCGTCAGATACACGACAAAGCACATTTTTTTGCAGAACATGCAAGCGGCTGTCGTTATTGTCGTATTTGCCGGACTAAGATGCTCTTAAATCTGGGAGTAATCTGGGTCCTAAACTCCCTATTCTTCAGATCAAACGAACACTGCAGCATCACTGAGAGTTAAAAACTGTCTCAATTCTTTCATCTTTAATAAAACGATCAGCATTGCTGCTTAACCAGGTGAAACTATGAAGTTTAACTTCCAGGCATCCATGAAAACAAAATTTGTTACATTTAACGGAGTTAGAAGTTAGCAGGAAGCTAGCGGAAGTTAGCTCGCTAGTTTCGCTAGTTACCTAAGCATGATATAGCATGTTCTGACAGAGATTTCTGGAAAAATTCAAACGTACAGCTCTGCTATCACGTCCAACATAAATGAAGACAGGAAACTAAACAGCAATGACGTTTGTAGGGTTACTGAAGTTGGGCTAGCTGGTATATAATGATGTGCTACCTGATCGCTAGCGACACAGCTATGTTAGCATAACATAAACAGTGAAGCTGGAGGACAAACACTAACACTTTTCCACTTATAAAAGTTAACGTTAAAGTTCCTGATAGTTAGAGACTAATTCAATCACATGGCGGGATGCTGTAAACGGACCAAACTTCAGTCAGGAGAACAACTGAGATAATCCATCCACAATACAAGGTTAGTCATTAATATACTGCAACAACATGGGAATAGAGCAGAATTCATTCATTAATAAATCAATGGTACAGAAGTGGAGGAAGCAAGAAGAATGAGTTTAATAAAGTTTGATTTATCTGACTGCTTTGTTTCGCTTAATGTGCCTTATAATCCCGTGCACCTTGTGGTCCGAAAAATACGTACTGCTCACTGCAGTTTAATGTTGCAAAGCACCTCTTTTTAACTTCAGTGGATATTATACATCGTTATGCTCAGGATATGTCATCCCATTTCTACTGGAAATGCCTTTTGGTTAAACTTTCAGCAAGGAATTTGCATTTGCACTGTTACATTTTTATAAAGCTTTAATGTACATAAAAACCAGCTTCTTGTTTAAGTGAAAATAAATGGAAGGTTGTCTTTTTGCGCTAGTAATGTTGTGGAGTTGTATTTTGTCTCGCATCAATTATATCGTCAGTTATATCGTTATCGCAAATTTTCAAATATATATCATGATAAATATTTTTGGCCATATCGCCCTGCTCTAGTTCAAATTCCATTGTTTTCGTTCAAATTCCGTTGTTTTCATTCCAATTCCGTCGTTTTCATTCAAATTCCGTCGTTTTCATTCAAATTCTGTTCTTTTCATTCTATTTCCATTGTTTTGATTCAAATCCTTTTCTGTTCATTCTAATTCTGTTGTTTGTTTTAAACTTCCATTGTTTTCATTCAAATTCTGTTTTTTTCATTCAAATTCCGTTCTTCTCATTCTAATTCTATTGTTTTGATTCAAATTCTGTTCTGTTCATTCTAATTCTGTTCTGTTCATTCTAATTCTATTGTTTTGATTCAAATTCTGTTCTGTTCATTCTAATTCTGTTGTTTTGATTCAAATTCTATTCATTTCATTCTAATTCCGTTCTTTTCATTGAAATTCCGTTGTTTTAATTCAAATGCAGTTGTTTTCATTCTAATTCTACTCTTCTATTCAAATTCTATTGTTTGTTTTAGAATTCTGTTGCTTTCATTCAAACTCTGTTCTATACATTCTAATTCCGTTGTTTTCATTCAAATTCCATTGTTTTTGTTCAAATTCTGTTGTTTTCATGCAAATTCTTTTGTTTTTGATCAAATTCCGTTGTTTTCATTCAAATTCCATTGTTTGTTCCCAAATTCTGTTGTTTTCATTCAAATTCCGTCGTTTTCATTTTAATTCCGTTGTTTTCATTCTAATTCCATTGTTTTCATTCAAATTCCATTGTTTTCATTCAAATTCCATTGTTTTCATTCAAATTCCATTGTTTTCATTCAAATTCCATTGTTTTCATTCAAATTCCATTGTTTTCATTCAAATTCCATTGTTTTCATTCAAATTCCGTTGTTTTCATTCAAATGCTGTTGTTTTCATTCCAATTCTGTCGTTTTCATTCAAATTCCATTGTTTGTTCTCAAATTCCATTGTTTTGATTCAAATTCTATTCATTTCATTCTAATTCCATTCTTTTCATTGAAATTCTGTTGTTTTCATTCTACTTCTACTCTTTTTATTCAAATTCTATTGTTTGTTTTAGAATTCATGGTTCATTCATTCATTGTTTTGATTCAAATTCTGTTCTGTTCATTCTCAGATTCTGTTGTTTTCATTCAAATTCCGTTCTTTTCATTCTAATTCCGTTCTTTTCATTCTAATTCCATTGTTTTGATTCAAATCCCGTTGTTTTTGTTCAAATTCTGTTGTTTTCATGCAAATTCTGTTGTTTTCATGAAAATTCTTTTGTTTTTGATCAAATTCTGTTCTTTTCATTCAAATTCCATTGTTTTCATTCAAATTCCATTGTTTGTTCCCAATTTCTGTTGTTTTCATTCAAATTCCGTCATTTTCATTTTAAATCCATTCCTTATACAGAGGCTTGGCTACAGTGTTGGCAAACTTTAGGTCAATGCAAAGCCAGTATACTCAGCTCACTAAGTTCAAGCAGCACTGGCACTCCAATAGACATCCTGTCACCTGATCAGACAGTGGGTGTCTTAATCTGATTTAGAACGATGAGTCAGAATGAAAAGATCCTGATCAGTTTTATAAAGAAAGCTTTGACCCGCAGCAAAAATAAGACAAAATCTAAACACTAATTGCTTTTAATTAATCAAATAAGACAGGACTTGTTACCAACTACTTCCAGTAGTAACAAGATCACTCATAGTGCGACTCGCCCCAAAGACCACGGACTACGCTAAAATTAATAAGACATGCTGACATCAGCCTGTTTTCATTACAATATGAGGATGTCAGCCTGTTACGGCATCACTGTGACATCACAAGCTCTCTTCATGACCTTCCATATAACATATTATACTCGATATGGTTTCTTAAAATGTTTTGCAAGACCAGCTTTTTCACCTTGGGCGCTAATAATGACGGTCAAGGTGAAATGCTTAGCCTACATGGGTGCTCATGTCCTCCAATGCCCAGTATGTTGTTGTGAAGTTTGAAGACGATCAATAAAAAGTTATGGCTAATATAAACTTTGTACTGATTTTCACATATGGTGCGACCTTGATCTTAACCAGATTTTCACCTAAATTAAATCCGCTCGAGCTGTTGGTAACTGCCATCACACAAAACTTAAAAATGATCGTAAACGACCACAGCAGACCCGATGGCATTTT
Source organism: Maylandia zebra (assembly GCF_041146795.1). NCBI lineage: Eukaryota > Metazoa > Chordata > Actinopteri > Cichliformes > Cichlidae > Maylandia > Maylandia zebra. The sequence continues at coordinate 18,077,172 of NC_135184.1, forward strand.
ACTGCTATTCAACATCTTTTATTGAGGCACACCATTTACACACAACGGCCGCAGCTATCCCGCTGCCAGCTGTACTCACATCAACACCACCTCTCCAACCACAGGACCCAGTACAACATTTAAGTCTGCGGTGCATGATTGCGGATGTGTGGCCTGCACGGCTCTGCAGGCCACACCCCGCCACAATGATATCTTAAAAACAGTGGAAGCTAGACTGCTAACAAATAGACAGGAAAAACAGGACATATTACCTCCTTTCAGGGCAGAGAATAAATAAAGAGTATTACTGTACCTTGGCCTGAAGCATTAGCATTCGGCCCTTCCCCGCAGACTAGAAAAAAAAAATTAAATATTTAGATAGTGTAACTCCTCCAGGACCTTGGCCAAGAGAGACAGTTTAACTATCTCTCTCACACACACACACACACACACACACACACACAAAACTTGCCTCTGGGGAATTCAGCAGCACACAGGCCAGTTCATAGCAAGAGTAGGGCTGCACATAAGAGTTGCTCAGACGCCCCCCCTCATCCCTTGCAGCCAGCTGGAAATACTGTTTCAAAAAAAAAAAAAAAGGTCATGATACCAAAACAAACAATGATTATTGTGTTGTGTAAGTGCATGGACAATCCTTTAAGGCAGCCGGCGAGGGCCGTGCTTCATGCTGTGCATCAATTTTCCAAAAATGCAAATTGCATAATTAATTTAACACAAGAATACCTGAATGGCATCTTTGGTATTATGTAGACATTTGCTTATGGCACCAAGAAGGAGGTTTTTCAGGCCTGCACACGAGGCGTCGTCAATCCCCTGTAACACTAAGGGAGGAATCAAAATTACAAACACTTTGCATTAGTGCACATAATGCAAGCGAGATATTAGTTTGGAATGCAGTACCTTGGGCCATCGTCTGCAGCTTGGCATTGGAGCAATTGGGCAGAGCTTTCCACAAATACAGAATCTCAATCACTGATAGGATGCAGAGTTCTTTGGATATACTGGAGCTCTTTAGCTTCTCAGACTGATTGAAAAACAAAAGTGCATCTTCACATCAGTGGCATTCTTAGCACCATAATATTCCTACAGGAAACAAACTAGTTACACACTCACCCTTTTCATGGAAAACATTTCTATCTGATTATTCTTGCGTTTGAAAAGTTTTTGAACGTCCTTGAAAACAGCAACGGCTCCTTCCAGATCACCAGTGGCTCCTTGGCACACTGCACCACACAACATACAATATGGATTAGCATCCACTACCGAGCTTACAAAATACCCTGAAAGCATTACGGTGCTGTAATTACCTCCAGTTAAATAGGCATAATAGCACTGGGACCAGCGAGATTCAGTCGCCAATCTGTCAAACGCTCTGTAGGCTTCTCTGTAGTTCAGTTCGATCATGCTGCACCAGCCTAAAAAAATCGATCAGAAATGATGTTGCATACTAATACCGAGTGAGGCATATTTGAAATATGAGAGAAATATGAGAGCCAGGCAGTACCTATTTCATATAAACAAACGTGCTGAATTTCCCTTTGGTCAGAGGCCAGATCCAAGGCACTACTGAAGGACGTCAAGGCACTACTGATCTCGCACTACAGAAGGAAACTTTGTAGTATGAGTTACAGTGAGACAATACTGAGCTTCTCCAAGTTAGAAGACTACTTCACATGGCAAAAGATAACAAGGTTTAGTATTCACATGTCTTTACCTCAAGGCGTTGAACTCTGCCTTTGAAAAACATAAAGAGGGAGGAGTTGGGATAAATAGCCTCTCTTTGTTTAAGAATGTATTTGGCTTCCATTAGGCCTGACTGTGTGTCTGTGCCATCCAGAGCAAAGAAGGGCTGCACTACTGTGTGGTACCACAACAGAGCCAAGCTGCAAGAAAAGCACAGAGACTGTAATGAGAGGGAATATAGCAAATTTCTAATTTATGATAATGACACACACACAAAAAACAGCACAATGTGTTGCGCTTTTTACAAAACTGAGGAAATACGATTCACAGCATTTTACAGTAATATTGCATAATGTGGTTATATTACAGATTTGTTAACTTGGCAGACATGACCAAATTCCCACACACTTGATTTTAATTAAAGGCTTGATTACAAACATGGTTCCCAAGGCACCCAAGGACTAAAAACCAATTTCAAACGATTCAGTATGAAGCAGGATTTGGAAAATTGTGCTACAGGGACCTGAGTCAGTCAATTATTACAGCTGTTCACACTGGGATCTCTTTTTTGTTTCCTTCTTTCCTCTACAAATTATGCTTTCATTATTTTATTACACTGCACACAACTGTTTAAGTTGCAAAACAGGATACAGATACGCAAACATACTCACTCACGTAGCTAAGGGGGCCTTCATGTCCTTACTTTCACTGGCGTAAGTGAGTGCTGACAGGCCCTGATGGCGGTCTCCGGGAAAGCCCAGCAGATTGACGATCTTCAGTAGGTGCGGTGGCACCATCGATATACAGAGGTGGAAAAGACCATAACCAAAACTGACTGAACCTTTCAGCCGATCCAGAGCCTCGGGACTGATGCCATCTAGCCTCTGTGATGGACTTGACCCGGGTGAGGGAGAGCGACTCTGGTGGGACAGAGCAGAGCCGGACGATGAAGACAGCGTCGCTTGCTGTTCAGAGCCCCTCCTCCTGCTGCCTTCTTGTAGACGTGTGATGTCGTTGTAACATTTGTTGTACATCTTCCAAGCTTTACGGAGGATCCAGCCTCCTTTGATATATGCTGTCAGAGGATTGAAGCTCAGATTAGAGAAAAGTCCTTTATTATAACCTCTTTGTATTTAACACATCAAATAAAAGGTGGATGACAAATTAAAGGAAAAGCTATCATAGCCATCAGAGGCCAATGTCAGGAAGGCTAGAGCACCCTAAAACCACTCTTCTAAAAGATTCTTCTGTCATGTGGTGTTTCAATGATGGCGCTAAAGAGTGCTAACCCAAAATCTCTCATAGCTATTGAGATCTAGCGACTCCTTGTATCCCTGCAACAGGGGCTACCTGGGAGAGACCACCTCCATCACAATAAAAACATTCCATAACAGCTTTGTACTGATTTCAAGTGACACTTCCCTCTAAAGAGACAAGTGAACCCATACCAGCAAAAAAGCTTCCCAAGGCATAAAAGACAGGTTTTGTTTTTTTCCTTTAATTTGTCACCTACCTACGTGATACGTGTGGAGTGCATCACTGTCAACCAACAAATACCAAAGGTTCCCTTACATGACAGCTCTTGTTTGATAAAAGATAAAACCGCCAGGTAAACCTGGCAGTCTGCAATGATGATCTGCCTCTGGAGTCGGTCCACTGCAGCCACCCCTGACCTCTGAGAGTCCATCTGCCCACACAAACACCCCACATTTACAGGCTGATGACAGACAGGTATGCAGGAGAGCTAACAAGCACACGTGGGCGTTACAGGCCCAACATGAAATGCTTGTCTATATAATGATGTACAATACAGGCAGTTTAATCAAGTATTTACTCACATTACGCTTGATCTTGCTTTTAATGGTCTCAATGACACCCATGTTTTCACTCTCACACAGTCTCTCTGTAGCCTTGAGGTCTTCAAAAGCCATTTGCATTTTTTCCTCTTCAAAAGTCATCATGGCGTTCTGCAAAAGGGAAACCGGATAAAAGCAATCAATTACTTACATGTGGTTCAAGAAAAATCGCTTACACGGAACACTCGACAGTGGAGTCAGAAAAAGAAACAAGAAAACGAAATCTAATTGTTCCAAATTGACAGATTTTGTACAAATTACACATACAATGAATGAATGAACAAAACAGGTAGAAGATAAAGGATATGCACTATTGCTAACCTAAATCCCTTTTTAAAAAAAACAAAAAAACATGAAGAGATAATTGAATAATTGAATGCCAAATTCTGGGATTTTGCCACATACTAAAAAACATTTAATTTATAAAGTTACTTCTGAATGATTATTTTTAATTGGTCAGGCTACTAATGAAGTACAATTATACACCAGAAACTCTGTAATTATTCTAGCACTACAACCCAGCTGCCAACTTTTTTTGCTTCGACTGAAACAAAGATCTCTGTGTTACTTGGACTGCAGTAACACTGCTGTCCTTTTCCACTGTCAAAGCTTTTGTTGGGAATTTCATTTTTCACATGCTGAGGTGCCTGGCAACTCGTAAGGGCTTTTGCTCTCTGATTTCTCCCAGTAAAAGATGAGTAGACATCATGGTGATGTGCTCTGCAAGTGTAACCTTATTCTATCTTTGCCCTTTAAGGGTCAATCTCACAGAAGTCCTCTGGAGTCATTAATGACTTGTTAAAAAATACCACTGTACTTCAGATGTTACCAGCTGACCAGGAAGTGGAAAATATTAAAGTATATAGTAGCTCTTCTATCAGCTCCTTTTTGCAAAGATAAATAAGCCTCATGTCATGTTAAAAAATATTATAATAATATTAATAGATGGGAATAGGTGCTTCAACACATGCAATCATCATGCAGAGAAAAAGCACATTAAATTAAATAACTCCATTTGTAGCTGTTCCCTACATTCTCGATGGGTAACATTAAACAAAAAAAAAAAAAAAGAGTATAATGCAATAAATGATGCATACATTATATGCTGTTTGCATCTTTCATCTCTATGACATTTATGTCATACACACTGAGCAGTGATGTGAAAGAATAACTCCCAAACGCATTAAAAATAAAAATAAAATAACGAGCCTGTTTTGAAAATGTGACTAAAAACAATCAAACAAAGATACTTGTGTTTAAATACAGGCAGTAAAACAGTACAGTAACAGTACAGAAATTAAGTATTTGTACTTTGTGACATCCCTCCCACTGCTGACCCAGCATGTGTATGATACCATCCAATCATGACAGCAGAAACTTGCAAAGTTTAGAACAAACTGTCAAACTCAGCTACGTTTGTAGCTGGGGGGGAAAAATGCTGATCAAACATAATTTAGAAATTTCTTCGCAAAACATAACAGCTGGCTTAAAAGGACTTAAAGGGAACACAAGGGAACTTCCATAAGCCTCACAAAGAAACCAAAAGCTCCCAAAGCAACATTTACAAAAATCTTCGAGAAGTTTGGCCACAAACCAAAATAGCAGCGAGTTGCTTTTCCACTCACCAGAAAACTCACAAAACTTGCACCGAAACTCATCAAAGGACTGTGGTTCCTGAAAGAAAGTAAAAAAAAAGAAGAAGAAAACAACCCCAAACATATAAGAGAAGTTAGTCTTTTCACATAATGTGATTTTCTCTGACAGTGTAAAGTTCACTGGAGAAACAATGAAAAGTATGTGGCCTGTTTCATGCATCAATAATGCCAATGTATTAGGACTACTGTAGGTTAGAAAAATACTAATGGGAAGGAGGAGAATATTCAGAAGTAAAACAATGAAAAATTAATTCATGAAATATAAAACCAAGATATTTTCCAACATTAAAGTGCTAAATAAAAAAAAGTCACATTTGATAAAAAAAACAGCTGACAAATTCTGAGATTAAAGATATTTAATAGAGGTTTTTTTTGTTTTGTTTTACATCAAGGAACCAAATTGAGTTTACTAGATAGGACCAGCGTCACTATATTAATCTTTATTTCTGTAAACATATACACTGTATGGACAATAATACTGGGTCAACTACAAATATTATACCTACAGGAGCTGTCAGCCATGGAAGCCCAAACCATGAAGCTCCCAGCACACAGTTTTTGTGTGCTGGTTTGGAGCTGTGCAGTTATTGAGTCAGCAGTGTTGGCCACTTTAATGCATTATGAGCACTCAGCGACCCCACTCTGTAACTTCACATCATCTGCAATGCTTTGGTTCCTAAATGCTTCCGCTTATATATACCACTTATAGCTGATTGTGGAGTAGCTAGGAGGGAAGAGATTTCACAAACTGACTTGTTGCAATGGTGTATCCTGTTGCACTACCACTCACTACCATTCACTTAAGCTCTTCAGAAAAACAATCCATGAATGACCCATTTTTTCCACAAAAGGCAGACTGCATGCTGTTGCCTTTAAATATGCAGAAACTCAGATTAGACTTTCTTTTCTTTGACTATTACCCTCTACCCCCAATTGGCAATTTTTGGCCTCACCCTCATAACTAACACACTTTAAGATGCCCTTCATCTGAAATTATCTTAGGGCATCAAAGGTGCTCATAATACACTGTTACACACTATTAACACAGCTTTACAACTGTCACAAGCCAGCTAATGCAAAACTTATCAACTAACTTTCTCTTTGATGAATTAAGAGATTCAGAAATTTCTACCCTATAATCAAAACATATACCCTGTCACAATTGACACATTTATAGCTACTAATAATAATCTTTTAGAGCTACACAGACTTGCATCTGTGTAGCTGAAAACTTGCATCATTTACAGAAATCAAAGGTCCTTTTGATTTCCATCTGTAGCTGTGTAGCTGTGTGGTCATTTTGGTGCAATAACTGAATTTCAGCAGCCTTATATTTCACTTTGAAGACAAGAGGCACCACGTGTCAGTCAAATTACGGCAAAATGTTTCAAATAATTGTGGAAAATTGACTTGGTACAGGTATCCCTGTGTAACTGTGATGGGGATTTAATTTATAATGGAACCACCTCCACACATAAGTGCAACATACTATACAAACGTAATAGTACCAGGGGAGCTTTAACAGAAACTCGTACATACTGCCAGTAAAAGCTCATTCTCAGACAGCTGTGTTTGTGTTTTTCACTTCCCTCCATCGTTTTGCTGATCCAGTCAAAACAGGATGACACCTAGAGCTTAATGCAATTAGCGGACGAGGTGACATTTACGCTTTCCCCAGGGGTCAGGAACCATAGGAGCTGCCCTTTCATGACATAAGCATTCAAGTTGAAAGCAAAGGCTGAAGCATGTGTAAGGACGTGTGCGGTTCAGGAGCAGGGATTCCCAACATTTATAACTTGTGACCTCTTTTAATGAATGCAAAATGCAAAAAGAAAGGTTATGCAGCAGTTTTCTCGCATGCCTACTGATTATTTGGCTGAGATGGGTGCTACTGGACTAAGAGAATAGTTTACCAGTTTAATGCTTGCATTTCGATCCTAAATGACATCAAAGACATTGCTTTCCAGAGCAAGGCAAGACATATGCAGCCATCCAATAATTGGTATGTGTAAAAATATATAAACCTAGACTTCTACAGGTGATGCTATGGATCTTTTAATATTGCACTCTCACCTAATGACAGTCTTCATGTATGCTTGTATGCCTCTTCATGTATGCTTTCTGGATCAGCAAACGAGAGACCATCTCAGAAACCTGGTTACCTTATCTGGACACATTGTTGTTATTGTTTTCCTCTAATATGTCACTCAACTGTAGATGTGAGGAACTAGCTGGGCCATGTTGACATATTTCACAAGAAGGGTACAAAGTACCTCAAAGCCAGACAGCGGTATAACAGGAATGGCAACCTGTTAAGCAAGCACTTCGTTGTTTTTTTAGACATTTATGAAGACAGTCACCAAATCTAATGATGTGCACACATGTCACATATTGTGGTTGTGGATATTTGCTCAGGGTATTTAAACAACACTAATTCTGCTTGTGATCAGATCAAATGGTTCTCCACCAGACAAGCGTGACACGGGTGGTGGGCTTTTTTTTCTTCCTGTTTTTGTTTTTTCAAAGCTTAGACCACACGCTTTGATGCCTTCAGTTGTAATTGTATTGGTTAATCACAAGTTTGGGAACATTAGCTACACCTGCCATAACATTTAACACAAGCATACGCCTCTGTTTTGTTTTTACATACAGGAAGAGAAGTCACACACAGACCTGTATGTTCTGAAGAGCTCGTCGCTCTCTTTGAATCCATTGTTGAGCAGCATGTTGATTCCCTTCAGCGCCAGCTCTGCGTCGTTTATACTGTCTGTCTCCTCCTCCACGCTCGCCGGGGCTGGTTCCTTTCCGTCCGCCATTAAGACACCCGATATCGGAGGTGAGGAACTGAACGCGACCGGAGACAGGCAGGTAGGGCGGTATAGCTGGTTAGTTTACTTACACTCAGAGAAGTCTCAACCGGTGGCGCAGTTTGGAGCAAATGCTGGCATATTTACGTTCGTATAACAATCCGCTATTTCACATAACTAGCCGGTTACAACACAGAGTGAAGCTAACCAGTGTCCCGCCAGCTGGGCGGCCGTACTCTGTATTCTGTCTCCTGACCGCTGGTTTGCATGTGAGCCAGGAAACGTGCTGCCTTCATGTGCTATCGTAAAAAAGATTTCTAGCAGAAGAACAGAACTAGATGAAGAAAAAGAACAGATTATTCCTCTTATTGAATACATTAATGCAAACAGAGGTGAAAACGGTGAAACAAGCCACAAACAGAAAAGGTTTTGTTTGTGTTAAATTATTTGTCAACACATCTGTTCCTGCGTTTCTTATGCTACGACCTTTCCATTTTTGCCCATCAGGAAGATCGCATGTATTGTTTATGTATTTATTTTTAATTTGCAGCCACACTATAATTTTAGAGTTTCCTTTCCGTTATGTTCTCAGGCAATGGTGCGCTAACTGTAACTTTGCGCAATTTATTTGTCATTTCTGAGGGAAAAGAACGACCCTGAAGGCAGCATAGGAGTGGGCGTGGTCTTTAGCTAAAACGCAGAGGTGAGGAGTCCATACAGTTTTTGACGTTTTTGACTAATTACCAGTGGTTACCAATGGCAATAATGGATATTTTCTCAACTTTGTATTTTATTTAACACGTTTAACAGATATATCCCTAACAGGTTGGTTTTTTTTACATTTTCAAATCTTATGCTATCCTAATGCTTTTCTAAAAGTATACTTTCAGGAAAACTTCCTTACTTTTACCACATCTTCCCCCCAAAAAGTCTCATTTCCTCTAAAGCAATACTGAGGACAAGACCTCAGTGTGAGCTCTTACTCTAACACTATCTGAATTTTATAAAGGCCACATTTTATTGTGTTTCATATTTTAACACAATCAAAGTTTCCTAAATGCTATATAATTTACTAATATTAAAATGAGCTATAGTTACAAAAGAAATACTCACCGCACTGTGCAAAGGTCTTGACGGGACCTTCTGGTGTTTACATTTTGCTACAAAAAAGGGAAATAGGACTTTGAAACATGTACAAACATACATGGCACTACAGTAAGGCAAAACCAGAGTTTGTATAATTCTAATGAGTTTTGCAACAGGCTGCTGATACAAAAGTGCTTAAACTTACAGTTTAAGATTGATTCTTTTCTAAGTTGTCTATTATGTGTAGACTCAACACCAGTTCATCCCTTAATTTAAAAAAAACTACTAGAAAGTCTGGCTGCTTGGAAACTAAATATAAAGAAATGAGGGGAGGCTCAAGACGTTTGCACAGCAGTGTACATTAATTGTTTAGTATGAACCATAATGAGTGGAAGTTAACAGTTCCCAAGCTGTTTCCTTGATCAAAAGTCCATTATTTATTTATGGCACTGACAGGTATTCATAAAGAATATTAATCAGACAGGTTACATAATGGCTTACAAATCAGTTGCCACAAGACAGGAATGCATGTACAGTGTGTCCAATTTAATATGAATTTTACATCATATTGAGATATAATGTTATTTAAAGTCTGGCATAAATGCACAATTTAGAAAAGTAAACACCTTTTTTGTGAATATAAGTACCTAAACATACTTTTTCTGTTATTACTTTTGCAATGGTCCCAAACACTACTGACCAAACTTATTCTAATGGCATCTAGGTATATTGGTTATTTAACTGATAGAAACAAAATTTAGTACATGCTGTTATCTGGTGTAACTACTGTAAGATATACATCCATATTCTCATGCAAAGGGAATGCAAACTGGAAAATCAGATCAGAACAGTAATACAACACTGGGGGCGAAAAACATGTGGTTTGAAAACATGTGCAAAGAGTCCATGTCTCTTAAGCCAGTTAAAATGCAGAATTCTGCATGCTGGCATGTGGATATGAATACAGAATAGCTTAGCAACCCCTGAAATGTCACTGAATTGAGAATCATGGGTGTAAACATCATTTTTCTTAGTATAAGCTATTGAGTCCAACAAGCAAACCAAAAGTACATCAGTTAATAATCTTGATCTCTTTCGCAGCACCAAAGGCAATACTTGTTTTCTGAAAGTGCTGGGCTGACTGTAACGCAGCACTGACCACTTACAAGCATATTCAGTAGCATTTGATAGTCAGTAGAGACTGACTAGACCAACAAAGTAGAGTTTATTGCAGCCGTCAAAAAATGCATTTGTAATTGGTGAGGCAATACGCAACTTTACACTAAATAAATATAGACATGTTTAACTTAACAGCAAACATTATGAACCTGTAAGCCGCTGCTCATATATTTATTTTTCACGTACATTCATCCCAACACACTCACGCTGAAACACAATCGTCTTACACACACACTCTTACATGCTAACACATTCTCTGTCATAGTAACAGATTGCACATAGCTGGTGGTGGACATGGTCCCAGGGTTTGTTTACTGATGGTTTGAGGAGATCTTTATGTTCAGCCTGGACACTCCTTGAGGTTGACTGGACCAAACACGCTTGACGGCCTTTCGAAGGACACCAGTTCACCGTTGATCCCCATGTCCTGGATGCATCCAACAAAGGAGGATGTGACAGGAAGCCTCTGCTGCATTAAGATCGCTGTGGCAGAAAGGGACAGGTGAGTGATTTTATTGTTTCAGTCTATTTTATTTTAACCTTTAACCTTAAGACTATAACTAAAGTGTTTTTTATAGAAAGATGTAAGTTTTATTAAGGGGATAGACAATAAATCTCTTGATTTGTCTTGACAAATCTCTTGGTGTGTTTTGTATCTCCAATATGACTTTTTTTGTATATCTACCATATCAAAAATACGTCTTCCATCTATGTGCCAATCAGCTGGCAGCAACTCAATTGCATTTAGACATGTAGACATGGTCAAGAGCACCTGCGATGTTACAGATATCTCAGAAATTGGATGTCGGAAGTTCCAGAAAAAGCCAGGAAAAACAGGACTTTTAGAGCCATTCAGATATCACTAGCAGCAAAATAGCAAAATACTACAGCAAAATACTTATTTTTATGTGCTTTAAAAACACATTTATGGATAGAGCTTGATCTATGCCCTGCATCTGGTTTATTTAGTGAGTTAAAAATACACAACAGTGGCAGAACAAATTAAAAGTTTACAGTTTTACTACTGTTTACATTCAGTGCCGCTATGTTGGATAACTCATGGTATGTTGGTCAGCTCCAAATTTTTTGAGTGGAAAATCCAAATTGAGGGGCATTCCGACTGAGAACTGAGGAAATAGCATTTATCCTGGGATCAAAATGGCAAAGAAAGGTGATTTAACTGATTTTGAACATGGCATTGTTGTTGGTGCCAGATGGGCTAATCTGAGTTTTTCAGAAACTGCTGATCTACTGGGATTTTCTCACACAGTCCTCTCTAGAGTTTACAGAGAAACAAAATGGAGAAAATATCCAGAGGTCAATAAGAACTGCACTGGCTGTCCACTGAAAGGCAGAAGCTACAACTGCATGTCGAACCTTGAAACAGAAGGTTTACAGTCTGCTTAGAACAGGAAACCGAGGCTACACTTCACATGGACTCACTAAAACTGAACAATAGAAGATTCGAAAAATGTTGCTTTGTCTGATGAGTCTCGATTACTGCTACTGCATTTGGATGTTAGGGTCAGAATTTGGCATAAACAATATAAAAACATGGATCTGTCCGGCCTTGTATCAGTGGCTCTGGCAATAGCAATGGTGTTGTAATGGTGTGGGGGGTATTTTTCGAGAACACTTTGGCCCCCCTAGTAACAACTGAGTATCATTTAAACACCACAACCTACTTGAGTATTGTCCCCTGACCATGTTCATCTCTTTATGACCACAGTGTACCCATCTTCTGATGCTGCTTCCAGCAGGATAGCATAACATGTCAGAAAGCCCAAATAATCTCAAACTGGTTTCTTGAACATGACAGTGTTCTGTACTGAAAAGACTTCTTCAGTAACCAGATAATAAATGATCTAATCTAATAGAACATCTTTGGGATGTTGCAGAACTGGAGATTCACATCACAGATGTGCAACTGAAAGATTTACAGCTACTGTGCGATGCTGTCATGGCAGTATGGGTCAAAGTTTTTTAGGAATATTTTCAGTAAATTTTTGAATTTGTGCCACAAAGAATTTAGGCAGTTCTGAAGGCAAAAGAGGGTCTAACCCAGAACTAACAAATTGTACCTAATGAAGCTGCTTGTGAGTGCAAAAATATAGTTTAATTAAATATGTGCTCAAGTTTGACTCAAACAAAACCAAAAAAAAACAAAAACTCAGTCACTCAAATTAGATGATTTACACTTACCAGGAATGCCACCCACATACAGTGGGTCTTTGGTCAAAGGTATATTGGGAAATGGTGGTCCAATCTTGTAGTTGTCCAGTGTGTCCACATACAATTGCACAACATTCTTCCTCTTGATTACTAAACATAAAAATAATAAATTGATATATTTTGTACAATGCATGTCAAGTCTATAAGGTGTTAAAGACAGTTTGAGTCATTTTAATGGTGTTTTACCTGAAATTTTATGGAATACTCCATCACATAAAGAAGCTTTTGGCTTCACTGACACCATGAATTCTCCATTTCCATTGTTTACTCGTGCAACCACCTACAAACAGGAACATGTCCAAACCCAGTGCTTTGAATCACACTTGCAAATTTAGGTCTAATATGAATTTAGTGTCTGTTTCTGCGTGCTGAACAGAAATGGCAAACTTGGTTCATATTTATTACACAGGAAGAAAAACATCAGTTTGATAAAGAAGATCAGAAGATATCAGAACCAAGAGACCTTGTTCTACTAATAAGTTCCTTTGAGCTTGAAAAAAAAAATGAATATGGAAATGACAAACAGATATGTGGTCTCACCTCTCCTCCGAGCATATAGATAATGAGATAGTGACCCATCGGCAGTCCATTTGGAGTCTTGCTGTACACACCTACATGAAGCAGGAGTCCCGTCAGACTCCGTGGACGAATGTTAAACAGCAGCTCAAAGCTGGAGCCCACAACAAAGGAATCATCTGAAATGCAGAAAATACAAAACGATTTATTAGTGTGAATGCTGTTTAAGCATTTACGCTGTCCTTCTGCACGTTTTTTGGTTTTTCTGTGATTTCAAATGAATGATCCCCTTCAAACCCACCCTATTTTGAAACTAAATTAGTTTAGCATACTTTGAACTATAGAAAAAATTCAAAAATTAAACATATCCCATGACCTTAGACTCTAAGGTAATGGTAATGGTAAAAATGAGTAAAACCTGAAGAGTCTAAGGCTTAGACTCTTCAGGTTTTACTCATTTTTATATATATATATAATTTTTTTTTTTTTTTTTACCATTTTCAAACAGTAACAATTTAAGTTTTACAACATTTTCAGAGAGTTTCAAAAAGCTAATGGACGCACTTTTTGAACTGCCATTTCTCGGTCAATTTTACTGGTACAGACACAAAAAATGCACGCCCTGCTTCTTATACTCAAAGAGTCAAATGTTTGTCAGATCTACAACTTTCATATTGCTCCTGTTTGTTTCTGGGTATCTCAGCAGCAATTTCCTCTGTGTGTTGGTGGTAAGACAGACACAGACTCAAGCTGCTCCTGATTGGTGGATTCAAGTTCAGCAGATTCAGACTGTTTGATTGGCATAGAAACAGAAAGGCACACACTCTCACACCCACTGTTTCACTCCCGTCTGTCTGTGTGTGTGTGTGTGTGTACTTGTAAAGAGTTTTAGGAGGGGACATTTTGATGAGCTTGTGCTTCAAGTTGTGGTTCTTTTTTTTTCTAAATTTAAGTTTATACTTTATACTTTTTTTAGTTGTTTTTTTTTAGCACATTTTTCAGTTTACACATAAGCCAGATGATGTTTTGGTAATCTTACGCAATTAAGCTCATTCAGCAAGTTGAGCTTCTGATACTTCAAATATATTTAAGCAATTCAGACGCAATCTTCACATTTTCAGCATTCATACTGCATTTTTGCTAGGAAATTGCTTTTTCTGGTTTATTTTGTTATTGTTATTATTTAGTCATCTGATATTACAAAATTAAAAAGAAAATTGTGATGATGTTCCTCAATCAAATGAACTTTAAAAGATTAGCTGTCAGATTGTTGTGAAGAAAGCTTTACTCACTGACAACGACGTGTGCTCCATTCCCTGAGAAGTAAGCGCCTCTTTGTGTCTGTCCCTCAAAGCAGGGGCCAGAACCATGATTCGCGGTTGGATTTGACATTTGCGCTCCATTCATCTTAAAATTGCGTACGCAGCCAGACACACTGTGCTTCGGAAGGCCCTTCGACTGAAAGTGAAAGCATAACAAATTTATAAAATAAATAGACACTAAATTGAATTAGTTGTGTGAAATTTGCATTGTTATTGTTTTAAACCTTTAACTCTTTGTGAAGGGAATGTGGGGTACTGCCCAAGTAGACAGGGGACAGGAATTGCTGCTTCATGGATGACAGCTCTGCATTAGTCAGCTGCCCATCCTGAGCTCTTATTCCGTCTACAACCAGCCGGAATTTCTTCTTTTCCAAACTGAACATTACCTGTAAACATAAAGTGTTTCACTTTTTTTTTTTTTTTTTTTTTTTTTTTAGCAATTAGAGGGGTTTTTGTTGATATAAATGCAATGAACTGACCGTGTGCCACTTTCCATCATTGTACTTTTCTCGGTTGAAGATCTTCTGTTTGCCCACAGAAAGCCTGATCCTGCCCTTCGACATGTATAAAGCAAGATGAGATTGCCCTCCTCTGGTTGCAGCAAAGAACAGCATGCCTTCATGCGATCGAGTCCTGACTTCAAGAGAGAAATGCGGTCTGTGGAGAACCAAAAAAAGAAATAAATACTGATTTTGAATTGGTAAACTCAAACAAGTACACTTCACATTTATTAATCTTACATGTAAGGATTTATACATATGCATGATTGTGTATCAGACTGTTTACTTACCTGGGTTGCAGGACCTGTAGAGGAAGGCTGTAGCTCAGTCTGCTAACAGTCCCTCCAAGGCGATAAGCATGTTGATCCATGGCTGGTAACGCACATGCTGACACACTCTCATTGCTCACAGGTTTCACATCATCCTAAAACAACACAAACACAACAGAAACCCTCAGCAACAGTTTTCCTTTTAACAGCTCAAAACTCCTTTGTTAAGTCTCAGGATTTTTGCTTCCACTGTGTCAGCGATGGTACAAGATGTGGTTAAAAAAAAAAAAGAATAACTGTCATATTGTACATGAAAATACTGCATATATTCTTTATTGCATCTTCAGAAAGTGAAAAAAAAGTCCTCCCCCACCCACAGGTGTGAAATTTAGTGAATGAAGATGACCATTACTTTATTTATTAATTGATTTCCTGATTTTCTTTAATTACAGCCAATTATTGATCAATAAAATGCCAGAAAATATTCAAAAATCTCCAAGATTACACGTGTGTCCTTCTAAAACGTTTAATCTGCCAACATTATCTGCTTTTAATCACAGATTAAAAATGGTTTGGTCAAGAATCTTTTATCCATTATTCCTTATACATGTTTGGCTTCTGTTGTGATGCAGAACGTAAACTCAACACATTGAGAAACAGTTCAGAAAACTCGATTCATACATGTAGCTGTTAATGCCAGACGGTGGGTCATAACTGTAAGCACAGCAGCGAGTATGGTGGATATATTTGGAGTTTTAATAACCACATTCTCTTGGGAGTAGCATAACTCCCACCATCTTTCTGTTTACACACACGTGTGTGATTTGTGCTTATTAAACTTTCAGCATCAGCGTAAAAAAGAAAAAAGAAAAAAAGTAGGAGGTTGCCAGTGTTTTGAGTGATTTCAGTCTGGCATATAGTCAAGAAAACAACACTGTTGTGGCTGAGGAGGTTGTGATATGATAAAAATGTAAAAATGGATGAGGGCCAGCTTACATATTGAAAACAGTAGGATAATTATTGAATATGAAAACCGAGTGGACCATGACCTTTTTTCAGAACACAGCATCTTCACCATTTAGACCTTTTAATATTTCTCTTTTTTCTGGCTTATTTTAAATGAAGTGTAGGGTGTAGTGTCAATTGATTATTATCCTGAATTTAAACCCATTCAGCAGATGAGAATTCATTATTCAATAAAATAATTGTGGTGGGTTGAAGGTTTTCAGAAAATGACTAAAGGCTAATTTTTATAGTGAGGGTGAGCATACGAGGGCAGCTGTGATCACAAGAAGTAGTGTGAGTTTCGTGATTTTGAAGAAAGATTTGAATGTTAATGGTACCTAACGAGTGAGCTCTACATATGGCGTGGCGAGGCACTCTCATCTAAACCCAGGATATGCTTCTGTACTCATTTAGTTTATACAGTGTACATCGACACACAAAATGTTACAGGGCTAAGGTGGTCCACATCAGCCAGGGTTCATGTTTGGTGTGTGTTTTAAACAGCATTTGAAATATATCATTTGGCCTTGTGTCAAATACCATAAATAAATACGTAAACTTTAACAGCTAAACAGGAGAATTTGCAAGAAAATGCTGATGAATCCCTGTTGTTTTTATTGGATATTATCAGTGTTAAAGGTGAAAGCAGCTGCTAAAGCATTATGAGCAGCACTTCATCATATAAGCGAGGGTGCAATATTCATCATTTTCAATAACGAGTCATAACTGTGCATCAGTGAGTTAGTGGGAACATGCTTGTGAATGATTATTAGAGTGTTACATGGAAGAAAGAGAAGAGACATGAAACAATTTCAAGGTTGTTATTAACAGATTTGTAGATACTTAAATTAAATAGAGTAGCAACTTTGAAATACAATACATTTTGTAATTATTATGGTTACTTGAAACATTCATGCCATTCATTTCATGCAAGTTTTTTTTTTTTTATTGAAGTACACTGGAGATGAACGGGCTGGTGCATAAGCTACATAACACTGTGGTTTGCAAAGGCAGTTTTTCAATCAGTATTAGATTCTTGACAGCATCAGCAGGTCTTAGGACTCCTTCTTCTTTATCTCTGGAAATGAGGCAGCAAAATATAACGTGAACATTGTCAACAAGGTGAAGACAATTAAAGCAATTTTCAAAAGAATATTAAACTTGGTGTAACTTACATCCAAGGAGAGAAATCAAGCTTCACATGTTAATAAAGTCACATTTTTGCTATCACATTATATGGCTTTGTTATATGGATTTAAAAACATGTTGATCTGGTTTGTAAAAAGGGAAATCATTTCATCCAAATCTATGGATTTTCCACTTGTGCACTTAGTGCCGTTAACACACCAAACTTATTCAAATGAATTCGAGTGTGTGTGGACATGTAAAACAATCTCTCACCTTCTTAGAGTTACGGTCCAGCATCAGTTGAACGGGAGACAAGGGAGAACACACATCCACGAAAACCTTTCCGTCAGGCTTGAATCTGCTGAGGTCCTCAGCCTTGTACAGACTGGCTGGCCTGAAATCACAGGGAATCACCGTGAATTATAAAATAAAAGAAACCCCATTTAAGAAAATGAATATATATGACATGGCACATAACCACAGTTTGACTCCATAAATGTTTAAAGTATTTCAAACTTGTGGGGAATTTTACCGTCTTGTGTAGAGGTTGGAAATGCAGCCTTTGAAATTCTCATTTCCCAGGACGAGAGAGCCACTTGTGTCAGGTATGAAGTGGTCCCTGCTCTCCTCCTGCCCTTTATCCTCATCATCAATAACCATCCGGATCCTGGAAAAAGGTTTTGTACATGTATGCTTTAGAAGCATTTATTAAGAATATTTTTTCAAACTACATTTATGTGTCTGGTGTTCGCCAACAAGGTATAAGCAGCTGTGCCCACAGTGTCCTTATCGATTTCCAAAAACGGCACTCACTATAAAAGTATAACTAGTTGTATTAATTGATCATGAATGAAAAATCATTGCTTCCTCCATACCCTCCGCTTCTTTTCGTCACAGTCACGTAATGCCAACGCCCGTCATTGTACTGTTTGGTAGATTTCCACATCTTGTTGTTGAAATAGACAATCACGTAGCCGTTTTCCATTTTAATGTCAATCCCATTAGCCTGAAAAAATAGACAAGGAAACCATTTCTGTATATGATCTAATTCTACCTGTTGTGAAAAAAATCTGGTCTTTAATGTCACAGTTGCAAGAGATGTCAAAAATAAGTTGGAAGCCTGACCTCCTGTTTGTCTCGCAAAATAAGACCCTCATTCTCTGTGCTCTTAAATCCAAGGGAAATGGTCACGTCGTTATCCAGAGTAAAGCCTTCAAGGTTACCTGAGAGAGTGCTTCCTAAAGTGAACTCTGCTTTACGTACACTCTGTAAGTACAAAACACAGAACATGTCAATTTACACAGAACACGCTGTGATTTGTGCAGATATATAAATGCCAGTAACTGTCTTCATACCAGCGATTCCACAGGACAGCCTTTAATGATGCCCACTTTTTCATCAAGGGGCTTAAAGCCTTTATTCAGCTTCAGATTCTTCAAGCATCCTCTAAATGGCTGTATGGTGATGTTATGCCTTTATAGGAAACCAAAAAAAGTTATTCTCAATAAAGTGGGAAAACGTGACAGAACACAACACAAACTAAATGGAGGAATCATGCGTACACATACCGTTCCCTCAAGTGTTGAGGTGCACCACCAATATAGACATCTTTAATGTTTTGTGTGTCGAAATCAGCTTGGGCTTTAGCAGCTTCATTACCTCCCACACGCACCATGAACTGTTTCTTTGTTATCACATAGACTTGTATATCAACCCAGTCTTCTGTCTGAAGAAAGCGAATAGAAGCAAAATTCAGTCAGACGACCAGTGCTTTGAATTGTAATAGACAAGTAATAGTAATTATCCTTAAGAACGTGAATGACTGCAAAAAAAAAAGATAAAAAAAAGCATCTTACCAGGAAAACCTTCTGCTTATTAGAAGCTGGTGTCTCAAAGAAAGAACTATGTATAAAAACGACTGCCTCCTCCATGGTGACATAGAAGTACTGGTCCTGTGAAACAAAGAAGGTAATCAAGTTCTTGCAAAGAGTACATAGAATTTTATTTGCAGTGTATCAAGATGTGTGTCCATTTTTAAAGTTTCACTTGAACAGAATTTACCTCACTTCCTATATATAAGAGTAGGCCATTTTGTGAGCGCGTATTAACGGACATAGTGATGCTAAAGGTGGTCGCTGTATTATCCACCAGCACTCGGCCAAATCCGGTGCCTTCGTAGTAGTCTGAATCAAGAGGTTTAACATACCTGTAATGGAAAATCAGTGAGACAGTTATTACTTATTGCTAAACTTAATGCCATTTACATTGATTAAGAGTAATAGCATATAGTAACACATGCAGCACTGTGCAAAAGTCTTGAGCCACCCGTGATTTCTTTATATTTTGCCATAAAGAACCAAGACGAAAGATATTAAACACTTGATTAAACTGCAAGTTAAATGGCAGTTTCACAAAATGAAATGCTGTGAAAGAGACACTGTAGTGTTTAGCTGCACACAATACTAATCATCATATGACGTACCTCTTGCATGGAGACCCCTCATTAATATTGTCTTTTCTTTTGAAATTATAGAGACTGACAGCTCTGTCATTAAGAGAGAAAAATTCAATGCAGCCTTTGTAATTGGGGTATCTGAAGGAAGCTGGAGGCTGATGAGGAGCAAAACAGGAAAAGGTATTAGTAAAATCCATGCTGCTGCAAAACCGATACATAGTAGTATGTTTTATATATCTGTGCTCCTTACAGTGAAGTTGGCTGGGTAGCCTCCAACATAGAAAACAATGTCGTCGGGACTGAGATCCAGGAGATCCTTGGATTCTTGTCCTTGAGTGTCGTCCTTAATTGGAGGTGGGGATTCTTTGTTTGAGGTTATAGCTTTGGTAAGGATCATTTCTGCATCCCGGTAAATTCTAAATCATAAAAGGGAAAACAAATAATTATTTTAATCACATCTACCATATTGGCATCGTTAATACATTTTTTATTTATGTTGCCATTTAAAATGCTGACACAGCATTTATAGAGGGAAGTTTTCAATTTACCTGCGCAGGTCCACCCTATCAAATGTTGCAGGCTCAAGTCCAGACCTAGTGATGGCTCCCGTTTTTATCTCGTACGTATCTCCATTGAGGTTGTACACACCATACAAGTCATTGTTCCTCAAAAACATACCTATGTAGTTCTTTGTGGACTGAAAGACACAGGTTGTAAAATCAGAATAAAAAAACATCACAGCTTTGAAATGTTCATCTGCAGTTGGGAATACTTACATCTCTGTTGCCAAGGTATAACACAAACATGTTATCTTCTGTGGCCTGCCTGCGTCTGCGTTTTCCATCTCCCCGCCCTGAAGGTCTCTGTAGCATCAGAGATATGGTTGTGTAGGCTTTCAGATCATCCAGATTCTTTGGTGGATGAAGCTCCACATGACCATTACCTTGGAAGTTTATAGGGACTGTAACCTGTACAAAACACAAGGGAAAAAAAGGAAAAATGAAGCCCTGCTAGTAAAGATATTATACAGGGAACAGGTATATTTCACTTTTGCTAGGGAGGAAAACCCATAGCTGTATTTACAGAACAACCTTACCTTGTTAGCTGCGTCCCTGGCTTGTTCAATTAGATCTTTGAGCATTTTGATGTTTTCAGATATGTTGCTAATGGGTGAAACCTGTGAGGTCAGGTTCTCTACTTTTGAGATCTTATTGGTCAGAGATGGGATGGTGTTTAGCAAATTATTCACTGGAAAAACAAGAAAGGTGAGAGAAAAAAAAAGTAAACATTTTCTAAAAGTGCATTAAAAACTGGAGAAAAAAGGAAATGCAAAAGTATTGCTGACTGGGTCTAAAAGCAAATTTTCCAAATCTCACCTGTTTGGTTGACATCGTCCAATATACCGTTTAGGTTAGAGCTCCCGGGAGACACATTGATCTTATTAAGTTCGTTTCTCATTTTGTTGAGTTTGTCCATTGTGTCACTGGCTGTTTGATTGGCTGAAGCAGCCTTCTGCTTGGCCTCATTTATCTTAGCTGCAATGTCATCTGGTGGGGAAAAATCAAAAGCAAAAAATAGTTAAGTATCTTACATCTACCAGAAACACTTTAATGTGATTAAAATCACCACATGATTTGCATTACTCTACCTCTCGTGATGTCTTTTAACTGTCCCTGTGCATCAAGAAGGTCTTTCTCAAGAGCTTTCTTCTTCTTCTTGGCATCATTAATGCGCTTATTCAGGTCAGTGATGTTGTCAGCAGTGTCTGTTTGTAGAAACCGAGAATTAGCATCTGCGCTTTTGGGTTATTGTAAATATGATAACTTAAGAAGATGACTGAATACCATTAAGGTCTTTCTCTGCTTGCTCTGCCTCAGTCAGTAGTTCTTTACTCTGACTCTTCAGCTCTTTTGCCTTTTCTGTGAGCTTCTGGTTTGTTACATTCTAAATCAAGAAGAAAAAAACATGTTTTTAAACAACTCTGTATTCATTTGAAAATCCTTTCTAATACTGAATTTACTTCATGTCAAAAAGCATGCCTGTATATTTACTTAAATGTTTGACTTACATTTAAGGTGCTCTCTGCAGCAACTTTGGCTTCCTTAGCAGCTGCCTCGGCTGCATTTATGGCATCTGTGATATTCTTGTAGGCCTCAATAGCATCTTTCGCGTTGCGCACCTCAGTTCGTCCGCTTGCATTCTTCACGGCACTATTATACAAGATGTCATGGAAAGAAAACAACCCAGACACAGAGAGAATTATTTAATTAAACTTTTAAAAAACAAACAAACCAGGAAATCTTATATATCACACACAGCTGACTCCATGTCAATAAACCACTCATTAAAAATTTGGTTTACGTACTCCTCAATATCCTTTGCAATCTTTTCTAGGTTTTTAGCATGGTCTTCGGCAGCCTCCACGATGTCCTTCTTGGCCGCAGCCTTAGAAATTTCATTTACTTTCTTGGTCAAATCCGTCTTGGCGCCATCCAGCTGTGCTGCCAGCTGCTCATACTCCTACAGAGGAAAAGGGGCAGGTGAACGGGTGTAGGTAAAGTCACAATCCCACAAAACAACACTGACCTCACCCGCAAGCACAACAAGCAAAAACAGTGTTCAAGAGCTGAATGAAAGGTATGCTACATAGTTGAAATGTTTTGGTTCATATTATAAATCAGGTAAATAAAAGGCGTGAGAGTGCATAAATCTCAGTGGATGGAATATTTGAGGTAAAAAAAAAAAAAAAGCTTTGCCAAATGTACCGTTTTATCGTCTAAGAGCATTTTCACCAAATCTTCTGTTTTCTGTAGCTCATTCTTGGCCAAGGTCATCTGGTCCTCGACTATCTTCCGCTCATTTTTTAAGTCTTCGGTGCGTTTCTGTGGGTAACAAAGGAATCACTTCAATTAGAGAGACTAGCTCTGCTGCAATAAAACATACTACAAGAGTAACACATGAGGCATTTTTACTGTGTTGATAATATCTTATATTTACAATGCGAGTCAAAGTATTACACAAGATATATTTAACTACTAAAACAAAACAAAAAAACAGCTTGGGTCTTTCACGCAAAGTTACAAACTATTAATTAACATGCATGTGTGGTCGTTAGCTAATTAGCTTCTTAGCACCTCTTTCATTCATTACCTGCAGATCTCCTAGTGTCTTAGCATTAAGGCCATTCTGGGCATTGGCATTTTTCACTAAGTCCGCTGCATCTTTCAAGGCCTTGTCCAGCTCTTTCAGCTTGGCTTCGTAACCCTCCAGAAGACCTCGAATCTGATCCGCTGCAGCCTCATTTTCATCACACTGCTTACTTACATTATTTTTGATGTAGTCCAGCACTGAAGTATAAAGAATAAATAATGGGAATGTTATTTGACGTTAATGTTTAACCGTTTCAGTATTCAGAATACACGTGTTATAATCAGGTGCTTCTGGGATTTTACTGTCATACATTTCTTGGCTTCATCGCTTTCTTTCTTTGCAGCGGTCATCTCAGGAGTGAAATTCTTGTCTTCCATCTCTTTCACCATTGTCTTAGCTTTTTCATAAAGCTGAAAGTTTTCAGCAGGCACATCACCCCTCTTATCCTCATTCTCAAGTTCTTTCAGGAGATCTTCAAGCAAACATAACCACACACATATGCAGTTAATATTAAAGGACTGACAGTAGCATTAAATCAGAAAATCATAGAAACTAGTGAACCAATTATAAACGGAACAAAGGACAGAGTAGGGGGACAAAAAAAAGTTTAAAACACAACAGGACAGCGACAAGAAAAGGGACAGAGTTTAGCTTCGAAACGAATGTAATGCTCCTGTTACCTTTTATTTTCTGCTCGATCTTTGATTTCAAATCCTCGGCTCTCTTGTGGGTTTTGTCAGCATCTCCGACTGCATTGTCAGCCTCAGAAGCCCTCTGGTCAGCCTTAATACATAACACAATCCCACACATTCACACACAATTCCTGACATATCAGCACATGAAAGAATATTAACAACGTATTAGGCATCCTATACCTTGTCTTTGAGGGAACGAATGTCGTCTTCAAGAGTGTCCATGTCATTTTCCAGCTGCTCAACTTTGAGTTTTTCTGTATTGACGTCAGAGCGGAATTTGCTAACAAGAACCTGCAAAAGTTACAGTAGCAAAATGTGATTTCAGTGGCGTCAAGTCAGATACTGAAACATGAGGCAGATGAGATTTGTTTTAAGACTTGTTCACTTGTGCCTGTGTATATGTGAAACAAAGGGAGCAGACAAATGTACCACAGAAATTATAAGTGGAAGAAAAATGACAAAAACACCCGTCAATGGTCTTTAACTGTGGAACAAAACATACTTTCACTGGTTATCATTATCATCTTGGAACATATTCCCATTGTGTACCATATTGTTTGTGTTTGTGTGTATGTATAGTGTGCAAAGGACAAATTCCAAACAATCCAATGGCTCTCTCAGAGTTATATGCGGGGGCTACAGTACACTAATGTGTTACCTTGGTGTCTGCCATAGCCTTCTCCAGCTTTTTCAGCCTGTCCTGAGAGGAGGCGCTGGCAGTGGCATTGCCCAGCTCAGCCTTGATCTTTACCAGGTCATTATCTAGCTCCTCTAAGTCATGTAATAAAGTCTGGGCGCAATTATCACACTCTGAAATACAAAAGCAAATGCAATTAGCAAAGAATCAAACCAAATTTAATCAAATAGCATGCCACGCCGTACAGCCTCGAATCTTTCTTTTAATTCACCTTGGCATTGTTCATCTGTGGTTGTGTCTCCTGGCTCCAGTGCATTCTTGCAAACTGTGAAAAAATAAACCCATTAAAAACCACATATTTAAAAATTAAGCCTGACATGATTAAAATGTAGCTTTTTTTTTTTTAAATTAGGTTCCACAAACTTACCTCCAGTTCTGGGATCACAGCTGTTGCCATTGCCAGCACAGTTACAGGGGCGGCAACTTCCTCTTGGGATCAGTGGATCGCCATAGTAACCAGGAGCACACCTATGGGAAAGAGATTTCAAAAAAAGAATAAGAAGACAAATTAGAAATAATCAGCAGTGTTTTAACCTGCACACAATTATATAACAGCCTGATCATTCTATGCAGGGACACTCACCTCTCACACCTGCTACCAGCGTAGCCTGTTCTGCATATACACTCGATGTTTCCATACACCTCTCTGCAACCTACCGCAAAACTGCAGACCCACAAGGAGATAAATTTTTGTCACTAAATTATAAGTGCAATTGTAATATAGCAGTTTAGGCTTTGATTTTTTTTTTTAACTCACTTCTTTGTGCTAGTGGTGAATGGGCATGGGCACGCTCTGCACGTCCTGAGAGCTGCGTCTCCATAGTAACCTTCTTTGCAGCGCTCACATCGATCCCCAGCTGTGTTGTACCGACAGTTCTGAAAAACACATAATGTACCCATTAAAACAGGGCAGAATGAAGATCTAAAAAGATAATAGTGGATATATAATGTGTGGAAAAAAAACCTGTGTGTACACAGCAGCTAGCATTTGACAGACATGTTTATCTCCCGGAAACCAAGCCTTTTTTATTACACTGGCACAGAAGCAAACATCTGAGGGGCAAGAGGGAAAAAAAACATGCCTCTGCTAAAACTATCAGTAGTGTGTTTGATTTACTTGTTGTGTCCATTTGGCTGTGAATGTGTGCATCCACGCATGCATTGTATCCACAAGCCCAGTCTTGAGTGTGTTGTATCATAATAATACAACAAAGCTTAGTTTAGGAAGTGCATTAAGGCAAATCTATCTATGTAAAGTAAGCGAGGAAGTACAAAAAATGGGAAATCAAATAACGCATAACAAAAAATTCTTTAGATGGTGATTTTTTTTTTTAAAACAAACACAGCAACAACTGAAAGGAGGCCGGGTTGTGCAATAAATGTGTGCCAAAAGATGTGCCCTGAAGGTGAGAGGGTCTGGACTCTGACTAAACGATGCATCACAATGGAGTCAGCTGGGCTGAAGTAGTCATTCTTGGTCGTTCATGTTTGTTGCTTTCTGCGTACCAGTGGTCATGGAGTCATACCAGGAGGTAAGAGTTAAGTGTATTTCTTACCAGGCACCGCCCTGTCCTGTCTTCACACTCATCGGAGAGACCGTTGCACTCACAGGCAACACAGAGGGCCAGGAAAGGACTGCTGCCATCTTTGTAGTAACCAGGCTGACATTTCTGAAGAAGAAAAACACAAATGCGAAGACATATAAGTACATCTATATTTAAGGCGATTTTATGTTCAAGGAACTTTGGCAGTATACTTAAAGTTAATTCTCTAATATCATTAAAACACAACATCATCGAGTATACCTTTGATAATATACTGAGAAATATGAGGGGAGGGCAGGGAAATTTGGTAATTTTTGAAGAATTATTTTCAAAAATCTTACTCATTAATTTGCAAACTACCATTAGTTATTAACAATTTTAAAAAATCTGTTTGCCCATATTTCATATCATATTGCACACCTTTTGGACAATATGGAAAAAACCCTAAAACTCAATAAAACACCGCAAACATGTTGTCACACAGGATGAATGTAGCTCTGTTTGGTGTCAGGGAGTGTGAAAATTCAGGCAGAAATTAACTTTCAATCTTTAACTTTTAACCGTTATTCTGATATCATTTGGATTAACGGTTAACTCTTAGCACGCCCTTTGGGGTCAGAGATAACAGTCTTCCAGCGACTAGGGATCTACACTTGACACAGTGTAACCCAGAGTAAAAGTATAAATAACATATCACACCCTCTGATTTTTTACCTGAATCTGAGAACTGGCATCACTGTCATCAATAAAAGGATATTGAAGCATCTGTCCTCTGTCATTTATCGATGGATACTCAATCCTCTGAGTTCCCCGGTCGGTAAGCTTAGGGTATTGTATCCTCTGAGCCCATCTGTCATGAAGTCTGCTGTGCTGGGGTGGATCTGCTCTGTCAAAGGGCCTGTGCCCAGCGCAGCAAAGTCCAATAAAAGTCCAATATATCAGGGTCTGGAGCAGAACCCTTCTACGCCAATATCTATCCATATAGCTATCTGACATTCCCAGTGTTTAGTCCGCGTGAAATAATCTGACACCCTTTCCCTCTGCCTTTTAAATGGAAACGCTCGCACTCAACCGCACCGGTACAAAGAAGACACACCCATTTACCTGACTCAGCCTCTCAGCTCAGCATGAGTGTTTGCAGACACAAGAACACACAAGTGCAAGTGCTTACATGCAGTGTCTGCCCCATTCCTGCTCTTATACGCACACGCACACACAGAATGGTTCAAGACACATTTTGTAGACATAGAGATATTCATGAAGACTCAATGTTTTTAAGTTTTCCTTTTCGCTTGTTATTTTAGGTATATTTGGAATAAACTATTCTATTCTATTCCATTCCATTTTTTTCTATTCTGTTCTATTCGCAGTGAAAAAATGGGTGTAGGATGTGAATGCCCACAAAAGAAATCGGATGTCATCACAGAAAAAAAGAAAATCACAATATTGCTGTATTTACTTCAAAGTTAAAAGGCTGTGGTAATTGAGCCTTTTACTTGAAAAGCAAGTAAAACATTCAGCACGGTATTACCATTCAGTAATATTCTCTGTATACATGTGTGATTTATAAGAGGGCTTTTGCAAGAATACATGACCAGGAGGCTAGTTAGACATCGATAGACCGCACCTGAATCACGCTGCACAAACACACAGCAGACACAACTAGGCGTGCCGGCTGTATTTACAGACACACGCATATTAGGTGCACTAAGGCAAAATCACTCAGGTTTACGAGTAATGCTATGTTGCTATGCAACACACCTCACACATCAAGGCGAGGCTCGTTGTCATATAGCCTCTGGGCACATGTAGTCAACTTCCCATCAACACACCCAAGATGGTGGATCAAGCACACACACACACGCACACAGAGAGGGGGGCAGTTAGTAATCTATCGCAACAGCACTTCAACAAACAAGCAACATATCTAAAGCTTTTCGTTTTTTCCCCTATTTCACATAATATGTGTTCTCCTTTACACGTTGTTCTCCCCTTTAATAAGCTCTGTTATCATGTTTAATCCACTCCTGGGTGGAAAACTGCACACAAATCAAGTTTGGGAAGCACAAACTACATCAGCCTCTGGATCAACTCAGCCTCCTTTCCATTCAAGGAAAGATTTCCCTTCTACATTTCTCTGCGCTGTATCCACACCAGCGATTATAATTTTATAATCACAAATATTATGTCTGCATGATTGCGCGACGTATCCCAGCCCAGGGCTACATAATTTTTCTGCACAGCTCTCTGGATGTTATTTTCCATCAAATTCCACCCTTGTACATTTTTCTGAGGTAAAGGGTGCGGTTCTTGGCCCAGACATGTCAAGGCAGCCTAGAAATATGAAAGGAGGCCCAGCTCTTCAGTCAATGCACTCCTCCACACTTTCTTGCTTCTTAAACAAATGTTATTGTGAACTAAAGCCAAAATAAAAGTTAAAACTACGTGTGGAGAAACATCTTAGTTAATTGATGAGCTACTGATGTAGTTGCTCATCCCAGCTCATGAGCGATCACAAGTGTGAATCAGAATCAGAATACTTTATTGATCCCTAAAGAAATGATATAGTACAGAAGTACAGAAAGAAAGTGACACGTGTTCTTGTCATTGATTCGCTGTATTGAATTCAAATCTACTGAGAAGTTAAGGAGGCTTACAAAAAGCCAAACTAATCTCATTCACCATCAAAATAAAATATTTCAGTGCAAAGAAATTCCGGAAAAGCTGGGACACTGTTTGAAATGTAAATAAAAACAGATTTAAATGATTTGCAAACCTCATCAAGCCATAATTTAGTCAAAATAGAAGATAGAAAACTTATCAAATGTTTAAGTGAGACATTTTATTATTCGAAGAAAAAAAATGAGCTACTTTATGGCAGCAACACACCTAAAAGAAGTTGGGAAAATGAGCTGATATTTTTCGTGAAATAGTAAAATGTCTCAGATTAAACAGATTGTGTTCTATATGTTCTATTCAAATGAATAAAATATGGAATTGTCAGATTTGTAAATTATTGGGTTCTGTTTTGTATTTGCATTTTACACGGTTTCTCAGTTTTTCAGAACTGGGCTTGTATCACTAGATGATTTGTAGCAACAATGGCCGGGAAAGCATAAAAATATGTTAACTCATCAATGTGTCATTGATCATATTACTCATGTTGCCTTAATGATGATAGGAAAGTCCCAATCGTGCCTTCCTTAATATTAGATTTAACAGGATACGACCGGTATGGACTACATATACAAAAGCTATATTTCAATCACATCATTTGGTATTTCATGACGTTTTTTCTTTATCATTATGTGCATACAAATTTTATCAACACTGAGAATCTGATAAATCAACTTTAAATTTAACTGACTTGAATTGAACATTGTTCAGTACATCAGGAGTGAAGATTTATTAAGGTTAGGGAGTGAAAATGGAAAAGTGTCCATAAAACAGCAAATTTGACCTTGTTCAGTGGTTCGTTCAGTGGCTCGTTCAGTGGGTCTTTCAGGGGGTCTTTCAGGGGGTAAGGGCCCAATGTGTGTGTATGTGTGTGAAAATTCAATTAAAGAGGTGATCATCTCTTTTATATGTTCAAGTGCATAGTGTGGAGGATGTCATAAGGCCTTGAGGCAATCACATGTAAAACACAATATTTATGAGTGTTTTAAGTTGTAAATCAGTCAGATTTGACCCGAACGTGACAGGAAGCCAAGGAGAATGCAAGACTACCAAATACACTATGTGGATAAAAGTACAGGGCCACCTACACAATACACCTAGAGTAGCTGCCATGGAAATCCATGCCATGAAGCTCCCAGCACATAGTTTTTGTGCTGATGTTAATGCGAGAGGAGGTCTGGAACTCTGTAGTTACTGTGTCAGCAGAGCACTGGCAACTTTTAAGCAAAGATTAAGGGAGGTGGCCCAATACTTCTGTCCATACAACATATTTGATGGCCTTCAAACTCACCTCACAGGAGTCACCAGTATACTGAGAGGGGCAGGAACATTTCTCCACTAAGTTACTAGGACCTCCAGTCCCTGAGGTTGTGGCCCCTTCTAGGCCCACCTCACCCAAGCTGAGTCTCTGGCTCTGGGTGAAGTACAAGGCTCGGATTCTAAGGCCCACCAGACCAGCCAAGACCATCATCAGTTCCTCTCTGGAGACAGGCCTGTTGTTGATAGCGTGTCGCCAGTTCCCCTGCAAACAACACAAAGTTTACAGATTTATCCTGAGAAATCAGTATGGAGAGAAAGAGAAAATAAAATGGTTATAAGAAAGTGTAGTCCTTTACCTCCAACATCTGTACTCTGCCTTGATAGAGCCTGTCTGGAAGTGGAGCTTGTGGAGATGTGTGGATCAGAGTCATGTTATGACCCTGAGGAAAAAATAATGACATGGATAAATACACTGCCACTGTAACCAAAAAAGAAAGAAAGAAAAGAAAAGAAAACTCCTAGCATTACGTACAGTTAGGACAACATCAGGTCTTTTCCCAATCAGATTCATCCCCTCACTGGGAATCCCGAATGATTTGGACTGGTAAGTCAGGAAACCACCGTAAGATGAAACCTAAAAAAGGATAGAGACTTCTGTTAGTTAATTTGGAGAAAAAGTTGCATATAGACGGTTAGTGTAAAGGACATTTTAATATATATTCAACATAGATCCTTTTCAGTTGGGAGGTAATGGTGTCACGGCCAGGCGGATCAGCTGCACGCTGATCAGCCCTCTCTGTTTCTCTTCCTCTTCTCTCTCGCCGGGGCGGAACTCACTGTGGGTTCATGCCCTTGGCCCACGCCCTCGGGAGATGAGACCCAGGTGTCTCATTAAGGGGAGCAGCATTTAAGCCAGGAGGTGACTGCTGTTCGTCGCTGGATCGTTGTCTACCACGCGTTAGTAAAGTCAAAGCTACAGCAAGTTTAGTGAAGAGTGTTTTCCTCTGTGCATCGTCCTTAACCCTGTCTCCCTGTCTACAGAACCTCTTGGATTTTTCCCCGTGTGTTTCCCGTGTGGCAGTGTTGGAGTGTGAACCTGTGATCGTGTGAGTGGATATTCTGAAGAACGTATGCTTTCCCTTGGACTTCCCTGGAGACCCCTTCTTCCCCCACTCAGCTGTATATAACACCCCCCTGCACATTCTTGTATATACACCTGGTGACTTGTAAATAAACTCTTCTTGTAAGCATCAGTACCGGAGTCCTGCGCTTGAGTCCTCCTTCCAACCGTAACAAATGGTTAAACTTGTGATTTTTCAGATATCATATATCGTCATATATCATCAGATAGGCCTTTTAATTCCTCCTTTTAAATTGTTTAAGATTTTTGTTTAGAGTTTTGTTGATGTATGCTGACAGCCTTTCTGCACTTCTTCCTGTCTTAGCTGACAATGATGATTGGTGGAGAAAATGTTCCTTTAGCAAAACCAGCAATACAACAGTATAGAAATACCTAAAAAGAATATAATAATACTATAATTAAAATTAAATCATGTGTGGAAATTTAAAAAAAAAAAAAACTGGAAGATGCAAAAATGTGAACACACCTGAAATATCGACAATGATCCTTTACTCCAAAACTGTATATATGCACAACAATTATCAGTGAATTGTCATATTCAGTCATGTTAAAGAAGTTTAAAACATGAACGCAACTGGGTTGCCGGATTCTTAGTATGGATCTTGATAATTATAGGTTTACTTTTCAATAGTCAAAGTCAAGGTCAAAGTCAAATTTATTCATATAGCATATTTAAAACAACAACCGTTCACCAAGGTGCTGTACAATAAAGATAATTAAAAGAAATAAAGACACAGGGTGACATGATAAGAGTTCAGAAAAAGAATCATAAAATTAGAAGATTTGAATAAAACAGAGTTTTATTCAAGAATAAAAAAACTAAAAAACATTTTTGTGGAAATGACCTCCAGTATCTGTTTCTCTGTTTAGACAGCAGCACATATTCCCAATAAACAGCATTCCTCGCCATGACGTCTCCACTGACTCACCCTGTTTCCCAGATAGGACAGTGGTGCCACCCAGTGTAATGTTTGAACTGCGGGAGAAAGTTCCTGGATATCTGCCACCACCGTGTTACTGGCTTTGTTCAACACAGATGTAACCTCCTCTCTGTCGGGACTCTCCAAACGCCAGCCCTGCATATCAACAAACTAATAACAGAGAAACGTAAGAAAAAAAATAACTGTGTTTTCCAGATCATTTTTGACGGTAATGTTAGTAAAATGAGTATTATCTGTATTAGTAAAATAGGAGCACACTGATGACTTCTTAAACAGAACACCAGATTAGCAAAGTCGATAACTCCATTTCCAAGACAAGCTTGCAAAAAGGACTTTGCGCAAGACACGGGTGGATGGGTCAATGAGTTCATCCAGTAACTTTAGAGACACTAACAAGAAAAGCTCTATTATAAAGGCACCCTGTTCACAGTAAAACCTGCATCGCGTGGTGTGCATTTGATCTGCTTTACCATAGTTGTTCCTTTTGTGATCAACACCAGCTTTTATTAAAAAACCCATTGTTTGCCACATAACGTCTGTCAGCCAAAAGGCGCTGCAGGCAGAAAATTTTTAAAGGCATTCGTAGACATGCAGGAGCAAGAAAAGCCAACACACCTTCCCCCTGCGTTTGCTGGAGCTCTGACACTGGTCAGTGACTCCAAAGCAGAAGCAGCTGGTACAGCCGAGAGGGTTTGAGGGGTCAAAATAGAAGGACCTTTCCCGACAAGTATCACACCTGACCCCAGCAACATTTCTCTGCAAACGTGGCGGCAATGACAAAGAGAAAGTCAGACAAAGAACACTAAGAAACAGGGAGTTCTTAAATAAGACATTTCATTTATTGAACCGACCTTGCAGAGACACCTTCCTGTGTCTGGGTCACACACATTAGATGTAACTCCACCTTGATTACAGTCACAGGGCAGACAGTCAGGGAAGCGATAATAACCTGGAGCACAGCGATCACACTTCCGGCCTCCAATCCTCGGCTTACAACTGTGTAAAAATGCAGAGACATAATCACAATTAAAGATCTCCAGTGTACATTTGAAACAGAAATGGTCTCTGAACAGCTTGTATGGCAAAGAAAACTGTATGTTTACATCTTATGCATTGCTTTACACTGCTAGCTCCCCATTTCTATAAGAGTGAAAACAGTACTGTGTAATTGTAATATTCTATCAGTAAGGTCTGGATACCTTTAAAATAATCTTTGCATAGTTTTCAGTTCTCACAGCAACATCTATGGAGTTATTCAAGGTAGTTGGCAAGCAAGTTGCTTCAAACATCATTAAAAACTTACAGTTCACATTCTGATTTGATTTAGAGTTTAAGGCAAGAATGAGATGTGTTATCTGTTAGCTTGCGTGGTTGTTTTCATCGCTGTACATAGTTGTTGTTTTGCTGGCTATATGTTTGGACTAGATATGCTGTTGCACAATGAGTTTTTACGGACATGAACATGCTCTCTGATGTTATCACACTGCATAAGAATCTAAACACCTGAAATGCCTAGAGCTTTTTCATGTTACTGTTTTTGACAGAAAAGGAGATGTGTAAAACAACATGACTGGACCGTGAACTGTGAAAGTCAGGGCTGACACCAATGTTTAAAATAACAATTTAAACAGCCTATAGCTGATGCTCGTGCTGTTTTTGATCATTTTGCGTAAAGAAATTAAAAAGAAAATTAAAAAATAAATTAGGCTCTTTGTCACATACTCATGATATCAGCCCATACCAACATTCCCCTAATGTACTGCTGCATCTGTAGACGTAACATCTCATTAATCATGTTGCTGTCATGCTTCATATCTGCTGTTGGAAGCTGCAGGTCAGATTCCAGTCTTTTTTTGTCACCACTCAAGAATCAGTGCATGACAGATTGTTACTCACAAGGGACAGGCATTACAAGCACAGCTGTTTAATAGAGAAACTACACAATCACATAATTAAGAAGAAATAGTTAATTATATCTATCCACTTTTATTCCATTTATCCAATTCAGGGTTTGCGGGGAAACTGGAGGCTATCCCATCCTGGACACATCACCCAAGCACTCATTTACACCTGCAACTAATTTTGAATCAGCAATTAAACTAACTGAAACTAATGTCTCTGGACTGTGGAAGCAAAGTGGAACACCCAAAGAGCACAGCTGGCAAGTGGATTCAAACCTGTGCTGTGTAACCACAGCAGCATTGTGCTGTGCTCCTGAAATATATTGGATGGATGGATGGATGGATGGATGGATGGATGGATGCATGGATGGATGGATGCATGGATGGATGGATGCATGGATGGATGAACTGTCATGATCCTGGCTTTTCCAGCATTTTCAGCTATGGACTCACTTTCCTGTTTGATATTTTCCGTTCGACTTTGTTTTAGTTTTCAGTTTGGATATTACCTCTGCCTAGGTTATGTTTTCATCCTGATCTTGTTAGTTGTTAAGTTTTGAGTTTTGGAGGCACCGTCCAAAGACACAGGGGAAAATATGGCATGAAGTGACACAGTGTGTGCCTCTGTCTTAAGTGGATTAAAAAATTGCTAAAGTTGTTTCACATCGCTCAGAGGAACACATGTTTATAGATGCATCCCTACCGAACCCTAACAATGATTCTAGGACAGAACAGCAGCTAAAATAACTCAAATGTTAACCCTTTAACACATATTGTATCATATCTGATTTGAGTTTTTGAGACTTCTACATCATCAGTATGTTGGGTTTTTGGGGGGGTTTCTTCCTAAAAAAACTTCCATAAATTGCACAATACATTTTAAGCAATTTTAAAAAATGGTACATGTAGCAAATACTATGCAAATAAAAATCGTATGTGGAAATTAACATTATTTTTTAAACACATTTGGCTCAAACTCTCCATTTTGTTTTTTAATTAGAATTTTTTGGTAATTATTTCATATTTCAGGCTTTAAGGGGTCAATGATATGATATGAAGTATTTAAAGACTATCGCATGAGATCATAAGAACAAACCTCAGCTTCCATTTATCCTTAGTTAGCAACAGAGCTGGAAAAGTTGCTTTCAAATATGATTTATTTGGCCATTTACAAGGTAAATGCAAATATGGTAACCTGCACAGTTTGCTCTTCGTGTAGGTTTCAGCTCACCTGCACTGACCAGTATTGCGGTCACACTGAGCCCCTGCATTTGCAGCAATGCCGCTTGGGGAGCATTCACAATTCTCACAGCCCAGCAAAGGGTGGTAGCTGAAAGTCTGATTCTGACACACATCGCAGGCCGGTCTGACTGTCTGAGGAGGGCAGATGCAGCGTCCTGTCACTTCGTCGCATAGTCGGCGGCCACAATCACATGCTGCGCAGAGAGGACCGTAATGAGGACAAAATTAGATGCAAATTGTATTTTGAGAGTAAGTAACAAGGAGTGAATGATGACTTAAAAAGAAAAGAACTACAAATCAAAGGTAAATGTTGACTCACGTCTGCAGTAGGGAAATCCGAAGTATCCAGTGGCACACTTTGTGCACTGCCGCCCAATCACATGCGGCCTGCAGGGACACTGTCCTCCAACTGCATCACAGACGCTTCCTGTAGAGCCAGATGTGTCACAGTCGCACGGCAGAGCACCATCGTTATATGCTGCAGCAAGAGAGCGGGACGAGTCTCTGCAGAACTGGGAAGATGTTCTTGGGCTAAAGTGACACACACAAAGATTACTTTTAAATACAAATGTGGTTTTATACTCAAACATGACAGCTAGAGGGCACCATTTCCAAAAACATTGGTGTTTTGAAGGCTGTTACCTCAGCATGGGTAATGAAATATCCCATATATTAATATCAATATATTAAAACCATCAGCTACATATCATCACAAAAAAAACAAACATGTCAAATTGTTGAATGCTTATGTCATTATTTGTTGGATACCTACTCAATATAGAACCCTTCTTCTCGGCACTGCTGTATGAAATCTTCAGATTTATCCAGAGGTTTCTCTCTGAGGAGCTCTGGGGTGTAAACGCTATCAGGTACCAACATGATATAATCCTAAATAAAAGATAGAAACCATGTCAAAAACAATCTCATATACCTTACATCTTTGTTTAAGTAATACAGAGTGATAAAGGATTTAAAGTTATTTCGGCTTTTTTATTATTTGCTTCAGCTTAATGGAGAAGGAAAATTAAAGCACACTGAACAGTACACAATCATGGCCCAACCTGCCCCCTGCCTTATACAGCCTGGAAGCTTAGCCTTTATAAACCCACAAGCCACTGCCAGGTAGAATACAGCCGTTTCATTGTTGTTGTTGGGGATATGGCATAACACTGAGGAGAGAGGACCTCAGGATGCCAAGTCCTCAACCTGAACAACACTAGTGCAAAACACAGGCTTCGCATGCCTTCAGACTGTAAACAAGTATTTTTATATTTCTCGCTCATTCAGTTCCGATGGTGTTTAACACATAACACAAAACACTGACCAGAATCAGAGTCTTTCTAGGTGGCACCCTCACAGAGATGACGGGTAGCTGCCAAGGATTTCTCTCAAAGTCAAGGGCAATGCGCCCATCAGCGATGACTACCTCCCTGCATCCTGAGACTGCTGGGCAGAACGAAGCATTTATCATGCCTGCAAGAAAAGGACATTTTAAATGGGTAAAGAGAGAAGACAGGAGGGCGCCGCACAGTGACTCATCGCCCTGTTAAAGCCATGTGGGGGAGCTGATCCAAGGCCTCTGCTCATTTTCTCATGAGCATTGGAACTTTATCTGCTCTTAAATAGGAATCAACACCTCTGTGGGAATGATTTCCCAGTCACTGCCAAAGTAAAGAAAAAACATCTAAGGGGAGGCAGTAAGGACTTCATTCCTCTCTAACACTCACCCTTCCATTCACGGCCCGCGTCAACTCGCACTTCCACAGGGAAGGAGATATGTTCAGGCTGGTGATAATGCACTATTATCACATACCCGCCCGGAAGAGGCACATTGGGGGTGAAAGTAATCTCCGTCTGTGTGAAAAAAAAAAAAACAACATGAGAAAACCTGAATGAGTGTCTTTTGGTAAATAAATTTAAAAAAAAACAAAAAAAACCAGCAGGACAGCACAAACTGAATGTTTTGGGGGCAAAGCTGCTAAATAATTCAACCAGCTGAGGAAGGGCACAGTGATACCTGTGGGAATTTAAGTAGTATCCCATCACACTCAGGTTCACGGACAGGGATCACCCCAGACTGTCGTCTGTGCCTCCAATCCTCAATCTCTCTTTGTTGGGGAGCCACAGCTGGTGTGGACAATAGCTGGCCATCGCGGGCTGCATACAGGATCCAAGCTGAAGTGGGTTTGTCAAACTGCCTCGGGACACAGTGCCAGCTAAACACAGTAAACAAGAATTCAGCTTCAACATGTTTTCACTCTCATATTATTTGTTAAGAATATACAAAAAAATAATTTCATCGTGATACAGAGGCCAATGTTTATAAAGTATCTGAATGATTTTAGAGGCTCAGCAGTGCGGAAGACATTATTGCGTTCATTGTTTTAAATTTGTGGGCATTTTTACGCTGAAGTACAACAACTGCAACAAGTCAATTCTAAGTATTTGTTTGTTGGCTTATTTTTCCCTTCTGAGTAGATTTCCTGTTCTCTGCTCAAGGTGACGTGCACAGCAAATAACAGAGCTCGACACTGACAGCTGGAAAAGCGGTAACATCCAACCCGCTCATTACATTCAGAGACGATTTAGTATGAGAGAAGACTGAGTTAGACTGTAAGTTCAGCCTGAGGTAAGTGAGCTTGCCAACCTCAGGGAATGCATACAATCACACCTGGAAAACAGCTGTGTCCGTTCAAGACTTACGTGTCTTCGGTGAAGCGACCGTGAGTGGAGACGCACAGGACTTTAGGGTCTACATACTCAATGGAGAACTCATCTGCAGGAACCGCGTACACTTTATACTACACAGAGAAAAAGATGTCTTTAAAGCTCCATGTTGCTGCCTCGATATGAAGCTGTGACGCATCTTTTGGGCAAACATTTCACTTACCAGAAGGAATGATGCTGTGGAGGTCTGCAAGAGGACTTCAGTCCTGTGACTTAGCTGAAACACTGCTACTTGGTTTCTGTTGTCCACCGCCACACTTCGACACAGATTGCTGCACGGGTTAGGAAACACAACAACACGTACATGAAACGTGCACATATTATTTAAGCTTCTATCTCTAGGATATTGATAAGTATTCAGTTAATAAAGACCTAAATCAAATCAATATTACTACAAGTAATGTTATCAAAGCATCAAGTGTGGGATTCACCTGAAGGCACAGCTGTAAATATTAGCCCTGCCCATACCCGGGTCAACTGATTGTCCACTGATGAGTATGTTGACATTTTGGACAGTGTCCACCTCGCTGGCATACTCCAGAATAAGCATGTATGGCCCAGAATCAGGTACAGGCAGGCTGAGCTGCAGCTGAGACTAGAGGAGACAGAACATTTATTTAAGGGAGACATTCAGGCATTTTAGGATAATAAAACTGAAAAACATAAACCGCAAGAAGAATAAATCAAACATCAATATATAAGATTGATTGATTATCATTGGGAAGTAAGATCCAGTCTATAAACTGAACTGCAGTCTCGCGGTTTTATTCCGGACTTTAGCGCAGATAAAGGGAACCTGTTTTTTTCTTTTAATAGCTTAACCGTTTTTACACCGCACACGCAATTTTTACACTAACATTCATCTTTAAAATACTGAACCTGTCTCCCATTGAGAGCAGCCATTTCAGGGTGATCAGGGGTGAGGCGCCGCACACGAGCCTGTCTCCTCTTGCGCCCACGCCGGGTTGTGAATTTTCCCTGTGAGCCCAGTGCGGAGCTGAAGCCATCCAGGGCTATGTGCTTATACAACAGACAGCTGAGACACACGCACACACGCAAAAAGAAAAACGTTAACAATCTACCAACAACAAGAAAGATGAGAAAAATAGTGGAGAATGAAATTTACTTTTCATGCTTGTTTGCGGTGGGTAAATATGTGCATGGCTGAGTGATCTTTTCCTGCAGGAGAGGCGCTTCATAGTAATCCTGGGGTAGTAACACTAAGTAGTCCTGATAAAGGCAATGACACAGAGTGACAATACATATATATATTGTTTTTTTAAACTTGCAAAACACCACATGACCAGTAATTTTCCACTTTTAAAATGACATCTATACATCAGTGATTTCTTTATAAACTTACCAGGAGAACTCCTTCTGCTCTTATGTGCATGATCCATGTCCCAGGAATCAATTCAAAGGGCTCAGCAAAGCCCTCTCCAGGCACAGTGAGGAAGGATGGGGACGGACTAACGGGAAATATTACTTCTTTACTCTGTTCTGACCCTGCAGAGCACCGAGCACAGATGGCTTTAATGTCAGACACTGGCAAACAGACATTTTCCAAATCAAGACAGCACGCCTGGATTTAGAATGCATGACGGGTTAGAGTTGACATTTTAATGGTGAAATATGGGAGATGCTTCCATTTCAGAGGCAGCCTTACCTGGAGTGCCTCTGCTATTGGTCGCCTTGATGCTAGCAATCACACGGGTGCTGCTGGGGTTACTGAACCGCAGAACAACACGGAACAAATGCTGCCTCCCATCTTTCGCCTCAACATGCACTGTTACTCTGACTTCAGTCTGCAGGGAGGACAACAACACACACAGCTGACTGCGAGGGTAGGGGGTTGAGTAGATGACGAAGGAACAACGTTAAAGAAAAGCAAAAGTTAAAACTGAAGTTAGGTGGATGAGAAGTCAGGCAATGAGAGAGTATTAATCAACAGGCAGCAAGCAAGGTGAAGAAAGCATAACAGGAGGAGCAAAGCAGACCCTTCACTTACAGTCACAGCAAGACTGATAGCCAGTTTCATCCACCACCAAGATCCAAGCTCGCACTTGTGCTCTCCCCTTATGTCGGGGGGTGGCGTAGTGCATTAGAATATGGAAAGGTCCAGAAAAGCCAACAGTGAGCATTAAGATCACCTCTGGCTGAAGAGAGAGAGTGTTAGTGCTAAGAGAGCTGATGTCCTCAATTGTGTATCAGCACTGAAATTACAAAAGGCTGTGCACTCAGGTGAAGATTATTTGTGCTGTGGCAAAAGCAAAAGAATCACAGTGGTAACAGAGAAAACTGGAAAAGGAAAATTGTGATAATACAAAAGTGGCAGACACTACTAGTCTCATGTAATTTATACAACAATGGCATTAAAGCATCCGATACATTAATGCACAAGTTTGAATGGACGAACCTGTGCGGGGGACATCACAGCGTAACCTCTCCAGCTGAAGTCTGGGAACTCCTGGGAGCTATAACCAAAGCGTACTGGTCTGGAATTTGGTGAGGTACCATCCTCCACCTCAAACTTCAGCTGGTGCAGAGTGGGAAAGTAGTAGCCAGGTGCTGGCCTGGTAAAAAAAAAAAAAAAAAAAGTTAAATCGTTTGATTAAATGCTGCAAATATGTTAAAAAGAACCATTTTCATCCCAATTTAATGACATTAAAATCTGCCATGTCTTACTCGGTGCATTTATGGCCAATGATATTCCTCCGACACTGGCACTGTCCCGATATGTCATTGCATGCCATGCCAATGGCACCACCTATATCGCATTGGCAACCTTTTGAGGGAATAGAAAAAAAACAATCATTTTCTACATCAAACATGTTCCTTTATGTGATATTACACTGAAAATCAGTGCTTCTTCTCTGACCATACGTTGGAGTTGTTTTGGGGCACATATTATGCAACTGTCCTTCTGAATATGAAAATATTTACACTCAACCAGATGCCAAGATTTATCACCGGCGTTACAGAAAGTACCCTATTTAAATATGTCAGCATTTGGTTGTCTTTTGAAAAAACATTTTTTATTTTGCGCATGTTCTTGAAATCCTCGTGAGACTATCTTTTCACAGAAATACTTCTTTAGGAGACGTAGGTGTCAAAGCAGTAATGTTTACTACATCCTGGCATCAAGAAGGACAAAGACGACCACAAGCCCTCACTGGATGCACTATCACACATTTCTGAAGGCTGTTTTTCAACAGGGAGAATTTATACTTTTGTAATATTCTTTGGTTTACATAAGAAAAAGAAGGTCCTCTGTTATCTTCCTTAGATAGAAGATCCCTGACAGACCTTGGGGCCTCCCAAGATGAAAATAAGGGACGCCTGAGCAGAAACCACAAGGACGGCATCAGGGTTAGGTCACTGCACTCCTAATAAGCTGCACTAAGCATGACCTTTCAGACCTCACCTATAAAAAATATTCTGTGCACTTTGCCGTTTATTTTTATTATAATATATATTTAACACGTTAAGCCATAAGAAAGGATGATTTGTGCATTTTAACCTTTAGAAACTTTCATCAAAGATCATTAATCTGCATTCAGTATTGTTTTCAACAATGAAAGATAAAAAAAAAAAGCTTTGATGATTGAAATGTCTTGGTGTCCCTAAACTTCAGAGGAGATCTGTACTGTACTATGCATTAGTACTTATATACTAATAAAGTGGTTGTTCTTATTACTAAGGGACAATAACATTTAATGTTTAAATGTATCCAATGCAAAGTTTCAGGCTTAACAGAGAAACTTAACAACCTTGTTTATGTTCAACAGAGGTTTTATTAAAAGTTTTGTCAAGCAAATAAGCAAGTAGAATTAGTGCATTGTGCAAATATGTATCGGAATTTCAGGAGCAGGACCACGCCAAACACGCTCCTTCCGGCTGTCATCTATATAGGTTCCCCCAGTTCTGCAAGCTGATCATTCTCATTTACGTGCCCCACCCTCCCTCCCTCCTTGTTCTCCATTCTTCAGCTTCTTCACTTCTATTTACTACATGGGGATCTGCCAGGCCCGGGAGCCGTCGCCAGTCCCCTTCGAGGCTTTCTTCAAACCGCAGCTCAATTCATGTCAAAGCATTCACTTTTACCTACTAAAACGCTGTCAAACCTAAAATGAGGACATGGGCCCAGTTAGTGAAATGAGAATTAAAGTCCACTAAGAGGTCAAGGAGATTAAAAGACAGTCACATCAACGTAACTTAGTCTAATTTCACGAAAATCTAACCAATACTGCAGGACAACAAGGGATTCCTGTAAAAGCGAAAAAGCCCCCAAGAAATAACAAATATGAATTTAAAAATTTGAGTGAAGAGCCACTAGGTCATCACTGTTTGTAAGTTTAGCTGAATGCTGCCCACTACTGTGGCAGGAGTAGCAATTCTTATCGATTATGCTGTTGCTGACCAGTCTTTTGGCTGGTTAAGATAAAAGCTTAAAACAGCACTAAGGCACCTGTTTTTCAGTCAACGCAATAATTTCTAACAATAGTCAGTGTTGCACTGAGGTTGGCTCGCTAAATATTTAAAGTCATTGGTAAAAACAGCGAAAAAGGAAGTATGCTTGGTTGCTATTTTCTTTCTTAACTGTGTAGCCTTTAATAATACAGCACATGTAAGCAAGAACCAAGGTTGGAAGTTCAGCAAAGAAACACATTCTCACCTTGACACCCGTAATAATTCTTTTTCTGCAGCAGGAAGTATCCATCTTTGCAGGAGTCACACGCATGCCCGCATGTATTAGGCTTACAGTGACACTGTCCACTTTTCTGTGCAAGCAGACCATCAAGAGATGATTAATGCTGCAAATGTGCGGCTATTCAAACTGCTGACATTAACACGACCACATGAAAACACTCACCTGTTCACACTCTCCAACACCACTCAGAGTCCCTTTCAGGTCACAATGACACTCTGGTATGAGAGACAAAAATGGGTGAGGTTATGAAAATGTAAATGGGAGAGGGGGTGGGGGGCTCTACAGTGAATAGACACTGATTGCAGGTTTTTGCAAAATTCACGGGTGAAACACAACATTGTAAAACCCTCCAGCCTTCAGAGATTTGCACATCAAAGGTCCAAAGGAGCTTTTCAGGCTGCAGCTTGCGTTCAGCCGAGTGGGGAAAAAAAGAAAACTTTTCCCTCAATGTCCAGCCACAGTCAACCAGATGCATTCTTGGGATATTAAAAACACCCCACCCCACTCCTTCTTGAGCATTGAGGGAACGTGGTAGCGATAACAGTTTTGCAAGAGAGCAGAGCAGTAACAACAGACATATGTGAACAAAGCCAGGAGCTGTTCTCCTTAGTTTCCACTATATTAAAAAGTTTCAATTGAATAAAGCAGGAGCAGCTTTTGTAGAGGTTATAAAAGTAGATGTTCAGACGTTCTATTTTTAATGTGTCACTGGATACTTTTTTATGCAATCTCAGGAGGAAATCTCACAGTGGAAGCAGGCAGCAGGGATTTGCCTGTATAATGTGTTATTCTTCAAAGGTAGAACCAGCCTTGTTGATAGAGGTACGTTGACGTATAAGATGGGACAAAGCTCATATCAGTACCTTGTCAGATTGTTCCTGGCAATTTAAAAGCCTTGAGAAATATATGGTCAGAATTAGGACATTTTTGCCTCTATGGATGCCAAATAAGCATTTTTCTGTCATGTTTCCCCCTTTTTTCCTTTATTATTCAAATTCCTTTTTACTTACCGATACAGCCACGGGGATTGTCTACAGCTAGATTCCAGTATAGAGGTTTACACCTGTCACACAGGGTTCCCTCTACATTTGCTAGGCAGCGGCAAGAGCCCTGAAACAACAGATAAGGAGTCTGAGAATTGTTGAGACTGGTAGCTACTGTTGAAAGCCTTATATTTGTTTAAAATCAGAGCGATAAAATCAACTGCAAGTGCCTGCATTTTCTATAAAGATGTTTCTTTACACTGAAACTTGGCAGCATTTCTTTCTTTCTTCTAAGTGTGCATTATGCTCCAAACTGAAAGGTGACTCTCAGAAATACTTCAATAGATGCCTAAATAAATACTACGTGTTGTTTTTCCCCTTTATAATGGAAGGAAGCCTCTTTTCCTTTTTTAATTTCCTTTGGTTTTCACCAGAAAAACACTTCCTTGTGAAACCGCGCAGGATGACGTGGAGTTGTGTTATCAGTTGTAGGGCTGTTAGTCAATGCAAACCCACACCCATCACTGGATTTATACTGTGACCACTTCTATCAGCAAGGAAAATAAAAGCTTGTTCCAGATAGGGCCAC
The DNA here is from genome assembly GCF_041146795.1 of Maylandia zebra. NCBI lineage: Eukaryota > Metazoa > Chordata > Actinopteri > Cichliformes > Cichlidae > Maylandia > Maylandia zebra. The sequence continues at coordinate 18,121,122 of NC_135184.1, forward strand.
GATGCACAGAAAAATGCAACTTAACAGAGAGCGGCTCACCGTTCGAGGATCAGACGCTTCAGTTCCTGCTGTGTTACACACACTGATGGAGGCTGGAAGGACAAAATGAAAAAGGAAAAGGTAATATTACTGAGCTTCAACAATAACCACAGCAACAGCAAACAATAATGACCTAAATAACACATCTACCCGCTGTCCATAAAAATGACTACTTTTATGAGTTTGATGATTTCAAGTGTTTACCCGAGCACTGAGGGAATCTCACACCAGAGGCGCAACGATCACACAGTTGACCCACCACACCTGGAAGGCAGAGGCACTGACCCGATAACGGGTCGCAAGTTGCGTCATATGAGCCTTCCTGTGAACACCGGCAGGCTGGGGACAGTTACACAAGCAGACATAAGAACTCTAAGCATTATTATGGTAAGTTGTCTGGTTCTTATACAGCCCTTTTTCCGCAACATGTCTCATTCACCCCTCCACACAAGCACTGTTTTCCACATGTATGTGCTTTGTGTCTACTATTCACATGCAGACGAATGCATCAAAGAGTAACATGTGGTTCAGACTGGGTGAGACAGGGATCAAACCATCAACAATTCAGATGAGTAGATGATGCTCTACCTCCAGAGCCCCAGCCATTGTCCTTAGGGATAAGTGAATCTCATAAGAAAAGAACAGGAATTGAAACTCTTGGGATGAGCTTGTTTATTTTAAGAATCAGATTGTCTTAAGTGATTCCCAGTTGTCTATTCTTGGGAATATGAGTCCATACAAGGAAGAGGTCTATAAATATCACATATTTCATCTCTCTGCGAAACATCGTGTCATGCAAATTGCATTAAAAAAATCAATTGAGGGGGCAGAGTGGGATTTTTGTGGATGCCGTGGGAGGATTTCTCCTTCAAAGTCATGAGAAGAGGCCACCATAAATCCAACCAAACCAGAAGCTACATTTTTTTTCCCAGCAGCTTTCTCATCAGCAGAGGTCAAAAGTACACAAGTGGTTTATCTACTGTAGTTATACTGATAGACATAGAGGGACAAATCCTACTTACCAGCACAGTCAGGATATCCATAGTAGCCTGGCGCACATTCATCACACTCCCGTCCCCCATAATTGGAGAGACAAATACACTGACCATTTGGACCGCACACGCTGTCGGCCACGCCGGCCCCATCACAGAGACATGCTGAAGAAATAAAATAATAAAGCAAAAATTTATTCTATTTTTATAGCTCTGTATAAACATTTACCCAGAAAAGACCTCATTATAAAAAAATCTGTCCGAATAAGTAATCTTTACATGCAAAAAATCTGTAAACATCAACTAAAACACACATAATACACACGCATTTTTCCACATGTACTTTGATAATTGTTACTGAAATCAGATTGTCTGGAGGGTCCATTTAAAGCTTTAAGGGTCAAGTGTCAAAAACCTTGAGCTAAGACTTAAAAAAGGCCAAATATGTAAGTGTACTTCCATCTGATAATACTATAAGCTCTCTCATGGAGAGAGTGAAGTTTCTCTCTGTATTGACAAAGCAAAAGATTGCTGGACAAACTAATCCCTGCTGTGTAATTAAGTCACTCCAGTCACACCTATTAACATTTACAGCGCTGATTTGCTGCCTTTGTTCCTGTTCCACATAATAACCACTTGTGGCCACTTCTTTTAAAATAAAACTCCGGTTTCCTAATCATTAACCAGTAACACTGATGACTTTGTGTTTCTTTACAGTCTGCGGGGTTCAAATTCTATGTTGGCATGCACGTCTCTCTCACCCCGGCAGTTTGGGAAGGAGTGGTATCCAGGTCGACAGCGGTCGCAGCGCTCGCCCTCCACGCTCTGCTGGCACAGGCAGCGGCCTAAAGCATCGCATATCCCACCCAGAGTCCCTCTGTAGTCACAAATACACGCTGCGCACAAAACACAGTGGAAGCATTTAATTTAACAATAACAGCAAACAAATTAAATCTTAACAGAAATTCAAATGTGTATTCCTAGTGGAACATTAACGTTTGCTTATAATTGAGGCTGAGCTCTTCCTTTAGTGGAACTCCAAAAAAAAAAAAAAAGACTGACAAATACTTCCTTCAGTTGAACTATTCTCATAGTGTGGCACACAGTGGCACAGCTATGCTGGTGCCCACCCCCTGCCAGGCCCCGCCCGGTAGTGGTTCCCGAATAGGCTTGGCACAGCCACCCAAGAGACTACCATAGTTTTCTTTGCCTCTAAGCATCTCCCAAGCATGAAGCCAGCTTTTCAAAGGCTGTTGATTGAAAGACAGGCTCTTGAGCCTACACGTTAGAGGTAAGTCAGTGTTAGCATACGTTCTCTGACAGCTGAATTGAGTGGGAGGAAAAGAATCAAGAACTGATGGTTTTCACTTTAATAGCAATGCCATATTACTGATAATGGATTTCCCAGCTTGAAGGAAACTTATAAATAATATTAGTTTCCACTAAATAGCCCCAAATGGCCACTGCTATCATGAGACTATTTGAACATAAAGTCCCATTGATGGATGAGAAAATGTAAGACCACTGAACTGTTATTCTGAACAACTGCATGCTATCTGGATGTATTATACCAGTATTTTGACCAGCTAAACACAATAAATGCCAGGTTACACATGGGCTACAAATTTAGCCTTCAACTTGACTGACCTCTAACACGTGTTCTTAAGTTTAAATCAAGACAAAACAGAGTCTGACTCAGTGGCACCACATACAGACCGCTAAAGCTCTTTTGAAAGCCTCTAAGTAAAGTAAGTCTGGAATTTTTTAAAAAGGGTACCCTATAAAAGACCTTTGTAAAAGGCCAAGTTTCTAGTGATGGGATTTCCGGCTCTTTTTAGAGATCCGGCTCTTTCGGCTCGGCTCACTAAAAAGAGCCGGCTCTTTCGGCTTCGAAACGGCTCTTCAGGTTGTTTTGTTGCTTTAATTACCTGTTACTACCACACACCAAATCCGGTTGTTGATACTGCCTGGCTTGTGTAGCCACTAGGTAACAAAAGCTCAACACTGCGCCCTAGCATCCTGGAGCACTTCTGTTGTCTTTTGTACGTGCTTCTGAGTTTTTACGTGTTTTGGAGTTTGTACGTGTTTTGGAGTTTGTACGTGCTTTGTCTCTAAGGGCCACCATAAATATACTTTATTTATTCACTCCACATAAAATGTAATAAATAAATCATATAATACAAAAAACAACTATTTACATTTTAAACTTTTAACTATTTAAATTTTCAGCTTTTTTCTTTTAAACAAATTTAATGTAAAACAACACAAAACACTGCAAACCACAACACAATTAAATATAAATTAAAATATTAAAACAAAAAGAAGATGCACATTCTCTGTCATATGGGCCTGCATGATTTCTGAATCCTTTATCATCTGCAACTGAAAATAGTGGATGATTACTATACCTTTCTAATGTGACGTTCTTGTCCCTTGTCCCTCTGTTCCTGTGCTACTGCGAGTGTAACTAACGCCCCTCCCCCCTCTGGCCAGCGCAAAGTACAGGCCGCGCGTGCGGAGTTTAGCGGAAAAAAGGGCGAGAGAGAGGGTGAGAAAAAGAAAAAAAAACCCTCATGGCTCCCAATAAGGGGCCGGCTCGCGTCGTTCACTTCAAAGAGTCGGCTCTATGAGCCATTTCGTTCGCGAACGACCCATCACTACAAGTTTCAGTAACGTTTTCAATCAAGTTGCAATGAGTATAAAAGCACTGCCATGAAGACACTTCACATCAGGTCTAACCACACTCACGCTGACAGCTGGGCACGCCAAAATAGCCTGGAGGGCAAACAGTGGGACCTATAGAAGGAGAAAATAAGGAGGATGTAATAACAGCATTTTAAGCAGATGTTTAAAAATGCCTAAGTCTGATATGACATATTGCAAAAGTCTGTTTACTGATCTTACCCACAATGGGACCTGCAGGAGATTTGGTGGTCACTGGGTACACTGGATATCCTGATTGCAAAAGAGAGGAACAAAATTAAGACCTCCAGTGACTGGAAAATGTAATGAAGTAAAACCTCAGTGTCAACATTACTTATTGGTGCGGGGGAGGGGGGGGGGGGGGATTTCTCTTGGTGCAGTAATTGAAAGCTACTCATATAAAAACAAACATCCCCCACGCCCGCGTTTTGAAGTTATTCACTTTCTTGCCAAGAGATAGACGAGAGGATCTAAGCAATGTTTGCATTTGAATAGTAAAGTCAGTGGTTAGGCAGCTCAGCTTAATGTAAACTGTACGCAGGGGGGAAACAACAAGCCTGGATTTGCACAAAGTCTAAAAACAACTTTTCATCATTTTATAAAGGATTAAGCACCGACTTTGCTTGGGAGGAGTAATAAGGCCTGAACAGTTCAGCACATCACCACTGTCACATCCATTCTTACAAGTACACGATGTGTATGCATTTAAAAAAGCACACTGTAACCTATTTAGTACTGAGCTTTAAAGGAACTGGTAGGCAGACTTTGTTACCTTTGGACAGACCAAAGAATGACATAGGCTCCTTTGTCTTGTAAAACCGCTCAACTATTTTAGGTATTGTTTACTCAGACTTACTTACTTACTCAGACACGAATCTCAAGCGTTTGCAGACGATGTGCAGTTAATGTTTCAGCTGGTGCTGCAGTTACACAGTTGTCAGATTTTATGTGTACAAGTTACACATCTTCAGTTCAAAATCCAACAAGCTGCAAACATTTCGTGCCGTGACAGAAAACACCAAGCAAGCGCCTCTTCAAACCCAAATAATTCTCTCATGACCGAGTCAACATGTTTAGTCTAGTTTGGCAGTGCTAACATGCTGATGATAAGGACCAAATGTTTAAAAATTCTGTGTTAGCAAAACACATCTTGAGACTACAAACCTGTGTTGCTGTGTTTGTGTAAGGACTGTCAATGATATCGACAATCAACATTAGATGATAAGACAAAAATGATGTGAGTCTTTGGATTTCTCTGTTGTCACACTGGCTAATTTTCAATTAAATATGAATAACTTTAAATTGATTGAAAATAGATGTGTGAATAGAGAAATCGAGTGCTGTAGGAAATTCAACAGAAGCCGGTTTTAAGCAGGTTTATCAATCAAAGACAGAGAAAAAGATCAATATTACTGTAGGAATGGCTTTAGCGCCTTAAAGAAAGAAATGTAAAATGAAACATCGAGCAGCTTATCTCCAGTCATAGCAGACTCCTGAATCTGCTGGCAGATCAGATCAATGAGATTAGATGGGGAAGTTTTTTTATGTGTCCACTACCTGTAAGGCTTACGCAAAGCATGAAATAACTTTACAAGTGTACTCCTGCAAGATGTATTTCTGTCAAAAGGCTTTGGCCAAATGTGTTTGTTCAGGGAGAAATCTGAGAGTAAAACAATGTTGAATCATGATTCCAGCTGTTAACGACTGGGTTCAGGTAAACTGACCATGAATAGTTGCACCCTTCTATGACAAAGCAAAGTCTTCCCTTCAAGTCAAGATTCAAATGAGGTACAGGAAAGACTAACTGTACCTTTTTGTTGTTTGCCAAAATCATGCATTTAGCACATTTGTGCTAAATGCATGATTGCTCTCACATCTAACTTGGCATGTGAGAGCAAAACTAAACTTACGAAAGCAGTCTGGGTAGTAATAGTGTCCATCAGCACAGCGATCGCAGTTTTCTCCAGCAAACTGTGGCTTGCAGATACACCATCCAGACCCCATTTCACATCCAGCTGTAGTTCTTTCGTCACAGCTGCAAGCTGGTAGATGCCATGTGATTTTATGAAAAGAAAAAAGAAAGTGCCCATGTTAACATGTGCAAAATGTAGATGTAAAATACACATATAGACAAACACATGAATCATCAGAGTAAAATCCATCTATTTTCTTCCTGTTATCTACTTCAGGGTCACGGGGTGGGGTGGGGGGACTGGAGCATATCCCTGCTGCTATTGGGCGGGAGGCGGGGTACACGTTGGACGGGTCACCAGTTTGTCGCAGGGCTGACACAGAGACAGTTATCCTTTCACAGTCATATTCACACGTATGGGCAAATGAGAATCATCAACCTGTGTGAGGAGGTCAGAGTACCCACACAGATCCTGCAAACTCCACACAGAAAGACCCCGACCACATGGTCGATTCGAAACCAGCAAATTCTTAATGTGAGGCAACAGTGCTGATGATGATGCCCACTCAGAGCGCAAATTGAGGTTAAATACCCAAAATTTCCACAAAGTAAAGTAACACGTACAGAAAGCTTTCAACCATCCCAAATCCCAAAACGAGAGCTCTTAAAAGTTAATAATGATGAACGTTTACTGACTCTGAACACTTTCGGCTACTAAGCTACTTAATTGAGTTTGTGTATTTTATGATTAAATTAAAAGCTCTTGGGTCAACCGCTTTAATTCCACTACTTTGTCATGTGCAAACACAACTGTAAGCTATTTATACCAAGAGGAATAGTGATGGACCATTAAAGTAGTGTAAACAATGGCAGAGCCCAGTTTAGCAATAAAACAAGCGGCGGTGCCCGTGGTGCTTGACAGTGGTGCCATCTGTGTCAGTCTAAAGCGAGGTGCTAAAGCCTTGCTTTGAATAAAAATACACTTTGGCTTCACTCATTGATCACACATGTTGTAGGTCACATAACAACATGGTGGGACAATAGTTGATTCCCAAACTATCTGTTGTCGTATCTTGAAAAATGTCAGAGAAGCTGCAAAAACGGATTCCACAAAAATACACACACGCATGCATAAACAGCATAGGCTTATATTTCCACAGTCTTTTTCATCAGTACATAGTAAAGTTTTACAACATCAGTATGAAAACAGCATTTTGATGTGACAGACAAAAATGTGGCTTACGTATGCATCCGGTGGGAGACTCAGTAGGGACACCGTAAGGCCTGTAGAAGCCTTCAATGCATCTCTCACAGTTCACTCCAGCAGTGTTGTGCTAAAGAATGATACAGAACAAAATTAACTTTAGTCTTGAACAAAAAAATATGAGTTTAAGTTTCTAGCTTTGCATCAATCTATGTGGACATAACGCAATACTTGATATCCATAACACTCCATCTTAACATAACACTCAATTCAAATTCATCTTGGCAAAAAGAAGGTCACAAAGTTCCTAGAAAGTTTCAAAAAGAACGTTTGCTTTGGCTCACACAGCAAGTTGCACAAGTTTCAAACTGAAGTATGCAATATCCAATCCTCTGCAAAAGACTTGAATGATATAGAGACATGCAGTATGGAATATTGCTTCACTTTCTATCCTGTTTTCAACCACACACATGCAAACATAAGAATCAGTTTAGACTTGATACCCAGTACATACCTGGCAGTTGATGCACACTCCTCCTCCATCAAACCTGCCGAAGGTGTCTAAACTTGTTCCCCTTTTTTCCACCTCTGGGTCGTAATAACAGTCGAAGGCATGGGAGAAACACTGGCAGGCTGAGGAGGAAACCCCCCAAGACAAACACACACACACACACACACACACACACACACACACACACACACACACACACACACACACACACACACACACACACACACACACACAAACACAAGTATTATTCTATACTGTCAGTAAATTACCTCTGACTCCCCCTTTCCCCCTGTTAGTACCTTAAGCTACTCATTCTCTTAAAAGGAATATTAAGTCAAGGTTGTTAAGCATCAAGAGAAACTATAAAATCCAAAACTAAACAAGATGGCATATCCTCTTCCTGTAATCCACCCTGTCTTATTAATGATTATGAATGGGTTGGGTGCATTTGCACTGCATGAGTGCACTGACTGGATTACAAGTTTCCTTCCTTGCTTTACTTCTGTGGCTGATTCAAGGTTATGTTTCATGAAGGCCAAACTTGTCAACAGTGCAAAGCAATTAGATTCCAGTTGGCAAAGGCTCTGCTGATGGACTGAATGGCTCGCTGATAAGCTCTCACTATCTAGGTCGGCGCAGGGTTGACTAAGCTCATTGACCAGCTACCTAAACAGACAAAACCCAGTTATCCTGAAGCAAGTTGTGCACCGTGCTGTTCATCACACATACCATATCAGGAATGTCCTCCCAGCTCTTCACTGAGGCTCACCACAATACCATATCAGGGCATCCACAATAGGGCTTAAATATCAGAGGCAAGAGGACACTTCAGTCCTCTCTGGGGGTAGTAATTCAAGGAGCCAACAGCATGGGGAGTAGCAGAGTGCGGTTTTGATTACACACTAAATGAAGTACTGTACATGTATACTTACGCTGACACTCATTCGGGTTGTCAACAGTTGCAGCGCGCCATGGCTTCTGGTTAAATCCTGGGCAGCAGCGGTCACATGACTCGCCACAGGTGTTGTGCTGGCACTCGCACTGGCGACTAAAGAAAGGAGACGAGACGCCTGTATTCAGTAGTAGTGCCAAGATGGGTTTTCAGAGAAAAAGTCCCAACTGTACATTGATATTTACTGGCACACACAGTCGGGTATCTACAAACTCAAGGACGCACAGTGGAGCACTAACATTCATTCTGAAATCTTATTTCAGACAGTCAGACAAATAGACATTCAAATTTGCTTCGCTTTAAGCCTTGTTTTGGTATCTGCGCAGCTGCTATTCAGCGTTAATTCTTCCTGTCTTCCGTTTGATGTTCAAGCTTTGTGTAGGTGAAAACAGCCGCTTACAGCACCTGGAAATTACAGCGATGAGAGCGATGAGACAACCAACTTAGTGAAGCATCCACGAATCCTATCCTCTTCTTTTTTCTTGGACTTTTTTGTTTCAGAGTACTAATGCTTACAATGGTTCAAAGCAGCGCTTTATCCCAAATCTTATCACAGCCAGTAATCAGGGAAACTAAAACAATCTACTGCTTTTTATAATGGTGAAGTCACTGCACAAACAACATAATTGTGCTTTTCAGAAACAAGTGATCACTCTTGATCTTATCTATGCTATACCTCATACACTAGAGGCAGCATTTGTAATCTTTGCCTCTTTTCTTTCAGAATTAAATCCACTTTACTGTAATAGTTGTACACAAGACCCCCAATTCTACAAAAAGCTCACTGAATAAAGGCAAGTATATTTTAGAGCTGAAGGTGAAGTATGTATTACTAACCTATTTGGGTTGTCAGGGTTACGGCCTCCACCACACATCTGTGCGTGCCCGTGACAAACACAGCGTCCGCCAATGCTGATGTCTTTGATGCTGTAGTAATACTGTCAGCAAATAAAGAATATGTTATCAGCAGCATAATTTCCAACCATGTTATCAGCAACTTAGCGACACCAGTCACACCAGAACAAATGCCTGGCTCTGCTTGGCAGCAGAAGTGAGTCACACATGCTGACAAGTGCAAACTTAAACCATGACCCATGAGATAATGCTAGTTTTATGGGGTGAATCAGTGCGTGAGATAACACGAGATAAGGCAGCCAACATCACTGATTCCCAAAGGTTCGAATAAGGAAAACTAAACAGATGTTTTAGACACAATAGTAAATCACAAAGATACAGTGCTGTGCAAAACCATCATGTCTTTATATTTTGCCAAAACATAAACCAAAAAAAAAATGGTTTGTTTAGTTCTAACAGGCTTGACAGTAAGTATTTGGTAGCACCATATTTATTCTTCAGCACAGCCTGAAGCTTTCTTATCATTTCTTTGGATTTTGGCTGCCTTTTGTTTCATTCTCTGTCTAAATGATCTCACATTGCTTCAGTAATGTTGAGGTTCAGGCTCCTGGAAAGGCCAAACAATGACTGATGGCGTTCCATTGCACGTTTTCCTTTCCAGGTATGCTTTTACTGCATTGGCAGTGTGTCTAGGATCATTGATCATTGGCACCTGCTGCCAATCAGATGCTTTCCAGATGGTACTGCATGATGGATCAAAATGTGATATTATTTTTTAAAGTTCATAATTCTACAAGTTTTGACATGACATCCCTTACCCACCGGCTGAAATGCAGGACTAAACCATGACAGAGTCGTCTCAATGTTTTACAGATGGCTGTAGACACTGTTGTACTTCTGGCTTCTTGGCAGCCACCTTTGACCATTTCTGATGAGGCTTCAGTGAACAAGCTGGATCAACTCAAAGGTCAGATCTATCTCTCCGGTCCTAGGTCAGGATATTTTTCCTTCTTAAGGACACAACTTTCAGATAACTTTCATCGTTAGGTCTGCCGCTTTTGTCCTCCACAAGTTTCCTCAAAGTTTTTTTCAGGACACACTGCACACCATGCTGAGATATACAAAGTTTTCGACTAATAGCGCTTTGGGCTTTAGCTTGTTGCTGATAAAATGATTTTTTTTCTTCCTGTCAGAGTGTGTTATTTTTGACATGAAATGGAAACAAATAATTATTTGCAACTTAGGTGCCTTTTTATGCTTGAATTGTTTATAGGTGTTCCCCTAAAAATGGTCAAATATAAGGACTTGACTGAAAATAAGTGAAAAACCAGCCAGTTTCAAAGAAACACTATGACAGATCTTCAGAAAGCCTGGAGAAATATTGGCTACTGGAAGCAAAATATTAAAAAAATGAGGAGTAGCTCAGATGTTTTGCACAGTCCTGTACACTACTCTGTATCAAGGAAATTACCAAGATGACTCATATGATAGATAACAGACAGACCTGGCAGTGGGTCTCAACACAGGTGAACATGTGGGTAGGCCTGTGCGCTTGTTTCAGCAAAAAACAAGCTAGCAGGTGGGTGCTGCAAAGGCCAAATGGGAAACAAGAGCCTGCCAGCATGACACCATAGTGCGAGGTTGTTCAGTGTGTCTCACCCTGCGTGTAACGGTGGGGTCTCTCTGGGCCTTGGAGATGAGGTGGCCGAGCAGGGTGTTGGTGCGGAGGAAGTGCAAGCGGATATTGGTAGCCTTTGTAAAGTCTTGCAGCGCAGGTGAGTAGGTAAAGTTTTTGGCCCCCGGACGGCCGTTGACAAGGGATATCACAACCTAAACAATACAAATTTACAATCCATTTACAATGCTTATTACAATATCAAGCTATTTGATTTACTTCAAAAAGAAAAAAGGAGAAAGAAATACATTTTTATTTTACCTCTCCATTCTCCAAAGGGATGATCCGTGAGTATTCTGTGATGCAGAGCTGGTCGTCATCATTTAATAAACGGGCATTGGGCTGCTTTCCAAACCTCTCAATACACTCACGTGCTGAATCTGCCAAAAAAAAGAAGAAGGAGAAGAAGACACCCATTATTCTTTATATTTTTATAATAAATCATTTATTTAATTAATTAGTTCTCTTGTCAATGTAAAGAAATTACATTGGCATCTTCACATGAAAAAAAGGATCATGTTCCTTTTGCATGACGCAAAAGGAAAAGACCAAAGAAGTATAATTTTAAATGGAAAAACTGGGATTTTAAATAATCTCAAATCTCTCTCTATATATAAACTGGAAGGAATGATATAATATGCAATTGCAGTGTTTATGCAGCTGGAAATAATTTTTTAAAGGTAAAGCTCAAGGTTAAGCTAATAGTCTCTAACTCATGATAGCTCCTGAAAGAACACAAACTTGAAGAGAAACCTTGAGACTGTAAAACAGATGAGTCACAGCTGTGTCTCCTGGCAGGCTCTGTGCACGCATCCCACCCTCCCTCAGATATCCAATCAGCACATACAAAATATGCATTAAGTATGTAAAATGGTGGCAGTTCAGTGTCAGATTTGCAGCGTGTCACCACCTGCCACTTTTAATACACCAAAATCAGTCATTAAGCTGACATTCTCGCATGTTTTCAACAAGTCAAATTTAATCAAAGGTTTTTGTTCACACCCACTCCCTGTCTAAATCTGTCTCTGATTAAACATACTGCAGTACAAAGTTTTAACTCTGTCCGCAGGCCTTTTTCTTTACAGAAACACTTTGACTTGTCATGGCAGGAAAGACACGTGTATAACTAATAGTGTTAATGATGACCACACTCTTTTTGCCTCTGCCAGTTCTAGAAATGTATAATACCCTGGATTGCTGTGATAGCTTTTGGTAGGCTGAATTTTAAATCCTTTCCATAAAAAGGCCCAAAGCTGTGTAGTGCAGAGACATGAAACTCTGCCCTATCTGTGTATTTATGACTGAAATTGATTTTTTTTTTAATTTAATCCACAGAGAAAACCTTTATGAGAACAGAGTCTAAAAGAATCTGTCATCACTAATTACATCATTATAGACAACAATAGAAAACGGCACTTATTTATTTTAAAAGGCATTCTGCAGACCTGCACGTTTCCTTGATTTGAAACTCAGTTGAGTAATTGATTCAAGTTGGGACCACATTCAAGAGGATTCAATGTTTGATTCACAGCACAAAAAGTGCACCAGCTTGCAGGAGAAGGTTTTTAATGCATTAACATATGAACTTACGTGCAAAATACTGCCAGGGGGTGAAGGTTTTCCCATTGTCGACAGACCTCTCCAGCACCCACAGGTCAGGACGTGGTGAATTCGCAAACTTAATGAGGACATATGCGACATGGAAGAGCTAAAAATAAAAAAATTTTAAAAAAAATAAAAAGAGAGAGAGAGCAAAGAGGAGGGTAAATAAAAAAGCACCCAGTGTTCAGAATGAATTTTGGCAAAATACAGTTTCCTGTACTTGCTCTGTCAAAGTTCCCTGCTTGACCTGGAGCTCTGAAGATATCATTTCCTCTCTTGTGAATGTATGGATACAACAACAGCTTGGCTGTATTATCTCTGTAAATGATCACCACAGAATTAATGGCTTTGAACGAGGAAGAACTTCCTGTTTTGAGCCCTTTTATTCTTGAGTCTCAGCTTTAGCGGTATCTGTGTGGCCAACATTTGTTAGAGTGTATAAACTGGTGCAGGTGCAGCCCACATGATCCCTGTATGCTTCCCCGAACTTTCTATCTTCACCTCCCATCAGAATACTCAGTCCACACGAGGCCAGAGAATGATGTCAGTGACGGTTTCTGCCAACACTGAGCTTTCTGTCAGGCCCGTGATATTCACCGCAGTACATTTCCTTTACAGTTCGTCAACATCGTTATCAAGCCCTAAAAGCGGGTGACTTCAGCTTGATTGAACATTGTACAAAAGAAATGTAATTTGTGCAATCAAAGGTCTCTTTGTTATGACTTGGCATGGACTTGACATAGCTTGGATCGCAAACATTTGACACTATCCTGCACGTGACACCTGCAGTGTCAACAAAAAGGCCTCGTCTACACCCGACTACCACACCCGTCCATGTCTTGTTTAGCACGGTTTAGAAAGAGTTTATCTAAAAGCTGGCACGCGGAAACACTGCATGGTTCAAAAACATATAACCTGCAGTACCTGCACTCATTGCTAAGCTCATGAATGTAACTGCATCTACATAATGCGGTGCACTACTTCAATAACAGACATTTCTACAGACTGTCTGTCTTCAAGGCGGATGAAGGCAGGCCCACACTCGTCCAGCATCCCACAGCACATTGATGAAAGCCCAAGGAAGCATTTGAAATATTCCAGTTACTCACTTGCATGAGACGAGGAGCTCTAATACAAACATATCAAAGCAGAGCAAAGTCTGGCAATGCATCTGCTGTGGACTTACTGTGTCGAAAAGGACCCACAATTATACTGACAAGAAAAAACCTCAAGTTCAAGAAGCCCTTAGGTTGATGGATTTTGAGAGAGTTCAGAGGTCAGTTACGGAAACGTCCGCCTTTTTTTTTCTGCCTGAAGATTGCAGACAATCACCAATAAACAACAAAACAGTTTGCAAATCAGGAAACGTCTTTAATCAGGGTCCAAGCGGAAAGTAAATAAAACAACTTGCAACCACAGCTTTGAATAGGGTGTGTCCTAAAATTAATCAGAGAACACTTCCACCCGCATGCAACAGGATGCGCAACTAACAAAAAAAAGATGCACGGCTGCACGGGCTGCAATCTAAAAATAGAAGCAGGAGTTGCCTGTAATCAGCATGCTGGTTCTGATGAGGACCTGCAGGAAGTTTGGTTCACATGGGCTGCAGTGACGTTAAGAGATGTCAGGAGGGTGAGATGGCACGAGTGTAAAAAAAAAAAAAGGAAAGAAAAAGGGTCAGTGCAGTTGCGAGAGACTTGCTGGCTGGCACGCAGACCCATCTCAGATTCCAAACATAGCGCCACATTCCCCTTCCCCCCTAATGCCCCCAAAGCAGAGTGTGTCCCTGCTTACAGGAACCTGCTGCTGACATCAACGTTCAGCAGTGAAAATCTCCTCCACCACTTGTGATGATAAAGATGGCAACAAGATCCTCCAGTGTCACAAAAAATAAAAAAAGAAGCCAAAGTCCAAATTAGAGTGCTGAAACAATCAGACACCAGCTGTGTTTCAACAGAGATTTGGGTTCAAGATGGGTAGTGCAACAAAACTAGCTTTTTGGGATACAAACTGAGCTGTAGTCTGCAAGTCGCTATGCAATCTCAAAGTTTAGTTACAAGTAATGCGATGATGACACAAAGATTCAGGGACTTATTATTGACTTGATGCCAAACACTGAGTGTTGGCAAGATGAATCCTCCGGAAACAAACACAGCTAGAAACAGACAGTATGATCTTGGAAACAAAGCCATGCCTGTCCTGGCATGGCTTTGCTTAATTTCAGGCCTGTCTTTCCAACTGTGTCCTGCCAGTCTAAACACATGCTCTTGAAATATGTCCAGCACCTACGTATTGTTTGAAGGAACCATGAAATACTGTAACAGCATGTTAAGTGCATGAGTAGTGGCACGAAAGACATGAAACACACTGACAAGCTTGAGGTAAAAAAAAAAACACTTGGAATGGCAGTTGAGAAGTACCATCCTCTCCCCCTCCCAGCATCTGCGGCTTCGTACTGCCGTGAGGTCTGACTTCTCAACACCCACAACACAGGGCTGTGTGGGTGGGTGTCAAAAAGGTCAGAGTTTTAGCTTTGACAGGTTTGACAACTACCCTCTTCGCTTTTTACCACCCTTCTTAAATTCTTGACCTAGACCTGATGTCATATATATAAGGTGTAAAGCATCCAGATCTCCTCCAACCTCCTAATTAACGCAACAGAACAACAAAGCCATTCACATCCCTCGTGACCAAACACCTTTTTAACAGCATAACAACATATTTTCCTTTCCTTTTTGGGCCTGTAGAAATGTGTAAATTAATTCTGACACACACACACACATGCACACACACTAATCATTCCTAAACCCATCAACCCTTAACATGTCAGGCCCAAAACTGTCCACATGAATAACCCATTTTGTATGTGCGACAGCTCAGAAGTGATATACTTGCACCATTCAGTGTTATCTGCAGCCCCACTGTTGCCTCTACACAGAGGTTCTACCCTCTAACTTCACACATGCTTGCCCCTTCAGGTATTAGAGCTGTGGAGCTACAAGATCTCAAAAGAAAAGAGCTGATTGCATGACCCTTGGGTTGTTATACTCCTTTTAGGCATGCCTGCCACGTGGATCTCTTCAATTATAATCTTTTTGTGTAGATCAAATGAAGTGTACTGTAAAATGAACTGGTTAGGGTTTTCTCACAGCTTCCTCAATCATCAAAATGTTGTGTCAAACATTTCCATGTCTTTTATTTTATTTTAATGTTAAACAGGTAGGAAATGAGACATAAGCTAGCAATACTGTTAGCAATATTGAACATCATAATCCCAAAGTTCAACCAAAGGGTACAACCAAAAAAACTAAATCTAGATTGAGAGCACAATCCTGACAGTGAGCGCCTGAAAATCTGATATAAAATCAGAAGAATGCAATTTAAAGGAGGGGAGGCATCACCTTCTGTTACAGTGGATCACCCGTGCCAGACAGGACACGTAGCGCAGTGGGGATGGAGCAGTTGCACTCCAGTCTGTAATAATGCAGTGTACAACTGTTTGTCTGTGTGCAACAGGTGGGCTGTGGAAGGAGAAGGGGGTAGTCTGGTATGTTTTTCTCTGTCTCCATGACAGAAGTTATATGGTGACGACGAGCAGTTGGCTAAAAATTGCACGAGAAGTATTTCTGGTAATAATGCCGCACATTTCTACTTCTGCTTTGAACATTATGCACTCAGTCGCCACTTTATTAGGTAAATCTGTTCAACTGCTTCTTCACTTAAATACATAAGTAGCCAATCACATGGGAGCAACTCAGTGCATTTAGCCATGTACGCTTAGTTGAAAATTCCTTGTCAATGTTAGATATTTGAGGAGAATTGCCAGACTGCTTTGAGCTTATAGGAAGGCAACAGTAACTTGTATAACCACTTGTTACAACCAAGATGTGCAGAAGAGCATCTCTGAAACTAGTTGAACATTGAAGTGTTGGGTGACAACACTACCACAACAAGTGCCACAGGAAACTGTGTCTACAATTCACACAAGAGTAACAAAGTTGGACAAAAGAAGATTGGAAAAAAGTTGTCTGGTCTAATGAACTCAAATTTCTGCTGGCAGGGTCAGAAACAATATGAAAGTATGGCTCCATCCTGAATGGTATTAAAGATGCAGGCTGGTGATGGTGGTGTAATGGTGGGCGTGTTATTTTCTAGGCACACTTTGCCAAGAAAATAACCACTTGAGCTTCATTTAAAGACACCCTACCTAATTACTGACCATGTACATCCTTTTATATCCACAGTGTACCCATCTTTTGATTGTTGCCTCCAGCAGGATAACACACCGTGTCACAAAGCTCAAATAATCTAAATATGGTTCCTTGAGCATGAGTCTACTGTACTCAAATGGCTTCCATAGCCACCAGATCTAAATTCAAAAGAACACTTCTGGGATGTGGTGGAACAGGAGAGTCACATCATGGATGTAACTGTGCGATTTTAATATGGATCAAAATCTCTGAGGAACGTTTCCAGCACCTTGTTGACTCAGTGCCACAAACAATTAAGGCAGCTCGGAAGGCAAAAGGGGGTCCAGTGTGACAGTAGTTATTCATTGGAGGATGTTTTAAAAGCAATGCAAATTCAAAACTGGCTGTAATGTGAAGAAATCAGCGATCTAATAACCAAGTGATAGAATCTGATTAAAAAATTGGAATCTAAGCAAAAAAACAAAAAAAATATTTATGGAACACAGTGCTTTAGTAGTGATGTGTAAAATTCTGCAGCTATGTTGCTGCATTGTGCTGCAGTATACATGGGTGTATATATGGGTGAGCTATTCATGAAACACCCCTGTCAAATGGGTCTAGGAAACTTCCCATTGCATCAATGCCTGCGTCAGTAAACCTGTGACCACTGAATAACATTACTATGTACAAACTGGTGGCGTGGCCCTTGAAAAGGTGAACAGATCCCACGTTAACCCCCACAAGCTTTTCCACATCACAGCTCCAGATTTAAGAGGAGCTGCTGTCCAACAGTCACCCGTGATGCACTCTGCTAATGCTAACTAGCACAGTGTGACTGTTAGTGTAGTTGTAAATATCTGCTGGGTTGGCCTGGCGCCTTGGGCAGCCCAGCTAAAGACAGGCACTTACATCACCTCCATCGTCACCGAAGCAAAAGGGATATGTAACAGCCAATGTTGTCTCAGGGGTGAGCCAACTATACAGTATGAAGAAATATTTATTACAAAGCATAGATAGGCAGTTCTTCAACAGCAATTTACTCACTTCTTTGACTGTTCAGGATTACATCGGCAAATCACAGCTTCAATTAGGATTACAGCCTATACAAAGTACAAATCCGCTACTAACATGGTTTCAAGAGACGCAGTGCAGCCATGCAAACTGAATCTGGACCCAGAAGGTCACCCATGCATACAAGTAAGCATCATGCATGGTTGTACATTAATGTCTATTAGATTAAACAGCATCAAGAGTGCTCAACAAGCCAGGAAAATTTAATGTTTTCAGATATAACTTCTACGCTATGTGTGTTTTCTCTTTTCTCACCACCAAATTACACCACCTCTCTATTTCTAGCCATTTATCTTGTGAAAAGAGAAGGCCAGGTCACTTTCAGCAAGGCTTAAAAGGGCCAAACTTTTGTGAGAGTCTGAGAGCATAGAAAGGATGTCACACAATACCGCCTAGAAGGATTCTAACACAAAAGGGGGCGACGGCTGCAAATAAAACATTCAAACCAACTTTTGTGGGAGGTGAACCCCCGAGAAAGAGGATTAGGTTCCAGGGGAATGTCTCCAAAATTGAGTTCTTGGAAGCTTTTTCTCTTGACGATTGCTGAATTATAGACAGAGCCAAAAACAT
Organism: Maylandia zebra; assembly: GCF_041146795.1. Lineage (NCBI taxonomy): Eukaryota > Metazoa > Chordata > Actinopteri > Cichliformes > Cichlidae > Maylandia > Maylandia zebra. Next base: position 18,139,398 of record NC_135184.1, read on the forward strand.
TGCATTAACCTGAGTCACTCTCTTGCCACTTTGTTACAAAGCTAAATCATAGATCTTGAACTTGTTCACATCTTCTAAAAAGTGAAAGGTCTCAGTGTGCACACTACCAAAGCCTTCTAAATGAATAACCTTCAAATCACAAATAACAAGACATTCTGCAATCAGAGGCTATTTAAAGCAGCAAAAGCACGAACATGATAAACACCAGACGACTTAAGAAATGCCTCAAAGCTAAAAAAGAATGAAACAAAACAAAACACGTAATTAATCAGAACGTCGTTTAAACTACTAGGATCCAATATTCACTCAGTCACTGCCTGACTTCTACCAATGAGAAGCAGCTCACTCTCATCAGACAGACTGCTGTAAGGCCTATAATGTTTGCCTCACATGGTCTACTCTGGGTTCACTCAGGCAGATAAGCACATGTGGTCAGGGCTCCTAAAATACATTCCCCAGAAAAAAGGAGTGACTGGTAGCCTGATACATGGCATAAATATTTAGAGGAACAATGGCTTACTTACTGTGCCCTGTAAATAGGTTCACAAGGAAAAAGGTTCTAGGAAGAGAAGCTACTTTTTGCCGTCATCAATTCATAATAAGTATGTTTCTGACAAAATGTGCTAAAATAAAAATGCACAACACAAAATGTGTATTTGTGCAACCTGCACATGCCTCTGTATAGTCCAAGTTATTCACTCTAAGCAAATTCCTAAACAAGTAAGTAAAGAAGCCAGTGACACCAAACATCATATTAAGGTGTTTAGGGGGAGTAACTGAAGATCACTGTGGTCGTTTCCTGACTGAAGGTAGGATTTGTCATGGGTCATAGGTCAAAAAGCCAAGAAGTCACAAAAACAGGGAGCAGCTTGCCTGCTTGCCTTGGCCTGTCTGAGACAGGGGGCCTGTGCAGTGTAGATTGCTTAGCTGCAGGCAATTTAGAAAGCGATCCTGCTACAAGAAGCATTTGACCTCTATGGCCGTTAACGAAAGCGGTGCGAGGTTTTAGCAAATGTTTGCCCGAGAACTGGTAAAAGGTAAAACGCATTGTGTTTCCAAATATTCAGTCTTGGTTTTGTCTGTTAGACTCAGATTAGTTTGTAAGACAGTTTTAATCATCAACCCAGGCAAACTATATGGTGACCTGATTACAGCGCTACATAAATCAGAACAGCAGTTAAACAGCACAGACATCACCCAAGGCCAATACAGCGATAAAACATCACAGTCACTTAAAATAAATAATGTCATAAATACGCATGCCAGAGTTTTTGAAAAACAAAGGTGAAAAATCGAAAGAGTTTTTTAAAGTGTGCAATGGCAGTAAGAGGTCAGGACCAAAAAACACGGGTGTATCGGTAATCTTTTATCACGATGTGTAAATGCTGCACCTCCACATTCTCATTAGAAACTTTGTTCCTTAGTTCTTGTTTCTCTTCCCAACATCTCTAAAATCATTACTGTGAGGGGATACAACATACAAAAGAGATCTTAGTAAAGAAAGTGAGAAAAAAGTTGGCTTCATACAAAGAAATGCCCATGCAGCGACAAAGGTCTTGAGACAAAAGTCAAATATCAGGACAATCCATAACTGTCAAGACTTTTATTGTAAACCAAAAATGTCAGCCTCCTGTTGATGGCATAGGCAATATTCATTTTTCCAGGGATAATCTCATCCAGTAATAAGACAATAAATCCCCGGAATTTCAATGTCCCAATCCTGGCAATGGTTAAACTCTAAAAGTCACTTAATTTATTTAAAAAAATGGCATATTACTTTCTAAATATGCAAATTCATCTCGACTTGCCTGCGAGCCATTCCCATTTTCGCTCTTCCTCTCCAGACCAACTTGCTACATGAATGGAGACGCAGCCTTGCTCCACTCTGTGGAAGTGTTTGCTTTGTTAAGTTGAGGAACTTGGAGAGGATGCTGTTTTTGTGGGTCAGGGGAGCAAAAGGCCACAGAACATATTATCAACAATGGAGCTGTTAAAACATAAAAACTGGTTGGTTTTTTTTGCCTAAGTTGACCGTCCGTCAGTCCTAAACACCAGGACTTTTTTTGTAATTGTTTTTAACAAAAACTATAACCAAAATCTTATTAGCCTACTGCTCAAGTTAACCAGTTTTATACATATAAAACAACTAACAAACCACTTTGCTTTTAATGTATGTTTGGGATCAGTTTTCATGCTAAAAAATTAAATTGTTATCAATCAGATGTTTTCCAGATGGCATTGCATGGTGGTTCAAAATATTTCCATCAGTTCTGATAAGATCCCAACACCCAAATGCAGATCCAAAACATGACAGAGCTTGGGTTTTACGCTCACTCTTGTACCTCTCACACTCACGATGATTTGAATCAAATTCAAATCACATTTGGATTCATCAGGCCTGTTGCCATTGTTTTACAGTCCAGTTCTTCTGTAATTTGACATACCTTTTCTCCCTGTTTCCCTGTGGCTTCTTGACAGCCACAATCCATCTACTGTAGATAGTAAATTATAAATTGTGTGTTTTTGTGACACACAATTTATATAGTAACAAAAGGAAATACAATATAATTTAAAACCGTCTCTTTGCTAAGTTATCTGCTATGTGTAGACACAACACTGGTTCATCCCTTGAGTTAGGTGCCTTTTAGATCAGTTTAACAAACAAACAAAACACATTCTTTTGAAAAGAGTCAGGAACAATGACTGAATTTAAAATGAGTGGAAAAGATTTCAAAGAAAACCTTTGAGAGCCCATCAGAAGGCCTGAAACACTATTGCTAAAAAAAATAATAATAAAAAAATTGCAACACAGGTAAGAAAAATATAAATAAATGAGGGGAAGCTCAAAACTATTGCACATTGCTGTATGTATAGATGTGAGTCCTCTGTATGCAGGATATTGAAGATAGCCTCCCCCCTCTTGCCATGAATCAACAACACAGGAATATTTGACTTGACTCTGTTATCAAACAGCTAATAACGAGTTCTTTTGGATTGTTACATGTAAAAAAAGAAAACCTTGCTGTCCGAATCTTTGTTTCTGAGACTGTTATTAGTACAATAAATGAAAATGCCCAGTTATGCCCTGACTGCTTCTTGTAGTGATGACACATGTTCCAGCCAAATAAAAAATCTAGACAAGTTAGCAAAAATAAAAACTTTAAATTTTAGTCCAACTGACAGAGTATCCAACAGAACCACACTGCCATTAAAGCCAAGGCAGCAGGATACTGGTGTAATTTATCATAGCAACCGTTCAGGTCACTTTATATCAGTTTAGTCTAGCTTCAAACTTGGCAAGCCATGCTTCAAACGATCGTCTTTGAAAGAGACAGACCGGAAGCAGCTCTGTCAAAAGAGCCCCCCTCTTTGAACCTCATTATTCTAACATAAACATCAAGTGTGCCTTTATCTAATATCTCTCCTAAGAGCTGCACAGCCACCTGCGTTGCTCTTGAAAGAAACCACAGTACCCTTTCAGCTCAGTCTAGCCCACATATTTCACTGTATACACAATTGATCCTATGGATTTAAAAAGAATCTACAAAGCTATTAAAGTTTTACACAGAACACTCAAAGAACACGGCAGCTTAGAGCACTTTTCTGGATGATGCACAGGCTTATGTTTGTTTGGTGGAAGAAAGCCATGAAACACAGCAATAGGGTAAATAAAGCACACCCCAAACATCACATATACGAATGTAAGTAACCTGGTCAGGTACTTGATTTGGTATTCTAGAGCAAGGGTGTTAAACATAAGGCCCAGGGACCAGAATCGGCCCAGCCAACCGGACATCTTTAGAAAATATAAAGGACATTTTGACTTTTAACTGCATTTTCATACTGCATTTTCATACATTTTACAGCTCGTGCATTTTATAGCATTTCTTTATCATGTCGTAAAACTTAAGCGTGCTGTTGAAGTTGCACTTCTTATACTGAGATATCAGGGATTAATGTGCAGCTGAACGTCTTTACACTGTCAGAAAGAGGGTTTGTTACGGTGGCCCTGAGAGGCCAAATGGACTGCAACTTAAGAAAAAAACAGCAATAAGAAAAACGCTGCAAAAGCACACAAGATACAACGGAAATAGGAAAAACGACAACGGAAATAGGAAAAACAAAAACAGAAATAGGAAAAAACTGATTTCCAAAAGCACAAGGGAAGTGTTTCTGGGGAGAAAATAACCCGACGGACCAGTTGCAGGAACCAAAAAATGCTAAGAATTGCGCTGGGAGACACTCAAAAGAAGTGGAGGATCTATCGGTTTTGTGAGTTAAGAAAAGATGAGAGGTAAGTGTGTTAGCCTAACTATTAGCCTAAAAATCCGTCATCAGTATTATATGAATCATGATAAAACACACCCACCATGTTTTGGGTTCCTGCAACTGGTCCGTTGGGTTATTGTCTCTCCAGAAACACTTCCCTTGTGCTTTTGGAAATCTGTTTTTTCCTATTTCTGTTTTTTATTTTTGTCATTTTTCCTATTTCCATTGTGTTTTGTGTGCTTTTGCAGCATTTTTCTTATTGCTGTTTTTTTCTTAAGTTGCAGTCCGTTTGGCCTCTCAGGCCCACCGTAGTTTTTAATGACCTGGCCCACTTAAGATCAAACTGAGCTGTAAAATGAGTTTGACAACCCTGTTCTATGCATCAAGGAGCTGCAAACATATGATCATATAATTAAATTACAAAAACAAAAATATCTTAACACGATTTGAGCACTAAACATTAGGATGCAAGGGCAGCAGGTGAGCATTTAGAGTCGTGGTGGAAAAAAAAAAGAAAAACTGTGATATAGGTGAAATTGGTGTGTTGTGTGTGCATATGTAGTTAAGATTGTGTTGTATTGAAGGGAGGCAGGGTTTTGTTTGGTTGAGTTACAGTCCGAGATCTAGCAACACTCTTCTAGAACCCTATAATGCAATAATACTGCTTTCCCTGCTCCTAAATAAACTGAGCATTACCACGTATTAAAGGCAGACATCTCTAAAAGCCCTGCATGTGTCCATCCTCTTGGAAGCTTGGACTATATTTAACCATGCAGGAGCTTTGCTCAGCTCAGTCTGTCTAAAAACAGAGACAGAAAAGCCCACACCCATTGTCTGACACAGTGCCCACTGGGAGCCAAAGATGCAACACGTGTGCAGGGGAGCACTTTTGCTCCTCTCTCTCATTTATTTTTTTGAAGTCTTCTCCAAAGCTAGTCAAAACCCTGATCACGTAAGAGGTCCATGCCTCCACCTAAACTTCTCCTATTCGATTTTACATTCTCCTGATCCCTAATCCAGAGACAGCATTCCTCTCTTTCCTCACGGTGGATAATTGAGCATGAGGTGCTGTTTTATGGGCCGTTAGCCAAACTCCTGCCAGAGACACACAGCTCAGGATGGAAGCATGCTCTCCAGCTAAAGGGGCGTGAATCTGATTCCTGGCAAGAGTCCAACTGCAGCACATTATTCACATGATTACTGCTAGCTGAGGTGATGAAGCTCACACTGAAAACATAATCATGTTACACCTTTGGAATACTTATGAAGGGAAAAAAGAGAAGTTTTAAAAAAACGATTTCTTGCCGGCATATGAAAAATAAATCAGCAGCAGCAAAAACAAAGCAAAGACCAATAACAAAAAGACAGAAAGTGGTACAAGAATATAACAGACTTCCCATTTCACACCAGCAAAGGTGCTCTGTCACCTCACACAAATGGAATAACTTATTTCACAGCCACAAAGCAATGGCAAAGGAAGACATAAATGTTCCTCTTCTCCCCTTGTAACATTCAGGTGCTATGTTTTACTGACACCACTGAGCTATCATTATTCACACAGCTGGTATTAACCAGGAGACATCTGTTCATGTGTAGTGTGAGTTATGATAATCTCACCTGTCCAAGGTCCAGGGTAACATTCACCTCATTGTAGACAGTCCCCCTGGAGAGAGGAGGGCTCTGCCACCACCGTTCAGTCCCATCAATGGCATTGGTCACAGGGTGGGCTTTGTTTGGGTCAACGGAGTTGCAGTAGTCACAAAACTGACCCTAAAAGGTATCAGGTCGTTAGTATTCAGAAACAATTAGCAGACATGTTTAATAATGGTGGAGGTGCTTGCAAAAAACTTACCTGTACTGCCAAAAGCTTAAAACAACAACAACAACAAAACAACAACGACAAAAAACAAATAAATATGATATCTTTAATGTAGATTAATGAAATTCTTGACTTGAAAAAGCTTGGGAACGCATTTTATAGTATTATAGGGCTGTAAAAGCCTTATTGCCCTGGGAGATCTCCTAAGGAAATAAGACCCCTGTTGAAAGGGCATTTCCTTTAGAAAATGTGGAACTCAACTACAATGGTGTAAAACTATTTCTGGCAGTTGTGCAACTTGGTCAGGGTGGGCAGTTAATTGTCACGGTTCCCGGAGGGGTTCCTGGTAGTACTAGGAGCATTGGACTGGGCCATTAAAAAGGACGAGTGGGTCGCTAGTTACAGGAGTTCCCACATTACAATGTAATCACCACGTCCCCATCCTTTTACGCATGCACGAAGGCTTATTTCCTTACCTGTATATTTTGAGTAAGAAGTCCATTTGTAGGCCCTCCGACTAGTTTACAATATAAATCATATCTCGGTGTGCCAGCCTCATCCTGTCCGCAGGTTGCTGTAGCGGAGATCCCGGAGCCCTGTGCGAGGTTAAAGTATGGTGGATTCAAACTGAAACCTGTTAAGTCATTAAAAGTTTGTTGTCCGTCCGCGTCCCTGAAAAGCGTCAACCCAAGAATAAAAAATCCAAAGAGGAGATGAGCTCCTCTCATCCCTCTCGCCATGTTCCAAAATTACAGATCCGTGTTGCTGAGCGCAACCCGCAGCGTGCAGCGGGTCTTGTCATCTAAGGATCTCCATGAAATGCGCTAATGGGCTGCGAGTTACGCGTGGGGGCTCTCTTTTAGCGGGTTAACGCGTCTGTTAATCCCAAAACGACGCTTTTAAGTGGATCTTCTGCTGCTTGGAGGTGTAATCTATTTCCATCGCATGTCACCAAACTCAACGCAGACAGCACTGCGTGCTCTGAACCAGACGGTGCGGCACACTGGAGCTATCAGGTGTCAGGTCGATGGTCTGAGCTCGACGCTGGTCCGCTGAGTGGGGCCAAAGGTCTGCCGTCACAGCATTCACCAGAAGCTCATCTTTTGTCCTTTTTTTCTTTCCTTTTTCGGTGTAAAACTTTTTAAAAAGGATTTAACAGTGTAAAGTCACTGCGTGTGACCCTGTTTTGAGACTTCTAGGAGCTTTTAAACCAAAACATCTCCAAACACATGAAAGATTCAGACTTAAGCGTGGGGCGGTCCCAGCTGGTGGAGAATAGAGCTGCTGCAGGTGGAGCGCCGACAACCAGGGAATTAGTATACTATATTTTTGTATCAACCCTTAGCTAGCGTGAAGTGTGCTGACCACTAAATTTAATTTTCCACCAGTTAATGTTATTGTCTCGTTAAATAATGCGGTGTCCAATCCAATATTTTGGATTCTGAAGTGTGGCATAAAAAGGGAAAAATTGAATTACGACTGATTATTGAATAATACGTCTGTTTATAGAAAAAAAACTGTCTGTGAAAGCATTAAGCCTACACTCGGAACCTCATATCATGTTTTATTTGTATAGTTTTCGCGTGAATATAGAACAGCAGAATCTGGCGCGCTCTACACCTACGAAGTGCCCCCTCCCCTCCCCAGGAGTTCACAATGACCGTATACAAACTTTTATACAGTATGACTCGAACGTTGTTGACTCTTGCACGGTGATCTTGGGGCGACCTCTAGTGGTGCATATATCACATGTCGCATCAGAGAAGGGGATTTTAGTGCGTATTCGCACATGCGAACGTCCAGATTTATGTGCCTTTTAACTACTGCAACCGAGTTGCATCTAAAACTCTCTCTATCTGACTTTTATTTACTTTCTTATATGTGTGACGCCACCCCTAAATTTTTTTTCAGTGAAAGCAGACAATAAAATTCCGAACCAGCTTTTTCATGCTGCTGGACAATGATTCAGTGATTCAGCAACACGTATTGACTTTAACCAGCACAACAACAATTAAGTACAGTGACTCAGTGACAGGACGGGTGTCCCGCATCGTTCTCATTCTTTCTGACTGGCTGACTGGCAAGGCTACAATGCTAAGGCGGTGACAAGCAAACAGGAACTTCTGGCATTGTCGAGTAAACGAAACAGAGTTTCGGGTGTTGAATCTGTTGTGCTTCTTTAATTCGTACGGGACTCCTCATGGAGCCAACAAATCTGCAGGTAGGTTAAAAAAACAACAACTTTAAGGCTGGAAAACGTCGTGTTTCTTACGTGTTTGCAACTTCTTCTCATACTGGAGGGAAATCACAGAGGGTGTTTCATGTTTGCAGTTTTGCAGGTTTCGTTTTGACACGGTTGACTTTGTTGATACTTTTTGATCCGTGCTTTGTTTTCTAAGTTCTCTATTTGTGTGCCTCATTAGGTCACTTCCAGAGCTAACTGCATCACTGCCCGCAAAATAGGGTTGACATGAGCGCGGCAGATTCAGAGGCAGTTCGTGAAAGAAGTAACGAGGTGTTTTAGTCAGGGTTAATTATAATCAGTGAACTAACTAGTTTTAATAATGTATTTTTCTACTGTTTGTTAAATCTGATGACGGCAGTAAATACCCTCACCGACCACTTCATTAGATAAATCTGCTCAATTGCTCGTATCAGCCAGTCACACGGCAGCAACCCAGTGCATTTAGGGGCAGTGTTGTGCAAAAAAAAAAAATGATAGCCTGTATTAAAACGGTCGTAAATGACGTGTTGGTTTATAATCTGTGGAACAAATGTCAAATCTGTCTCTCGTGAAGTCATTCTGAGCCACAACCAACATTTCTGTCAAGAGGTAGAAGCTGCAATCAGTTTATTGGCAAAGAGACTTTTATATATCTTTTATAAATAGTCTCACTGACACTAAAAAGTCATGTTTAAGAGTGAGCTGCTGAAGAGGGCAGCAGAGATGACAAAAAATATAATGGTTCTGTAAAGACTCTTTTAGTCAGTGCTATTTTAAAATATATGATAACATATGTACAATAAAGCAGACCCATAAAGATACTTACAAAACAGGTCATTTCTTTGTTTTATATATAACCACCTGATAAATCTTGTTAACTGCAGTCTAGTTAACCATAAAAGAAAATGCATAGCACATAAAAGCATCTGATATCACTTTTTGACACAGCAATGTTCAAACTGGGCATCAGAATAAGGAAGAAATGTGATTTACGCAACTCTGAACACGGCGTAGATGTTGGAGGCAGACTCGTTGGTCAGAGTATTTAGTGGGATTTACCACACAGGGGAAAAAACACCTTGTTGATGGCCAGACTGCTTTTCATAGATAGGACAGCAACAGTAATCCAAATAAGCATTTGTTACAGCCAAGGTACGCAGAAGAGCCTCTCTGAATACACAAGACATGTCTAACCTTGAAGCAAATGGGCTACACCAGCAGAAGACAACATCAGGTTCGACCCCTGTCAGCTAAGAACAGGGAAACTGATTCTAATTCTCATGTGTTCACCATAACTGGACAAAAGAAGATTGGAAAAATGTTTCCCAGTCTGAGTATCCGTATTCTCTGCCATTCAGGTGGTAGGGTCAGAATTTGGTATAAATAAAATTAAAGTATGGATCTGTCCTTCCTTGTATCAACAGTTCTAGCTGGTAATGGTGATATATTGGTGTGTGATATGTTTCTACAACACTTTGTATCAACTGAGCATCATTTAAGCTCCAGCATTGCTGCTGACCATGTCGATCCCTTTATGTCCACAGAATAATGCACTTTGTCACAAAGCTCAGATCGTTTCAGACTGGTTTCTTGAACATGACAATGACTTCTCTGTACTTAAATGGCCTGCACAGTCACCAGACCTTAATCCAGTAGTGCACCTTTAGTGTAGGGTGGAATGGCCAATTTGAATCATAAATGTACAGCTGACAAATCTGCAGTAACTGTGTAACACAATCCCGTTATTATGAACCAAAGTCTCAGAGGAATGTTTCCAGCACCTTGTTGAATCCGTGCCATGAAGAATAAGAACAGCTATGGAGGCAAAAGGAGGTCCAACCCTTTACTAGCAATGTGTACTTAATAAAGTGTCCATTGAGTGTATATTGCTTTTCATAATACACGAATGGGTAGCTAGAGGTGGATGGCACACAATAGCCTCTGCTAATTTTCTACATAGTTTTACATTGTAAGGTTCAGTCTGTTCACACAGATGAAAGACAGTACAGTCACATTTTATTTATGAGGTTTCTTTTAGAGATTGGCAGATAACAGCAACAGTCTTGACTGATTTTCACTGGCAGTTTTGAACAGGAAACACAAAATTGAAAACACTTCTATAAATTCAAGAAACATTTCCAGCTACAGAATGATAATAATGCATGGAAGTTCATTCCAATAGAAAATTCAGACCAAGGTTATGAAGGGAGCTCTCAGGGTGTCTATCTGCAGTGTGAACCTGATGGTTCATTACTTCATAAATGGTGCATGCATATTGATTACCAAATTTATTATAAGATGGGTAAATACAGGTAGGTCATCTTTAAAAGCCATGAACTTTTTTGGATTTTCACATTTAAAAGTATCAGAATTTAATTATATTTTCCTTTCCCTTTACTCAGCTTTGGAACGGCCCAATTTATGCACTAGCTCAAAGCCTCAATGTTTTTATTATTGTTAGTGTTCCTTCATAATCCATGTTTCTGACTTCAGATAGTGAAACATCAGGATACTTCATAGAACACTTTGGTGTTATGACCTGTTAAGGTTCATGAATGAACTATGCTGGTGGATGTAATAGAAACACAAGGTCTGAACTATTGATCCATGTCCTGTCGTTTCAGAAAGCTATTGCCGTAGCACAGAAGGCCTCAGAGGAGGACGAGGCTGGAAACTATGAGGAGGCCATCCGCTCTTACCAACATGCTGTCAAGTACTTTCTCCACATTCTGAAACGTGCGTCACCATTGTGACTAATATCACGCAGCTAATATCACCCTACTGTTATCTGAAATATTACAGTATACGCCGTCCCTTCACTCTGAAGGCGGCTGCACTATTGGACATCAGTGAAGGAATACACTCAACTCTTGGCTGAATTTGGCTGAAACATAAACAGCTACATAGTTTTAGGCCAACACATTTTTTAGTTGTGATGTGTGATGAGAAAATCTTTGTGTGTTTGCTGAAACCATTGTTTCATTGTTGTTTTCTTCTTTCAGGTGAACCTCAAGGTAAAGATGGCAACCAGAAGATAAGAGATAAATGTAAACAGTACTTGGACAGAGCGGAAGAACTACAGGAGTACCTAGTGAATAAAGAGGTCATTACAGATATGACAGTACAAAATATTCCCTGTACAAATGGATCATGAAAAAATTAGTGGGGTGGGGCAGTGTGAGAGTCCTGCCTATCATTTCAAAACTTCAAGGGACATTTATTTGTTGTAAACTAAAAATAATAATAATAATAATAATATAAAGAGGACAAACCACACACACACACACACACACCACATGACAGCAACACAAAATTTATAGAGGCATGAAAAAGTTCATCCATACCCAGTCTTCACTTTATAGGTCTTAAAATACAAGGAGTGGAGTAAGTTAAGTCAGGAAGAGTCAAATACCTTGGGTCAGCCATTCAAAGCAACAAACAGTGCTCAAGAGAGGTGAAAAAGAGAGTGCAGGCAGGGTGAAGAGGGTGGAGATTAGAGTGATTTGTAAGACAAGGATAGCAATAACAGCAACAGAGAAGGTTTACAGAAAAATATAAAAACTGCTATGATGTATGTTTGGAAGTGTTGTCATCGACAAAAAGGCAGGAGGCTGAGCTGAAAATGTTAAGATTTTCATTGGGAGTGACCATAATGAAGAGAATTACGGGGCTGAAATAGTTAGGACAAGCGCAGTTTTTTGTTTTAGAAAAAAAGGGCAGCATTGAATGGTGACAGTTACTGAACTGCATCTATGACCTGTGTTTACGATGACTGTGTGGAGGCTACGTCTTGACGTCATTACATTTCGTGCACGCGAGTATCGACTTTTCAATGCGGAAGTATCTTCCTCGGCTCTGAGAAGGGAGCGTTCAGAGATACGAAAACACCAAAAGAAGTCAGCTTGAAACCTCGTTTGCGTGTTTACAGTCTACGCGTGTAGCTGATTTCTTAAGTAGAGTATTTAAAAAATAGTTTACTCGCGTGGTGTTACGTTCGCTTTGATTACTGGGCAAGTGATCCGCCGTTATGGCTGCCAACAACAATTTACAGGTAAGTTGGGGGACCAACCCTAGAGGAGGCTAAAAAATAGCTTTAAAAAAAACGCCATAAAAGTTGTTTAAACGTTGAAATAAATTGGCTACAGTGTACTAGGTGCTAGTAAGAAACACTTCGGGGCTAGTTTTTAAGGTTTGCGCTTGGTTTCAACCTTTCCATCGGTGTTAAAAAACACAACATTAGTAACATTAGCTGCTAATTAGCATACTTGGCTAGCTTATCCCACAAGACGCCAGTGTTGTAGTAAGTAAGATACTGACCACTCAAACCTGATACTATGGTCCATGTGTATTACAAAGATTCAGTTTGGGGTTTTTTTCGTTTCTGTTTTGTTTTTTTCAGCTGAATTGTGCCGGAAGCCTCATAATATTACTGAGTTGCTAACAACTGGACTACAAGATACCTAATCAGCTTAACGCTGCTAGCTACTTTTAAATGGCTTCAGAAAAGATATCAAATTTAAAGAGCAAAATGGGGTATTCTGGGTTGTTCTCTGAACATGTAAATTCTGCTGAAGTTGCTCTTTATAGATAAACTCACAAAAAGGAAGTGAAAGAAAGCGTTGACTGTGTGTTTGTGTGTGCGCGCGGTGTCACCTCACTGCACAGGTGAAGCTTTACAGTAGATTACGACCACTTTATATTTTACTAACGTGAGCTTTAGGGGACATTTAGTAGATTGTTTTAATATTATTATCATTATTTCCTTACTCAGTTAAAGTTCCAACTTTATGTGCTGGTACTTGTCCTTGTCTTGTCTTGATGTTTATTTTGATTATCTATATGTGTCTCATAATCCAAAGACATGACTTGTAGGTTGTCTGCTCTTTATTCTTTTGAACAGCCGCGAGTTTCAACTGAACTGACATTGTCCTTTGTTATTTTAGAAAGCCATCGATCTTGCCAGCAAGGCGGCTCAGGAGGATAAAGCCCAGAACTACGAGGAGGCTTTACGCCTATACCAGGCTGCTGTTCAGTACTTCCTTCATGTGGTGAAATGTGAGGCATGAGACAGCACAATGGCACATGTGTGATAATGACAGAAATCATAGTTTGATAATAGTCATTGATACCTGTACGTTTTTGTGGGTCAGATGACAGATGACTTCATGTGACTTAAAAAAACCGTGGGCCGTTTTGTACATTTTGATAGTAAGAATAATGATAATAGTTGTATAATTTTAAAAGTACTAAAAGAAGGGTTTCGTTTTAAAGCAAAAAGGTTGTACAATAATTTTTGTTGGTTTGTTTTTGTTTTGTTTTGTAATGTATATTGTGTGTGTGCTGATTTCTGACAGATGAAGCCCAGGGTGACAAAGCAAAACAGAGCATCCGGGCAAAATGTGCAGAATACTTGGACAGAGCAGAAAAGCTGAAAGAGTATCTCAAGAAGAAAGATAAGGCCCCTGCTAAGCCTGTCAAAGAGTCGCAATCTGATGACAAAGGGTGTGTTACTGGGCGGGGCAGTAGAGCAAATCAGCTCATGTGATGCTGTTAATGTCATATGATTGGAAAATCAAGATAAAATATGTTTTTGTCTCCAGAAATGAAAGTGACGAGGGTGATGATCCAGAGAAAAAGAAGTTCCAAAATCAACTCTCAGGTTTGTAACATTTCTTAAATCTTTATATTAATATAAATCAATATAAAGACCACTGAAACCTGATGGCTTCAACCTTCTGGTGTTGCGTGCTTCTATGTTAAACCACTCTGTATAGTATGTATATTTTTGCATGTTTATTAGTTTAAATATAAGGCTTGTCAGTAATGTACTGTTTATCTTTTCCCAGGTGCAATTGTTATGGAGAAACCAAATGTTAAATGGAATGATGTTGCTGGTTTAGAAGGAGCCAAGGAGGCGCTGAAAGAAGCCGTTATACTTCCAATCAAATTCCCGCACCTTTTCACAGGTAAATCTCTGTGAATAAGAACCCACTTCACTGTGTGGTTCTTAAATGATAGAAGAAATAGTTGTGTGTCAGAGTGTAGTAAGTGATGTTGTGGTCATACTAATTTAGATTAAATTACCTCTTTGCTTGACTGACAGGAAAGCGAACTCCATGGAGGGGCATCTTGCTCTTTGGCCCTCCAGGTACTGGAAAGTCTTACCTGGCTAAAGCAGTCGCCACAGAGGCAAACAACTCAACCTTCTTCTCAATCTCCTCATCGGACCTAGTCTCAAAGTGGCTGGGAGAAAGTGAAAAGTGAGCAGCAATTCACAGAAGCACAAATTAACCATATGATTTTACTTTCTAACATATAATGTGCAATATTGGAATATAATATACAAAACTATCCTGCAGCCAGCTCTGGCTGCCATTTCATTTCCTTAAAAGCTTTCCTTTTGCTTCCCAGGTTGGTGAAAAACCTTTTCAGCCTCGCAAGAGAGCATAAACCTTCTATCATCTTTATTGATGAGATTGACTCGCTGTGCGGGTCCAGAAGTGAGAATGAGAGTGAAGCTGCTCGCCGTATTAAGACAGAGTTTCTGGTTCAGATGCAAGGTAAGGGTGATTACTAATTATGTATAAATAATAAGAGAAATGAATGTGGGATTTTTTTTTTCAGTAATGAAATATTTGTGCCATAAAGTGACTTTTCTATTTCAGTATCTTTCTGTATTTTAAAATTTTACTGACACCATGATGGGATAACCAAATGTATGTAAATTGTTGTTATATGACTATAAGGTACTTATAAGCATTCAAAATATTTAGGTTACTGAACACTGAACTTAAAAATGAAATAAAATCATACCCCATACATCCCTCTTTTATAGCTTAAAATAAATAATAAAGCTAAGTTACCTTTTAGGTAAGAGTAATTACTAAGAAATATTAGAGTTCCCATTTAATCCTGGATGGCTGCATAAAGCGTGTTCACAGAAATATGAACAGTGTAATTCAATCTGGTCTAATTTAGAAGTCATTTAGTACAAATTTTCCATAATCTGCTCTGAATCTGGACTTAAACTCCAGCTAATTTGATCCAGCTGCACAGATGTTATGTCTCTAACCTATGAGGTATCTAAACATCCACTTCTTTGCTCTTTGGCTGGCCTGTAATAGAAATCTTATGTGATTGCAGATTTTTAGTAGGAGGTGTTTGACAGTAAGAGAAGCTCATATTTAATTTGCACTGATTGTGTTTTTGTACAGGAGTTGGAAATGACAATGAAGGCATCCTGGTTCTCGGCGCAACAAACATTCCGTGGACTCTAGACTCAGCCATCAGAAGGAGGTAATCATTATTAGTCATTTATAGTTGCTGTTCTGCTGTCATTCGCCTGTGTGCTCACTGAGGTCAAATAAAACCATCACAGATTTGAGAAGAGAATCTATATCCCACTGCCTGAAGAGCACGCCCGCGCCTTCATGTTCAAGCTCCATCTGGGCTCCACTCCCAACAGTCTCAACGAATCTGACTTTAACACTCTGGGCAAGAAGACAGACGGATACTCAGGAGCAGATATCAGCATTATTGTCAGAGATGCTCTAATGCAGCCTGTTCGAAAGGTCCAGTCAGCAACCCACTTCAAACGGGTATGCCTTTCAAAATGTCTGTTTAATTCTAAACTGTAGTATGCTGTGAATGTTGTAATTAAATATTTAATTTGAATAAGGTACGAGGTCCATCAAGAGATGACCCCAAAGTTACTATAGATGACCTCCTGACTCCTTGCTCACCGGGTGATCCAAACGCAATTGAAATGACATGGATGGAAGTCCCTGGGGAGAAGCTGTTGGAACCTGTGGTATCCATGGTAGGAATATGAAAACCCTAAATTTTTCCACCCATTTCCGCATTGGAACATGTTCAAATCTTTATTTTTTCTTTTCCTTTTTCCCCACCCTGTTTTCAGGCTGATATGTTGAGGTCTCAGTCCAACACGAAGCCAACAGTTAACGAACAAGACCTGGAGAAACTGAAAAAGTTCACAGAGGACTTTGGACAGGAAGGCTAGGTTGGGTGATTGAGCCAAACCAAGCGAAACCAAAGCAAAGGAATTGTAATTGTGTGTCTTTACTGTTCTTGTCCCTTTCCCCCTCCTCACTCTTTCCTTCTCATCCTAACCATTCACATGACCGCGAGGGTTAGTCAACTGGGTGAGATTACTATATTGTTTTGCCAGTCTGATAACCACACTAAGGGTGCAAGACTCGGTTTTATTTGTTAGTCACTATTTTCCAAAGAAGATTAAAGATTTCCCACCTACATCTGACTTAACTAAAGAATCAACACAACTCTGGAAGATAATTTAACTTGTTCATTAAAGTTTTCGATGAGCAAAATACTCATGCAAATTAGAGAAACTAACTGCAGTTATTCTAAGTAAGATTGAAAACAAAATCATGTATTTTACGGAAAGACTTTCTCTTGTACACCTCAGAAGAAAAGGACTTAGTCTCTATTTTTTAAATAAGAAACAAGCATTTTATAGACTATGTGGTACTTTGAGGAACATATGTATGAGTTCAAAGAATATTTTGTGGCATTGTTGGTGTCATTGGCTCCCAGTGGTGGATACAATTTAGAGAAAAAGATACTCAGGACGAGCAGTTCATTAGCCTCTGTGACAGTTTTGGATTGTTTATCCACTTTCAATACAAATTATGATTGTGTTTATTCATTTGAAATAAACATGGCTTTTAGGGTGGATCACTATTGGTGCCAGACCAGCATTACTTTCATTTATCAAGAACTTGTTAGCTTTGAATTGCTTTGTCTCACAGCTTGTTTCTTTTGTTTGGTTTTTTTGTTTGTTTAGTTTTTTTTTTTTAATACCTGTTGTACATATTTTGTATTTCTGTCCACAGGATTCACTAATTATCTGTAATAGCAACCGAAAAATTAAGCCTTATATTATGACAGCTTTAGCACCTCACAGCTAATAAGCCACGTGAAATGTTGAAGCCTCACACTGATGGCTCAGATGGAGAAATCTTGTGTACTTGACAACATAGAATGCATTTCCAACCATGAACTTTAAATAGCCATAAATGGCAGTGTGCACCGTGTGCCTTCTACAAAAGTTGCAAGGGCCTTTTTTGTTCCAACTGAATGGTTATTTCTATTGGTTTATTTCTAAATTTCTTAGTCCTACTGCTAATGTATCAAGTGAATTGTCACTACAACTAAGAAATGTATATTACTTGTACATTTCGTGTAAGTTCTTTTAGAGACAATATACAACCTTAGTCTGTTTCCCTGCAAACTGTCTTTTGATGGGGAATATCTTCATTTTACTGTAAATGTATAAATATATATATAGCCAACTCTCAAGCCTTTTCTTTGTGAAGAGGTTATCAGTGCATATGATTTTCTGTTTTTCATTTCCACAGTGTAAATAAAAGGTAAAGCAACAAAGAGAAGCTGTTTACTTTTTCCCTGTAATGAATCAACTGTGCTGTTGCCAGTAATTTAAGGTAGAAATGTAGTTTTAAAAAAGTCACAGAGTCAGCCTACCTGATGAATGTAAAGCTGCGTGTGTCAAAAAAACTGCAAGTTCATTTGGGTGTGTAGCTATTGCTCAAACGGATACTACGAATAAAAGTGGTGGTGCGTTGCATTATGGGAATTGCTGTTCAAGCCCGATGAGCCAACGTTGCAGGTTCCAGAGAGCAAGTGCATGCTTTAGAACTACAAGTACCACGTAGCACAGTTCGGCGTCCGCTAACACTTCGATTTGTTTTGGTTCATGTAGACTGCGCTTTGTCACGGGGGAGCCGAGATTCACCGCTGCACTCTAACCTGGTTGTTACACGTCTGTGACCTGCTACCGAGCTCTGGGGAAAAAAAAAAAAAACTCCTCCGGGGTTTGCATTTCGCCGCCCCCCTCTTTCAGCACCGCCGCCTACCTCGTAGCTCTCTTATCGGACCCCCAGAAGCTGGCCTGCTAGTTAGCAAACAAGCTAACGATTGCCAGATTTCACCCATGTCCTCTGAAGAAGGGTTCAGCTCAGCGATAACAGATTGGCTTTTTATCAATTCCTGGTGGCTCCTTCTTCCGTTCATCATGCTGCTTGTTGTCGCTGCCTTCATCGTTGCTTTTGTGTTGCTGTTATATATGATATCGCCCCTCATTAGTCCCAAGCCTCTGAAATTGAACGGGGCCCACGTCGTGGTAAGTGTTACGGTTTAGCTGGCTGGTAACGGTCGCTAACGGCTACTCATAACTGCAGTTTTAAGTTAGCCTAGCTGAGTTTAAGGTTAGCCATAGCTTTATATTTACGTTAGGTGGCGTATTCGCACTTAGCCTAAGGACAACAAGAAGTCGTAACTTTCTTTTTTCTTTTTCATCGTTTATTTTAATAGTAGCTGAGTTTATTGCGAAAGTCAGGTGTCTGTCGTGACACGCCCACATATGAGCTAAGGAATATTGCTTTAATTAATGCTTCAATCTTACTTCACAACCTGTTTTATACTTGGATAAAGTATAATCCACTGAAATAAAACCAGTGCAGTAACCACTAACTTCAGGTAATTCAGCTTGGTTAATGATAAACTTCGCAGGCAGGCCACTAAAGGTAAATATTGTTTGCTTTACCTTGATGTACCTAGTAAACTCTCAGAGACAACATTGTGGGGTTAGGATAATTTTATTATGCAATAATGCTAAAACAGTAGGAAAAATGACTTTTTAAACGATTAACTTTATTAAAGCTGCATTACCTTTTGAGAAACATAATTAACATTTCCAGGTTAACCTGTGCCCCAGTCTGAGTTGCATTATCATTTACCCTTTTGTTTGAACTTTGATTTAGGTGACAGGAGGCTCCAGTGGGATTGGGAAATGCATTGCTATTGAGTGCTATAAGCAAGGAGCGTTCATCACTTTGGTGGCGCGAGACGAGGTAAGCACAAACATTTAGCAGATCCTACCTTGGAGTGTAGCCTCGTCAACAGGCTGTTTGTTGTCTGAGCGCATCTGATGTCACACAGTCAAACTCTAAAGGTGAACTTGTTCCATGTCACTCACGTGCAAAAGTGCACGTGAGTTGACCCGCATTATTACATGTTTTCATTTAGTTGTGGAGTTCATGACATTCATAATGATATTTGCAAGCTTTTGTGTGTATAACAGTAAACATGCATTTTTTTTTCCTGTAGGAGAAGTTGCTTCAGGCAAAGAAGGAAGTGGAGAAATTTGCCATCAATGACAAGCAGGTATGGGTTCAGTATGTATTTCAATAAAAGATGCCTTTTATTAAAGAACTCATTAAAAGTATATTCTACATGCATAATCTTTCCTGCACACATTTTCCAGATGTGTAGGCTTAGAGAAATGATTAAAGTAAAGATAAATCATTAAAAACGCCGCATATGTAGGCTGTGAAAAGTGATTGCATTTTGCATTATTAAAATCTTGGTTTCCTTATTTAGGTGGTGCTCTGCATCTCAGTTGATGTTTCCAGTGATTACAGTCAAGTGGAAAACGTGATAAAACAGGTAGTGTTACCCTCTAATGGAACATAGCTTTAATAATTAAGAAGTACAGCAGTGACTTTTTCCTGTCGTGCAGGCTCAAGAAAAGCTAGGTCCCGTTGATATGCTTGTGAACTGCGCTGGAACTTCAGTTTCTGGAAAGTTTGAGGAAGTGGAGGTAGATCGTTTTAAAGTAAGTACCTGCAGTCATTGGATTCTTTAAGTTCCAAGGACTTTAAGCTTCTCATAGTAGTGCTAAAAACTGTTTAGAAGTATACAGTTATTCATTGCTGATAATTACAACCGGGTGAAAGATCAGAATAATAAAGCTGTGTTGCAGGGGTGTGTTTTTTGTTTTGTTTTGTTTTTTCCAAATTGAATCACACATGAGAATCAGTTTTTCCTTGATTATAATAGGCTTTTGGTTAGGTGAAACACATGTGGACTGTTCAGTGTATTTTTCCATTACTTCTGGGCATTTGCTAATCATAAATGTATTTTATGAATGAGCAAATTAAATCCTCCATAAATAAATGATTAAATAGATTTTTATAACCTGAGGGGGAAGGCCATTATATTCTTTGGGAAGCTTCACAATTCCTTCTTATATGAATGGAAAAACCTGCCGCGAATTTAATAGGTTTGATCGAGAGCATTAATTTCTTTAAAATTACTTAAAATTATTGGCTGTCGACATAATACATGTGCACCAAAGCAGGAATTGGGTCTTTTGAAATGAGTGTCATACATTATGTTCTTATTAGAAAAGGTTTGATTTGTGACTTGGTAAGAAATCACATTACTGTCAGAATTTCTGAAGAAGTGGCTAAATTTATGGCCTTTGGCCTGCTGTGAATCAAGAGACTTTGAACTGCTCAGGTTTTAAAGTGACTGAAGCTGCCTACAATTATGTAATGTACCATGGACACTGGTTGTAGTATTAATGTAGCCTTCGTTTCCAGAAATTGATGGAAGTGAACTACCTGGGCAGCGTTTACCCAACACGAGCTGTCATAACCACCATGAAGGAGCGAAGAATGGGCCGCATCATGTTCGTTTCCTCCCAGGCGGGCCAGATTGGTCTGTTTGGTTACACTGCCTACTCCCCATCTAAGTTTGCCCTGCGAGGCCTTGCAGAGTCGCTGCAGATGGAGGTATGTGTTTTGCAAAAATTGCCTACAAACACGCTTGAAGCAATTCTTAGCATTCCTTAGCATAGAATATGAATGACATTGCACGACCAGAAGTAGGCAGGACTGAAGATAAACTTTTCTCAATTTCCTTCAACTGAAGTAACTACCAAAGAGAATGACATTTGATCTGAGAGTAAATGCATTAGAGGTTCATCTAAGCAGCCAGAGCCTGGAGTGTCCACAAGCACCCAGCCTTCATATGCAACAAGCCTGTATTTGTATAGCGCTTTTACTAGTCCCTAAGGACCCCAAAGCGCTTTACACAACCAGTCATCCACCCATTCACACACACATTCACACACTTGCAGTGTGTCTGCAGCTTGAGTGAAGATGATGATAAGGGACATTTCACTAGAGTCAGTGCTGTAATGATTATACTTTTTCTACATATAGGTAGCATTCAGGCTAACTTTTATTGCTTGTCAAAGAGCTGTTGAAATGTTAACGTATGTAGTTAGTTGTCATGGTCTCAGTAGTGGAATTGCTAAGGCAGTTATTGCTCTGTTTTCCTTCTGCAGATAAAGCCCTACAATATCTACGTGACTGTGGCATACCCCCCTGACACTGACACTCCAGGACTGGCTGAGGAGAACAAGACAAAGGTATGCAACAGTACAGAGAAATACTTACTTTTCTTACTTCCTGTTTCTTTATGTAAATTTTCTTGGAGGTGTTTTCCCTTTATTTTCACATTTTAGACTGCTGCTTAAATGCTTGCGGTCTTACCCCCACCCCTCTCTCTCTTTCTCCGCTTTCCTCTCCCAGCCTCTGGAGACCAAGTTAATCTCTGAAACCTCTGGAGTTTGTCAACCAGACCAAGTGGCCAAAATCATTGTCCGGGACGCAGTGGTAAGAAGCTCGGATCACATTCAGCGCCCAGTTTAAAAATGAGATGTGTGCTCTGTATTTTGTTTGTTTTTCCTTTGGCAAATGTATCTGCTTGTTTTTCGTTCATCTCACAGCAGGGGAACTTCAACAGCTCTGTTGGTCCAGATGGTTACATGCTATCAGCGCTCACCTGTGGAATGTCACCCGTCACCTCCATCACAGAGGGTCTCCAGCAGGTACAGCCCTGTACATGATAGGAAATTGCAGGAAATTGCTCCTCAGCAGATCTGCAAATTTAAGCCTAACCTTTTATTTTGAAATTCCCGCACAGATTGTCACCATGGGATTGTTTCGGACCATCGCACTTTTTTACCTGGGGAGCTTTGACAGCATCGTGCGCCGCTGCATGATTCAAAGGGAGCAGTCAAAAGCGGCCAATAAGAGGGAGTAACAGCAGCCTTACCTTCACCTCACCCCGATGCCCCCAACCCTCTACCCACTGCCCTCCCAGCCAGTCCCTTCCTCCAGCTGTACAAGTGCACAACCGTAGGTGGGGGTGGGGTTAAAAAACAAAAGGCCATGTCAGCATTTCTGATGTCAACTTTAGCAGATGGAATGGAAGAAAGTGGCAGATGTTTACGTGTCTACTCCACAGACTTGATAGCCATTTAGATGTATTTTTTTCCCCTGGTGACTTCAGTTTAATGTGTCCACCTGCTTCTTTTGGAAGCAGCCTTACTTTAGAGGAAAGAGGGGTGACTAAAAATCCCACATCCTGATTTCCAGTATCTAGGCTTCCCTTCTTCAGTTTTTTTTTTTTTTTTTTTTGGTTCCCACAGAGAAGAAAAGCAACAGCCCGTCTAACCGGTTGTGCCAAATATGGCCTGAATTTTTTATTTTTTTTCCCCACCAGAGGCTATAGCGAAAACAGAATAGTTGTTACTCTCTTTTTCGTCATGTTGTGCCGCATGTATCAGAGATTTCCATCTTTTAGAGAGTTTTTACAGTTTTCACTATATAAGCCCTTTCTTTCCCACCTTTTCCATACTTCA
Source organism: Maylandia zebra (assembly GCF_041146795.1). Classification (NCBI taxonomy): domain Eukaryota; kingdom Metazoa; phylum Chordata; class Actinopteri; order Cichliformes; family Cichlidae; genus Maylandia; species Maylandia zebra. Next base: position 18,162,264 of record NC_135184.1, read on the forward strand.
GGTCTTTGCCGGCAAAGATCCTTCCCTTTTTTTTTCCTCTCTCTCGCTCTTTTTTGACTGAATAACCTCTGTGTTTAAAAGCGGTCGTGACTCACAGTGTTTTGTTTATGCTGCGGGATATTTTTGTTTGTGTTTGTGTGTGAACTGAGGTCATACATTATACGACAGTACTCTTCCATGATATCAAAGGGCAGGAGAGAGCTTATGTTTGTCTTTAATTTTTTTTAAATCTATATTTCATAAAATAATCTCCACATATTATCATTATTATTAATAATAGTGATACTATTCCAAAACGTTACGTGCAGCGTTGTCGCTGAAAACCGTGGGATGTGCAAGTGTGTTTGCTGTGACTGAGCCGACCACCTCCGGAAAGAGTAAAGCCATTCGAAGTTTTTGTCTCGGGAATAAAGACAGCAAAAACGTTTTCCTCGTCATTCCAGCTAAGTGAAGAAAGTAAAGCAGGTACTATGGGTTGAAGCCATGAAGTCGTAAGATTAGAGTGGGAGGGGATACACAAACAAATAAACCAGCACATAAATTTAAGTTTCACTCATGCACTTGTCAGTTTAATTTAAAAAAAACAAAAAAACAAAAAACACTAATAAGTTGCTAAAGGAAGCATGAAGCGTATCATTTTTTACTTGCAGTTTTTTGTGTCAGTGCACATTCTCAGCCATCCCCAGTGAAGATGCATAATCTGTCAGGTTGGTGTAACTCAGAGATGGGCGGGACTCGCTGGTTCGGGTTGTGTCTCTGTACATCTAGTGAGGGCGCTGGTGAGTCATCTTATATAATGGCCAAACTTTTGGAGGAACAAGAGTGGAAGTGTTAGCCCTCATCTCTACGATGCTCTTTTTGTTGTTGTTGTTGTTGTTGTTGTTTTGTTTTTTACATGCACTGACGCTGTCGTGCACTGCTGGGACTTCAAAACTCTCTAGATTACAAAATATAGATTCCCTTCTGATTTCTGTCAAGTCTTAGTTACCATCTGACTTTCTTATTGTTTTGAATGCAAAAGGAAGAAGAAAATACAATGTTGACTCTCGCAAGTCTTCCTTTGGTCCAGTCGGAGAGAATGTACTTTATAACAAAGCGATACAAATCAGAACATAGGAACATTATTTTTTAAATACACCAATATTTGAATGCCAAAATGTGTTAAGACAATTTCTTGAGATCGCAGCACATTTATTTGTGGTTTATTTTGATGTCGCTGCTCTTTTGATCTTAGTGTTAGTTTATAAAAGCTGGAGAGCAGCATGCGGCCCATTCTACAGCCTTAAGACGTGACTACTGATGAAGCGAACGCTATGAGAGAGTGGACCCGTCCGCAGAACAATGTGACTTCATACGTTAGTGGATGATTGGTTTACCGGGTGATTTTTTTTTTAATTTTATTTTATTTTTATTTTTTTTTGGTGACTTATTTGGTGTGAAATGCCAACTGTTTGGGGGGGAGGGGTTTGGGTTTGTGTGTATGTGTGTGTGTTTGGTCAATTTCTAGTGTTTCTATGACAAAAGAAGCCTTACTGAAATCCAAGACATGAAATTGAGAATGGATGACTCATGTTTGATGATGTTCTCATTTGATATTGGTTAAAGGCGTACTGTCCCGCACTTGAGAGCTTTCCATAAATGTACATTTATTGCTTTAAGAAGGTTTTTCTTTTTTCTTTTTTTTACCTTGAGGTAGCAACACATTGATGGATAGAACATGTAGCTCATGTAAAAGCAGTTTTGTTTTCACTAACACAACTTTAAGCTATGCAAATGAAGCCTCTGCTAACAATATGTTTAAACATACAGTAAAGATTTAAGTTCTGTAAGAGTCACGCTAGTTTCCCTCGTTTAATGGTGTCATTATCGGATGCTCAATGGATTTAAAAGTCTTGAACATGAAAGTCATACTGCACTCTTTGGTTTCACGCTTTTTTCTGTTTTCTTTGCTTTATACTCTTTCTGCCAAAAAAGCTTAACACCTTCACCTTGTGTGCCATTGAAAGAAAATGTGAGGAGTGGAACATTTCTTTGTCTTATTTTCTTACATGATAAACTAAATAAATACCTGTGAAGAAAACCTAAATCCTTTTACTCCTGGGTGTCGTTGTCTCTTCTTAAATTGCTTTAGACCTCTTTGACTGAACTTGCCTTAAGGGGGGGGGGGAATGATTAAATCTCAGCATGAACATGGTTCAGAAGTTTTGACAGTGCAGGGTTTGTGTAGGACTGAGGATGTTAAGTATTCTGTTTGATAGAGGATGACATTTAATTTTTTCATAAGGGAACTTCCCAAAGCAGCAGCAGCTCTCGGGTTTACAGAGTGCAGGACTTTAGATGCTTCGTTAGACCTGTGGGAGAATAAGTAGATGACAAATAGGGGAGATGCTTTAAAAAAAGATGAGAAAAGTTTAAAGAAGACAGGGAAAATGTAGACTGGTGCATCAGTTTTGCACTTGTAAGGTTAAATCTGTGTCCACAAGGGGGTGGCTGGACTACATCAAAGCAATCCCTCGCCAGGGTGGTCCTCTGCCCCTAACCCTGTGATCTTTTAAGATTTCTGTCTTCGATCATAAAAAATATCTAAATCTTAAAAATATTCTTGTTTATATAATTTTCTGGGTAACGTGATCTGCCTTAAAACGAGGATGCAGTAATAATAATATGGCCTATAAATGGTTTGAGCGCAGTTCTTGGTGTGCACTTGGAGCAGCCAAAGGAAAGACTTTCCGCAGCTGACGTCAGGCATACCTCACTAAACAGTGCGGCCCACTAGCGGTGAGCAGGGAGCTGCTTCGGAGGATATGTGGAGCAATCGTGGAAGAGGACTCCAGTCCGACCTTGTCTGGCGCACAGTCCCGCGTCTGGTTCGTGCGTAAGGCTGCTAAAACAGTTGGCCGCCTTTAAAACCCCTTCAGGCGTGAACAACTTTGGCTTTCATTCATTTTTTTTTAAATCGCAACACATCCACGTCTGGGTGATGTGCACAGAAATAGAACAACACTACTCCCAACCTCTTCCGCATATTGGATTTCTATGCAAAGAGAAGGTCGCCAGTGTCCCTCCAAGGATTCGGGAAATGAAGACTGCTGCTGACACGGAACCAGCCTGTTTTGACTTCTAGTGCGTGTTTCTGTGCAGTTTTTTTTTTCAAGGGATTTCCCCCGAGTTCACGAGTAAAGTATCTCCTCTCTGTGTGGGATCATTCGCTGCATTACCTATTTGAATACAGCCCCAGCTTTTTGGACGAGCCTGTGCAGAGCATTGTACAGTGCACACATTTGGTCAAAATGCATTTTATTTAGGATAACCACTGGATATACAAAGTGCCAAATTTGAGCCGGAATGGAGAACGAGTATAATCGCAATATTGTGGAAAAGTATATCTGCCATAAACTCTCCAAGCGGGGGTTCGTGTGGGGATTTCGCGTTGTCCAAGAAGAAGATGCTGCTAATAACGGATCGATAACTGACCCTCCACCGACTTTGGTCCACCGGTGCCGAGAAGCCAGCACCGGGCCTGACGGCGAGAGCAACACCCACCTCTGCAGACGGCTCCCACAGTCCGACCCACACGCAGGCATCCACAGAGTCCTGCGCGAGGCTGGAGATGAACTTGAAAGACTGTACCAGCCGGACTTCACGGAGATGTCGCGGCAGCTGCATCTCACCTCCTCCACGGCGCAGAGGAGGTTCGCCGAGGTGATAGACGAACTGTTCCGGGACGGGGTGAACTGGGGCCGGATTATTGCTTTCTTCGAGTTTGGGGGCACTGTGTGCGTGGAGTGCGCTTCCAACGAGGGGATGTCATCCCAGGTGGACAACATCGCAGACTGGATGACGGAGTATTTAAATGGACCTCTTAACAGCTGGATACAAGATAACGGGGGATGGGTATGTCTGATTCCGTGTAGTTGAGCGCTTTGCAGCAGTGTGCCAAGGGGTCGCAAAAGTCCTCTTTTAACTGTGATTAAAAGGAATTTCAGTGACTTAGTTCGGTCAGTGTAGGCCTACATGTTTGACTGAGCTGAAAAGTGCATTTTGATCTGGCTTAACGGGGCTCAATATCGAAACCACATGTGTAGCTGATCATTAAAAAAAGAAAAGTCCCTTTTAGGGTGATCTCGTGACGCACGTCAGGCAGCGAGCGAGATGAACGGCTTTACTTTACTTGCTCTAACTGGCTGATCTCGTTGACTGTTAAACTTACTCGACCAATCAAACAGCGGTTTCTCTATCACACCTCCCGACGCGTCTCTATAAAAAACCCGCCCTGTCATTTGTAGAAGCAGAGGCAGAGCTGTCATTGGAGCACAGAGGTTATTATCTAAGGGGAAGTAAAAGCTTAGTTATAAAAAGAAACAGGATTGTGTGTGTGGTGTTGGAGAGAGAGGGCATTTCACCATCCACCTGTATCTGAATCTTCATGCAGGAAAGTGCTTCAGTCCCGCTGTCACGTGAGGCATTGCAGGCCCTCATTCTTGCAGAAGGGAGGAGGTCAGACACATGTCAGCAAAGAGCAAACTATTGAATTAATGTGTTTAGGCCTCTGGGCATAACTGGACAGGGTTCAGCTTATCAGAGGCCCTTTTTTTTGGCACAACACACACCTGGCTGAATGCATGCCCACACTGAATCTGAAACAAGCATGCATTGTCATATTAATTTTTCAGGTTTTTATTACAGCTGCAAACCCTCCTGCAAAAAAAAAAAGGGGGGGGGGGGGGGGTGCTGTGCACCTCAGTAGCCACCAAAACTGACTTGCAATGAATTAACCTTTAATTAGCCGAGGTGCTCTTAATGAGAGCATAACGTTTGCACTGCCTGGTTATCTTAGCTGGAAGGTATCATAAAAACGGGGCGTGTGTTGAGTGGGCTTATCAATGATTCATATCGAATGTTTCATCTCAAAGGATTAGACCGTTTAACATTCCCCTTGAGTCTGCCTTGCCCCTGGAGGTGGCAGGTTGTGCCACATATCAAAGGGAGGCAACAGAGGGAGGGCCCTCCAAGAACACAGAGTGCTAATCTGCAGCCACTGTGTTTAACATGCCGTCCTCTGTTTGCATCTTGGTTGGGACTCTTTTGTCTGCCTTTTTCAGACCTGTGCCTTGAAGCTGGCGCAGACTGGGGCCGCAGAGATGCCTGCTCGGGGTCTCTGGAGCCCACTGTAGAATAATGTAGGTCATCATAGTTTGGGTTTTACAGCTGGGTGGAGATGACTGTATCTCTACATCCACTGGAGACAGAGAGAGAGAGAGAGAGAGAGAGAGAGAGAGAGAGAGAGAGAGAGAGAGAGAGAGAGCAAGAGCACAGTTCTTTAATCCAAAGGATTATTTAGGATTATTTGAAAGCATATGTCTGCAGTATAGGGAATGAATAACCTCATCCAATTAGTTTTAAGCTCAAAGTAAGCTCTAAAACAGTTTAATCCTGAATATGTTAGTGTTGGCTCAGTTTCTGTTGTAGCTTCCGCATATGCAGCCATGCACCGGTGTTGATTTATATTCATCTGAACGGGTGTCAGGTAGGGAATTTCCTGAGGTGTTATTGCATGACCTTTAATAACTGACGTTGCAAACACAGCGTTGTCTGTACTCTGGATTGGGTTTGTGAAAACTGGCTTTGCAGATGTTGAAATGTAATAAAAGTCAACTGTGTTTTCAGTCTGTGAAACAAAGCTGGGGGTTTTTTGCTATGTTTTGTCTCCTCCGGAGCCAAAACGGCGGCCTGTTATACACTGACGTGTTTGTGTTTTTGTATGTTTTTGAGAATGTCTGCTAAACATCGGGTTGATTTTGTACTGGCCTCTTCCTGAATTATGAATTCACAGAGGATATGCAGAGACTGTTAATCAGATATCTCTCAACAGGGATCTCAAGGGCATAGAGGGGATTTTTAGAGATGTTTTAGATCATGGAAACCTGTCCAGAGGGTCAGGGTTAGCAACATTGATTTAAACATTTCTTTTCATTATTTTCAGTTTTTTAGTCGCGCAAGTTCTTAATTTTCTTTTAATAAATTTAAAAAAAAAAAGAGATTTTTTTACAAGAGGTGAAATTTCAGGTAGGGGGAGTGTATAAATGAGCCTATGAAGTACAAAAAAAGGGGGGAGAAAGGATGTGACCTCAGTTTCCTCATTTGTAGCTGCAGAGCTCAGTGGGGACTAAACAATGGCTGCCACTGTTTGCAAATGATCTGGTATCCATTATGTTTTATTGTGAAAGCTTTGCATTGCTGCAATGAGACACATGTGCTACATTTCTGCATTAACCTCACCTGGGTCACCTGTTTTCTAAGGAACATTCACGTGCCGGGTGGCTGTAGCAGAGGAATGAGGATAAAACAGGTTTCACAAATCAGTCGTTTCTCATGAGCTCACTGTCGTTTGTTATAGTGTTCGACCTGATAATTCTAAATAAAACTTTTTAAATGGCATTTACACATCTTCCAAACAATGAAGACACTCGGTAAACACGGCTAAATGTGTGTTTAGACAGGTTGCATTTATGGTCACTTACCCTGTCCATTGTGTTATTGTGTGGAAGAGGTGAGTGCTGTGTTTTCCACCATTCTAAAAACAAAGGTGGGTGGCTAATCAGCCTATCACTGACATTTTGACATGTAAGAGTGGTGTGGAAACAGCTTTCTATCAGCCACCCTCTGTTTCCTGTTGTTTTTGAGACAATTTAAGCCCAAAATAGTGTGAACGGTACCCACTAATCATTGTTGAGTCTAAGTGTTGCGAGTGAGTCAAATACACATTTAGTTCGGCGAAAATCTTCCCTTTAAAAAACTGACAAAGCAGTGACTGTGTTTGCAAAATCTCAGCTGAGGGGCCAAATGGCTCCCATTCAGCACAGATTGCTTCCCACACCCCGGGATGTGACACACCGTCCTTTCATTGTCCCTAACATTCAGTTAGAAACTCGGCCTTTTTGTTGACAGAAATTGCACTCAATCAGGGAACGATTGCATTTAGGCTGCAGACTCACCCACACGTGGCGCACCTGTGTTTATTTGCAGGCGCTTGCAGTAAATACCAAGTGATTGAACAAAGTGGCAGACGGCGTCCGAGTTCCGAAATTACATACTTGACCTCAGACGCTTGACTGGCTGAGAGGGCGGCACGGAGCGAAATGCCAAATTGTGCTTCAAGAGAAAAACAGCAGTTTCATAACTGGAGGTTAACCAAGAGCAGTGTCAGATATGATGTTGAGAAATGATTTTTCTTTATCTTTGTTGTTTTTAGTCACGCTCTAAAGATGGCATTGCTTCTTGGTCTTTCTCAACAACCCTAATTTGAATTCTCCCTAAAAAAAAATGTGTATGTGCTGTTATGGATGAATCTCACTGTTCTTGCAGTCTTCCCTGTGGCCACCAGTAGGTCAAAGTGATCTCTTACCCTTTGAAAACAGCACTATTTTTGATGGATTTGCACCAAGTCATTGTGCAGACATTCAGCTGTTGAAGCCACAGAAGAATAATGATCATGGCCTCTCCTGTAGTTGCACAATGTCATAAAATTGGGTCCACACATTCATCAGAGGGAACTGCCATGATTTTGTGCTCCCTGTATTTACTGCTAAGTTGTGGAAATATTCCTCAGATATGCTAACATGCCTCTAAATCCTTGCTTTTCTATAACAAGTGAGAGGAAGGAGTTAAATCACTGAAAAACCTTCTTTCTTTTTTTAAGCCCCAAACAGTGAGATCAGGTGTCTGTGGAATGCTGCTAACCAGGTGGTCTATTTTCTGTGTCTCCCAGGTGTGTGTGTGTGTGTTATGAAAGACAATGTGCGTTTGGGTTGGGTCCATCCTGTGGGGGTTTCCCAGAGCACAGGCTGCTCTTCGATGGGTGGGACCAGCATGTTGCTATGGTATAGCAGGCATCTGGCTACGGCGCCTTGCTGAGGCTGAGTGGATGTGGGACAGCAAGGAAGTCATTAATCTCCATCTAGGTGACGTTTCAGCAGAGTAGAGACAAAAACCCAGGAAAAGAAACCAAACAAACAAACTAAATCACAAAGGAGGCACATGCAGCCATTCACAGGAGAGCAAAAGAAATTCTCGACCAGGTCTCACTTACATCCAATTTGCGTCTCCTAGATGCAAACTCAGCCTGCTAAACGCAAGTCAATACTAATCAGGGCGCCATTCAGGAACTGTTTCAGCTATGCTTCTTTTAGCTTTGAGCTCTTTTTCTAACACAAAGATGTCTATGTTGATGGTGAACGCAGCGCTGCCTCTGAGGACACATGCTTTACAGCGTAATGAGCTCTGTAAGTCATGACTGACTTACATCCACTCTGAGCTAGTATTCCCTTCTTGTCATGCGGCGTGCTGTCACACTCAGTTACACCCTTTTTTTCATCCATTAATTTGTAGCTGTTTATCAGTTTTTGGTCTCTCATTACTGTGTGAACGCTGCCTTCTAGTTCTGAGCAATCAGACCGAGGAATAAATGATTACTTGCGCAAATAGCATTTTAGGCTTTCTCCCTCCCACCCCGTCAATTAACACTGTCATTCTACAGCTGGAGACGCAACAAAAATGTAAATAGCAAACAAAGAAACAAACTAAATAAGAATCAGCTTGGAGATTTTGACAACAACTTTACCGTTGGATGTGTTTGAGCTCTGTAATGGAGACTGTGCACCACAAAGGAGCTTAATGTGGCAAGAGGCAGCCAAGATTTTCCCCTGTACTGTACCCCTTTTGCTTGGGAGGCCTCGGTTGCTCACCATCTGCCACTGTGTTTACACCCATCAGCACAGCATCTGTAATCTCAGGAACATTTCCTACAGACGTGGGCTGCTGCGGGCCGCAGCTCTCTCAATCAGTCCAACAAGAACATTTTTCTTCCAGCAATCTCTTCGCTATCTGCGTCTCAAAGACGTTTGAGCCAAGCATTTAGTCCCGTGTGTGGATTTAAGAAGCACTGAATCTCTTTTCATTTTGATTTCTATTCAGCTTCAGATTATACTCTTTTGCCCGCAGTAAGTCACATGCACTCCATCTTCACCTTTCCAACCACGCTGGATGTCTCATTGCCGTTTACGGCATGATTGCAGGCCACAAATCCTGTTCTGTTGCACTTGCAGGGGATATGCTTTGCGTCTTTCCGCAACATACCTTTACCCCAGAGACCCTCCACCCCATCCTGTGCTGTAGTTATTTCTGGGCCTTCTTGGGAGAGCTGGCAGAATGTCTGCTGGGAAACAGGGGCTGTAAATAAAAAACGGACACAACCTGGATTTTTTCCTGAGTGTCCAGCTCTTTTAGTTGGATAGTCATGTCAGTGGACCATGAACATAAGCTAACATCAGTGTTTTTTCTTTATTTTGTACTCTTTGTGTTGGACTTCTAGGATTACGCGAGTTTACAGATTGAAAGTTGAGAATTCATCCATGTTACTGTTTCCTTTTGATCCCTTTTGCTCAAATAAGCAGTCACCTCAACCTTCTAAGCTCCTGTTTTATGAGGGACAAGTGCTTGAGCTAAGCGCTACCATCCCACTGAGAGGATACGCTGATAAATAATATATGGAGCAGATAAACTTGGACACTAAATGGATGTCCCGAAAGCTTTATGAGCTCCAGCTGAGAGATTATATCCTCTTTCCCCTCCTCTTTTTTCCCTCATCCTCTTCCTCCCTCTTACCCCCACCACATGAGACGTATTAACTTGCACACATACACGTGCCCAAACACACTAATACCCAGAGACCTGGCTTTCAGTGTCAGGTAACGTTCCAGATCCCTGAAAAATGCAGGGACATGCGAGAGGCCTCTAAATATAGAAGCATTACCATCACTGCTCTTGTGTGGTCTTCTAATTGTCATGTTACGCGTAAATCCCTGCCCTGTGTGCCTCTGTGATAGCGTCACATCACGAACCCACCGCCGTCCTCCATGGAAAAAATGTCCTAATGAACCATTTGAGATGGCAGATAAAAGAGTTTTCCACCTTTCCTGTCACGGTGGGAGCCGGATAATGAGAAGCCTATTGAGACGCAAGTTGACTTTGCCACTAGGCACACCCTTGCAAGCAGCGCAGCATATCAATATAGGGCAAGGTTAAATGGTTCCTCCCATTGTCTAGCTACTGTAGATATTTTTGGGTCAAACCCCCAAAAGGCTTAAAAAGAGATTTGATGTTTTCAGTTAATTTCTAGGGCAGCAATATCCACTGTCATTTGAAGTCTAGTATGTCTCCTCACAAAGACAAAGCCTGTTGAACAGGTAGTGGATTGTCTTAGGTTTCCCCAATGAATGGCAGCTTTCACTGTGAATTAATTCCAGCCTGAGAATCTAAGATCTGAACTACAGATGTAGTTTCTGGATCTGAAAAGCGAAGCAATCCCAGGAGTTCGTCTCGTTCTTTTGGCTGCTCACTTTTAGAGGTCACCACAGCAGATCATCTACCTCCGTTGTTCACCCTATTCCTAGCATCCTCTTCTGTCACACCAACCCTCTGCATCTCCTCTTTCACTACATCCATCCCTTCTGTCTGCTTCGTTACACTTAAGCCAACAGCGAAATAGTTTCCATCAGTCCAACAGGGGCTGTCTCTTCTGGTTCTATTGAGGTTTTAAAGGTTTTGATTCAATTCAGTCCAAATCAAATCAGTTTTATTTATAAGCACCAAATCACAACAACAGTTGCCTTAAGGTGCTTTATATTGTAAAGTAAAAACCCTACAATAATGTAGAGACAACCCCGACAACCAGACGAACAGCCTATGAGTAAGCACTTGACGATAGTGGAAAGGAAAAACTCCCTAGGAAGTAACCTCTAGCAGAACCAGGCTGAACCGGGCAGCTATCTGCCACGACCAGTTGGGGGTGAGGGGAGGAAGACAAGACAAAGACATGCTGCAGAAGATGTTTCACTTTGATGTTAACATTTTTATTTTTGGTGACAATCACAGTGACAAAGCCCTAGTCACGCAGACCTACAGACCAGCCGTCTGGCAGCCTCTGGATGTAAGTGATTGCTAGAGGTTGATGGGAGTTTATGGGAAAATGATTGTGAAAGTCCCTGTCACATGGACCTAGAGACTGGTCAGTGTCATCCCCACCACCACAACCACACAGACACAGACAACCACAAAACCTCCTTGGTCTCACGATGGTCTAAACCCAGCTCACGTTTCCTATTAGTGGGTGAACAATCCAACGCTTGGTCCCAAGCATATTGGTTCATGTCGGTTCAGTTGCCCATAGTTTGCATGAAGTGACAGATTTGTCTACAAATACTGAATAGCTACACTCCAAGCAGTAGTAAATCTGTGAAAAGTACAACACAATCCGGGAATGAAGAAGGTTTGCATCCAAAGTAAAAGTTGTGCCTAACAGTCACCAGGAGTTTTTTTTGTGCAACAACTGATCTGAGCCATCGACTACAGTAACCATAGCCAACCGACGAGAGAATACAAATTTTTCACTAGCAATCGATGATTGTCACATCCAATATGGCGGCCAACTCTTGAATGTGACCATGTTGTCACGTGAGATTACTCGGTACAAGTCTATGACAAAACAGCCCTCAGCTCTCTCAGCCTCTGACATCAACAAACCTTCTCCTGATGAGTTTTTGAGCTAAATCGCTAGTTTCATTTTCTATTGAATAAATCACTGAGTCAATTCAATAAACTATGATCATTATTTGAGTCAGAAGGGAGGAATATTCATGGTATGCTCATTGTCTCATAATATTCGCAACCCAGCCCAATCCACCCCTCAATCATCACATCAGGTTTCAACACACTGCCAAAAAAGACACTCAGTACAAGGCTTCGTATCAGGACTCACCAGTGAGTGACGTCACGCTCTTTTATATTGTTTATGATCTAAACACAGGTATACAAAAAAGAAAAACGTGACTTTTTTCTCTAGCAACAATTACTGCTAATGCTAGCAAGCTGAGTTAGGAAGTACGTTATGTCCATTGTATGGGTTATATTACAATTTCCCTCACCAAAGCTGAAGCACAGAGGACAGGTTGTTAGTACAAATTACCAAGCAGAAGGTCACATTACGTAAGAAAGCTGCTTTTAAAATGTCCCAAAAAGAACCAACGCCATAAACACAGCAGAGAGGAAATTAGGCAGAAAGCCCCAAAGTATTTCTGTACCAGGCTGTAAACATGTTTACCTGCTCGAAAGTTGGGTTTTTTAGCATGAGAGTCAGAAGCAACTGACTTCCCCTGTAAGGCGTCCTCAAATAGCGATTCGACCTGCAGTTTATGAAATTTCACTTTAAGATTATGAGACCAATTTTTTTTTTATCAGTTTTATTGATTTTGGGGCAGAGAAAGCAGCAGCAAAGACTAAAGCGATAATTAACAGCATTTCGGTGAAGCAGCAAAACAGGCTGCAAATGCAATACAAATTTAGCAGACAGAAAGCAGGATTAGCATCGGTCTTTACTCATATTTCCGGCGTCTAAGGAGTGTAAACTGAACGCTCGTGATGCAAGGTTGATGGGAGCAAATGAAGAGTAAAGGAGCAGGTTGCAAAACCAAAACAGTGAGCTTAAATGTTCCATAGTGGCAATGGTAACTGCAAAGTTAGACAGTAAAATCTCAACCTTTCAAATCCCACGCAGCCATTTACTCTGCTATTGATGCAAAAAACATGGAAAAGTGTACGTTTAAAACAAAAGCGAAACTATCTCCATGGCTAGCTGCTAATTTGTGGTTCAGGGTAAATTGACCTTTTAAGGCTTAAAGCATTGATATCCACACACGTACAGGCAAAGATAGAAGCGGATGTGCTAGTGGAAATCAATTATTTGCTGTCAACAAAATGGCTGTGTACACACTCACGGGCATATACATACACACATACACTGTGGCACATCAGTGTGTACACAAAGAAGCGGATGTGGTAGTGTGAATCAATAATGCTGTGTTGTCACAGGGTGACATGTGAGCCATGGCAGGGAGCAGATGGCCTCGGGGTGCCTAGCTTCCTGTTAGCCATGCCATACAGCCTCAACGCACACAAGCTCGTGCACGCTTACACAGACACCACAACCATCTCCACTGGGATTTCCCCCGGCGCAGCTAGCTACACCACTGGCCATTACCAAACAGCATGCCATTATTGACTCTTCTCTGAACTGTTGAGTACTCGCTCTTCCAAAAATGACAACAGCCAGATAATGGTAAATAGATTTCTCTGCCTCGTCTGTGGAGGTCTGGAGTAAATAATTCTGTGCACCCCATCTCTAAACATGATTTTTGGCATGAGAGCAAGTATCCCACAGGAAATCTGATCTGTTTCAGTCGACATCGAGTGAGGTCAGCCGATGCTTGGAAATCTATTTGACTACGGGGTATAGATTCAGCATTTCCAATGGTTTGCAATGGTTCTCTGAGCAGAGCCTCAATTAACACAGCAGACCAGCAGCTGTGAATGTCAGATTGTATGTGCATGTGATTAATCAAAATGCATCCTGAAGGAGAGTGTCTCTGTGGAAAGACCTGGGTGAGATCTTTTAGCACATTTTTAAAAATGTTTTAAATTTCCTGACTCCTTTCAGCTGGTGTGCGAGCTCTCCCTATTGGCACAGCTCATACAGCACCACCCTGCTGCAATCGCCTTTGATGGCGACTGATTAGGTTTGAAGTGCAGAGAAAACTATAAACCCATGACGCTTGGAAGATAAAAAGCTTTTCCAAGAGAGCATTGTTCTGGCTTCTACGTATTGTTTCAGAGTCTCCATCCTAAATTCTCTTGACATCTTCTCAAATCTACAATCACCTTCTGTCAGGATGCTGCAGCTGGCGCGGAATATTACAGCTGCGTGCTACTTTTGACACAGATATCTCGCCGGTAGGGGCAAACCCACTATTGCCAAGGCGTTATGTTGCAGCAATTTCACAGAATCTACTCTGCCTCTACGTTTAATTGGTTGTTGGGCTGTCATTACATCTTGAAATACTGACAGATACTTCAAAGAAAACATGAAGAAATGAATACCGTAGTAGTGACAGTGATTCCTTTTCTTCCTAGGGATTTTATTTCATGTTTTTTGCTATTTCTTTTGACAATACAGTGACGATTTATGTCTGTGTATGTTCTAAGGATGCACTCATTTGATGACTTATGCCAGAGCAAACTTTTATGGTGCCAAGATTTAGTGGTGACAGGCTTCATTTTGCTTTTATAGTGAGGTTTTAACTCCCGTCTAGACGAGGTTCATGTCGGCAAATCTAACCACTAGAAGTTTAATCAACTCTGCAAATTGACTTGTAAACTGCCTAATTTATTGCTCACATTTGAAGTCAGTTGGCGGTTGGACTGATGCACGAAGAAATAAGTACAGATGTGTTTCTTTTTTTGTTCTTTTTTTTAATCAGCTGAATTTCAGCAGGCACTATTTGATCAGCCAACTCATTTTCTGATACCACCAAACCCATCACGCTCAGACCCCCTGATCGCCAATGTTTTCCAGATTTGAATTATAATGAGTCCACATTCCTGTACTTCATGGAGGACAGGAGATTAAAAAATATTCCTGGGTAAAAAATTTTTTTTAAAGCCTGGACTTCAGAAGGTGTCTTTGATCAGAAGGTGAGGCTAACAGGGTTCTGGAGGAGGAGGAGGAGGAGGAGGAGGACAGATGGAAGGGCATGAAATAAGAGGAGGCTTATAAAGCTATAAAAAAAGGCATTCCTATCTCTTACGGCCTCATCTGCTGCAGCCAGGTTGAGACGGAGAGGGTAATATCTGGAGCAGCCACCGTGGTTTAAAGCCCAAAGAATAATGACGCTAATAGAATTCAAGCTGTTAAATACAAAGAAGGAGATTTAGGAGACTAAGGTCAATCCAAAGTTACAGAGCACACTTGGATGAAATTGCTTGTTAAAGTCATCTGACTCAACAATCATCTGATCCTCAGCTGATCCATCTGCTGACTTTAAAGCAGAGGAATTTACTCGTGAAACATCCACATGGGCATTACATATCCCGAAACCTAAAAATACATGCTGTACATGTGGTTTGCTTTTGTTTTTCTCCCGCATTATTTAACATCCAGCTTTGGTGCAGTATCTTATTCTTGCAGTGCAGTTTCAAGACAAGCCAGCTCACAGTAGGCAGGCACCGAACCCCATTAATGACATTTTCCATGGATTAGTCCAGAGAGAAACAGAAACTCTCCTCCATTATGAAATTGACATATGCCTCATTAGTTTTCTGTGCATTTTCACTCCAGACTTTCACTGTCACAATAGGCAACTTATTATCATTCATCGGGTAGGCTGTGCTTGTTTCCCTTTGGTCTTTACGTACAGACAGGGAAGGTCACACAGCTCTGAATGAGCCAAGCTGCTCAAGATAGTTCAAACAATGCGTCTTTTAAAAGCACGCCCTAGCTCTCTGCAAGGTCTTTGTGAGTCATGCTGAGTTTAGAGCAATGAAAAGTAAAAGGAGAAAGAAAAAAGAACAGAAGTAATGTCCACCTCTGCTCTTTGCCTGCTTGATTGGGCTTTCGTTGAGTAATTATTTTCTGAGAAGGATTTAGCCGAAGCTTTTTCATTACATAATTCAAAGGGTTTGCTGTAGCCGTGTTTCTCGCAGCTGACTTGGTTCAACTCGAGGCTCATTCCTTCTCATATCGAGCCTCTCGGGCAAACGCGCGCGCACACAAGCGGGGTTGTTTGTTTCCACACATCAATGCATTCCACTCATTCCTCTCCCCCAGCCTGGATGAAAATCAGCTGGTTGCCTGAGAGAGGTCAATGAACTTTCCCCCAGTGTTCCCGTCCTGAGAGGAAAGAGAGTGGAATTCTTTCTTTCACTTATTGTTTTTAGAGCTGACGCTCATGATACGGCCTCTGCTCTCAGATTGTCTGAGTGGAAGTGAAATTGCATAAGAATAATCATTGCTTTCCTTTCGCCCCCCCCCCCCCCCCCCCCCCCCCCCCCTAAATAAAATGACCTCATCGTCCATGTTTAGAGAAGTTTTGTCATGCATCTCTGAGCTTTAACTCTCAGCCTGTGGGAAATATGCTTTCCTTCCCTTATCGGCTTTTGCTTTGTCTCCCCACATGATTTTTCTTCTTTCTTTCTTTTAACCCCCTCTTCTTGAAGTAACACTGTAAAGTGAACATCCTGCTTTTAGAACCACACGGAAAGGAAAATGAAATAAAAGGAAAATGTGTTTACCTCAACAAGGCACATTTCACATTTTCTGTGTTTTTTTCTGTTCTAATTAGATTGAGCAGAGCTGGAGACGGGTTCTGAGAGGCAGTGTCACATTTCTGCGCACCAATCAGGGCCTTGCAGTACTTTAATCAAAATGCAGCAAGAGCTGAATTGTTTGTTTATGAACTGTTTATTTTTATTGTTAAAGAGAAAGGAATCGGCAGTATTTCCCGCAGGCTTTAAGTCTAAGAAGTGACAGCATACTGTATGTAGCTGTGCTTTCCACCACCGGCAGTGAATACCTTCTCTGTGACTTTGTGGAAAGTTTTCAGTGCTTTTTCAGCTCCATTCTCCTCCACTTCAAAGCCGTTTCCTGAGGGAGCCGTACCTCAAACGGATGATTGTTTTCTCTGACATTATCGGACATCTGAGATGCTCAATCTGCTGCTCTCTGTTCTCCTCACAGCATGCCCCGTCCCAGACTCTGGCCTCTCTCATTTACATGGCCAACACGGGGAACCCAGCTACACCTGAAACCTGGCCCAGTGTTCTCTAATCACGTAAACTGCTCTGGTATCTTGTTGCCAAAACTGACAAGCTTTCATTTAGGGGCCGACTGAAAGAGGAGACCACGGGAGGCCCTGGGTGTCTAGCTTTGATCTTCTAATACTTTCTCCTTCACTGACACGTTTAATTCTCTATTAGATGATGTTACACTTGACTTGTTTACCCGTGCTTCCTAAATTACAACTTGGTGTTTCATCAAAGGAAAAATAACATCACATTCCCTCTAAAACTTGCCTTTTTATGGTCTGCCTCCTCTTATACTAGGGGCTAAGATTTAGGAGTCGCTTAATGGTTCAAAACAAATACAAATCTCTTAGTTACAGTCTCTAACCAACTGTGGCTCTCCCCTGCTGCTCCCCCTCCCTTTCTCCACGGTATTAGTATGACTACATGTTTGGCTTGCCTCGAGTCTTTCCTAGTTACCCGAACAGACTCTGTGATTTAGCCATGCTTGGCTCTACCACAGAGAAGTCATAGTCTCATACTAGACAGTGATGTCATTCCTGCACAAAAAGTGACTTAATGCTAACTACGCCATAGAGGTCCTTTACACCGCCTATCACTGCTGTCTGAAAAGCCCCTTTCTGAACATTGGGATTATGTAATTCTGTTACATCAGGGGCTCGACACAAAGAAGCTGCACACACAAGACCACAGTGACTGAAAGCAGAGCGCATTATTTCAGATGGCTCCATTTTTTGGGGAGGGGGGTCAAGTTCAGAACAATTAGTCACCACACACGTGTCACGTGAAGTTTGAAGCCCTGCTGCAGATGGTGTTCCCGCACGTCCCGCTCATTACTCCATATACAGTAGTCATTTTTAGCTGGGATTAGGCAGCCACTATTTTTGGAGTGGCTTTCTAAGAGGTTGGTTGTGTGCTCTCAAGGTCTAAAGGGGTCGGCAGATCTGACTTTTAAGGCTTGAAGCGGCGCTGCCTTCGTCACAGGAAATGGGCCTCTCCCATGGACTTGTGGGGAAGCAATAGGCCACCTTGGAATCTGTTGCTTCCCACGGTCTCTATCAGGACTTCCCATCTGAACTAATCAGTGATAGTTCAACAGTTGAAATTGGAACTGCAGGGGCTCTCATGCTCTCCTAGAGTAAGAGGTGCTTTGGTTCCAGAGAGCGGCAAATACAAAGCTTACTCAAAGCCGATAGAGTCATTTGAATGGTGGAAAGCTTTGCCTCTGTCTAATCATTAACCTACACCTACCTTGCCTTTTGTTCCATTGAGGCCTTCTGCATGTTTTAAATGCCACTTTCACTTACAAAGTGGGTCTTTATGCAAGTCCACTTTAACAGTCCTGTGAGTGCAACATTTGGACAACACGACCTGGGATGGAAAGGCTCACATAGTGTAAAAAAGAAAAGCACCACAGTTTATTGGCCTGCGTGCTGCTTACATGGATTTGGGTGTGCTATGCACAGCTTCCTTGACAAGAACACAGACCACTTAGACTCCCAAGTGGCAGACATCCTGTCTTTACTAAAAAGCCACTGCAGCCAGGTTTAATGCACTTCAAGCACACCCACACACGTGGACGATGACTCAGCTGCCCCTTTTCATCCTCTGCGCTCTCACTCGTCATCTGTGGCCTTTTAAATGGAGCGAGCAGCAGAGATGAGACTTGTTTTATTAGATCGGGAAGCCCTGAACTAGGGGCTAGGATGAAGCCTCTCGTTATTTATAGCTGCACAGCAGTTGCGTTCTC
The DNA here is from genome assembly GCF_041146795.1 of Maylandia zebra. NCBI lineage: Eukaryota > Metazoa > Chordata > Actinopteri > Cichliformes > Cichlidae > Maylandia > Maylandia zebra. Next base: position 18,180,703 of record NC_135184.1, read on the forward strand.
TCTATCTGGCAGGACTCTGTCACTTCCTCCTCCGTGGTAGGCCGGATGCGCTCAGTGCAGACATCCTCAGACGAGGCAGACATCCTCATTTAGCTGCATTGTATCTATTTGAGGGCTCCTTTGTGCTTTGGTTTGGGATGCTATGAAGGATTTTGAATCAAATGTTCAAGGTCAAACCACAAGATTGGCTCATTTTAAAGAATGAAAAAAAAAAAACCTCTATTGACTGAGCTGCAGAGGTTTATTGTGAGGGGGGGGAAAGGATTGTCTCTCTGTGGCTTTCCCTTAGCTTTGATGTCTCTTTGCTTTACATGTAAAAGTGATTGATTGTGTATAATACACTTTGAGCTTAGGTGTAGTCTGCTGATAAACCCTGGGTGCAGGGGGAAAGCTAGTGCAGTCTGCTTCTATGCACTTGCCTTCAGTCTTCTGAGACTGCAAGGTTACCCTGTCCTTCATTTCATGTTGGATCAAAGCTGTTCAGTAAAAAAAAATCAATAGTCTCAACAAGAATCAAGGAGTACATAACTGATCAGTCAAGGCCATGCAATGCTTGTCAATTCAAAATCTGTTTATATTTCCCCAAAATCCTCTGAATATTTTCCCCCCTGTACAAATTGGAATTGCTTTACCGTGGTTTTGCACCTCCTCCTTCTCTTCATTGATGGGATTAAAAAAACCTCAAGTTTATTGAAGCATTACATATCTTCAGAGAAACCAAAGTCTCCTGTGTAAAGTTCTGTTTCTCATTTATCTGGTAAGTTTAGACAATGAATAATGGAGACAATAAAAAAAAAAAACAGTGTCACGAGGAGTGTGGGTGATTTACTGCCGATCACATTTCATGTTCCAGTGGAGAAGGCTGACTCCCACGGGAGCGGGAGCTGTTTTGTAAACACACAAATGCTGCAGCCGCTGTTGCTGATGCAAATTTGAATATTTATGAGCCTTTGGGGTAGCATCCGACGTCAAAATTGTTTCTCTCTTTACGCTTGACTCGAACGTAATGACTGCGGAAGGTATGAAACCTGAGTTTGCAGTGAAGCTCAAGCGGGGGGCATATTAAAAAAGGTTTCCAATTTCCCTTGTACCGTGTCATGATCCCGCTCTGTCGGGCCAATTCTGTATTCTATGGCTTCCATATTGGCTGGCCATTTCAAAGGATGGCAATTCATTTGTAAAAGCGTGTGGACAGTCAATAACGCTCTTCACTTTCAAAGTTTACTCAAGCTTCTTACACAAGCTTCGGGGAGTCTTTCTCACCAAAATAATATTCAGTTTAAGGTGAGGTTAGTGGAGCTGCTTGCACAAACTGAATAAAGTTTCTATTTTCTTTTTTACTGCCTTCATTGCTTAATTAACTGTCTTTGGGTGTATAATTGTACCTTACAATATAAAACATCTTGATTTGGTCCCAATAAATAAAACTGAATTCAAGAGTATTTAATTCAATTGTGCACTCCTAAGCACTCCAAGCTAAGAAAAACGGGGAGGGTTGCATCAGGAATGGCATCGCACACAAATAGTCGGGGCAAATCAAAACACGTGGATCATTAAAAACATAAAATAAAATAAAATGGATGTAGCCCCTGTGTCATAATCAGCCTGCTCCAGGTTTTGTTTTAAAGCCTCAAATTGAGCATTTTGGCCATTGTCTTCTTGGTCTTTTGGAACCAGTGACAGCTGAGGCATGGATCTGACTGAGGAATTGAAGACGTTCAACTCAGATGCGTAATTGGCTTTTTAAAAATGATTATTTTTACTAAATACAGGGCCAAAATTAACAAAAGTAACATTATAATGTGTTAAATAAGGGTTCACACTGGTGACTGAGACCATAAACTCATCATGTAACTGTTCACCGACATCATAAATCAAGTCAGAAGTAGGTCATTGACTCATAAACTTTAACATAATCTGGATGTTTTAGAGTCGCCCCCTGGTGCCCACCTGGAAGAATGCAGGTTTAAAGCAAACACCTCGCTGGCTTTAATTTTTCAGACTCAAAGGATGTCGAACATCACAGTCTGTTATGTACAGATGTGGCAGTCTGCAATGGAAGATGCTCAGGCTGACTTCAAAATGATGATTATTATTAATGACATTCAAAGCTAGCCAATGATAAATGACCATTAGTGACAGTTTGTTAATTTTATAGACTGCTGCAAAACCAAAGCAATTTTTTTTATAAGCGACTCATCAGTTAGGTATCTTTTGTCACTGCATACGTATGTCCTTTGTTTCAAAGAAGCAAGTGTTATTGTTACTCGGGCTGATCCACTAAATACTTGCGCATTGATTGGGCTGGATTTGTACAGCTCGACATCCCACTTTGTCACGCTGGACTGCGAGGCTGTGGTTTCCATGTATTGCAGTATTGTCACAGGGCAGTGAAGGGCTCAGTGTCCTCAGCTCCAAGCTGTTTGCTGCTGCTGACACAGGGGATTCAACGGGTAATGAGTACTGCAACAAACTCCTCCGTCATCTGATTTTTGGTCAATGGATGCCACTCTGGAGAATTGATCGAAGCTGACCTTGTTCCAGGACAAGCGCTTGCAGTACTGTCACTGTCATGATGTCTGATCTGTTTATTTTTATTATTATTTTTCAGATGTTTTGAATCTGTATATGCGCTCGCACTCATGAGATAATAATGCACCCACATGAAAGAGAGCGATATAAGTGTATATTTTGATCAAAACAGATCTATTATGAGAAAATAATGCCTTCCTTGCATTTTTTCTCCCATACCCCTCCACCCCTGAAATGGGAGTTTTGTTTGACTTTAATTAGCAGTGGAGAGTCTGCAAAAGGCTAATTAAAAAAATGAAAGAAGGGCAGCAGGAGCAGCATATGTAATTTTATAAGTACGCTACTATGTGAACGCTTAGGAAATAAACAGAGCGTGGGGAGAAGCTCAGTTCAGAGGTGAATATAGCAGTGAAGCCACAACGGGCACTTTAATTACAAGTTGAACTTTAACCTACATCCCTTTCTCTCAGTCACAGTCTGCCCGCAATTATCCAGAGAAGATTCCCAAAACAGAGACAGTTGTCTAATCATTATTCTGTTTTGGCAAAGTGCTGCTTGCGGTTTTATCGGAGCTAGTCAAGCACACAAGATCACTCATTATCTTCCACAGAAGCTGCAGGATCGTTCCCAAAAGTTTGTGTCAGTGTGTGGGGTGTGATACCCAAAGGATCTGGCAAATGTTTGGTATTTCCCGTTGCCCATAAGATAACGTAAAGCCATCTGAAGAAGACAGCTGTGTAAAATCTCTTTGTGTCCATGAGAAAGACACTGAGCAAAACCCAGAGGTGTAAATCATGTGAAAAACAAATCAGAGGTCGAGGATAGACTCTCTCCCGCTGGTGGGAAAAGCAAATTGTGTGTGAAGCTTCCAGCCTGGGTAACCGTGACACTCATGCAGTCAGTCGCCACCCCTCTGCTGCATATGGGAGACTCAAGTCCTCACCGCTCAGTCGAACTCTTTTGCTCTGTATGTAATTCTCAACAGGATTCATTGTTTGCAGTAAAAATGAAGGCAGGGTGTGTGTAAACCTGGCTAGGCATTTTCCCATTGACTCCAGGGTCTCTGTAGGCTGGGGGTGACCTTTTAAAAGCCACTGATCGAAAAAATTAATACTGTAGAGAACTGCAGCCTGGACTTTTATTTCCCAGATGCACACCTGCTGCTGATGGCAGATGGCTTTGCTGCGGGGCAAATATGAGCTTTTGGGGATTATGAAGTCTTTTGTTGGCCGTGTTTTTTTGTGCTCTCTTGTCCCTGTCAACTTCCTGTGTCCTCTTTCCCACCTGCTTATCATTATTTTTCTGTAAAGACTCCGCTTTTCAGAATGACAGTCAACACAACAACAGAAATGGGGCCAAAACACAAAGTGCCAAGGTTTGTTTTTCCACACTGCTCACATGCTTGTGGCAGCGCTGTTCGCTAATGCGGGGATGAAAAAGTTCCAGGAGCTGAAGTGGAGCATGCCTCAGTCTCATGATATCCACCTGACACCCCCACCCCCCTCCTGCTTTCCAGCTCTCCCCTGAGTCAACCTGGAGTTATTACCACCCATGCCCTTGTGGGATTCTTTTAAACATCCATCACAGCTCGTATGAACCTCTTATTATAATTGCCAGCTTTTGTTTCAGACTTAAATAGATGATAATCTATGGCGACTGTCTGGGACATATCAAGGACACACATGAGTTTGCCATTTTGTTGAGCTTTGCTAGTGGCTGGTCACATGCGCGCCTTGCTGCTGGCTGGAGTTACAGTTTCAGCAAACTGTTATTTTCCAGGCGTAGGTGAGGAAAAACACACAATGGTGTTTTTGCCAATCAGCACATTTCCTTCGGCTTAGAGGTGTGACTGAAGAGCTTGCTCGCTTATTAATACCTGTATCCTGGAGAGGGAGACGGGTGTCATCGTTCAAAAGCAGAGACTGTTCAGAGCGCTCCAAAATAAAAAATGCTCCCTGACATTTTGCTTTCCACACTACCAGCAAGGCTCCAGGGATGATGGCGGCAGTTGGTACACTGCTTTAGCCCAGACTGAAATATCTCAAAAACATTTGCATGGACTGCCATGAAATTTAGGACAGATACTCATGATGCCCAGAGGATAAATGTGTCAACACTTACAGGATAGATGGACACAGAGTTTTGGATTACATAGATTACATGGACTGTATGTGAAAGATGGACATAGCTCGATTTTAACACTATGACTGCCACCATCTTGTTTTGTGTGTCGTTGTTTGTGTGTTTGGAGCTGATTGTTTCATTGTATTTGGATGACAGGGTGAATAGGTGAGAAGTAAGAAGTTTATTCTAGCAAGCTAGCTTAGCAAAGTGCAAGTATGGACTATTTGGGTGTGTTAGGTACCTGCTGCTAAGTGACTATACAGTCAAATTAATGAATTAATAGCACAGCAAGCCAAAATAATTTTCAGACTGCTTGCATTGGTGTGTTATCTGCAGCAGCCATGCCTTAAATTTAAGCCTTAATATTTCTGTTTCTGTTTGGTGAAAACCTGGAAAACCAGCTTCAGCTCTACTTTATGTTAACAGCCTGGCGTTAGATGGTTATGCTACGGTCACACTTGGGAAAACAGCAGTCGGAGAACGTGGCATGACTAAAATTATTGTGACTATTTGCACTGAACTTTTTGAAATATTTGCTTTAAAGATGGTGAGCAGGTCTGTGACTACTCCGAGTCAGTTGGCATTTGGCAACTTTGAATACAACCAGTTGAAAACCAGCTGAGTCGAGTTCCCTATTGCAAAGAGACGCATCACAGATAAGTTGCGCTCAGCACCACAGACTAATCTCAGACTGATTCCTACCTGTTGGCAATTTGTCTGGGATTATAAATAATTAGCAAACCTTCACCAGTCTGTTGAGTGAGACTACAATTGTCTGGGGACAATTTGTTTCCAACCAAGCAATCTAAGCAATCCCCTAGCAATCTAAAGAGGTCAGTTTAGGGTGCTGAACTCTGGGCCTCTAGTGTCAAACTCCAGTCCTTAAGGGCCGGTGTCTTCAAGCTTTTACATGTGTCCCTGCTGCAACACACCTGAATAAAATTAGTAGGTCATTAGCAAGACTATAGAACTTGACTGCATGCTGAGGTGGCAATTCAGCCATTTGAATCCTGTTACAGCAGCTCATGAATAAATGAACATGGTGCAATAAAAGTACTTTTAAAAGTACATTTTTCCAACACATGCATTCTGAGTGCCATTCTGATTTCACTCTAGTGTGATGCAACCAGTAAGCATCACACCATAGCTTTACCAATTTGAGTGAGTATACTTTTTGAAATTAGCATTTAGCTAATTTATAAGAGCCTTACAGTTTCACCGAGCTGTTAGCATTCCCCTAGACTACTGTCTCTAGCCTGGGGGTGTAGTTTAAAACGCCCAGCTGCAACAAAGAGAATGCTGTGTGGTAAAAGATATTGCCGGGTGATTTACGGAACACAGTGTGTTTTGACATCAGAGGGCCCAGAAAAAAAACTGCTGATCCTTCCTCCCCTCTGTCACCAGCCCCCAGCCTCAGGAATGCCACAGGACAGGAAGGGAAGCAGGAAATGCTTTTGTCTCCGTACAGCAGTTCAGAATAGATGCCTCCTTTTTTTAGTCCTGTGTGGGCTTTTTGTTTGATAAAAAGGAAGCTGTGTATTAAAACGTGACACTAGCGAAAGAGAGTATAATGAATCTTCTACTAGATCAAGGTCAAAAAAACATGTATTCCGATAAAAGTAACACAAAGCATAATTACTGTAGGTAAATTGACTTAAAACCAGACAGATTAAAATAGACTGGTAATAGATCCCCATGGGAACTGACACAATAATGTTGTAGTGAATCAAACTTAACAATTCACCATTGTTCACAGATCTGATCAAATTACAGATAGAGACTTCAAGAGATGGAGACTTCAAAGGAGATCAGATGTACAGCTTCACAACACACCTTCTAATGTGGTCAGCCTCATAACAAAAGAAAAATATTCAATAGGAGGTGTCCCCTAGAGCTCCCTAAAATTTCCTCTATTGTCGTTTGGTTCAAGATAATCTGCTGTGTGTGCGTGTGTGTGTGTCTGTCTGTGTGTGGGAGAGCATTTAGCTTAGCACCATTACTTCCTGTCCAGCTGTTCCTGCTGTCACCGCTTTTAAGCAGATGTCTGTATTTCCTCATCTAAGACACGCAGCCACGGTCTTTTCTGCACAGATGCTCCTCGTGTACGCTCACGTTTTTAACTGGCCTCCTTTAAAACTCCTCTTAGCGGCAGAAAGCTGAACCCACTGAGACACCGTGAGCAGCTTTAATATATTCGTGCTTGAGCACTGGAGTGTTCATCCGCGTGCTAGAGAAAGAAAAAAATGTTGCGAATGGGCCTTTTTGGGTGATTCCTGTGTTTGGGTAGTATGTGTTTCCGAGTGGGTTGTGTCATTGTGCATGAAAAGCGTAGGAGGGTGTGAGAGCCGATGAACAGTAGTGGATCTGCCTGCAGCATAAGTGTAATGACATTCTTTTCCCACCCATGTTTGGTATCAGCCAAGGGATTTACATTTTAAAGGGTCATTTCACCCAAATTAGAAAAAAAAAATCATATTTACCAAGTTTTTTTTCCTATAAAATCTATGTTCAATACATGGAAGTGAATGAAACTTATCTTATTATTAAAACAAATGAAACCAAAACTACAGGCAGGAAAATGAGATATTAAATATGGCCTGCAGTGTTTTGTGTTTTTCTTGTAATCACACAAATTCCAGGAAGAAGATCAAAGACAACAATGAATTATTCCTTTAAGTGATGCATGTGTAGCCAACCTTCAAGTATGCCTTATTTGTTTGTGCCTCTTACCCACAACTTTTTCTTGTAAAGAAACGATTAGATAATCCCGAATAAACTGCAGAGCATGCTGAAGCATCCTCGGGGAAGATACTGAACCCTGAGTTAGCCCTGATGCACTCATTGGAGTGTGAATGTTAGAAAAGGCACTTAGGCAGTGCTATACGATAGAGTGAATGATGGCTGTCATAAAAACTGCTTTGAGTGCTCAATTAGAGTAGAAAAGCGCTATATAAATATCAATCCATATTGCTGCTAGCATGAAAGCTGTAGATTATTTTAAGACAGCTTCACGTGGACTTCCACATATCAGTCAATCGATGTCTTTCAGGCGACTGCTAAAAATAGTCCTCATCAAATGCAGGGTTAACCCCTGTTTGAGCAGCGTTCGGTTAAAACCTGCACTGACCGGCTGTTTAAGGCAGTTGCTGACCCTTCTTTTAAGGTAGAATGATTTATTTGTGACTCATGTCTCCTTTAAGAACTATGAGATGCAAACCTTATTTAAGAACTTGAAAAGTATTCATGCGAAGGTAACCATGTTATTCAGAAGCCTAATCAGTTGTCTCTGTCTCTCATCTCAGGATGCATTTGTGGAGCTGTACGACAGACAGAGGGACTCCGTCTTCAGTTGCTCCTGGCCCTCCATCAAGACAGTTTTCGGCTTGGCTGCGCTCGGAGCGGCCAGCCTCACCATCGGAGCATACCTTACACAAAAGTGAACAAGGCCTCTTTTCAATCAGCTCGACTTTTTTCATCTCAGCATCTTCCTCCTCTTTTTCCTGGTGCCTCTCCTTCTTTTTTTCCCCCCTCCCTGCACCTTTTTTAAAGATGCCCCTGACCCCTCAGAGACAACCTTCAGACTCTTCTGAATCTCTTCAAAGCCTCTCCCAGAAAAAACTCCCTCTTCCCTGCCTCTTCGTGTCAAAACATTCACAAATCAAAACAACTGAAGAAACCAGAGGCGAAACCCACAGAGCAAAGGATGCATTTTAGATGGAATCGCACTAAGCTGACTACAACAGCGGAGAAACGAGGAGTGCATGTTTTTGCCTTTGCTTTTTTTCGGTTTCTTTTTGCTCGTCCTGCTTCTCTAGGAGTTATAGCATGAACGTTGAGTGTTAGTTTAGACGTCGCATGTGTAGGTCCTCGGTTTGGAGGCCTTCGTGGTGGTAGTGGTGGCGGTAGGATGTAGGGTGGGGGGGTGCAAGGATGATGGTGACGATGATGCCAGGGAGGGCGAGGCCTCAGCCTCGACCCCGGCTCTTTAGGGTGAAGGACCCCATTTGAACTGTGGACTCCAGTTACCCCCACAAGTCGTCTTTCAAAGGACTTCCTCCAAACAGCAGCTGCTTAGAATGTGTAATGGAAACAGCTCGCTACAACCAGCGCAGTGTGTGTCTACTGCTTTCACCCCTCAGACCGCTCCAGTGAACTCTGAGCACACACTGCTCCATTATGCTCTCCCTGGCCTGTGATGGAGGACAGGCTGCTAGAAGACTGAGCTCTTTTGCAGCGCTTTGAAAGCTCCTGTGTTGGGTTTAAACTTTTGCAGCAAACCGAATCGAATAGTTTGCATGTGGAGTGTTTTAGAAAAAAATATGCAAAAGAAGCCTGAAAGATGAACGAGAGATGTGCAGCACAGCATAAAAGAAAGAGGCAGAAGTAGAATAAACCCTGTAGTAGGGTTCCTGCTGCATAAACAGTTTTAAGAGTGCATTCCTGACACACTCCTTTTCTAAAATCACTGCCCTACAAATTATAAATAATCACAGCTCGTACTATTAGCACACGACATCGTTTATTTTTTAAATTTGCTTTTACTGTCGAATGGGCTCGCTCAGGTTTCAGACCTCGCCCCGGCTGAGGTCTCACAGTGGCTCGGTATTGCCACAGAATGAACTCTGAACCGAAGGCAGTTTCTCGCAAATGACTGAGGAGATGCCAGCAGCAAAGCCAGGGGGTCCCATGTGTGAAACCTGAGATGTCCCCTCTCTCCAGCCTGCAAATGCATCCCAAATCATTGATTGGTTCCTTTCAGCCTGTTTTTGTAATCGATGTTTGTCTTGTGTTACAGTCCGACTGCAAATTTGGAAGCACTCAAGGCCTCCAAAATACTGCGTTGTACAGCAAGTCACTTGTGGAAAACCTTTTCTTTTCTTTTTTTTCTTTAAATTTCTCTATCACTAAAACTCTTCAGCTTCTTTGTCGTTGCATGGATGAAAGACACGATGTCTTAACACAATGCATATTTGCTACGCGTAACCATATTTATAACAGAACAGGCAAGAAATAGCAACAAAGAGGTAGCATTTTTCTATTTATTCAGAGGTACCAGATCACAGATTTTTAACAGTTTCTTCTAAGGAATCACACTGTAACAATGTTATTTCCTGGCTGCTATTATAACAAGAAAAAAAAAGACATGTTTTAAAAAGTGATTTTTTTTCCCCGTTTTGTATTATCATCGGCTTAAGGCTGCTATACTGTTGATTTTACTCACAGCTTAAACTGCCACAATTTTTCAGTATAGTATCCTAGAGAGCTGGAAACCAAAGTTAACTTGTATTAATCTTTCATTTCAAAAGGAAAAAAAAATGAAGAAAAAAATACATAATAGCTAAAAGGAGAAAACACTTTGCTTCAGTTCACTGAGAGTCTGTCCAGTGAGGTTTTGTGATCTCTCTGTGGAGGGTTTGTCTTGTGTTACTGTACTATATTAGCCTAACTTTTGTCAGCCTTGTGCTCCAATGATAACTCAGTGCTTATCTGTAAAAAATGTTGACCTACCAGACCTAAACCGTGTCTCAGCTCTCACGTTAAAACCACCCAGTTTTCATTACAACAGCTCACAGTGTGATTTGTGATGTGTGTATGAGCGTGTGTGTATGAGTGTGTGTGTGTGTAAGAAACTGAGGGTGCTATGAGCAGGAATAGGAAGACTTTAACAGCAATATACTGTAATTTTTATACTCTGTGCATATATGAATGTAGCACTATGGTTTCCGTGCTGTTTTATGTCTATAATCGCAAAACTGTAGCACTTAAAAGAAAAAGGAAAAAAAAAGAAAAGTGAATTGTGTTTCTGTTGTTTACTGCTATATCCACGATAAGCTAGTGGGATCATATTGTTCCTAATAAACCAGATTTTTCTCCAGCAGATGCAGAAGTCCGAGTTGATGCTGCTTTGGTGTCTTATTGATTCCTGTCTTGGTGTCGGAGCCAGTCAGCAAACAGAATAAGAGAGATGTTTTAGGTGAAGAGCCGTGCTCTTTTGATTATCTGTTATCCATCACGGCTCTGCTCAGCTCTGCTCTGCATAAAGCCTGGCTGTGTCAACGTGACAGTCTCCTTGTGAAGGACTGTGCAGAAGAAGCAGCAGCCGCACCCCATCAGACATCAAAGCTGTCCCCAAACACTGCAGTTGTCAGCCTCCCTCCTCTGCTCCATACGCCGCTAAACACGAGTGCAAAAACCCCAAATGCCCTGCGGCCAGGTTTTTGTACACCCCCTGCCTCTGTTCTGATCACACTTGTCTTCAAAGGCTATGGCGCCCGGGCTGTTCGGTGGAATTTGTGAAAAGCATTATGCAGTAAAACTAATGTTGAAAGAGTTGAGTGGGCGCGAGAAAATGAGGGGCGAGGAGCAAAAGAGAGCGGTGATGGTGGTGTGTACAGATATATCCCTGAGGAAAGCAACAGCGGAGGGAAGTTCATTTGGGTTGGATGCCCCCACCCGCCCCATCATCCCCCGAACCTCCCTCCTCACAAACCCCCACAATCCCTCCTCTCTCTTTCCCACTCGCCATGCATATAAAATGCATGACATGCTCTGAAGAGGAATTTTAAATCAAGTCCTAGACTTTCAAAAGAGAGTCCAGTGTGGGTGTGGATGGTGAATATGTGTGTGTGTGTGTGTGTGTGTGTGTGTGTGTGTGTGTGTGTGTGTGTGTGTGTGTGAGTGTAAAGAAGGGGAGAAAGATGGGCAGTGAGAAGAGGAGGGGGAGGATGGTGAAGCCCTTGTGCCTCTTCTGCTTTAGGGCTACAAGGTGTAAAGGAGGCTTTCCCAGAGCTGGATATCACAGGGGAGATTGGGAGATCAAAGCAGATTGTCTGGATTAAGTCTGGTCCAGCTTTACCCTTCATTTGGAAGTCCATCAGATCCACACATGATACCTTTGCCTCATTTAGAGGCAACCATTAAAACTTCCTGCTGAAATCAAGCCACTTCCTCAAAAGAGGTAAAAAAAAAAAAATAAAATAAATATATAAAAATAGACAGTGTGGAAATCATTAATCTGTTATTGGAATGTAAATATTGAATGAGGCAGAGGAGGTCCTGTTCATACCAGGATGGGATCAACTGTGGAAATACGGCGTGAAGCCTCGTGCTGCCAGAGATTTGTACTACAGTGTCACCTTGTGGCTGCAGCACATATGTTCAACTAGCTTCCAACACAGGCAACGGTGGGTTTGTGACATGTGTGTCTGCAGACAGTTTCTTCATCTACAAGAAAAATGGCAGCTGATTTTACCAAGTGGGTCACATATACAGGGAGGACCACCACCTGCTGGGGTGTTAAAATTGTGTTTTAAAACGAGTCATCCTTTTCTGGCCACACTCTGGCACATATGGCTGCCTATCCCTGCTCTAAAATATCCTCAGTGCTGGAACCTCAACAGCTTCCAGCACTGGGGAAGTTCAGCTGTTTGTGGTCAGTGAAACATTTGCTGAAGAAGAGGAAAAATAATCTGAGACAGGAATCTAAATCTCATTTAAGGAGGAAACAAAACACTGATATTATTAACTACTTATTTCTTTAAAGTGTACAAGTAAGTAAACGCTACACACAGTAGAGTACCTCAATGCATTTATTCATGTAGATGTGATCAAAAAGCCCTGCTGAAGTTCAAACCGAGCATCAGAATGAGGAAGAAAGATGATTTCAGCGACTTTGAGCTTGGCATCTTTGTTGGGAGCCAGTTGGGCTGCTTTCAGAAACTGCTGATCTTCTAGGATTTTCCCCAACACAATCATCTTTAGGTTTCACGGAGAATGCAGTCATAATATCAGTATTGACCAAAGTCTCACAGGAATGTTTTTCAGCACTGTGTCGAATCTGTGCCATATAAAGGCAAAAAAGGGGGTCCAAGCAATCCAAGGTGGCCGGCGAGTGCATCGTCCTCATGTGTAGCACACCAACTTTGAATGCTGCACTTCAGGGTTTAGGTTCACTGGAGGGGTGTGGGTGTTAAAATTGGGACACTATTGCAACAGTGTTTTTGAGAGCTAACATCGGTCTATTGTGAAATGTGTGAGAGGTCAGGTGATCATGTGTTTGCATAGTGCCAAAGGCCTGTGTCCAAATCGGAGCGCACACATTTTCTCAGGGGCAAGTTTTACTGCTAATCTAAATATATTTAAATACACACATAATTAAAATCTTTTTTTTTTTTTTTAAATCAGAATGCAAGGACTCAAACTATTTAATGAAAAGCATTTTTACACCATTTTATTACTTTTGTCCAACTTATTTTTCACACTGAACTGTATTTCTTCAGTTCCTGTAATTACATTCAAAGCCTACTAAATACATTTTTTAAAATCCGGTTTTATTGGTGCATTTTTAACATTTTACCATTTTTTGGTGCTGAAAGTTTGTATTTATTTACTTACCGCTGTCTCATTTTGATGTTAGCATTTTTAAGCTTACATTTTTTGCATTATTAAATTTTCTAGAGGAAGCACTAGAAATGTGCGCATGAAAAATGCTATAAAAATACAGCTGAGTTGAGCTTCAATATCGACCGCTCCAGGATCAATACGTCTTGTGAGAGTTCACGTCGTGGAGCATCTAGCCTAGTAAGTTTGATCTTACTTTTTACCCCTAACATGCATGAAAACCCCCACCCCCCTCAAAAAAAAGAAAAACATGGCTTACAGTACATTCAGTGTCTCTTTATTTTTCTGCAGCCAGAAAAATAGAAAAAGTAAAAGAAAACAAAAGAAAAAAAACAAACAACATTCATACTGCTGAAGTGTAGTTTCTCATGCTTGCACATTTACAGTACATGTTGATCCGTTACAAAGTTTCTCTGACCTACACATATTGCCACAATGTATTTACAAAAATAACATGAAACCTGCAGTCTCTCTTCAAACACGTCAGTGTTCATAAAAATAAAGCTTTCTGTGACACATTTCCCCAAAACGATCCTATTTACACTCGAAGATGGAGATGAGTCCTGTCGAGCTACAGCTGAGATAACCAGACTGATTTGAAGATTCAAAACTACTGAAAATAAATGGGAAGGAGGGGAGAAAAAGGGCCTTTTCAAATATTTAAAAAAGGCTTTTTCCCGAACCAGGTGTTACCATTATAAAAACCCATACTTAACTCTTATTGATCACTCGTGACTTAAAGCACTCCTGGCTGACAGAAGCGTGCATCCTCCCTCTGAGCACTGCGTAACAGCGCCAGCATGATTTAGGATTTTCTTTCAAGAATAAGATTTAACAGAACTTCTTGACGCTTCTGGCACAGTTTTAAATTTATGCCGCCCCCAAACCAACCAAGTTAATGCACACCTTTGAAGAAGCAGGTACAATTTGCACTCTGCTTCGATATTACACATTCATACTCATCATTGCACCCATTTTACAACATACATTTCTGTGGAGAGAAGAAAATAAAGGCACAAATAAATATTGGGCATTGAGTAGGTCTGTATTGGCACTGGCAATCAATGGCGTCAAGTGGCCACATTGCAGGTGACGTGTGGTTTTGCTACCAGTTAACGCTCGCCTTCCTACATGACTTAAACTTGTGATGACAGCAGCATGATTGTAACTACACAACCCGAAACGCTGAATCCCAAACCCACCAGAACCCGTGTTGACGTTTCCAAACTTTCCCCAGAAAGAGACCGTAATGGAGTTTATCTGTGTTAACAAGAATCAGCCACAACATAAGAACCACCGTCCCAATACTGTTGGCAGGTCTCCGTCACACCACCAAACCTGCTGTAGTGTATTGAGAATGGAGACAGGACCCTTGGGTGTCCTGTTCTATCTGGTATCATACAATGAGGGCAAACCCCTGGTGGATCAGGTCATACCTGTGCTCCCCAGGGATGACTGATTAGATTGGGATCTGGGAAGTTTGGAAGCAGTTTACTGAAGTGTTCCTGAGAATTTTTGCCTTGGGTGTCAGAGATGGGCTGGTTCAGGTGGTTGGTGGATGGCTATAGCCCCTTTCCACTAATCTGAGGCATCTGTACACAACTCATGAGCATCTTTGGCACTTTTTTCCCCCCCGAGTTTTCTGCAATAACATGCAGAAAACTCAGATTTTTAAAAACGTTCAAACACTTTTTCTATGACCTATTCTCGTTTCTTCTAATTTAGAGTCTAATCAGTCTTGTTTTAGCAGAATCATCAAGCAAGGAATGTTATGTACCTCATAAATGTCAGAACCCAAAACACAATTAGAACACACTGGACTCAATATTTACTCCGCCCATCAGTGGTTCTAATGTTGCAGCTGATCAGTGTCTACACCCTTAACATATGCATATCTGATCAGTGTTAAAAAACAAAACAAAACAAACAAAGAAGAAATTCAGGAGAGAAAGAAAAGAAAATCCAATCTTCAGTGCAGAAGTCCACTTCACTCAGCAGTCTAGCTCTTTGGGTTCCAAGCCTTTATTAGTGCATTGGTTTCAGGGGTATCTGGGACCTTCAGCCTGGCTCCACTCAGCCTTACACTCCCTACCTTAATGTTTCAATTTAATTACTCCCACCACATCTCCACTTAAGCTGATACATCCACATCTTATTCAGTCGCGTTCTCCTCCTTACAGGTATCTGGGGAGCAGAAGAAAGAAGGGGGAGAAAGGGGGGGGGGGGGGGGGGGGGGGGGGAGCACAAGTTATGAATTAACAGGGAAAGTAAATATAAATATTGCAGTAGAGACAGGAGCAGAGTTTAAACTTTAATTTGATCCTTATATTCTTTTTGATTTTTGGAATTAGGCTCGACACCAATGACTGGAATTTTAACAACCATTTCTGTGTAACTGCAGTTACACACCAAGGTCAATAAAAGCAGGTGTGTGAGCACAAGTCTGCCTGCTGTTACAACATCCCGCCAACTGAACTTCCTGTTTTATCAAAACAACATTTTTTTAATTCTCCTTAAAACTCTCCACAACTGCCCCGTTAGACTTTGTTTAGACTCAGGAAGAACCCGAAACGGCTTGAGAGACGTCAATAAGAGCTGGGTTAAAAAACAGAATTCATGAGGTGACAAAGGCCTGTGTGCTGCGTTTTCTTTCAAGTACTTTGCACCATCTCTTATCTGATGGGGTTATAATCTGAACAAACCACACACAAAAAATTAAATAATAACTGTGCAAGCATGTTAGTTTCTTTCAAGCACATCAATACTAAATGTAGAGCTTGCTGCAGGCCAAACAAGCCAAACATCAGCAAAGCAGAGCATACATAGTTCATTAAAGTGTCTGGAGGGAGCAAACATTTGGACCGCAGTGGAAAGCCCTTTGCAAAACTGAAGTACCGCACGTGTACAATGAATTCCAGTGCGATACTAACGTGGACTCATCCTTGTTAACAGAGGTTCCCTTTATCCTACTTACACATTATTCCTTGTTTCTAAACAAAAGCCACTGTATACTGAAAACCACCAAACTCTCATTTACTTTTAATTTTACTCAAGAACCGGCTGCAAGTTTTTTCATCTATGCATTCTGTCCAAACACAAAAATCCACACAACACTGCTGCACAATGCTGCAGCCAGCAGGACAAACAGGACACCGGACAAATGGCCACCATGCCTCTTCATAGCCAGCTACAGGTGATAGTCAGCTGCAAGCCAAACAGGCATGTTTCCTACCTCTGGCAGGGTTAGAGGGCAGGTGGGGAGAGAGAGCTCAAGGTCCAGGGCAGAGGGGGAGTTGACGCTAGCAATGCTGAGCATCTATACCTGCAGGACTGAGCACCAGCGCCTGAAGGATGTCTGACAGGGAAACGATGCCCTCGATACTGGAGCGCTCATCCACCACCACCAACCGATGCACCTGGAGCAATAACGCACAGTTACAGGTGAGCTGGAAATCAGCAGTGGGGCTACGCCTGAGGAACTGAATCCAGCGTCTCTGTGTCTTACTTCAGCTTTGACTATTCTGTCCACAATGGTCTCCATCGTTTCCATTTTATGGCACTTCATAACTCCTTCGAAGTACTGAGAGCGATGTTTCAGAGCCTGGGTCACTGAAATGTCCAGATTGTTGTACGTCTTCTCAGCAGCCAAGTTCTACACACAACAACACAATCAACAAACAACCAAACAACAGTATGCCCCAAGTATTTGATAAAGCAAAAAATGCGGTATGTTTAAACTTACAATCACATCAAACTTGGAGTAAATATCCACAACTTTGCCTGTAAGAAAAGGAACAAAAAAAAAATCTAATCAGTATAAAGTTGATTAGGTTGCGTTGATAAAAAGGTACACGATGCCAGTATTGAAGTTTGTGGTCTCACCGGAGTCATCCACCACAGGCAAAGCAGACACTCGCCGCTCCACAAAGATGTTGAGTGCTTTGATGATGGGTGTGTCTGGGTGGATGAAAGCAATGTCGTGGTATGTTCCGATGCCCAGCTCGCCAAGAGTCTGTTTCATAAAAGCTGGCTTTGGCATCTCACACATCTGAGGCACACAAACACTCGTAGTGAAGAGGCAGGAAGACGTCAAAACAATTCATCCAATTTCTTCCTTTTAAAAAGTTGACCACTAGGGGGAGCCAATTAAGTGAAAGTGAGAGAAGACTAGAGAAAGCACCTTGAAGGTCTCCAGCCTGCATAATCTTAATCAGTTTGTGCCCTGTATTGCTCTATATGTTGTTCTGATTTTTTCATGCTTAAAACAAATTTAAAAAAAGAAAAAAAAAGGTTTGTTTCTTATTGAATCATGTATGTAGTTTAAAAGCCCATCTAAAGTTCATAATACACATTTGTACCTATATAAATTTAAAAAAATCAATAAACCACGTTGATCTTATGCATGCTAATGCAAGCTGATGGGTTGGACTCACAAAGAGCTGGAGGAACTTGAGGATCCTCTTGTGTGTGAGAATATAAAGTGCATTCCCTGTAACGGGGTCGATGACAGGCAGCCGGTGAATTTTGTTTTTGATGAGAGTGTAGACGGCGTCAAATAGGCTGCAAGCACAGCAGACGTTAGTTGCAAAAAAATAAAAAATCCTCTCACTCACAAATACGTAACGAGATATTACACATTTTATTCCTTCTGAAAACATACCTTGCATCTGGTGATATGTTCACCAGAGGTTTGAATGTTGCTTGAAGGTAAACCTCTGCAAGGCAGGAAACAAAACAATGGTGGCTTACAATCACTTCTACACAGACAATATATATGCATCCATATATTTAAAAGAAAAAACAAACAAGAATTTAATTATTTGCTCAGTGTTTTTCATACAGTCAAATGAAAAAACACCTTTCACAGGATTTTATGCAATACACCCCATAATTCACCAGCTTGTGGAACCGCCTTTAGCCTTAACAACTTGAAGTAATTATTTTCTCTATGGCTTTATCAGTCTCTCACATTGTTGGGGAGGAATTTTGGAGCACTTTCTTTTTATAACGTCGGTTTGAGTTAATTGACGTTTGTGGGTACTCGTAGCTCTTTTAACTGCCACAGCACTTCAATAAGGATGAGGGCTGGACTTTGAATCATTGCAACACCTTTATTCTTGCACTTTTTCAGACATTCTGTTGCAGATTTGCGGCTGTGTTTGGGAACACTTCCTGTTGCATGACCCAGCTTTAGCTGTTGGACCGCTGGCCTTCATGCGTGACTTCTGGCAACCCTTCCAAACAAGTAATAAGTGTTCAGTCATTTTCTAATTGTACCGTGATGAACTTTAACATGCTACTCGAGGCTCGCAGAGTTCTCAAAAACCCGAGTCTGAGTGCCTGGTTTTTGGCAGTTTCTCTGAGCACTGTGCAGTCTGACCTTGGGGACATTTTGCCAATGGGCCAATGTAGCACTGTTTTAACACACACCTGAATGCTCCAGACCAGTAAAAGCAAATCTGCTTTTACAGAGGTGATCAAAATTACTGATCATCAATTAATAAAGAGCATTTCATTATCAGCACCCAGCTGCTACTCTTAATTCCTGTGTACACAGTAAGGGTGTACTTAGTTTTTCCACATGACTGCACAGAGTCCTGTGAAAACCTTTGCATTCACATGACTGTATGTTATTCTTTCTAGTGGAAAGTTTGACATCATTTGTCTTATCCATTAAGGAATCATTTGGTCTAATGGGGTTTCATTTTTATTATCAGCGTGTCATTGGATACAAACAAGTACAAATAGTTTTGGGTCAGGTGGAATTTTCTCGTGTATCACACTGACTTTTCTTTTTTAATCCTTTCCACACTCCCAAACAGACAAACAGCATTCCTTCAGCCTCAGTCCAAGTCAGGTATTTATTCATTTTCACACTTTTCTTTTTTTTGGTAAAAATGAAAGAAACCCTTACAATATCCATGCACCACAGGAGAACAAGCACTTACCTCTCCACGTCTCGAGCTTATGTTCCTCTAGTTCATAAATTTGCACCTGAAAGAGAACCAAAAGAAAACTGTACGTCTTGGTGGAACGAGGGGTAAATCTCACACGCCTTAGCTGTGACCTGCACCTACCATCGGTGACTTATAGTATCTGTGTAGTATGATGATGAAATCTGTGATTGTCAGCATTCCTGCAATGAAAACAGGCATTAAAAAAAAAATCACATTGAAATAATGAATAACAACACAGAGCCAAGCCTGCGTGCAGCTGGGTAGAGACAGCGCTTATAAGGGCGTGGTCTAAACAGCACACCACAGCTTTATTCTCACACTGACTCTGCATTCATTATTCATCACAAGTCGTTTCAGTAAAGCACAGCAAATCCAATTCACCTCTGCTCTGCCTTTTGACACCACTGTAGTGACAGAAGTTTACAGAGATGTTTTTCTCATTTTCTTTTTCTCATCTAAATTCTTAATACAGGATTTCTTCTGCATTTTATAGCTTATTATACAACTCTATTACAAGAACTTAAACTCTTGAACTTATACTCACACGGTAAAATGTGTAAAAGTCGAATACAGACCACAATTGACTGCATCTTTGATGGGGAAGCTTTTTAAATGTCAAAAAAAAAAAAAAAAAAACCCAAATAAAAATAGCAGGTCCTTCAATAAACTGTATTTTATTTAGTGAACAATAAGAAAGGGGTATTTGTCAAGTTTCTTACCCACAAAGCTTTGCTTCTCTGTGTCCCATAGTGGAGCAGCCCGCACACCGTTGGCTACCAGGGCAAAAAAGGCTTTCTTAACCTGCCAAAGAAACGTTGAATTGATTGCAGGTGGTGACTGTTCTGTTTATTATTCTGTGAACTCTTAGGAGTTAACGCCTATCATAAACCGATACACCTTTACCGGCTATTTTATTAGTTACACCTTCATAGTACTGGGTTGGATCTGCTGGAAACATTGCCCAGTAATTTTGTCAGCTGCACATCTACGATGTAAATCTCCTGTTCCACCACATCTCAAAGGTGCTCGGCTTGACTGAAATATGGTGACTGTAGAGGCTACTTGAATGCAGTGAACGCGTTTCTTGAACAATCAAGTTCAAGATACAAGTTTTGAGATAATTTGAGTTTTGTGACATGATGCTGGAAGCAGGTAATAGAAGATGGTACACTGTGGTCATAAAGATGACCATAAAGATGGACATGGTCAGCAATAATAATCAGGTACTCTGTGTTGTTTAAGCACTCAATTGTTACTGAGGGGCTTAAAGTGTGCCAAGAAAATGTCTCCAGACCATTACACCACAGCAGCCTGAACTTCATCTTGTTTACGCCACACTTTGATACTAGAATTGTAATTTTGCAGCAGAAAATAAGGCTCATCAGACCAGACAACATTTTTCCCCATCTACTGTCCAGTTTTGGTGATCCCACACACATTTTAGCCTCTGTTCTTATCCAACAGGCACCTGGTGTGGCATTCTGCTTCAAGGTTCAACCCGTGGTGCTCAGAGATGCTTTTCTTACATTTTACGTAGCGAGTGGTTATTTTTGTTACCTTCTCTATCAGCTTAAAGCAGTCTGCCCATTTTCCTCTGACCTGACATGAATAAGCCATTTTGACCCAGAGAACTGCTTCTCATTGGATATTTTATTTTTTTCCAGACCAGTCTCTCTAAACTCTAGAGACGGTTGTGTGGGAAAATTCCAGGAGATCAGCTTCTGAAATACTCAGACCAGTTCATCTGTCACCAACCACCATGTCACCTTCAGAGTCATTAAAGTCATCCGTCTTCCCCTTTCTGATGCATAACTTCAACAGGTCACCTTGATCATGTCTATATACCTAAACGCACTGAGATGCTGGCATATGATTGAGTGATTAGATATTTGCATTAATCGTTGAACAGGTGTACCTAATGAAGTGTATAGGTTTTCTTTTAGGTCTTGTAGTGTTTTTTGTCAAAACCACAACATTTTAATATGACATGAAGAGCTATCCAAGTATTTCACAGACTAGATTAGATACATGAAAATTAATCCTGAATTGCAGTCTTATTGTCATGTTAAGTAGAACAGTACTCAAAATCTCTTGTGTAGTGTACCTCTCAATGACATTAGTTTTCCTTGGTTTTAGATAAGGATTATTAACCCATTACCTTAGTGCATTTAGTAGTTAAAGATCTACGCATCAAAGACTTTCGAGGATTAGTGTTTAACAGCTTTATGACAGTTTGATCAGCCACTTCACAGAAACTGCTGAGAGGTAAAATACTTCAGCTTAGGCTAAGTTAATGTTCAATAAACTGAGTGCCTGCTTCGGTTTTTAAACCAAACAACAACAACAACAACAACAACAAAAAGTCATAACAGCTTTGTCTGCAGTCAAAAGGACAGAGCATATTATTGTGCTTACTTGGAGTGCTGTGTCAAACACAACCAACTTGGAGCTTGTGGGGACGATGTCATAGCACTTGTGGGATTTCATAAAGCGCATGTAAATATCACTCTCGGGTTCAGCAGCTGCGAAACAAAACAAAAAATAAATAAAACCAGTGTGAAAACACTTCCAGACCAGTGTCATTCTATCAAAAAAGCAAAGCAAGCTGTGCTCGTTTAGTAAAATCTAAAAATTGGCATCATTTAAAACATAGTAAAGTGAAAGCAATCTCTCCTTTCATATCAATACAACATTCTGTCATAAAGCTGCTCACGTGCCAGTTTACATCCATCCTTTACATTAGCGCCATCTTGTGGCCACAATTGTCTCTGGAAACAGGCGCAACTCCGCTTACATCTGGTTTCACTGAAAACTGTTGCGTCTAGATTTCATAGTTATTTCGTGTCCTGTTAAAAATGGACTGAGCTTGTCAAGCTCGGAGACCAACAGCTGCTTCTAGTTGTCTGCACTTGCACATTGTGGATAAATCTCAGGCAAGCTGGCTCTGCATAGGGTGCTGTATTTTGTGTAGAAACAGAGCTAGCAACCCCAAGTAAACGGTTTCTCTGATTCATCAGCGTAATACAAGTTTTCTCTTACTAACCAACAGGGTCAACATGTGTAATCTAGAGGAGGTCAAAGTGTTATGTAAAATAGTCTTTAATAACTCATTTAGCACCTTATTAAAGAAAGTCCTGATAATGGAGACCAAACGTCAGCTCTTACAATGTCTGGTGGTGCAGATACCACCACCACCTTCAGTATAATATCAGTTGGGGGGGGGACCAAATAAAGTTTAACCAGATATTTAGCTAAGACATCACCTTCATTTTTAAAAAAAAATATATATTTAATGTACTCTGCAACAGACTGCTGACCTGTTCAGAGTGCATCCTTTATTTTGTCCTACGTCACTTGGGAGAGTCTTCAGACTCTGAACTCAATACCAGGAGGCATGTCTGTGTTTCTGAACCAGTTATTTCAAGATTTGTGGTCCTACAGTACAGCTACATTACAAACATGTGATTCTACAGACTATAAGTTACTTTGTGTTCAAATTAATCTACAGTATTTAAAATATCCATATAACACTCACGGGGAACTTTTTCTGCAGAACAATTTTTTTTAAAATTTTTAATCACAATTTGCCAGTGATATGATTTTATTTGTAATGAGGTGCTTTCATTGGGTTTTAGAGCTAACGGTTTTAAAACCTCCTCCAGCACTGTCAGCTAATAGTAAATATTTAGAAGATAACTACAGAAGTAATATTTTAATTTCCGTACAGAGGAAGGGGGAAATCTCACAGGGAGTATAAAACGAGAGCTTGGAAACAACACCACACACACTAACCATTACGGGACTGAACCACTTACAGCCACTTTAGTGCTCCATCTTAGAGATAATTACGCTTTAAACATAGAAGTACACAAACAGTGGGAAAACATGGACAGGAAAGTACTGCAGGAGATAACATCCTTGCAACATGTTGCCGTGACAGAAAATTCACAGATAGGTTCAAGTAAAAGCTCATAAGTGATTTAATGCATCGTGTAAAATCGTGGAAATTATTTCAGTTGCTTAAGGTCAATTTAAATGTCTTTATTTTATTTTAAGTTGGTTTAGGAGCTTTCATTAACATTTCGATAAATATTCGTTTTATATTTCAAGGAGATGACATAGTTAGCACACCAATTAAAACCCTCCCCTACATGCTGTGAAGAGTGTGTGTGTGTGTGTGTGTGTGTGTGTGTCTCTCCTTTGATTACCCCAATACATTGGCACCCAGCAGTCTGTATTGGTTATAATATGGTCTCTTGGGCAAATGTATGCGCATTGATTCGTCAACCCTGCCGCAACACTCAGCATTTAAAACAGTGACGACAAGGAGACGGGAGGCAAATAACGCAAACACACACACACACACACACACACGCGTTTTGAGAGCACACCGGTAGAAAGCAGTCTGTGGGGGCAATCAGCAGGGTGGTACTGACACAATTCGGATGAATAGCTGGCCCTCTGTGAACAGGTCTACACACGCGCCGCACACAGCGCACTGCGAACGGGGGGGCAGTTTTTTTTATTTTTTTTTTTATTTTTTAAACGTGGTACATTCACCTGAATCTGGCAACACGTCTTGATCATCTTCACCCTCATTATACCGAGCCAGGACTGATTGAGGTGAAGATAGCGCGCACACGCGCACAAACACACACACACGCGCACAAACACACACACACGCGCACAAACACACACACACGCGCACAAACACACACACAGGAAAAGGTGAGCACTAGATCAGCAAATATTGCAATTGGTAACTTACCATCATCGTCTAGATCAAGTTTCTCCAGCATGCCTTCGAATAAACTGTAGACCTAGGAGAGAGCAAAGGCACAAGTTCGCCGTGAAGAGCGCAGCAAGTCCCCACAGCAAGTCCCCACAGCACACACACAAAAACTTTGCTGTAAATTGTGAGAGCGCAGCAGCGACGCCGACTTTTTCCCCAGCGGCCCCAGGAGACTGTGATCGCACCGAACGCGGTGCGCAAAACAACCAAAACTACTAAACCGCAACGTGCGATCCTGTCGCTGTACCGATTACGTAAACCTACAACAGGTCCGCTAAATATACGCAGGTAACGCGATAAGAACCCTCGCGCAGAGGAGGTACAACTTTAGCGGCACAATATTAGACTTCTCACACACGCACACACCCCCTTAAAAACTCGCAGTGGAACAGTCCTGATCCATTTGCTGCAGCGGAGGAAACCAACGCTGCTCATACAGCCACTGCACAGACGCGTGAGCAGTAATCCAGCTGCAACGAATCGGCTCAATTCATTGTTAAAGCCTCAATCTGCTAAACTCACCACAATAACAGTCGCTGGCACGAAGAGTGTGGGGGGGAGTCGGCGGGGGTACAGATAGAAAGCAGGAAGCACCGTGCGCTCAGGACACACCCCTCCGTGCAGCGCAACCTGGGTGCTTCGCCATATAAGGAAATCCCTTGTGTTGCTTAGCAGCAAGAAGCTGGGGATTCCTTTGTCACATCCACAGAGATAATTTCTTCAGACATAACGAGACACATGGCTGAACTAAAGCAACTCTTTGGGGTCCTTGTAGTAGGAGCCCGAGAATATGGCATGCAGATTGTGCTGACTCCCTCTCCCTGACAGCACAGTGCAGTAGCCAGCCGAAAATATGCTGTGTCATGCTGAGATATTTGCATACTCAAAGTGCGCTTGTTGATACCCGATTTCCCCTGGCTCCTAATTTGCAAGCACATATTCACAAGAAGCCACTGCAGCACAACGGGAGAGCATCCGCATGCCTACTCGTGGATGTTCAACAGCCCCCACCCCCTTCCCCCCTGGTGTTGCCCTGCAACGGTGGCACAGCGCTTCTCTTGTCCAAAAAAAAAAAAAAAAAAAAAAAAAAGAACTACCCCTGCACTTTCATAAATCTCTGGTTGCGGCATCGCAGTAGGCACCGCTTTTGGGATAAAGGAGAACTACGGAGAAGCAGACAAGCGCGGATCTATGAATTTAATCACTTCTGGCCAAAATGTAAACTGCAACAACTTCAGTTTATTTTCCAAGTCTCCCTTAAGGTATGACAGAGGAAGTGCAGAGGAGCTGACCCGCACCGGCTCATCGCCCTCCAACCACAATCGTGTGTCCCTGGGTGTTAATACCAACCGTATACAACACTGGTGATGAAATATTGATTTACCATCGTTCCACAGAATCCACAATCACTCAAAGTAGACGGGTCTTCGGATAATTATTCATTAAAGCAGCACAGTGAGCGATGGAGTAATTCCTCTCTAGCTCAAAGAAATCTGGTATAAAATCCAGACACAGGCTGTCAGAATCCAAATAAACCTTCAGTGAAAAGTCTTGTGACAAAGACTGAACTTGTTCTCAGCTGTTTTTCCGGTTACAGTCAATTATGCAGCGGCTTAGCTGACACTGAAAGCTGTTTGAGTTATGTCAAGACAATGTTTACACCCTCTCCTCTGCAGCTAGAGCAGCTCAGAGCTTATGGTACAAACAAAGTCCTGCTGACGCAAGAGCAAGGCTTGAGGAAAAGCGAACCTGAATTAAAAGGATTTGCATCTCTGCCTTCTGTACACCACTTTGCAGATAAACTCATGACTCTGAGTAAACAAAGCACATGACTCATAGATGGGAGACATGCAAGCCACTGTTATTCAGGCACAAAGGGAAAAAAATAGTTATCAGCTTCCCATGGAGTCTTTTTTTGTTGCCAACACTGAACCGGTGCAAAAATTAGTTTACCTGCAAGGAAGGAGGATATGGCTCAGTAGCCTTGTTGTTGACCTAAACACACATATTTCATGCAGTTAATTCCTGATCCCTGAGACAGTTCAGTCAATGCCTGTGAACTTGTAGCGCTCTCTCCAAAAACTTCCACCTTGCATAGTTATAGCATCATTGATCTGTATCTGGAGTTTTGAGATGCTGTACATGAAGTCTGGCTTATGTTTTGTTTATTTTGGTGCAGGAATGTGCAGCAAACCATCTGAAAGACTCACTCTAACTTCCACTCTTTTAAGAGTTAAAGCTCACAGGCATTGGCTGAATTGCCCTGGGTCAAAGATAAATTCTTAAAATAGATTTTTTATCTTTTTTGACTCACTTGTTGTGAGGTAGAATAAGGTGGCACGGGGCTCGATGAAGGGATTGGGGGTTTAGCAGAAGGGAGGCTGAGGCGCTGTCCTGTGTCCGGAGGTGTGGAAAGGGAACGAGAGCGAGAGCTTTGCTCCGGGCGTTCAGGGCTGGGGCCGCTCTGCTGGGCCTCCTGGGTGAACACTGGTTGGCTGGATGCCTGGGTTGGGGTGTGGGGTGGTGTAGAGAGTCCAGAGGCTGAAGAGAGATACAGAGTCCAAAATAGATATCTCAGCTTATCTCTTGTTTCTCTGGATGTCAATCCATACCGCACTTTCAGCAACACCGAGACGCAGCGCTGATTGACGTCTATGATAAGCATTGCTGCTGGAGAAGGAGGTGCTACAGTGGTGGCTGCTGCAGATGCCGTCAACACAGCGTTGACGGCATCTGCATAGGCAATAAACGGAGGAGCAAAAGCGATCTGAACTAGGAGATTTCCATGAGCTGAGAAATAACACAGATACTGAGATAAAGCTTTAGTGGCCCTGTTTTTTTTACACAGGGATACACAGCACTAGAAAATCAACATTTCAAAGACAGCTGTAAAATCGACTTCAGTCATGAAATTAGCAACATATTCAAGCTTTAATAGACAAGTGGGAGCATGTTGAAGATTAAAGAAAAATATGACACTGATTCAACTGCAAATCTTCAAGTTTATGCCTGAAAAGCAGCAATGACATCAAATAAAGAGTAACTGAACTAGAAAAGCTTAAAAGAGTTTCTGCACCCGCTGGGTGGCATGGTGGAGCAGTAGTCTCCATGTTCTCCCTGTGCATACACGTCCTCCAAATAATCAAGCTTCTTCCCACAGGCCAAAGACTCTATATAGGCCATGGATGCGAGGAAGCTGAAGCGCTGAAAGTATGAATATATGGTTTAATATGACTGGTAGCCTAAAGCACTTTGAGTGGTCACTAAGACTAGAAAAGCACAATTTAAATACCAGTTGATCTAATGTGGGTCACAGTGGGGGAAAAAAAGAAAACACTATTCATCATTGTAAATATTATAACCATAAAACATTTAAATTGTATGGTTAGCACTGTTGCCTCATAATAGGAAGGTCCTGGGTTCAAATCCATCATCTGTGTGGAGTTTGTACATTCTTTGTCTTCACCCACAGTCCAAAGATATGCACTTAGTGGGGTTTGTCCGTGTGTGTACAACCTGTCCAGGGTGTACCCCACCTCTGATTGCTGAGATAGGCTGCAGATCCCATCCCAAGTCCCTGAATTAGAAGAAAATGGATGGTACTAAGATAGAAATGCCTGAATTATCCATTTACAAACAAACAAAAGACCACGGTGGTGTTTGTGGGTTTCACTTCTTCCGTCGTGTTAGACGTCCTCTCGGGACTGTGTGGGATGTAATTACAGTCTAGCTGAAGTCTAATTAGCAAGAAGTGGAAACACCTGTGCGGGTGCATAAAGTCTTTTGTTTTTGTTAGTCCATCTGAAACTCAGCCTGGTTAGTGTCTTGGTATTTGGTGTTAACATTTCCCCGTCCTCACTTTAAGTCAGACACACTCCAGGTCTGCTGTGCTGAGAGGGAATCAGGCTTGAATCCTGAGTCCAAAAGCTGAGCTCCTGTTACTCATCTTTGGATTGGAAACTCATTAACGCTGAATTTGATGCATGTCGTTATAATTAAATGTGAATGTCTGAAACTAATCAGATTAAAACACAAGCAGAAGTAGAATAAAAATGGATTTGAAAGCTATTTAATGCTATTTTAATACGATTTTTGTTCACGTACACTGAAAATGTAATTTTCTTTACTCCTATGTTTACGCCACACTTTAAATATAAATGATACTGACTCATAAGTCATAGACTTTCATGAGGTATATTCAAGTTCATTAATTAAGTGGCTGTGTCTCTATAACCACCGAATCTAAACTGTAATTAAACCTGTGACATGTTCTTCAACATGACTGCAGAGACCTGACAGCTGCTGACTGCTGAAAACAGCAGGTCTATGGTCATCCCTTTACAGCTATAGTGTACCCATCTTCTGAAGACTGCTTCTATCAGGATAACGCACCATGTCACGAAGCTCAGATCATCTTAAACTGTTTTCTTGAACATGACAATGAGTTCACTGTACTCAAACGGCCTCCACAGTCACTAGATCTCAATCTGATGAAGCACCTTCGGGATGCGGTGGAATGACAGGACCAACTCGGTGGCGCTATCATGTTAATATGAACCAAAATATTTTCTTGGATTAGTTTTGAAGACAAAAAAAAAAAAAAAGAGGGCCAGCTTAGTATTTGCGTGATGTACCTAATAAAGTGTCAGGAGTGTAACTGGAGAAAAGAAGGTCTTTCTTTTGTTCTTTGTGTCCCTCGAGCATAACCACGCCGATTACAACATAAGCAGCCACATTAAACATAACTCCACTGTGAGAGTCAGCTGTCCGTGACGCAGCTCCTCCCGGTGAAGTGTCAGATTGTAGGTGTGTGTCACATGACAGCCACCACACACGCTTTTCACATCAGGCGCCCACGATCTTACGCAGGGTGACATGCGACACTCACGCTGCACTGGCCTCATCCCAGTGACATATTTCTGAGGCCAGACAATGAGTGACATGCATGATGTGGAGCAAACGGTTCAGATTACAAGGCCTACAGCACGGGACATCCAGAACGGTTATTACTGACAGTCGGTCTCAAGCAAGCATCAGCATTAGTCAGTATTTATATTTAAATATTCCTAGGAAATAAAGCATGACCACTGTAAACTTAGTAAGCTGTATTTCCAAATAAGTCAGCTTTAAAGTCTGTGTATTGGCGTCGGTGTGGATTTGTTACTTTACCTGTTAAAAAAACAAAACAAAAAAAACAGTAATTACATGCCTCATAATCAAAAACTAATACTGGTAATGATTAACTCAAGTTATAAGATATCTTTTCTTAAAGGAGGCTCAGTGTTTCAAGCAAACATTTTTGCTCGGCCTGTCCAAGCGCACTCCACACTATCTCTTGACATTTAGTTGGCGTGGCCTCTCTGGTGTGCCCTGCTTCCGCTGTGTAGCCTTCTTATTTTAGCCACGCTGTTGTGGCACATTCCACAGGAGCAGATAACAGCGGGGTTGGGAGCCTTCTCTTTAGCCCAGTTAATAAGGGGCAGCTAGCCCAAACCCAGGAAACAGGAAATGGATGCCTTGCTGCAAGCAGTCCATCTAACAGGTTTTTCTTTTTATTATTACATCTAAAAGTGAAAATCTATGTGTGCAGGGAGATAAAAGCAGCAGTAATTTATCATCTCTCTTTAACCTGATAATGAAAGTGCCAATTCCTTATCACAGTAACACCCTAATTTGTTGATTAGTGTATTTTCAAGCACAAATACCAAACAGGATTTCGTTCCAGCATCTGAATTATGCGAATATGCTCTTTGTTTGTTTTATATCATAATAAATTTAACAGTTTTGGGTTTGCAAGTCAGACGAAAAAGAGAAATGCAAAGCCATATTCTTGTGATTTATAAAATCCCGATGACATTTTTCACTATTTTCTGATTTTTAACCTCTTGTCAGCCTGTCAACTCAGTTATCAGACTAACTGATAGAGAGTTCAGTTCTTGAAGAACAGTTTTATTCCAAAAAACAACATGGCTCTGCAGCCTTTAGACAAGTAAAAGTATAAGGTGTAGCTTGTAGAGATGGTAGGGATTTGCAGTCATGACACCAATCACCCATGAGGGTTTAAATAATTTTCTAGGAACAAGAAGAATTTGACAATTGGGGTCTTCGATAGGTTAGCAAAATCTCAAGTGTACTACTGACAGTAGAAACTCATGTACACAGCATTACCGAGTAGCAAACTGGTATCTAATTGGCTCTGACAAGAATTTTTACACGCAGGTGTCTACCTCCTTAAGGGTGCGGTGACTAATATAAGCGACATGGTTTACGTAGTGTAGATGCTCGGCGTCAAAGGACCTATGGGTCAGGCTGAGGCCCACAGTGCCCACAGTGAACTTCATACAGCCACATATGGACATGAGTCATTACGACAGAGGACTCTGCTCCTCTCGTCTACTCAGCCGAGGTCAGACTGGCTCTAAATCAGGAGCTGTGAAGTTTGCGATAAAGCGCCACTTGAACACCACAAAAATGACCCTCAGTGCTTTACTAACACGAACTAAACACATCACAAAAACTGCATTACATCTCCAATGGTGATCTGGTATTTTCGTTTGGCATCTCTATTACTTCTCGTTTTCCACGGCTTGCGTTCAATCGTGAAAACCTGAATGATGTACATAAATGTAAATGATTCACCCACATGTAAGGAGATGTGTTAAACGATTCAGCTCGGTGTGTTCTGATTATCTCTGCTTAAGCTTTAAGCTGAAATACTTCCTGACTATTTTAATGAAACACTCCAAATGGAGCAGCTACTCTGAACTCCCTTTGGAAATGGGACAGAAATAAGGACAATGAAGCGATGCTACATCAGGCTGAGTGCCTATAAATTGCTTCGTTATGACATAATGACAGGATCACAATAAAATAAATACATATAACTTTTGCATTTTCATCTTAAAGCAGACTTCCTTATTATTTAAAGTTTTTTCTCCTCTTTAATCTGTACACAGATTTTGGCAGTGAGCACAAAAGACCCACCGACCTGCTGATGTAATCTTCTGTTTTGCAGTGTAGCCAATGAGAACCAAGCTGGTTTAAAGGGAAGATGAACATAGGTAGTGAATGAAACCGAGAGACTTCACATTGCTAGCTAAAGGGAAATAAGACACGTTTTAAACACTACGTTTTGCAGACATACTTTAGTAGAGTTCATGGAACTGGACATGAGTATAATGGGTCTCCTTTAAGACATGAAACAACTAAAACACACACCTTAATCGCTAAATTAGCAAAGACAGACAGTGTGAATCAAGTACAATGCAGTACGTGCATGTATATGAATTTAGCCAAGCGATCACTAAGTGCTGACTCCACGTCAGACCCTCCTGCATAACTTTAGCACCACTGACCTGTGTCCAGTTATTTAGCACGAATGCATGGTATGCTTTTGTGAAACCAGAGATCAGCCATGAAACCAGCCACTAAAAGAAGCTCTAATGGCCACATGAAATTACACTTAATAACCACACATACATATATAGACTAAGAAAAAAAGAAAGCTGCTCTTATTTAATATAATTTGCTATGACGAGAATAACCTGAACGGTCAATGTTAAGTATATTTATTGAGACATTTATTCATGCATTTAAAGTTGTAAGTTGATAGCATGGACAAAATCCATGAAAAAGGAATTTATACAACATTTTAGGGCAAAGCTACCCAGGAGCCAATATTCTGAGGTAATGAGCACAGCTCTGTTTGTCCAGCACTGATTTACCATTTTAGCCTGACAATGAGGTTAAACTACTACTTTCATATCACATCACCCTGCTGATAGCCATATTTATACACAGGAGCGCTCTTTACTGCAGTATCTCATTTATGAGGTTATGGGTTTGGGTTTTGGGCTGTTGGCCAGCAAAAATCCTAATGGTTCTTTTTCACTATTTTCTGACTTTAAATTACTAAATAATAAGCAAATTAAATGTTAGAGGAAATTGTTTTGAATGTCTTTCTACACATTACCAGACAGGTAGGACGCCTCGGACTGATGCCTCCCGCCTAGCCCATCTTGCTCCTTCCGTTTCTTGCTTCTCCTCAAGCTGCCAAACCTCTTCATGGAACACAGTGGGTGGTGGGCTCTAAGCTAAATTTGACCATGACCATCCGCATCACAAAAAGAGCCCCATAAACTGCCCCAGGTAAGAGTCACTCCATTTGCTAGATAAACAAAATCGTAAAGGTTAAAAAAAAAAAAAAAAAAAAAATCCAGCCGCCTGTGTTTGAAGGTGTCTTTTAGGGAGGAGTTGGTCCTCTGGAAGCTGGATGCCTTCAGTGAGAGGGTAAAAAATATAACTATGCGAGAAAAACAAACCTCAGCTGTTCTGTCAAGTTCCACATTGCATTTGTTTTTTTGGAGGTACCTCTCTAGTTCTGAACAGAAACAGACAATCACAGCGGGTGCTGAGTACAAGCTACTCTACAAACCACAGAGCCAGCAGCAAGCAGGTCTAACACTCGATAGAAGAGAGTAGAAAAGCTGTGAATTCCACCGAGCCTCAGCAAAGAAATGTTCCCATTTGCGAGTGATGCAAATTGCAAGTGTGGCCAGACTTCAGCGCATTTCCCCCTGCTCTCAGGAGTGTCAGTGCTGTGACTTGTCAGGTGCAGCTGTGGGTGATGTTACTTTAATATAGCACTGGTGTCAGCAGCCTGTAAAAGGAGGCCAGTCTGGAAAGGAAACCCCACCGATTGGCTCAAGCTGCACATCTCCCCGCCTCCTGTCTGCCACTGCCCTCCCTCTGCTCGCAGAGTAAATTCAGCACAGGAACATCTGTTTCACTCCGTCTTAACACAATGTAACAGAGAGTGGGGATAACGCAACCTCAAGGTTCCCTTGCATAAACGTCTCCTTCATTTAAAATTCTTCTAAATCTACAGTTCGACATCACCAAAGAGCTGGAGGATACGCACCACTGGCATTTGTGGAGGCAGTTGTAATTTTCGGGTGCCTGACATTTAAGATTGCTGAGGCCTGCCCCCATCAGATGACAGCAGGGGGACATCCCATGTTCTGTCAGCTGATCAGAAAGCTTCCATTCAATACCCTCTCCTACCCTTAACAGATGGCCGCCTCTTTGCTGCCCACATTAGCTGAAGCATGCCCAGCACAGATCTCAATTAACATGTTATGCAAGTGTTCCAATCTGCTCAGTGGGTCAATGGCTGATATGAATTTCAGATATCAGTGATTATCACCTAACAGTCACTGAATAAAGCCACTAAAGCTGTCATTCCACTGAGAAACCGAGAGAAAATCACTCATTTCAAGCCAGTTTGAAGCTAGTTAAGTGTGAAAGCCATAAAGCACTTAAAGTCCTTTGATCTCATCTGTGACTTTATAAAGTCATTGTGCCCTTGTAAGGCCTGCATTTTATGAATTTAGAAACTCCCTACTTCCTTTATTTACCGACAACAAGCAGCCCACAGTAGCAACAGAGAGAGTGAGAGGGGTGGAAAAAAAAAACCTCTGCATGGCTGTGTGAGGAGCTCCTGAGAGTCTGGTCACTTCCAGATAAGGCTATGAAAGCGCTACACTTGCCTTGAGCAGCGAGAGACTGACAATGTCCAGGCGACGTGAAAACACATATTTAGACCAGCGGGGAAAGAGGAAGCATTCTAGTCATATTTGCAGCAAGTGCACCTAAACATGAAAACCTGCATCCTGATGAATGATATATGTAAATGATCGAGACCACACAAACGTCTGCAAAAATACTCGTTTCCTTGCAAATATGTTAATAAAAGAGGTGACTACAAAGGTTCATTAGAACTAGTTTGAAAGTCAAATCAAGACAAACTAGGCCTTCAGTGCACCCTTGTGGCAAAACTGGGGTTACTACAAAAACATCTGACTCCAAAAAAAAAGTGAACAGATCAAGTGCTCACTCAGTGACTTTATATTTAGTTATAAATACTCTGTCACTATTAGTCACCAATAATCTAAAGCCACATCATTAGTGAGCAGGAAGCGTGTTTTGCCTCAGACCACATCTTACACTACTAATCACCAGCAACTGGGATGGGAGGGATGGAGCAGTTGGGGTGTGTTTTGGTCCCCGTTACTATCCATAACAATCTCCAGAGGAAACTGAGCACACTGGCTTTTACAGTCTGGGCTCTAACAGAGCTATTCCAGCAGCTCTGCCAAACTGACCCTTTGCGAGGAAACAGAGAAGAATGGGTACTTGCACAAGCCAAAAAATCAATGACTCATCCTTTTAGCTGTTTGATGCTTGCTTCCAACAGGGCTGTTTCCATGTAGGCAGGGTGGGTTTTTTTGTTTTTTTTTAAATTTATGTAATGACCAACTACCAAAAAAAATGGAGACACAAGAGCTAAAGACGTGCCAGTTAAATCTGGTCTTCATAAAATGAGACCTTGTTCTGCCCAGTCTCATTTCTACTAATTTGTGCATACCAGTATTACCATTATGCAGCTCGTGAGTTTTTTAATGCGCGTACTGTGGCTGGACTCCAAACTCCAAGGATGCCGAGCTTGAAACCTAATAACAAACTGCCTGCACGGCTTAATGCTGGTGGGGGGGGGCGAGAGATGATAACTTAATTCTGATAATAAACAAAGCCAACCATTTCCTTTTCCTAGAGAAAGTTGTTAACATCTGAGAGGAGATTATGAAGAATGTCTGTCTGCACTCAAGCGATGGCCATCTGTCTGACAAGACTCGTGACCTTGTTGGCTGCAGAGCGGCACAAAACAAAGAAGTTACTTTTTCTCTTTCTACTCAGAGAAAACCAAAAACTCCACTTCCTTATTGCTACAAAATATGGAAGCTGATAAAAGGAGATACAGGGAGGGGTAGTGGGAGTGGTTCGGTGAATGAGTGTCTAATTTATACAGGTGTTTTTCTTTTTAAATTTCTTGTTATTTTGGTTTATTTCTTATTTATCTATAGGAGAGAGACTAGATCTGCAATTGTGAGAATTAAAGGTTCTCTGAAACCAGTCGGGTATCAAAAGGAGCGCACCGTTTTGTGTGCCGTTCTCTGGTGTGACAAAATAAATATTGTTCTCTGCACCTCACCTGATTGAACTTTGTCCTGAGGTGAACCGACATTGTCAGATATCTGATATCTGAACTGATGAACTGAAAATGCAGACGCCTTGGTTCCTGTGTGGGGGTTTTTACCTCATGTACGTACAGCAGGAAAACCAAATAATCTTTGAAATGACAGTTTCATCTATTGTGTCTTACTTCCTTTACAAGCGTCTTCCTCTTAGAACTCTGCTTTAAAAGAGGACTTCAAATATTTGCACAAGTTTCTTCCATGCATTCTTAAAACTATTAAAACAAAGATTCCAACAATGGATTCATGAACACTGCAGTGCAACAAGCAGGTTGCAGGCAGTGCAGTGTTTGCATTTCTACTTACCTCTCCTGGTTCTGGAAAAGAGTTTGATGCTCGAAGAGGGAGAACCGGACGACCGGAAGATACCGCTGAAGCTCAGTCGACGAGGGGACTTAGGGGAGTTCTGATGGGAGGGATAAGGGAAGATACTTTTGGGAGAACTTGAATTTGGCTTTGATTGAACTGGAGCAGACTGGGGACACGGAGGCAGTGTGGTGACGTCCGGGCTCTTGGCAGAACCTCCTTTGATGGGGCTGGCTGAACGAATGAGTCGCTCTCCCTGAGAGATAATAAGAAAGCAGATTTATTTATTTATGCACATTTGCAATTGCATGGTTTACGTTTAAGCGTGTAGCCACTGTTATGAGAGACAGCAAGTGCAGTGCAAAGCAAGGGGCTGTACTGAAAAAAGCAAAAGTAGTGAAGAGATTTATTGTGAAATGACAGCTGCTGATTGCACTTCTTTGGTCACTTCTCCTTTTTAAAAAACAAAACAAGTTTTGTATAGTTGGTCGCTTTGTGACAGTTAATGGTGTCTCCTAAAGAGCAGTATGAGAAGTTTCATATGCAAGCTGCAATAAGGCACATGTGCAATCACACTACAGTTGTGGTAAAAGACACTATAAAGACTAAAAATACTGATCAGTACACATTCTAACAACCAGGGAAAAAAAACAAGTGATGCATGAGCGCATAGATATTTGTTTTTCTACAAAGAACTGTGCCTTATCGTGCAAAACCTGTCTTTCTGTTATGTTGCCATGGTATGCAGTTCGGAGGAGCGCCACGTGATATGACAAATCAGTAAGGACACCATAACATCCACTATCAGACGATCAGCACTCCTCTTACTTAAAACTGCAGTAACAATATTTTTCAGTTGGGCCTTCTGTGCTTATGAGTGTGCCTTTGCAAGGTCAATATCGTGTAAACAGATGGAGAAATCCTTCTCTCTTTGCTGTGCCCATACCAAAACAAAACACGAGAGATGGCAGCCAATCTAGCTGGAGACAGAGAGGGCCTCCTCCCACCGCTGACGGCTGCCTGCTCTGGATGTGCCAACAACAAATCTTTTAACCGTTTGTGGGCTCGCCATACAGTGAAGCTTTTGATTATGCAGGGATCTCCGGCTCAGGGGCTGTTATTACTGAAAACAGTTAAATGCAACAGGGGTGTTGCAGTAACAGTCTGTGGAGAATAATTACTCCCACCGAAACAGATAAACTGCATGTTGTGGAGAGAAAAAGAAAATAAACACTGGGGTCTAATGGGACATAAAAAAGATGTCTGATATTAATACTAGAACTCAAAAAGAAGAAGAAATCAAGAAGAAGCTCCGTTTTGCCGTACGCTAAGGGCTGGTCCTGCTCCACAAACACATTTTTATTCAAACCAATCCCCTAACTATCTGAGAGCACACACCCATCTTTGTTGTTTGCCAACAAATCTCACCCTTTCATTGTGCAAGAGCCTGTTAAGGCAAGTGAACCAGCTATCAGGGTTTAGCGTGGATACAGATCTGCTCCTACAAAACACAAGGCGATGCAGGTTTTTACCTGCACCACGCAAATATTACTGAGATAATATGCATCTTGGCTGATATGCGGTAACAGTGGATGGTTAGTTGGTTCCTATTCAAATCAACTGGAGGAGACAGTAGGAAGAGACTGCTTTCTTTTAGAAAAATCAATTTCCTGTATGTGCTGGTGCTATGCCTGGACACTGTGGGAGTAATGTTACTGTAAGCCAGTGCGGGTTGGCAGAATTGGAGAGGATGACCTTGTCTAATATTTTGCTCTTGCAAATTCACATTTAATGAGCAGATAGATGCGTGGCAAGAAAAGCAAGCTCAGGAAAACAAAAGGAACAGTTGGCAGGTGAATGAATCATTTCACAAAAATCTTTCAAAATGTACCGTGTGGGCTCCGCTTTTGGTTGAGCCACTCGTCTCCACTTGAGGGGCATTAAACGCCCCGAAATCCTGCACATGAAGAGAGATCTGAGCATCAGGGATAAAGCAAACTTCACCCGGAAACACAACAGAAACATAAAACTGACACTTTATGTCCTTTTGTCCGCTTTTACGTGAAAATAGGTTAACCCCACCTGCTTTTGACTCTTAGCCTGACATTCAAAAAGAAGGTAAACATGTGTTGCCACTGCGGAAACTTCTGCAGGACAATGAAAGGCAAAACTCTTCTTCCCCATACTGTGGGCTGGTTTTGACATTACACTTCAGGCCGATGATGCCATGCATGTTGCTGCAGAAAGGCAGTTTTAACTGCACAGACGTAACTAGGCGAGTTTGCAGAGCTGTACTGTTATTTTATTTTTTATGCAGCTGTAATAGACTTTCCACCATGATTTTTTTTAGAATGGGGAAGTTCACATAGCGATGGAAAGCTCCAACATCTAACACTTGAGCATTAACCACAGAAACAGAGCTGCATTCATAAGGTTTACGCCACACTGGGAAGGTTTTTCCAGCCTATAAAGCTGAAATTTTGCACTTGTCCATTTGTTATTCTCGAGCAAATTATGCAGCACACTGGATCTGATAGTGGATCCATGCAAAAACAAATGCTACCAGGAGAGAAGCAGTTGTCAGGACAGAGTGACCAAATTGTTTTTGAAACATGAGGTACAATAAAGCTATAAAGCCTCCCGCAATAACAACTAGGCTTTGTGGAGCTTGTGCAGAAAATGATTACACAATTGCAAATAGTTATTACCCAGTTTAATAAACAGAGAAAACTGTAAATCAGGGCCGTATTAGATCAGCAGTGTCATCGCCTGTTTTTGTGCCAGAGTAGACCGAATAATGTTGGGTTTGCATTAGAAAAACAGGATCTCACCAGGGACTCTGTGTTGGGATTTTTCTTTCCCCACAATTATTATTGGCATAATAACAAATTTTTGTAAACATGATATGTAAACAATAGTTGCAGCCCTAACATGGGAGGTGGCTACAATCACAATAAAGGTAGAACTGCTGCACATGCTCAATGCAAAGAGGCAAAACACGTTTTTGAGTGTTTATAGGGAGCGTTTACATGCCATTAGGACAGATTAACCAAGTCCTGACTCAGAGACAACTGTCAGTCACGCACGCTCTTATGCGTCGCGTGCGCTCGCAGACTGCGATGCACCGAAATCGGCTAAAGCCCACTCAAAGTTACAGCCTTTTACCCCACCCACCCCACCATAGAGTCTCAGTAAGAAGCCAAATTATTTGATACTTCACCGACTTACTGGCATGTTAATCCGCAGACTTCTCCTCTTCTTTGGTATTTTCTTTGAGCTCCCCTTGCTGGACTCCATCACCGTGCTTCCCATGTTTTGTTTTGGGGGTTTTTTTTCCTGCAAACGCGCAACACCTTAAAAAATAAAAATACAAAATACCACTAATAAAGTGTACTGGGATAAAAAACTGCTGTATCGCTTCTGCACACCGTCTACAGCCGCCTCCACCTTCCCTTTAGCCTCGACAACACTGAGGAGCTGCCTCATCCACCAGGAAGTAGGTTTGGCCGTAAAAAAAAAAAGAGAGAGGCAGGGCACACACATGTTCACAAAAAATTAGAAGGCGTGCAACAGCGAGGACTGCTTACAGGTGTTATGTCACACTGTATTTAACCCCACCCTCCTCAGAAGAGGAAACTGAGACCTCCCGCGGTCCTTTTCGCCTCGGTATTAAATCTACAGAGAAAAGAAACGCCTCCGCCGTTTCATTTCTGAGGATAAGTGCGGTAAAAACTATACTTCCTGTAGCTTCTTTGGTCGCACAGCCCCGGAAGCTGCTGTCCGTGAATTTGTAAATCTCAAGGCACTGTTCGGTTTTCTGAAGCGTTGTTCTTTCACACTTCTTCGAGAAAAAGGCAACAGCAACAAAAACAAACCCCTAACAAACACATTTTAAAGGGAACAACATGTTTGACACAGCAGCGCGCGGAGCTGACTTGTGCAGATGTTTCACCGACAGATGTCAGTGCCACTCTGATTCTGGCTGGATATGAATGAAAAGCTTAAAAACAACAACAACAACAACAATAATTAGTGCGAATAAAATGGAGGAATCGTGACCGGTACTTTATACCGCCTGCATCTTACAGCGTGTTTATCTTACTCTTTCCGTGTTTCTTTCAAAGTTAAATGCAGGCCTGACAGCTCTGTGGTAACCTCCACAGCTGCAGGGATTTAAAAATATATATATCAACATGCTTCTCTGTCCTTAAACGGAGTTAAAAACATTTGTTTGATTTTGTAGTAGCTCTGTGCTTGAAGTTCATACTTTAATAAATCGTTGCTACTATTTTCACGTGCATCTCAAGGGTGTCAAACATAAGGCCCTGGGGACAGAATCGCCCCGGTAAAGACTTCCATCGGGTCCACTGGTGAGTTCTGTAAAATATGGAGAGACAATTTTGTGAATTTTAGCTGTATTTTCTGAAGTTTTTTCAGCTTCTGCTATTGATAAACACCTCCCCCGCAGGTATTTACACTAAACCAAACTAATTAAGTAATAAATAAACAATTAAATGACCAACAAGTTCCTGGTTTGTCTTTTTACCCCTCTATCTACTATAGAAATGTCATTTCCTTTCCCAAGGAGTCCACAGTAAAAATAAATAAACTTTCTGGGCAGCAAGCTACCAGAACTGTTTTTTTTTTTTCTTATATAAAGATATCTCAGGGATTAAATGTGTTGTTACAGGGTTTTGGGGTTTTTTACACTGACAAGTTCTAAGTGTAAATGCACTGCATTGAGGTTATTTATAAGTTAGGATCATTTTAGTGATTTGCAGCAGTTGCTCAGTCACTGATCCCTGAGTCCCCTACTGTACACTCTGTACACACATGACTGTGTTAGTACCCACCCAGACAACACAGTCATCAAGTTTGCAGATGATACCACCGTGGTGGGGCTCATCTCAGGGGGAGATGAGACTGCATACAGAGCTGAAGTTCAGAGGCTGTCAGATTGGTGTGTCGATAACAACCTGGACCTCAATACCAACAAGACAAAAGAACTGGTAGTTGACTTCAGAAGGAGGAAGTCCGAGCTGCAGCCTGTCAGCATCAATAGGGAGTGTGTGGAAAGGGTCTCCAGTTTCAAGTTTCTGGGTGTGCACATAGACACAGACCTCCAATGGAGCTCTAACACCGCTGCGGTTTTAAAGAAGGCCCAACAGCGTCTCCACTTTCTGAGAATCCTCAGAAAAATGGTCCTGAAGAAGGAGCTGCTGACCGTCTTCTACCGCTGTTCCATTGAAAGTGTGCTGACATATTGCATCGGTGTGTGGTTCTCCAGCTGCACCACAGCACACAGAAAGGCACTCCAGAGGGCCATTAATATGGCCCAAAAAATCATTGGACATTCTCTTCCCTCCCTGAAGGACCTGTACAGCACTCGCTGTCTCAAGAGGGCACACAGCATCCTACAGGATGGAACACTCCCAGGACACCGGGTGCTTAAGCTGCTGCCATCTGGCAGGAGGTTCAAGCTACTGAGGTCCCAGACAAACAGACTCAAGGACAGCTTTTACAACAGGGCAATAGCCCTGATCAATGCAAATAGCTGACCTGACTGGCTACCTACCTGGACTTTTTTTGGGGGAGGGAGGTAACAATGTTTAAAACAATAATAATAATAATAATATTTATATTTATAACAAGGTGCAATAATAATTAATGTGCAATAATAACAGTGTGCAATACACACACACTTATTGTTCTTTTTTTATTAAGTTAATATACTGTGTTGTGTTGTTTGTGTTGCGTTGTGATGTGTCATATCGTGTCGTGTTGTGTTATATGTAGTGCCGACGTAGGACAGTTTTCCAATCTCATTGTACTATTGTACTATGTATGACTGTGCAATAACAAAGAGTTATCTTATCATCTTCATTGCCACACCTGACTCCACCCCACCCTGTCCCTACCATGCTCCTCTGTATGCCCAGCTTCACTATACATCCAGGAGTTTTCTCTGCAGGCTTCCTTTTTTCCTCCTGCCTGGCAGATCCATATTCAGCATCCTTTGTCAGTACATCCACTGCCCCTCCTCTGCACACATCCAAAGCATCCCAGCCTTGCTTCTCTAACTTTATCTCCAAACCATCCAACCTGAGTGGTCGTTTTCTTGAAGCAATTCCTTACTTTGACCATCCTGCTCACTCCCAATGAAAATCTCAGCATCTTCAGCTCAACCGCCCGTCGTTTTGTTATTTTCATTGTCTCCAAAACTTATACAATAGCAGGTCTCACTACCATTTTTTGTAAACCTCTTTCACGCTGCTATTCTTCTGTCACAAATCACCCTGACACTCGTCTCCACACACTCCACCCTGCCTCCACCTCTCTTGTGCACTGTCCGTTGCTTATGCTGACTTGAATTTATTTAGTTTTCTGTTTGATAAACTTTTAAAAGCTTATATACTTCTTGGCTTCTTTGTAAAAA
Source organism: Maylandia zebra (assembly GCF_041146795.1). NCBI lineage: Eukaryota > Metazoa > Chordata > Actinopteri > Cichliformes > Cichlidae > Maylandia > Maylandia zebra. Next base: position 18,222,343 of record NC_135184.1, read on the forward strand.
AAAAACACATACTGTGTAAACAGCAGTCTTTAATTTCCACGTGCTTACAGTGAAGCATCTTTCTATACCAAATGTTGCATGAGGTGTATTGGTACTATTTAGTGTCCATCCACATGGGTAGTTTAAGAACATGAGCACCGAGCCCTCCAAGTACCAATCAAATGCAGAGTGCACAGCACAACAGAGTGTGTGTTTTGCCCGCTTACTCGTACCATCATGCCAAGATGCCACCTAGCACTATGTCTTCTATGTGTCAAGATGTTATTTAAACACAAAACGAAACACATAATTATGCTTTTAGCTATAATTAAACTCAGCTTTTATTTGTTCAAGCTCAAAGTTTATATAACATGTTTCTCATGGAGTATGAGTGGTTTAAAGATGTAGCAGGGTTTTTTTGGGTTTTTTTTCTTTACCAACAGTCAGGTCCACAGGAGTGATACCCAGTAAATGTGCAAGCACAGCACACACAATTAACTAAATTTGGTTGAACGTTAACACGTGTTTTAGTGCCATCGAGATTGCATGCTAGCATAATGAGGGGGTTCCGGGATCTGAGAGAAAGTGGGATCGCTACAAGATGACTGAAGACCCAAGAAGGAAAAATACCTCTTTTATAAATGTTTGGTTATTCAGTCGTTTTGACATAGTGGATCATTTAATGTGGACTCTGAACAATCTGAGAAGAACAACTCTTTGGCTTCCTTGATCACATGTCCATAAACAGTCATAAAGTCATAAACAGTCTGTGATCATAATAAAATATTTTTATGAAAGTCTCTACAGCTGATGAATGGAAACATATCTAGAAGTCAGCATAGGCAAATAATGAGTCATAAGCTATTTGCTAGTATGTTTGAAGCTTTGGTTGAACTAAACAGAGAACACACATCCACTCTGACCACTTTCTTCAAACTGAGCATCAGAATGGGGAGGGAGGGCGATTTAATTGTGAGCATGGCATGGTTACTGCTGATCCACTGGGATTTTCCTGCAGAACTGCAGTTCTCTGAGCAAAAATGTATTGTTGACATCACAGGAAAATAATTAGACTGCTTTTAGTTGGTAAGAAAGCTACAGTAACTCAAGAAACAATTTGTTACGACTAAGCAGAAAAGCATCTCTTAATGCACAACACCCCCAAACTTGTAGCAGATGGGCTACAGCAGCAGAAGACCACACTGGGTCCTGTTAGAGTTGAGCAGGAAACTGGGATAAAGTTCTCACAGGCTCACCAAAATTTGACAATACAAGACATAAAAAAATTTGTCTGACGAGTCTTAATTTTTGCTACGTTTGGATGGTAGGGTCCAAATGTGGCCTAAGCATGAAGCATAGTAAATGAACTGGTTCTTATACAGCTCATTTCTACTCTACCTCAACACTGAAAGCAACATGCCTCATTCACCAGTTCACACTCTTTCTTACGAGCACTTTTTCTAGGCTTAACTGCTTTCTGGCTAACATTTACACTCCAATGGATGCATCATAGAGCAACTTGGGGGAAAGTATCTTGCCCAGGTATATTTGGCATGTAGAATGGCTCAAAACAGGTATCAAACAAACAACCTCCTGAGCTACAGTCACAGCACTCCATCCCTGCATCTATTCTAATGGGCACACCTGAGGTCCCTTAGTACCTCATATCATTTAAACATCACAGCCTCCACGATTATTGTTTGCAGATCATGTCCCTTTATGACAACAGTGTAGCCATCTTCTGAAATCTACTTTCAGCAGGATAATGCTCCACATCACAAAATTTAAATAATCTCAAATTGGTTTTTCGACCATGAAAATCACCTTCAGTCACCAGATCTCAAGAAAAAAAAAAAAAAGCACCTTTTGGATGTGGTGCTGGCATCATGCCAATATGGAGAAAAGTCTGAGGAATGTTTCCAGGACCTTTATGGGATCCAACTCAGTGCTAGCAACATGCAACAAATTCCTTTTCCCAGCTTTAATTAAAAGAAAAGAAAGTGCAATCATTGAAAACACAAACAAATTGCTAACATGTAAAATAGTTTATTTTTGTAAATGTTTCTAAATTCAATTCCACAAACTCCAAACCTCATACTCTGTACACTTCAAAAGGCAATTCAAAAAAAGAGAAAGAAACAAAAAAAAGAAACGAAAAAGAAAAGGAACAAAATAAAAACAAAAAGAAAAGAAATGACTACTTTACACGACCAAGAAAATGTAGCACAAACACACTGGCAGGATGATGTATCGTACAAGAGAAGAAAAAATATCCAAGAAACAATTTTGTTACAACCATTCATTGAGAAAAATATATACAATTGAGTCTTCGGAAAGTTAAAAAAATACATGCCATATACATTACAAGTTCTAAGACTGTCTCCAAAATTTTACAGTCAACTTGAAATTGTGCACGCAAAAACTCCTCTGCTTCTAGCATGTGACTTGTGAAGTGTCAGTATAAGAAATATTTCTGATTATAAGCAGGATGCCATCTCTTTCCAAAAAAACGAAACAAAAACAAAAGGCAGAACAACCTACAGTTCTCCATAGAATTCTTTCTGTCGCGCAGTGGTTCGTCTAAGTCACAACATTATTAGACGTTCGCACCTTATTTGTGTTAAAAGTAAAGTTTAAAAAACAACAACAACAAAAAAACAGGTTAACACATGTTGCTGTTTCCATTTGTGATAAAAAGTTAAAAAGCAGTTTTTTTGGGTTTTAAAACCTAATTCACAGTTCTTTAAAATCAAACCTGATTAACAGCAAACAGATCACAATGATCTTTTACTATCTGAAGAGTCTTTTTTTTGATTCTGTAACCGATTACTTGTTACATTAGTCAACAAAAATATTTCTTTTTTTTTTGAGAGTGGTCAAAGTAAGTGTAAGTCACAAAACACTACGCTACAATACCGTACTTTTAATACAACAAAAATACTTTGTGAATTATTGTGGTTATATTACAAATTCTGTACAGAATAATCATAATATATACTCTCAAACTGAAATAACGTCCATCTTAAATAAATTTCAATGACAAACAGAACAAAAACAATTTTTAAAAACACCCAAACATCGAGAAGGTTAAGGTAGTATTTGGTCGGTTATTCCTATAGTTTTTTTGTTGGTTTTTTTTATGTACATTTATACAAAAGTAACAGCATGTCTTCTTCAATCTTCAAAAACAATAGCAATCTAGCCTTCTTTTAACTCGATCTCATTTTGAGAATAAAATTCATTCACTCAGTAATAAATACAAAACCTCTCGAATTCCACACAAATCACATGACAGAGACCTATGATAAAACTGACTCATGGAATCAAGTATTTAAAAGCTTGTGTGTGTGTGTGTGGGTGTGTGTATGGGGTTTTTTTTGTTTATTTTTTTTTATTTTTAGTGCAAGTTAATATTCCCTTCGCGGTATTCATTGCTGTACATTCCTCATTCAGTGATGTCTACATTTAGTCAAACGGTATACATTAACAGTATGAACAAAAGGGCCTGCCCTTAGTAAGCAATAAGGCCGCACCCCACACAGTGCTTTCTCATTCGCTGGTGGATTCCGCACCCCCATGTACACCAAACAAACACACGGATACATACAGACGGAGGCGTCGACAGAGCCCCTCACATATGGCACGAGTCATTTCCTGCTACTGTGTTATATTTCCCTTCCTCCGCCTATTTTTAATTCCACGTTGTTGACGAACCAACACCGATTCATTTATTTCTCCAAGGGCTCAGGCCTTCTGCTCATTCGTAAAATGACTTTAGTGTGAAGTCTCTTATTTATTCTGTGCAGAGATCACAGCATCCTCCACACGCTATGGCAAGGAATGCGTTTGGGTTCGTCGTTTCCATTTTGCTCAGTTAATCCACTTCCTGCATTCAGGAGCTCCACAGTGGCAAGCAATCTTGTGCTGGCCCTCAAAGCTGTCAAACTGGTAGTTGAAACACAGCTGCAGAAAACAAACACGGGAGAAACACCCATGGCTATATCACAACTGCACCGTTTACACCCACATATGCATGCAAACGAACAGGGATAAATTCTAATTACAGAAAATTTTTTATATATATATATATATATATATATATGTATATATGTATATATATATATATATATATATATATATATATGTATATATGTGTGTGTGTGTGTGTGTGTGTGTGTGTGTACCAACCTCCTCTCCTTTTTCAATTCTGCGAATGCAGCTGATGATGATTTTGTAACCCCTCTCAAATGTTACCACCTCAGCAACACAGTTAGGGGCACAAGAATGATTGATATATCTGAAAAAGAAGCACGAGTCACGCGTGAAACAGCGTTCAGAGCATTACTGTAACATAGCCGACCACATTTAAATGATTGCAGATTCTATTTGCAACTAAAGGCTCATTTGCTGCCTCTGTGAGCTGATTCAGACACGCAGCGGCAGACGGTGATAAGATGAAAATGCCAACATTTAAAAAAACAAAACAATTATGACATTCAAAAGAAACTAGCTTTGTTTCCAACTTGTGAGTCTGTGTTTGGTCAGCATGGCAAAATGAGACGCAAAGGCAGTTTAGAGTATGTTTACCGGGGTTTTCATATCTGTGGATAGATTTTGTCAGTGAGAACTCATAACAAAGTAGTACTGACTACTGAGTGTTCATCTTTCACAAACTATGAAGAAGGGCATGAACCTGTTCCAACATGGTCTCTAGTTCTGGTTTCATGTGTGTTTGGGCCCTTTTGACAATGCAACTGAACTGCCATCACTTTGATAACAAAATCCAAAAAAGGCCAACGTCTACAGCAGCAACGAAAAAAAACCCCTGATGCTCATTTGCAATATGTACCAGTTTGCAGACAAGCCTCCCACACACAGAAGCAGAGTCTCGTCTGTGCCACTTTACTGGAAGATTATATCGGTAAGACAGATATGGAGAGGCTACTTTTAAGACGTTGAGGCGTGCACTCCACAAAACCTTTGTTCCATCTTAGCAGCTCATCAGTTAAGTCCTGTAAGAAGTAAGGCTGGCCATCCATAAATCTAACTACTTCTTTTTCCTTCCTCAAAAATCCCACAGATGCTCAAACAGACTTGAGATTTCAGGGACTTGGAAGCCGAGTTAACACCCTTGCCTCCTTTGGCAGTGGATAGTGGTCAGTATGAAAACCCTGTGCAGCACTGTGCATTCTGATAACTTTCTACCATAACCAGTTTTCAGTAAATTGTGCTGGAGGTGCTCTTCTGTGGGATCACAGAACCACCCTTTACTCCCACACATCAATGTGCTTTAAGCCCTCATCACTTGTGCTAACCACTGGAAACAGGTAACACCCCACCGGACATGCTGTTCTGGAGGTGCCCTGACCCAGTCATCTAGTCATAACAATGTGGCTCTTGTCAAAGTCGCTCAGATCTGCGCTTGCTCATTTTTCCCTGTTTTAACTTCAAGAGCTCACTCTTCACTTGCAGCCTCTTGTAACCACCCCCTTGACAGATACCAGTGCACTGAGATCATCAGGGTTACTCACTTCAACCGCAAGGGGTTTTAATGTTGTGGCTCATCGGTGTGCTACACTGAATGACATTTGTTGCAGTAAGTGAGCATGAAAGAAATGCTACACTGTCATAAATACATTTATGAAAATGCTCAAACAGTTCGTGGAAGCTCAGAGTACCTTGCGATCCCTCCATTAAGTGTGGCATCAACAACATGTTCGCTGTCGATGCGGAACATGAACACTGCCCGGTTCTACAAGGAAGAGAAGAAATGCTCTTAGCTTTTGGAAAAGATCATTTTAAAGAAACACAATGTTGCAGCACATATATTTACCTTAGACCTATAGATTTTCTCCTTCCTGATGGCGACCTCATTTCGGAGGATGGTTCCATTGTACTCAATCACCATTGTCTGTTTTTCAATGTCTCTAGCAGCAAACAGCCCCAGGCCCTGTGAATATGTCAAATAAGCAGGTTTTCATTTAGTCAACAGGAAATGGAAAACAAAAGCATCAGTCTCACTCTGACAGTTTAAAAAGAATTTAAATCTGGTCGACTCACCTGGATGCGGGAGCGGCCCAGATAGACGTTGGCTCGCCACTCACTCTTCATCCAGCGGTACTGGGAGGACCTGGGGTGCACCACCGGAGGCTTATTATGGGGGGCGCCACCTTCTCCTTGGGCAACATTCTGGTTAGACCTGGCACTGCTGCTGGATACAGCCTGTGGCTGAGGCCTTTATTTTTAGGAGGGAGGTGGAGAAGGAGAACATTTTATTAACTCTGACTTATTTACTTGGAGACAGAACGTTCCCAGGAAGCTAATTTAATGTCAACTTCAAACAAAGTTACCTTATCACCAGTGAGGTGTAGGGAGAGCTTGTTCTTGGCTGAGCGCGGGCACAACCAGCTGGATTGAACATGAGAGGCAACTCCACGAGAGGGTTGCGTCCGTAACGGAACGAGTACCTGTCACAAGCTTCCACTCCTGGGAGCTGAAACCAGATGAAAAGCATCATTTAGAGATTTGTTGATGTTTTTAAATTCTTGCAGCTGATGAAATCCTCCAAAGTAGGTACAAACCGATTCTGTGATCTTGGCAACTGCAGGAACTGTGAGCCCAAACAGATCCTCTCCTTTCAGGTAAACAGGAAAGAGCTTCAGAGTGCCTGACTCAGCTCTCTTCTCAGCAACTGGGCCTAGCACCTTATCCCACACTCCTAATGACAAGAGCAGAGACAAGAACAGAAGCTGGTTAAAACTGTTTCATTAGCCACAAAAACACACACTAGTATTTTTTTTTCCTGAGGGCAAACCTTTAGCAGAGGTGTCAGTCAGGACCATGTCTTGGTAGCCTTGTTCGATGACTCTGATGGTAAACTCTGGTATCCCGTCTCTCTCTTCAACTGAACAGATGTAGCGACAGCGGCGATTGCCATGGCGCATGCTCCAGTAAATGCGGCAAGCTTCATAGCCAACTGGAAAGATGGCTGTTGAGGAATGGAAGGACGCCATCTGTAGCGGTGTGAGCTGGCCGATCGCATGCAACACCAGACTGCCTACCCGAAAGGTGTAACCTAACTCGGGCTGCTGCACAGCCGTGGCAATTTGACGCACTTCGTCTCTCTGGACATAAACACGCCGGAACACGGCAAAGCATCGCAGCTCGTGCTCCAGAGCATGTCCCGCTGTTCCCCGGGGCCTGTGGGCATGGCAGAGCATGGTCTTATCCTTGAAGAAGGTGCACTGAGCATGCAGGGCACAGGTGAAATGGTAGACATTGGTGCAGCGCAGGCGGTGGCAGCCGCTGGTGGCTCCGGTCTGCTGACAGTAGGCGCATCGTATAGTTTGACCACGCCGCAGCGCAAGCTCCACGTTGATGAGGGCGCCAGCTTGAGTCTCGTACACCTCAGTCGACCAAAGGGCACAGTTGAGATGAACCCACACATCGAGATCTAGATTGAGCAGCCTGGCAGGACCATCAGTCATTCCATCTCCAAACTGATGGCAGAAACAGCAGCGTCTCTGGTCCTTGAGTGACACTGGAGGGCGCAGGGAGGCTCCAAGCTTCTTCAGGAGCTCATCAATCTTATCCTCATCCGGGAGCTGCGAATTCCCTCTTGGCACCACCACCTGGACAGTCCATTTCCTCCATCGGAGTCCTTTCTGTCTCTTTCCCTGATGCCAGCCGTCGTGGGACCTTGGCCTGGACTTCAGCTTCACTGTCACTTTGAGGGCATCGGATTTTGCGTCAGTCTTGGGTGTCTCACCTGCTGAAGGGAATGGGATGGGAGGTGTAGAGGGGGGTGACTGCTTTGGCTGAAGCTGGGCCAGACAATGGACATCCAGGGAGGACATGTTGTTACTGTACTGGTGCTGAGTTTTAGAAAGGCTCTCTGTTTGCTCAGAGGCTGGGAGGAGGGACACAGACTCCTGGGAAGATGACAAGGGAAAAAAAAGTGCCAAACATAAAAGTCAAATGCTTTTTTAAGACTCAGATTTCTAGGAGATGTGCATGGGTTACAGTGGTACAAACCTTAGATTCTGTGGTTGATCTGGACTGCAGTGGTGGTGATGAACAGTAGAGAAGGAAGCAGTTGTGGCTGCAGAAGACCAAGTCGTCTTCAGATTTAAAACGGCCTTCAGATTCCTAACGAGAAGAAAATCAGTCCAAGTTTGAAGAAGCTGAATTAGGAATGAGGTGTAAGTCAACATCTGACTAATGGAAGCCACTCAAGGCAAAGCGATGTTGAAAAATAAATTATGCAATATTTAAATAACCTAAATACTGCTGTTTAACCTACTAACTGATCTGAAATCTATTTAACTCCATTAGGAAAGATTTACATAATCAGAGCACATGTTCAGTGTTATTCCAGTGCCGTGCATATGAATATATTGATAAGTGTGGCCCTTCAGGGTGAAAGGAGTTTTAATACTTCATTTCTCCAACGTAAAAATCTGGTAAGCCAACCAATCACAGCTCATATAATAATCTCAATATTATATGTATACATGACATTGAAATGATCCAAATTTCTGACAGTGGGACTCATTACACAAATCAAAGCTATAGTCATCTCCAAAATGCATAAAGTTAAAACAAAAACATAATTTCAACATATCAAGCAACATTAGTGCAAATTTGCATTTTGTACAATTTCACAGCCGTAAAAAGGAAAGGAGCTAAAGCTTGAGTTCTCGGATAACTTTACCAAAAATTCACATTTTAACTAGCTCATCGGGGCTTTGGCATGGACACAGTCATCATTATAAAAGGTTATGTGATGCATAAATGAAAGCTTTAACTAACTGCTAAGTTCACAGACTAATGAGTCATGCTTTTGGCTTTTATTGACAGCGGCATGCAGAATAATTTGCAGGAAGGAGCAGATTTACTTAAAGAACAGCAAAGTCTGCACGTATACATCGAACGTTATTTAAAAAAAAAAAAAAAAGATCAACCGAAGGAAGCATCTACTGCAGGACTCATTATTCACAATGAATTACTACCTTAAGAGGTTCAAGCTGTAAAGACAGAACAAGAACAAGTTTGAATCTGAAGACTCTTAGACTCTGTTTCACAAGGTGATAAACTGTGGTACCACAGATGCTGACCTGCAGAGTGTCTAATTTAAAAAAATAAATAAATTACTAAATATAGAAAAGTAATCTTTGTTAAAATATTAAAGCCATGTGTCATCTTTGACTTAATGCTTTTTGGAAATCAGCTCATCTTTTACTTGTGATAGAAATTTTGCTCAGGGGCAAAACTGTCACATGGCACTATATTAAAATATGGTGTACTTTAGTCAACGGCGTTAGATATCAGAGCCTTTTTGTTCATGAGAGCTGCTGACGATCAGAAGCAATTTATTATCTGTGGCCTTGATCTCTGAGTAAGGAATGGAGAAGCACTACATCCTCAGTCCATTCAGGCTTCCTGTAAAGGTTATAATTTCAACTTTTAGCTTTTATTTGACAGGTGGTGTGCACAGTTAATATATACATGACTGTGCAGCCAATGCATCTGGTACCTTCATGTGAACAGGGAGGTCTTTGATGGCTTTCTGCACTCCATTTCCCAGAACCACCACCTTACAGTGGCAGCACCACTGGGGTTTACATCCAGAGCTGCCAGGGATCTTGTGATCAGGTCCTCGAGCTCCAGCATTGCCTGATGTAACAGAAAAGTGATGCAAAATTAGATCAATTTTTAACATCTCTGACAGTAACCTACAGATGATTGAATCTTTAATTGGACTAAACAAACTTTAGCAAACAAAATAAAACAGCCTTTATAGAATTGGACTGTAGGCTACCTTCAGCCTCAGATAAATAATGGTACACTCAAAAAACTGTTAAAAAACAAAAGCGCTCCTATGGATGTTTAAAGGGAAGTGATTAGGTATCAAAAGAGTATTGCTGAATTGTGCTTTTTCACGGGGAGTGATTATATTTAGCTTAAATCAAACATGACATTTCAATTACAGGCTGTATTACTGCACCGGGTGGAATCAGAGATGCTCTTGTTTAATTTAGTTTTATTCCCTACCTGGGCTGTTGGGATGGAAACGGAAATGATGTGCCTGCTGCTGCATCATTCCCTGTGGTCCACTGGTTCTGATCATTTGTCCCGGCCGTCCATGCAGTCCTCCACTGTCTCCTTGTCCATTGAAAAGCATGGGAGGCCGTGGCTCCATGCCATGTGGGCCCACCCTTTGACCGCTGACCATAGATAGGGGCCCCCTGTCTGGGGTGCTGCTGACCTCATAACTGCTGGGGATCTTCACACACAAGAGGTCTGAAATGGCTGCCACCACACCGGTAATGTTCTGAAAAATAAATAAAACAAATAAATAGAAATTTAGAGCAATGCAAGTTGTCCTCTAAATTCGTCCACCATAGTCACCCAAGTGCTCCAAGTAAAAAGGCACTTAAAGCTGTTAAATGTTGACTTCTGTATTACTCCTCTGATTTAATATTAAGAAGTGAATCTCTTAGGAACTAAAATGCCAATATCAGCTGATTTAAAAGTAGTTTACTTTCTCATGTAAAATGAAATCTGCCAATAAACTAGGATAGCTAAGTTAATATGCAGCTTTAAATATCTTGCACGTGCAAGAATTAACAGAACTTGAATAATCCTAAAATAATGTGTGTAGAAAAATTAAGCTATTATTTTAAGAACTCTGTAATTTCTCAGAATTAGACTCTGACTAATAAAAACAAGCATCCTCCTTAAAACAAACCCTTGCAATAATTATCTTTCTCTTACTGTGTGGCCAGATTATGCACATGTCTGATATGATATAGAATGAGAGAACTGGGAAAAGAATTACTGTATTTTTCTGACCATAAGGCGCACTGTCAATGAACGGGTCTGTTTTCATACATAAGGCACACCGGATTATAAGGCGCATTAAGCAAAACAAGCATTAGCATTCACCCTCCAGCTTCACTGTTTATGTTATGCTAACATAGCTGTGTCGCTAGCGATCACGTAGCACATGATTACATACCAGCTATCCCAATTTCAGTAACCCTACAAACGTCACTGCTGTTTAGTTTTCTGTCTTCATTTATGTTGGAAGTGACAGCAGTTTATTTAGAAATAAACTGCTGTCACAAATTACTGTTGATGAAATTGATGAAAGAATTTAGTTTTCAGAATTCATACATAAGGCGCACCAGATTATAAGGCGCACTGTCGATTTTTGAGATAATTAAAGGATTTTAAATGTGCCTTATAGTGCCGAAAATACGGAATGTCAGATTTTTGTCTAACCTCAGTAAATGTTAAGTATTGTTACCTCAGCTGCAGCTGGTCTCAGAGTGATAGCAACAGAAACCATCCCTTGTTTGGAATCATTAGACATGGAGCCAAAGGGGGAGCCAAAGAACATCGAAGAAGGCTCAGTCTTGACATCCTGCAGTTTGATCTGGGTCCCTAATGAATTGAAAAAGCAAACCACTCTCAAAAACTGCTGCACTGTTCAAATGTGATCATACAAAGGCATACACAGCCATCTTCCACATACTTTTATGCAAACTGTAAAGGATTCTTATGCATACACATTCTGCACATGCACACTAAAAACATAATGGAAAGCCAGAAAAGGAGCACCATAGTTAAGTGTGTGCAACATCTCATTTGTGGAAGTTGCAAAGCTGGTGTGTTTGTATAAAGTCATCACATTGCTAAATTTTGGCCTTTATGCTGAGAATGCTGACCCCTGCAGATCTGGAAAGATGATCACATTTACATCAAATGGACCCTCGAGGATACACTAATGTGAAAACCACGAATTTACTTTTTAGTGGAGCTTTGTGTATATACTGCATAAAATAAATAACTAAATAAAACAGATATATGCGTTTACCTTTCCCATCAGGTGCAGGAAGCATGGGGAGGACAGGAGACAGGCAAGGGGATGGCGGCTCTTCCTTTACCAGAGACAAGTCTGGGTAACGGCTGATCTCCATGCCAACCACGCTCTCGGGAGATGAAGATGGAACAAAGCTGTCAGGTGTGTCCCTCTCCTTGCAAGGCTCCTGTCCTCGATTACTACAACAAGGAAAATAAATAAATAAATGAGCAACTCTGTTAAAACACTGCAGCCCAAATAAATCATGAAGTACTATTTTTTATCCGTTACCTGAGCTCTTCCTGGTTGTTGTGAGGTGGTGTGGGAAGAGAAGCTGGAACATCCACAGTTTTGGGTCCCTGAGCGATGGCCCGAGCTAACAGATCTTCCTCACTCCTAAATGGAACATGCAGCGGCTTTGGGACCAGGCCCTTGGAGACTGCAACAGGAAAACAACGTTAATATGTATGAATGCCTCCTTCCATTTTCTGCTCCCATTTTAAGATTATGGAAACACAATCGGTCAGCCCATCTTGGACCTTTATGAGTGCTTACCCATAGCAGCGGCTTTGCTGGCCAGCTCTTCGGTTGTGGCAAAACCGTTGATCATTTTCTGTCGGTTCACAGGTGGTGGAGTGGGAGGAAGAGATGCCGGCGGGGTCGGTGGATTGCTCAAATTACTCTGCTGTAGAAGCCAAGTGCAATGCAATGTCAGGCACACAGTGCCACAGACACACTTAACACACACCCACCCTTTGTTTATCTGGTATCCCCTTAGTGAAGCAGTAAGATCTCACCTTGTAGGCCAGCTGGGAATAATAATCAGAAACTCCATCTAGTGAGGCGCTGCCAAAAGTACCAGACAAAAGGTTCTCTCCATTGAGCTGGCCACTGCCGTAGGGAGCAAAGTGGGCAAAGTTGACCCCAATCAGAGGCTCCATGAGAGGCAGCAGAGAGAGCTGCTGTGTTAGCAGAGACAAGCAGACCGGTGGAAGGTTAGCAGAGAAGTCAGACCAGATATATTCTTGCACAAACCATCCCGACCACAATCACTGAAATGTCCTCAAGTATTTTAAGTTCAAATGAATCTCACATTCTGCCTTCAGACTACAGCCTTTCAAGCTAACAACACACAGCACCCATCAATTGGAAGAGGAGCAGGTACAACAACAGAACAATATATACATATATATATATATATATATATATATATATATATATATATATATATATATATATATATATATATATATATATATATATAAATAAACCAACTTACCTGTTTGATTTGGGTCATTACAGAGTCTGGTCCAGTGTGCATCAGTTGCCTTTCATCTCCTTCCTTTTTCCTCTTCTTGTAGCGAGAAACAGGTTTTTCTCCTGCTTTTGGTGCTCTCTTGTTTCTCCCTTTCTTCTTCTGCTCGGGGAGCAGAGGTCCAGGAAAGTCATGGGTGCCATCTGAGTATGCCTGGAGGTGAGACAGAAAAAAACAAAAACAAACAAAACATGAGCAAAAAAAATTTTACTTGAGCAGCATAATGACTTCAAGTTAGATGTTTTCAAACACATAACTATGACTCATTCATATTCTGACAGCTATGATTCATTCTAATTTAGCTATGATGACCCTCCCATTTGAATCACTCTGAATCACTCAGCCTGCAAATGACTCACTATGCTGATCACCCCCTCGGCATTCTGTAACTATATGATTAACACAAAAACTGACCCCATTGCTGTCCATGGAGCTTTGCCTCAGTAAGGTTTTGCAGTCAGTGGTTTCCTCCTCCTCTGACCGCAGGCTTTCCTCTGATCTCTGCTGAGACAATCCAGGTGGAGGTGTACTCTTGTTCTTCAGAAGGTGCTTCAATAGTTCATTACCAGCTTCTCCTTTGTTTGGACTCTGCCCAGCAGGGAACGGAGACACGCTCCCTTTGTTACCCTCTTCTTTCACAGAGCTCATTTCTGGGCCAATGGAACCTTCTTTTGGTCCGTGACACTCACTAGCATCAGTCTGCTCCAGCTTTATGTTGCTGAGGATTCTGTCATGTTCCTGAGCTTGTGCCTGGGCCCTCGCTGCTTCTGATGACAGAGCAGATTGTCCAGATTGCCCACCAGAAAGTTGCCGCTCAAGCTCTGAGTGACTGGGGGTGGAAGATCCCAGTAAAGGGGACCTGGACAGGTCCTGATCTCCAAAGAGATGGGGATTTCTGGTTGGAGTAGAGGAAGTGTCTGAGACACATGGTGTGAGAGGGGCTGTAAGGTCTGAGTGGGGAGTGGAAGGTGTCTTGACTGAATCTGCATCATCATCTTTCTTCTTTTTGCGGTTCCTCTTCTTTTTCCCCTTCTCATCTGGGATGATGTTGGAATAAAGCTGAATCAGAGACTGACCTGAGCCTGGAAAGTTGGATGGTAAAGGTGTTGACGAGTCACCCCCAAATGGTGGACCCTCACCTGGCATTGGAAGCATTCCTGGTCCACTGAACTGACGAGGCCTGGGCTGACCGTGAGGAAAGTTTGGTCCTTGCAGAGCAACATTATCAGGCCCCATCTCTGGTGGCATCAAGCCATTGCCCACCATGGCTCTCCTCTCACCCTGTATAAATGTTCCAGCCACTGAGCCCATACCAGGCTGCATACCCTGCTGCTGAGGAAAAATTGGTCCAAGTTGTTGTTGATGTTGCAGAGGAGGCCTTTGTGGCTGCATGAAGTCTTGTGGCAGCTCTGCATTAAAAAATGGCATTTGAGAGAGTGGTGCCATGTTCCCATCTGATCCCATCATCCCTTGCTGCTCCATTTCCATGCGGTGTTTAAGTGCTCTTTGACGTTCGACTTCCTGCATGAGCTGCACCCGCTGTCTCTCCTGCTGCTCCCGGAGCCGTTCCCTCCGCTCGCGCTCCTGGAAGCCTTCACTGAATGGGTTGTTGTCATCAAACTTCACACCACCTGCCTGCATGGGTTTTATGGCACCTGGAGGAGCAGGTGGTGCTTGGGGCTCCAAAGGCATTTGAGAGTGCTGCGGTACATTACCCATTGGCATCTGAAGCGGTTGGGCTGAATTTCCCATAGGTACCTGGGGAGGCATTATATGTGGCATTCCTGGTCCTCCCATGGGCATAGAAGTACCGGGATGCCAGCCAGGTGGTGCGTTGGGCATACGTGGAGGTACATTTGGCTGGCTGGGATGAAGTGGCATCTGCATCATGGGATTTATAGGAGGCTGAACCATTGGTGGGCCACTGGGCACCATGCCAGTGGGGCCTGGCAACGGGTGCATTGCAGGCATCATAGGTGTCATATTGTTTTGCTGCTGTTTTACTCTGTACTCCTCAATCAGTTCAGCATGCTCCTTCTGCTGCTTGCGGATCTGAGACAAAGTAAAAAAATAAAGTTACTTTCTATAAATTCACAAAATAACTTTTAACAATGTTCAAATTTTAACTCAGCAAAGTGCACTTTTAGAGTCAAAGAGGGCTGCAGTGAAGACATAAGACTGTATGTTTTGGTGAAGAAAAAGCAAATGCCTGTGGTTTGTGTCCTATACCCATAGAGAGTTTGAGTAAAGGCAACTAATATTTCACTCTAATTATGCCTGCTAAAATATAATATACAGTTAGAGATTATACCTTGCAATAGAAAACATCATATTCTTCAAAAATTAAGTGAAGGTAGTGAACATCAAAAAAAAAAAAAAAAAGGCAACAACTGTGTTTCTCTTAGATCACACATGTGTGGGTGTTTCTCTTTCAGAACACTGAACACTTCAAGTTTTTCCAACCTTACTCAGTTAGATCTTATTAAAGCTTTACCCTGTGTTTTGCTCTAATATTTGGACAAACAGTTTGGATGCAGGAAATACTTTTAGTATTCAAACTTCGGTCACAGGATAAAAGAAAGGACAGTGCTCATGCCAGTCTCTGTGAGAAGTGGGGGTTTGAGAGAATTCAGTACTAGAGCTTGACAGGCCAAGCATTTACCTGCTCCAGTTGTTTTTGCACTACACCCTGCTGCTCTGTGACATGTTTGAGCTGCTCAGCATCCTCCTCAGGGAACTCTCTCCCTGCCTTCTTAGCTGTTCTCTGCTTGGCAGACAGGGCTTTCTTCGACTTCCTGTGAGCGCCGATCTTCTCTTCCAGAAACTTCTGCTGCATTTGAAGTAGTTGCTGAGTCTCCTGGAGCCACTCTTCATACTGAGCCCTCTGAGCATTGTCTGAAAGAAGGTGGTAAAAAAAGCTCTTTTCTTAGCAATCTTGAAAACATAAAAAAACAATCATCTTAATATTTCTAGCCTGAAAAGACTATAAAACCCAAAACAGTGAGGCCGCAGGGATTCTGGAAAACTTACTGACAAATCCAGGTCCGAAATTTGGCGGACTTGGTCTTGTTACTTGTGTCAATTTTCCATCCTGAGATAAAAAAAATATATATTAAAAAGAAGGTTATAACAGATAAGAGCATTATAAAGTTTAGCCCCACCCCAACCCCCCAAAACCAAGAAAAAAACCCATTCATGTTACCTGTCCAACAACTTGTGGAGGAAGTGGTGCACTTTCAGGACAAGGTGGTGCTGGACCAGGTGGAAATCTGTGACACACAGAAGTCATTCCAATCAATTATGTATACTCCCCATATAACCATCTTATTTTCTACTCACTATAGAAAATGCATTCTTGTGGAATTCTTACCTGTTCATGACCATGGGAGGCATTCCCATGTTGTTCTGAACCATGACTTTGTTGATGCCTTTAAGAGCAACCATCTTGGCTTTCATGATGGGGTCAGTGATGGCATCAAAATCTGCAGATTAAAATAATGACTGTCAGAAATAAACACTGCAAAAAACACGAAGAAAAAAACAACAACAAAACACAACAAAACAAATAAAATAATGATTTAAAAAAACCCAAAAAAACCAAAGTAGCACTTAACTTAAAGTGACACCTAAGCGGTGCTATAAATTCATTTACCAATGTTGGGGAAGAAGTCGCTGCTTGAGCGCTGTCGTATCATTGCTTGCATCTGCCTCTGCTGCTGTTGCTCCTGCCTCTCCTGGTCCAGGAGGTCCTGCAATAGGAGTGGTTGCTCCTCAAGCAGAAGTGGCCGATGTTGTTGGGAATTCTGGCCCATTGCCTGGTTTAACACTGCCTGCTGGGCCTGGGTGAGACCGCTCTGGTCCACTCCAGATGTTAGTCCAACCTGATGGTCTGGCCCAAAGCCACTCAGGGGAACCTCTCCTGCAGTGACTGTGTCAGGTATTGTTTGACTCATTGTAAGTCCAGAGGTATGTTGAGCATCAGCGACTTGGTTCTGCTGGGCTATGAGGTCACCTCCTTGATTGACAGACTCAACAATTGGGTTTAATGATTGCTCTTCAGGCTGCTGCTTAATGAGTAAACTAGACAGGACTGGGGTGGAGTCAGAAAGCACTCCTTTCTTATCGGAGATTAAGGTATTTCCAGCAGTTTGCTGGTCTACTACATCAGGTGGTTGTTGACAATCTTTGACCTCAGCTTTAATTTCTTGCCCAGGAGCCAGAGCAGCTGAGTCCTTATTTAAAGGGACCTCCAGCTTGACTTCAACTGCAGACTGCTCACCCATAGTCTCTGACTTTGCCAGTACAGATGCTGAACTGGAAGAAGCCTCGGTTACGGTGCTTGCACTTTTGTTGATATCTGTGGCATCAGTATTGTCATCCATAGGATCACTGAGATCCAGCTCCTCACTAAACATGTCTTTCTTGATATCATCTAGATCAGGGTCTGTGTAAGCAATGATGTCAAATTTCCCAGATGTCAGGAAGTCATCAAGGTGTAGGTCATTGGTCTCTAAATCAAGGTCTTTGCCATCTTCAGGATCCAGATTTAAGTTTTCCAAGTCAGCATCTACTAGATCTTTTACCTCCACGTCCTCTAGATCTTTGACTGCAGATTCTTCTGTATCTAGTTTCTCCTCCACAGTTTCTCTGCTCGTCACCGAGACAGTCTCACTCTGTCCAGCAGGGGGTGCAGACAGGATCATGGAAGCTGACATATTTGGAGTCTCATTTGAGGCAGGCTGGCTCATGGACCTCATCAGAGGAGACTGTTTGAGTGTGCTTCCTGGAATCTGGGTTTGCTGATGAAGATTGTCCATACTGGCAGAGAGGTGTAAATGGCCAATTTGGTTAGCCATAGGGTCCATCATTCTGGGGCCCTGATTTAAGGGGAACCTAGAATCGGGTGCTCCTGGAAAACCTGCAGGCCTTTGGTTCTGGAAGTTGGGATCCAAATTGCTTCCTTGCATGTTGGCAGGAGGGAATGGCATGCGTGGTCTGTTTTCTGCTGCTCTGTGCCGCAGTTCAATAAAAGGCTGCCCCATTATGTTGTGCTGCTGCATTGCCATACCACGAGGAGGGAAGTGCTGGGGCATCCCCATAGGGTTTGCTCCCATGTTTTTCGCCATTTCAGCAGACATAGACCGTCTCATTTGAGGAGGGACATCTTGCATTGGGTGTTGCCCCCTTGGAAAGAAGTCTTGAGACCGATGAGGTCCTAGAGCTCCAGGTGGAAAAGCAAACCTGTGGGGGAGGGATAAGAAAAAAAAACTTATAAAGACATAAAGGGAAGACTTAAATTTGGAAACACAAAAAGTAATTAAAAGAATAACAAAACAAACCTTGGTCCCTGATGTCTCAAATCTCCAGGATGTGGGCCGCGGGGCATTTGACCTTCATTAGGAAAGGCTACACGCTGATCCCCTGGAAAATGTCCAGGAAACCTCATCGGCCCTCTAATAGGTCCTTGTCCAGGATAAGGCGGAGGAGGCCGGGTGAATATTTCCCCTGGTTGAGCAGGACCCTCTTGGGGCCATGGCCGTGGCGTTCCTGGGGTTATAGTGCCAGCAGGCTCCTGAGGGCCCCTCTCCTGTCGGGTGGCACTCCTCTGTTGCTGCTGTTTGATGATCAGTTCTCTAATTCGTTGTCGCTGTAAGTTTGAAAGATTTAAATTTTTAAAATCATTTTTAGCTTTTCAAAGAATTGATTTGGGGTTTTTTGGGGTTTTTTTGTTTTTTTTTTAGATAGCTGCTGCACAACATTATTTTATTTGAGATTTCTTTTAGTTTTCTGTATGTCCATATTTTGTCTGGAACAGTTGTGTTGAAGATAAAGTTTATAAATAGTCCTCTATTTTCAAGAGGACACTGTAAAGTATAAACAAACACATGCTATGATATGTAAATGATTTCATTTGTATTTTTTTTAAACTGAAAATGTTCAAAGAAATCATTGACCCTGCCCCAATATACTCATGAATTTAAGAGAAGCAACAATGTAGTTATAAAAATAATCTCATAATTCTTTAAAAATACATGGAAACATCTCACAGGAAACTTAATCTGTAACATGATTGGTATACAAGAAGAATCCCATAATACTTAGAAGTATAGATAGGGAGGGGTTTAAGAAGAGACTGAAATGTGCATTACACACTTTTTAAAAAAAGATTACATTTTAGTTTCAAAATGTGATACTTTGTCTTTATAGTATTTTTACTTGATTTGGTTTTTAATTTTGTTTTTCCTTTTACATTTTACACAGCATCATAAAATGTTTTAAACTACAGGATTGTAGAATAAAATTTGAAGTATCTGTCTGATACTCACACAATTTCTGAATATTGTAAATGTAGTGATATGTGTAGTTTTCTTGTTGTTCTTACCAATTTGGTACTGGCTATTAATAATATTATTAGACAGTTAACATTAATATTTAAAACTATAAGATTCAGAATACAACACAAACAGTGTTCACGTACCTGTCTGAGTCTTTCATCGCACTCAGCAAGAGCAACAGTTTGAGCCTCTGCTGCTGAAACAGGAATTTGTGGATTGTTGGACAGTTGGACCGGGTCCTGAAGGCCAGCTCCATTGTTACCCACAACTGACTGATCTTTCATTTCCATTTTTTCTGACTGTGGACGAGGGGTCATGGGTGCTTGTTCAAATGGATCATGGACAGGTGTCTGACTCGGTCTTCTTGAGGGTGACTGAATAAATCCATCGTCTGAAACACTGGGGTGTTTTGGTGTTTGTAAGTCTGGGTGAGGGAAGGGCTCTTGAAGTCTACCTTGGGTTGGGGAGAAAGGATCCTGGCTTCCCATTGGTCCTTGTCTTGGCCCTTGTCTGGTAAGCCCATCAGGACCAGGCCTCGGGGTGCCTGGAGGATGGCTGTAAGGATCATTCAGCATTGGTCTTGGGACTCCAGGCTGGGGAAACATGTCACTACTCCCTGGCCTTGGTGTCCCGGGTGTACTGGTAAATGGCTCCATTGACCCCCTCATGCTGCCTGGTGACTTAGAAAACCTTTCCCCCACTGATGGCCGAGGAGTACCTGGTGGCTGAGCATAAGGGTCCATTGAGTGCGAAGGGGACATCCTCTGTCCAGGGTGAGACTGATGAGAAAACTGGTTCATTCCACTAGGACGAGGTGTAGCTGGAGCCTGCGAGTAGGGATCTGAGGATGGGCTGGGGGTGTTTGGTGGTTGACCATAGTTGTCATGGGGACGTGGGGTGCCAGGTGGTCGAGCATAGGGCTCAAAAAACGGTCGAGGTTGAGCACCTGCTTCATTGATGGATCGGTGGTTAGCTACAGGCTGAGAGAAAGGGTCAGCAGCTTGCTTGCTAGGACCAGAAGGCTGGGCAAAAGGGTCATATGTGAAGTGGTCAGGTCTTGGAGTGGAAGGTGCATGTGCATAAGGATTTCTTGATATTTGAGTAATTGGTCCTGGCTGAGCAAAGGAGTGCCCCTGTGGGTGATGCTGGCCCATCCTGGGAGGACTGGTAAAGTTGTCATTCGCTGACGGTCTTGGGGTGTGTGGAGGCTGGGCATAGGGGTCAGTTTGCTGATTCTGGGAGAATCTGTCAGTAGGATGTGGGCCTGGTCGGTTGAAGTGATCCTGAGCCTGAGGAGGGGGCATAGGTGTTTTAAATAGAGGGACAGAGCCAGACTCATTGCTTCCAGGTATCGGCGTGAGTAAAGGTCTTGAATAAGGGTCAGACAATATCATCCTGTTCTGGGTCATGCGCTGATAGGCATCATTTCTTATCATTGGCCTTGAGTATGGGTCTCTGCCAGGAGAACCCATTGGAGGCCTTCCTTGAGCAGCTTGACTGCCTCTGGGGGGACCCATGGGCTTCAGAAAAGGGTCAACTTCACCAGTGGGTCTTGGGGTGTCAGGAGGTTTGGCGTAAGGATCACTGGTCATTGATGTGGGAGAACCAAAAGATTCATGAGCAGGAGAGGGCCTCCCTCTGTCCTGCTGCTCCATCAAGGAGGTGGGTGATTTACCAGATTCCATGGGCATTCTTCGACACGCATTTGGTCCGAGAGTTGGAGGTCTTGGGGTCCCAACCATCTTGGCATATGGATCCCATGGAGATGATGGTCTGGAACCAGAGGAACCTGGTGAGAAAACTTGTGGAGACTGAGGTTGGGAGGAAGGCCCAGAGGGAGGGGGAGGAGGGGGTCGCAAGAACACATCCTCTGAAGGACCTGAAGTGGGTGTCCCTGATAGCGTCCTGGAAAAGCTCTCTTTTGGGTTGACCTGCTGCATAGGGGACATGCTGCCATTACTGGGCTGGGAGGCTGGGCTTTGGTTACCACTGTTGTTGGCATCTCCCTCTGACTGACTAGTTTGCTGTTGTTGCTGTTGCTGTTGTTGTTGTTGTTGAAGCTGTTCATTCTTTACTTGCTCCAGTTTCTGAGTGGCTTCAATTTTGGCTTGCTGTTTGCTTTTCTGCCTCATTTGCTGTTGGAAGGACAGAGTGAAAAGCTGCATTAGATGACAAAAGGGGTGCATAAATTATCAGTCTCATGCCAAAAAAAAGCTGGACCTACTAGCCACCAATGTCATCAGGGTTAATGTGGAGGATAGTGTAGTTCTTTAGGGGGTGTTTTACTAAACCACCACTTCTTAGCTGTCTTAATATAAAGTGGACCTGCCGCTGCATTCGACTGACTGACTTCATTGCATACACTCTTACCTGTCTAAACTTCCACTCTTGTTCATGCTCTGACTCTTTTGGTTTCAAAGGGTCTTTAAACAGGAGATCTGTGTCTAGTGGTATGTTGGGATCAAACACCTCAGGGGGCTGTTGCTGTGGATGGTGCCTCTTCACGGTCTCATTCGACATCTGGACTTTGTTGATGCGCAGGGCTGCTCGGTTATCTCTTGCCTTTTGCTAAACAGCAAATCAATCACAATTGAAAAACAAAACAAAAACAGATTAGAGAGATTTGATAAATACAAGCTTATAGAAAAAAATAAAGGTTATCCATGTAGCCCCCAATTCTCTGTAATGTCTACTTACACTATTACAAACATTAGTACGCAATACTGAATTATAATTATTTCATAGCAGTAAAAATAATATTTTTATGATATGCAGGCATTTGTTTTGGATGGGATTGCCATGCTTAATCCTTTGGCTGCATAGCCTTTACATATTGTACATGGAGCAGGATGAAGGTCAACTTCTTATTGTTAAATTAGGTATCTCAATAGTTCATAACCAAGATGATGTATCACAATAGCGGTTTTAAAACAAGATTGCAAATAAAAAATACTGGCAGCCGCCTGTGCTATCCTCTCAGCCTCCTAACAGATGCACCTATGGCATAAATGTGAAAAGCCTACATGATTTTCAGAAAAGTTGACCTTTGACCGTGAGGTTGAGGTCACTGAGATTCAAACTCAATTTTTAGTAGATGCATCTATGTATCAACTTGAAAATCCTGCGTTGCTCCATTCTCGAGTTAGCATATTCAACACTCTCAACAACATCCCATCAGCCTTTTACAGATAAGTGTTAACCCCAAAACTAAACTCGCCAAGCAGAGACTGGGTCTTTAAAAGGGGCCTCTACCAGGTAAAATGGCTTCCAGTAAACTTAATTACAGAGGCAATAGGGAGCTTTAATTCTGAGCAAGACTTCCGCTGTTAATTAGTTCATCAGAGAATGACTGCGTTTCAAACTGGTTTGGCAAAAGGCAACTGGCCAGATACACGAGTGTGCCTTTTGCATACTAGGTAAGTCTGTGCAGCTACTTTGGTGTCCTGCATTGTACAGTCTTTGATTTAATTGAAACTAAATGGGATAATTGAATCATTGATCTTACCACATATGGGGCCCTGTCTTGTGAACTAGCTTTCCTCCAAAGTTTTGCAATTTGCTTCACTCTTGTAGACCAGTCTAGGAAGAATAATGGAGAAAGTTGTCAAGTCAGCAGCTCTCAAAGTGCATACAAGGTATGGTTTGTACTGTATGACGTAATGCAGTCAGTATAAAAACAATAACCAGAAATGAGCAGAAATAACAGGAATGACAATGTAAACTGGACCATAAAAAACACAAACAGGAGAGAAAATGCCTTCAAGCTTTAGAGCTATATACCAACCTGGGTATTCTTCTTTAAGGTTGGGGAAATTGATATTAGTATATAGCACAGGAGCAACGGTGGCTAGTTCTCCAAGTGTCTCCTCCTTTTCCCACTTGAGTGTACTCCTTTGGGCATTTGACATGGCTTCAGTGTCCCCCTCGGGCAAAGAACCAGGGGGTGTAGGGCCAGGGCCATGGGTAGGGGTGGGCCATGGACCAACTGCCTCTCTAGGCATCTGATTAAACTTTCTTTCCCTGTAACACAAAGAACAGAAGCTCCAAAGTTATACTTTGCTGATTTTGCTGAGTAAAGAAAAAAAAATGCATTAACAGTTGAAAGGGAAGCATGACTTTACCTCGGATTGTCAGTGAAAGGCATACGGTTGAGGGGAGAGAAATTTTCTGGGATGCAGGGCCCTGCTCCATGATTTGTAGGGAAGCGTTGGTTTGGTCCCATCATACCATTAATCATTGGCATTCTTGGAAACATGGGATTCCCTGAACACAAGATTTGCGAGGTGAAGTAGATGGAGATTTTAAAAACATTTTGTAATATTTTTATTTGATCAGGGCAAAATGACTAATGATGTACCTGCATTGGGGTGAGGCATGCTAGTGCCAGGTGTGGCAGGGAGGGGCCCTGGACCCTGGGGGTGAGGCACCTGTGGTGGTGGTTGGCTCGTGCTGGGGCTCAGGACTGCTGTGAAGAGATCCTCCACATCCTTTCCTTCCAGCTCTGAAAAAGTTTGACAGCTCAGTGTAAGCGTACATGTGTATGAAATGTAGTAGCATACAATGTCAGAGAACATCCCATTACTGCTTTTAAAGGAACCAGAACATTCATTACACTAATCTTTATAACATTATATTGGTGAAATTGGTTACAACACTTCATCATGAGTTTAGAGGTCAGTTATGCTGGGTGGGAAATAACTGGACCAAACTTAAGTTTTCACAAGAAAGATAAAAATTACAAACCTGGAATTTTGTAAAGTTTGCTGAGAATTGACTCTGAAAAACAAAGAATCAACAAAAACAGATTATTATTCATTTTGAAGTTCCAAAGCAAAGGGCCTTAAAGTTGCAAAACAAATTTCTACTAAAAGCCAGAAGAAGAAGATGGGCTTAATGCACAGAAACTTTCCACAGAACTAACTTTGATCCACTGTTCTCTACATTCCCAATGTACTAAAATGCCCGATAAATATTGGATAAATAGTTAGCTGACGGTTACAACAACGTTTCAGCTGTTTTACTTCACTTTTGTTGGAAACTGTGCGACCCAAAATCAAGAACAAAATGCTCCCATTGGAGCGCTTCATTTCAAGTTCACACAGGATGTCTTGTTTTCCTAAATCCCTAACAATGCCTGGACTTCGTCATCGCTGCCTGTATCACAGAATTTCTTGCGTGCTGTTAAATTAAATCACAATGAACTAAAACCAAAAGCAACAACCAACAATGGTTCTTAATCCCTGTGGGAAGTTCCTGTGTTAGAACTGTGGCTAAACATGGCGCCTGGTCTCCCACACTGACCATCAGTAACCATTTTGTCCAGCTCTGGGCTGAGAATGCCGTCCAGGGGTTCCTCTGAGAGGGTTCGAGGTGTTCTCCGGCCTGCCTGAGACTGGGGCGCCACTGGGGAACTGTCTGCCAGGGGCCCAATGTCCAGACCAGCTGTGGAAACACACAGTCAATGCAAAAACAAATCACAACACAGACACATATGCACACATACACAGCAACCAACAAAATACTGAGCAAGAACGAGATCAGAAATATAGAACTGAAGTGTCATAACAGCCTGTGGAACACAACCAAGACCAAAGACTATACAATTACAGCTCCTTGGGGTTCCTGTATTGTTTTAAAGGAATGTTTTAGGATATGTGAAAGTTCAGACAGGTCAGACTAAATCTGATTAAAGGTACACAAAGTCTGAAGGAAAATGCTGTTCTAACCCCTACATTAGCCTTCCATTTCTTTTTAAAAGAAAGCCATGGAGCTTCTTTTGAAACATTTCTTTCAATTTGAATTACATAAGAATTTATCAAAGCACGACTACCAACATAACACACTCCTCTCCAACTAATGTCTGACACTTTAAAGTATTTAAATAATTTCTTCTACACAAAACTAAATACCAATACAAGGATGGTTGCAAACATTGGTTGGCAACAGCAGTACAAAAACGAAATTATATAAGCCCTTAGAATATTTCAGATAAATAAAGTATTTCTTTTTCTTCTTCCAAAGAATGAAGGACATGAACTGCAGATGCTTTTTGCCATAAAGCCACAGGAATGAGAACTGAGGATTTCACCGTCTTCAGGAATTAGAAGGACATTTGCCAAGGCCTCTTGTTCTAAACTGCTCATTTCTTGAATACTAGGATGTCCTTGCCAATTTGTTTCTCTGCTATCTTGGAGACATTTTCGATTAGGCAGATAAGAACTTGCGTTAGGGTATAGGAGGTTCACAAACAAAGACCCACACACCATAGGCGCTTGAGTGAATACCGTGCACGGTGTTAGGTAAGCACTAAGAAGTTAATGAGTGTTAAAACAGCTTTTATACATGCACACTTAAATAGAGACACGGAGACACTGTAAAAGGGGGAGAATGCACTAAAGCAAGGGATTAGTAGGCCAGAGCACCCTTACCAAAAGGAGGAGGTGAGCTGTCAACCTGGAAGGGGCAAAAATCAAGACCTACAAGAACCCAAAACCAGATCAAATGAGTGGGTGGAAAAAAAAATAGTGAAGACAGCATAAGCACAACACACTTTAGATGATGCAAACAAAAAAGAAAACAAAAAAGGTGAACAAACAAAAAAATATTGTGATATTAAAAAATTATTAACGTAGTGAAAGCAAAAGATTGTTTCTATTTGGGGAAATTTCTAATTGAGGAGTGAAACTATTTTATATACCCACGGCTAGGTGACTATTAATAAAATCTTGCCACTGTGACTGCCTGTGAGATACATAACGCACCAGAGTCATTGCTTGGCTTTCCGAGCATTCCCAAGATGTCTGCATCAGTGTTCAGAACATCAGATAGATCAACTAATGGTTCCTCAGACGTCTCTGTAGATGCGGGGGGGAAAAGGAACAAAAGAACAAAAAAAGGAAGAAAACCAAACTGTCACAAATCATAATTGATGATGATGAACGGACATGAATGAGAGTTGGAACCATCTGTTTGGATGCCTCATGTAGAATTTGCTGTTAAAAATAAACATTAAAAAATGTCACAAATAAAATTAAAAAAAACTCCAAATGTACCATATCAGATGTATCTTTCCAAAGAATGTATACTAAAGAATAAGTTTAATTATATGAACTGTAAGGTTTTCTGTCTCATGGATTTCGTCAGTGAAGGCCTTGACTGATGTGAGTCATTCGACTTCTAGCTTTTTGTCTCGTAATATAGTCTCTTCTAATAATTTTCTATTTTCTTCCTTAAAAAGTTGAAGTAAAAGTGTAATAAATAAATAAATCACCATTTTTTAAAGTCACAGTTGTCAAGGTTCCAGTGTTTTATTTTACTGAACTGTTAAAACTGCTGAGTTTCTTTCTTTTAAATGAGGCACACCAGATTCTGAATGGCAAAAAAAATCTGCAACCCTCTCGGGAATCCAGTATTCATTACTGTCACTTCCCAAGTCATCACGATGCCTTTAAACACAATGACAGCCTATTAAGCAAACTAACCCTAGTTTATGACAAATTTGTCAAATCAAACAGTAATTTTGTAATAAAAATCAAATATTTCTCTCTAAGAGCCAGGTAATTACTAATTGTGAAGAACTTCATAGACGCGTGTTTTGTTCGATTCGTGCCAACATAAGAAGCTACCAAATGTCCAGATATGTGGACAGAGTGTATCAAGTTTGGGTATTTAAATAGGCTGGAACAAGACTGAAAATTGAATCAGCAATCATACCACATCCCTGTTCACCTGTCAGTGAAATGGTGGGATTGTTTGATTTCAAACACAATCTAAGTCTACTTCTGCTACAGTCATCAGTCTTGGACACATCTATTTGACTGGAGTGCAGGGAGCGGCTAACAATGTAAAGCTATGGCGCAAGTTACAAACTATCTGCACTGCGCTTTAAATAATAAATTAAACTACTGTTAGAATACTGGCAAGCTTCTAATCTTTAATTTTATGGCAGTTTTTTGCTAAAAACCTTTTCTATCTGGACTCAGTCCTGACAACACATTGCTATTATTCAGGATATTACACTTCTGTTTCTGGCTGTGCCATCCTTGAGGTCAGTATAAAGGGCATTTAAAATTTTTTGAAAAATTTAGAGAAAGATCAAGAGAGCAAGACACACACAGTGAGTGTAGCAAGACAGAGCGAGCTTGCAAAGAGAACAGAAACTGAAAGTTCGCTGTATTTACTTCGCTTTTGGAATTTAAGTATTCTTTAATTAGTTTAGCTTTAGTTGGAGCAGCAGTCGAGGGTCTGAATGCTAATTATCAGAGATTAACCTCCAACATTTTGGTCATGTATGAATGGGGAATATGCAATTTGAACATGTGTTCAGTAAACATGTTTCAAACCCATTCAGTTCTGCATGAAGCGGTTAATACTCTCATTGGGGACAAGTAAGTACAAGGGAGACAAAATTCATTAAAACTTCATGCAACATGGACTATATGCTGTTTTACCCTTTGCCAAACACCTGCATTGTTTCTTTAAAAGCACTGGCCAAGTTCAGAGCATGCTCTGTCTTTGGTCATATCAAATATTCAGTGCAGTATGATGCTTTGAATCAGTGAATATTACATCTCTTGCTGCGGAGAACCAAAGTAATGTATATACATACGTGCTGCTGCTGGTCTGGGGGGAATGGATGTTGTTGATGCGCTAAGCAGAGGGTCTGATGAGGGATCCAGAAAACTGCTAGTGGGATGCTTCCTCTCCACTTGGCTTTGTCCGTCTTCTAGTAATCCTGATTCGACCCCCTGTTGCCTGCTCTGCTTGCTTTTGTCTAGCAGGTCCTTTCCAAAGAAAGCCTCCTGAACATGAAAACACAGGACACCAGCCAGTGTCACCTAATTTTTCTTGACATCATTCTTAGAAAACCATCCGCATCCATTTAAACCCCATGTGAACTTAAGTGAAACAGAAAAGCTTAGAAACTAACAGCGAGGTTACTCTTGGCCTCACCTTATCGGGCCAACCTCCCCCAACCACTTACACCCATAAGTCATCTGCTGTCCTGCTGCACTGAGAAACTAAAAGCCCAACCTGGTGCTGTCTTAATAACTAATGAAATAAGCTTCACTGTGTTAGACCTTTAGGTTAGACTCAATATCCCCCGTCACCCCTGTACCATGGTGGGATAAAGAGCAGCACTGACAGCTGCCGGTGGCTTAATGCATCACATATCCATGTTTTAGCCAACACAAGGTGACAGACGGATACTAACTGGGGACACAGAGCCTTGGAGTTACATCCATGTTAAGCTATTGTGTGTCAATTCACAACTAAAATAGGGGCCAATTAAAGGGTATGATCAAAAACATCTATCCTCTAATATGAGTATCTTTGGGCTTTTCCCCTTTAAATAAAAATAATAAAAAAGGCTCACAGAAGGAGCACTAAGCACAATAGTTCTGCAACTGGTTTCAAGGCATTGTACTTGGATGCACTTGAAATCCCAACCTTCCCAAGGGTGAGATAAAACACATTTAACAGCCATTTCATGATGTGATCAGACAATCTGCACAGGAGAGAAACGTTTGCACAATAATATATATATATATATATATATATATATATACATATATATATATATTTTTTTTTATAGGGGTGCAACGATATTCGTATCGATATTGAACCGTTCGATACAGTGCTTTCGGTTCGGTACGCATATGTATCGAACAATACAAAATTTGTAATTTATTTTTATCAACTTTCCTTCTGAGATGCTGTCTGTGTTGAGCGCTCAGTGAATCTGCGTTCGACTACTCTGCCTAGGCTGCACTGTCGAGCGCAGATCCACTGAGCGCTCAACACAGACAGCATCGTCAGAAGGAAGAGTGCAGGGCAAGCTAGTGAGACAGAAGTTAAGCTCTCCTTGCAACATGGCAAATTGAACCTCCCCCACCCTCATTCAGATCTGGCGTTTGGAATTATTTTGGTTTTCATGTGATGTATGACCCTGAAGGTAAGCGCGTCATGGACTAAAGTAAAACAGTATGTTGGATGTGCCACGCAATGCTCAATTACATGGGTGGGAACTAGTGTGTTAGCGCAGTTAGCTTGTTAACGTGTTGGCCGTCTAGCCCCATGCACGGGGCGATCAGGGGTAGCTCGTTAACGGAGATTTGCCGTGTTGTGGCGTTAAGGTCATTTCAACGAGATTAACCTGAAAGCACTAGTGGGAACACAACGAATATGACTGCACATTTACGCCGACATCATCCTAGTGCAAAGAAAAGTGGAAGCAGACAAAAACAACAAGCACACGCTTCAAACTTTACCCGAGTCATTTAGACAGCCGTTAGCACATGATTCTCCTTATGGGGATCTGATATGTTTAATATGCTGCTGAGAATATAGCCCAGAAGAAGCGTATAGTATAGCTTTTATTTTGGAAAGAGCTATTTCTCTGTAATAAACTCTCTTTTCCAAAGATGAGTGATTCCTCAATCAGATACAGGGCTCGCAAAATCGCTAGCCCGACGTCCCGGGGCTAGCGATTTTTCCAGTTGGGCTACCAAAATCTATCTCTGCCCTGCCCGTCGGCCTATCGTAGGAAGGAAAAATATATGTCAATGCTTTTGCATTCTTTCGGAAATGTAGCTGGGTAATTATGTCATTGACATCGGTGAGCCACTGTCAATATGTGACATATTGAAATCGCGTTTGAATTTGCGCTTGTTTTTTGCTTCCACTTTGCAATCGCGTGAACTGTGTATAGAGAGCGACAGCACTGATCTGTGAGTGATGATAATTTGTGCACAAATTCCTCTGACATCGTCTTATTAATCGTTAGCTTACTATGCAAACATGACAAGTGAAATCTCCCGCAGCAAGCTTAAACATGTGAGAGGTTGATCGCGCAGAGAATCGCTGAGCTTATGTGAGTCGGTGTGTAAAAGCAGCAGGATTTATATTTGACTACGATGACCTGGATGACTGAGAACCTTCACAGACAGATATATATTTCAGTTCTGCTGAGCCAAATAAGACAGGTCAGGGTGAAGAAGTGACAGCCAAAGAAAAGCTTACCACAAAACGGAAAAGTTATGACAAATCAGACTATAAGGCAAAAAGAAAGTGCAGCTTTATGGTTTCATGGACAAAAGAATTTCTGTGGCTGCAATATGACGAGCTAAATAACCAGGGCTGCACATAAGTGGTCCGCAGGTGCGCATTCGCTGTCAAAATAAAAAACACGCACAAGGGTTAGGGTTAAATTTAAAAACTGTACTTTTGAGTTAAAATATATATTTATAATTTTAATAAATGACAAATTAAAAAGGCATGAACATTTTTTTGTATCGAAAAAATATCGAACCGTGACACCAAAGTATCGAACCGAACCTAACCGTGAATTTTGTGTATCGCTGCACCCCTAATATATATATATATATATATATATGTATATATATATATATATATATATATATATATATATATATATATATAAAAACTTAATATCCATTTCTAAAATTAAAAAAAGAACAAAAAATAGAATCAAGAAGTAAATCTATAAAATAAATTCCTCCATGATAGATATACTCCACAAGGTTAGCGTGATATAGAAATGTAACAATATATTCAAATTCTGTATATACAAGCAAACAGTGATGGACGCTATCACGGACGGCAGACCTGCAGGTAGGTTGGAAATGCCTCCTCCAGTTTTGTCTTCTTCTTTCGATATCGTTTCTTTATTTTTTCTGGAACTTCCGGTCCGGGGGGCGTCTCATCAACAGGAGTTTCCGGCAGTGCCTCTGGCCAGCCTGTAATAAACAGAAAAAGTATAGCCACTCTCTTCTAGTTCTACAGTTATCTCTTATTTTGAAAGACAGATTCACATACAATTCTGGTGCACAAACCTTCATCTTTTCCAATGAGATTCTCCGACACAGAGCCAGAAGAATCTTTTCTGCAGAGGGATCGTTTAGCCTTGCCCGGACCTTGGCCTGGACGGCTTCTTTGACGGACCATGAACCCACCGATACCTTTTAAGAAGTTATAAGAAATATATTTATAATACATATAAACATTTTATTTGCAGTTATAAAGGTTACTTAATTTTCAATATTTTAAATATAGACTGTCCATTGTATTCAGCTTTCGGCAGAGAGGCCGTGAGATGGCAGTGCTTCGCTACAGCGTCGGCCATGTACTGCACCATTTTACGCTTCAGAGGAGCTGTCTCCTTCAATCAGGTGCCCTACCCGGCCGGTACGGTTTCCTCTTCCTCTTCTTGCCGCCGTCAGCCCCCTTGGAGTCATCTTCTGCTGGCTCTCGCTCCAGGCTTGAGTCAGACTTTGCCTCACAATCTAGGAGCTCCGCCTCTGTGAGAGAGAGACAGAGCACCCAGTGATGGTGAGTGATAGCCTTGCAGCAGAAAACATCCCAGCCAGGCCCCTCAGAACAATGCCAGGGTAAATTCTTTGTGAACTCCACTTAGTGGCAGAATATTAGCCAGATTGAAATTAAGTTCACCAGTCCCATTAATCAGGACGGCAATTTCCAGTGAGGCCCCACCTTCTCTTTTTGTAATCTCATTCCTAAAACATTTTATTAACTCTGAGTAAGAGGGAGAATTTCAATACATGTAAGTAAATATCACGCTAATTCTTTTACTATTAACTCAGGGGAAATCTATGCTTTTTGGCTAAATTTTAGTTTGGCGTCCAGTCACACCCTGCTTTGAATATTCATCTTTTATCCATCTACAGTTCCCTATACCTTTACTCATTAATCACATCTAGCTAGCTCTCGGCTCATGTTATAGCAGCCTTCACATCAAAATACAATATGTCATGTTGCTAGGCAACATGGCATGCAGCGATTGTAATTTTACACTGGGGTTAAAATGATACCTTTGGCTTTTCTAGGAATTACTGCTAATATTTTTTTTCTTTTATCCTACACAACCAAAAATATACAAAACACCAGCCGGCTGCTACATATTTACATATGTAAGTACATATGTAAGTAGATAAATACAGAAAATGTGATAACAGGGTTAAAACCTTGGATAATCATCTGAAAATAAAGACGCTTCTGTGAAGACATGTACCTCTGTTGTCCTCCATGTCTTCATCACGAGAGAGCTCTGAGAGGGGGTCGACTGGAGCCTGAAGCACTGCCACGCTGTTCTGGTTAATGATCTTCAACTTAAGTTTTGGTTTGGGCTTCCTCCGCCGTGACGCTGTAGCAGATAAGCTCTGGAGTTGGCAAAGTCCTGACTCTGTCAAACAAACACCATCCTGGGTGTAGGTCCTTGACAGATCTGAAACGACCAAAAAATGTTTGTGTGTAGTCAATAAACTGAGGTTGTGCAAGAAAACAAACAAACAAACAAAAGAACCCAAATTGATCGTTTGTTTTCTGTTGTTCTTTTGTGACCTTACCAATTTCTTTAGCCTTTGTGACAATCTGTGTTACTGGTAGTGGCTCAGTGGTGTCTCTGATCTTGGTCACAACTGTAGGAACACAACATAGCCGCCATTAAAACAAACAAATGTCACAATTAGGGTGCGTTGATTTCCTCTTTTTGTTGAAACAACAAAATATGTTTAGCAAAGTTATGGTGCTCCCACCTTTAGTGGTCTTGAAAGTTCGGCACATTGTACAGTCAAAGCTGTTGTCTGCAGCTTTTTCTATGTCTTCCTCTGAGTGGAGACTTTGACATGACGCATGAAACCATCTGCGTACACAAAAAAAAAACGTCTTGATAAGAACCAGTTATTTTAGGAAAATTGGTAGAGAATGATCCTCTAGAGCTGATAGGTTCGTAGAAAAACTACACACCTGTCACACTGGCGGCACTGCACGATGATTGTGCCTTCGCTGTAGTCCACCAAGCAAATTGGGCATGTTGAAAGGCTGGCACAGGGAGCACACAGGGTATAATTATTCTGCCACTCACACCTTAGGCCTGGGGTGGTGGCACCGCACTGCGTACAGGACACACACCTGCAGGAGACAGGAAGGACAGAGGTCATTTAACCCAGGTTACTTGAAAAGGGATAACACAGTTGTATCTGTGCTGCAAAATCCCTTCTCCTCCCTACACTGTCTTCATGATGCTAATATGAAAATATTTTCTTTGTTTCCATCGCAGTCCATAAACACTTGTTGTTTCTTTGTGTATCTGATAACGTACACCATTTTTAAACAGACGTAAGCAAGTAAGCATTACAAGGCAAACAGGAAAAGGTAAAACATGGTAAATTGCCTGCGCTGCTTGTAACAATAAACATGTTCAGTCATTTTCAGTAATTACTAGAGATGGCACGATACCACTTTTTTATGTCCGATACCGATATCATAAATTTGGATATCTGCCGATACCGATATGAATCCGATATAGTGTTTTTTAATCAACAAAACAGTTTTTTTTTTTAAATGTCTTGCTGCATTTTGTATAAGTTCATACTCAAGTTTAAAACAACAACTACACTAAAGCTATTCTGTTATACCTGTATGCAAAAAAAAATATTTCATAGTTCAGCAATACTGATCAATCTAATAAACTTAAACCTACACCATCCTCCCTATTCTGGTATTTTAAAGAGTACTTAGCGTAAATATTAAGCAACCTAACTAATAGGGTTCCAACTCCCAGCAACAACAAAAATAAATAAATAAAAAATAGGGAACCACCCCTCACGTTCCACCTCATGATGCTTAATCGACGTAATCAACCTTAATTTGATGCAGTGTGAAAAAAAATGCACAGAAATCAATTATTTTTCAAGAAATATTAAATAGATTCAACATCTTTCTTCAACAAAATTGCAGACTGCACAGATGGTACCTTCCCAAAGGAAAAAGTACTAGGGCAGGGATAGCTCAGTAGGTAGAGTGGTGGCCCCATGATCGGAAGGTCGGGGGTTCGACTCCACTGAACGGCTACCCTGAGGTACCCCTGAGCAAGGTACCGTCCCTACACACTGCTCCCCGGGCGCTGCACTGGTGGCTGCCCACTGCTTCACTGGGTGAATGGGTTAAATGCAGAGGAACTATTTCCCTATGGGGACTAACACGCACACTTTACTTTACAAATAGCTTACTAGGGTATATTAGACTTAATAGTTACTATATACAGTAATTGACTTCTATTAATTTTACATCAAATTAAAACTTTGGGTGTCAGATAATTATTTATTAAAAGCTCGACATTTTAAATGAGAATAAGAAAGAAAAGTATGTCTTTGTGCCCCCTCTTCCCTGTTAATGCCCTATCGGCCCCCCTGGCTAAACTTTGCTAGATCCGCCCCTGCACAGTTACCAGCCATCAACTACGTAGAAAAAGATCCTCGAGTAGAAAGTAATATTAAATAAATTCTAACAACAGCTTATCAAGCTTAAACGTGCTGCTGTTGTTTATCCGCTGGTTTCCTCTTTCTGGTGCAAAGTGGGCCAAAAGCAAACTAGAGACACGGACTCGCAACAGAAAAGCCG
The DNA here is from genome assembly GCF_041146795.1 of Maylandia zebra. NCBI lineage: Eukaryota > Metazoa > Chordata > Actinopteri > Cichliformes > Cichlidae > Maylandia > Maylandia zebra. The sequence continues at coordinate 18,257,279 of NC_135184.1, forward strand.
ATCAGCTGATCATTAAGCAGTTTCATGATTGAAGTAGCAGCAAGAAGAGGCAGTCACTTGTTAAGCTTAACGCAGGAATGCTTTACAAACATTCAGAGATGGACTTACACACTTGCTTTACTTCTCTCGGGGATAACTTTGTCGGAGATGAAATGCCGGGTTGGTAGCAAAGCTCCAAATGCTATCCAGACCACCGACAGGTCCCGCATGCCACAGCCGCTCTATCACGTGATGCATACTGCTCCGACGTGCTAACGTTCTGAGGCGAGTTACGGCGTGTCGCAAGTTTTGTGAGCTGCTTTTGTGATATTTAATGGATCGGATTACATTTTTTATTTTTCTCCGATATCCAATCCAGTAATTTAGGTCAGTATCGGACCGATACCGATACGTAATATCGGATCGGTCCATCTCTAGTAATTACCACATTAAAGTTTAGTTTTAATTTAAATTACTGCCTGTCTGAAGCAAATTTTGGTGTAATGATCATAAAGCTACTCACCATTTGCACTTCCAGCTGTCCTTGGGAACATTTTGCAGTGGAGGGTCCAGGCAGTATGTGTGGTAGCTAATGTCACAGTCGTCACATAGCAGCAAGCGGCCAGGATCTGTGGCCTGACCACAGGCCTCACATACGGTACACTCCAGACAGCGCCAGCCTTTGCTTAGCACCACCTTGGTGATCTACGGGGAAATGACAAGGGGACAGTTTCATGTAGTTCAGTTTGCCAAATGCCATTTCTAATGTACAAACTCAATAGCGACATACTATACCTTAATGCCGACACAGAATGGATGGTAGCACTGGCCACACTGAGCACAGGCCAGAAGACGGCCCTCTGCACCAAGACCAAAACTCCCACACACCACGCACATGTCCTGAAAAGGAAGAAAGACACTGACTTTCCCAACTTCCCAAAGCAAGGTTTAGAAAAACCCCTAACACACTACCGCTTAAAACAAAACAAATGAAATCAAATAAAATCCGCAGCTGCTTAATTTCATTTTTTGCAGAATAGGAATTCCTGCCTATTGTCAAACTTTTTGTCAAGTCTGCTTGTCACATACAAAGGTATTTATATTTTTAAAAAAACGCTTTTGTAAGAGACTGGCATGTTGATGTGCTGGTCCTTGCAGAGCTACATGTTGTAGCTGTCTACTGTCACCAGGGGGCAGCGTCAAAATATGTGGAACAACCCATAATTTGGGCTGTTCTTGTTATTGTTTGTGCAGTTGTCATTCCTTTAGCTTAGCTACTGAAGTGCAGAACAAAGATGTGACAATATACATATGCAATAACATACTTTTCTAAAGTGAAATGAAACTCAATTTAAAAAAAGAAAGAAAACTGCCTACTGCAGCCATTTTGGGGTGGGGTGGTTCAGAAGGTAGAAAAAGTCATCTGCTAATTGGAAGGTGGGCGGGTTGATCCCTGGCTGCTCCAGTCTGCATGTCAAATATCCTTGGGTAAGATACTGGACCCCAAGTTGCTCTGCAATGTGTTCACTGGGCTATGAATGAGTGTGAATGTTAGCTAGAATGCACTTAAATGTAGAAAAAAGTGCTTGTGTGAATGGGTGAATGAGAAATGTTGTATAAAGTGCTTTGAGTGTAAAGTAGAAAAGCGCTATATAAATACCAGGCCATTTACCATTTTCTAAGCTTGTCCTTCACACTTAATCATATTTATTTTTCCACACCTCTCTCTTTTGTCAGAGGACTGCAAGCACGAATGACAGTACTGATTGCATTAAGCGTAAATAACTGCGCTGATAAGCAGTGGTCTTCTTAAAATTCTCTAAAAATTAATGTACTACAATACAAACCCTAGTTTCTGCTTACTTCAAAGTCTTGATTAATATTTTGCAGAGACTGTCAGCAATCACTCATATTTTACAGAGAAAAACAGCACACAGATATGATTTGGGGTAGAGAAAGTAAGAAATAATCAAATTTCAGTGTGATCCTGTGTTATATAATTGACTGTGTTTCCTGCAGGCAGTATCTCCACAGGAATTAATGATCTCCAGTGGGAGAAATCTTTTTAAGCACAGACTGAATTGCAACCCATGAATTTTTGCACGTTGAAGGTCTGAAATTCAAAATGAACCATGTCTGAACACTTATGTGTAAACATAGAGAAAAAACACACCTGTTTTAGTGTAAAACTATCATTGCTGGAAAATATGACCACTGTGTTATGCATTGCATTCTCCTCTTCCTCCTTGACTGGGTATGGGTTTTCTATTGTGGTGACCTGCATATAAGGAGAAAAACCCCCCACAAAATAAACAAAGTGTGACAAACAAAGATAACGCTGCTTGGAATATTTCATTAGGGTCTATAGCTGAAGGGAAAACTAACACCAATTTTAATGTAGTGCAATATCTCAAACGGAAACAGCACATACCCCAGGGTTGATGCTGGGACTCACTCCATTTTTCCCTCTGGCCCTGCCACGTCCTGCTCTACCTGACAGACCAGCCCCTCTTGGCCGCCTCCTCCCGGGAAAGCCTGAGCCTCGCCCCTGTAGATAAAGAGACCAAAAATATAAGCTCTGATAATGACTACATCACATTTTACAAACTAAAGCAGGCAGACAAAAGTGCCAAAGTTGGTTTTATGCTTGCATACGCAATTGATCAGTAGCCAGAGATTTAAAGGTTTCTTTTGTCCTCTGATATATTATTTGAATCTTTTTTTTTTTTACTGCCCAGAGAGGTAATGATTTTCTTTGTTTATATGGATGCAAGCTACTACTGAAAGTACAGCCCGCACGATGAGTAATTTACCTATTGCAGTCTGTTAGTAATACTTGGCTTTAATGTGTTTTTTAAAAGAACTGTCAGCTTGTTTTAAGGGTCAAAACTACATTTCAGAAATATGTAACATTTGATCATCACGTCAGTGTTTGATATGATGGGAAAAAAAATCAACCTGGTTCTTGACATTCTGATAATTCATGGAAATGACTGTTATTTCAGAGGTACACTTCAATTTTTGCCAGACAACCAGCATGGGAGAAAGTGAAAGAGGCCTCTGAACTGCTGTTACAGCAATACAGTGTTCCACTCTGCCTTTTGCACCTTTCTGACAGCAGGTCTCTAGCTAATCACGAATGACTGACTTATGTTTAACTGAACTTCTCAGTCCCTGCCCTTAAAATCCCACAGTTGGCCCTGATCCCAAACTCAGGTCTCGCCTATTCAATATTCCTCCTAATAGGCGCACTGTATGATGGTATTTAACCTGAGTTACACCCCCTACCATAGAGTACAAATTAACCCTTACCCAGTATTGCTAAGAGTAATGGCTGTCACCATGGCAACAAACTGGCTTAGACTTCTCACAGAGTCTAAATCTGAGAGGAAAAATGTACTTTAATAAATACAGCTACATGAATGGGTTTAAGTACAACACAGAGAACACATTAGTGCATTGTGGACAAAGAGGAAATGGAACACTCAATGCAAGGATCAGCCAATTATCTGAGCTAATATTCAGCTTTTCGTTCCTCCTCTCTCCCAGACTGTCTATATAGTTATTATTTTTTACCATTTTATTTTATTATCTTGATCTAAAAATGTGTTACTTTGGCTCTCATGTAACTTTGATGTATCTGTAGTGACCGCTTTGTGGTCTCAATGCCCTGCCCACAGCTCCCGTTTGGTTAAATGTAACACTTACAGCTACTGTGCAACAAGGCAGGTGCAATGCACCTGGATTCTCATGAGACCATGATCACAATCACAAAAGAATCCATCTTGACTAGCTTTAGCTTTGTGGCTATAGCTGAAGTTGTTTTCCACCAAGTCTTTACCGTTCAAACTGTTGCCCTTTCTCTCTTTGTATAATCTGTGAACCTCCGTACTGATATGATTAAAATGGCGATAAAAACTGATACAATTGTACACTTGTGCCTGTAACCCAGCCATGGTGGCAGCAACAGAATGCTTTAGGTTACAAAAATCGAGAGGTGCACAACCAGCCAAAGTGACACCAAAATGGCCGCAAGCGTCGGCGGATGTGACGTCAAGGGAGCAAGCGGTGAGCATAAAAGTGCCATTAGGCATAACATAAGAGACTTGTTTTTATTGATAGCCTGCGAGGTTTTCTTTGGTATTCTTTACAAAGATGGCAAAATGAAAGTCTAACCACCTAGCCAATAAATGCACATGTATCCTCAGTGCAATTGGTAGCTCTTATTCTGCTCTCTAGCATTGGTGAGCTCAGCATAGCAGCACCCTTTAGCTTACACCGGATTGCCAAGACAGGACCTTCACTATTAGCTGTAGCAGCTTCCTTGGGAAGAAGCTACAATACAAGGTCCTCCACAATAGTAGCTTGGTCATTGAGCCAGTGGAAATTGGTTAACAGAAACTAAACACCAACATGAGAGCGAGAGGTTTGTCTACAAGTAAGTAAGTAAGTAAGACAGCCGATGGCTCTGGAGGGTGGAAAAAAACACCTAAATAAACTGGCGAATAAATGTAAAATACGTTACTGACCCAACTGGGTAAAATCTCTACGTGGGAGCTTTTGAAACTCCTCCCTGCGGCTGGTTTTTCTTCTTTGCCAAGCACTGTGCCCTACAGTATGTTGCCCTGATGGTTTGAAGTTAGCTTTTGGATTGATGTTGATAAACAGATCGGTTCATAGAGTATTTTTTAGAGGAAAAAACCAAAAACAAACACTTGCTAGATTGCTCTGTTTAAGGTCTGAAATTAACACCAAGAACCAAATGTAGGTAGATTTTCCAAAAACGGTAAAATAATACCTCCAGTCACATAATTAAAAAAAATAAAACAAAAAGAACATGCTAAATGTGTCAAACCTTGCTATGTTATGGGGCCCAATGCCCTATAACATTTTTTTTTTAACTGTTTTGAGGTTTCCCCCCCTCTCTCTCTCTCTCTCTCTCTCACACACACACACACACACACACACACACACACACACACACACACACACACACACACACACACACACACACACTTTCCACACCTGTATTCTGCAAAGGTCCGCTCCTACTGCATTTCTGATTCTGACATTTATGTCTAACCCTAACCATCAAACTATAATTATCTCTGGGGCATAAGTGGAGCCCTGTTAAATACCGCATATTGCTACAAAGACTGTACTCCTATGATCTATTAATTACAACAAGAATGTCCAGTTTTCCAGTTACATTAAACATGTGTCATTAATAGCTTTAGTGGTACAATACACTGAAAATAACAAAAAATACAACCTATTTGTATTACAATAGCATAAATAAGAGGATTTAACAGTTACGCATTGTTGTTATTACTCTAAACTGTTTTAGCCACTGTCTTTATTCTGCAAATGCATATCCATTTCAAATGTTGTTTGTCTTCAGCTTTGAATCCATCTGCATTTGTTTTTTTGTTTTTTCCTCCTTCACTCAGGATTATGCCGCTGCTGGCAAACAAAAAACCTTGAGTAATGCATTACCTTCACTTTCACCTGCTTAACGGCTTTTTGCTGTGTTGCGAGTATCTACCTGAACAAGGTTCAGAACACAGAAAGCAAACAATAGAAGAAATACAGAAGCAATGTAACCAGAGAAAACAAACCAGTAGACACAGCTCCTTTTGTGACCTTAAATTCTTGCGGTGCACCTCTAGTTGGCCTTTTCTGTATTCTCATCGTAAAATGTATTTTCTGTTCTTAAATTCACTGCAGCAATTGAGCCCTTCCAAAATTAACCAGCAAAATAGCATTATAGTCTGCTAACAGTACCAGCATTTAGAAAATGTTGAGTTCTCTTTCATAGCATTCGTTTCGTGTCTCACTATGGGAACGCCTCCTGCGTGACCTCATCAGAAGCTCAAATACCATTACGCCAGCCCTTACAGGCTGGCTAGGTGACGCCCATGTCAGGAGGGGCCAGTGCCTCCCTATATAATAGGCTGACATAGCGTCAGATGTCATTCAAAAACCTCTTCTCGCTTCTCACAGAAGCCTGTAGACAACTGTGCTATTGGGTGCTAAAGCTAAACTGTCCACAGATTCGAGTGAACAACTCGGTCGCCGGGCGCTTTGTTCCCAGCTTTCAGTTGTCCACTAGCATACAAGCAGTAGCAATACTGTTCTGTGGCTAGTGCGGGTGCCAAGTAGCAATACTTTCACCCAGGGAAGTAGCAATACTTTCCGAAAGCGAAGTAGCAACACTTTGCTAATAAAGGTACCCCTAGCTTCACCATCAGGTAGCAATACCCTTCGACGCTAGCGGTTTTACACATTAGGTAGCAATACCTGTAGAAAAGTAGCAACACTTTTCACCCCACGCTAGCGAGGAATAGCAATATTCTCCGCACTCAGTGTCAGTCTCGCTAACGTGCGCAACCCTCTAGCTAACCATGGCTACGACGGCCAACGAAGTTGCAAAACTTTGTCCTTGCGGCAAGAAGATTTCTGCCTGGGATACACACCCCGTGTGTGCGGCATGCCTGGGCTTATCTCACGCTCAGGCTGCCCTGACACCTGCACACGACTGTATCCACTGCGCGGCTGTCCCACGCAAACTACTCCGCCGCAGGCTAGCTCGCCGGGCTAACCTGTCGGGCGGCGACCCTTTGCTGTGTGAGGCTGCTGCGGCGCAAGGAGAAACTGAGATGCCCGATGATTTGGCCGCAACGCCAGGGCCGAGCTGGGCAGAGGCAGACCCTCAGCCCATCGCGACCGCTTTCCCGTCGCTGGAGGCACACGGAGATCGTGTGTTTTTCCGCGATGCTGAAGTCACCAAGGGAGGAGATGCTAACGAGGAGGACGATTCCACCTCCTTGGCTAGCATCAGCTGGGCTGCAAAGCCCTCGGCTACCGGCGAGGTTGAAAAACCGACACCACCGTCTCCCCTGGATCTCGACATGCAGGACATGTGCAAGCGCGCAGCCGCTAGGCTCAACATCCCGTGGCCCGCCATACAAACAGAGGTTGTAAAGTCTCGTTTTGACGGTAAGAAATTGCCGAAGGCGAAAAAGACGGGGAAGCATGTGTTGCCTGTTTTTCCTGAGCTACTCGATGAGATAGCGGTGACGTGGAAAGCAAAACCTTACAGCGAGAAACACCCCATCAAGGGGAGCTCCCTGCTGGATTGTGAGGGGATGGAGTCTATCGGCCTCCGCCGGATGCCACAAGTGGAGCCGTTGGTGGCGAGCCATCTTCACCCGAAGACGTCTCTGTCCTCATCGGCCCCATCTCTCCCCTCCAAAACAGACCGCTTCCTGTCTAGCCTTACAGATAAGTGCTACAAGGCAGCGGCTCTGTCAGTAAGAGCCCACAACGCCTCTTCTATGCTAATGGCTTACCAAGCTGAGCTAGAAGAGGACATGACAGCTAACACAGATACCACAGTGTGGGATGAAATCTGCGTTATAACTGACCACGTCCTCCGCCTCCACAAGGTAGCCATACAGGCTACTGGGAGAGCCATGGGCCTCATGGTTCTTCAGGAGCGAGCACGCTGGCTCGGGCTCACCAACCTGACGACTAAGGAAAAAGAGGGACTCCTCGACACCCCTGTCGTCCCTCACGGTCTCTTCGGTGCGGCTGTTACATCCATGCAGAAGAGATGTGAGGAGAAAAAGAGAGATGATGAGGCTCTGAAACTCTGCCTGCCGAGGAGGGCCCAGCACGCCACCCCAGCAGCGCCGCGCCAGTCATTCGCGCAGGCAGCGTCTCGCCCGGTCCCCGCTTTCAGGATTCCCAAAGTGCCTAAGACGCAGGCAGCCCCCCAGGCTGCCGGGGCCACTAAGAATCCATGGACTCGGAAGCAGTCTCCCCAGGCCAGACCTCAAGCGGCCCCTCCTCCTCCCCCCGCTGCCGCGATCGTGAGGAGGAAGAAGCGGCCGGCCTGACAGCCTCTCCTCTAGGCGGGAGCGAACCCAGTTTCCCCCCTTCATGGGCTGCCCTGCCGCCTCCCAGCTCCGTTCCAGAGCAAGTTCAACGGGACATGTTCCACACGAGCACTTCTCTCATGCATTCTGTATTAAAAAAGCCCCGACACGCGCATCCAGGCAATTTGCCGAGGGCGCTGTCAAGTGTTGCAAAACACATGAGAAAATCAAACATGCTGAAAAACGGAGCACCGTCTGCCATAACGCAGCCCGTGGAGACTCGCGTTTCCACGGCTGTGATGATGCAGATGAGCCCGTCACCTCGCTCGCCTGTGACAGAGGTGACGGGACGCCGAAATGGCGTGTGTTTCGCGCTGCGACCACAAGGGGGCGCCAAAACGCCATATTCGGTGGAGTGGCCAGTGAGCGCTCTGTCTCTCCACATGAAGAGCTGGGCCACCTGCACTCAGTCAGCATGGGTGCTGAGGACATTGAAAAAGGGCTACAGGCTGCAATTCAGTGTCGCTCCACCACAATTCAAAGAAATTGTTTACTCTCGTGCTCCGGGCGAGTCTGCCAGTTTTCTCCTGGCGGAAATTTCCACCTTGAGAGACAAAGGACCTATAAGAGTTGTCCCTCCCGAGGAAATGCACAGCGGATTTTATTCAAGGTATTTCCTTGTGCCAAAGAAAAGGGGGAGGGGGATGAGAGCCATTCTGGATCTCCGTGCCCTGAACCGGCATTTGAGGACATACAAGTTCAGGATGTTGACGCACGCCTCGCTGCTACGGTTTGTACGAGCGGGCGACTGGTTCACATCAATCGACCTGAGGGATGCTTATTTCCACATCCCCATATATCCCCCACACCGAAAGTATCTGAGATTTGCTTTCCAGGGGATGGCATACGAGTTTGTAGTCCTGCCTTTTGGTCTCTCACTGAGCCCAAGGGTGTTTGTGAAATGCACCGAGGCAGCAGGAAAAAGGGCATTCGGGTGGCCACGTACATCGACGATTGGCTGGTGGCAGCCCCAACACGCCAGGGAGCGACTTGTCACACAAATGCTCTCATACACCATCTGGAGAGTTTGGGTTTCCAGATAAACGTGGAAAAGAGCACATTGGCGCCAACTCAATGCATTACTTTCATAGGGCTCAGCCTAGACTCCCTTCGGGTGAGGGCTTTTCTGTCCCCGGAGAGAACGGCGGCCATACAGTCATCCCTTGCACTGTTTCGCAGAGGCAGCACAGTGACCCTCAAACAGTGCCAGAGGCTGCTCGGTCTGATGGCTTCTTCTCTAGTGGCGATAACACTGGGACGCCTGCACATGAGAGGCTTTCAGCGCTGGGTGGGCTCGCGGGGACTGGACCCTCACCGAGACGGCCACCGTCGCGTGAGAGTCTCTGCAGACTGTTCACTCGCTCTCCGCGAGTGGAAGAGGCCAGGTTTCTTGTCTCAGGGCGTTGCCATGGGGGCAGTTTCAGCCAGGAAGGTGATTTCCACAGGTGCCTCTCTTTCCGGCTGGGGGGTCACACACGAGGGCAGAACAGTGAATGGGGAATGGGGCCCTCACATGCGCTCCGCCCACATAAACTGTCTGGAACTGCTGGCGGTTCACCTGTCGCTAAAACACTTTCTCCCTTGGCTGAGAGGTCATCATGTTTTAGTGAGGTCGGACAATTCCACCGTTGTGGCCTACATCAACAGACAGGGGGGTCTGGGGTCCCCCAAGTTACACACGCTGGCACACAGACTGATAGTCTGGAGCAGTGCCCACCTGCTGTCACTGAGAGCAACTCACGTGCCGGGGATCTTGAACTTTGGAGCAGATCTTCTCTCCAGGGGCAACCCGCTGTATGGGGACTGGAAGCTTCACCCGGAGGTGGTGAAGCAGATCTGGCTGCGATTCGGTCAGGCGACCGTGGACGTTTATGCATCCAGGGAGAATGCTCAGTGTCCCCTGTTTTACTCGCTGCACGATCAGAGAGCTCCACTCGGGGTGGATGCTCTAGCTCACGAGTGGCCGAGAACCCTCCTCTATGCTTTTCCCCCAGTGGCCCTCATTTCTCCAACTCTGGCCAGAGTGAGGGAGAGAAGTCACTATATGATCCTGATAGCCCCGCACTGGCCAGGGAAACACTGGCTGGCGGAGATTTTTCAGCAGCTGTGCGGCCCTCCTTGGCCGTTACCACTACGCAGAGACCTCCTGTCTCAGGCACAGGGGGAGATATTCCACCCCCACCCAGAGAGGCTAGCTCTATGGGCTTGGGCCGTGAGTGGTTTAACCTGAACACGGTGGGGCTCCCTCATAGTGTTATCGACACTATTCAGTGTTCTAGAGCATCGTCTACTCGGACGCTATATGAGCACAAGTGGCGTGTGTTTGAAAGCTGGTGCTTAGAATCACAGGCCATCTCTTTTCAGTGCTCGGTGGCTGTGATTCTGTCATTTCTTCAGGCCCTGATTGATAAGGGTAAAGCCTTCTCCACCATCAAGGTGTATTTGGCAGCAATTTCAGCCTGCCATATTGGTTTTGAGGGAAAGACTGTTGGCCAGCATCCCTTAATATGCCGTTTCATGAAGGGTGCACGCCGTAAATTGCCTACGTCTAGGCCGTTGGCTCCATCGTGGGACCTTCCCACAGTATTGGCTGCGCTCTCCTGTTGCCCATTTGAACCCCTGGAACAGGTTGAGTTGAAATTTCTGTCCTTGAAGACGGCTCTTTTAATTGCTTTAGCTTCTGCTAAACGTGTGGGAGAGATCCACGCTCTCTCAGTGCATCAGTCATGCATTCAGTTCTCCTCGGATAATACGAGGGTCTGTATGCGGCTCAACCCTGCCTTTGTCCCGAAGGTTGTCGGCGCATGTTCCCCTATAGAACTGCCGGCCTTTTGCCCACCGCCTTTCTCCTCAGAGGAGCAACAGCGGCTGCATACCTTGTGTCCAGTCCGTGCCCTGCGCATTTACATGGACCGAACCCAGAGTGTCAGACAAAGTGACCAGCTGTTCGTGTCCTGGGCTAAACCACATATGGGAAAGCCTGTGTCTAAACAGCGCCTCTCCCATTAGATAGTGGGAGCAATTGCCTTGGCCTATACTAGCGGGGGCCTTCAGCCCCCTGCTGGCTTACGTGCGCATTCCACTAGAGGTCTGGCAACCTCATGGGCTCTCTTTGGGGGAGTTTCTATTCAGGAGGTGTGTGCAGCCGCATGCTGGACCTCGCCTCATACATTTGCTAGGTTTTACAGGTTAGATGTGACAGCACCTAACCTAGCACATTCAGTCCTCAGTGCAGGTTCTTCCCGGGTGGGGGCCTCTCCCCTGTGAAGTGCTGTTGGGGACAGTTCGGCAATCCGGGAGTCAGTATTTCTCCCATAGTGAGACACGAAACGAATGCTATGAAAGAGAACTTAAGGTTATGTATATAACCCCGGTTCTCTGAGTAGCATGAGTGAGTGTCTCACCAGACCGCCCTCCTTGCTATGGAAGCGAGGAAGAGGTGGGCTTGTTTTGAATGACATCTGACGCTATGTCAGCCTATTATATAGGGAGGCACTGGCCCCTCCTGACATGGGCATCACCTAGCCAGCCTGTAAGGGCTGGCGTAATGGTATTTGAGCTTCTGATGAGGTCACGCAGGAGGCGTTCCCATAGTGAGACACTCACTCATGCTACTCAGAGAACCGGGGTTATATACATAACCTTAAGTTATTTGTATTACATTTTAAGTTTTACAAAATGTTGTGTGCCACATTGTTTATCCTGTGTGTTATTAATTGACATGTTCAGCTAAGATAATATGGGTCCCTGTACTACACAGCGCTTCTCGCAGTATCAAAAAAACATCATTGGGGATACAGTGCTGAGAGCTACAGTACTGTGCAAAAGTCTTCAGCCACTCCCGTTTCTTTACATTTAACAAGGAAAATGGCCATAACAGAGTCTGCATGTTTTTTAGATGACTATGGACACTTACTGGTAAAACAGTGAGTGTCCATAGCCATCTAAAAAATGACTCTCCTGACCTCCTCCAATCATACTGACAATGATCTGAACCAAAAATTAAAAAATTTGGTTTTAATCACCCCATCAGACCTATTGTAACTTTACAGACTACACTTACAGACTGTTACAGGACTTTCAGTTCAGTCAGTTCTTATGTAACATGGACTATCTCCACCTCTTCTCCCAGTTTCCCTTCCTTATGAATGGTTTGACAGCCATCCTTCGACTGAGATCATTTCTGATGAGACTTGAGTGAACAACATATCGATCAACTGAAGGACGAGATGCATCTCTTCAGGTACTGTGCCAGGTGTTTGCTGATTCTCCCCCCCCCTCCAATGTCTTAAGGATATGGCTTTCACATACTGTTCATGTACTGTAGAAACTTCCTTACCCTTGTCACTTTTCTTTTGTTCGCCACAAACCAGTTTCCTCAAATGTGTTTTTAAGGGCACACTGCATACAATGTGAGATATGCCAGGATTTTAGCTAAAAGCTCTTTATGAATAATTTTGTTGGTGCATAAATATGCCTGAAAAACTGTCATCTTTGACAAATACAATTTAACACTCAAGATACAATTTAAATTTATTCTTAGCTAAATTATCTGCTGTGGGCAAACAACACTGGTTCATCCCGTGAACCAGTCCCTTTTTAAAAAACCTGAATGATTCATAGGTCAGTGTTAAGTGGCTTAATAAACAAAAACATATGGAAATGGTCAGGTACAAGCACTAGACTGAAAATAAGTGAAAAAACAGCGAATGTCCAAAGAAAACTTTAAAAGAAGATCACAAAGGCTGATGAAAAATTGTTCATGATCACTTAAAAAAAAACAAAAAACAATAAAGTCTGGCAAAATATAAAGAAATGAAGAGGCTGCTTGAGATTTTTGAACTGCACATCATGAATTTCGGCTTGACACCAGAATAGCGGCATGTTAAAAAATAATTACATAAATAAATAAAAATAAAATCCTTTTTAGCACTATACCATACCCTTGATTACGCAACTCCAATCTGTAAAAGCACAAAATTATCTTGTTTGTACAGAGTAATATTTCACTTTCACCCTAAAAACGTCATTAGCTTAGTCATTGGTATGCGACTACCCCTCTCACTTTAAGATTACAGTAATTGTTGTTGTTGGCTTCAGTACACATTAGTGACATTCAGGAACACTCAGGGAGTGCGCGTCACTTTGGCAAACAGAGGGCTAACAGAGGGCAGCTGCTGCCCTGCCGTCTCTGGTGAGCCATGGTATTTACCACTCTGATGCTCCAGCCGGGACTGCCAGAGGACTGCCTGGTCTTTAGGACGTCCCAACCCTCTGGCTGGTCTGGTGACCAGGACAAGGGTGAGCTCACACTGCTATGGGGACTCCATGCACCCTAAGGTAAGGAGGGGTGGGTGAGAAAGTGAGAGAGGGAGAGAGGGAGGGAGGAGGGCGACAAAAATAAAAGAAAAAAAATGCAGCAACTTAAAAACCAAGCCAGCAAAGAAACAAAACATACAAAGAAAGATGTTAGAGAAATGTAGTGAGCTCCTACTGTAGCCATTTGGGAATCACTCAATACACACCCAAACTGTGCAGAGGTACAAGAGAGCATCTGATATGCCAGACTAGAAAGAGGATGAGTTATTAGGTTGCATTCTCTGTTAAAGCGAACCCTTTCATGCACATGAACTTAAGAAGTATCTTTGGAGAGCATCACTGTGTTAGTTGCTTTTCAAGCAGCAGAATTTGCCAGGAGTATCAAGGCACCATAAAGCAGGAAAGGAGGCCCTGTTACCTCTTGCCATGACAACCGAGTATGTTTGGCATGTTGACAAAACAGGGGCACTGCGTCAGTAACTCAGTAGACGAGTGTATCAGATAAAAACATGCTAAATAGAAAAGCAGCATTCAAGTTTTTTGGGAAGAGATTTCTCCTGGCCTTGTGTAACAAATTAGTTGGATTCATATGTTGATTTTAGAAATGGGATATATGTAGAAAGAAACGGTGCCAACTGAGTTAGTCTGTCCTCACTGGCATCATTCACAGTGTATTACAGTCATGAGCGTAATTTATTTTGCTGACAGTCAGCTTTCAGTTTACATTATAAACTCTAAACACTAATATTATAAGATTAAATTTTTTTTTTTTTATATAGCCACAAGTCACTCACTGTCACTGATGGTGTAATAATGATATAAATAGGATGTGATAATGGCAATGATCACTGCAATATGTGATTTGATGAATGCTCATCCTCAACAGGACTGATGTTTGTAACATGGACATTGGATGAACAGGGAGACTGATTGCTATGCCAAAGGTGGAAGATAGCGAGGGCCATCAGGAAAATGTGATTTAGCGCTAAAATTGCATCTCCTACAGAAAATAAAACACACTCAACTCAGATTTACATAAACACTGTGACTAATCTTGTGGTGCACATTCATGTAAAGAGAGTGCAAAGAGTGGATAGAGCACCATTCACTGTGTTGTCCTAAAATTTCATTGAAAAACATATACTCAACCCCACAAGTTTCTTCAACTCTTTCAACCCAACATAATCTAATTTCATAAACCCACAGGACACCAACCCACATAGATTTAGGAGTGCACAAGATACAAGCACCAGTTGTTCACCTACACTGATCTGGTTTATTAGTGGGACAGGGAACATCACAGAATCAGACAGACGGGGACAGAAAAATCAACAGTCGCTGTGACATGATGTTCAGGTTCCTACCTGTTTCACTCGTGGTCTCCCAGGAGAAAACTTCCTCTTGGTGATGGCTGGCTTTCCCATCCCAATTTTGGGGGTGAATGCTATGAGAGTGGTGGTGGGCATTACACTGCTGTGGTCACTCATTGATGTTAGAATCTGGGTCTGAGTTAGTTCTCTGGGAGATGTCCCTCGAGCCAGAGGGGAGGAGTTGGAAGGTGAAGAAACCATTTCAGCTAGCCTTTCCACAGTTGTTTTAAGGGGTTTCTCCTCTAAAGACAAACTGGGAAATGGCATACTTGGCTTTTCCGGTGTAGTGTCCATCTCTTCTGATGTAGAAGTGGAGGGCTTAACAGTCTCTGCCAGGTTTCTGTGAAAAATACCCTCTCTCCTATCACTGTTGAGTTCTTTTGGATTAGTTTCCAGGAAAGAACCCCTGACTACATCCATATTTGAAGGCTGGGGTAGTGCGACTACCATCGGTTGGTCCGTGAAGGGTACTGATGCAGTACCTGGTTCTTTGGTGGTTGAGATGATGGCCTTAAAATCCTTTGTGCTGGGGTTGACCATGCCCTTTTCAGGGCAGGCCTCAGTATTTGCTGGTTTGATTTGTATTGTGGTGTCCTGTGTCTGTAGTCCCTCCGTAGAGTGTTGCGCTGGAATAGACTCCTGGCTCAGAGTCACTGAAGACGCATGACTCTCTGTAGATGCAAGCTGGGCTCTTACTGCTGGTTTTGTTTCTGAAGAAGGAATTAGGTTATTAATGACAAAGATTTAGATTTGGTAGAAAATGTACATCTTAAAAAAAATTGACACATTATTTTATCTTTGATAATAAACCATAAGCATTGTAGTTAACCAAAACTTTATAAAAACTATTAGATATAAATCAATATGAGTAAAGTGGTAAATAAATAAGTGGCCTGTACAAACCTGATTTAATTTCTGCTGGAATTTTGACAGAAGGTTCAGTAACCTGCCTCTCTACTATGTCTGCTCCCACAGAGATGTCTAAAAGACAGATTCAATATTAACAAGATTAGGTATAAAATATACATCACTTCATTAAAAGCAAGAATAAGACTCTAACTTTGTTCACAACATCTTCAAAGTGGTTAAAGAATAAAGAAAGTAGCCCATAAGCACAGATGGATTTGGAAACCCAGCAAGAAGACAGTTCTCTAAAAATTATGTTTCCATTAATTCTAAAAACACTCATCTCAAATCAGCTGGTAAAAACAAGCAGAACTAAACAATGATGTAGTTTCCTGAGACAATGACACCAATATCACTTTCTTTCACTCGTGAAAGCACCGTGAGAAGTGTGTGAGAAGAGTTGATTTTGGGTAACAAGTGGTCGCAGTGCAAAAAACCACATGAGGTAAGCTTGTATCACAGACTTCATTTTGGTATTAATATAGTCTCTCCTGTTTTCTCTCATCACTTTGGTTTTGTAATGTGTACCCCCCTTTCTATTTGGTTTTATAGCAGAGACAGCAATGCGTTTGACTAGTCTGGTATGAATAGAACTAGTCATTGCTGGCTATCAGGAATCCAAACATCGAGCCAGTATTCTGCCAGACACCCTCTGACAGTACAGATAGCCTAGTCTTAAGGAGGCGCCCACCATTTCAATCCACAAGTTCCCATGTCATACTGATCCTGACACACACATGCACCTGCTACGCATCTCTGCCAGGGAAGGGAGTAACCATGACAACCAACATCCCAGGGTCTGTGTGCTCTGGGCTCATGACTGTGCAGCTTGCAGGTGCTCATCCGGTGCTGATGCCAGAGAGTCAATTAGAGAGATGGGCCTCCAACCATCTCCAGCCATCAGCTATTGACCAAGCTGAACACGCATTCACATTCATATTAACACCTTACTTCCTATATCTCCTACAGTGAATAAGGTGACGGTTTAGATAAACATGCAGCTCTGATTAATGCAGTGAAGGCCTAAAGTCAGGCCTCGCCTGCATTCACAGAATGGATCTAACAGCATCTGTCAGTTAAGTCACTGTAAGCCTGTTGTTAAACCCTGAGGGGTGGTGAATCCTGGCAGGTGATGAACAGCTCCAGTTAATGACTTTAATTGCATTACACGAGTGGGCAGCTGGCAGCATAGTCATCATCACATGTTTTTTAAAAAAAGGAAAAAGTGGGGAAAAAAAGAGCATAAATTAAGTACAGATTAGTTCTTTTTTTAAAGTGTCCTATTAATACCTAGTGAAAAATTATAACTGTTCAGTTCAGAGCCTTTAACCCCAAACACTATATTTTAAGTAAAAGGGGTATGACATGTTAAGAGAAGGGTAGGAATAATACTGTTTTGTGTTTACTGTTAACTTTAAAAAGTTAACAATTAAAAATGTATGCACAATATAACAAGTTCACTCCACATGTCTTTAAAAACCACAACCAGTAACTCACTGCCTCACCAGGTAAATCCAGTAATGAATAGGGATGGGTATCGAAAACCGGTTCTTGTTGAGAACCGGTTCCCACTGTTTCAATTCCTTGGAATCGTTTGCCACTTTTAAAAACGATTCCCTTATCGATTCCAGTCGCCCCGAATGACGTCATCACGTTGAGTAGCGTCTTTTACCCAGTAGGAAACACGGCGCCTGAGCGGCGCAAACGCTCAAAAGTTTGGTTACACTTTATGAGAAAGGATGACAACAGGGCAACGTGCAATACTTGCAAAGTAGAGATTTCATCAAAGGGAGGAAACACTACGAATATGCAAAAGCATTTGCTCAAAAAACACGCGATTGCTTTCAACGAATGTCGTGTTTTTGATCCGCTCCGGACTAGCGAAGCTCAACCCAGCAGCAGCGGTAGCGTTTCCACGTCCTCTCCCGTTAATACTGCAGGTAACTAATCAATTAGCATTGCATATTATGTTAGCGCGATTTACCTTATTACAAAACCTGCTATTACTGTGCATTGCATTTAGATAACCATGATGAGAGAGACAGAGTCTGGCTCAGATGCTGGCAGTTCTCGCTGCAGTCTACCGGTAGTGTCTCCTTTCAGGCCAGGATAGACGAATGTCACCCAGCAGTGTCTAAGTTTGTGGTCAAAGGCTTGCACCCATTTGCCACAGCAGATGCCCCCGATTTCACTTTGGTAAGTGAATGTGTTTAATTGTAGGCAGGACATTACTGGATATTCTTGTGTAATTGCTACAGAATAATTTATGTTAAACTTTGTTATAGCTACAGGAGAATATTAATTTTATTATTTTACATATACATTTTTTTTCCTGGGGACCCTGTGACACCCCATTGAAGAGCCGTAGGCTGTGGATCTCTTAAGATCTCACTGTTGGCCATGTTACTCCTAAATTTCTATCTTGCTCAAAGAGAAGATATAAAACAAAGTTCTAAGCTAATCGACTTTAGTGTTCTCCTTTTTAAAAAAAAAGAATCGATAAGAGAATCGATAAGAGAATCGATAAGGAATCGAATCGTTAAACAGAATCGAAAATGGAATCGGAATCGTTAAAATCTTATCAATACCCATCCCTAGTAATGAAACAGTGAATAGCTACAGGAAAAGTAAAATGAGAGAACATTTATATGGTGAGCAGTGCGGCCAAGCTGTGTGAGTAATAATGAATGAATGAGCCAATATAGCTCAAAGGCAGGTTAGCAGTCAGGGGATCAGCGATATCACCATCATGCTACTGCAATCCATTCTCTCATCAGTGGAGTCTGCTGCTTAGACAAGAGTGGGCAGCAGAGCTGCCACTGGCAACCCCAGCTAACCATATATTTCACTGATATTGCACTCCAGTGCTGGCAAATCTCACAGGCACCAGAATTGAGATGCAGCTCTGAGCTTCATGCAAGCATTCCAACACTGTGCAACTTAAAGTGGCAATAAAGCTTGCACCATAATGCAATACAAACAATGGAACTACCAGGAAGAACAGTCAGATGCAGTTCAATTTTATTATTACATGAATGATGCTTCAGCTTCGGGATATCCGTAGAAAACTGGTGTGCACATCAAATCTTGAGTAGAAGTTTGAATTCAAGTTCAGTACTAAAACTCTTTGATGGTTATGCCTTGAAAACATCCATTCCACTTATCTAATCCTTGGTTGTGTAGGGGCTGGAACCAGTCCCAGTTGCCACAGGAAAGAGACAGAGTACACCCTGGACACATCACCAGTCATAGGGAGACAACCATTCACACACACATTCACACATATGGGGAATTTAGGATCACCATATAACTTAACCCCAATAACTGCATCTTCTGGACTGTGGGAGGAAGCCAGAGTAACCGTAGAGAACCCACGCAGACACGGAGAGAAAATCCAGACTCCAAAGACGGTGGACTTGAAACCAGGACCTGTTTGTTGTGAGGTAACAGTGCTAACCATGGCGCCAATGTGTTGACTTGAAAACAATATGTAATCAGTTGAAAATTTTCTTCTTACAGAGTTACAGTTACAACACAGAAAGTTCTTACGGAGGTACAGCTACAACACAAATGGTAAATGGAACGGTTCATATATAATGCTTTTCTACTCTGAGCACTCAAAGCGCTTTGCACAACTTGCCTCATTCACCCTTTCACACCCATACACACAAGCACTTCTTTCTATGTTCTAAGTGGTTTCTATGTAACATTCATATTTGGAACTTAAATCAACGGCCATATTTTGAATCCAGCATGGCTGAGACAGCTTGCTGTGCATCATTACATCATAACCTGCTTCTGAAAACCACAAGGTAAATGGGCTACGTTTTTTCCCCCCAGTGAAGAATCACTAGCAAATTTTGCCAAGTTGATAAGTTAGGCTGTTACCTGCAAAGTTTATTTAAAGCTCAAGCAAAATCTGTCAACTTGGTGCCCGTCTCAAGTAGAAATGTTTTATGTTAAATTTTGATGCATGCTAGCAATATTTGGAAAAAAAAATAGGTGCTCCTTGAAGTAAAGCAGATGATCAGTTCTTCATTAATAGTGACAGACCTTACATATAATCTTCCCCAGAGACAGTATGGGGAAACAAAGTACTTTACATTTTCAAAACACAGAATTACAAAGGCTATAGAGTTGCTTTAATCTGTTGCTGGTAGGACACCATCTGTTTATTTGGGAGTCCTCATAAAGGCCTCCAAATAAAAGAGGGAGTGCTTCTCTTTAGTGTTTGCCCAAACAACTCTTCAGTACTTTAATCTGCAACAACTGTGACTTTCAAAACTTTATCAGTACTGATGTTACAGCACAAATTGATGTTTCATAGCCGAGACTTTCAACTGCTTCTGCGTGGATAGAGGCTGAGTCAATGAATCCTTAACTACAAAGACAAAGATGGTCTTTCATACTTAATCATATAACCTCTTTGTTTGCTATTTCATATAATCAAAAGAATAACTTTCCTTGTCCTTGCAATAACAAGATATGATTAACAAGGTGAGAAACAGCTTAGATTCTTATGAGGGATAAATTTGAGCACAGATGAAAATAAAAGATTTCAAGATATCAAAAGACAAGGTGAAAGGATCTTAGTGTAATCTGTGTATAATCTAATCTGGAACAAAGACCTACCAGGCTTCGTGTCTGATGTGGCCAGCTTCTCCTCCTGGACAGTAGCCTGTAGATGCTCTGGATCTGAGTGCAATGGAACAGCAAGTAATTCCGGTTTTGGGTCTTTGTGCATTTCAGGAGGCAGCTGATTGCCAAGTTCTAGGTCTGTGTGCTTTTGAGCCAGCTGTACGCCAGTCTCAGAGTTTGTGTGCATGGAGGCTGGCTGAGGGCTGAGCTCTGGGCCGGTGTCCATATCCTCTGGATGTAGCGCCTGCTCTGCAGCAGGAGACCTGCAGTTGGAACAAACATAGTCCTCTCTGGGGTGGATTTCTGCTTGGCCTGAGTTCTGACGCTCACACTCCAGGTGTAGCCATCTGAAAGGAGTGCAAAGGAATTTAAGAGAGTGTCTAATGGGGCAATCCTAAAATTTGAACTATCAGTATGCTATCCAAGTGTTTCACCATGTTACCATTAAACAGCAGTGTACACCATAGTAAATAAGGATTAAAAAGGAGCACTGCATGTGTGGTATTACAGTTAAACACAAGTCCCTTACCTTTTACAAGTGTGGCAGAATACTACGTCTTTATGGTGCTCAGGGTCCAAAATGCAGGCACACATAGGACAACACAGAGCAGGGTCCTGATTTTGGACACAGTTCTCACACAGCAGGCTGGTGTGGTGCCACTGGCCGCTGGTTCGCGTTCCACATTGGAGGCAAACTCTGCAGTTCTGAGGAGAAAATGAACATGAATAAATAAGTGTAGTATGAATTCAGTGCTTCTGCTACACTGATTAGACATTTCAACCATGGAGTGGGAACCAAGCATGAAACAAACAAACAAATTTCCCACGTGTGGGACTAATAAAGGTTATCTTATCTTATCTTATGAAATCTGTACATACCCAGAGTTCAGTGTAAACATATAAAAATCTCAGTGTGAGTATATAAAGATTTGTACAATGTAAAATCTAAAGATAGACCAGGGGACTGTGAAAAAACATAAACAAAAATAGTGTTTGATGAAAATGATAAACTGGGCAATTTTCTGACGAGGAAAATACTTTGGACAACTTTTCAAAAGGCACTTTTATTAATAATCCACATTTGAATTATTTCATCAGTAAGCATTTATATTTTTTTATTATTATTTTTGATTAAGAGCACAAAACTTTAAAATCTTGGCACCAAAATATTCAGGTTACAGCCGCAAAACTGCAGGATACTGCCAAGTAGTGCTACAAATGGCCAAGAGCTGGAATCCAAGTTGGATTACAATAATCAAAGCATGGAGGACATCTGAGCAGCGTTTCTGGCTGATTCTTTTTAAACAGACAATTATCAGATGTAATCAACCTTTTATATTTTCCAGCTTTCTTTTCCCCCTGCACACACATACACACACCCTTTCCTGCAGAGAAGACATTTTTGGCAACACAGTTTTGGTAAATGGTTTAATTTACTCAAGCATAGACATTTCTATTTATCATATGGCCCAAAATAACAGGAAAATGTGTATATTTCTTTAAACAGGATAACGCAAGCATTGCCTTTACTGTTCGCCAATCAACCAAGCTTGCACGCTGAGTAACCCCTGTAGCGCTTAGTTTGAATGAGGGGGAGAAATTACTTGAAACTTATGATTAAAGCTGCAGTCCTCGTCAAGAGTCAGTGGAATGGCTTGTTGAGCACAGCTTTGTGAGTGACAGAAACACAGTTTAACTTGAGCAAATAAATAGCAGCCAGTGTTTTTAAGGGAGTTTCCACACCAACAATATGAACCAGTAAGCAGAGTTGTCTTGGGATTAAAAAAAAGCTCACTTGGTTTCGATTCCCCTAGTACGTCACTTGAGTGTCACTGTTCATTTAAAACAGGAAATGAAGAAGGACTATTATTAATATTATTGTATTCCTAGATAATCATTACACCACTACTGACTTTATCCACTGACATGCAACACACCAGCACATTGAATTTTTGCTGACATATTAACATTCAAATTTTTACTCTCTGAAAGAACCCCTCTGCTGGGGCTACATTTGCTTATTGAATAATTAAAAAAAAAAAAAAAAGATATATATATCTATCTATATCTCTATCTCTCTCTCTCTCTATATATATATATATATATATATATATATATATATATATATATATACATATGTATATGTGTGTGTGTTAGCTTTACTTTGATAGCAAGATTGTTAACACAGAGTTTGTAATTGCAGAGAAATACTCTATTAATTTTGAGGATGTCATTTTCGAGCAGGAACCTCAGAAATGTCCCTTTGGGTTTAAGAGGTTGGGGTATTAATGTAGTTTGAGTTGCTGTGGGATGGGGGTGGGGGTATAGTAGAATTTTTTGTATTCTGTCTATTTTCTGAAACAACAACAACAAAAAAAAGATTGAAAATGAGATTTTATATTGTGAGCACTTCTTTTCCACAAGACATAGTCATTAAAACTTGCCTTTAACAAGACTGTATGCACTTACTTTAAATTAGCGGCTTACTCGGCTAACTAGCCTCTGAGCTCGGGTAAACCTTTTTCCTATGGTACGCAGTCAACAATTCTAGTGTTCATACTTAAAGCCACATCACAGGAACTTCACAGAACACCGAAACTGGAACAATGACTCATTTTTCATTGATTTCTACTTGAGTGAGACGACAATGCTCAGAACAAAACTACCACATGAGCGGGGACATAGGATGTAGGCAAGTGTTCCGGAGAAGCAAGTGCCAAGGCTGTGTGTGTGTGTGTGTGTGGGGGTGAAATGCCCCTGTGCTGAGTCAAATAGAGAACCAAGAGTAAAGACCTTGCATCACCCGCTGTCTCTACTGATGTGCCCTACTCAAACTGGTGCTGCAAAAAAACATATTAGGCGGTGTGCTAACCAGCCAGCTGAGTGGCAAGCAAACCATTTGTGCATGAGCATTCACACAAACATAGTGTTATCTTCCAGCGCTGAGGCTGAACTGAAGTCTTTAAATGATCAGCTGGTCTGAGTCATTCGTAACCACAGAAAGCACAAATTGAAACCATCAAAAAGCTACATTCTCGTGGGTGTCATATGCAAGGTCCAACTAACTTAATTTCTTTTCCATTTAATTGTATTGTTCAATTTTGTGATTGCACCAGATGAATCAATGCAGTTATTTGAAACACTTTAATCTAGTGCAAATACTTTTACTTACAAGCCTGTTTTTTTTTTCTTTGTTTTCGGTTTAATTTTTTTTTTTTTTTTTTTAAATTTCAACATTACCCATTAGTTGTTTCCTACCTGACATCTCCATCCGTTGGTGGGAAGA